>NC_060037.1:5939922-7189922 GCF_905333055.1 Maniola jurtina | reverse complement strand
GTACATAAATCCTGTTTCGTGCAGTAAGCGCGCAGCAAATACTTACCTTCACAAAGTAATCTGATTTTCATTTACAATAATCTTACGAGATCTTAAAACTTTAAAAAATTATATGAAGAAATAGGCCTTTCTGATCCCGAAATATATTTTTTGGGCAAAAATGAATGATGACGAAAACACTGGTGAAAAAGCGATGTGCAATGTATACAAATGATGACAAAGGAATCTTAATTTTGATATAATTTGTAATTTATTTACCAGAATTGCATTAAGCTAAACCTTGATAACTACCGCTCTTATGAAATTCGTGAAATATATGTAAATCTTGACTGAAATTACTTTGTAAAGCATTTTTTCGCGTATTGAGAGTAATTAAAAGCAGTAAATACATGATATCTGAATTAATTACTATTTATCAGATCAATCTAGGTTTACGCTTAATAAAGAGAGAGCCAGCGCTTACCAGAACTTCGTTAGTTGTAGATTTGATTTGGGTGATTTTAGCACTAATGTAACTGAGAAATCACTATCTCCACATTGTTGAAATGGAGAGGGTTCCCGCGCAAATAAATATGGGATTCTATTTGCCAAACTATGTGTAAATAAAGGTATTTACCTTCAGCTAAGTCATCTCACCTTCGGATTTGATGGTCAAAATAACTTTTGGCTAAGAGTTTTCCAAATAAGACAGACATTACTGAGTAGACATGCTGGCTTGAAATTTCAAATAACTTTTTGCCGTAAGAATATTTATAGAACGATATTTATGTATGGATTAGTATTTAAAAAACTCGCACTTGTACTATAAAATAAGGACAGCTTATCGAAAAAATTGAATTAATAAATTTCTGCTCACAAAATAATGCGATAAAAAAAAATCTCTCAACTGCAAGCAAAAATAAGACTAACTTATTTTTTGGGTTTCACTTTCATATAATCTGTATCAAGTATTTACTTTGGTGAACTTTATTAGCTCATCTGTATCTCCAGAAGACTCTCGATAGCCGCAAATCGCAATATTTTTATTAATTAAAATTACCGAATACCTGCTACTACATAGGACCTACTAAGGATGGACGCACACCAAGGAGCCCATGTAAATGATATAATCATAAGAGTTCCGTTCTTAAATTTTAACGGAACACTAAAAACTGAAAACAGGTATTTTTATGATAACACTTACTTCATTCTGGTCTTGAGCCTGGGGTGGTGGTGGCGGCTGGAAGGGGCCCATGTTGTCTTGGGGTGGGGGCATGTTGTGAGGCGCTGGGATAGCAATTACACGCATCTGGCGGGGCGCTGTCATTTCTTCGGGCTCACGCTATTAACAAAATACACAATGTTAAATAATAGCTTTTGCCCTCGACTTCGTCCGCGTAGACTACACAAATTTCGAACCCCTATTTTACCCTCTTAGCGGTTGAATTTTCAAAAATCCTTTCTTAACGGATGTCTGTTTCATAATAGCTATCTGCATATCAAATTTCTGCTGCTTGTCAGTGATAGGGACTCGGGAATCATATTGTAGCTATCTATCACTGAAATTTTCACTTCAATGAACAGGTTGGGTTCTTATTACCTCATTTTCCTGGGGCTGTGGTGGTGGTGGAGGGGGTTGGAAGGGGCCCATGTTCTCGGGCGCCGGAGGCATGTTGTGCGGGGACGGGATGGCGATCACGCGCTGCACGTGGATGCGCATCTCACGCGGGCCGTTCATCTGCTCCTCGGATGAATCCCATGGCATCTGAGGACAATGACAAAACAAAGTCAATATAACATTCCAAGTGTTTTTAATCAATATTCGATAGACTTGCGCTTGGCTATGTCCTATCTCTAAGTATCTTATGGCAGAAGTACATTATCTACCTACTGTTTTGTGGTGTGACGTGGCAAAAGACGCTTGGAAATCACATATTTTACATAAAAACCTATAGGTATATAACCATAAGGTTACAAATACAGGGTATAGCAACAAAAATGTACCTACAACTTACGCAAATGAATAAAGTAGGTAGGTACCTATTTGCTTGTTTGAGCTTCTTTATGCAATGAAACCATACAGACTACGGCTATGATATAAAGAGCCATAACTAGCTAAGTGAATTAGCTATATAAATATTAAATAGATACTCAGGTACTTTTTGGTGAAATTGCATATAAACCCTCGAAAATGGTACCGCTTAGAATCGTAGCAGCTTTAATATACGTCCCACTGGACTGCTGCTGTTATTTTAAGCTCTAGGAGTGATGTACGAAATTCATTATTTAAAATAACTATTGCAGTTTTTATTTCCAACCTAAACCACCGCAGTTTCGTATTTATATTAAAACTAGCTGACGCTCGCGACCTCGTCCACCCGGGTGAATTTAGTTTTTTAAAATATCGTAGGAAATCTTTAATTTACCAGAATAAAAAGTAGCTTTTATCACTCCCCAGATTTTTAACTACACCCATACAAAAAATCACGTCAATTCGTTGGTTCATTGGGACGTGATTGAAGGAGAAATCAACAAGCCAATAAATCAATAAACAAACACGCTATAATACGGGTAGTGACATACCTAACACAAGTATTAAATGATAATAGATTTATTTTGAAAGAATAAAACTAAAGACCAATGCAGTCAACGCAACGTGACGCAAACGCATTATGTGGTCACATCGCTAGAGATGAAAACTATCAGGAAGCAATGACCTGACAGGTGCCAATGTGTGCGAGGACACGCAACAAAGGCGCACGAGTTCATGAGCAGCATCACTAATGAAGTTAGTTCATCGCAATCATTAATAACTATGAATATACCTGCTAATTTTCTGAGATAAATACCTGGGTACGTAGGACATACCAAATTTCCTCAGTGCTTAAAGACGAAAGTCTTCGTACAGTGCGTGTGGCCAGTGATGACAATATGATCCGAGACATGGTCGCTTACTATGATGGGCTTCATAAGAAAGTTCAGTCACTTAGCGGACGATAGAGAGAGCTATGCTTGGAGTTTCTCTACGTTATCAATAAGGAGGTTATCAGAAATAAGGAGATCCGTAGGAGAACCAGATTAACCGACATAGCTAAACGGGTTACAAAGCTGAAGTGGCAATGGGCAAGGCACAAAGATCGGAAACACGATAGATGCTGGTACAAGCCTGAAACTTAATCTTTTCCCATAAAAAATTAGGTACACGGTTTGCATCTGTGCTTTTTTGCGTATGTCTAAACTAGCCCTAAACAGTATTATAGTATATAATACGATAATTGCTCTGATCAGTGTATGCAGGAATAAGCTAAGCTGACTCATAGCTCAATCCCAGCATGGTGTAAGCACATGTCATGTTGTATCTAGTTGTCTAGTTGTACTACGAATGGGTGCGCCCACAGTCCAACCTGTACGACCTTTATCGTTGAATAGTTGAACCGCCGCGGGCACGCTTGAATACATAGATATGTCTTGGATAGAATTTCTGAAAATCCATTTCTAGATATAATATTATGTTACACAGAGAACTTCCTACGCAAAATCTTCTTCAAGTTGCTAGACCCAGCGCGGCTTGAACTATACGTATAGAAATAGTTGTAGTTGTACCAACTGATATATTAACGTACATATATCAGTACGTTAATATATCAGTTGGTCAGTTTCTTGATTTATATTATAATACGTACCTATATAGTAAACTGGATAAATAAAATAAATAAGTACTTTATACGCATTTATTAATATTCGAAGTCAGTACAAATATACGGAACCAAATATAAACAAGGAAGAGGTGTCACTCGTCGCATTGTCCACGTGTCCTTCAATAGATGTTACGCACGCATTGTTGTGCTTAGAACATAAGATAGCGCCATTGTTACAGGCCCATTCGAATTAAATTTGATGTACCTATCCATCAATATAATGAAGCTATTGAACATTTAATGTAACGAAAAACAATGCATAGCATTTTCACATTACTCGTTCCGATACCGGTCATGTAATGTATCTATGATCTTAGATTAAGGCAAAGCCATTGGTGACAAAATAGCCATGTTAGCCTAGTGATTAGAACGTTCGCCTTTTAAGCGCGAGGACGGGGTTCTATCCCGAGCACGCACCTAGCTATCTTTTCGGAGTTATTTGAGTTATTAGTTGAATTCGTTAAAGCAATTTAATACCACTTGCTTTCAATGAAAAAAACATCGTGAGGAAACCTGCACGCCTGAGAGTTCTCCATAATGTTCTCAAAGGGGTGTGAAGTCTGCTAATCCACACTTGGCCCGCGTGGTGGGTTGAAACCCTTCTCATAGTGGGAGGAGACCCGTGCTCAGTAGTGAGGCAGCGATGGGTTAATCATGATGATAAAGATGTTGGTCATTTCCGTTCTGTTAGAGTAGACTATGGCCAAAATATAGCCACTGGTAAAACTGTTGTATTTTAACTTATTTGCAGCCTGGATTATCGGTTTTAACTACATTAATGCGGCACTACGTAAAACTGTGCTACTAGTAGGTATGATCTGATACGAAAGTTTACCAAAGGTGAAGCATTTTTTTTAAATGCGAGATTTCTTTTGTGATACACCGCCAGATTCTCGCTGTAATTTGACTACTTTATCTGTATAATGTAGCAATAGCTGTCGAATTAAATATGCTTACGAATACCAACGATCTTTGTGATACTCTTAATATACAAAGTAAGGTACCTATCTTGATAGCTAATAGCGATCTTACAAAGGCATCGACTCAGCATCCAAGCCTTTGTGAGATAATTACTATTTAATCTCATGATCGGAACCGGCTTTGAATAGTTTTTATGTGTGGTGTGTAATTGAAATAAACGGCGTGATATCTTCGCCTATCGATATCAGATTTAAATAAAAAACCTATCTACATACTATTTGAAGAATAAGTTATTTCGGGTAGGTAGGTATATAAATCTACTCGTAGCTTTAAATGAAATGAAAATAAAACCAGTTAAAGATGCAATTTATCTTTGTGACTCTATCAACTGTGGTGTTTCAATAATATTGTTCAGTAGCACGAAATTAATCAAACACTTATGCGGAAGCACACCATACTTATAGGTATTATAAATGCGAATTATGCTGCGGCTGGCGGTCTGTTACTTTTTCACGGTCCATCTGTTTAACCGAATTTGATTTTTTGTACAGAGATTACGACAGTTATTGGTTTTTATCCCGGAAAATCGAAGAATTCCCACGGGATTTTGCAAAAATCATAATCCATACGGACGAGTATTTCATCCAGTTTTATAGCTATGTGAAGATAACTCTGTCCGTGTATCTATTTGTTATCTTTTCATTGCTCAGCCGCTGAGCTAATCTTAAGGAAATTTTGTATAAAGACAGGTCTCATCCCGGAAAATCAAAGAGTTCAAAGAAATCAAAGAGACAAAAGAGCGAGATTCTCAAAAAAACGTAAATGCACAAGACAAAGTCACAGGCATCAGGTAGTTAATAAATAATAGTAATCAATAACGCACCTCATAGATCGCAAGGATGAATTGTTATTTTTTCTTCTAATGGGTAACTAACATTTATCGACATACAAATGCAGTTAACAGTTATCTTTGCCTTGACTCCAACCGCTTACTAAAACTATTCAAGTTTAATGCAACTAATTAATACTTAAGTATTATTTCCGTTGATATTAACACATTTCCGGTACACAAAATATTAATACGAAATTCGATCCGTTTTGTTCAATTAAGTTTTAATGTGATTTTGAATTGCTAATTTTACTTCGGAAACGGATACTAAGTTAAGATAAGATTTTCTTAAAAGTTCGTTCCCAAATTGGCCCTTGACACAGTTTCAATTATACGGCTTATTCACTTATTACGTCTTGGTGTAAATAACAATTGGTATTTTAACATTATAACTTACTACTTAATAATTATATTTTATTAAGGGTCACATTAATATGAAAAGTCCTTTAAATGTCATAACTATTACTTATCCTTATATAATATCATAATGTCACATTATCTTGAGACAACTTTATTCTGTACCTATTAAAGATAGAAATTTTTGTAATCTTATTAATATTCATTTGATTAAGTATTTTAAATCAGCAATATAAATGTCGAGCAATCTTATATTCTTATTTATCACTAAATAAGTATAAGTAAAATTCAGTAACAGAACACGTTTAATTCATTAACATAATATTCCCATTTTCTTAAATCTATACAAATGATTTAAACCAACACATCAGGTATTTCCACTTTCTTTATCTCTAAATTCGAACCATAAATATATATTCAATATTCAACTGCTTAAATGAAGATCTATGGAAGAAATTTAGAGAGTGATAACAGTGAAGAGCTGGCGAACAAAACGGTGTAAATACACTTCTTTTTTCTTTACTTGTACATGTACTGGATGTTTTGGTCCACTGAATAAAAACTTTACTCATTTATAAGCAAAATGGTCAAAATTGTACTGGATATGAGTCCAAACTTCCAAAGTTCATGACTTGGATCACTGATTACAAACTTGAACTCATTTTCAAAAACGTCTTAAAACTATGCTAAAATTGAGTCCAAAGTTTGTGATTTCGATTGAAACAGTATTTATAAGTAATTACAGTAAAGTTTCACGAGCGTCATTCAGTTTTTTACTCCTCCTCATAATAAATTATATTTCGTGCAATTAACCGTTTAGTTCACCATCTCCTCAATAATTATTATTGTTTGGAAATCTATATAATGAATTGTAAAATTCAAGTTATTATATGTATAAGAGGCAAACAAGCAAGATAGATTTCGGAAGGTCATTTGCGACAAACATTAGCTTCCTGTATTTTGGTTTCTATGTTCATTTCGAAGATGACCTCGCATTAGGTATAAGTTCCGTGTCATGCGGGTTGACTTCAGTCGAGTATTCGTTATTACGTTGAATGAATATTAATATCACTAGTATATTTTGGTACCGTCAAAATAACTTATTATCAATATCAGCGAACGTCGAAAACGGAAAACGGCGGATATGTAAATCTTCTTTATTCCCTATCCCGTGAGAATTTTGTAAATTCTGACCTTATTCCCTGTCCTACAAAAGAAATTTCTGTGCTTTCAGCTTTCTAGGTCCAAGGAAGGACTTGTGTTGATGAATAAATGAGTCAGGATTTTTCTTTTTTATATCAATATAATAATTTGGGTTAGGAAGTGCATAGACGGCCTATAAGCCACAAATATCCAGCCACAAGGTTTATTAGCTTTTAAAAGTTCACTTTCACAACAAATCGGGTGAAAACCAGACCGTTTCGCATAGGTACACATTCGTAGAGCCTAACTAACGCGAAGGTACTTTTCTTCATATTCTTAGGAATTGCGCTGCTATTGAACTTAAATTGTATTTAAAAACAACATTCTAACCGCATGCTAGTGTCCTGTATGCAGTATTCCTTTATGTTGAATATCTTGCATCCTTGAAAAAGTCGTGTACAATTCCGTAAATATGCGCAATTTAAGACGGCCACGTACAAAACAAAATTAAACTTAAGCCTTCTACTCCAAATGATTAACGGTATATGAACGTTTTATCCTATTTTTTTAAGTATAATCATCTCGAGAGCTTATTAAAATTAACGGCGGATTTGCATACTTAGTACGCAAATAAGATAACCTGATTGACCAAGCAGTCTATGAAAGTACTTACACGTATTAAATGCAACGAGCTTTGAATATCTACTATGTATATTTATATTATTTTTAATGTAGAGTCATGCTATCAGTATTATGATAATATTACAAGAAGAAATTAAACAGTTGATCGTAATTGCAGCATATTTATTGAATCAAATAAAATTATAAAACGAGTTATTCCAGGCACCTACATAGTATTATAATCATAATGTTGATAAATAGTAATTATTGTATGTGCATTATTAAAGTTAGATATCTTACTAATACTCTGAATGTCGTTATAACATTATAATTGGAATAACAACATTAAAATATTAATTCTAGACTATAAGTAACAAACCCTTTTTAGGTACTTGATTATTTATTATATATAACAACATTTATTATTATTTACTAATAATAATTTAAAAATGTATAAATATTTCCTATCAAACTGCTCCGGTTCCTCTAAATTAACAACACTAAAGAACACAGTAACCTCAAGTTCAAAGCAGATTTCTAAAAGACGGCTTAAAGTCTGTTTAATTTTATAATCCGATTTCATATAATGAATATATATTTAACTTTTATACTTTGTAACTATATCAAAAATGTATACTTATTTACAGGATACTTAATGCTTATTTATTTAACAACAATGTATTTAGCTTCAGCACGCAATGCATTTGGAAAAGAAAGAAAAGTAAACTTTTAGTGACTCGTCTGCCTGCAATTTGACACCAGTATAGTCCTGGCATATTTGCCAGGACAATGTCATGAGGTAAAAGAACATGTTATGATGAGTTATAAGTTATGCAAAAAATAACGCAGAGGTAAATATTATGGAAGCTCATAGGACAAAGATTAAAGAAATTGAAAGTATACCTATCAACGTAACATGATGATAATTTTATACTGTAAGCACAAACCGAAATACTTTTTTACCTACTACGATAGTATAAAATGTGATATTAAGTTCTATTTACTCTTAACACCGTACTCAAACCTACAAATATAACTAATATATGTACGTTTAAACACAATGCCCATAATAATTTTCATAACTTATGAGTCCTAATGCTACAACTCCACATTAGACGCAAAGTGCGATATAATCTACACCAACCGCACCCGGGTGATGGTCACCTTGTATGTACAGCAAGAAATAAGTGGAACAAGGTTCATGAGCGTTCATAACCTGACGTATAATATGATACATTTGCCTAGTGAAAAATAACAAATATGAACGTAATGTAAGCGCTAACCCAGACCGTGCCGCCTCCACGGTCACGCCGCGCGCTCCTTGCTGCATCTCCGATCAATTACCCTACCAAGTTCAAGAACGTCTCGGGTATAAAAAAACACAAAAATATCAACTCAAATTAGGAACGAATGGTGCCGATCGCTCGCATACTTATATAAATAATGTTGTGGGCGCGCGCGGCTCAAACACCCGACACACACCGAAACATGTACGCGTATCTCGCGCTAGCTGTTGTGCTCGCAGCCTCTGCACGCGCGGCTTCATCGCCCCGCGACCGATTCGGATACGAGAGAGAAATAGACACGAGATATAATCAGGTCCCAAAACTGTTGGACTACGTGCTCAACGGAGAATTTTTAAATGCACAAAAGAATCGAGCCAAACTTGTAACAAAATTGCGACCGGAAGAAGCTGTGGTCGCCGACAATGTGATTTTGGAATCGAACGTGGTGAAGATCGTAAAACCTGCGAAGAAATCGGACAGCGGTGAGCTCGTGCGAAGGAGACGTGGCTACAATTTGGAAAATGTGATAGTTCCCGCTAGATATCCTTATCTTCCAGTAGTACGGTATAACCGTTTCCGCCGGTGGGGCTAGTGGCATCGGGTTGCCGCACCATTAAATGTCAAGGCTGCATGAAGCTAATCAACAGCGGGCCATGGCTCGAGCCGCCGAGCGCATCCAGCGCGCAAGATGTCGCGAACAGACTTATTGACTTATTATGAAGTGGCTGTGATCGAATGTTAAAGTTATGTTGGCGGTGTTAAAGGCTTCGATTGAAAAAGTTGCAAGAGACGGAGTGAAAAGACAATAGTTATTGTTAAGTGTCATTTTAGTAAAATAAGATGTAAATTAAAAATATATGTTAGTACACGCTTATTGTTCAATTGTGTTGTTAATTTTTCTAAACACCTATTACTAGACTTTATTACTTAATATAAAGCACTAACCGGAGCTGTTTAAAAATTAATGTTCTAATCTTTCCGTGCTTCGCTTCATTTAATAAGACGTAAAATATTCAAACGATGGAATACCGACATCAGGACAAACTTGATTTTTTGAAACTTTACATCATCGTTTTCTTCATTAATTAAAAATACCAGACTTAATGTCTATAATTAGTTGCTTTATTGCTTTGAAGTACAATAGCACAAAACTGCTGGAAAAAAGTTGTTTCTGCCCTAGTTCGTCCCTAAAATATAAAGCAATTCTGAAATTATGATATTTTGTTCGCCCTTGTGACCTTTTCTAACTGTGTTTTCTAACGTATAATCGCTCGTCTCTCAAACCTTTTTTCTCCATCAAGGACTCCTAAATAACAATAAACGGTAGACGTTTAACGGGGTAATTGTGTTTGACGAAAAGTATTCCAGTTTGCTGGGATTGCCATCAAAACCAGCAAAACACAGTCTATTTAAACACAGTGACCAAAATCATTGAGATCATTGGAGAAATCATGGATCATTTTGCTGATTTAGTTAAAAGCAATGGCTGACATCCAAAAAGCTGTAGAAGGACTATTTCAAACAAAAATCTTATTCTATTAAACTCTTTAAATTAATTACATAATATATAACACTGGCCATCAAGTTGAAAGCAAAAAGAGTTGCAGTACCTACCTACGCAAAAAAATTTGTTCAGAATGATCCATCGTATGTCGTTGATTTAGGGCGTTTCTTATTATTTTACTCAATCAACAATAGTACAATAGCTTATAATATGTAGGTATAAGAACTTTCCAAAAGTTAGCGAGAATCATATTCATGAGTTGTCTTTTATTGATTTACCAACCAACATTCAAGATAATAGAAAAGATAGTTGTAAATAAAGTCAACTAAAAATGATAAATTGTTAGTTGTTTTTGTAGTCTAGAAATCGATTTGTCAAGATCTTCGAGAAAAAATACTTATGAAATAGCTCCGGTCACAGACATTAACTTATTTTCAACTTTACTTAAAATAATGTAGCTAATTTTGCTGTTCATAATCTCTAAATGAAATTAAAATATCATGACAGGTCTAAAATGTACTGCTATCAATTGACAATCACAAAGTACAATGGTACCGACGAAGTACCTACTTTGAATAAATGCTTTGAGTTTGAGTTTTGAGTTCATGTCTTTCGTAGTTCTACCTGCGGAAAAGCACTGCATAATATTTACACTTATCAATTTAGTTCAGTTTAGGGAGTATAACAGAATTAGCCACAGACCGTTTATAGTTACCACAAGAATGGCTTGCCCTCATAGCCTACGTTTAAGAAAAACAGACCGGTTGTATTTGAACCTGTGATGTATTGAATAGTTATGAATAAAATATTCATATTTACTGCTAATTTACAAACTAAATGAATGCGTTGGGTGCATAGAATGGTACTTACCGGTTATTGCAGTTATTGGTAATTAAATGAACAATGTTGTAATTGGAACAATGAATTATATAGTTCGCGTACTACACGGCCGATATCGGTGTCAAAGCGTACCTAAAATCACTTCATTTTGTTGTAGTTAAAACTAGCGAAATCGGCTTTTTACACGACTGCCCAAAAAAAAGGAGTGTAATGTTTTCAGTGTATATGTACGAGAGTTATTCCACCATAACTTCTAAATGTCTGAACAGATTTGGATGTATGAATATCGTGGGAATCCTTACATCATCCCAAGCGACACTGCCTATAATTTTTTGAAAAATTATAGGCAGTGTGGCGCCAATGTGGCGGGTGTATGGTGTCATTTTCAAGTGGAAAAAGTCTTTTTAATTACCTGTGTATGTGTGTAGTATTTTCTCCACTAATATTATAAAGAGGAGAGTTTTGTATTTTGTATGTTTGTAACGAATAAACTCAAAAACTACTGGCCCGATTTCAAAAATTCATTCAGCATTTGAATGCTACATTATCTTTGGGTCACGTAGGCTACTTATACTAAACAAAAAGTTATAAGTAGTAATCACACTAATATTATAAAGGCGAAAGTTTGTATGTGTGTGTGTGTGTGTGTGTGTGTGTGTGTGTTTGTTACTCCTTCACGCTAAAACCACTGGACGGATTTGGCTGAAATTCAGAATGGAGATAGATAATATCCTGGATTAGCACATAGGCTACTTTTTATCCCGGAAAATCAAAGAGTTCCCACGGGATTTCAAAAAACCTAAATTCACGCGGGCGAAGTCGCGGGCATTTGCTAGTTAGAAATAAAAACTACTTATGGCCTGCATAAAGATACATTTACTCTATGTTTATCCCAAAATGTTTAAAAAATAAATTTCCGCCTGTTTTGTTTGAAACCGGCCAGGCCGCTAGTATTCAATATTTTTCCGCCAGACACTTCTATTGATGTTTAGTATGTTTTAGACATAACAAAATGCGGTCGGCACTTTCGAAATTAGCACTTTTGAACTGCTGACCTGAATTTTATTAAGTTAATTCAATGTAATTTACCAAAAAAAAATTACAAAGGGTGTATTTCAATTTTGCTGAGCGACCGTACTTAACCATCTTAGCTTAAATCACGAAATGCTCAAAGGCCTTTAATGTAAAGGCTTTTAACCTAACATCTTAAAAGAACCTTTCATCTTTTTTGCTTGTCGTCAATTTTCTCATCCTTTTGCTACAAATCACTTAATTTTCATTTCGCTGCAAATTACCTACCAATTTTTTAAATGCACTCCAAAAACGACATTCTGATTAAATAAAATCCAAAAAAGCACTGCAGCAATCTTAGCTGCTAAGACTTAGCATGACGCCAAAACGATAACTTCCTGCGGGACTTGAGCTCACTCGCCAGTCAATTTTGTCTAGACTCTAGATGGTTTCATATTCCAATTATTATACGTAATAATAAGTTGATGTCTATATTTTGAAAATTCTTTGTGGAGATATTGACACAATATGGGTGTGGGGATAATGTTGCCCTCTTACACTATTTGTCATGCGAGACTTGGTCATGCTAAGGGTGCAGTTTTAGCACAAGCTAAATGCAAAATTGGAAAAATCTAGAATTGTATTTTTTAGAAAAAGTAGAGAGAGCTTTAAGAATTCCTTAAATGGAATGTAATGCTGTTAAAATGTGAATATAGCTACATTGTAGATAACAACACCTATACCATAGTATGTATAGAAGTAATAAAACTGGTTGTTTAAAGAAGACAATCATCTTCGGGGCATAATATCGTAATAGAGCTCGAATATTAGCGGAGCTCTCATCAAAATTTACAACGTAGGCGGACATAACAAAAAATGTATTTTACGTCTCTTTTTTATCGAAGCTTTTTACAATGAACAAAGCTAAAGAATGGCTGATACGTCGATAAAAATACCTTCATATACCGACATTTTTATAATAACAAAACATTCTCGAAGTTTTTGTAATCTACACATAAGCACGTAAGTCTCAATACTTGAACTTCTGCATATAAGTTTTCGCTTTTCTCTGTAACATGGAAGTTGACATTACTAAGAAATTTTTTTCAGCACGCAAAGTTGAGTCAGTTATTTATTTATATAAAACTTTACGCGATTGTGAAACCCAAAAAACTACTCTTCGAAATTTATAACGGTGTAAAAATGATGAGACCTTGAATGTCCCTTTATCTTGTTTAGGGATAAACCACGCAGGACAAAGGGTATCCCGCGGGATATCTTCGGGCTTATTGTATTACTACTTATTGTACGATCGTCACCGGATTAAAATAAATAACATTTACCGTTGTAGTGCACTGTATTCATACTTATAATAATATTATAAATGCAAAAGTGTGTATGCTTGCCTGTTTCCTTGCTGCCTTTTCACTTGACCGACAACAACGATCCCATTACCAATAACGGGGATGAACATAAGCTAGTTTTGTCTCGAAGAATTAAATAGTTCCCACGAAATGTTTAAAAACTTTCGTCAATATCTATTTGGTATAGAGATAGCATACATCCTGGAGACGGATGTAGGCTACTTTTTGTTTCTGAAGTCCCATCAAGGAGTTCCCATGGAATTTTGACAAACCTAAATCCACGCGTATGAAGTCGCGAGCATCATCTAGTTGTTTATAAAAAGACCATAGATAAGAATACGAAAAAAATAAGTTTATTCTCTCTCCAACCGTAGCGTATGAGTAGAATGTTACGATTACCGCCAGACATCAAGGCATATCAGACCTATTTCATATCTCACTTCTCATAATATAATATACATAGTTGTAGATATGTATATGTACTACGACAAGTGTTGAGTAAATAACTGCTACAGTGTATCCTTATATTATCTATCTATTACTGAGATTCAGTTCTTATAATGTCAGCTCTATTGTTGACCAAAGTTAGCCAATAAAAATCGTTTGGCTACTATTTTTTGGATACTTCTGTTGTCATCATCATTATTATTACTAACCCATCGCCAGTCTACTATTCACAGTCACTTAAATTTTTGTTAGAAAAAAAATTACCTATTTTGGAAAGTTACGCTACCTACGTAGGTAGCACGTACACGCCTTAGGCTTTGAACTCTGTCTGTCTGTCTGTCCTTCAACTTCAAAAGTCAGTAACAAGAATTCAGCTAAGGGTGAAAACGTTACGTAGCCTTAAAAATTCCTATCTTCTACTCCCTCTCGAATAGTACCTATCAATTTAATATGGAGACAGCCGAAGTTCACAAAAAAAATCTACTTATTCTTACTTGGTCTACTGTCCCAAGAAAACTCCTACAATAAATATTGTAATTGATAGAAAGTAGTAATAATTACAATGAAAAACTGATAAAAGATGAAATTATTTTTTTTACTTATGAAAGCAAAAAGCCTTGAATTTCCTAGGATACTCGTAGGTACGTCGGTACCTTACTTACCATCTTTTGATACACCTATGATGATACTTTCCTAGGGCTTATTGGTAACCTAAAATATACCATTTGCTAATAATAATTAAATTATTGCTAGTACTTTTTAGATCAAATCATAAAGAGTCCCTTGAGCCCGATTTGATCACAATTAGTAAAAGCAGAAAATTAAATGTAACTCTAACATTTAACTTTTATAATATCTACTACATGTACTATATATTATTATTTAAATTTGACTCTGGTATCTCTAATGAGTAAGTGCCTACCATACCTAAGGTAAGGATTCTTCAAGTAAATAATGTTGTATTAGATCGAACGGAGTGCGGTATAACAATTTTGTATATTGGTAGATCATGCAATACCTATTGGCTTCTACAAATGTAGCGCAACGTTATATTGATTCGCGGTACGGTTTTGTGACGAAAGTTAATTAAATCAAGGATTCTCGATTAGGAATATTAAAGATTAACAATTCCCCACCGATGTGGGTTAGGATAAAGGATGGAGTGCTGAAGCCGACCAATGTTTTATCGGAGTCGAGAGATTATGATGAAAAGGCTCATTCATTCAAGAAGGTACCTATGCCTAAATCATTTGAATTTTCATAATATAACTGTATACTTGTAGAATTAATAGATGTATATCTTACTAGCTGAGCCACCAATGATCGGAATGGAATTTATTACAAGTGTAAATTTAAAAATTTATAACACCCCCGACAAGTGAAGGTTACAGTAATAACTAGAAAAGAGCTGATAACTTTCAAACGGCTGAACCGATTTTCTTGAATTATAGCTAAGAACACTCTCGATCAAGTCACCTTTCAAACAAAAAAAAAACTAAATTAAAATCGGTTCATTAGTTTAGGAGCTACGATGCAACAGACAGATACACAGATACACAGACACACAGATACACACGTCAAACTTATAACACCCCTCTTTTTTGGTCGGGGGTTAAAAATCAATAAAGATTCGTAATGCACGTACTTTTTCATTTTTGACCGAAAGTACAAATACCAAGTTTCAAAAATGTCCAAAATGGATATTATACTTAACTAATAAAAAAATTACAGATTATATAAAAAAAATTCGTTCCCTATTAAACCCCGTTAGGAGTAGAATTTCCAAAAATTTTAAAATCCTATTTCTTTATGTTTAACCGGAAACCTAAATAACCCTACCAATTTTTATTATAAGTAACTTGAAAAATAACATGCGTTTATGAAACTTTTATCCTCTATTTCATCCCTAGTGAAATCTACAAGAATCTTTCCTACATTATAAATCTACTTACTGTCAATATCTCAAGTTTCGATTTCAACCCCAGCGGTTTAGGCTTGCGTTGATAGATCAATCAGTCAGTCAATAAAATAAATGTCTTTTTAACCCCCGACCCACAAAGAGGGGTGTTATAAGTTTGACGTGTGTATCTGTGTATCTGTCTGTGGCATCGTAGCTCCTAAACTACTGAACCGATTTTAATTTAGTTTTTTTTTGTTTGAAAGGTGGCTTGATCGAGAGTGTTCTTAGCTATAATCCAAGAAAATCGGTTCAGCCGTTTGAAAGTTATCAGCTCTTTTCTAGTTACTGTAACCTTACTTGTCGGGGGTGATATAAATTTTTAATTTACACTTGTTATGTGTTACTGATTTTCTCTCGCTGATCTTTGTCTCCCACATGATGATAGTCATATGATGAAAGATACCGATCCTAATCTTATAATGATGCCAAGTAATTCTAAGCTATCGGTCTCAAAGAAAAATCATTGCCGTTTACAGTTACCTATAGATGAAATGAGCAATTGACTTGGCCCACTGACACGCCATCATTGTCTTGTACACGCTCATTACGTGGTACCGCTACACGGGCTTCAAGAAATGTTACTCATTTGTTTTATCTCCTTTTCAATATTAAGGCACGTTCATTATACCACACGATATTGTATTACTGTTGCAATAGATTGCTAAGAGGTAAAAATATTATTTAGACATCTATAGGTACATAAATTGACTTTATTATATTTAAAAAGTATATATAGGTAAAGCAACCTATGTCACTCCCCAGCAGGTCTTTAACTAGGTATATCCATGCAATAAAACCGACTTCAAAAACCACAAACACTAAAAAGTAAAAAATAACTTTTATTTAGCTACACATGTAATGTACCTAGGTATGAAGTCGAGCGAGCATATTAAAACAAAATTAGAAATCCAAGAGTGAAGCTCGCCCGACTTCATACCTAGGTACATTACATGTGTAGCTAAATAAAAGTTATTTTTTACTTTTTAGTGTTTGTGGTTTTTGAAGTCGGTTTTATTTTTCTTTTGAAAATTTTTTATTTCACAATTTTTAGTGGCCCCACTGTACGATAATATGCTATGCCCAGTTAAAACCCTACTGTTTACTAAGCTATTGCACTGATCGCGAGCAATTTGCTCCTATCTATTGAGGAGTTCTGTTCTCCATCTCCGAAGATATTCATCAGATCTTCACCAAATTTATATGGGACCACCTGCACAGTATACCCTTTCAAACAAAAAAAAAAATTTCCAAATCGGTCCAGGGGTCTTTGAGTAATCGGGGAACATACATAAAAAATATAAAAAAAAATAAAAAAATAAAAAAAAAAGATTCCGACGAATTGAGAACCTCCTCCTTTTTTGGAAGTCGGTTAAAAATCAGGTCGATCCGTAGCTCCTTTGCGGCGTGATTGAAGGACAAATCAATAAGCAAACACAATTTCGCATTTATAATATGGGTAGTAATAGTATAATAGGTAATAAGCATTGACTGACATATATCGACGTACGTATCAGCTCTTAAGAGATCTCGTAGGCTCCCAATATGCAATGAAGGTGACCACGGAGGGCATTTCAGTAGATAAAAATCCTACATTACCCGATTTCTCCCCTACAACGTCGGATATCTTCAGAAGATTTCCTCTCCCCGTAAACAAAAAAAAAAGGTCTACGAACTTGTAATTTTGCCTGTAGGTTCACCATGAAGTAATGTAATTATACTCCCACGAAGAAAGGATTTTCAGAAAATTCACCCGAGCGAAGCCGGTACGGATCACTTAGTTTTAAATATTCGTTGCTTAAATTATGGGTATATGCTTGAATAATTTCGCACTCATTCTCACTCATTGGTCGACCTCGTTATTGTATTATGAAGAAATTAAAAAAAATCTATTGTAAAAGTTATATTATTGACCTATTTCTGAGCCTAATTTCCAATAACTTATTTATTTGTTGTACGAAAATTTTAATAAGTACTAACTCATTAAGTTACAAGCAGGATTAAATGACCCAACTAAGAAACTTGAGGACTGGGTAACCTATGTAATGATTGGCATGCAATGACGATTGTAATCTCGAAACTTATTAGTTAGGTACATGAAAATTGAGTATGTTATGACGGTTTTAATGTCAAAGTATTATATTTATACCAGACATGGACGTATAGAATACTATTTACGTAGTAGGTACGCTAGATATGGCGTGTCATACAAAACGACTGTTATTTTTTGTGCCTATTCGAGGTGAACCGAGCGTACTGGGAATTAACATTGACTTTTGTCAATTGGTCGTCATCTTGATTGATGTCTTATTTCTAATTACTCTAACTATAAGTTTCTAACATATCGTTCCGAGTACGCTAATGATGCTCACTGCTATTTATAAGTGCATAAATGGCGATAATCAAGTTGCTTTAGAGACACGTCGTCAATCGCATATCTAGCGTACTATATGAATTGTATTATAACATATCTATGATAATAGAACATATTGTCATTTGATTTTAGTACGAGTACTAGACGATCTAAACAAAGATTTCCTATGTAAATCTCATCTCATAAAGAATGCAAACATAACCTTTAGATTCTAGACTAGAAAATATATTTGGTATAATGTTTAGCATAATACTTCTTTATTCTTTTTTGATCAATTTATTATTTTTTGGCTGTTGTACATAACATTATACCTAAGAGTACCTATCTACCTATTGAAGAAAACAGGTCATGCATTGATTAGTGAGCAGGTTTTGGTCACAATATTTTTAAAAACTGGTACAACAGGATTGTCGTATTCAAATGCAATTTATGACCGTTTTGATCCTTTATCACATTTTCGCCTTGAAAACAAACCTAGGCGTCGCGTCGTCTTTATATTGCGACGTTTGCGTAATTAGCATTGATTACCGTGGGAATTTCCTTCCGTCGCGTTCTAGTCTTGGTCTAACTTATAATCTGCATAGAAAGCGGTAATGCAGTCTATAAAGCGAAACTTCCACTATTAATATAATAAATATTTATTATCGCTTTCTCCTACTGTGCGGCTTTAATAAAGTATCTAAGTATTAGTTGATGCCCGTGACTTCATCTGCGTGGATTTAGATTTTTTTAATCTCGTAGGAAGTCTGATTTTCTAGGATAAAAAGTTGCCTATAATCTGAATGCAAGCTATGTCTGGACCATAATATCATATGACTGCGTCCACTTTCAGTTTTTTTTGAATCCCGAGGGAACTCTTTGATTTTCCGTAACGAAAAGTAACCAGCAGCTACGAGTAGGTATGCGCCACCCCAAGATGCGAGATTTTTCTACTAAAACTGATGCCGGGAAAATACTTTCACATTTATAATGTTAGTTAGGAAGTAAAAATAATAAGGAGTAAGAGTATGATATTAACCTGACAAATAGAAAGTCGGCGCAAAAAATCTCGTATGTGCATAAGCTTAAACACCTGTAAAGGACTCGCAACCTACAAACTGTTCAAATAAACTCTTATTTGCTTTGATTTTGGGTAAATAGCTCTATAACGGTAAACTTAAAATTGGTGTGAACCAGTATATTTACGAGTACGTTAACTTTTCAGTAAGTATTAAGATTTATGAATTTCGCCTGTCAATATTTTTACTGGTAGGTATACTATGAGTATAACAAGTGTAAATTAAAAATTTATAACACCCCCGACAAGTGAAGGTAACGACAGTAGCTAGAAAAGAGCTGATAACTTTCAAACGACTGAACCGATTTTCTTGGACTATAAGGTAAGAACACTTTCGATCGGCTTTATTTAGTTTTTTTTTGTTTGAAAGGTGGCTCAAAAATTTTACACCCCTCTTTTTGGATCGGGGGTTAATAAAAAATAAATGGCAAGGACCTATTGGTCAATAAATAAGCATTATAGAGAAATTATTTAGATAATATTACAGTAATACGAGCATTCTACTGAAAATTAGATATGGGAAAGTTTTTGTTTGCTGGTTTGTTCGTTTGCCCTTCAATCACGCTGCAACGCAGCAACGGATGGACGAGATTTTTTTCATGAACATAGTTGAAGACCTGGAGTAACATTATAAGTATCTCAGCTACTTTTTTATCCCGGTAAGTCAAAGAGTTCCCAAGGGATTTTTAAATACCTAATACAGTAATTAATATCCCACCAAAAACATTTCATGTAAAAAGTTAGCCAAGACTCACAAGTTCATAATGTTTTCACTGTTAAAAAGTTATGAGATCTCTAGTAGAGCCAAGCCCCTAGCTGAGCTTAGATTTGTGCTGGCCATGGGACCTATCCCAAGTCCAAAGTAATATAGCTCTTAAATGTTCTTGACTATATCACATTTATAACAATAAATAACAAATCACTCTACTTACAAGCTCTGATTCTACAAACCCTACATCTTGGTAAAAAAAAGACGTCTTGGCCGTTTAATAACTTTTAACGTTTAATATGTTATGTCATGTAATAGTTTTACGAACATTAAACGGCCAAGCCGTACTTTTTTTACCAAGATATAGGGTTTGTAGAATCAGAGCTTGTAAGTAGAGTGATTTGTTATTTATTGTTATAAATGTGATATAGTCAAGAACATTTAAGAGCTATATTACTTTGGACTTGGGATAGGTCCCATGGCCAGCACAAATCTAAGCTCAGCTAGGGGCTTGGCTCTACTAGAGATCTCATAACTTTTTAACAGTGAAAACATTATGAACTTGTGAGTCTTGGCTAACTTTTTACATGAAATGTTTTTGGTGGGATTTCATTTCTTTTTGGCAGGTGCCCTAATTTTTTTTGGATCTATTTCTTGTAGGTACATCATTTTCATGGCCCACTCTCTATCGTTACCTCTTTTTTTAAAAGCTTTTATTCAACTTGCAATGTACTCGTATGTAAGTATATTTGTTCGGGTGGAATCTTGCAACTCAATTTTGAAGCAGATATACCAAATTTCAGTCTTTTAGTACTTCAGGAAACACAGATACTTGGTACGTTTGATAAATCTGCCACGGACATCTTATCATGTAAACTTTAGTATTCGAGCAACAAATTTTACAGATATGCATCTCATATACGAGGGGATGAAGGGGGACCCGATTTCTTAATTTATCTGTTGTTCATAATTCTTGAAATTTGTACTTAATGCCAAATTTCAGTCTTCTAGGACTTCGGGAAGTACCCTAGAATTACAGACTAGAAGTTTTGACTGTCAATAAATCTGAAACTATAAAAGCTAGACAATTGATACTCAATGCGTTTAATCAATTTGCCAAGGACATCTTATCCTGAAAATATCAGCATTCTAGCGACAGAATTTACAGATTTGCTTTTTTCATAAGAGGCGTAGAGGGGGAAAATTCCAATTTCTCAATTTTTCTGTAGTTTGTATGCAATTTCTAGTCTACACACCAAATTTCAGCCTTCTAGGACTTCGGGAATTACCCTAGAATTACAGACTAGAAGTTTTGACTGTCAATAAATCTGAAACTATAAAAGCTAGACAATTGATACTCAATGCGTTTAATTAATCTGCCAAAGACATCTTCTCCTGAAAATATCAGCATTCTAGCGACAGAATTTACAGATTTGCTTTACTCATAAGAGGCGTAGAGGAGGGGCATTGCCAATTTCTTAATTTTCCTGTAGTTGGTATGCAATTTCTAGTCTACACACCAAATTTCAGCCTTCTAGGACTTCGGGAAGTACCCTAGAATTACAGACTAGAAGTTTTGACTGTCAATAAATCTGAAACTATAAAAGCTAGACAATTGATACTCAATGGGTTTAATCAATTTGCCAAGGACATCTTATCCTGAAAATATCAGCATTCTACCGACAGAATTTACAGATTTGCTTTTCCCATAAGAGTCGTAGAGGGGGGGCATTGCCAATTTCTTAATTTTCCTGTAGTTTGTATGCAATTTCTAGTCTACATACCAAATTTCAGCCTTCTAGGACTTCGGGAAGTACCCTAGAATTACAGACTAGAAGTTTTGACTGTCAATAAATCTGAAACTATAAAAGCTAGACAATTGATACTCAATGAGTTTAATCAATTTGCCAAGGACATCTTATCCTGAAAATATCAGCATTCTAGCGACAGAATTTACAGATTTGCTTTACTCATAAGAGTCGTAGAGGGGGGGCATTGCCAATTTCTTAATTTTCCTGTAGTTTGTATGCAATTTCTAGTCTACATACCAAATTTCAGCCTTCTAGGACTTCGGGAAGTACCCTAGAATTACAGACTAGAAGTTTTGACTGTCAATAAATCTGAAACTATAAAAGCTAGACAATTGATACTCAATGAGTTTAATCAATTTGCCAAGGACATCTTATCCTGAAAATATCAGAATTCTAGCGACAGAATTTACAGATTTGCTTTACTCATAAGAGGCGTAAAGGGGGGGCATTGCCAATTTCTTAATTTTCCTGTAGTTTGTATGCAATTTCTAGTCTACATACCAAATTTCAGCCTTCTAGGACTTCGGGAAGTACCCTAGAATTACAGACTAGAAGTTTTGACTGTCAATAAATCTGAAACTATAAAAGCTAGACAATTGATACTCAATGAGTTTAATCAATTTGCCAAGGACATCTTATCCTGAAAATATCAGAATTCTAGCGACAGAATTTACAGATTTGCTTTACTCATAAGAGGCGTAGAGGGGGGGGCATTGCCAATTTCTTAATTTTCCTGTAGTTTGTATGCAATTTCTAGTCTACATACCAAATTTCAGCCTTCTAGGACTTCTGGAAGTACCCTAGAATTACAGACTATGAATTGTGATGATCATCAGTGAGGGACGAAAACGGCGTATTTTAGGTATCAATTAATCTGTAACCATAAATGCTAGATATTTGATACTTAGTATATTTGGTAAATTTGCTGAGGACACCTTATACTGAAAATTTCAGCTTTCTAGCGTCATCCAGACCGAAGTTATGACGGGTCGAAAATACGGCGAAACACTTCGAGAAAAAGGTACTACGTAGCGCCCCGGCCGCCGTTTGGCTCGTCTTGGCGGGGGCACTGCCGTGCCCCCTGATACAGTAATAAAAAAATTACGAAATAGTTCTAACAACAGCTGGACAATGATATCTACTGTGAAAGTTTCATGGCCTAACGACTGTACGTTTTTAAAAAAAAACTAGCGACCCGCCCGGGCTTCGCACGGGTGGACACTACCACGAAAAATCCTATCTATTTTCCGGGATAAAATATAGCCTATACGGATTCGGAAGACTCCCTCTAAGTAATGGTAAAAGAAATTTTGAAATCGGTCCAGTAGTTTTTGAGCCTATTCAATACAAACATACAAAAATACAAAAATACAAAGGTTTCCTCTTTATAATATTAGTATAGATAATTGACGAGGAAAATTAGCACTACTGTGCTAACTGTGCTGCAAAAACTTATTTGTCATTAAAAAAAAAACGAAAAAAGACAAACATGATATTTTTATTGTTATCAATTGAATGTTCCGTATCCTCATCATCAGACCCTGGACAAAATTCTGTTGCTGTTCTGTTCTGTTTTCGTCCACGTGGATTTAGGTTTTTAAAAATCATATAGGAACTCTTTGATTTTCCGGGATACAAAGTTGTCTATGTCCTTTCCCGGGATGTAAGCTAACTCTGGACCAAACATAAAAATCGATTAAACTGTTGGGCTGTGAAAGCAGACAGACGGACAGACACACTTTCGCATTTATAATATTAGTATGGAATGTATGAGCTTTACTTATTTGGAGTTTTATAATATCTTTGATAGGTATTCACATTGTCGATCACGACCATAGATAGTTGCGGCGCAGATGATCCTAAGAGGCCACAAACTAAAAAAAAAACCTACTTAATATCTGGAAAATACTGGACTAATAACTCAATACTCAACGGGGCGAGATCTTGTACTTGCTTACCTACTTATCAAAATAACGAACCTACAAAGTTCGCATATGATGCTTTAGGAAAACCCACATAAATTACACAAATTACCTATAATAAAGAGCTAGTTCAATTTGTTCAGGCATATCATCAACGATTAAATCAAACTCGTTTTTGATCCAAACTATTAGAATTGCCGATTTCTAATTTTAGCATCCAAACAAAAAAGATGTACCTGTATTATAATTTATATAATATCTTTTTGTACATACCTAATTATATAATCTCCTTATCATTGATCCTTATACAATTAACTATACGTCGCATTATTTTGATGAAACCAGAAAATTATTTCTCCAGATTAAAATCCTGGATCTGCTCAGGATTATGATGAAATCGAGTACTTGTACCCATCAAAATAATTCCATCGAAATCCTGCTACTTTGAATATCTTAAAATAGAACTTATTTCGTTTTCATTGACTATTTGCTCAACTCGTTTATTTGAGTTGTGGTTAAAACCACGGTCAAACGGATAAATGTGACTAGCACTTAGCTATATACCAAGGTATATAATCGTAAAAATCGTGCTCCTAGATGAGATTATGTAATCCATTATGTAACTACCTAAAATGATCATGACACAGAAGTGTAAAAAATTAAGTATAGCTTAAATAAAATAATATGAATTTTTGATTTGCCTTATTGTTAAGTTCATCCAACAGCGGCCTTAGCCTCAATACTGTAGATTACTGTAGATTAGCGTTAGGTGCTTATAATACTAATAAATAATACTGAATATTAATATATTCGGTCTTGAGTATGAACATAATTATCATATTTATCGATCGATCTTTGAAATCCACTCTAACTCATCTCTAACGCCTATCATTGCATGCCTGATAGTAAATATTCCCAAAAGTATTCGCCATCCTCACTTCGCACTTGGCCAGCGTGGTGGCCTAAGCCTTTCTCATCTGAGAGGAGAGCTGTGCACAGTAATGTACCAGATATGGGACGATGATGATGATGAAAACAACAAGAATGAGTTACCTACATTTTATTACAAAACTAGAGGATGCCCGCAACTTCGTCCGTGTGGATTTAGGTTTTTAAAGATCTCGTGGGAACTGTTTGATTTTCCGGGATAAAAAGTTGCCTATGTCAATTACAGGGACGCAAGCTACCTCGGTACCAAATTTTAAACAAATCCGTTAAGCGGATGGGTTTTTGGGAATCCCATGGGAACTCTTTGATTATCCGGTATGAAAAGTAGCCTATGTCCGTCCCCGGGATATAAGCTAACTCTGTACCTTTCGTCAGAATCGGTTAAACTGTTGGGCCGTGAAAAGGTAGCAGACAGACAGAAGACACACTTTCGCATTTATAAGTATGGATATGGATATTATTTGACTTTAAAAAACTGAAAAACTTTTAGTGAAAAAATAAAAAGTCTTATTCATACGAGTGCATGAACTCAGACGAATGTGTCCATAGCCTAAAAGAAAAAAACTAGGTGATTGGCCAAAACCGGATCGATATTGCATAAGCCCATGTGCATTCGGCCTGCGAAACCTGTAAAAGTGCAATGACCTACCGATGTTGCCTTTTTGTGAAGTCTTTCTTAATACGAAAGATGTTAATTACCAATTTTACTTAAACACAAATAAGATAAAATTCCCAAATCCATACTGCTATTATAAATGCGAAAATGCATCTGTCTGTCTGTCTGTCTGTCTACGAGCTTTTCACGCCTTTTAAAAAAATTAAATAATTTATTCATTAGACTGCTCACATTTTTCTTTAAAAGAAATAGACGTATCTATCAATCTGTCTATCAAAGTATTTTCTGATTAATGATTAAATTAATTATATTATTGGAGTAGGTATTCATTTATTCTACAGGGTACTTAATTTGCCATAGTTAACCTTCATGAAGAACAATGGTTCGGTTGGAATTTCAATTAAATATAATCGCAGGTTTTCTTGTTGCTAACAATGCTTCTATGAATGATATTTTAAATTGCTAAAAAAATACAATTACCTCAGAGTAATATGAAAAGTCATATTTAAATAGACAATCATAGGTACCTACCTGAAAACAACTAGAAAGCCAGAAGGAAAAATTACAAACTTGAAGCGCTTGAAGCCAGGTAAACCAATTTAAAAAATACTTTTCTGTAAAGCGCAGAGTAAAAGTTCCTTTTAGGTATTACTTAAGTATTCTGAGCTTTAAGTTTCAGATCTCTTCATCGGGCTGGGTGCACATTGGCTACTTTTATCTGTCTAGCATCCATTAATAGTACCATAGTTTCTTGTATAGCAAATTCAAGCCACTAATTAATTATATATTAGATTTAATATATATTAGAGTTGTATTTTAACGTTATGTCATAATATGAACAATGTCTACAACCAACATAGAACCGTATTTTGTATTTATATATATATATATATATTTCTAAATGTATAGGTATTATGTATGTATAGAAAAGTTGACTGATCTATCAACGCACAGCTCAAACTACTTACTGGATGGCTCGGGCTGGACATGCAGATAGCTATCATGACGTAGACTTTCGCTATGAAAGGATTTTTGGAAATTCAATTCAGGAGTAAAATAGGGGTTTGAAATTTGTGTAGTCCACGCGAACGAAGTCGCGGGCTTAAGTTAGTCATTTATAAAATACCATTTATATTACCTTTCATACTAAACTTTACCAAGAATACCATTTTCATAATTAGACTAAATAAAATGAAGAAATATTGAATTATTATTTAAGAAAGAATAAGAGAAACAAAGACACTAATAGAATCGGGCTTCATTGTGTATATAAAGTTTCGACCTGCCGCCTACATTCCCACTAAAGAATTACAGCATAAAATGTTAGTGGAAGAATAAAGTATGTCACAAGAGATAGGATTCATACTGGGTACCTACTGAGAAACTCATAAATGGCATAGTTAAATGGCATAGTTGTACATATTAGGAATAGGTAAGCTTAAAGCAGTATGTAAAGTCTTATAAAGTCTAATAATCCATACTTGGCCTGCGTGGTGCACTCTCTTTTTTTTCAGACTTGGGCGCGTTTGGAACCCTCGTAGCTTTAGTTTTAAGTTACGTAATTAATTATATCACCACTATATCGTACAAATTTAACAATTTCGACCGTCAAAAGGAGTACAATTGAATAAATGATTTTGACTTTGACTTTGACTAATGCCTGAATCCTATCTGAGAGGAAACCCGTGCTCAACAATGGCACAGTGGACCATCGATGTGTTAAGATGATGATTATGATGAAGCTGAAAGAACTCTCGCTAGATAACCTCAAAGCTGCAGAGGTATAAAAACTCACCTTAGTCTAATGAATAAGGATTAAACTTAACATTTGAGTTGGCAAGATAAAAGCAACGCCAAAAGTTTTTTAGACTTGACTTTGCACAATACTTAAAAACTTTTCGCGTTGATTTCATGTTATCGACTCAAAATCAGTTCAAAAGGACTATTATTTTAAATTTTATGAATACATCAATAAATTTTATGGATAAGTATTCATTAGTATTTTCAACTGTATTTTTTACAAACCTTTGAGCTTTCGGCAATGAAAGTTTTGAATTTGTTAGTAATTCTCTAAAATTGTTACAGTTTTTGATTTAATAAAAGTTTGGTTTCATTTTAGATTGTAACGATGAGACTGGCATTTATAGGTCATCCCTCAAGCCCCTTAAAAATATCAGATTTAAAAAAACTCATGAAAATGGTTAGGTTAAAGCCTTGTTGACTGGACTACCTGACAAAAAGGTCTGAAAACGTGTGTATATCGCCACCCACATTGGGCTTATAAATATACCTACCGACTACAAACATACAGCCTATAATCCCTTTGGTCCTATTTTCTCATATTTGTCCTGGTGCAAAGGAAATAAAGGACATAGCATAAAGCTTTGTACGTATTTCAGTCACGAACAAAGAGTGCAACGTGTTTTATACTTCAGTTTATTTTATTTTGTGGCTTACGTTTTCGAGGTAAACCGTCCATAGTCAGATACAGGTAGGTTGTATTAAATGAGGCTTTGTCCACGTGAAATTAGACTAAACCCCTGATCCTGGTTTTAAGTCCAAACTAATGAAATTAAATATTTAATTATTATTATACAAAGAAACAAGAAATTTCTTTTAAAGTACCTTCTCCGGGGATCCTATAAAATGTTCGTTATCTTTCTTACACATATTTAATAAGGAAACTTTATTAGGAAAAGTGTGTAACTTTCGAGATTAATCTAATTTTAATTTCTTTCTTCGCTTGTTATTGAAAACAAAGTTCTCAAAGGAATTTTCGGGCGAATAAGTTACTCGGATCATTCTTTTGTTTTAAAATAAAAAGCTTTTGAACACTATGTACCTACATTGTGTATTAGAGCTCACGAAAAGCTGCCGCGAATTTGCCCACGATTCACACTCGCTCTATAATCTAAACTCGCAACTTTTCGCAGTCTAGTCATTCCTTTGTTGCAGATAAAAAATCGACTTCGGACGGGAATAACGCGAAGTGAGAACGCCAAGCCGCGAAACTATCCAATTGTATCGCGGTATTCGTGGGCTTGTGAAGAATGGGCTTTAGAAGCACAATAATATTGGAATACAAATACCTAATTTATGTGGACGGTGTCAGTGTCACAGCACACGTCCTGATTCAATTACTATGCACGTCACTAGTAATTTATGCGTATTTATATACTGCCTTGTGCGATATCACCTGTATTTTAATTTATGACTTAATACAAGTGTAAATTAAAAATCAGGGGGCACGGCAGTGCCCCCGCCAAGACGAGCCAAACGGCGGCCGGGGCGCTACGTACCTTTTTCTCGAAGTGTTTCGCCGTATTTTCGACTCGTCATAACTTCGGTCTGGATGACGCTAGAAAGCTGAAATTTGCAGTATAAGGTGTCCTCAGCAAACTTACCAAATATACTAAGTATCAAATATCTAGCTTTTATGGTTACAGATTTATTGATACCTAAAATACGCCGATTTCGTCCCTCACTGATGATCATCAAAACCTCTACTCAAAACCTCTAAGGTACTTCCCGAAGTCCTAGAAGACTGAAATTTGGTATGTAGACTAGAAATTGACAACAAACTACAGGAAAATTAAGAAATTGGAAATGCCCCCCCTCTACGCCTCTTATGGGTGAAGCAAATCTGTAAATTCTGTCGCTAGAATGCTGATATTTTCAGGATAAGATATCCTTGGCAAATTGATTAAACGCATTGAGTATCAATTGTCTAGCTTTTATAGTTTCAGATTTATTGACAGTCAAAACTTCTAGTCTGTAATTCTAGGGTACTTCCCGAAGTCCTAGAAGACTGAAATTTGGTGTGTACACTAGAAATTGCATACAAACTACAGGAAAATTAAGAAATTCAAAATTTTCCCCCTCCACTCCCCGTATGGGGGAAGCAAATTATTTGTAAAGTCTATCGCTAGAATGCTGATATTTTCAGAATAATATGTCCTTGACAGACTTATCAAACGTACCAAGTATCAATTCTCTACCTGTTATGGTTTCAGATTTATTGCCATTCAAAACCCCTCTAGTCAAAAGTTCTAAAGTACTTCCCTAAGTCCTAGAAGACTGAAATTTGGTATGTAGGCTAGGGATTTCATTCAAACAACAGGAAAATAAACTTTTCCCAGTCTGTACATTTAAAAAATGTGTTTCCTGAAGTCCTAAAAGACTGAAATTTGATATATCTGCTTTAAAATTGAGTTGCAAGATTCCACCCAAACAAACATAGTTACATACTCGTACATTGCAAGTGGAATAAAAGCTTTTAAAAAAAGAGGTACCTACAAAAAATAGATCC
Organism: Maniola jurtina; assembly: GCF_905333055.1. Taxonomy (NCBI): domain Eukaryota; kingdom Metazoa; phylum Arthropoda; class Insecta; order Lepidoptera; family Nymphalidae; genus Maniola; species Maniola jurtina. The sequence goes on along the minus strand of NC_060037.1, from coordinate 7,160,159 downwards.
AAAAAAAAAATCTAGGGCACCTGCCAAAAAGAAATGAAATCCCACCAAAAACATTTCATGTAAAATGTTGCCAAGACTCACAAGTTCATAATGCTTTCACTGTTAAAAAGTTATGAGATCTCTAGTAGAGCCAAGCCCCTAGCTGAGCTTAGAATTGCGCTGCCCATGGGACCTATCCCAAGTCCAAAGTATATAGCTCTTAAATGCTCTTGAGTATATCACATTGATAATAATAAAGAACAAATAACTCTACTTACAAGCTCTGATTTTACAAACCCTAAATCTTGGTTAAAAAAGTATGGCTTGGCCGTTTAATGTTCGTGAAACTATTACATGTCATAACATATTATAATATTAAGGTCATAAGGAATAGTTTGTTCGACAATTACTAATTTATATTATTCTTCATGATTGTCGCACAAGCTATTCCGGGCTTAAATGTCATATCAGATAAAAGTACCACGAACATTAAACGGCCAAGCCGTCCTTTTTTAACCAAGATTTAGGGTTTGTAAAATCAGAGCTTGTAAGTAGAGTTATTTGTTCTTTATTATTATCAATGTGATATACTCAAGAGCATTTAAGAGCTATATACTTTGGACTTGGGATAGGTCCCATGGGCAGCGCAATTCTAAGCTCAGCTAGGGGCTTGGCTCTACTAGAGATCTCATAACTTTTTAACAGTGAAAGCATTATGAACTTGTGAGTCTTGGCAACATTTTACATGAAATGTTTTTGGTGGGATTTATTATACCCCCGACAAGTGAAGGTTACAGTAACTAGAAAAGAGCTGATAACTTTCAAACGGCTGAACCGATTTTCTTGGATTATAGCTAAGAACACTCTCGATCAAGCCACCTTTCAAACAAAAAAAAAACTAAATTAAAATCGATTCATTAGTTTACGCGCTACGATGCCACAGACAGATACAGAGATACACACGTCAAACTTATAACAGCCCTCTTTTTGGGTTGGGGGTTAAAAACTGATCAGGTGACAAACGAATGTTTGTAAATAATGATGTGCCAGTGAAAATACTGATCAAACGCTCTAATAAAGACTATACTTGCATTTGCAATTTATCGGCTCACAATATAAACCTACCATAACACAATGTGTTTGCATCTCTATTATAGTGTGCGTGGCTTAGACCTGAACATTGAAGACAGCTTTTTCAGTTGACGTCAGGTGATAAGCTATGGACAACAGTGGAGGAGAATTTTTGAGGGAGGTGATTGCATGCAGCTTTTTTTAAAGGATTCCGTTGATCCTTGATGCAAGATTTCAAATTCCTAGATCCAACAGTTTAGGTTGTTTGTCAGTCAGTCTCGATATCGTATTCGTAACTGTTAAAGGTCGTATTCACAATTTAGTGTCGTTGTAACGCTGGTAACTGTAGCCGTCCACTCGGTTCAGTCCTCGGCTTTTCTTATAGCCGTTGTGAAGGCTAGTGAGTGACTTAACCTGGTCAAACTAGTGGCTAGGTGATCTGCTACTACTGTGGTCTTTTGCCCTGCATTTTGCCTACGACTATTTTATCCAGATTATCAGGCAGGAATTGGGCAGTATGACTCAAACCCCCAGAATCCTTTGGTAGCAAAACGTTGAAAGAAAGTCAAGTGCTGTCACAAAGTTGTTCCAGGATTATTATTTTTATTTGTACCAGAAATTTGTATGAAAAATAAAGAAAGAAAAAATGAACAGCGTTTTGTTTGTTCTCTTAGCGGACCATAGATGGATATAGGTTTCTACAAACTTACCGGTAGCGGGAAAGGTGAGTTTCTCTGTGGCATGCCAAAAGGTCCTCGTGGCTCAGCGCGTTCAGAAGCTGGCGCCGGTCTGATGGGGAGGCGGACTGGTCCTGACAGTGGGAACGCGAACACTTGCGATTGAGGATCAGGGAACATCGGCATGGGTCTGCAACAAAAAAAAAATAGGAATTGGAGAAATGTTTTCCAAAACTTTCAAGCTTCTACTGACTACGCACTGTAACTAATTAGTGAAATTACATTCGAACTCTGTTTGGTACATTCAATATTGTAATTAGAATTTAATGCAATCAGAATACAATAATATGTTAATGTTGAGAGAAATCGATACAATGTTCAGCCTAAAATATCTACCTAACCTATCTATCACTATGTTCATATGTTAATTTACCCGTGACTTTAGATCTATCGACGATAAATAAGATTGCCAAATACAAGTTATAGCTTATTTCTTAAGTTGCGTCCACACTAATAAAATTGACGCTGGGAAAGCGGGTGAACATTATAATTTAGAAATACTCCGTCAGGGTAGAGAGTGGACGTCTTCGTCAGTAGTCTTAGCACAATCAGTGCGAAACATCTCTTTCGCGGCTTTTGCAACGCAAATGCGAATCTTTTTTGAACGCTTCGCCTGAAAATAGATTCGCATTTGCAGAGAAATAGATTGTTGTGCCGTTTACATATTCAATAATTCCACGGAATTGTCATCAAAGAAAAGGCTTCTTCGTATATCAAATTCATTGCTGTTTTTACATGATTTATTTTCGAATTCTTAACTAAACTCGAAACTATTCTTATGATTAATGGAATTTCTTTTGTATATGCCCGCGACTTCGTCCGCGTAAATTTAGGCTTTTTAAAAATTCTGTGGGAACTTCTTTATATTCCGGGATAAAACTTAGCATATGCCCGTCTCCGGAATGCAAGTTATTCCTGTACCAAATCTCGTCACAATCGGTTAAGCGGATAGGCCGGGAAAACGATTACAGATAGACAAACAAACAGACAGATACACTTATGCAATTTGCATTTACTACCTGAGTGTGGATAATATTGATTATGTATAATTAAGTATGAATAAAGCTGAGTTCACAACAAAGCCGCGCTTTTGAGCTAGTGAGTGAAAGTTCTATAATAAATATTGGGTAAAGTGTGGAAAATGGTTTGACCTACCTTTCATCGCCTCCATGGCAGATGATGGCAATACGTTCAGCCTGAGCACTGCGGGGCGCGAAGGCTCCGAGGATGTTGAATGGGAATCGCCTCTCCATGGGCTCTTCCTGTCTTCTCTCCACCACGCAGTTCATGCGGCCTCTGTAAACAATACAGCCACATTAGTTTTACTGACAACCTCACTTGCGCAGTAAGAGTCTTATAAGTGGGAAGTCCCGGGTTCTATTCCCGGTAGGGGCAATTTATAACTTCTAAATGGTCTCTGGTGGTCTGGTCTGGTCTGGTGGAAGGCCTCAGCCGTGGCTAGTTACCACCCTATCGGCAAAGCCGTGCCGCCAAGCGATCTAGTGTTCCAGTGCGATGCCACGTAAAAGCAGACCTGAATGAAACTGCCATAACCCTTTCAGGTTAGCCCCCTACCACCTCAGACAGCATTATCACTGTCCACCAGGAATCAGCTAAACTCTTATATAACTCGATATGATTAGAGTAAGAATAGGTGCTTACTTTTGGTTGTTAGCTAAGAATGCACCCGCGAGTTCGTCGAGGTCGAACTGGATGGGCAACTTGAACATCGGGCGAATAAGCTCGTCGTCGTCATCCTCGGCAGAGCTGTCGGACTCGGAACTCTCGTCGCTTCCAGAATTCGCCGTGTCAGTCTTATCATCGTCGATTTTCTGGAATCAAAACATAAATTAATAAGACAAATAATCACATCACACTAATATCATAAAGGCTACAGTTTGTGTGTTTGCGTGTGCGTATGTGTGTGTGTTGGTGTGTGTGTGTGTGTGTGTCACGGTCAAGTTCTTTTGTGTATAGAAAGAAATCAAGCCATCGCAAAGATTACGAATTGGAAATGTGAACTTGTCCCTTGAAAATCAGTTCAGCCGTTTGAAAGTTATCAGCTCTTTTCTAGTAACTGTAACCTTCACTTGTTGGGGGTGTTATAAAATTTTAATTTACACTTGTTATAACAAAGAGTTATTCGTAATACAACACGAACAACACCCCTAACATAAAATATTTCGCTTCGTAGCCCCTCGACTCGAATCTACATTCAAGCGGTGTAGCGTAGCGGTGTTGTAGCACAATGGATAGCAATTTGAGGATAATGGGGAACTTTGCACTGGAAATATTAATTGAAATAAATTGACGGTATGTCCGGTCACCTTTCGTGCACATACTCGTAGGTACGAGTACGTACTTACTACAGAATCCGTTCCTAACATTATAAATGCGAAAATGTGTCTGTCTGTCTGTCTGCTAGTATTTTACCGCCCATCCGCTTGATCGATTTTGACGAAATTTTGTACCACGGATTTGCTTTCTTCCCAGTGAAAGATTAAAGAGTTATAGGTCTTGGATTGTTTTATGTAAATGTATTTTAAAGTATCTCTGCCTATTTGTTTACATAACTAAAATGCTGCTTAAAATACTTCCCCGCAGAAATTACTCTATTTTTAAGTTAAAAAATTGAAAATTTTTGGTCGTTTATCGCCTTGTGACGTCATTGATCACCTTCCGTACAGCATGACGTTAGTAATTAATTATGTTGAAAATAAAGAAATATCATGATTTTTATACAATCATGAATTCTAGCTCCAAAACCTACCGCTATACAAAACATATCACATTATTGTATCACTACAGTCCAAGACCCTATTCTCATGGTAAAATAAGAATGCTGAACTATGCAAAATATCCTTAAAGACTCATTATATCAGCCTGCGGACGTTCACTGTTGAACATGACCTTCCTAGTGAGCGCCACCACACCCTGTCCTCATCCAGCCGCTTCCCACCACCCTCTTTATATAATCAGTCCGTCGTGCTGAAGGGTGCCTACCCCACGCTATGTTTATGCAGTCTTCACTCTAGGATTTCCGGCTCCAACGACCATCGCCCCTACGACAAGCATAGCCTGCCGAATGTCTTAGCTTGCTGATGGTTTGGGAACTGATTACTTAGTTGAGTAAAATAACTGAACTTTAGTAAAGGCTATCCTAAGCATTTTCTGTGCATACGTATACCATAGAATATATGAAATAAGTAGATCCTACAACAGTCCATTTGATTTACATGGGTGAGATTTACATAATTAATTTATATTTGCATAATATGCTCGATCTAATTTGTAAACGGGCAAACAGAGGACGTAACGTAGGATATAGTATACGTATAGTGTAGAGGACGAAATAATTACGAATAAATAGCACAACATTCAAAAATAATAAGTAAACAATTATTCTCCGCGTTTTTACAATTATTTAGAAGTATAACATGGTACTTATATGGAAAAGACTTAAATCCGCGTAACTCACTCTATTATAAATTGCACCTACAGACAATTATATTGTGTTCAGATAACGTCCGCGCCACGTCTAGGTCATCACAAGATTTTTCGCGTCTAGAGACAATTTATTGTGACGACATGACGACCGCGCCATGTACTACGTCAATAGATCTTCTAAAATGCACCACACACTGGACATACGAATACACTTAATTATGTAATCAGTACATAATGTAATCACGCCTATAAGAAATAATTAGTCTACAAAACGCCCGCGCCACGTCGCAATCGTCGCTACTTCTTTTTAAAATGAGTTATATGCACCCCACCCTACCCACGCGTAAAAACTGTACTTAATTAGGTAAGATTTGCATGTGTTTCAACTAGTCGACCAATGGATCTATCTATTAGATTGCTAGTACATTTAGAAACGGAGGGCGGGGGAACAATAGTGCGCGGGCGCATTGTCTCGCGCAGGATGTCCGAACGCATTGTGTCCGACAAACGGGACAGAACGAGATATTCGTTTCAAACCAGATTTCCATCAAATGTTATGATAGTTTCACTAAAAAAAAGAATCACTGATAACAATTAGGCAGGTATTTAAATACATTGAGATTATACACGTTTAAGTTCTTGCGTGTAGTTAATTTATGTAAAGAGTATTAAAATGTTATTGCATTTATAAATTTTATACTAAGCGTAAAATTAATAAATTAATAATAGTTATAAATATTTGTTTGAGAGCACGTCGTAAATCTACTGGCAGTTTCATAAAACTTTTGTGTAAAGTGTCATTGACTCATTATCGTTGGCTCTCTACAAGATGAGATGAAAAGAATTATTTATTACTTAGGTGTAAATTATCTATAAGACGAGTTTAAATTAAAAATTTATAACACCCCCGACAAGTGAAGTTTACAGTAACTAGAAAAGAGCTGATAACTTTCAAGCGGCTGAACCGATTTTCTTGGATTATAGCTATAAGAACACTCTCGATCAAACAAAAAATCTAAATTAAAATCGGTTCATTAGTTTAGGAGCTACGATGCCACAGACAGATACACAGATACACACATGAAACACCCCTCTTTTTGGGTCGGGGGTTAAAAAATGCAAAAGTTCTGTAACAAATTGTGAAGTCACTAGAACTTGTAAGTTAGAGAAGAAAAACTGCGACTCTGCAGTCTACCCACATCGCGGTAAAAACTTCCGAGATTGAATTTGGCGTAGGAACTTTTGATTTACGACATTAGAATTTCGTTAATGTAATTTCCCTATGACCGAAATAAATCATCAGCGGCTCTCGGTTTTTAGAACTTTTACCTACAGTGTGCATTATTTCATTTCCATGTATTATAGGTAGGTATATGAAATATGAATACAATCCCTTCAGATTTATTGATTAACTAGATGATACCTACGACTGGGTACGCGTGGATTTAGGATTCTTCCCAGTGGATTAAGGTTTTTAAGGGTTTCTTGAAAATCCCGACACAAAAGTAGCCTATGTCCGTCTTCGGGATGCAAGCTATCTCTAGATCAAATTTTGTCAAAATTGAATAAATAGATGGGCCACGAAAAGCTGGCAGAAGACAAACACTATTTCGCAAACAATATTGGTATGGATTTTTCATATCCACCTACAACAGAAAATATTTTCGTCTCGTATCCATCGATGCTCGTACCACATACAGCAATATGTCGCCAACAGCCACTTAAAACATAAACATGACGACATAAGAACTTTCCTAGATGAATTAAATGTCAAATCTATTAAAGTTACACTCCTATAAAGTGTTGTGAAAGATACCTACAGTGTTGACCGCTTTCTCGAGCACCGTGGTGGTGGAAGAGCGACGTTGCACCGAGGAGGGCACGGGCCAAGTGAAAGCTGTGACGTCATTACTTGCATAGCTATTATATAGCTACGCTCCATCACAGCATTTGTACATTTAGCTCTTGAGTATCAAAATCATTTACATAATAGGTACGTCACATAACTTTTTTACTGAGATAATCTTCAAAGCTTATAGCTTTACTTTTAGGATAATCTTAAGAGTCGGTTCACATTGACAGCGAATCAAAGCGAAAATCTGAACTTTACATAGCATGACCTCTATCGTTTTCTCGCTAGAAATTTTAAAATCAATATGATATGCAATAATTTTGTAAAATTGTGAAAAAAACTACAGGTAGGTACCATGATAATACGTTTGTTGTGAATCAAATTGGAAAAAATCGTCCCGTCTAAGAGCTAAATAGTTAAAACTGTACGAAAACAATGTATAGAATAATTCCTCTCGAGCTGTCGGCTAGGTCGCTACTTTTATATAAATACTAAAGTCGTTGAGGAAATATGGAAAAGGAGAACGTAGTTCAAATGTCGTAAGCCAACGACTATATATCCATTGAAGCGTGACTGGAGAGCAAACTGCAAACATAAGCTAATGACACTTTCACGTGAATGTGTAATGACTTTGTGTAGGTGTCGTGCAATGATTGAACACTTGCAGTTAGCTAAATGGCATGTATTATCTAGCCATTTCCATTTAATTTCCCGATTATAATCAAGACAAATTACTAACAATAGAATATGTTTTACAGTTAGTATAAAAAACGCATTTAGAGGACGGTGAACTGGAATATAAATTAAAATAATGCCTACTTATTATACGATTTTAGCATCTATATACTAATGTACTATGTAGCTATTAATGATCAATGTGTTAATAAAGTGAGGCTAGAAATAATATTATTCGTTTTCAATAACTATCGATTATATTAAATACTTGTTTGAAAGGACACTGCACACATTAATCGAACTTAGCATATACTTAGAACATACTAATTTGATACCCAAGAGACTACAATACAGAAAATAGGCTTTATTACATTATTTATTACATATTATTCTTTTCACAAAAACTTAGGAGACTGCTAACATTACAATTTTGTTTTATGTAGTTTGTGCATACGTTTATTTTTAATAGAATACTTTTGGGAATCAATCTCAAACCTACGTAGGTATGTCTACTATAGAATCAACGGTTACTAGGAAGACGTGTTCTTGATTTGAAGACTGCGTACCGGCAAGCGTAGCATTGGACGATGTCCAACTTGGACTTTAGATGTGTGGTGGTGCGGTTTCAGAAAATGTCATTTGAAGAGTAGTGAATGTAAATCGGCTGATGATGGCGATGATAAAGTATCAGTGGCAGTGGTTCATACCTGTAGTTTGTCTTCATCGATTTTAGATTCGGCGTGATTGAGAGGATCCGCCTTCAGCAAACTGTCCGGAGATAACGCTGCAGGCTTATGTTGCGCAGGCGCTGATGTGGTGTCCACAGCTGGTGGCGGTGGCGGTGCGTGAAGCGCGTGAGCGTTTGCGATTGGCAACTCCTCCTGAAAACAATTGAAAGGTAATATTAAACTCCAGTTCAGAAAAAAAAAAACTCCGGAACTTGTACAAATATTGGAACTTACAATAGGGTTTATTAGTATATTGGTTAGAACATAACTGGTAGATAATATATTAGATTTTAGTTGAAACTGGAGAAAGTTTCAGAAATCACGTCCAGATAACCACTAAAAATTTTGGAGTTTGGAGTTGTGAATTAACATAATATAATAGTGGTCCTTTTGACAAAAGTTTTATAGGAGACTAGCTGATGCCCGCGACTTCGTCCGCGTGGATTTAGGTTTTTCGAAATCCCGTGGGAACTCTTTGGGTTTTTGGGATAAAAAGTAGCCTATGTGCTAATCCAGGATATTATCTATCTCCATTCAGAATTTCAGCCAAATCCGTCCAGTAGTTTTTACGTGAAGGAGTAACAAACATACACACACACACACACACATACAAACTTTCGCCTTTATAATATTAGTGTGATAGTGTGATTCTTTACAATGCTGTTTTTAACCGACTTCCAAAAAAGGAGGAGGTTCTCAATTCGTCGGGATCTTTTTTTTTTTTATTTTTTTTTTTATTTTTTATGTATGTTCCCCGAATACTCAAAGATCCCTGGACTGATTTGATTTTTTGTTTGAAAGGGTATACTGTGCAGGTGGTCCCATATAAATTTGGTGAAGATCTGATGAATATCTTCGGAGATGGAGAACAGAGCTCCTCAACGGATAGGAGCAAATTGCTCGCGATCAGTGTAATAGCTTAGTAAACAGTAGGGTTTTAACTGGGCACAGCATATTATAGTACAGTAGGGCCACTAAAAATTGTGAAATAAAAAATTTTCAAAAGAAAAATAAAACCGACTTCAAAAACGACAAACACTAAAAAGTAAAAAATAACTTTTGTTTAGCTACACGTGTAATGCACCTAGGTATGAAGTCGGGCGAGCTTCACTCTTGGATTTCTAATTTTGTTTTAATATGCTCGCTCGACTTCATACCTAGGTGCATTACACGTGTAGCTAAACAAAAGTTATTTTTTACTTTTTAGTGTTTGTCGTTTTTGAAGTCGGTTTTATTTTTCTTTTGAAATTTTTTTTAGTGTTTGTCGTTTTTGAAGTCGGTTTTATTTTTTACTTGGTATATTATATATCTAGATCCTGTAAAGTTACAGTTTACCTATTTCTCAGTTTGTATGTAGGAACTATTTAAATCTAAGCGTATAGTCCGTGTCGCCACTTTTCCTCGAATTTCTAACGCTACAATTTTTATTTATTTTGTAACAAAAACTAAAACGTAAATATTCAAAGAACATGCATGCAGAGTAGGTAGGTGAAGGTACTTAATAAATACTTAAGTAGATTAATTATTGTGTAGATTCTATAATACATATAAACAAAATATTATAAGCCCAAATGGGGCCTTTGAACAAATATTTAACATCACTACACAGTACATTTCCTATGCGTTTATTTGATTTAGACGTTGAAAATACATTACGTAAAATTGTATAAATATATACTCTTAAGTTCTTGCAGTCATACAGTCTTGATGTAACTAAATTTTATTGAGAAGGTTTCGTAATGGTGGTGATGGTATTAAACCTTAATCGTGGAGGTATGAAACTGACTTGTGCAAACCGCTTTATTTTTATTGGTGCTCAAAGTTATCACGATAGACGTTGGAGCACCAAGGTGGGGTAATGGCGACCTTGTAATGGAAAGCGCAGCGTTGGCAGTTTCCATTGGAGTTTGGAAGGTTGGCAGACGACATCAAACGAGTCGCAGAGAGCCGCTGGATCCAGTGGCATGTAAATATCCCTACAAGAGACCCTATGTCCCAGCCGTGGAGGTCTATACCATGAAAGTTATTTTAATTTTAACCCCCTGACATACAATTGGACCCAATCCTTCTTCAGTTCATTTATGTAACACTAGCTGACGCCCGCGACTTCGTCCGCGTGGATTTAGGTTTTTCGAAATCCCGTGGGAACTCTTTGGTTTTCCGGGATAAAAAGTAGCCTATGTGCTAATCCAGGATATTATCTATCTCCATTCCGAATTTCAGCCAAATCCGTCCAGTAGTTTTTACGTGAAGGAGTAACAAACATACACACACACACACACACACACACACACACACACACACACACACACACACACACACATACAAACTTTCGCCTTTATAATATTAGTGTGATACATCTAAACGATACAAACAGCATTGATAAACATGGGTTTCGACGGCCAGCAGTATGTATGTAATACGTACTTGATTACCGTCTATTTGCAACGTGACAACCTGAATGATGTTTGCATTACCGAACACAAAGTAATCATCATGCATTGTAGATTCGGAAGACCTGCTAGGTTTGCACTTTGCATTGTTGATCAATACTTGAAAAACTTTCTTCCGAAGGTACTTATGTATGTTATTTCATAGATTTTAAAGGCATGTCCATAATGATATAATAAGTAACTATATTTTTTATAAATGACAGTATTTTTATATTAACACAGGTCACGTCATGATAGTGCCCAATGATAATACACAAGTAAAAAAGATGTAGACACTCAACTAGGACAGTTAATTCATATTTGTAGAGCGGTATCTCTTCTACGCTCATCATTTATCCAGACGGAACGGTTAAACATCTTGTAATATTTCAATTTTTTTTATATACATATTATGTTATAGACACTTCTAGATTTCAGAGTGGTTGCATAATAATTTACAGCAGCATCTGCTAATCCGAACACTTTTTTATACAGCCAAAGAATATTTAGCAGATTTTACATAAAAACAAAACGTTACACCGCCGCTACCGCCGCGCCGTTCACTTTCAGAAAAACCGTCAGAGATAATTACAAAATGACGACTTGCCATAGCTGCTTCCTTCTACCTAATTACGTAAATACTTATAAAGATGTGAAGTTAATGATGAACTCATAAAATTAACCAAATATATTTTGGCAAATCATCATCATGATCATCCCATCGCCGCGCCGGCTCACTACAGAGAAGGGGTATCCTTTTAGAGTGAGAATGTTGTGGCCATAGACTACCACGCTGGCCAAGTGCGGATTGGCAGACTAGACACACCTTTGAGAACATTATATTGTAGAACCATCAGGCATGCAGATTTCCCCACGATTTTTTCCTTCGCCATTAAAGCAAGTGATATTTAATTTCTTAAAACGTACATAACTCCGTGCGTGTCCGGAATCGAACCCCGGACATCCGATTAGGAAACAGACTCTTAACCTTAGGGCTATCACAGTTATTATCTATTATATTCATTTCAAGTTTTTTGATTTCAATTTTTAGTGCTCACCTAGATAGGTACTTCTAAAAGGCCTATTATAAGACCTTTATAAAAACCAATATCCTGAATTAAAATTGTTTTTGATTGACCCTTGACCATGTTTAGTTTGACACTCACGCACCTACTTATAAAACATTGTGTTCGTCACGCTTTGTTATTTTTCATTCAACACTTTATAGGTGTACTATAACATAATATTATGGAGTGTATGGGCCACAAAAAAATACATTTTTTTTTTCAGATACAAGTTAGCACTTGACTGCTACTCACTTGGTGGTAAGTGATGGTGCAGTCTAAGATGAAGGCTAACCTGGAAGAGGTAGGTATGGCAGTTACGATAAATTTTGGGACTTAATCTCATATTATGTGAAAGCTATCTATTAATGTACCTACTTATTACATTCTGAATGTAATTTTGTCGACTTTATGTTTAAATAGGGTTCAACAGTATATATACTTGGAGTTCTGTGGGTTCAACCATAGTTACCGATGTTAAGTCGGAGGTGAACAGCTCAAAACTTAGATCCAACGTTCACAAAGGACGGAACTGTACCAACCCACTAGTCTAAAATTAAAATAGGTAAAACCCACACATACAGCAACGTTCATTGTTCAAGCCAATTGCACAGTTCTCACTAGATAATGACTAGGCGACACGGCTAAACCTTTGCTACCGTTTAAGAACATGATAGAAAAAACACAAGGTTGTTTGGCTCCGACGTAGGTATTGAATCGATATACATATGCAATTAAATGATGATGAAGGTATTTATAGTCAGGATACGAGGAGAATAGATAACATAAATAAAGTAGATACTATATTTCTTTCTTTCTTTACCTAGTAGGTACCTACCTACTGGTTTCCTATCAATCTATAAGTAAAATGTTCCAAAAATCAAGGCTATAGCTACCTTTATTGGCATGATTTAAGTTACCTGGCGGCAATACTATCAATCAAAAGTTAGTTTTCCGATACAATAATATTCTTCTAATATGAGTTAATGGATTAAGAGCCAGCGCGTGTCAGACCTTCGTTATTTTATAAAACTTGAAAGTTTCTCCGCGTAAATTGTCCCCAACACAGGGAGGAACGATCAGTGACTGTAAACTTTAGATCATTGTGGTTTTGGGAGATAACAGATAGGTAATAAAGGTTTAAAAAATCTTACGTCGAAGTATAGAGTCTAATTTTTTTATGTTTTCTTCGAAATAGTATTAGACATTACGTTATGCATTGCCAGACACTTAGGTTAAAATCTATAGAGCACTCTTTGATTTTGCTTAGACTTAAGTTTCAGTTAAAACGAGACAGATTTATGCCAACGGTATAACGCTGTCTCGTTTTAACGGTGTCTTAAGTTAGAGTGAAGTCAAAGTTCGCTCTACAGATCTCAGCCTAAGTCCCGTGGCAAACTCCTGCCAGACGTTCATAAAAAAAGTTTAACCTTTTATAAAATAACGCAGGTTTGGCACGCGCTGGCTCTCTCTATAAGAGTGTCACCTATTATATTATATTCAAGAGCGAACTGTCAACGATAAAAATCACATAAAAATAGTTTTTCCTCGTCCCACGCCCGTATAAAGTAATGGATTATATTGTACAAGGTGACGGTAGGTACATAGTATACAACTAGCTTATACCCGTGACTTTGTCCGCGTGGACTACACAAATTATAAACCCTGTTTGACCCCCTTAAGAGGTTGAATTTCAAAAATCCCTTCTTAGTGGATGTCTTTGTCATAATAGCTATATCGGCATGCCTTTCAGCCCGATCCATCCAGAAGTTAGAGCTATGCGTTGTTAGATAAGTCAGTCACCTTTTATATATGTATTTAGGTTAAATTCACCTAGTGTTTATAGAAATATATACAGAAATTTTCCCTGTCCACGATCAATCTAGGAGAAACATTGCTAGGCAAACATTCACAAATCACTCGTTAAACAACAAACACAATACCATACTTTGGATTTTCCACTGAGTTTTTCGACGCATTAAAAACCGAGTTGCTTCTTATTTAAATACATTGTGATAAACATGATAAAAACGTGACTTGCTAATCATTATGGTCATCTGCAAATTACGTGTACTACTACTTACCTACTGTAAGGACGATTTTCACATAAACATGCCTCCATATGGTCTAAATATACGTATATACAAGAGTAAATTAAAAATGTATAACACCCCCGACAAGTGAAGGTTCATCATCGTAGTTTAGGAGCTACGATGCCACAGACAGATACACAGATACACACGTCAAACTTATAACACCCCTCTTTGGGTCGGGGGTTAAAAACGGATAGAGCTGGCGTTTGAAACATGATTAAGAACTGAATTTCCAATAACAATGATGTTCGTTGAGTTAAAACAGAATTCCAATTAAGTAAAGGCTGCAATGATCTGCCCGGAAAAGAGGAAATGATTAGATGATGGAGGCTTTATGTAACCAATCATAGATACTACGACGTAACTTTGAGTTAACGTTTACTTTAACGGCACGTACAAATGTCTAAATCAAACAAATAAAATAAATGTTAGTCTAAAAATCAAACAAGTAAAAATTAACATTGGCATTTCAATAGCTGTAAATAGAGTAAGAAAATAAAATTATTGTTATAATTCAAATCTGTTCAGGCCTCAGGGCCAATTAAATAATTATTACTTAGATATCTGTTTTTGCGCTGTACCTGTGTCTACATTACAGAGCTATACCTAATTAATTAAAACTTTAGCCCATGTATCCTTTTTATAAAACTTTTTAATTAATTACTGACAGCAACGTAGCGTTAAGAATAAGTAGATAGACAGATCTTATAAGATTAAAATAAAATTTTTGATTTGTTATGTTTGTTTGCATATTTTTAGGGTTCCGTACGAGAAGGGTGGAAACGGGACCCTAATACTAAGCCTCCGCTGCCGGTCCGTCTGTCTGTCTGTCAGCGGGCTGTATTTCGTGAACCGTAATAAGTACCTAGTGAGTTGAAATTTTTACAGAATGTATTTCTATTGCCGATAGAGCAAATATTAGTAAAAATATATCAAAATAGCCGCCACGAAAATAAAAATAAAAGTGTTATTTCTTGTATGATGATACGGACCCTTCGTATTCGAGTCTGACTCGCACTTGACCGATTTTTTATTTAGTACGCTATTCGAAATTATTAACACACTATAATTAAAGATTGTGACTGATGGTGAGAAAGAGATAACAGATAGAAAAGATAATATTATAGTATATTTTATATTTTACTTACTCTGTGCTATTAATAGGAAAATTATATCAAATAGGTAGGTAATACGAGGACTAAAAAAACAAACAGTTTCTACTGAACAATTTACTAGGTAAGTACTACTTTTCACTATAAACTGTAACAAATCTAAACAGTAACTTAAGCTTTGTTTAATAAAACAAAGCCTTGAACGTAGGCATACCTAAATCAAGATTGAGTACGGACCTATAAATTCGATAGCAGTGTTTTTATATAAATTGCTATTGAACCTAGGATTTTTCCGATGTTTATTGTGTCCTTGGATATTTATTGGTGCAAACTTAATAGATATTATTATGTACAAAACACGAAGCATCTAAATACCAGAAATATTTTTATATGTTAGCTCCAATGCAACACGATCATAAGATTCGCAGGCGGAACCGTAACCGATGTATAATTTTCAGCACTGAGTAAATGATATTTAGTATGCAAAAACACCGGTCAGGTGCGTATCAGAACATGCATTAAGTGGGATTCTGTAGGTAGGTATATGCTTATAAAAACCAAGCACTTAGTTCAGGTGAGAGTATTGGGGCACTGAATTTGTAAAACAGCTACTTTAGTCTTTAGGGCGCACTATTTTTTACGCAATTGATTTTTCGAAAAACTATTCAAGAAATAATAATTTCGAAATACCTATTGAACAAGGTGCTATTCACCTATGGATATATGAAAAAAAATCTCTTACTTTTCATGTCGAAAAGGTATCCTGAAAGAGTTTTCATTTCAAAACTTAATACCTCTACGATTGTATGTAACAAGTTTCTATAACTATAACTTATATAATTGCCATTTCCGGGTAAGGGGATGTTTAGATGGCTGAAAGTGATTTTCGCTATTACCTGGCACTTTCAGATGCTTTTCCTCTTAAATGCGGCTTCTAATGTCTGTACTTTAAGGCATTTAGGAATAAGAGTTGAGAGCAGAGCGGCGACAGTCGAAGGCCTGAAGGCGATAAATGCCATCATCTGGTGTTAGATTTTAACGCGCAGCCGAGCGCGAAGTGAGACCGCAACCGATAGAAAACACGATTGCGTCGACGACAATTGTCGCATTGTACACGCCCAAAGCACTTTTACTGTTTTACGAAACGTTGAACGTTATTGCCTACGTTACGCGGCAGCACGGAAACAATAAAATTAATTGTTGCTAAATTAATATTCGTAACAAACAGTCAGATACCCTACTGAAACATTTTAGAAAACATGACATAGTTACGTGCCTAAGTATAACTTTATGCGGATTTTTTTGTCTGTTCATACTGACAGATGATTTATATAGCATACACATAAGCAAACGAACACGAGTCTTAGCTACGCAATGTTATATAATATTAATTCAATTGGAAATTACGCTAGGGCCATGAGTAGGTACCTACCACACTACTGGTATAGATATGTATGTGACTTCAGATAAAACTACATAATACATTGAACAGGTTACATATTGGATATTATTATTAAACCATGTTGGTAACAAGCTTGGTTCATGTAAGGATCCAAGAACTGCCTCTTGACTAAGGTAAGTTTCTATAGCCGATAGATCAAAAAATAGAACTCGTATGCACACATCCCTATAATTTTTCTCCTTGAAAACAGTGAAAGAAGAAGAGTTAATAATAACAATGGCTTATTTTATAACAGACACTTAATAGATATATCATTAGCTTTCTGAAGGTAAGGAAAAGCAAGTTACCTATTCTATCAATTAAATTATCCAAAAAAAAAATTATGTCTTTAAATCTGTATACAACTTGTACTTGACATTTTGTCCTTGCGCAAATAAATAAAATTTAAAAAAAATAATTATAATTTAAGTAGGTATTGGTAGCTACCTAGTTATTTATCTCTATGTAGCATAGTCGAATCGTTTAGTTGAATATTTAGAAGGTTTATTTTACAATTTTGGTATATACACCGACAAAAATAGTTTTAGAAACGAAACAGTTGTTGAATATGGCATGTGTAAAATGAAAATACCAAAGTAGGTGCAAAGCATGTACAAATAATATGTATTAATTAAGGAATTGTTTCGCTTCGTGACTATGACATAATATTCAGACAATAAAAATAGAAGTTGTTATAAAATAGTGCTATAATTGAAATGATTATATTATTAATACGACAATAAAATTTCCAACTGAATTAAATTTATTTAAACAGCCGTTTTACGTAACTCATAATATATTCATTTAAGAGTATTGTTCACAAATAAATTTAGTTAAGGTAGCTCCGATTAGTAGTTCGTTGTTCATAATAAAGACTAAAGAGACAGTTACAGAAAGAGTAAAAGCTTTGGACCCTTCTTGAGCCCACACAAACTGACAGCAGAGAATCGTAAAGTAATAGGTACTTTACGGTACTGTACGGTGCGGCACGGCAGGACTCCAAAATATGTATGATTTGTAAAACATGGGATGTAACACGATACGACAGAACATAGTGTAAACAGTGATCACCTTCATAGTTTCTTTTGACACAGTTACAGTTATTAAGAGCGGCGTTGGACTTGTTGCACAATTTTTCGTCTCGCGTCATGTGACCCGACTCTACATGACTCCACGCTGTAAAAAATATACGCAAAAATGTTTTATGTAGACTAACTTGTGGCTATACTGGTCATGTAAATGCTCTACCACCGCATTCGGTAAGCAAAAAACTAAGTGAGGAGAAAATTAATCATTAAAACATAATTACACAGATTTTTATGACTAATGCCAATTTAGTGGATGCTTTTGACGATTCAAATGTACTTGTAAAAGTCTAATTGAATAAAAAAATTAATTTGAAACAAAAGAAAAGTAATAAAAGCGATAAAGCTCCTTTAATAAAATAAAAATAACACGAAAAACAAATAAAGCGACAAAACGAGGCACTTCACTTCGGAAAACTTTAGAAATTTAAGAACTCCGTAATAATAGAGTTGGCGAAGGAACAAAATTTATGTAGGATCGAATTACCATAGAGAACAAAACTCTCAAAAAAGAATCTCAATAAGACGAGCTCTTCGCCGTGCTTTTAATCGGTCTGATTGCAATTGAATGCAAAATCTGAGTCTTGACTGACTGAGAAAAACGATGTTTGCTGCATTGAGTCCATAAAAAAATGTGCATTTTGTAAATATAGGTATAGTCTTGTAAAAAAAATTAGAAACAACGATCTCTATGAAGTATACTTACTACCTAGTTACCTATGCCTACCTACTACCAAAGGACGAATCGGATCATTTCAAATAAAAGTTTTTGCAGTTTGACTCAATTTTGTTTAGTAACTCGATGTCCAGTATTATACAAATTTTAATAATTTTTCCGTGTTTGTCCGTTATTGCGTATTTTTCTATTAGTGATCAATGCACACTCACTGTGTGAATGGGATATTATTGTGCACATTATTATCACTGTCTCAATTTCCAACGTATGTTAATGTTATTACAGTTTAAATCTTTTTTTTGTTAATTCATCTTTTCACATTATTTTCCATACATACATATTTTGATTGAAATATTAATAGAATCTTCCACTTATGTAGTTGTAACTTGTAATTGTAAATAATAACTAGTGCCGACAGAGACTGACGAATGACGTGCGCGTGCGCGGAAAATTGACCATTTCCGGCCACATCTATATTACAGCACGGAATATAAGCTATATATTTTCATGTTGATTTTATGCAATGATAGGCAAAATCACTCATCCACGAAGAATTTTTTTCTTTGTATACTTAATAATCTCCACAAAAGATTTATACATTTGCCTTTCCCAAAATAGGTGGCTAGATTCAAAAAATATGTTATAAATAGGTATTTACTAATTTGAGTAAAATTACACAATTAATAAATTATGTATGAGAAAAGATACACCGGCTCCACGAAATATGATACCAAATCGGGGGTGAATAATTTTTCCCTGAATTAGAATTTTTAACTCCGAAATGATGTAAATATATTATGACGTTCCAACTTGCAAAGTAGTTTGTGATACACTTCTAACTTTTCGGATTCTTAATTATATATCACTTGTTTTAATGATAAAGAAGAACATCGTGACTCGTGAGGAAACTTGCATTCCTAAGAGTTCTCCATATTGTTCTCAAAAATGTGTGAAGTCTGTCAATCCACATTTGGCCACTGTGATGGACTATGGTCTAAGCCCTTCTCATTCTGAAACGAGAAACGTGTTCAGTATTGCGCCAGGTGAAATGGGTGGTGATAATGATACCTACCTATCTACTTGTTGAAATAGCATTAAGTATACCCATTTGTTAATTGCTTTTTAATACATTTTCAATACATACGCAAAATATTTTTTGTAATAAAGGAACAATTTTCTCAATTTAGACTTTAGATGATAGCAATACGAGCATTATGTACATATACTGCGCGGAACCAACCGCTACGCTGTTGTTTTTCTTCTTTACAATGAAAATACTTCAAAGATGGTAGAAGATTGCCCACTGACTCAGATCTCAATATACACGTATTCTACTTAGTTATTCGCTTGCTCATCATTCCACCTCACCTAGTACATACCCAGAATATTCAATTAGTTCGATGCTTTAATATTTTTATAGAAATCACTACCAATAGATACGCGATGCAAAAAGGACCCACGCCCTCTAACCACTAGGTCAACACGACTCGGAGCCATTACGTAAAGCGAAAGTCTTTGTCAATTCAGAGATTATGAACGACGCCGTGGCTCGTAATTTTAAACGAATCATAAAAGGCATTAAAGGAAAGTTTCATGCGACACAAATGATGTTAAAACGCGTTAAAAGTTTCCTTGGAGATAATTAGACGTAAATAAATAATTTGTACAATTTTCTCCTAATTTACCCAAGTAATAGGTGGTAACAGAGCGTACATAGATTAAGTCGTCTATTTATACCTATAGGTAGGTTTAAGGTTTACAGAAACTGAAACAGTAGCTAACAGCTATTTAGTTAGAAGATTTTGTAAAGTTCTAGGAACCTTATGAACATCCCTGAAGACAAAATAGCATAATTTGACGTTCTATATTCATTATAAATAAGGAAATCTTAGTAATATTACAATTAATGTGAATGTTTGAATGTTTGTTACTCCTTCACACCACAGTTACTGAAACGAACCGATTTGACTGAAAGGAATGGAGATACTTAGCTTGTATCTTGAATTAACATGAAGGCTACGTTTTGTCTCAAAAAATCAAAGAGTTCTCAAGGTATTTCTAAAAATCTAAATCAACGCGGACGAAATCGTTGTCATCATCTAGTAACCTAATATTAGTAATGTAAAAATATGTACTTCTTTTTTCTAAAAGGTGCACAAAATTCAAAGCCTTTGAATTTGTTTCTTTGTGTATCATTATTTCATATTACTTTCTAACAAGGCAGTAGCGGGTCACATAACAAGTGAGTGTTACATTCGAAACGAAGACTACGAGGAGATGCATCCACGACCTGGGGGTCACTGACCGCGGTGTGACTTTCGCTATAGACAATTGCAAACTTCAAGTAGGTAATGCTTATTTATTACCCAACCATATTATAATCATCTAACATGTTTCACACAAGCCAAATTATAACCTTTAACTTTGAACACTAATTATTTTGTACGGCACAGAAATTTTAAAATGCTGTACCGAGTAGGTACAGCATTTTAATAATAATCGTTTTTTTGTCAATAAACTTAACTAGCTAAGTAGGTACCTATACCATTTCCAAATGTAACTTCTTCACCGTTTCTTCACCGTAAAAGCAAGTAATATTTAATTTCCTAAGATGCATAAAGCTTCTTAACTCCGAAAAAGAGATGTGTGCCTGGAATCGAACCCCTGATCTTACCGAATAGACGTTTTAATTACCAGGCTATCACGACTCTTTTTAAAGAACACTAAAATTGAAATATTTATGGACTTGTTTTTAAATCAAAACATAAATCATTTTACTACCTATTTGTGAACAGAGGTAGTAGAAATAATAGTTCAGTCACTAAAAACGACTCATCTGCAACATGCAACTACGCATATGACCTCGACACAAGTTACTTATACTACCTACCAACTGTTTACCTCAGTAAATATTGCTTCACTAAGATTTACATTCTTGCTGTAAATTGAAAGGCAAAAATGTCCCATCCAGGATGTGCACTAGTTAACCATCCATTCAATATTAACTAACGTTAAATGGTCTTTGAATTCCTGCCTGGTATTTTAACCCTACATGCTTTATTTCAATGACCCGTTTCATCAAAAATGACATCGTTCCTTCCAATGACCTTGGTTAGGTTACCTAAATACGCATTTCTTAAAACGTGTTTTAAGTACATTTGTGTACATTTTTTTATTAGGTAAGTAGGTAGGTACTTACCTCTTCTTCTATTCTACGCCTCAACGATTTGCTGCATTTGATTAAAAACATTTTATACGTCGATGTTTTCTCTAGAAATCCGTTCAATTTCATGTTATTAGGTAGGTGTTATAGGTAAATTAGGTAGGTACCTCACTCTCAAAAACTCGTATTTTACGATGAAGTTTATCTCAACAGTTTCTCTCAGTAAGTAGGTACCTAATATTTTTTTAGTAGGTACCTACCTACCTACATGAACTTAAAAATCCCTTAAAGCCTTACAAAACTTGAAGTTTGACTCAACAGATTTTCTCCCTACTTAAGTACTTTAAGTATTTGCAGTCAAAATTATCTAGGTGTTTCTGATTTTTTTTTAAACCGAACAAAACCTCTTAGAGGATAGCCTTATTCAAGGCTTATTAAGACAATAGTCACGTTAATCGTAACTGAGGTCGTGACCCATTGTTATCAGTTACCACCTAAAATGAATCACAAAAACATCCACTGTTATGAAACAAACCATTTAATTTCTCAACCCTTCTCTGGTTGTGGATCATTAAGAACGCTCAGTTAGAATTAGAGATGGACGATTTCACAGGTAGCAAGTGAAAAATCACATGAATAGCCTTTTCATATACGAAAACCTTGCAATCTACCTTATAATATGCAACCTTACTTAAATTTACTTTATGAAAATACGATATAAATACGATGCAAATTACACAAATGAGTTGAAAATTATTTCATTTAGACCCGTATTGTTGTTTCAATTTTGCGCACCCACGGTTATCGGCCCGACCTAAGATACTAAAGAGCTCGCGAGCGAGAACACTTGCATCACTGCGTGTTAGAAAGGGCAAAATGTTAATGTAAAGCAAAGCTAGTCTTATCTAATTACAGTACAAACCATGCCCGCGTGGAATGGTTATAAGAATGCTGGCTGCATTTCCGCGCTGGACAGCCAGGCTGATATATTGCGCAAAAATAAGCCATCCTTTCTGTCACCAGATGAGGCTATTAAATTAATGAAAACAATATCTGTAGCAAACAAACATTTGCTATGTTTTGCAGAAAGCGAATTTGGACACTTACAATCATAAGTGCAAAAATTCACTTTCGGTGAAAATTCACCTGTGAAATAACAGCGCTAAATTGATCTTAATCGTAAAGGAATGTAAGTGTGAAAATTGAAAAAGCACTAAGCGTGAAATATCGAGTGTGCAGGAAAATAACAATTCACGAAATGAAAATGATTGAAACTTGAAAGTAGTAACTAATGATGGCCATCTCTAGTGAGAACCGCAGCTTTGCGTAACGTGAGGATTCAAGGTGAGCCGGTGCGGCGGCGTCGCGCCGTGGCACAGCGGACTTTGCAACGAGTATAGCATACGTAAGCATAAATAAAAGTATACATACGACAATGCACGAAAGAAACACAAGATAAAAGATTACGTCAACAGGACATTGCTGGCGGCGGCGTTTAATTTAATAGTATAAACAAACCTACGAACCCTTAACTTTTATTAAAGTAGATTTTGTAATTGGTACAATATGTATTTTTTGGGGTGTAAACAGGAGAGAATTAGATATTTGAGAGATATTACCTAAGTTAAAAGCTTTTTAGAACTCAAACTTTAAAGAAAATACTTTCTGTTGAAAATAAGATAACGATTGTGACTCTGCCATAAAAATGATGAAACCCATAGATATGTTAAAACCGGATAAAATACTGATATTCATTATTTAAGTAAATATTTATATAGAAAGCAGATTATCCAATTGAGCCAAAAACGTTAAACTTATCAAGGAATCATAGAGAAACACCAAATCAAATCAACCACACTGTACAGTTTAGATAAAACTGAAGCAGTATTAGATACTATGCATTATTTTCTGATACTATGTAGGTGTGCTTTACTGAAAGATTATTTATAGTCAATATATAAAAAAAAGCAAAGTCCTGACCCTCTGGCTTCCCTCATCAACGACCAGCCCAAACCATAGGACCTAGAAAGTTGAAATTTTGCGCAGAAGTTCTCTTATAATGCAGACGAACAAGACCGGATTTTTCGAACTTCTTACAGCAAATGAAACCACGGGCGGTCGCTAGTGTATCTATATTATCATGAGACAAAATTACAGTGGGTTACTAGGATGTTGACAAGACCATAGATTGTCATACGATAACAATATGGAAACATGTTCCCACGGGTAGGACTTCGTGTTTTGAATCTAAAAGAAGTGGTTAAGCTAAGCCTGAAGGTCAACAAACCTAACATTATAAACACGCATGTAACCACACGCGTGATATTGTTTGACGACATTTCTTAAATAATAAACAAGAAAAATATGAATCAAAATATTTTGTTTCTAATTTTGCGATGTTTTTAGGGTTCCGTACCTCAAAAGGAAAAACGGAACCCTTATAGGATCACTTTGTTGTCTGTCTGTCTGTCTCTCCGTCCGTCCGTCGCCGTCGTGTCTGTCAAGACACCTATAGGGTACTTCCCGTAGACCTAGAATCATGAACTTTGGCAGGTAGGTAAGTCTTATAGCACAAATACAGGAATAAATCTGAGAACCGCGAATTTGTGGTCACATCATTAAAAAAAAAAATTAAAATATGTTTCAATTTTCAAAGTAAGATAACTATACCAAGTGGGGTGTCATATTATGAAAGGGCTGTATCTGTACATTCTAAAACCCTTTTTTTTATGCATAATAGTTTTTGATTATCGTGCAAAATGTTGGAAAAAATACCCGAGTACGGAACCCTCAGTGCGCGAGTCTGACTCGCACTTGGACGGTTTTTTTATATTATACTGAAAAAGCGAGCAAACGAGCGGGTCGGTCACCTGATGCAGCCACCCATGAACACTTGCAACAACAGAGAAACCGCCAATACTTTGTTAGTTTTTCACGAAAAGTTGTCGTAAGAAGAGGTTTTGGTCGCAGAAATAAGTCCTGGCTGCGCAACATTCAGGAGAGGACGGGAATTGCGAGTGCTGCAGAACTATTTCGCCTCGCGAAGAACGGAGTGGATTACATAAAGCTGACTGCCAACCTTCGCTAGTTGGAGAGGCATGCGAAGAAGAAACAGTTCAACAAGTAATGATTAAGGGTTTGAGCCAGAAATAATTTTCCCTTGGAAAAACAAGTTTAAACTCAAAATAGATTTCAACTGTAAGATACACATAGCAACAAACAATATGCACATAACAGCTTTACAGACGAATTAGTTTAGTCCCGTTTCATTCTATAAAACTTTTATAAATAATTATTGGATGCAAACAGTCTGAAAGCACTCACCATCGTAAAGTAAAACCAATACAGGCATTAACAGCTAAAAGCTTTTTCATAGGGTATATATAAATAAATTAACAAAGATTGCTGTAGATTTATAACGATCAGTTTTGTATTCTATAGAAAGGCTGTAAAAACAATAAATCAGTGGACGACTAATGAAAGGGCGGCGTTATCGACTGCAGGCGAATCCGTCATCCGCCAATAAATTGCAACTGAATTTAAAGTGAAGTGCTATTATGCTGGTCACGAATAGACAGATAGCCTGTGAGAGCCAGACCTTCGTTATTTTATAAGAGCTGAAAGTTTCTCGGCTTAAACTTAAAAAGGTATACCCTTTGTGTCTGGCAATGCATGACGTAATATCTAATACTATTCCGAAGAAAATATTAAAAAATTACACTTTCTACTTTGCCGTAAGATTTTTTACACCTTTTTTACTTGTTATCTGTCAAAGCCACCATGATCCAAACTTCATAGTTGCTGCCCGTTCCTCCCTGTGTTGGGGACAATATGGAGAGAAACTTCCACATTTTATAAATTATATCAAAGGGCTATCTATCCCTGGTGGGCTTAGTCCAGAAGGACTTGTGAGTCAAATAAGTCGTTAAAGTCCGCGACACCGGGAAGAAAGTACGACAGACTACGTTAATTTGTACCAACACTTTTTCCTTGATAAAGTATATTAGACTAGCTGATGCCCGCGACTTCGTTCGATTGGATAAACTTTTATCGATAGAAAAAAATCAAAAGCTCGGTCTAAAAAGTTAGAATTTTGATTAAGTATTTCTTATAAATTGCAAAGCCCCAAATATTTGATCCGATTATTATATAGGTAGTTACTTACGGGCATTAAAGCGTCGTTTCCATATGACCTTCCCTCGAGAGCCAATTCTTTGTCGAGCATGGCGTCGAGTTGTTCGAGCTGGTGGCAGGAAGCCCGCGCCGCCACCCAGCTGGAAGCCAGGATGAAGGAGCCCAGTATAAAGGCGGAAGCTACCACCGTCAAAGCGGCAATCCGGGCGATTTGTACTGATGATGAGAGCCTTTGGCGATAAGCCTATAAACAAAAAATGCACATTCATTTTCTATTGATATGTATACTTATTTAAAAATACAGGATATTGCTAACAATAGCCGCTGATACATTACTAATTCTACAGTATTTCTGTAAGACTGTATAATAATAAATAATTATATGTAAGTATAATAATATAATATACTTATTGCGTCACAAAACACAAAAGACAGGTTCTAGTACAGTCGCGCAATTTGCATGAATTGCAACCATGGATGAATGATTACCATCTAAACCTAAACTTATGCATCTTATAAAAATTAGTTTCACGGATCCCACAACTACCTCTCTCCCAAAAAAAAATCTGTTTGAACCAAAATAAAGATGAAAAATTAGGATCACCAAAAACCGTTTCCAATCACTCCATCCCTTTTCAGTCTACCATACGCCTTTTTTTTAATGAGAGTGCATGCAACGATATTTTATTCAAATTGTTTGAAGCACATTTTATGAATTATTATTCTGCTATCGCGATTGGCAATAGTGAAAAATTCATTTCATATTCTATGCGCAGTTTATAGGACAGTGCCCTCAGAGAAAGCGCCAGGATTGCCGTGGAAACTGCCAGTCTGTGAGTAGAACGACGTCAATTTTAATCTTTATAATTTGTCTTGTTTCTGCTAAAGCAAAAATGTCTGATGTTTTAAAATGGTACGACAACTACGTTTTATTATTACCGTCTTTAAATGATGCAAATGTTATTATAACAAAAAATCAATTGGCTATACAGTGTACCTATTAATTTTCCAAACAATCATTAAACTTGTATGTTTATATCTTGCATGTGGGGCGTGGGCTATTCAACTTTAAGAGGGGTCTCTCCGTCACTCGCTTCATACAAACGTAGTTCCAATTTCATTTGAATATTAAGCAACCAAAGTCCATGAAATTTTGCAGACATATTCTAGAAACTAAATCTGTGTCTGTGGTGTTTTAGATTTTTCTAAAAATATGTAGTTTTAATATTACAGGGGCTCAAAGATTAGTATGTAAATTTTTAAGACCGCGTAACTTTAAAACCGAATATTTTAACAGATATTAGTTTATATTGTAGAATATATCTGCAAAATTTCATTAACTTTGGTTGCTTAATATTCAAATGAAATTGGAACTACGTTTGTATGAAGCGAGTGACGGAGAGACCCCTCTTAAAAACCTATTGCTACACTATGTCATAACTGAAGTGAAAACTTGTGGCGCGTTGGGCGATTTTAGGATGGGTAAAAACTTCGAGGTCGGATCACCGACATGTTTGCCGACAGATGTAAAAACTAATTTATTATCTAATGGTTTTAATTGACTAGTTAGGAAATATAAATTTTTGATACTTTTACAATTTATTTCATAGTTTTAAGTTTTCATTTTTGCTCGCACTGACTGCCAATTTGTGTATATAAGGTCAAGTGGGGTAAGAGAAACATACTTTACTGGTTTGTGAACATTTTGGCCTTCAGCTATCAAAATTATACATTTATTTCGATATTAATTGAAACAAATCTTCGCTTTTGAAATATACTAACATTTTTTTTGATACAGAACTAGATTGTTCGTATAATTACGGCACAATTTAGCAACAAAGCTAGGTCATAAAAATGTTCCTCTTACCCGAGATTTGGGGTAAGAGGAACACTCGATACTTTTAAGTAATAACTCGTGTTTTTAAGTGTTTATATAGCATGAATTAAATTTTTTTTTGAATTAAGGGAATGAAAACCTTACCTCGTTTAAAATAAGGTCTTATTTAGGCTGACAGCATACAAAAACGAAATTTGGGGTAACAGGAACATATAGGTAAGGTCAGAGGTGCTAAACTTTTTCTGGTATTAAATGAACGTATTAAAAACTAGCTTTCCGCCCGCGACTTCGTCCGCGTTTTGGTTATATCGCGCTTGGCACAATTTTTCAAAACATGAACCCCCTTTAGTGTCCCGTGATCGGTTAAAATGAAGCCTATGCCCCTAGCCCTGGGTGTCAAGCTACCTACCTTCCAAATTTCTTAAGATTGGTTCAGTGGTTTAGGCGTGGAAACGCAACAGACAGAAAGACAGACATACAGACAGACAGACAGACAGACAGACAAACAGACAGAAAGACAGACTTTCGCATTTATAATATTGGTCGGAATAGTTGGGATAGAAATGTATTCTAAAAACAGATATGGTTTTAGTAAATTTCTTTACTTAATTACAGTTTAAAAAATTAACTCGTAAGAAACAAAACAAACTTCTAACAATTTTGAACTTTTCTCACTTTGGCCTATACGCGTAATTGTAAACAACAATGTATCACAACAAAAATACTGTCACAAACAATAACATTCGTAGTGAAATATAAACTATAACATAATGTTTTGAAATATAACTATAACATAATGTTTTGAGGCTGCATAACCTGACAAAGCGCCACTTTTAACGGCCCTAACTGCTTCTAATAGTTTTTCTTTCGGGTAAGAACTTCTATCGGTCTTTTTTTCGTAAGCTCGAGGCATTTTGCTTTTTCTGTAACAAATAAACAGTTAAACAAATCATGGCTATTTACGGAACGTGTTATACCGGCTGACTTTTTAAGTCCTGGCCAAAATTTGTAGGAAAATAAACCTTAACCTTTTGTATGGGACCAACTTTCGTACTCGAAAAAAAAAATCTACTAAGTATTTCATACATTTTGGTCATAGCTGATCGATACTTTTGTATGGAACAGCTGACTTTTTATTTAGAAAAAGTTGTTCATATTCATTGGTAGGTTTATCCTACAAATCTTGGCCAGTACTTAAAAGTCAGCCGGTATTTTAGTGGATTTTAAAAATGTTTGTTACCCCCTGAAACCGGGAAAGAGGAACATATGTTTCTCTTAACCTAGTACAGCCGTTCCTCTTTCCCAGCTTGCCATTTTGAAGGTTATGTTTTTATTGACATCGAAAAAGCACTAAAAACACACACTACAAACAAAACAATACATAGAAAATAAAGATTAAACGTAATAATTACACTTACCATAGCAATCAACCGCAAAACTGATGTTTCAAATATTTTAATAACACAAACAAGGAACGCCGCTAGGTCTTGGTTTTTTTAGTTTGACAACTGATTTTTTTTTCTCTCTTTTACTCGCTTATCTGCCGTGTTGTAGGGCCATCTATCCAAGAATATATGAACTACGCCTAATACTGTTATATCAACGTAGTGACCATAGAGCTAGCCGTTGTAGTTTTCTTTTTACTAGTTACAGTTTCTCTTCCCCCCGCGTCCCTCTTACCCCACCTGACCTTAATATTATTTTATCATTTTCTTTTATAATAAGGCACATAACATCTATTAACCGCTGTAGAAACTAAATATATACTGAAAAACTTCACTACTGTTGAAAATACCTTTACAGTGGTTGTATACGTCGTTATTTCGTCGTCCGTTTAAACCTATTTAAAAAGTACGGTACTTAACAAAACAAAGCTGATTTTCATTTAACCGGAGTAAATAACAAAAGCGCTAACGGTATGAATGCTGCAAAAAAGAAAATTTATGTCAAGTCCTTTGAAACGGTTAAGCCACTGGCTGCTATTATGTAGACAATTAAAAATTAAAAGGACTACCTACCTATTGGTGTTTGTATTGAATCTATAAATGATCGTTCTGCAACTTATATCATAAAAGAAAAAGGTGACTGACTGACTGAACTATCAACGCACAGCTCAAACTACTTAATGGACGGATCGGGCTGCATGCAGATCTATTATACGTAATATGAGACAGACATCCGCTAGACATCCGCTAACAAAGGATTTTTGAAAATATAAATTCATAACCTCTTAGGAGATAAATTAGGGGTTTGAAATTCCTGTACCCGACCCGGACTTAGTCGCGAGCATAAGCTATTCGTAGTTGGTAGTATAAAGAAAAACCAAAGTTTGAATCAGCCATATTGATGAACATATATTCAAAAGTAGAGAATATTGAATGACTAAAATCACTATTGTGTTTGGCACTCCAACTATTTTATCATTTTCTTACTCATCCAAATACTATATGTGTACGTATAACGGTATAAACATATTCTTACTTCATCTGTCTTAGTTTATCTATAAAAGACAAGAGAAAGTTGAAAGAAACCCAGCGTAATATATTAAATTTATATCATATTATTGGCAAATGCCAATAGTTTAAAGCATACCCAACCTAGTATAAATTAATGAGATATTCTAATATCTATACTCTATACTAATAAATAAAATTGGAGTGTCTGTCTGTAATTTCGAAATAACTACCTCATATTAAGCTCATATGGTTATTTGAACGATACCAACACTGAATCACACGTTTTTAAAATTTTTGTCTGTCTGTCTGTCTGTCTGTCTGTCTGTCTGTCTGTCTGTCTGTCTGTCTGTCTGTCTGTCTGTCTGTCTGTCTGTCTGTCTGTCTGTCTGTCTGTCTGTCTGTCTGTCTGTCTGTTTGAAAAGGCTAATCTTTGGAACGGCTGAACCGATTTTGACGGGATTTTCACAGACAAGTAGAGGATTGACCAGGGTGTAACATAGGCTACTTTTTTAACCGACTTTCAAAAAGGGAGTTGTGTTTTTCTACCTATGTACACCGAAATCTCGGAGATTTCTGAACCGATTTGCGTCATTTCTTTTTTAATCGATAGAGGAACTTTGTGACATTGTTTCATAAAAAATTTGGAGTCCAAATCCTCAATCCTGATGCTGCAGGGGATCTGACCAATCCACGCGGGCGAAGCTGCGGGCATCAGCTAGTAATTAATAAAATTATTTATCAGTATGGTAGCGTCATTTTCTCAGAAACATAGACAGACACATAGACAGACTTTACAGATTAGATTAGAACTTGCTATTTCATAAATGCAACGGGCTATTCAGATGAATATCAAACATTCAAAAGAATGTCCAACCAACAGAGATGATTACAATCAAAATATCGACAAAACATTTCTATGTTTGGAAATGTGTAGGTATGTTATGGAAATATGTAAACATTATTTTAAGATTGTAGAGTTATATACAATACTTACTATTAGTAAAAACGTTATTATTTACATACGATTATTGACACAGATGGTTCATGTACGAGTGAAAGAAATATGTTTTGCTGTTTATTATTATCCTCATCAAAAAGACATCAACGAGCTCCTTCTTTATCTTAATGACTAGCGACCCGCTCCGGCTTCGCACGGGTGCAATATATGTAGATTATCGCAATTTTAAAACAAAATAATATTAAACTATACCTACATATAAACAATTATCTTCAATCACTCTATCTATTGGTGAAAATTGCATTAAAATCCATTGCGTAGTTTAAAAGATCTAAGCGTACTTACAGACTGTGAGAAACGACTTTATTTTATACTATGTACTTAGAGATGATATAAAGTTATTTTGAAAAATCCAGATACACTTAAACAATATTATGAAATATTGTTTAAGTGTATGTGTTGTTTAAGTGTGTCAATATTATGAAGTATTGTTTAAGTGTATTATAAAGGCGAAAGTTTGTATGTGTGTGTGTGTGTGTATGTACGTTTGTTACTCCTTCACGCAAAAACTACTGTACGGATTTAGCTGAAATTTAGAATGGAGATAGATAATATCCTGGATTAGCACATAGGCTACTTTTTATCCCGGAAAATCAAAGAGTTCCCACGGGATTTCGAAAAACCTAAATCCACGCGGGCGAAGTCGCGGGCATCGGCTAGTATATCATAACACTGAGATTATAATATTTAGGTAAGGCAAATATAGTTAATAAATTATAATTAATATACATAGTTAAAAAATAAAGTTCACTTGTCGGGGGTGTTATAAATTTTTAATTTACACTTGTGAAGCATATTTACACTCACGTACATGCAATAATATTAAACTGGTGACTCAGATTTTGTAATGTAAATGTTTAAAAATACAATTTTTTCCACTACTACATTTTAACTTATGTTTTGTGCTTTATTTTCCACGCTCAGTAGCACATTTACAAAAACATTACTCAAAAAATTCAAAAACCTTTCTGAAGGTTTATTGCAATAAATCAGCCAAAACAGACAAATCTCTTTTTTTTTTTTCACTATAGGTAAGCGCTTGACACAATCACACCTGATGGAAAGTGATGATGTGGTCTAAGATGGGACGCGTTTACCTAGAAGGTGCCTATTCACTCTTGTTTTAAAGATACCCGGATTGCAATCTGTATTCAACGTGCAGCAAGCGATAGGTATGGTATAGATAGGAGTGAAACGTACGTTGCGTGTGTTTTAGAAGATTTGTGTGCGTGGTATTATCAATGCAATGGAAAGGATTTAGTTAGGTTTTACTTTAAGTTCAAGAATGTAAACAATGCTTTTAGAGCCACTAAAAGTACAAGGATGTGACGCAAATGCCATTGTGTCGCTACTCGCCAGTCGCTAACGATTTCCCTTAGCTCTACCTGTGACTCTACTCAACCTCGCGTCGTCGTTTTTAGGGTTCCGTACCTCAAAGGGAAAAACAGAACCCTTATAGGATCACTTTTTGTCTGTCTATCTGTCTGTCTGTCCGTCCGTCCGTCCGTCGTGTCTGTCAAGAAAACCTACAGGGTACTTCCCATTGACCTAGAATCATGATGCAAGTAGGTAGGTCTTATAGCACAAGTAAAGGATAAATCCGAAAACCGTGATTTTGTGGTTACGTCATTAAAAAAAAATTAAAATATGTTTAACTTTTCAAAGTAAGATAATATGACAGGCCTTACCTATATATTCTAAAAAAGATTTTCTTTTATTTTGTGCATGATAGTTTTTGATTTATCGTGCAAAATTTCGGAAAAATTACCCGAGTACGGAACTCTCAGTGCGCGAGTCTGACTCGCACTTGGCTGGTTTTTATTATTCTTAGGTTTGAGTCACATTGATAACGAATTTGTGCATTACTGTTGACTATACATTACTGTGTGTTTGTAAACTGTAAAAATTATGATTTCCACTTCGATTCGCTGTCAATGTGAATCGACCCTTAGTGTATGTTGCTGGGTTTTCCCCTTAATGTTTTAATATTATTCTTATAATTGAATTGTTTTTTACAAAATGATAAACAGCTCACTACATTATTACAAGCACGAACCAAAATAAATTATTCAAGTTGCTATATAATAAGCTCATCCTATTTAAAATACTTAACTCGAATGTTTTTCGCACAAGAAATGAAATCCATATCCAAATCAATACTTCCTTAGTTTGTTATTTAAAACAAACAATATAAATGCGAAAGTGTGTCTGTTTTTCGTGATTCCTCCTTTATGCCTCGACTACTCAACGTAATTTTTAAAAAACCTATGAAAATAATGCGGAAATTTTTTACCTGCCTACTATAAAATATTCCTATAGGATTCTTACAGGATTATAAAACCTAAATCCATGGACGAATTCTTGGCAAGAAATAGCGCGTAAAATCAAATATATTATAAGTATTATTTCAAAATGAGTCGTACTTACTAATCCATATTTTAATATTATAAATGCGATAGTGTGTCTGTCTGTCTGTCTGATAGCTTTCCACAGCCCATGACGGAATATACAACGGATATTTTTTAAATAACATTTGACTTCAGCCCTATTCGCGTGACAATCGTAATTATATAATAGTTATTATAATGATGAACAAGAACAATAGAACAATGAATCTCCCACATTTATAGGCACATATCTCATCAGTCTCATCGCCCAAGTTCTCAGAACGGCAAATATCTGAGAGCATCTTATCTCGTGTTCACTGCTCATTTCCATGTTATAGTATGTGTATTAGTAATCTACTTTAAATAGGTATAAAACATTTACGGCTTCACTTGGACCCATAGGAAAAACCAGCCAAGTGCGAGTCAGACTCGCGCATAGAGGGTTTTCGTACTCGGGTATTTTTTGTTTGTAATTTTATTTCGTAAGCCAGAAGTAACAAAGGCTATAAATACAATATTATGAACCGCAGACGAAGTCGTGGACAAAAGCAAGTTAGATGTTAAACAGCTTGCCATTATTATTCATCATTGATTGAATAACATTATAAAAAGTACCTACCGGTCAAGTTGGGACCTCGATCACGTCCTAGCGGTTCATTGCATGCCAACTTTATTTTCTATAAATTAGCGTCATAGCTTGCAAACAATAGGTACCTACCTAGTAGAACCATGAACCTTGTTACTTGTAACTATTACAAAATAGGTATGCATTAGATACAGTTATTCTTAAATAGCAAAACCAATAATATTATAAGTATCTCTCGTATTTCTGCTTCCAAAAGTAGGACAGGCAGTCTGCGCTTTAAAAAAATTCAAACGAGATAATATGTACCAACTTCTATTTATTTTCATCAACATTTTATTCTATTCTTACTAGCGGTCAATCATACAATATAATACATTTGTGTCTTTTTTAACCCCTGACCCAAAAAGAGGGATGTTATAAGTTTGACGTGTGTATCCGTGTATCTGTCTGTGGCATCGTAGCTCCTAAACTAATGAACCGATTTTAATTTAGTTTTTTTTGTTTCAAAGGTGGCTTGATCGAGAGTGTTCTTAGCTATAATCCAAGAAAATCGGTTCAGCCGTTTGAAAGTTATCAGCTCTTTTCTAGTTACTGTAACCTTCACTTGTCGGGGGTGTTATACATTTTTAATTTACACTTGTTAAATAATGTTCCTTTCAAATGGTGTAAGAATTTTTCAAATAGGTGCAGTTATTCCGAAGATTGTTGTCTACATAATAGCACAAATTCACAAAATTCTCACTCTTCCTGTATACTGCATACAAAAAATACTCAATTAAAATCTTGTCTGGTTTAAATAGGTACGCATCTAAAGTTAATGAGTAAAAGTCAATATGTACAACAAATCTCTGTACCTAACCATCTATAGGCGTCAACCAAGTTCGCAAATGGTTTGCTACGCGTCAGCGGCCTAACAACCGCTGCCGCCGAGAGAAAGGCGCTTTCCCATCGTTTACTAAATAATAACTAAGCTAACTGCTAACCAATGTGCAATATAAATATCTATGTATTTTATTATTTACCAAACACTTACCTATTTTTTTTTTAATAAGAACTGTTTCCTGTCGTAGAAATCGTTCTCTACGCAAAGTTCTAAAAACTTTGCCGGAAAATCTAAGACTTTCCACGAAGCTACGTGCGTCTTATATACTTTGTCGTAAGAAAATCTCGTTGAAATCATGATAATAGATTATGTTCCTTAGCTGATTAATAAACAAAGTGGAACAGAAATATCAATGAACTCACTGCGGGGACAAGAAAGATGTGACTTTAGTGATAAAAGGAGCGAGCCTTACCGGAGGCGGTTCTGAAGCGCTGTAAACTTCAGAGGGAGGGTACTCCGGCTTCATGGTGATGGTAGCCATCGAGTCTGGCTGGTGCTCCTTCTCCATCACGATATTACTCTTCACAATATAAGTTGTTGTCTGGTATACGCGCGCGACGTTTGACGATCAATACAAGAGTGCGCAAAGTGAACGGTGGGCCGGCGTAGGCGCACCGGCAGTGGTGGGGCCGTGTCGTGTGGCCAGCGCGAGATGGTGATTGTCTACATGGTATGACGGATGCTCATTTACCTTGATATACCTACCAAATAAACATATGAAGTAACATTATTAGGAATTAGGATAGTTCACAATTCCTTTAGCGACAAGGCATAGATACTTATCTAAATAAATACCTAGGCATAACCTCAAGTATGGCATCGAGCATGATTTAACGAGGCTTTACTATGTTACGTTCAACATAGTAGATAAATAGGTACCATGTAGCATTTACGAAATAGTATCTAAAAGCGTATAGTGGTATTATATTCTTTCTGTGCTAAAGGTGATGCAGTCATCACAACATTGAAATGAAACATCCAAAACGTCGTATTCTACTCGGTGCCTACTTGTAATAAAACAAGGCTGATTTGGAACAGCGTCTATTGTTCACAAAGCCTTCAATTTTTAGGTTGACTTGACTGTGCTAGGTAGGTTTAATAGGTACCTGTCTACTTATGCGAAACGTTATAGAGAGTGAGATCGGTAGGACCAGATCTTCGTTTTTTTTTTTTAAAGCTAAAAAGTTCTCTGAGATTTGTCCCCAACAAAACGATCAGCGACTATGAAGCTTGGATCATGGCGGCTTTAGGAGATAGCAGGTAACTGATAAAGGTGAAAAAAATCTTACGTCAATGTATAAAATCTATTTTTTTTTTAATATTTTCTTCGGAATAGAACCTATTAGAAATCACGTCATGCATTGCCAGACATTAGTGTCGTGGGAACCCTCCGCCAGAAACCCTTAAACTTTAGTAAGTTGTTAAAGTTTAAGGGTGTAGTTACAGGAATAAGCGCCCAGCTTGGATAAATTTCGGCCATCGAAATTAAGGGCTGTGAAGAATCACCCAAATAATGAGGGCCAGAGCCCGCATGCTCTTCACACTTAATCAAAGGCATGCCGCCTGACCCCGGTACGGATTGCTGAGACTAGTGCCTAGGTAAATCAACAAAGAACAAAAACCTATCACTGCATACTATTCTCATGATTAAAGCAGTTTGTAATTAGTAATAGACGCCAAATCGCCCGCATTACTTGCAATTCTTTCAATGCCTTACTCTACAGCATACGGTCGCTACAGTTTATTTCACGGATTTCACGTAAATACAAAATCAATAAGTATCTACCTACCTAAGTCATTTAACAAAAAATCAAATCCGCCTGTGGTTTGCATTACAATGTCTCTCGGAGTTTATAGGTAGGTACCTAAATGAACAAGCAACATAATAGAGATCCTCGTCTACCTACATAACTTTCAGGACCACGATCTTCAGAATTAAAGGAACGCCTGGAGAGAAAGAGATAAAAAACCGGCCAAGTGCGAGTCAGACTCGCGCACTGAGGCTTCCGTACTCGGGTATTTTTTCCAACATTTTGCACGATAAATAAAAAACTATTATACATAAAAATAAATAAAAATCTGTTTTAGGTAGCAGTAATAGTAGTAGGTATTTCCCCATAATAAACTAAATAATTTTTCTTTAAAAGTATAGAAAATAATCATCTATACAAATATTGTTCTATCCACAAAGTTATCTAACTACCCCCAACCAAAGAAATTAAGTACCTACCTACTAATTACAAGAATAATTGTTATATTATTATGGACTAGAGGATGCCCGCGACTTCGTCCGCGTGGATTTAGTTTTTCGAAGATCCCGTGGGAACTGTTTGATATTCCGGGATAAAAAGTAGCCTATGTCCTTCCTTAGAATGTATCCTAAGTCTGTACAAAATTTCATTAAAATCGGTTCAGCGGTTGAGCCGTGAAAGCGTAGCAGACAGACAGACAGACAGACAACTTTCGCATTTATAATATTAGTATGGATATGGATAGTGTAAGTAACTTAAACAACAGTTAAGTTACCCCACAATTTACAGTTTGGAACAATTACTCTGATTTTGAAATATCAACGGCTGTTATTTTTCGGTTTTAAAACATGTCCTATCGAGAGTTTAATCATGGAGAATAACCTGTAACTTAGATCTCAGAGAACCCAGAGCCGTAAAAACTAAAATCCAGTTGGAAATATGTCAATGTCAAATTGACAAGTGACAACTTTTAAGGTTATATATATTTTACGATAAAGCTAAATTAAATCATCTGAATCTCTAGATAAAATATATTTTTACGGACTTTAAACATTATTTACAATGGCTAACTCAGGAAAAGGCACTTTCCGACCGGTTGTATATTTAAACAATATTGTTTTTGAAGTGTTTCCTAAAGTAATTACGACTTACGCTATTCGTTTATTTACGCCTACAGGATTCCGACGTTCATATTTCTTTCGAAGACCAACAAAAAATTAACAAGTTTGCCCGGCTCAACGCCAAAGTGGACGACTTGAAGGATGAATTAAAGGTAAAACAAAACGATATGAAAAACCTCGAGGAAGCCGTTGAAGAGTTGAGTCTTGCTGATGATTCTGAGAAAATCCCATACCTGGTTGGAGAAGTGTTTCTATGTCAAAACTTAGAAGACACTTTAGTGAGTATCCACCTTTATTAAGAATTAAGATTATTCGTCTCATCATTTTGTGTTTAGGTTATCCTGTAGCTACTCTTTATTGATTACTAGCTGATCCCGGCGACTTCGTCCGCTTGGATTTCCCCTGCTTTGAAAATCCCGAGGGAATTTCTGAAAATCTTCTGGGATAAAAAGTAGCCTATGTAACTCTCCAGGTCACTTACCCATGCAAAAAATCATGTCTGTCCATTGCGAGGTGATTGAAGGACAAACCATCAAGCAAACACACTTTCGCATTTATAATATTATGGGTAGCAACTAGATACCCACCCACCCTAGTTTATGCTTCTTAGCAACTTCAGAAAATTCTTTCTTAAAAAAATCTCAAGTTATTGACTAAAATGGTTTGAAATGTATGTCTATAAATCAAACTATAAAACAAGTCAATAAATCCAAAATATTTTACAAAATGTATATACATATGTATATTGTACATATATGACTAATTAATTAATTTTTATGGTTCCACACCTCAAAAGGATTACTTTGATGTCCGTCTGTCTGTCCTGTGGCCCATCCATCGTGTCTGTCAAGAAAACCTACAGGGTACTTCTCATTAACCTAGAATCATGAAATTTGGTAGGGAGGTAGGTCTAATAGCTCAAGTAAAGGAAAACCTCCAAAAACTGTGAATTTGTGGTTATATCACAAAAAAAATGAAAATGTGTTCAAGAAAAAAAATATTTACTAAATCCACTTACAGTGTTTTACAAAAGTGTTAGGTAATATTGTATGATGGCACAGAACCCTTCATGTGCAAGTCCGACTCGCACTTGACCGGTTTTTTAATGTACTAGTTACATTAAAAAAACCGGTATAATATAATAATATTGTAATAATATTGACCGCAACTTTGTCTGCATGATGCAAGGTAGCTCTATAGTCTGTACTCATGAAAATTAGTTTAATGGAGGGACAGACACTTTCGTATTAATAATATTAGACTAATGTGAAACATTACAGTTACACAAATTCATTTTTTCTTTCAGAAATCATTAGAAGAAAGCAAAACAAAAAAACAAGATGAAATAAGTGATTTAGAAGCCAAATGTGAAGAATTGAAGGCACAAATGAGTGAACTCAAAGCCCATTTGTATGGCAAATTTGGCAGCCACATTAATTTGGAGAATGAAGAGGATTAATAATTTTTGAGTAACATTCTAATTTGAATAAGCATTTGAATTGAATAACTATCTAACTCAGGTTATGCTACAAGTATTTATTTACAGCAGACATGTAATAATAATGAATAATACCTATTAGTTTCATGACATTGTTTTTTGTAGTAAGTTTTACATACTTCATATTTGGAATTAATAGGTAGGTATTTGTGGAAAACAAAGATCTACTTATTAATATAATGTTACTGATTTAAATAAATAAAGAAAGTTAAGTTACTTATGAAAAACCAGTAAAAATTATATCTTATATTTGTAGTAATAAAAAAAAAACTAAAAACTTGCTTAATTGCTTATATTATTTAAAAATTTGCTGATCATAAAATGCCTAATGTATTAATTTTATCTTTAAAATTTAAATAAATAAATAAATTGTGAAATAGCAGTTGAATCCAGTGTTTCTGTTCCTTTAGGTAAATCAATAGTCTTTATCCAAGTTTGCACCTCGCTGGAATGCGGCGCCCCTCCCACTTACCCATTCACCTCCCCGCGGTCGTCTTGTCGCGTCAGTACGGTTCGCATACCGTACCTAAACGTAGTGTGACGTAATTGACGCGAGGTGCAAACTTAGCTTGACCGAGTAGTACAGTATGTAGTGCTGGTGTGAATGCTCCGTTACGATTTATGTGAATTTCGAGAGAATAGATTTGCCATGGAATCCCACTCAAAGGGGCAGCCATAGCTTCTAGATGTATTTTCGTCCTCAGTGCCTGAAGACCAGTCTTGGAACAGTGTGTGTTGCTAGTGATAATATACAGATCTGAGATATGGTCTCTATGGGCCTCATAAGAAAGGTCAGTCAATCAGCGGGCGATGGACAAAGCTATGATCGGAGTTTCTCTACATTAATCATGATTTTATTAATCAGACATAAGAACCACAATGACCAACATAGTCGTCGTAACGAAGAACCGTTAGGCGTTAGGGTCCAAGTTACTGGTATGGCCATATGGCCATATGGCCATACCTATGACCAGCAGTGGACATATATCGCTTGACGCCATGTCGACCTGTCATGCGGCGACAGGTCGACACGGCAGTTTACTAGTGAGGTGACATCACATACCGGGTAACGAATATCGATAATTTTAACAAACAGAGAGACAATTTTAGAGATGACCATCCATCTTAAACCCGCACGGTTTACGTTTTATACAAAAACCATGGGGATCTTCAATCTGACATCATCGTGCGTCCGTTTCCAGAATGCAAGCTGTCTCAGTGCCTGATTTCGAAACGTTTGTGACTAAGCCGTGAAAAGTGAAAGAACAGACAAACACTTTTATTAATACAGTTTTCCAATTGCAATAAAAGACTGGTGTAATTGCTCAAGAAGTATATTCTAAAATAATTACATCAACATTAATTTATTAGCCCAAGATATTAAGGTATTTTAGTGGAACCACAAAATAAATAACGAAGATAGTTTTTGATTTTTGGCAAGTGTTTTTAGGATCTTAGCAGTTTCTTCAAACTCCCCACCCCAAGGATTACGGCTTCAAATGTCTTCGATCGTGATTTTTTACAATTTTTGTGTTTTTCGTATTTCGACAAAAATTTTAAAGGTGTCAACCATGTGCCAACGAACTTGAGCTGCGCTGCACGATGCGGCGCGCAGCAAATATAATTTAAATAAATGAGTTTGTATATAGAAAAGCGCATTTGAGCGACACTACGCGGCAAATATAGTTTAGATATGAGTTTGTACAGAGCAAAGCACTGCCGCGTCGCGCAGCGCAGCGCTAATGCGTTTAAACCTTCAGAGGTCGAAAAACTCGTCAAAAGCAATAAGATCCTAAGGAACACTTGTGCCCATAAATCAAAATTACATTATTTGTTTTGAGCTTAACTTCTATAAACATCCCATACTTTTGATTTCAAGTTTACTTAAGTAAGTACATAATATACACAGTAAAATCACAAATATTCTTATCACCTAGCTACTATGCGTCCATGTACTAAAGACTAAATTATTATTAAAGGAAAAACGACGTGCAATAAAGTGAAATGTCAATACATAAATAAAACGTTTTGTCACCATTTTTTTCAAATTTAAATAGTTTAAGTTTTAAACATATAACTAAGTCCTGATTACACCCAATTTATAACATACATATGTTACAGTACATAACAGTAAACAGAGCCAATCATCACCCATATGAATTAATTACTTTATGTACTAAGTGCTTATTAATGGAATGGTTTTATCTATTGTATCTATAAACAACTAATGATATAAAAAGGTTTTTTGTACCAAAAATTAATACAAGATAAAGTGCATGTTGTTGATTTCGTACCATAATGAAATTACCTCTACATAAATGAATCATTGTAACATAAA
The DNA here is from genome assembly GCF_905333055.1 of Maniola jurtina. Classification (NCBI taxonomy): domain Eukaryota; kingdom Metazoa; phylum Arthropoda; class Insecta; order Lepidoptera; family Nymphalidae; genus Maniola; species Maniola jurtina. The sequence goes on along the minus strand of NC_060037.1, from coordinate 7,118,595 downwards.
CAAAGAGTTTTTCTAAATAAATACTTTCTATACACATAGTTTAAGTAGTTTAAAATGTAAAATGTACATTTTGTGTCCAACCATAGGAAATTAAGAAAAAATAAGTGAAGAAAATTCTTAAGGAACTTAGTAACGTTAATACTACGTAGTAATAATTTATACCTATTAATACTTTAATAAAATAAAGTAGAAATCACAGTCGCTTCGCGATCGCATAAGGGAATATCTACTAACAATACGGCCGAGCGTGATTCGATTAACAAAACAAGTTGCCTCCGTAAAAAGTTAAATTAAAACCTATTTACAACATTTTACATAGGCAATAATACTTTAAATATTTACATATTTTTAATATGACACAACCAACATAATATACAAACAATGGTAGTTTAAATAACATTAGATATAGTCCATACATTACATCACATACAGTAAAAGATATTATAACATGATAAATTCATTATAATTCGCAATAAAATCAAAAATCTGAACGCCAATAGAGAAGTTTCCATTCTTTTAAGGAATTAATTATAAAAATTGAAAATTTAAGTAAAATATAACATCAATATGAAAGAGTCATTAAAATATCTCAAGAAAAGAAAAAGTTATAGTACTTCAAAGTTGTGCTATGGTAAAAATAATTAATAAACGTATTTTATGGTAATAAATTAATTTATGAAATTTAAGGTAATAAATAAATGTATAAACACCTATAACACACCAGTAAATAATACGGTTCGTAAAATAACAAGAATAAGAGCTGAGAGCTCACGTGTGACTAAGAAATATTTGAGTGAGATGTGGTGTGAACTGTGAAGACCTCGACTAGGTAAAATGACGTCACACCCCTGCGATCGTTGTGCGTTTTAATACTTAAACTTAAATAATAATTAATTTCTCAATCATTTGTTGATGAATTTAAAAAAAACCTGTTTTAATCGTGATCTAAATATCATGAAACTTCTCCATTAGTGATTGATATTATCATATCATTTTGATGCTTCAGGCCCTACCGCGGTATAGGGCGGTAGTTTGACAGCTACAGTGTGCTGTGTGACTATCACAATCACCTCTGATTGGCTGACACTCTGTTGCTATTTGCTAAAATTCACTGTTGCACCAAAAAGACCAATAAATTCAGCCAATCACAACAATTGGGATTGCAATAATGATGCACATTTTTCGGAATCGACTTGCAGTTGGATCTGTTACAATTCTGATATGAAAGCTTTTTCAAGTTCTTGCAATACTATGGACATAATTCTATGGACGGTTTATAACCTTTAGTCTTTATAAGTGCATACCAAAGGTATATATTAAAATGTATAGCCTCATTAATACAAAAGCGTAATACAATAATATGTGCGTAAATATCGATTTTAATACATTAAATTAAGTTGTAAATACTATCACATTTTATGACTGATAATAATTATTATTATTATTCTTACAAACATACCTATATACGTAATAATTTTTACAAGTACAGGTTAGATTCAACATTAGTAATAATTTGTTTTAACACTCTTCATTTAGTACCATAATTATAATGGTTCGGCTTTGTCCAAACTTATTGAATAATCTGTGTTGTACTAATAACCAAGTATTCTGTATTGAAACCTAAATGGATTATCATAATGATTAATAATTGCATATTTACATCATTCACCTATACTTGTACATATTGTGTTTTTTTTTACAAACATACATTTAGCTAAATATTATACTAGCAAGTACAGTTCTTGCAATTCACGAGCGCGCGTGAATTTTGTTTTTGGTTACAACTTACAGTGATATACATGCACATTGCATAAGTGTGCGTACGTCGGACCAATCAGTCGTGAGCAAACGCTCGCAAACGCACACATTCAGTTATACCGATACGACTTGAACACCAGCACGTGAAAATAATTTTATTTCCGTACGACATCCATCGAGAAGATCCGTAGCAGAACAATAATAACCGACATTTAACTCAGTGGATTGAAGTGTGCTGAAGTGGCAATGACATACCATTACATGGCATGGTACATAGTTCGACATATCGGGGACCCAAGGTATTAGGAATGGCACGATCTCGCACTCGAAAACGCAGCATTGGTAGACCCCCCACAAGGTGGAAAAACAACAACAAAAGAGTCGCGCAGGATACCACAGGATTCAGTCGGCGCAAGACCGTGGCGTGTAGAAGTCCCTACAAGACACTTATGTCCAGCAGTGGACGTTCTCGGCTGACGATGATGCTGCAGTTCAGTCTGACCTCTCCGAGTATAGGGGTTTTACACGCCGCGCTGTAGGCTGGTGCGCGAGTCGGCCAGCGAGGAGGGCGGCAAGGCCTCGTCCTCGTCTGTGTCGTGGTCGTTAGAGATACGGATGGCCTGGTACCACTGGTTGGTGAGATCCGTCATCTGGCTCTTGCAGTCCTTCAATTCCTGAAACATCAAACTTAATTTTACCTACAATTTTTTTTTATAAATATACTAGCTGGCTCTGCTCGTCGAAAGTAATGCCTATACTGACCACGCTAGGCAATGATGATGTGACATCATCCGCATGGATCTAGGTTTTGTAAAATTCTGTGGTAACTACAATTTTTGTAGTACAACTTTGTCTAACTACCCAAAAGTCGAAAAACTACCTAGGTTGACCCATGAAAACGCGGCTTCAGGGCGCCCCATATTAAGCTCGGACTTTGGTCTAGCTAGGATGAAGTTTAACACGTGTTGGTTTGTTGGACCTAACTACATCCGTAGGCTCCCTGTACTGAGACTGACCTGTCATCTGCATACAATGCCAGCTTGCAGAGCATGGTATGACACCTACTAGCATAAATTACAAATCCATACTTACTACTTATTTACTTTTACTTATATTACTTATCCATACTAATATTATAAATGTGTGTCCGTCTATCTATCTGCTAGCTTTTCACGGCTCATCCGTTTAACCAATTTTGACGAATAATACAGAGATAGATTGTATCCAGGGGAAGAACTTAGGCTAATTTTTTTCCCGGAAAATCAAAGACTTTCCACGGGATTTTTAGAAAAACCTATATCCACGCAAACGAATGAACGAATAATTACCTGATGTGTAAATCGTCTTGTAAAGAACGGTGTCAAATATTTCATATCGAACCTTACGAAGCCTTTGAGTCTCGTTGCGTGCGAGTAGTTAACCTAAAAAACATAAATTCCATATTAGTATGTCAACATTCAAAGCCTAATAGTCGGGGGATCCGGGATTCAGCCCTCGGCACGCCCTTCTAACTTTTCGAAATTACGTGTGATTACGTAAATATCACATGCTTTAACAGTGGAAGAAAACATCGTGAGGAAATGTGCATACCTGAGAAATTTCCAGAAAAGTCTGAAAACTAAGACTTGAGCTATGATTCTGAGAGACCTGTCAATTTATTTTATAGATTGTGTAACAAAGTTAGCTCCATTATAAATTGAAACTTGCCAGAGTTCCGATTTTCTGATAGTGATAAACGATTGAACCACGACTTGATCGAGTCGAGTCAGTTGTCGGACGATGCTTGATGGCATCCGCATCACTAACTCAAGTCAGAAGATTGTTTCGATTTTTCAAAGATCGAGATATTGAAAAAATCGAAACAATCGATGAAAACATCGCGCATCGCTACCGAGCACTATTAACATTAGCATGTCGGGGACGCAAACTTGATGTTTTAATATCCAAAAATCACCTATAGCACCCTCAAAGAAGTCTTCATTTTCTGTTTGAATGGGTGACTATTTTTATCAATGAAAGTAGAAGGAATCATAATTTTATTTTGAACAAATATTTCCTAGCTTTTATGATTGCTTTTCATGTTTTTTCCTCTATGTGTACTGATGTTTATGGTGTTGGTGCATTAAAAATGTACCTGTTCATATTTTATTCATTCATTTTGCAAAATTAAATGAACAAGCTTTCGTAATACACTTTCTTTCGTTTGTTTTGCTAAAAGTCAGTATACTCATAGTAATAGAACAATGTTTCATTTACCTCAAGTTCCTCTTCAGTTATTTCCGACAAATGCTCGGAGTCGATGGCTTGACCCCACTCCTTTGTTTTGGACAAGCTCACTTCCTTCTGTTTACGCAATGACCTTGATCGCTTTACCTTCTTGTTAGCCTGTAAAACATTTGAGTACTTTCACATAGCTGCTATGTGCAACAGATTTATTATTGAGACTACTCAACTGTTAGGCCTCATTCGGACGAGAGCTTTTTTAACGTCCGTTAAAAAAGCGTTCAAAATAGAACAAATGTACAAAGTATCTGTTTACACGTCAACGCTTTTTTAACGCGCAGTTTGTATTGTCAGCGCAACGCGGGGTTTTAACACAACGCTTTTTTAACGCTCGTGCGAATTAGGGCTTTCTGTACTAACTGCACTGCACGGTAGTAAAATAAACTTAAGTATATCTAAATCCATACCCATACTAATAATATGATGCGAAAGTGTGTCTGTCTGTCTATTTGTCGTTTATCAGCTACTTTTTTATTGTCCATCCATTTAACCGATTTTGACTAAAGGTATAGAGATAGCTCGCATCCCCGAGATTTTATCCCATAGGCTACTTTAAAAAATATTTTAACAATAATATCAAATAATTTTAGATTACAAAAGAAACCTAAATTCCACGTGTATTAAGTCGAGGGCATCAGCTATTTAGGAGTTAGGATAGAGCTAGCTTGCATCCCGGACACGGATATAGGCTACTTTTTATCCCACGGGATTTTAAAAAAAACCACACTGACGAAGTTGCGGGCATCATCTAATGCAAAATATACTTAAATAATTTGTATCATGCTATAATTAATTGTTACACAGTTAAAATAATATACAACACAAAGCATGATATAGCCCAAAATTTATAAATATTTAAAAAAAGTAATGTAGTAGGCAAGTAATTCGTCCACCAATCACCAGTACTAAGATTTGGGTTACGTTTTGCGAAACAAATTGAAGGTTAAATGGCTTCATCGACGCTTATCAACGTTTTCTTAAATTGTAATAACTGAAAGAGATCGGCGCGTACTGAGTACAGCGAAATGAATTGAATTTATCTATTTCATGTAAGACAACTTGTGCCGCTTATGATAGTACTAGATGATGCCCGCAGCTTCGCCCGCGTGAATTGGTCAGATCCCCTGCAGCATCAGGATTGAGGAGTTGGAATCCAAATTTTTTATGGAACAATGTCGCAAAGTTCCTCTATCGATTAAAAAAAAATACGCAAATACATAGATAGGTAGAAAAACACAACTCCTCTATTTTTTAAAGTCGGTTGAAAAAGTAGCCTATGTTACGTCCTTTGGTTAATCTTCTACTTGTCTGTGAAAGTCCCATCAAAATGGGTTCCGCCGTTCCGAAGATTAGCCCGTACAAACAGATAGACATTTCAATTTTATTAAATAGAGTAAGTACAGATTATAATCAAGATTCTACCACCGGTTCGGTAAGTAGGTTCTATTGAGAAAAGCCAGCAAGATGCTCAGCAGGTAGCTATTTTATAAAAAACAAAATGTCACAATATGAAGATATACATAAGGAATGTAACTATTGTGACCTTGTTACACTGCCTTGTGGGCTGCTGAATGCAAAGCTGACCGTTTCTATGCAATGGTGTCACTACAGAATCATTTTGTTTAAAATATCACTCACCCTCAAAAACTTCAACAAAGGCATGGTGGAACCTCCAAAAAATAGAGTAGTAAACAGAACAATGATAAGTGTAGTTGTTATGATCACGTGACGTGTCTCCGTCGAAAAGTCTAGATGCAGAGATAATGCGTAAGAAATCGCACCCCGTAATCCTGAAAATGAATACATGTGATTGATAGAAGTGCCGGGACTTCGTCTGTGTTGGCGTTTGCTGGCGCGTACTTTTTTTGTTTTTTGGAGTATTTTTTTTTTATTAAAAGTGGGCGGTTTTTGTGTTTTACTGGTGTTTTGGTGGTGGAACTGACTGGGAAGGGCTCTAAAAGGGCGCCGCGCGTGTGTCGGCGAGCGCCGGCACAGACGAATCGAATACTTATATGTATAGTTTCCTTAACTTGAAAATAACTACAAACTTGACATTGGCTAATAAACTAATTGGAAATAAATGTGATTTGATTTCGACGACCTTCCTGGCGCGGTGGTCAGCGCTATGGTCTTATAAATGGGAGGTGCTGGGTTCGATTCAAGGCAGGGGCAATTTGGGAATTTATAGTTTCTAAATTGTCTCTGGCCTGGTCTGGTGGGATGTTACGGCCGTGGCTAGTGCCCACCCTACCGGCAAAGCCGCCGCCAAGCGATTTAGCGTTTCGGTACGATGCCTTGTAGAAACCGATTACCTAGTAGTATGTTTAGCCCGCCACTAACTTGGGTTGAAATCTATAGAGCGCACTTTGACGAGACAGATTTATGCCAGCCGTATAACGCTGTGTCGTTTTAACAGTGGCTTAAATCTCAGCAAAGTCAAAGTGATTCTACTCAGCCTTAGACCGCTTCATAACTTACCACCAGCGGAGTGATTCGCTAACTCAGTGTCTAACACTGAATGATAGACACCGAGCTCATCTGACATTGGTTGGTTCAACATTGCTGCTCCACTGAGAGAAATCAAAAGATTTTTTTCGTAGAAAACCTTCAATGGATTAAAAATAAATGACAAATGAGCTCGCTGGCTAATTCAGTGGTAGACAATAGACACCGAGTTAGGAAATCACGCCGCAGCAGGTGAGATCACGGTCAAGGGCTAACTTGTAGTGAAATAAAATAATAGATAAATTATGATACATAATAGATATTTAATCTATACATGTTTTTACGGTTTTATACGTATGTTATTAGATATGGTTACACTACAATTTTGTAGTACTTCCTAGAAATGCGATTTTATCGATAGCCCTGTGTGATAACGACACATAAATGTGTAATTACAAACAATTCATAAAAAATAACAACTTTGATTTTGGAGAATATAATGGAAGGTTATGCTAGAACTAGAAAGCCTAAAAATGACATACTATGACGTCATTATAAATTAAATATGGCAGATCGCAAACCACAGAATATTTATGATATGGGCGCCTTGCTTTTGAAGCAAAGTGCAGGCACGGCACTTTGCGGCCAATTTAAAGGCGCCCTAAATCATAATCCATCCATACTATTATATGCCAAAGTGTATCTGTCTATCGCTGACTTTTCACTGCCCATTTGTTTAACCGATTTTGACGAAATTTGGTACATATAGCACACGATAATGTGTGTTCTGGGGATGGCATGAGCTTTCTTAAAAAAACTAAATGTATGCAGACGAAGTCGCGAGCATCATCTAGTATAAAATAAAGTTGGATTAGTAGTATAAAATAAAGATATCAATTACAGAACACCCCCCTGTGCATGCAATAAACCGCTTGAGGTCAGTTTCTCGGTCACGCCGTCGAGTTGATCCCGGTTATCACTGACATCTGATAATAACGTTAAACCTAAGAGTTGATCGAATGAATACTCCTAGTCAAGTCCTGTTCAGCAGGATCTGGGAAGTCAACGCATTATTTTCGCAAGAAATAATAAATGGAAAGAGGCCACGACCCTAGGAATGCTATTAAGTTATCAACTAACTTTGGATTCCCTTTATATGACATGTTTTTTTAATGTAGATATTATATGCATCATATTATTAGCACACTGACATACTTACCACTGAACCACATAATAAACATCATCTTCTTAGTTATCTTATGCTCCCGGAACTTATTGCAAAGTAAAGCGAGAGGGAAAATATTAGCAGCTCTTCCAAGTAAACAAAGCACGATACTCCAAACCACCAACGCAGGTTCCACACGGTGTCGGAAACTGCAAATGAATTTGCATTTTGTCAAATCATAATTGATATTACTTAATTAAGTCCTGACGAACGCTTTTCATTGTATAGGTAGGCAATAAAAAGATAGGTGATAACTAATTTTGCGAATTTACATCTAAAGCTATGAGGAGTGCAAACTGTTGAAGAAGTTAAATAAAACAAGTACCAGTTGAACTAGCGTGAACAGAATTCCGTACGATGAATATATGTACGTTTATATGCACAATATTGAGAGATGTTCTTCTTCTTCTTTCTGGGCTGGTTTCCGCACTTAAAATTGAGAGATGTTTTTTCATTCTGACCTATGGAACCCTAATAAAAACTGGCAATGTGAGTCATACTCGCGCACTGAGGGTACCCTAACTTGGGATGTGATACATTATTATTTAGTTTATTATTATTTAGTTTAATTACTTGATTGCCTCAAAAACAAAATAGTCCCAGATAGCGCTACAAATTAACAATTATTATAGAACGGTTTTGCTTTTTTATTAATTTCTTGTTAATTCTAGCTCTAAAAGTAATCTGGAAACTAAACACACATTTAAAACTCATAGTAATTATTAACATCATAACATGATTAGGTAATTGTTTTTTAATTTATTTGTATGAAATAATTAAACTGTGATTCGAATCCAATAATGACTTTATCATAAATTCAATATGGAAGATCACTCAACCACAGAATTTTTATTATTAAGTACCAATCAGCAATATAAGCTGCAGAATTCAGGTGGCATAAGATCATGCTATATGGAAAGCCCTACAGCCTAAGAGTCCAGCATAGTGATGATGATGATGAATTAACAATCTATACTAATATTATAAAAGTGAAAGTATGTCTGTCTGTCTGCTGGCTTTTCACACTCCATTTATTTTAACCGATTTTAACAATAGTTGTACAGGGAAATTTTGTATTCCAGGGATGGACGGACATAGGCTACTTTTATTCTGAAAAATCAAAGAGTATAGGAACTTTTTTCTAAAAGAATTTCTAAAAAAGCTTAGTGTGGATGAAGTTGTGGGCATCATCTAGTCACTAAATAGTATAAAACAAAGTTGCTTTCCTGTCTGTCTGTCCCTATATATGCTTAGATCTTTAAAACTACGTAACAGATTTTGATGCAATTTTTTTAATAGATAGAGTGATTGAAGAGGAAGGTTTATATGTATAATACATGCATCCTAAATCCACGCGGGCGTAGCTGCGGGCATCAGCTAGTTATCAATAAAGCTTAAATAATTTAATTAAATAATATAAGGTATATTTCACCTGAAAATTGCTAATCCCAAATAAGCAAAGACACATGTCTCAGCTATAAACGCTAGTGTCCTCATTGTTTGCTGCATAGTAACTTGAGTTACAGTGGAGAGGTTGAAATGGGTGTAGTGAGACATTACAATCCCACAGAATAATATAGCCATTATACCTGCAATAATTAAAGAATGATAAATTATATGATCATTAATAATTAAAGTTAAGTATCACTATAAAATTTAGTTTGAAAGCAATATCAATAATTATGTAATTAGAAAAAATATACACAGAAAGTATTGTGTGTATCTGAAAGAATATAAAATAATTTAAGCTGGGAAGCTTTAGTGAGTCTTGATAATTTATTTCAATTAAGCAATCAGTTTCTTTGACAACTAGCCAAAACTGTATAAATTAAGTATTAGTTTAATACTTTCAGTTATCATTTACAAATAATATGTCTGAACATAATATGGAGAAATGAAATTCTTAATGGAAAAGTAACAAAAAAACACTATATATCCAGATAATAAAACAGTTTGAGAAATGGAAGATAATTTACTGAAATAGGTAAGTTATGGTTGTTGAAATTTCTAATTAATTATCAATTATTATTATTAAGTTTCATTCAAATAACAGATTTAATCTTTATTTTTTTGTATTTTGAAATTTTTGATAAAAAGTGATAAAGCTCTTTTTTTTTAAGAAAATCATCAAGTATATACTAATAAAAACATAATATGCTTACCAGATAAATGTATTCCATCAGCAAGTACATATGGTGCATAAGTAAACACCAACATCATACCAAATTCTAAAGATGGATTCTTACGGAGATCAACATGTTTTAAAAGTAGTGCACTTATTAGAGCAAAGAGAACTCCAATACCAGCAGATGCAAAGAACATTAACCAAAAACGGTTTATAGCTGATAGAATAGCTTCAGTTGTGGACATGTTAGGATCATTGGAATCCAGAACAGCAGTTGTCAAGACTATGGCAACAGCATCATTAAGGATGCTCTCTCCAAACACCAACATGTTTAACACTGGGTCAACATCCAGAGCATGAAATATAGCAACTGTAGCTACTGGATCCACAGCAGAGATCAGTGAACCAAAAGCAAAGGATTCCACAAAACTCAATTTATAAACAACCTGAGCAAGACCTAACAAATAAATTCCTGCACCAACTACAAATGCAGATATTGCTGTCCCAACAATTGCAAACAATAAAATTGATCCAATATTTTGAAAGAAATTTCCTTTATGGAGATTATACCCTGATTCGAAAATAATAGGAGGTAGGAGAACAAGAAAGAAAGCAGTAGGTGAAAACGCCTCCTCTTTTCTCCAATTAGCTATGTTCCTTATTGACATGAGATTAATTATCATACCTATTAAAGCACCGAGAAACACTATAACGACACTTTCAGGCAGATAAGAGAAGCCAGTTTGTAACATCAGATGTATCAAAAGTATACCGAGGGCCAATATACAAAGTACAAAGAATATAGCCATTGAGCTGTTATGCTCATCTTCAGCTGAACTCTTCTCAGGAAGCGGAGCCGCATCTGAGGGACCGACTTCGGAAGTATTGGAGGCGACTGACGATGAGGCATTCACTGGAACCACTGCCAGAATGGATGAATTTGAAGGACCAACTTCATATACAACATTAGCACTTTCCGTAGAGGAACTTAAAGTTAAGGATGACGTGTTTATGTTCGGGCCTGCTAAATTAGTTTCAGTCACACTTGCATTTTGAATAGTAGTTCGTTTTGACCTTGACGCTTTTGTATTCCAGAAAAAGGTATCGTCAGCTATACTTTTACTATTCGCAGACTTAAAGATATCATTTTCACCATAAATTCCAATTAGGAAACATATGATACATGCCCAAACACATAAAACACATTTTAAAATTCTCATTTTGATTTTCTTAGTTCCTTGTTTTCTTCAAATAATTAAGTTTGAAGGAACTCCTTATGCATTTAGTAGCTGTTCCGGAAAGAAGTTAACTCAAACACTATTTTAATTATTTGAATGCAAAATATCATTCTAAACTAAATTGATAAAAAATTCCCGAGCGATGATGTTTTGCTAATTTTGTACCACTTGTACAGTGTACACTGTACACAGACCAGTAATCCGATTTTGTAACATAACTTGTGGCATTGACAGATGTCAACACCGACCACAGAAAAAAAGACACCAATAGGTCCATGCCGACATATAAAGATATTTTTTTTTTTTTATAATTTATTTTACGGCCCTGGATACCAGTCCTTTAAGGCCATAAAGATATTTAGTATAATAGGTCCATGGATACCGACTAGAAAAAAGAAATATGGATGTCAACCATAGTTAATGGAACGTAGGACGTAGGTAGTGATTATATTCTCTTTGGTTAATGGTTATAAAGTTATAACTCTATTGATTTGATCTAATCAAATGATAGTATAGGAGGCATGTAGGAGGTAATCTTTGATTATGTTCAAAGGAAAGTATAATGGACTCTGTAGTGACTGTACCTATCATAAATAACTTGAAGCAAAACCTACATATCGCTAGCCCACTTCAACTGCCGAGCGAGTGCGAGAGTTCGGACCTCAGTGGGATGCGATCTCTCGTTCTCGCTCAGCAGTCGAAGACTCGACGGGCCACCCGGCACCCTTGTGGCCACTTGGGACCAGCGATAAGTAGGTACCGTAAATAAGACGGGTTCAATAGGGTGTCTCAACAGACAATGAGGAACTTTTCAAACGTTCCATAAAATTTTCATTTATGGGGCATGAGATGGGCCTGCCCGCGAAATTCAAATTTAATTTGGTTATAACACCCCCGACAAGTAAAGGTTACAGTAACTAGAAAAGAGCTGATAACTTTCAAACGGCTGAACCGATTTTCTTGGATTATAAGGTAAGAACACTTTTTTATTTATTTTATTTTTATTTTAATAGCTAAGGACACTCTCGGTCAAACCACCTTTCAAACAAAAAAAACTAAAGTAAAATCGGTTCATTAGCTTAGCTGTGATGTGTGTGTGATGTGTGTGTGTGTGTTTCTTAAACTGGACCCTTTCAAGTAAAGATTTTTATATAAACCTGTGAGGATGATACTGTCATTGTCACAATTAAAATACCATAAGCCTAAGTTGTCGTATTAGTTTACAAATTGCGAAAAACCAAATTAAATTTGAATTTCGCGGGCTGGCCCGTCGCTTCCAACTTAAGTTCACGCTTTTGATTTTGTTTTTTATTGCTGAAATTGCTATTTATAAATACACTAGCTGAGGCCCGCGACTTCGTCCGCGTGTATTTAGGTTTTCCGAAACATTCCCAGCCAAATCCGACTAGTAGTTTTTGCGTGAAGGAGTAACAAACATATACACACACACATACACACAAACTTTCGCCTTTATAATATTAGTGTGATTTTTGGACCTAGTAGGTAGATACTACTAGCTTCTCTAATGACTGCTTGGTCAGCTGTGATAGCCTTGACGATTTTTGACTTGACAGACTTGCGCTCCGAGGATTCCCTACTTAGGTATTTTTCCGACATTTTGCACGATAAATCAAGAACTATTAAGTGTAAAAATAAATAAAATCTGTTTTAGAATCTACAGGTAAAGCCCTTTCACATAATACCCCACTTGGTATAGTTATTTTACTTTGAAAATTGCAACACATTTAATTTTTTTTTAATGATGAACCACAAATTTACGGTTTTCAGATTCATTCCTATACTTGTGCTAGGTCAACGGAAAGCACCTACCCTATAGGTTTTCTTGACAGACACGACGAACGGACGGACAGACAGACTGACAGACAGACATATAGACAACAAAGTGATCATATAAGGGTTCCGTTTTTCCTTTTGAGGTACGGAACCCTAAAAAGCCATTGAAGACTAATAAAACAAAAAAAGGAGTTAAAAAACAACCAAGTATGATTAATATACTTTATTTCATAGTTAGTACTCTTAAACACAGTATGTTTTTGGTAAATAAAAATAAATAAGAAAATATGGGGAAAAAAATAAGAATTCCACTATTTGCTTCACCGACTTAATGGATGCATGATTTTTGAAATAGTGATACGAAAAATAAAATGTGATAAGTATCTATAAGTACGAGAGAATTGAATAAGGTTCAAAGTATTTTATTTAACAGCGGGCAAAGTTCTCTCTATAAATGCTTTCATGTCCTTCAGCTCTGCTTCACAAGAACTATGGGTCAATCCTTGATATGACGTAAATTCAATGTTCTTCATGAATGTTTTTAAAAATGATGCTGTCATTTGTCCCCATTTAAATGGCACTACTGGATCACAGTCACCATGAGCTTGGAATATCTGAAAAAGATATTAACAATTAGCACACACACACAGTGTTAGGTAGTTTGGTGGGTTGATTGGTAAAAAATCGGTCAAGTGCGAGTCAGACTCGCGCACCGAGGGTTCCGTACTCGAGTATTATTTCCGACTTTTTGCACGATAAATCAAAAACTATTATGCATAAAAATAAATAAAAATCTGTTTTAGAATGTACAGGTAAAGCCTTTTCGTATGATATCCCACTTCGTATCTTCCTTTACTCACTTACGTTACGTTATCTTACTTTGAAAATTGAAACACATTTTGATATTTTTTTTGTGATAAACCACAAATTCACAGTTTTCGGATTTTTCCTTTACTGGTGCTGTAAGATATACCAACCTGCCTTTCACGATTCTAGGGAACTACCCTATAGATTTTCCTGACACACGACAGACAGACAGAAAGACAACAAAGTGATCCTACAAGGGTTCCGTTTTTCGTTTTGAGATACCTACGGAACCCTAAAAACTACTAAATCAAAAGTATAAGCGATTATGCAATGTTTGCGGATTGCTCGCGTGGATGATTTCTACGCGCATCCATGATGCGTAGGCTAGTTAGTACCAATACTCTGCATTGGCCATTAAACTGGATAATCCAATATGGAGGTGCGGGGATGGTGCGCACGTAGGCGCTTGGAGGCTGCCTTAAACTAGTAATAAGTATTGATATAGTAATGAGTGATTGTTCCCGTACTAACACATAATCATGGGTTATTTATGCTTGAAATAAAAGTCTATTTATTTATTTATCCTATAATGGAGAGACGTGCGGGTGCAGACATTGTTGACGATTTTCGATAATGCCTTGCGGTATGATAGTAGAAAGCGAAAGGAGGAACTAGGTCTAAAGTTCTTGGATGACCGTCCACCAGACAAATGTGACATTCGTTTAGCGGTCATAATCCATAAAAAATCCTAGAATTAGGGAGGCGAAAAAGCAAATGCCAGCTTTAAAGAATTTAATTTTAGCACAATGAATGATACTTTGCCTGGCACAGATACATCGTGTCATTGCCCAGTTAAGTCATGATTATATTTGAATGAAATCTTAATATTTAGTGAATGCAAAGTGATTAATGCATTATTAAATATGAATGTTTCCGATATTGTAATACCTACTAGCTGACCCGCCCCAGTTTCGGTTGCGTGAAAATTATGAAAATCCTTTCTTCAACTTCAACATTATGAGAATTCAACATTTTGCGAATTCAACATTTTGGGATTCAACATTTTGAGAATTCAAATTCAACATTTTGCGAATCCAACATTTTGGGATTCAATATTTTGCGAATTCAACATTTTGGACCTGAAGGAGATATTTTGCTTGCAATATCAATATATTGAACTTTTAAAAAATACAGCATTTTTTTAAAATTTCATAGTTATTTTTATGGTATCTTATCAGTACTATCACCTGTCTTCGTTTTTGCTAGCGTTCTGGTTACACCTTTATAATTTGCCTCTTCATACAGAGAAATTGGTGCTCATTCGCCATAATTTGCCTCTAGTGCCATATGAGTACTAATTTTTTTTTTTACTATAAAAACGTATGTATTAAGTTTTAAAAAAGTATGGTGGTTTTATTTATTATGTGAATAATACAATTTTGATATTTTTTGAATATCCAATGTCTGTCTGGATATAGGCTTACTATCAGGTATCTGGCTGGATCGTTTTAAGCCACATACCAGATGGTTACAGGATATACTTCATCATCTCAACTTGTTATGATTTGGACAGCAGTATACTATAATGACCTTTCCTATTCTATTCAACGAAAAATTAAGTGAACACTCTCGATCAAGCCACCTTTCAAACAAAAAAAAAACTAAATTAAAATCGGTTCATTCATTTAGGCGCTACGATGCCACAGACAGATACACACGTTATACTTATAAACCCCTCTTTTTGGGTCGGGGGTTAATAATCAAATACTTACAGGTAAATCCTTTGGAGCTTTTACAGCTTCAGGAAAATGGGAATGTCTTGGCAGCCAGCAAGATAGCGACATCACACCGGCTAGGGCTTCAGGATATGTCAGAGCAGCATGTAAGGCCAAAGCTCCTCCTTGAGAGAATCCCCCTAACAAAACTCGATTTGCAGGAATGCCAGACTAAAAAGCAACAAGTACAATTATAAACAGATTATAATAATGTCCGAAAACTCCAGCAAATACAAAAATAATCCCACCGATGACAGCAATGGAGTTTCTGAGATGTTTTAAAATTCTATCCACAGCCCTACATGTGCTTTATGGCTCATGGTGCATTCATCGCATATTCGCATATTATAATAAACTAGCGACCCGCCCCGGCTTCGCACAGGTGGACATTTATTTTTCATTTATTTTTTCTATTTTCCGGGATAAAATATAGCCTATACGGATTCGGAAGAATCCCTCTAAGTAATGGTAAAAGAAATTTTGCAATCGGTCCAGTAGTTTTTGAGCCTATTCAATACAAACATACAAAAATACAAAGGTTTCCTCTTTATAATATTAGTATAGATAATGTCTTGTAGTAATTTGCCAGGAGGCCCATTTCTGTGGATAGAACATGTGAATCATCACTCTAAGCAGTTTTTTTTATCCTTAAGAGAGATGCAGCAATACCTGACTAAACTAGCGGCACGCTATGATGGCCGGTTTGACGTTTGTCCGCTCATGAAGTTCCGTATTAATTGATAACGACTTTGAAGGAAATAATTGTATTACTTTATTGACGATAGTGATGTGCAGAGATTCATAAATTTTATCGAATGTAGTTTTAGGTTTAGGACTCAAAATTTATTTATTAAATTGATTTCTTAAATGTATACAAGTGTAGAAAAATCAGTTTGCACCATTTAAGGGGTGAATGTACTTGTGAATATGAACAATTTTCACTATGTGGACAAACCTCTGAAATCGCAAAAAAATATCAATAAATTTTTAAAAATGGAATCTAATACGATCGTCACATAGGATCGCTGGCTAGCACAACTACTACCTCCGGCAAACTCGCGTCAATGCTCAATGCAAAACAAAGCAGTTTCGAATTGACGTTGCTTCGAAAAGTATAAACTGTCAGTGCAATGCGATTGTGATATAGTTTTGACCTGGCTTTGGATTTCAAATATTGATACTGCATTACTGTTGACCCTTGCTCGTTAATTTGGACTCTGTTCAAGCCCTTTGTTGTGGATTTCGTCGATATGACCGAACGTACGCAGAGAACTGTTCTAAATAGTCAGACACGTGAGTTCGTAATACGCCTTCGTAACTATTTCGATCGTGAAGCTCAAAATGGAGGGCCAATTTTACCTATAACGTCAGTGGTTGAACGCGTAGCTGATGCGCTTAATATTGGACAACGAACTGTTAGACGGATAACTAAAAAAAAATATGGCGAGACTGGCACAGAAGAAAATAAACTTCACACACCAAAAAAGAGAAAACGAGCAAAACCAGTCGTAGGCATCGATAGCTTTGATGCCGATGCTATCCGAAGACATGTTTACGGCTACTATTTACAGAAGGAGTATCCAACAAGAAAAAAGTTGGTGCATTCACTGAAGGAAGCTGGATTATTCTTCGGTGGGGAAAGTTCTTTAACGAAGATTTTGAAGACCATTGGATTTCGATACAAAAAATGTAACAAACGCAAAATATTGATGGAAAGATTTGATATAGCGATGGCAAGGTATACTTTTTTACGGCAAGTGAAAGAAATCAAAAATTGGCAAAATGTTGTGTTCTTGGATGAAACATGGCTTAATGCTAACCATACTGTAGGCCGTTCTTGGAACGATGACACAGCAGCATCTACTTCCAAAGTTCCTGTAGGAAAAGGATCGCGACTTATAATTTGTCACGCCGGAACCATCAACGGGTTTGTCGAAGGTTCTCTCATGGCTTTTGCGTCAAAAACCACTGGAGACTATCATGAAGACATGAATGGAGAAAAGTTTACTGAATGGTTTACCTCAATGTTGTGTAGCCTCCCTGAACCATCTATTATAATTATGGACAACGCGCCATACCACTCGATGCAAATTGACAAGCCACCTGCCCAATCCCAAAAGAAAGCTGATATCGTCGCATGGCTTCGTAAAAATGGCGTAGATGCAAACATGAATATGTTAAAAGCGGAATTAGTACGTCTTTTAAAAGAAAACAAACCAACCAAGATCCGATACGTCATTGACGAAATAGCATTAGAACATGGGCACAGAGTTATACGGTTACCGCCTTACCATTGTGAGTATAATGCGATTGAGTTGGTGTGGGCTCAAATTAAGGGATATGCTGCAAGACACAATACAGAACCCCCATTTACCACAAAAAAAATGCTAAAATTATTAGAAGAAGCTTGTGAACATGTGACTAAAGGAGACTGGGAAAAGGTTGTGAATAGAACTGTTAAATTAATAAGGGAAGATTATGAAAGAGATGTGAAAATAGATAATATTATAGAAAACGAACATATAATTATTAATGTATGTGATGATAGCAGTGACGACAGTGAAAATAGTAGTATGGACGAATCTGATTAATTATGGCCTTTTGTGGCACCTTTTTTGGTATCTTTTGTATTCATATGTTTCTTGTGTGCATATAAAGTATGTATATTCATTTTCGTTCAAATATTCAGTTCGTTCAAATAAATTAAATAAACATATACATTTTTGTTTTATTAAACCTATTTAATCAGGTACAAAAACAAAACTTAATTGTTTTTTGTTCGAGAATAAATTGACATTCCACATCACTATTGTAATGTGTCAAACCGGCCATCATAGCGTGCCGCTAGTGTAATGTTATCTCCCCTGATTTTCTGTTCTTTGCAATTATTTTTGCATTTCGCGCAATTTTTTTATTTCACAATTTTTAGTGGTCCCACTGTACTAAAATATGCTATATTTGATTAAAAATCTACTGTCATTAAGCTATTACACCAATCGCAAGCAGTTTACTCTTATCAATTTTAAAGAGTTCTGTACTTGATCTCCGAAGATATTCAACAGATCTTCACCAAACTAAAATGGGACCACCTCGGAAGCCAGATCTACCAAACAAAAAAAAATTATCCAAATTGGTTCATATTTCGTGGAGTAATCGTGTAACAAACACAAAAAATTAAAAGAAACATAGTCCTGATAGACAAACTCCTCCTTTTTCTAGTCCGTTAAAAACTGCATTAAAATATAGTTTAAAAGATCTAAGCATACATAGGGACAGACGGTGGGAAGCGACTTTGTTTTATACTATGTAAAGATTTAAAGTATACTTGCTTTCACTTCATCAGCAATTAATCCATGAACAAGTCGAGTGGCCCTCACAATTCCCTCTTCATCTTCTGGAGCTGTTGCATCCAATGTTCTTAAATCGAACCAAGACGGCATACGGAACCCTGCGTTAAGTGTCACCGGCATAGTCGACGCTGTAGGGCAAATCACCTTAACGTGAGGTCCTCTGATAGCTGCGATGGTACTGGCCCAGCCATGACTGTAATCACAATAAATTATTGATAATAATTTACTTATTCTAATCACAAATATTATTCATAGACACTCACCCCGTGTCTCCGAGACCGTGTAAAAATATAAGCTGAAATAATAGAAAAATAGGTGTATTTAATCAAAAGAGCTAGGTATCGATTAATTATTACTATTAATGAACTTTCTCTTACCGATGCGGTCTGTCTTGCTGTAGCAGAAATAATCACAGGATTTGGTTCCATTATCAATTACCTGAAAATCAATAAATACGTTTCTGGTGTCTGCAGTATTTTTGTTCCCAACAGGCCAACACACAACACAGAGGATTGTTCCTCATCCAAAATGGAAATCACAAAATCAACGACAAGAGGAAGAGGAAACATCAAACTTCAAAGTTAGGTAAGTCAATTTTTTTCCAACTGACTTTACGGGTCTAGATTCTAGCTCTACAATCAAACAATTTAGTGACAGGACTTTGTCTGTGTCGGTGTTAGCTGGCGGGCGTGCTCTACCTTTTTGGAGTGTTTTTTTTTTTTGTTAAAACTGACTGGAAAGCGCTCTAAAGGGGTGCCGTGCGTATGTCGGCGAGCGCCGGCCCAGACGAGGTCCATACTTGTATAGTTTATCTAACTTGTTACAAATAACTACAAACTTGACATTGGTTAATCTTTGTAAAGCCAGACGAGAGAAAAAAAAAATTGTGACAGTTCAATGACATAAGGTAATAATATTCTGTGGTGAGCGATTGGACTCCAGCGGTGAGCGATCTGTCGCTTTTGCTCACTCGGCACCTAGACTAATATAATAGTTATTGGTGCTCGGCAATCAGCAGTGGAAGAAGCATCCAGGCATTCCAGGTGTATTACATAGATTCATGTCTAAATCTTAGTTTTTCGCTTTGGGTCATATAAATGAGGTTATTGGTCTGTGTGCCAGAATCCAGAGCCGTAAAACCAGTTAAAATAAAAAAAGATGATTTTTGCATCAAGCAAACAGGCTGAAAGGACAAGAACCCTGAACTGTAAAACGAGTTGAAAAAAAAAAGGTCTAACATGGCAAATGACAGAAAGAAGCAAAGCAAAATGCAATGCAAACATTTCTAAATTATCTAAAAATATTAATGTGTGTTTTGATGTGTGACTTCTGTCTGGGAATTTATATCTTATAATCCAAATTCTGGAAGTGAAATAAGTTTACAGGATTAATTAATGACTTAAAGTTAGGTAAGCATACTTTTGTTTACATTATTTTTGCGCACAGACTTGAGACAGAATCCTTCATTTGAATGGAGATTCAATTGCTTCATCATTGGGTCAAATGCTTTGACAAGTCATTGTGCTGAATAGTGAAATGTTCAAACAATCTCGTTTCAATTATATTTTGTGGGTAACATGTATTTTACTGAGAATCGAGATTTTACTATACTTATCACAATATGTTCTGTTGTATGCATTTCTAAAAACTAAAGTGCTAGAAATTTCTGCTTTTTCAAAACTGTCATGAAAAACAATTCTGTTGTGCAGTGTAAACTGTAAACATATAAAACAGTATGTGTCTGTGTGGCTAATTAATTAATATTGATATGAATGAGTAGGTATTATTTAAGTAAAGTTTGAATGTTACTGAACTGGTTTTATTAGTTTTCCACAAAGATGTTTTTATGTTATTAGTTTAGTTTTATGTCTAACTTATTAAAGAATTGCAAACAGTTCTTATTCTTGCAAATAAATCCAATAATACTGCTTACTACGTAAATAATATTGAAAACATTTTCATTTTACAGTACTAAAAATGTCAACAGATGACATATCATTAAGAATGGGATTGGAAAGGTTGGAAATTGAACCAATAAAACTGGTAAAAAATGTTAAAGTAGAGAACCCATTCTCAAATCCTTTGCAAAAGAAGACTCCTCCTAAAACATATACACAGAGTAAATGTAATTGTTTGGTACAAAAGAAGAAAAATGTTTCTATCTACAAAAAAAAGCACGGAAAACTGTTGAGAGAACCTGTATTAAGATTATCACATGGGAATAGTAGTCTGAGAAATGAGTGCCAACAGTTGTTCAGCAAAGATATATCACCAACTTGTGCATCTCTAAAGTTTCAGCCTGATAATTTATCTTTACACACATTGGTCGATAATTGCAACCAACTAAGTATATCAAATAAGAAGAACCAAACATGTTTAAGAACAAATAACTCGAACAGTTGTGTGAAATGGTGGAAATGTGAAACTTCAAATGAACGACAATCCAGAGACTCAACTTCAGAGAGAAGCTCCTCTTGCTCTCAACAAGCCCTTAACCCACCCTGTGATATAACAATTGATGAACTCGCAAGTTACTTTGAAACTTTGGTTCATATACCAAAAAAGATGTCATCAATGGCTGAAATGATGTATATCTAATAAAGTGTGTATGTTCAAGTATTGTTTAGACTTCAGTGGTCCATATTTTACTCCAAAGCAATTATTATGTTATAAGTGTTCTTTTTCTATTATCACAAATTGGCATATTCAATCAACTCTTGTGTAACTTGCATCTAATACGCTGGGGTCTACTACCATATTACTAATTATTATTAGCATTTTTCTTAGGCCTATTAATATGGTCAAAACTTTATTTATAGGATTTGTTTTGAAATAATGTCACAAATACAAAAGGAAATGTAGGTAAAATCATTTAAACATGGGCTGGCTGCGAAAAGGTAGCAAATAGACAAACATACTTTCGCATTAATTATATTAGTATGTAGCGAAAGGTTGACTAACGAACCAAAAGGCGGCAGTAGGAACAGTTACAGACTCCCCTGCCACGCTGTCTCGCCTCATAAATCTCACTGTGCAGGTTCAAGTTCAGAGTTCTTATTCTTTGATGACTGATGGCACTATTTTATTTTATACTTGTGTAAAAATTATACACTGTGTTAAACTTAGGCGCAAGGCACACCGCCAGAAGCGACGCGGCATAATTTAACATGGTGGTATTCTTGATGCGAGGCATACCTATTAGCAGGGCATGGTCGAGCCGCGGCATATTTCTTGATAACTTTGGCCGTAGCACAATGGCGGCGACGGGCGGGAGGCCCAGGCGTGGTACCTGTCCGCTTCAACTACGAGGGTTTGGAATTATAAAAAAAACGGTCAAGTACAAGTCGGACTTGCACCTACAAGATATACGAATGACGGACAGCGCCATCTGTAATTTAAATAACCTAATTATTATTCATTCATGAACACATTTTAATTATTTTTTGTGATGTAACCGCAAATACACGGTTTTCGGATTTTTTTCCTTTATTTATGCTATAAGACCTGCCATATTTCATGAGCCTAGGTCAACGGGAAGTACCCTATAGGTCTTGATTCCCTTTTCTTGTCAGACATCACAGACAAACAACGAAGTGATCCTAAAAAGATTCTTATTTTCTTTTTGAGGTATGGAACCCTTAAAGCTAGCTGATGCCCGCGACTTCATCTGCGTGGATTTAGGTTTTTGAAATCCAGTGGGAACTTAAGATTTTCTGGGATAAAAGGTAGCCAAGTCACTCTTCAGATCTTTGACTATATCCATGCAAAAAATCACGTCAATCAGTAGCTTTTATTGCGGCGAGATTGAAGTACAAAACAACATACTTACGGATTAATTAGGGTTCCGTACCTCAAAAGGAGAAAAGCAACCCTTATAATTGAAATGTGTTCTCGAAAAATAATAATTGCTTTACTAAATCACATAGAGATGGCGCTGTCCGTCACTAACTTGCAGTGTTCTACATAGTGTTAGGTATATTTGTACAATGGTATGGAACCCTTCGTTGTGCGAATCCGACTCGCACTTAACCAGTTTTTATAATATTAGTATGAATACTCCACTGTCACCAGCCCTTATTTTTAATTAATAAGTGTTCATTTTTTTTATAAGAGATAGATAAATGTTCCCTGATTAACTTTGAAACAGATAAAATTTTAAATAAAATATTTATGTTAATAATGTTTGTAGTTTTCCTTTTAACAGCTAACCCTTAAAGCTGCCTCGTCCCCAAAGAGCAAATAATAATTATTAGGTAGGTATGTTTTAGTCGCCTGGTAAACTTTTAATAGCTAGTTTTAAATAGATGATACAAGATGGCAAGGGCAAGGTGATGTACTTGAAGGAACTACAGCTATAATAATGACTCGCGTCAAAGACAGATGTTTCGTTTTGGTAGCTAAACTGTGAGTGAATTCTTTGTGAGCAAATTGTGAGTCATTCAAATAATGCTTGATTTATTGATGGTCTGTCAAAAATATTTCATAGAACCTAAAGGCGGGAAACCACCTATCCTGAAAGCTCAGTGATCGCTGATTTGAAAATTTTTGATGAAAATGAAACGTATATATATATTATAAGTACCTAAGGAATAAGACGAGCTTGGCGTGCGTAGCGCCTAAACTCCTGAACCGATTTTGATGAATGAGGTGTCAATCAATTCAATGAGTCAAATGTCGAAAAAAATATCTCTTCTGCGAAGTTTAGGTACGCATTACCAATCGAAGTTTAAAAATCGAAATGTTTATGATCAATAGACCTATATTTTTCAGGAAAAAAAACCCACTTCCAACCAACTTCCTCTATAGTACGGAACCCTCGGTACGCAAGTCTAATTTGTACTTGGCGGGTTTTTAATAGTTACAGAACCAGCGAAAAGCTATCAGCATTATTTGACATTTAATTTTTAATCCGTTATTAGTTTGCTACGAAATATTACTTTCATATTGAAACAAAACAATGTAGAACCACTGAGACAAGTGTAGAAACACCGCAGAATAGAGTTGATTCCACAGTTTGCATGTGCGTGGTTTATTGTGTACGTAGATAATATTATATATTTCATACCTACCCTCACAGATAGTGGTTCCTAGTATTTTTTTTAAACTTTCAACTAGCTATTATTACACGTATTTTTTTTAAATTTTTACTTAATTAGACTTATTGGTGGTAGCCTAGTGGTTATGACATTGGGGAG
Source organism: Maniola jurtina (assembly GCF_905333055.1). Taxonomy (NCBI): domain Eukaryota; kingdom Metazoa; phylum Arthropoda; class Insecta; order Lepidoptera; family Nymphalidae; genus Maniola; species Maniola jurtina. The sequence goes on along the minus strand of NC_060037.1, from coordinate 7,094,600 downwards.
TCGGGGGTTAGTTCCCGGGTACAGCCTCTAAGCAATTAAATATCACAGATGAAGGAAATTAGCATGAGAAAACCTACATGCCCGAGATTTTTCCAGTTTTCAGTGGTGTGTGAAGTCTGTCTTGGCCCTCACCCACTTCCTGTCCCAAATATCTAACCATAATAGTTTTTACCATAAACGGTACCACTAGACGGTAGGGTTTATCTTTATAATATCAAGTATTTAAAAGAAGACTTCAGAAAATTAACGGTATTCAATATTAATTCCAAATAGTTCACTAAACATTACACAAATCTTTCTACCTAAAGGTATAGGGATTTCATAAGAGATAAAATATATGAGATTGTTATGATTTTCCTTGTTTATTTTTAATCACAATAATTGCAAAGATGCCATAAATGACAATGAAAATAGGTTCATCAATTAAATGGTTTAATAATAATAATTATATTGTCTTTTGAAGCTGTACAATATTGCAGAATAAACACATTAAAGGATTTCGATTTATAAATGATACTAGCTAGCTAGTAAATAGTGTATAGAAAAGTATATGATATAACTTTAAACAAAAAAAAAACAACAATGATTTCATCTTTCATAATAATTACTATCATACAGCCATATTATAATTTTTATTATTACATATTTTACTACATAGTTATGAATCACGATACCAATTTATTAAATCACAGTGATAAGTATCTATGGATATCAAAAACTGTACCTAACATAAATTAATAATAGGGTATTTGATGAAATTTCATGTTCTCTTTTAGAGTAAATTGAAAAAAATACTTTCATAATATTATAATAATTATAAATTATTGTTAAGTCCTACCAAATGCTGAAACACTCATACAGATGATATTTGAAATTAAACTATAAACAAATTTATAATTATTAGTACAGTTAAGCCAATTTTACATCGTTATAGTTTTCCTGTAGGCAACTAATGCTATTTTTAAAGCAACAGAATATACCAGTTTTTAAAACCATTAAAGCCCCTTTTAAAATGTCAAATACTCTATTATTAATATCTATAGTGCATTTTGTTACAGAAACCACTATAAAATGTGAATGGTTTTATGTTTAACATGATTGATTGACTATAGCACCCCAAATATTGTCCAACAAACCAAAGCTGTGGTGGGGTGTTGGAAATAATATTCACAAGTCCACAGCTCACAACGCACCATTAGAAAAATAAATTATAGATGATTCTAGCCTACACTTCTGCTTATCTTGGCATATGTTCCCTGCAGATCTGCAACAGACAAAACTATTCAAACAAGGTAGTCAAGGAAAAACTGACTGACTGATCTATCAACGCAAAGCTCAAACTACTGGATGGATCGTTCTGAAATTTGGCATGCAGATAGCTATTATGATGTAAAAATCCGTAAGAAAGTATTTTTGAAAATTCAATCCCTAAAGGGATAAAATAGGGGTTTGAAATTTTTGCAATCCACGCCAACGAAGTCGCGGGCATAAGCTAGTAATGTATAAAAGGAAAACCTGACTGACTGACTGATCTATCAACACACAGCCCAAACTAGCTAGATAGCTACTAGATAGATATTATGACGCAGACATTCGCTAAGAAAGGATGTTTGAAAATTCAACCCATAGAGTCATTACGCACTCATCCGATCAGAGTCCATGAAAGTACGATAAAAACTCGGTGCAGATGTAGCTTACGCACTAATCTGATCTGTGATCCAAATCCATCCATCCTTTGACTTATCTACTTTACATGTCCGATTTAAATCCGAGACATATCTGAGATTTTTTTCATGGATATCGGAAAGAACTTTGATGGTGGAAGACGGAGCTAATGCGTAAGCTACGCATAAGCTCGCTACGCTACGCTCGTTCAGTGGCGTTTTTACGTGACACCAATAGTGAACAATTTCTTACTGCAGTCGAACAGGACAGCGCGGCATAGTTAGCCTGCGGATTAGGAGAACCAGCAAAAGTATTCATTTGCGTCGGCGGGGGGTGCGTGGCGAGGGGTGACACGGGGGGTGCCATGCCGCTGGCGCCGCCCCCGCCGGCGTTGCTCGGGCTGCCGGTGGTCGACAGCCGCGAAAACGCTGCCAGCGCGTCGGGGAAATTTGGCGGCGTCGCAGGAGTATTACACGGCGTCATGAGTTGCTGAAATATAATTTCAAAAAATAAAGTTTTATAAGATTGTAACTAATAATAGCGCCATCTAGTTTTCAGGTTGAAAACTATTGTTGGTGTTATAGTTTCTTTTATAAATAAAAAACCGGCCAAGTGCGAGAATCGCGCGTCAAGGGTTCCGTAATCGGATATTTTTCCCGACATTTTGCACGATAAATCAAAAACTATTATGCATAAAAATAAATAAAAATCTGTTTTAGAATATAAAGGTAAAGTAGAATATAAAGTAATAGTAAGTGGTATAAGAAACTATTGCATAATACCCACTCCAGTTATGTGCAGTTACAAGCAGTTCTTTATCCTAAACTCATAATTTCTTATAATCCAAATATAATATTATTAATCTAGTCAATTTGTTGTAAGATTTTTGTAATATTAAAGATTCAAAAAACCCATTTCTGGTTTTTATAATCAGAAGATTACTTTTGTAATTATTGTTACTTAACTCAAAAGCGAGTGCTCGAATTAGGAATTGATCCATATACCATTACTATGTGAAACACGATCTTAGCTCTCATATTATAAGAACAATAAAGAACTCTCGAATTAAATTAAATATGTACTTTACATATTTGCATATATAGTGTAATTTTGTTCTTAGTTGAAAGCTGAAACACATAGGGAGGTTTATAATTAATACTGGATGATGCCTGCAGCTTCGCCCGCGTGAATTGGTCAGATCCCCTGCAGTATTAGGATTGAGGATTTGGAATCCAAATTTTTTATGGAACAATGTCACAAATTTCCTCTATTGATAAAAAAAATACGAAAATCTGTTCCGAAATTCCGGAGATATCAGTGTACATACCTAGGTAGAAAAACACAACTCCATTTTTTTAAGTCAGTTAAAAAAGTAGCCTATGTTACTCCTTGGTTAATTCTCTACTTGTCTGTGAAAACCCCGTCAAAATAGGTTCAGCCATTCCGAAGATTAGCCAGTTCAAACAGACAGACACTTCAATTTTATTGCGATTAAATTAACTAGCGATGCCCGCGACTTCGCCCGCGTGGATTTAGGTTTTTTGAAATCCCGTGGGAACTCTTTGATTTTCCAGGATAAAAAGTAGCCTATATGCTAATCCAGGATATTATCTATCTCCATTCCAGCCAAATCCGTCCAGTAGTTTTTGCGTGAAGGAGTAACAAACATACACACACACACATACAAACTTTCGCCTTTATAATATTAGTGTGATTCAAACAAATCAAACTATGTGTCTGCCCATTGCCACTTCAGCTTCCCTACCTGCTGGGCTACATTAGTTACTCTGGTTCCCTTACAGATCTAGTTCATATAATGATTTCAAAATATAAAATAGAATAAAGAGCTTTAGTTACCTGAGGGTAATGTGGTGCAGCTATACCATTTGCTCCGGATGGTATTGCTACTTCTTGAAAGAATATCGACAATGCAGTCTGAAAACATAATATTATTAACAAGTTTTTTGGGATTTGGAACATTTCATTCAATTCATTTCATTTATTTCTTTGCTGTCATGTACATTAGTCAATTGATGATAACAACTTAAAGCTAAGTATACATGACGCCCTGCCAGGGCATTGCAATTCGCAATATAATATATTTGTTGTACAATAATCATAGAATTATAATCTAAGACAATAAATAATAATCATTAAAATTAAGATACAATTAATATTAATACTAAAATAACCAAATTATTATTATTAAATAGTATTTTTTTTTCAAAAAGGAGGTTCTCAATTCAACCTGTATGTATTATGTTCATAAGTAGTCATACAGACATGGATATTAGATACCATTCTAATAAATGTCCCAATGTGAGACATGTACTCATGGCTGGTGATAAGTTGAGATGAAGCGACAAATGGTTGTTTGTGGCAAAAACTGGCTTAAGTTTTAAGGATTAACAACCCCACTGAATATTCCTATCCTTGCACTTTTTGTAAAACATTTCTTGTTACAATTTTTCTTTAATTCTACAAGAACTGCTTACAAATATGTATATGCCAACAAATACAATAAAATTATGCAGAGTAATAACTTCCACTGTCAGTCATAATTTGCATAACTACTTACTTCTTATTTAAAATCACTTAAACACTGACCAGTCAGTGGTTGCATTTATTTATAAACATTTAATTACATAATTATTCAAAAAGTTAGAAAACATTAGCAATTCAGGAACCAAAATAGTATAAGAAGGTTAATAGTTGTATGTAAATAACATTTAAGTAAATTAACATGGTTTAAAAAAAAATTAGCCAAGTTTATCATTATGACTAATATTCCCCTTTCCCCACCAATTAAGCGTAAAGCTCGTGCTAGGAGTAGGTATGACTTTAGTGCAATCGGCTCCTTTTAACTGTAAAGCTATTGACATTTTTGTTTTAATTCAACTTCAAAAAAAGAATGTTTGTTATGAATTATGAATCAATTTTGATGATTCTTTTTGTTAAGTCATATTTCAGAGGTGTTCCCATATTCGAGGATAGAGAACGGAACTCCTCAATAGATAAGAGTAAATTGCTCACTATCAGTGTAATAGCTACTTAAACAGTAGGTTTTTAACCAGGCATAGCATTATCTAATACATGTGGCCACTAAAAATTGTGAAATAAATAAATAAAAACTCCAATTTAAAGGATCCAATAAATATTACTATAAAACTACATTAACTCATAAATGTGAATGTATTTGGTAATAAATTAAATCCGTTTTTAATTTTTATTGTTTGTAGATACTGAAGTCAGTTTTTATTATTTTTGATTTTTTTTTTAGCCCAAATGATTATGTATGTACTTATCTATGTGTATGTATGAATGAAATAAATTATATTTAAAAATTGAATAAAAGAAGATAATATTTAAAAGCGTCATTAATATTACGTCTGTCAATTGTTATTGATTAGATATTTTATTATTGTCGTCATTATCAATGTGTGCAGTGTGTGTAACTCTAGATACGGTCAAGGTAAATGATCGTTTCAACTGGCTCACAAAAGCAATACCTACTTTATTTTACTGTATTATACTCGACGCCATCGTTTCACTAGTAGATCAAGTTAAAATCTAATTCGAGATCCAAAACGCAGCCATTTCACGATTTTATTGTTTGTTTACATGTACCTATTTCATAAATTTACCTCAAATTGCCAATGTGCTGCTTGTAGTAACTGTTTGGCCTGTTCTCGTGCACAGCCAGCCACCGATACAAATTGATTTATCATAACTTGTTCACGTAAAGAATCCATTTTCTAATTTCCTTAAATTCGTTTTAATTAATCTGCAAATATAGCCGCTGTAGCAAAATATGAATGTAAGGATACGAACGACTAACACAAATACAACAACATAGATTTATATGTACTAGGTGTAGATAATAATAATAATATTATTATAGGAGCTACCTACTCTTGTACTTTCGCAAGAGTAAAAGAGAAAACAACAGACCTCTCATCTCACCACAGCATACAAAATATTACAATTTAATGGTGCCGCCAGACGCTTGCGACAAACAGCAAACTACAAAAACTGGTCAAGCCCTGGCAAGCGTGTGGACGGGTGTTTGCGAGCCAATTCTTGGCCAAGCGCTCGTCGTTCGATCCGATTGGCTTATGGTACTTGGGATCACTGGACCTGAGTCTCGACATCAAAATAATAATACCTTGTTAGAGGAGCTAAGTGTATGGAAAAGCTCTGAAGAGTGATACAGACAAAAACACAATTTTTGTTTCTGTCATAGTTAAGCTTTTTTTGTTGGACCCAGTCATGGACCTATTCTATAAAGGACCCAGTAGTTATCTATGCCCAACAAGTCTCTGAGTAATTTATTGCGAATATCACGAGTTTTATTTAGTTTTCTCTTTAGTACCTATCGTAGTTTCTATAGTTGTATCGCTGTGTGATCCACTGTAACAGTCGTAGCAAGCGAAGCGACGGGCCTGCCCGCGAAATTCAAATTTAATTTGGTTTTTCACAATTTGTAAACTAACACGACAACGTAGGCTTACGGTATTTCAATTGCGACAATGGCAGTATCATCCTCACATGTTAATGTAAAAATCTTTACTTGAAAGGGTCCAGTTTAAGAAATTAATTCTATTATCGACTAATTTGTGAGAATAGTCGATTCTAGAATTAATTTCTTAAACTGGACCCTTTCAAGTTAAGATTTTTATATTAAATCTTATTCTGCCTTTCGTAGCGAGCTAGGCATTCAGAGACATCTATGATAATTTTATGGAACGTTCGCTAGGAAGTTCCTCATTTACTTCGCTAATGTCGCGCGTATATAGCCTATTGAATAAATAAAAAGTGGTCAACCTCCTTTGTGTTTTCTCCAAACAACGCGTCTTTGGCGAAGTAAATTGTGCTGTGTGGCACAACAAAAAGCCACAAAAACACAACAACAACAACAAACACGAAGGAGGTTGCATAGAGTACGATAGAGGTTGCTCGTTTTAAACACTACCACTTGGACAGTGGTCCGTGTACGACAGTGTCACTCTCTGAGATCCAGCGAGGTTTTCTAAGTGTATTCTATGCTGTGGTCACTCAACTGGTCATGTGGTGGTTTAAAAAACTGGAACCCAGAGCCGTACAACTAGTTAAAAAAAGGTTATGGGCTGGTCTGTGGTGCTGGATTAACTACTGGTCTGTGGTGCTGGTCACAGAGCGGTCACAGACCGTAGACTAATATATTTTTTTAATTTTTTATTAAATACAACGTAAGACAACATAATTATTAGGACTTCGTCTGTGTTGGTGCTAGCTGACGGGCGTGCTCTGCTCTTTTTTGGAGATTTTTATTGTTAAAACTGACTGGAAAGCGCTCTAAGGGGGTGCCATGCGTGTGTCGGCGAGCGCCGGTACAGACGGGGTCCATACTTGTATAGTTTAACTAACTTGTTACAAATAACTATTTGACATTGGTTTATCTTTGTAAGGCCAGACGAGAGAGAAAAAAAAAGTTGTCTGTGATACTGATAGCTATTCATTCTGATGGTAGGTACCTACATTATATTCTCTTTGGTACTTAACGAGTGGCTAGAAAATTAAGGTTTTAGTTTTTTGGATTTTTATCACAATTTGTAAGTTGATCTAATTTGAGAAATGATTACAAATAATAATTCTGAAGAACCAATAAAAAAAAAACGGCGCATCAGCAGTGAATGTAAGTTTAAAATGTATGTGCATGCTTTATGCTTCTTAAATATATTTGACTATTTTTGATTTACCTACCTGAAACTAACACATAAAGTTTACTCGTTGCTTAGTAATAATTGTACTTAATGCAAATAATATGTGAAAATTTAATAAAAATTTATTGCAGGTTCCAATAAAGCAATCGCTAATCTCGAAATACTTAGCAATACCGACGAAAAGAAAGCTAAAGTACGCGTTCGTAAAAAGCATATTCCGAAGTTTCGATTGATAACTACTGGGATAAATGCTTTGTTAACTACACCTTTACAGGATAGAGTGCCTTTGACCCTCACAGACATACAACATTTATTGTTACATTCATTACTAGGTAACGTTAACCTAACTCAATCACCACGCTGGTATGTACTAGATAAATGTGACTACTTAAAACAAACCACTTGTCTGATAGTTGAAGGAATCTCTATAAAGCATTGGGAAATGTACAACAGTAGCTTATCTAAAACTAAGATGATATTTGATAATGTAGTGGAGATTCTAACTCCTTCTGTTTACAATGGATCCTTAGTCAAGGAGCTAGCATTGGTACCTCTTTCTGAAGCTGACAAAGGAACCTTGATACAGAAATATGGCAGTATGAACTTGGCCCTAGAGGTTAGAAAAGACTTGAATGTTATGATGAAAGCTGTTTTTCCTATTGGTGATGAAGTTTCAGACACATCTAGTGGAATCAGCTTAGAAGAAAAATTTCCAAGAACACAGTTAATTCTTTCTGCATGGCAGTTAATAGAGGAGAACTATCCAGTTCCTTTGAAAGGTAAATTAAAAGCTATTTATGCAGATTATGTTTTATCTAAAGAAGCATATAAGCCTGTAACTGCAAAGTCACCAATGTTTGGCCTAGACTGTGAAATGTGTCTCACGGAGGCTGGTTCGGAGCTAACTAGAGTATCTGTTGTTAATGAAAAACATGAAACAATATATGAATCTTTTGTTCAGCCCTTTAATAAAATAGTTGATTATTTAACACGCTATTCTGGTATTACTAAGACGTTATTAGAAAATGTGACTAAGAGACTGGAAGATGTGCAGCAAGAATTACGTGACTTACTACCACCCGATGCAATATTGGTTGGTCAGTCGTTACAAGTAGACTTACATGCCTTGAAAATGATGCATCCCTATATAATAGATACTAGTATGATATATAATTTTGCTGGTGAAAGAACAAGAAAACCGAAACTTAAAATACTAGCAAAAGAATTCTTGAATGAAGACATTCAAAGCAGTAAGAACGGTCACTGTTCAGTTGAAGATTCTCTAGCGTCAATAAAACTTGTTCAATTAAAGCTAAGCAAGAGCATGGAATTTGGAGATGCTGTTCATACCAATAGGCAACAGTATAAGGAGAACGCTATAAAAATGTCTACAAAGCCACAATATGCTGTGCCCATCTTCAACCACATCATCGATCAGAGAAAAACTTCAGTGGTTATAGGATGTGACAATATTACAGGAGATTATCACACTTTTTTAACCCAAGCTAAAGAAAATCCAAATAATCAATTGAAAAAAGGGAAACCAAAAAGGGTTAAGTTGAACACTGTTGATGAAATGGAGGAAGTAATCTCCAATATCATGGAAGCTGGAACTGATTACAATTTGGTAATGGGTCATTTAAAAATTGATGCTGTTAACATTGAATTCATACAAAAAATTGACAACTGGATAGAAAAAATTTGGGACAGTGTTCAAGAATCGGCATTGTGTGCAATTGTGTTTGGTGGCACATCCACTGACAATGGTGTAGCAATGGTGAGAGTGAAAAGTACTTCATAACAAGGATCATACAGAGTTTGTAAATTACAATATTTGAGATATAAGATTAATATTTATACATAATATTATTTATCAATTATTTTTGTATTAATTTGTTGATGTCTAAAAGATTACCTACAAACCGAGTAACTTTATAGACTTTCTACAACCCAGTTTCCAACCAGCCCCTCAAATGTGTAAGAAAACATATCCATCAATAAAATCTGCACCAAATTCAGCCTGTTGATTGGTTGAATTTGCTGTTCACATTTTATCACAGCCAATCAAGGGGCAGAATTTACACCAATATTTTGTTGGTAGCGCGACCTGCAGAGTGATTTGATAACTCTGTGATCATCCCTGAATGATACCAATCAAGCTCATTTGATATTCATTTTAATCCATTAAAGTTTTTCTATGAATTTTTTTTTATATTGCTTGGTAAAGCTGCAATATAGAACCAACCAATGTCAAATGAGTTTTATTGGGTTTCACTTCACACTGGCCAAGTCCAGATTGGTAGACTTGGGACATATTTGAGAACATTATGGAGAACACTCAGGCATGCAGGTTTCCTCACTGTTTTCTTTCACCATCTAAGCACTAGGTACTTAATTGCGTAAAACGCACATAACTCCTAAAAGTTACAGGTGCGTGCGCGGGATCGAACCCGGGACCCACCGACTAGGAGACCGATGTCTTAACCACTATGCTATCACTGCTTTCGTGTTAGATGTGTTTAGTGCGCGAACACGTAGTCCATGCTGACATAGAAGCATATGACTGCATTGTGCAAAAATCTTTAGTCTATAGTAAGTAACCACCATTTTGCAACTTTCAGATTTGAATGCTTTTTTGCAGACACTGATTAATCATATAAGTAGTAGTACTAGTTTCTTCTTCACCACTTAAAGAGACCCCTGTTTAATTATATTACTGGGAAGATGCTAGGATGAAGAAATAAGACAATCCTCTTAGACAGATTATGTAGGTATCTCTAAAAATATTTATTTATTTAAATATTTTTTAATTTTTCTATTTTACAAGGGACATGGTTTTCAAAATAGATGTTTACAATAATTTACATTGTATTAGCGTAGCCAAGGCATACTCATTTAATTATGTCAACATTCACATTAGGGGAATCTAGAGCTGAAAATATAATTATGCTGTTCCAGGTAGTGAGCTGTAGGTATGTATCTTCTAGTCGTCATCATCCAATGGCGCTACAATCCTTTCTGGGTCGTGACCTCCTTCACAAATACCATTTGTCGACTTTTCTCTATTTGTGTATTTATATTCTTTCTTGGGTCTTCATCCATACATTGCATCCAATTTTTTTGTTCTAGGTACCTTTTGATATCTTCTGTTGGATGTCTACCTCTATAGTTCTTCTTTTTAAAGGCTTTGGAGTAGGTAATATTCTCCCGATGCTCCAAAGCTTCTAGCTCGTGATTCATGCGCTCACAAGAACTGCCATTAGATTCTCGCACTGGACCAAAAAACCTATTGCCCATTAATGAAGGCACATTAATTATAGCTCAATGATTAATTATTTATTATACATTAGTCCATGTAAAAATAAAATCTTTCGCAACATATTAATAAGTACAGTTGTGTAGTCGGCCTTTACCTACAGAGAAACATTAACTTATATACCTATCTAAAAGGTGTTTTATTTAGGTACCTTTATAATTTACATGTGTTAATAGTAAACTTTAGACTGTAGTTAAACGTAGATTAGGTATTATTATTATTTTCGAATACAAAAGATCCAATAGGATCGAAATCCATCTGTTTAGATCAGGGGTGGGCAACTAATATAGGGTTACAATTTAAAATTTTCCGGGCCTGTTGGGATCGGTTTCATCGTCGTCAACCTAAAGACGTCTACTTCAACTATAGTGCGTTTTATCGAATAGTACCTATGGCGTTATGTTGGCTCCCCTGTCTGTCCAAGTCATTGGCACCATATTTGCATAAGAAGACGCAGATTTTGTTTATTTTAATTTGATTTTCCTGAATGAATGAAATGAAAATAAACAAAATCTGCGTCTTCTCATGCCAATATGGTGCCAAATGGGTGCCAATGACCACCCAACCGCCAGGGGAGCCAACATAACGCCATAGGTACTATTCGATGGAACGCACTATAGTCTATATCTTGTAGGTACTTCCACAGACCACGGTCGTGGTGGGATGAATAAGATTCATTATTGAAATGAAGTTAAGTAATGGGAATGCAATTGAAACGGAAGACAAAGCAGACTAGGATGCATGGTAGGGAGGCTCTCTTTGGGAGAAGATGAAGAGGTATGCATGTGTTAGAAATGCCCATTACCCAACGCAGGAAGTGCATCCTGAAATATAGGCAATCATCATCATTATCAGCCGATAGACGTCCACAGCTGGACATAGGTCCCTTGTCTACAAGAGACCTATATAAGCGATAAATGTACTAAATACCATCATTGCCTTTGCTGTTATTACACAAGTAAATATGCACCGTCGTCATTTTCATTTCCTTTTCTCAGTAACTAACTACTTAAAGATGGTGTTGTCGGGTGATGGTGTTGTTGTTGATAAAATTTTACGAAATAATTATTTTTAGACATGCGCGTAGGTACCTACCTATGTCCGCTATGTGCTTTCGAGCTACAACGATATTTTCGCCTTTGGACCAGTGGAGTTTTGTGTGTTGTGCATATAAAAAAATAAACAGACAAACTTATACAATTTTATAAGAGCAGAGAAGATAATATTATCTTGTACCTAGTTGTATTTACGTCATATTATGCTGTTTTGTGTAAAGGGCAGGCTGCGATTTCTCGTACTGACCGTGTTCAGAATTTAATAAACTAAATAGCTAGAATACAGCAGAAGTAGTAGGTACTCTGCGCTATTTAGCGAGAGAATAAATTTGGCCTGTCATAGGATCTACGGCAAGCGATGGTGGTAGTTCCGCTGCTATGTCCGCGAGTGCTTCCCACCGCGTTGAGCGATTACCGTCTGATTGACTCGGACTTGTAGATTCTTCATTATCTTCTTGGCCTCTGTTGAAGAAATTATTTTGATTGAATTAACGTATTAATATACCTATTTGCTTCCTCTTTTCTAATTCGAACCGCCAGAATATGGAACGCCCTTCCGGCATCAGTTTTTCCTTCCACCTATAATATCTCACCCAGGTACCTTCAAGTCAAGAGTGAATAGGCAACTCCTAAGCAAGCGCGCTCCATCTTAGGCTGTATCATCACTTGCTAGCAGGTCTGATTGCAGCCAAACGCTAGTCTATATTATTTTTAAAAAAATATATAAAATGTCGTAGATACTTACCGTTGGGATTATTATATTTTCTGGAAAAAAAAGCTCACGAATAACTATAATTAATACCTGTTATAATCTTTGTACCTATGTTAGAGTAATAAAAACACTCAGGTTCTAAGGTTTATTACTTTTACGCAAAACTACTGGACGGATTTGGCTGAAATTTTGAATGGACATATACCCTGATTTAACACAGGCTACTTTTTATCTCGAAAAATCAAAGGGTTCCTACAGGATTATGGAAACCTATATCCACGCGGACGAAGTCACGGGTATCATGTATTGAACTAAGTAGGTATATAATTATATTATATACAAGTTCTTATATCATTAATTTTATAATCTATCACAAAAAATCTTACTCTTTGTCTTCCAGTTGTTCATCATTACATTCTTCTGGTAATTCGGGCGATTTTTCTTCAATAACTATAGGAACATTTTCCACTTCGTCATTGGATGGCTCGTGATTGTTGTGTTGTGCTGAAGTTTGATCTACATCTTCGAGTATGTTGTTCAACATTACTTGATCTGCCACCTCTTTTAGTGTTGTAAATTTCTGTTCACTCTCATCTTCGCTTATTTTTACTTCTTCATTTTCTACGACACTATTCAATTGATTGTCTGTAATAAATAGATAGTTTGGATTTATTTCACCGTTTTTTTGAACTAAACTATTGCTCCACTATTAAGAATTATAATAAACGTAATTTATTTGGATTTATTTCAAAAAATTTTGAACCAAGTTACAAGTACCTAACATTGCTCCATCATTAAGAATTTAAATACCTAAACGTAACTTATTTTAATTATTTACAAATTACTTACTTAAACGTTTACAATCATTGTCATTATTAACACAAGTGAAGGTTACAGTAACTAGAAAATAGCTGATAACTTTCAAACGGCTGAACCGATTTTCTTGGATTATAGCTAAGAACACTCTCGATCAAGCCACCTTTCAAACAAAAAAAAAACTAAAATAAAATCGGTTCATTCGTTTAGGCGCTACGATGCCACAGACAGATACACAGATACACACGTCCAACTTACACCCCTCTTTTTGGGTCGGGGGTTAAAAATCACATCCATCTTTTGATTATGATCTGAATTATTAGTTATACATATTATACTTACCAGTTTTCCAAAATAGCACGAACGAGACGTCACGTTTTTACTGTCCCATAAAATATGTTTTCTGAACTAAAGTGCAGACCACCTAAATAGACGAAAAAAGTGCAAATTGATGATAGAATTATAACACGGAACGTGCAAATGAAAACAGTGACTAAATGGGTGCCTTCAAGAACAATCAATGTATAATATCAACGAGGCGTCTATCCCACTGTCAATGGTTCTGAGTCCAGAGTTCCACGTTCACTTTTATCTAACCGTCGCGTCGTCGCCGTCGCAATTAACTCATTATATTTTAGGGTAGGATCACTTTGTTGTCGGTCTGTCTGTCTGTCCGTCCGTCCGTCCGTCCGTCGTGTCTGTCAAGAAAACTTATAGGGTACTTCCCGTTGACTTAGAATCATGAAAGGCAGGTAGGTAGGTCTTATAGCACAAGTAAAGGAATACATCTGAAAACCGTGAATTTGTGGTTACATCACGAAAAAAAAAAGTGTTTTAATTTTCAAAGATAGATAACTATACCAAGTGGGGTATCATGTGAAAGGGCTTTACTTGTACATTCTAAAACAGATTTTTATTTATTTTTAAGCATAATAGTTTTTGATTTATCGTGCAAAATGTCGAAAAATGGCGAGTACGGAACCCTCGGTGCGCGAGTCTGATTCGCACTTGGCCGGTTTTTTTGTCATGGTATGTACGGAAATCTAAGCCATCGCAAGGAGGTACCATACCAATTACCAACAGTCAACGCGACACAAGATTTTTCACTCTTGACTTCACGACACCGTTAACTATGGGATCGTCGCCTAATCGTAAGCTGAATCATGTATGTCATAAACTTCTCTGTATAATATGTGACTTCAATCAATAATTATATTACACTTATACACTACGGTAACAATTAAGTAGTCCTAGGATAGGTACAGATAAGGTTACACTTAGTTTTAATTTAAAGCACACAATCTTGAGAATCTACGTATTCAAAATGTCCCGCGTAATAGCTTTGCATATTTACATAGGTAAGTACCTGTTTAAAATGTCAACCCTCGCCATTTTTTACTGCTTACGGTTTCATAATGAACTGATATTCTAATTAGGTAAGTACCTATCTTCTTATGAGTTTCTTTTTTTAGATCGTTGCATACCTTCATATCAAGTTGGCTTATCCAAGTGGTGAGTGTTAGAATAATTGCATATTAAATTGGTACTAAACTTATTATTATATTATAAAAAATAATGTTTTTCTGTGTCGTCTGTTCGTTACGCATGCGTTCGTTTATCATTGATCCAATTGAGTGGAAACTTTGTACAATTGTTGACGGCATTTGCGTGAAGTGTTTGACAGTACCTACCATCAATGTGCTGCAACGCATGGCGGCCATAAGATAGTTAGGGTTCCCTACCCAAAGGATGACAAACGGGACCCTATTACTAAGCCGTCTGTGTGTCGATGCGTCTATCATAGTATTATTTACAGCTTCAGCTGTAATAAGAATTAAACAACCAGTGAACCCTATACAAATACGGCCTCCAAAAATGCATTTACGAGGCATATATAATCCGTACACAAAGGATGCCAACTAAGCCCTATTTACCCTATTACTAAGCCTCCATTGCCTGTCTGTCAGCGGGCTGTATCTCGTGAACCGTGATAGGTAGGTAAGTAGGTAGGTAGTTCAAATTTTCACAGAAAATGTGCCGCTATAACAACAAATAAGTAATAAAAATTCAAAATGGCCGCCATGAATTTTTTTAAAAGTTATAAAGCCATTTCTTGCATGATTGTACGGAACCCTTCGTATACGAGTTCGACTTGCACTTGACCGATTTTTTCAACGTTATTTTGTTTCGGCTAAGATGTATGTACTTAGTTAAAAATAGTAATAATGGGGTCAAATTATCGCACTTGGCCGCTTTTATTTTTAATTTGTAATAGGTTTTTAACATTAAGTATTAATATAAAGGTACCTACAGGTAATGTTACTTTAATACATTCATGAAATTAGCAAAAATTACGCGTGCATGTGCTTGATCTTAAAACAATGTGTATATCAAGATCTTTATTAAAAAAACATGTTTTTAACACAACAACAATTAATATTAAAACACACGGATAATTGCTGCAAATACATACATACCTTGCTCTTGTTCTTCATTGTGGATTTTTGTAAAAGAATCACTATTTCTAGCTAATTGTATATTTTCGTCTAAACTATCACAAGTTGGAAGCACATTGCTTGCTGTCGCGTCTTTTGTATCACTTTCCACTGCGCCATGCATCGCATCCTTATCTTCTTTTGCATCTCCAGTGACGTTACTTGTATCATTCTCCTTTGTTTCTGTAATTGTTTCAAATGACTACCTATTACTTATGGAACTTTTAAACTATGTTAAGATTATCATGATATTTCATAATGTCCGTGTTAACATAGTACGGTTTGTCGTTTTAAATATTTAAACCGTAGCCTCAGTTACGGTGGCCCGTAACTTTGCTTTGTTCTGTTTACTAAAAAACTGATTAAGTAGTAACAAGTGTAAATTAAAAATTTATAACACCCCCGATAAGTGAAGGTTACAGTAACTAGAAAAGAGCTGATAACTTTCAAACGGCTGAACCGATTTTCTTGGATTATAGCTAAGAACACTCTCAATCAAGCAAATTTTCAAACAAAAAACTAAATTAAAATCGGTTCATTAGTTTAGCAGCTACGATGCCACAGACAGATACACACTTTAAACTTATTACACCCCTCTTTTTGGGTCGGGGGTTAAAAATTAGAACATGCGGTTTGTGAACTGATTTTCATGATAATCTTCAATTTTAAATCACAATAAAGCTAGAGACTACCTAGTTTCTCATCCCACCCTTAACATTGACCTCCAGCTATTAAGTAAACGTTCAACCCTGAGTCAACATTCACGTCTCGCATAGGTACGAGTAGCTAATAAAACAGAGAACGATAAACAACCATTAAGTGTAAGCACGATTTCTAGCAGTTAATGTGATAACCCGTAAGTAATTAGTCCAAAAATAGTACCTACATACCAGGTAAAGGGTATATTTTCTAACGGAGCTTACTAAATTGACAACAACACGCGAGTTGTCAACAAGTATTTATAAGGTCAACTTACCGCTCGTGCTCGCGGTTATCTCGGGCATGTTTGGAGCGCTGCTCGTGCAGCCCATGATGTACGGGGAAGTGTTAAGCGATGGCCATGCGTTACAATTAATAAAAAATCTAGCAACAACTACCTGCTAACCTTTGACCAGCCGTCTACAACAACTGAGCTCGACTGCGCGCTCTACGAGATTGTATCGTACATACCTATTATGGGAGGAGGTAGCCCACTCAGTTGACCTCGCACCCCCTTCGCGTTTTTCAAATTAAACGAGTGTAAAGCATTCTTCCACTTTGACGCAATTATTGTACTTATAGCTTGAAGGATTTTCTTTTCATGAACAGTCGTTCGTGAATGTAGGTACATACTTATTCCTCTTTTTGTTAGAATGAAATCTAATAATTGGTTATATAGGTAGGTTCCGACAAAGTAAGTTAAACTGAGTTTCAGATTAACATAACGGCCTATGAATATACAAAAGAGGGCAAGGGCCTCATATTTTGGCACTGGCCCTCGCGTGATTTTAATATTATGTTCGTTGGGCGCTCACTTCAACTACCGGCCGGCAGCTACGCATGAAATTGCTTTTGGAACTTGATTTTTACCAATAGGTAACAATAACACAATATTATTTTGTCACCGACCGTCCCTTATCGAACCCTAAATCTTATACCTACCTAGCTACCTATCTAAGTATTCTTCTAATAATTTTTTTGCTGGAACTTCATAGCAGGTAAGGTACCTAACCAAAAACTATAATAACCTAGTTAGATACCTACTCGTAACTCGTACTCTGCTTTAAGAGAACTCTTATTGACCTGGAGCGACAATTTAACCACAACTGACAATTCAAACCTTTTTCATTCCCTATGTAACATGGTCCATGTAACCCAATAGTACCTAAGGGGCATTTCACGTCAAGCGGACAGCCAAAAAAAAGTGAGGTCGTGGATTTTGTTTATACTCTGGTCAGTTATACTTCTAGTAGACGTGGATATATACACACAATGTTTTTTTCCTATGATGCATTATTGCTGAGTTATGAGCTTTTAAAAATTTACTAAGAATGAAGTCCGTTATTTTTGGATGCTTATTATTTGTAACAATTCATTTGTAAAAAAAATTAAAAAGCATTGTTTATTATAGTTAAAAAGTTGAAATTTTTATTTTTTTTATCGAATTCTAAATTTAAATTTTTTAACGTATAGTAAACCGGAAGTGAACATTTCAAATCGATATTTGAGTAACTTGGCCAGAATAAAAATATTTTTTTTTTACCGTGAATTAAAGCTTACATGTACTTATTTTTCACCAAAAAAAATTGTAACGTGGAGTCTAATAGTTTAGGACTTAGAGCATATAGAATACATAGATATAACTATGAGCACTTTCTAAGCAGTCGGGTTTATGCACTAACATGCTAAAATACTACGCTATGAATAATTTATTCATTCATTCTAACATGAAATATACAAAAATAAAAGATTTTTTAAATAAAATGTAATCTATACTAATAAATAAAATTGGAGTGTCTGTCTGTAATTTCGAAATAACTACCACATATTAAGCTCATATGGTTATTTAAACGATACCATAACTGAATCACACGTTTTTAAAATTTTTGTCTGTCTGAACGGGCTAATCTTCGGAACGGCTGAACCCATTCTGACGGGATTTTCACAGACAAGTAGAGGATTGGCCAGGGAGTAACATAGGCTACTTTTTAAACGACTTTCAACAATGGAGGAGTTGTGTTTTTCTACCTATGTACATTGATATCTCCGAGATTTCTGAACCGATTTGCGTAATTTTTTTTAATCGATAAACTTTGCGACATTGTTCCATAAAAAATTTGGAGCCCAACTCCTCAATCCTGATGCTGCAGGGGACCCGATCACTAAAGCTGGTGGGATTTGGAAACTGTCGGTTATAAATTGATATGGAAGGTATCTATAACAGGTAAACACTTTGGCTTTGACCTCGAGGACCCAATTCCTCAACCCTGATGCTGTAAGGAATTGCATTCCTAAATCCTGGTGATCCCTCGGGATTTTTAAAGGATCATCCGTTTAAATGTTTTTACGTGGTAGAGAAACACGTTGTATCCCGGGGATGGGCTATTACGGATAGACCACTTTTGTCCTGGGAAATCAAAAGTTCCCACAAGATTTGTTCGCCCTGACTAAGCAACCAATCAACTTGATTTTTAGCATAAAGATACTTGAAAGGACGCAGAGTAACATAGGCTACTTTTTATCATGGCAAGTCAGAGTTCCCACGGGATTTTTAAAAATCTAAATCCACGCGGACGAAGTCGCGGGCATCAGCTAGTTACAAAATAAAACACTCCATTTTAATTAATACTGTTTCAATCTCAATTAATAAAACCACTCTAAGTCCTAAACTATTAACTCCACGTTACAATTTTTTTTGGTGAAAAATAAGTACATGTAAGCTTTAATTCACGGTAAAAAAAAAATATTTTTATTCTGGCCAAGTTACTCAAATATCGATTTGAAATGTTCACTTCCGGTTTACTATACGTTAAAAAATTTAAATTTAGAATTCGATAAAAAAAATAAAAATTTCAACTTTTTAACTATAATAAACAATGCTTTTTACTTTTTTTTACAAATGAATTGTCACAAATAATAAGCATCCAAAAATAACGGACTTCATTCTTAGTAAATTTTTAAAAGCTCATAACTCAGCAATAAAGCATCATACGAAAAAAACATTGTGTGTATATATCCACGTCTACTAGAAGTATAACTGACCAGAGTATAAACAAAATCCACGACCTCACTTTTTTTTGGCTGTCCGCTTGACGTGAAATGCCCCCTAATATGTTTGATTTCGGCTTTAGTTAAAATTTAATTAAAGAAATTAAAAGAAATTAGTTCCTAGGTACCTCAATTTCCAGTGCGATTCAATGCGGGAATAAACGAGGAAGATTATGTACTTACCTATGCATTGTAATATTGTAACACATTCATAATTATTTATCTATGGAATGCGACAGCAAATTGCGCCCGGGCGAAGCCGAGGCGGATCAACTAGTGTAGAAGTAAAACTAAAATAAGATTTTAATTAGTTTATTAAATACGAGCACAAGGGCATGGTCCCGCTTCTGTGACGACGAGGTCTCCGCTCAAAGCGATGGCTTCGATCTCGACCGCGGCGCCCAGGGGCAACTTGCCCACCTGGTAAGTAGCTCGAGCCGGACAGTCTTTAGGAAAATCTGAAACAGCGCCATTTGCATAGTATAAAACTTGCTGAGAAATACCACCCGCTGATAAAAGTAGACCTTGCATGCCAGCGTGTGTTTTACATAAGTAATTTAATTGAAAGTGAAGAAAATATGCACAGAAATATTTTCATAGGAAAATGTGACATAGAACATTATTTATAGGCTGCGAAGTTTATAAGAATTAGGAATGCAACGTAGAGTTTCCATGAAACTGTATACGAGCACTTCGTTGTCTGTCTGTCTGTCTGTCGTGTCGGTCTAGACCAGTCAAGGGAATCAAAACCTATAAGGTAGGTATTTCCGGGCAGGTACTTAGTACCTAATAGTAAAGGGAAAAATCCCAAAACCGTTGTTTTTGGTGCTCTACATTTTTGAACACGTACCTAAGCTAAGATATATGTAACAGTTTCGAAATATAAAAACCAATTTTGATACCAGGCCATATATTCCAGTCATTTCGTCCGAAAAAAAGGCAAATAAAAGAAAATGAATTTGCGCTTCTAATTTTTTAATATGTTGTAGGGGATACCTAGAAAAGCTTAACTTGAGATTGTCGACCAAGCTTTCCTAGGAGCTTTCGCCGCCATCTTGGAAAACGCTTAAAATTTGTTTTTCGGCAATAACTCGGCTATCCGATGAGATTCGAAAATTTTTGTCAGACACTTTTTGTAGCTTTCTTTGTGCTCTACAATAACGCTTGAATCATTTTTAGCGTATCATACATCGTTATCGAGATATCGATCGATAAAGTCAAAAATTTAGGACACAATTTTTGTTTTTTCCTTTTTTTTTCTTTGGGTCTTAATAAATATGAAAAATTGTAAAATTCAAACTTGTAGAGCATATTCAGACCTACAATTTCCTTCTTGGATTTTTTTATGTTGGACAAAAATTACGATCTCCAGCGCGCCGCAAAGTCGGTGAATCCACGCTCAGCGTCGAGTGCGCTCAAGTTAGTATGTCGTATCGTGTTGAGTTTTTGCTGTGCGTAGTGTAAATCGAGGGTTCCGATATTCTGGGCAAAAATTTCGATATCTAGTTGGCTGTAAACTCGTTATAACGGAGTGCCCGCATAGAGCGTCCGTTGGAGTTGGAGGAGTCAGGTATAAAGGGACCCTTTTGTTAGGGTCTACGTGTTGAAACGTGTTCTTCTTTTCGTAGCATCTCGGTTAGTTGCCTCGAGCCTTTCGAAGTGAGCACACGTGTTTCAACAATTTTGTGACCATGGGAGACTGTTTTATTTGTAAAAAAGCGTTAATCGACGACATTTATGTTGCTAAAAAAAGAGCTGTTCGAACTCTCGTGACGGTGAGTGAGAAAAGAGGACATGTGGACCATCAACGCATGCTAGAAAGTGTCGAATCTGTGAGTGTGCATAGGGCGTGTTACAAGAATTATGCGAACGAAAGACTCGCGTCGTTTGTCGCTCGTCGAACAAAATCAGTCTCGGAAGAACAGGAACCTGAACCTGAACCGGAACCCGAACATCAACAGCAGCTCGAAGACCGTTTCGATTTTAAAAATAAATGTTTGTTTTGTGGAGTACCGTTTTCCGATCAAACAAAAACACCAATGCATCGACGACACGCAATTCGAACGGTTCGAGAAAAGTCTATGAAAGATAACGTCCTAAAATATCTGCTCGGACGTAACGATGAATTTGCCGCTTCTATCGTCAAGCGTGTCTGCTCGGTACCTGATCTCATCGCCGTAGAAGCTCGCTACCATCGCGAATGCATGCATCGTGTGTACAACCCGCTACCTGAGGAGGGTGCGAAAAGAGGACGACCGACAGGTAACAAAGTCGACGAGGCAATGGAGGGGATTTACTCATTTCTAAAAGAAAATTCCGACGAATGCCAGTTTTCGATGACTGAATTAATGAGTCACGTAAATGGAAATTTTGTTCCGCACATAAAAACGGTTAAAGCACATTTAGAAGCGAAATATGGCGAGGACATTCTAATTATCGAGAAACAAAAGCGAAATTGTGTCGTTTGTTTCCGAAACACCGGATTTAAAATTCCAACGTTTCAACAGACACAACAACTCGAAGAGTTTACGGAGGACGAAGATCTTCAGCCTGGACCATCCAAGCGAAAAAAGACTTGAAAAAAGTCCATCGTTCGTGTCTCGAGTGCAGAAAAAAATATTTTTCTTTCCGTTAATTTTGTTTTGTTTATTTTGTATTGTAAAAAAATAATATTTTTTAATTTGTAATATTCCTTAATTTGTTGCTCTATGTACTTATTTTTTATCCCATCAATTTCCTGAACAATTTCCCATTCGATTCGACATCCAGACACAACCGAGCGAGCAGCTCGCTCGACGCTGAGTATGGATTCACCGACTTTGCGGCGCGCTGGAGATCGTAATTTTTGTCCAACATAAAAAAATCCAAGAAGGAAATTGTAGGTCTGAATATGCTCTACAAGTTTAAATTCCACAATTTTTCATATTTATTAAGACCCAAAGAAAAAAAAAAGCAAAAAACAAAAATTGTGTCCTAAATTTTTGACTTTATCGATCGATATCTCGATAACGATGCATGAAACGCTATGATTCAGGCGTTATTGTAGAGCACAAAGAAAGCTACAAAAAGTGTCCTACAAAAATTTTCGAAATCTCATCGGATAGCCGAGTTATTGCCGAGAAACAAATTTTACCCCTTTTTTCAACATGGCGGCGAAAGCTCCTAGGAAAGCTTGGTCGACAATCTCAAGTTAGCGCAAATTCATTTTCTTTTTTGAATGTACGTAATGACTGGACTAATAGAATATAACTGTTTAGATTGACTAAAAATGCCTACCTGCTAACTGAAGGAACAGGATTTTTTTTTTCTGCAAATCAAGTAAATATCAATAATTTTAAACTAACTACCTATTTTTACATTCAAAAGTTTTCGCGCCACGTCTATATTAGTACGCGACAGGTCGAGATGGCAATCGGGATGGGAAGCCCCACACAGCCCACGCGCTAATCCAGTGCAGGATAGCGCGGGTGTGCGGGCCGCGGGGCGTCCCCCGATACCCCTCATACCCCGATCGCCATCTCGGCCTGTTGCGACTTACTTACACCCTCACCATTTTCCAAACTTGTTTTATTTTGAAAACTAATTTTCCGCTATCACAAATTGGAACAGGCGTACAGGCCTACAGGCGTTGGAGTAGGCGAGATAAGGGTAGGTAGGTATACTTACACTGCGCATAAACTTGGTTAACGACTTGGAAATCGTCCATACTGTCGAGCAGGATAGTCGTTTTCACAACAGCCTCGAGAGAAGAACCACCTGCTACCAACACTTGCTTTAGGTTGTCCAACGCTTGCCGAGTTTGCGCTTCAGCGCCACCACACACTAACTGGGCTTGAGGGTCCAAACCTATCACCCCCGATACATACAGCGTGTTGTTTGCTAGAATTGCTTGGCTGTGGACAATCATTTAACAGGGCTCTCTCCGTCACTCGTTTCATACAATCGTAGTTCCAATTTCATTTGAATATTAAGCAACCAAAGTCCATAAATTTTGCAGACATATTCTAGAAACTAATATCTGTGTCTATGGTGTTTTAGATTTTTCTAAAAATATGTAGTTTTAAAATTACAGAGGCTCAAAGATTTGTATGAAAAATTTTAAGACCGCGTAACTTTGAAACCGAATATTTTAACAGAAATCTGGAAAACCACAGACATAGATATTAGTTTCTAGAATATGTCTGCAAAATTTCATGGACTTTGGTTGCTTAGTATTCAAATGAAATTGGAACTACGATTGTATGAAACGAGTAACGGAGAGAGCCTTCTTAAATCTTTTGAGAAGTAAATCGATAAAAGAAAACCGGTCAAGTGTGAATCGGACTTGCTCACGGAGGGTTCCCTACGATCTATTGTACAATACATATACCTAACACTATGACGTATTTTTTAATGTTTATATGTTTTTAATAATTAGCATGCCGGCCATTTGAAATTTTAATTATATATTGTTGTTAAAGCGGCAATACACACTATAAATATCAACTCTACCTACCGATTCCGGTTCATGAATTACAGCGCGCTGACAAACAGACGGACGGACGGACGGTCAGCGGCGGCAGCAGGCTTAGTAATAGGGTCCCGTTGACACCACCCTCAAAAGTAGAAAAATCAAACCTGTAAGGTCCAACGGGCTTGTAAATGTACGGTGAGGTAACAATAGTCTTCGTGACTCTGTTCTGGGACTCTGTGTTTGTTTTAGACATGTCGATTGCTTCAGACAAGACTTTAGTTTGCGCGTTCACAGCCGGTACTGAACTCATTGCGTAGGTATTTCGTAATCGTGGGGTTAAAAGATCACAGTTTATATTTATGTATCTTCAACCAACTGATAATAAGTAATTAGGTAGGTGTTTGTCCTCTGATATTTAAAGTGCACTTTTTATATACTTATTTTATTAAAATAATAAGTAAGTTTGATATTTTGAGATCCCATTCGCCATTTTAGCTCAGTGTCATGTCAAAATTACGAAGATTATAAAACACCATCGATGTAAAACACAGTTCACGGTTGAGGCGTCGAAGTCACTGGTAGGCGTCAAATAGTGGTGGTGGTTTTATGTATAATAGTTTTTGATTTATCGTGCAAAATGTCGGAAAAATTATCCGAGTACAGAACCCTCGGTGTGCGAGTCTGACTCGCACTTGGCCGGTTTTTTTTGTAATGTAACCACAAATTAACGGTTCCGGTTTTTTCCTTTACTTGTGCTATAGGCCCTACCTACCTGCCTTTGATGATTCTAGGTCAACTGAAAGTACACTATAGGTTTTCTTGACAGATGGACAACAAAGTGATCCTTTAAGGGTTCCGTTTTTCCTTTTGAGGTACAGAACCTTAAAAAATTTAAATCAAATCTCATTTGTGATCTTGCAGAATGGATGTTTAAATACTCCTTGCAGTTGTAGATTCAATAACAATACTTAATTAATATAAGTAAGCACAGTGCATTCCATTTCAGACATCTATCCTACTAAAGGAAATATCTTGTTCATGAAACACCCATATGTCCAGGATTATTCATAAATACTTGAGCTTGTGGCGAGTGATACACAAGATTCAAGTCAAGAACTTAATAGCCCATTAGGGTTAGGAGTTAGTTTAGCATTGGTTTTAACTCAAAAATCAAAATAATATAACACAATATCTAAACAAGAACTACTGTTCAAGTAAAACACAGTTAGGTACTTTATAATTATTTATTGACTATTACTAATAGCTAAATTAAGACTTAAATTTAGATCTGTACTTGGTACACTACTATTTGTTTGTATTACCATGGTCTTACTTTACTTTGAC
Source organism: Maniola jurtina (assembly GCF_905333055.1). Lineage (NCBI taxonomy): Eukaryota > Metazoa > Arthropoda > Insecta > Lepidoptera > Nymphalidae > Maniola > Maniola jurtina. Next base: position 7,069,295 of record NC_060037.1, on the reverse strand, counting down.
TGGCATGAGTTAATGTCCAAGTGTTGTGTGGTTTAGGTTTCTTAGCCATTTGTTTATGTCGAGGGTGCTCAGGACAAATTACATACAGCCGCTCTTGTCTACTCACGAAGTAGCAGGATTTGCAACGCCTTTTCACTCGTCCTTTTACTTTAAATCCAGCAATGGAATTTAAAATTGGTACACAAGCAGGCAACAGATTATTTTTTGTTCCATTTTGTAACATGCTAAAATTAGAAGTTACTAAATTAAAACTTTTAGGGATATGTGTCCCGAGGAAGGTCCTGGTTGCCGAAATAATTCTCTGCATAGTCTGAAACGAAACCGTATATATAATAGGCAAACAATTAATTGTTCATTTGGGAAATATAAGAATAGAATAACAATATTTATTTACCTGTGCTGTGGAACAAATTACGAGATTAAATACGACAACTAATTTAGTCGAAACCTTTACTATGCGGTACAATATAATTATTGTTATTTTACTACATAATAACTAATAATATTAAAAACCAAAAATACTCGACTAAAATAAGAAAATAACCTTAAACACAAATTAGAACATAGAATGTATATTGGTCTGTGATAGAATGTATGTAAAGAGTAGGTACCTATATAACCACTACGTTTTTATGGCTATTAATTTTATGGCTCTGAATTCCAGCTTTTTGAGCATTAACGGAACGACCCTTATCTACAGGCCAAAGAGTATGTAATCACTACTTTTTTAGACATGGAGCTTCCATAAAAAAAAAAGAAAATTATGAAAATGTAAGATATGGACTGCATGCTTCAATACCAACATTATAACACTCACGCTGACAGCAAGACAGTACTGCCAACATAATCAAACAAGCAGCTTGCATTTTAAAATATTATAGGTCCATGAGCAGCTTGCCTAAGATACTTCCGAACTTTCTTTCTTTGAAATTGAGTAGGAATAGCGCGTTTCATCGTATTTTCAACAAACAAAATCTGCGTCTTTTCATGCCAATATGGTGCCAATGACCACCCAACAGACAGGGGAGCCAACCTAACGCCATAGGTACTATTCGATGAAACGCACTATAAGTAGGTAAAAGAACAGAAACACAGAAAATTGTTTTTTATTTTTATCTAGCTGATGCCCGTAGCTTCGCTCGCGTGGATTTAGGTTTTTAAAAATCCCATGGGAACTTTTGATTTCCCAGGATAAAAGTAGCCTATCCGTAATAGTCCGTCCCTAGGATGCAATTCCGTCACCAGGATTTAGGAATGCAATTCCTTACAGCATCATAGTTGAGGAGTTGGGTCCACGATGTCAACGACAAAGTGTTTACTTGGTATGGTATATATTATGTTCCTTCAATATCAATTTATAACTGACAGTTTCCAAATCCCATCAGCTTTATTGGCCAAGTCCCCTGCAGAATCAGAATTGAGGAGTTGGAATCCAAATTTTTTATGGAACAATGTCGCAGTTTCTTTATCGATTAAACAAAAATACCAAATCGGTTTAGAAATTTCAGAGATATGAGTGTACATACCCGTAGTTAGGTAGAAAAACACAACTCCTTCATTTGAAAGTTGGTTAAAAAGTAGCCTATGTTACTCCCTGGCCAATCCTCTACTTGTCTGTGAAAATCCCGTCAAAATCGGTTCAACCGTTCCGAAGATTAGCCCGTTCAAACAGACAGACAGACAAAAATTTTAAAAACGTGTGATTCGGTTATGGTATCGTTCAAATAACCATATGAGCTTAATATGAGGTAGTTATTTCGAAATTACAGACAGACACTCCAATTTTATTTATTAGTCGTATAGGTAGTATAGATATAGATTAAAAACAAAATAAAATTCTAGCTTTTAATAAAACCATTTAATTTTATAACAACGTTTTTTAACATGCATTGTGACTACACTCACTTCTCAATTTTGTATATCTAATACATGTAAATATTAGTAAAATGTCTATATGTACATTCCTATCGTGCATAGGGTTCTACAAGGCTTATAATATTAATAAATAATAATTATCATTGTACATGCATATAAATTAATAGTTGAATTAATTGACCATGCATAATAATTTATTATTTTAACAATTAATGTGTGTAATCTTTAGAAGCGGTTGAAATAAATTGTATGAATAAACTCATGTGGGTTTTTTTTTTAAGTGAGTCCGCGAAGGTTTTTTCATCATAATCTTGTACATCTCAGCATAATAAGAAGCTTCGTTTAAAATAGCTATTGTGCGTGCAAAACAAATAGTCCAATCTGAACACAAGGCGAATGACTGCTAATGTATCAAAAATTCTTATGTGTATTTAATTCTTAGTCTATGTCCTGCGCAAACCACTATGTTACAACTTTAGATTGGACTATTTTCTTTGCGATCGCTGTAGGTACTTGGTACCACCTCGATGAAAGATGGCGCCTCAAGATAGCTGATCTGTTTGGCGGCCATTTTGGGTGAAATGACGTTTGAAATTTGAACGTCACTTCCGCCCGAAAAACGATCTGAGTTAATTTCATACAAAAAAACAATCTCTCAAATCGCGTCTAGAATTTTACTTTAAAAATAAATACTAACCTACATTATATTGATTTTGAACTCTAATGCGAATTTAACTCAATCACATGTGCCAACGACTTTACAACTTTGCAAACTCGGGCAACATGGAATATAGAGGATGCCGCCTGACAATATTGTCGCTCCGGCGCAGCGGCGTCCCTCCTTAGTCCTTACCAACTACCACTTTTATAAGTTACGCCGATGTACCTACACAGAAATGTTATTATTGAATGGCGAAGAAATCATATTTTTTAATGTTATTGAAAATCTCAGCCAATCACAATGGATTAAGAGCCAAACGTGTGCCAGACCTTCGTTAAGTATTTTATAAAAGCTGTTAGTTTCTCTGCATACTGTCCTCAACACAGGGAGGAACGATCAGCGACTATGAAGTTTGGATCATGGTGGCTTTGAGAGAAAACAGATAATAAATGTGTAAAAAATCTTTTTTTATATTTCTATAATTCGTGATTTCTAATACTATTACCTAAGCATATAAAAAAAATTGACTTTGTACTTTGATTTTACACCTTTATTACCTGTTATCTCCCAAAGCCACCATGATCCAACCAAACTTCATAGTCGCTCGATCGTGGATCGTTCCTCCATGTATTGGGGCCTAAACGCAGATAAACTTCCAGTTTTTTTTATAAAATAACGAAGTCTCTCTATTTATAGCTCGCTCGCGTCTGGCCGTTATTGACTGTTTCCTTCGCACCATGTTTTGTACGCGCGAATTATGAATTAGATAGCACGAGTCTATTGTTCTTGTGTTTACAATCTTAACGTCAAGCAATACGGTCTGTATTTCAGTGGTGTACGGTGGTGTTCGGCTTTAATCGGCGCGGCGTTAGTTTGGGCTTTTCTGCACAAATGAATTTTGTCGAAGCGACTTATAAAAGTGATAGTACTGTACCAGTCACCCGAGGCTATGTCACCGAGTCGTTGCATGACGTTGACCTTTCATACCTACCTATTTTTTTACTCGTTTTACGGCTTTACGGCTTCCACTATAATCTTCTGTGTTAAAATAAATCTAATGGAAAATTAGGTACCTACTCATGCTATGCAGGCTAAGCTAGTATTGTACAAAAGTTGTCATATGTTCTCTGCATTATCTTGTAAGACAATTTCCTCATCTCTTCTTGATTGCTCTTCTCTTTGTATTGCAATATTGCTGGAATCAAGAATCATATTATGTATCTATACTTATAATAAAACTTAAACTGTAACTGAACGATATCTGTACATATAAATTAATTTTTGAAAATTTTAATCGGTGGAAAGCATCTTCAAGATAAAAGCATCCCATCTTAGGCCACATCATCAATTTCCATCTGGTGATTAATAAATATATCTCTTTAGGTAAAATATAACAAGTAACTTTAGGAATCCCAAAATTCAATAATAGTCTTTTGGTATTATGGCAAGCTATACAAAAATTGCACAATGTTGTCTTCCAATTTAAAACAAAATAATTTTCTACATTGCGGTAAAAATAACTCTTAAGTAAATGCAGTGATTAATGAAATATAAAATGGCTCAAAAATGATCTAAAATAGCGCAGGGCGACTGAACAGTATTCACCTCTTCACTATCAACGCTCTACAATGAAATCAGGTGATATAACTTATGAATTAGTACTATCTTCTAGTACTAATTCATAAGTTTAATATTGTTAAAAAGTGCACTAGAAAACGTGAACAAGAAATCAATCATTCGCGCGCATTTATTATTATAAATAAATAATTTTGTATAATATTATGGACTTCAATTAATCATTTTTATTTATAAGGCGCGAAAGTAGCGAAAGCGTAACGGGTATAATATCTAGCGCCATACCAACTTGAACTAAGGAAAAAATGAGTCATGACTGCACACTAGAGGTGTAAAAGTAACGAAAACGAGCGTACCCGTATGCATTCGTTACTATAACAATTAGTACTCGTTACTCGTTACTTTTGATACCACGTAAGATGAACGAATCGAGTCGTATTGCGTACGACAGTATGATGTCGCGGCGTCCGCGTCGCAACATTCGTAATTTGTAGAAAACATACCTAAGTCTACATTACATACAAAGCTGCGTAAGGTGCATTTTCTCACTTTTCCGTATTTTGAACCAGACGTGTTTAAGTTATTCTCAATTTAGTTTGATTTAATAAGTGTAGAACTACAAGTGAACTGTTGACGGAATCTACTAAAATATTAAAAAAAATTACCTTGAGCTTGAGCTTATGTTAAATATAATAAATACAATTAGAGTGTCTGTCTACAATTTCGAAATAACTGTCTCATTATTAAGCTCATACTTATGGTTATTTGAACGATACCATAACAGAATCGTACGTTTTTAAAATTTTAACAATAAACTAAACAAACATCGGTTTTTGTAACGTACGTTTTTAAATTCACCGAATGAGCGCGCCTGCGCGTAAAACATACGGTTAGCAAACATTTCAATACACGTATCTACGGTACTTGCGTGAACCGAAACAGTGTAGGAACGGCCATACGACGAAAAGTGCGAGTAACGAGATGCATTTGTGAGTAACGTTTCGGTACTCGGTACTAGATGGCGCACCCGTTACTCAGTAACGAATACATACGGTTCGCTACAGCTCTACTGCACACACACACACACACGCTTGCGCCACGTCACCCCTTCTCGAATCCCGAGACGAGAGCGTTATATTTTTACATTGGAGCCTAAAGAAGCCTAACACAGCCAATCCTGTGAACCTATTGATTGCTATTACAATACACTTATTCATGAAAGAAATCTCCCAGGAATAAAACATTTCAAGGCTCTAGTCTAGTCAAATGCTTCACTAAGAAGGCTGCCTGAAAAACTTGTGTTCTAGTGCGGCCATTAATGGGACACTGCGGATTAAACATACGTCTTGGTAAACCTCAAGCTCCAAAACAGGCCCTGCCGAGGTTGCGCAAGTTCACTAATGATTGACAAAAAACGTATAGCAACTGATTATTTCAAAAACGTTTCAAAAACTAATCAGATCACAAACCGACCGTACCATCATATAAAAAACTAGCTGATGCCCGCAGCTTCGCCCGCGTGGATTGGTCAGATCCCCTGCAGCATCAGAATTGAGGAGTTGGAATCCCAAATTTTTTATGAAACAATGTCCCAAAGTTCCTCTATCGATTAAAAAAGAAATGACGCAAATCGGATCAGAAATCTCGGAGATTTCGGTGTACATAGGTAGAAAAACACAATTCCCTTTTTGAAAGTTGGTTAAAAAAGTAGCCTATGTTACTCCCTGGTCAATCCTTTACTTGTCTGTGAAAATCCCGTCAAAATCGGTTCAGCCGTTCCGAAGATTAGCCTTTTCAAACAGACAGACAGACAGACAGACAAAAATTTTAAAAACGTGTGATTCCGTTATGGTATCGTTCAAATAACCCTATGAGCTTAGTATGAGGTAGTTATTTGGAAATTACAGACAGACACTCCAATTTTATTTATTAGTATAGATAACTGTTTTTAATTTTCATGGCAGCTATTTTGAATTATTTTTTTTGTTTTTATAGCGGCAACAAAAATACTATGATAATTTCACGAGATACAGCTCGCTGACAGATAGACGGCCAGTGAAGGCTTAGTAATAGGGGTCCCGTGGGCACCCTTCAGGCAAGGACTCCTAAAAAGATGCCCATAAACAAGCTTAAATAAAACAGTGAGTACCTCAGTCTATCTGCAAGATCATCAATTGTGTGGACGGCTTGAGAGGCTGTGGTACTGGTGGGTGGTACATCCTCGCTGCTGCTACTGACGCTTACGTTTGCTACTAATATTACATCATTTCCACGCTCTGCATTTTCAATGTTGTTAGTATCGACATCAGTTGTACTTTCTAAATCCTCTGTTTGTCTTGTATCTATTATTTTAATTCCTGCTATACCTGTCAAATGAACATTCAATTTAAACCGTGCATGATTACGCAGTTTAAGTAATCCATGCATAGCCTTCTTTGTAGACTAATATTTATTTATTTTAAATTATGAGTAAACTACTAAAACGATTTTAAAACATCATACACACTTCATACAAACGTATTACCCCGATTATTCTGTTATATGTTGTTCTAGATCTAAGACAATTTCAATGTAGCAATAAATTGTAAGTACTTAGATGAAAGAAGCTAGTATAGATATATTTACCTTTGGATGGTAAGGTGGGTAAGTCTCGTTTTATTCGACGACGTTTCGTGGGATCGCTGCGACGGAATTGAACCTTGTTTTCAAAATCCACACAGTACAATGTGCCTGCCAGTAGAAGTAAACACTCTGTTTCATTGGAGTTGTAAGCAGATTCAATATCAATGTTACTTCGCTCATCATATTTCCACCAACCTGACAAAAGTAGATATCTGCTTAGATGTTGCTAGATGCTGCTTTAACATATAGTTATAATAAGTGTATAATTAGTTTCTTAAACTTTTGATAAAATTACTATTTTACCAAAAATACAAAATACAAATACATAAAAATCTGTTTTGGAACATACAGGTAAAGCCTTTCAAATGATAACCCACTGAAATTGACATCAATTGTATATTATTCTAATAACTTTGAAAGTTGAAAATACTAATTATTTGTTCATGACCACATTTTAATTATTTTGTGATGTAACCACAAATTCACGGTTTTTCGATTTTCCCCCTTACATGTGCAATAAGGCCTACCTACCTGCCAAACATGATTTAAGGTCAATGGGAAGTGCTCTATAGGTTTCTTGACAGACACAACAGACAGACAGACAACGAAGTGATCCTATAAAGGATCCTTTTTTCCTTTCAATATGAACCCTAATAAAGAATTATGCATATGACTACTATTGCTCTTTCTAACTTAGCATAAAGCTTGTGTTAGAGGAGGTATGCCAATATTGCAATGAGTAGTGTTTGAACTTTGAACCTTCATCAACCTTTTAGATTTCAATCCTTTTGTTGACTGTTGAGCTTGCGACTTCAAGCTTAAGGTTAACTTCTGCTTTAAAAGGGCTAATTGTTCTGGTTCATACCATTTCGTCCTTCATAATACCAGTGATATTTTTCATTTTCTGTTTCTAAAGTTTCCTCTGTATTAAAGTTATCTAACAGAACTGGATGATCAAAGTAGTCTGCTGGTATTTGTGTGCGGCATATAGCACACTTCTTGCTAAGTATTGCAATACCCTGCAAATAAATAAAATTAATAGCATTAAACATGAGTTACATACTAGACCTTATACATTAGGTATTGAAAGTGTCTACATCTATAAGGGAAAGTCTAGTGTCTATGACTTAAAATAATAATAATTAATTAAACCATCATCATCATGATCAACCCATTGCCAGCCACTATTAGGTCTTCTCTCAGAATTAGAAGAGTTGACGCCATAGTCTGACACTCTGGTCAAGTGCTGTTTGCAGACTTAACATACCTTTGAGAATTTTATGGACAACTCTCAGGCATGCAGGTTTCCTCAATTAAATAACATTTAATGGAACTAATAGTTTAAAGTAAATCTAATGTTATATTTTGATCTCTTTTACCCCAGTAAAATTTATAGTACATCAACATGAGATGAACCTCTATAGTGATATTATTGACATATAGACGAAAAACAAGTACCTACAGCACTACTTTATTGAATGACAAAAAGTCTAATGAATGTATAATTTATTGAATAATAAAAACTAGTATAGCTCCTCTGGCATTAAACATTACCCATAGTTGAAGACAGGTTGAGATGAAAATCGGGGTATGAGGTGGGAGGACGCCCCAAGTTTAGCACGGTGACTGTGCGGGTCCCCACCCAGGTTGCCATCTCAACCTGTCGCCCACTATAATCATATGAGGCACAAGATTTCAAATGATCTTACCTTCACACAAAGGAAACAAAAGACATGGCCGCATGGTAACTGTGCAGGGTGGTGATATTTTTGTAAACAAATTGCACAGTCTTGTTCTGAAAATGTAATTACAATTTATAGCAGTAAAATATTACTTTACAAACAATCTAACTTACTGATAAAGATACAACTACTAGTAACTAAGAATAAAATACAGCTTGATAGTGCTACAAAGTAGAAATAGCAAATGTTCCAAGAGCAGGGGCATTAAAGTCCTATGAATCAGATACATTGTTTATCAGACATAGTCAATTTTTTGTGTAGTAGTATTAGACCAAAACAACAACTTCCGATTAACGTCATGCATTGCCAGACACCAAGTTTCGTGGCAAGTGGCAACCTCCTGCCAGACATCCTTAAACTTTAATAAATTTTTAAACTTTATCTGCTAAAACCATGATGATCCAAACTCCATCGTCGCTGTTCGTTCCTCCTTGTATTGGGGGCAATGCACAGAGAAACTTTCAGCTTTTATAAAATAACGAAGGTCTGGGCCTCACAAGCCCTGTGGTTATACCTACTGAATTTTCTGTCTTACTTTTTATTTTTAATGTAGGTATGTAATATGTATTTAAATTGTATTACCTTGTTCGTCTCTCTCCATGCCTTGAAATATTTTTTAATATAGGTACTATAGGTAATGTTTATTCAAGATTTTCAGCTTGTTCTTTTTGGAAAATGGTTATCACAACTTGGAACTTGATAAAACACCACATACAACAGCTATTATGAGTACATAATATTAAATAATTTTTTATATATCACAAAACATCTTTAAATACTCACCATAGAGTAGGATTATATTTAGAGCTGTAGCAAACCGTATGTGTTCGTTACTGAGTAATCTAGTACCGAGTAACAAAACGTTACTCACAAATGCATCTCGTTACTTGCATTTTGCATCGTATGGCCGTTCCTATACCGTTTCGGTTCACGCAAGTACCGTAGATGCGTGCATTGAAATGTTTGTTGATCGTATGTTTTACGCGCAGGCGCGCTCTCTCGGTGAATTTAAAACGTACGTTATAAAGACCGATGTTTGTTTAGTTTATTGTTAAAATTTTAAAATCGAGTGATTCTGATAAGGTATCGTTCAAATAATCATATGAGCTTAATATGAGGTAGTTATTTCGAAATTACAGAAAGACACTCCAATTTTATTTATTAGTATAGATATTTAACATAAGCTCAAGCTCAAGGTAATTTTTTAAAATATTTTAGTAGATTCCGTCAACAGTTCACTTGTAGTTCTACACTTATTAAATCAAACTAAATTGAGAATAACTTAGACACATGTCTGATTCAAAATACGGAAAAGTGAGAAATTGCACATTACGCAGCTTTGTATGTAATGTAGACCTAAGTATACTTTCTACAAATTACGAATGTTGCGATGCGGACGCCGCGACATCATACTGTCGTACGCAATACGACTCGATTCGTTCATCTTACGTGGTATCAAAAGTAACGAGTAACGATACGATAGTAACGAATCCTAATTGTTATAGTAACGAATGCATACGGGTACGCTCGTTTTCGTTACTTTTACACCTCTAATTATATTACTCTCAAATAGGAGTGTAACTTCAGAACAGTACAACAATCAGAACAACAATCAGCACAACAGTTCAGAACAGTAACAATTATTTTTTAGTACTTAATTGTTATGTTGGGATGTCTGCTATTCAGAAATTGTATAAAAGGTTGGAAATATGCGCTACTTTTTTTTTATTAATTAAAAAAACCCAATTCTTATTTTTTCTGAAAAAGTCAAAAACGGGCTATTTTCGCCGATAGGTATTATGGAGTTTTTGATAGCATTTGACCTCCCCTAAAACCTTATAATGAATCTAGGTCGACTTACCTAGTAACACTGTACATGTGCCTATGTCTATATCCTTGTATAATCTAGTTCCGTGGAACTTAATTTTTTTTTGCAGTGTTACACTATATTTTTTCAAACGATTTTTTTTTTGAGTATTAGTACATGTCAAGTACTATAACATTTTTTTTTTCAGTGATTGTACCTGAGAAGGAACACTGAAATAATAATAATTAAATTTTTATTTATTAAAAAAAAAAATGTTTGTAACCATTCCAAAAATCTGAAAAAAATATAAAATATGCTCTTAAAGGTCACCTACAATCTCGCGTTGGTTTCACGTTTGTATCTTTAAAACTTTCCGAGATATGACACTTTGAACGATAGTCGTACTCACGCACATTTTTTTTAATATCTCAGGGAAAAAGCGGAGTAGGGAGGCGAAACTTGTATAAATCGTATTCGTACATCAAGGCGATATTGATACATAAGTTTCGAAATAGGTTGTCATTTGGGGGCCGATTCGCTATGCTTATCCGGCTAGACCCTTTAATTAATTTTCGCGCTCTCGCACGCCTAGCGCGCTATTAGTGCCCTCTAGTGCACACGCGTAACTTGGAAAAATAAATCTGGAGTCGCACATCCTCTAGTAATAATATAGTAAATCTATGCTCTCAACTCTGCTACTCTGCTCTTGGTCGTGGTCTCTTTTCTTTGATCTTTCACAGATACAGCCAGACAAAGACATGACAAAGATCTTTTGAAATGGCACATGGCACTTGAATGACATTGACGGGGGAGCGTAGGTAGTTGTTATACAAAAGCTGCCAGCAAGAAAAATCTTCTGAAGTTTTAGGGAATATGTTGAAATTTGAGTACGTTTTTTTTTTTTTATTGAAAATATTACAATAAAACTTAAAGCTAGCCTTATCTAATTACTATACAAATACGTACGTTTTATCTAATTTTAACAGAGAAGTTAGGAAAGCCATGCGTTTCCACATCGCAAAAGTATCACAAAAACCATAAATAGGCCATGGACTTGCAATCTCTCATGTTTACCTATAAAAATAGCTATAAGGTGCAGAAACATTTATGCTGTATTTTTTAGTAGGATACATGCAGGATATAATATTATGTATAATTGTGGTGTATTTGGAAAGGCTTGAATATTAAAAAAAAGGTGGATTTCAGATTCATTACTTAACAACACCACGTGACACAACAATGGCTTCTTTTGGCCACGCGCCAAAAGATCCTTGTGTTGCACTGTAACCATGGAGATTGGAGTCCATGAACCAATGATTACTACTATCTCTATGATGGAGTCTCTTTTCTCTTTGACGGTTGACCACCGAATGCTTGGATGAATACTATCTCTATGACCGAAAGAGTCTCAATCCCGTTTCGAAGTCAAATTAGAGCGAGAGGTAGGAATTCGGACCACAAAGTGGTGGCGAAGTATGGTGGTATTTGTTTTCATTTCACTATTTGATTTTTGAGATAGACCTTGGGAGTTGGGACAAAACAAGAAATCTAAAAACAGCCTGTAACCACCCAAATCCCAAAATTACATACTAAAAAAATTGTTTTTTTGCCCTTTAAAAAGTTCTTTTCAACAACATTCCACAACCATGATATTTTAATGGTCGGCTTATGGCCTTAGTTCCATTTTCAGCCTGTATTCTTGGCATCATTCCACACAGTCATGATTTGTATAATAATAATTTGATAAGGCTAGCTTTAAGTTTTATTGTAATATATTTTCAATAAAAAAAAAATATGTTTAATAATTCAGAAGCTATACCTGCAAACTCATCCAGACTTCGCTTCACTCAGTCAATTTTATAGATAAGTTGTATAATATAAGCTATAATTGTCACTATAATCCAGGACCAACTTAAAGATAATATTGTGGCTACCAAAACTAAACTTTGACACTATACTCCAGGTTCCAACTCCTCAACCCCATGCTGCAAGAGTGTAAGCAGCACATTTATATGGAACACTACAATAAAACAACATTAAGTTACTTTATTGAACATTTAATCCCCATTTTTATAAAATGAATACAAAGTAAACTGGAATGAAGTGCCAAAACAAGATTTTATTTTCATACATTTGTTAGACTTATCTAATTGAATTAAGTAAAAAAATTCACAATTCACTTGTCCCGTACTTTAATCAGATCGTCAAGATCTAATGCTACACATATTTCCTTAGAGTCTGTACGAGGATTTCTGTCCAATATTTCTGTAATGGGGTAGTAATTGTCACGGTTGTCAACATTCCATCCTGAATACTGAAAATCAATAAACATTATTTAGAAAGTGTTATTAAAACAAAACAACAATTAACAAAAACATATTGTAGTTTCAAACACTCACCACACATGTGCATTTGTGTAGAATTTTTCCATTTGATTCCATCGGTATGAATTTCTGTAATAAAGCTTTTCCATCTATTTTCCACAAGTTCAGTTCATCCAACTTGGAAATCACAGAGTCTCCATCCCATTTCACATCGGACTTCAACAGAACAAAGTTCCCCGACTAGAAAATAGTTTTTAAAATTAGTCAAAAGAGTTTGAGACATAGATTTTATTGGTTTGGATCACCTATGTATCTATGTGTTAATATGTACTGCTTTGAAGTTATTTGATGAACCATTTATTTTCATTATCATTAGTTCAACAACAATTTATTTTATCCTATTGTACAAGAATCTATTTTACTTTACTTTAACCCAAAACAATGTACCAGACAGACATGTTTCACATTAAATATAGCTTAAGTGTGGATTTTAATTAAAATCTTACATGAAAATGCTTTGGTATATCCTTTGACTGACTGGAGTCCGACTTGTTGCCATCAGAGCCATTCTTCTCTTCATCAGAACCTTCTTCCTCGTCCAGTTCCCCCTCCTCATCCTCTCCTTCTTCATCCTCTTCAGCTTCTTCTTCACTTTCCTCACTTGTCGAGTTTTTACGTTTCTTTTTAGAGTTGTTCAGGGGTGCTTTTGATGCACGTTTTCTACCCCCACGAGCAGGTTGTTCCACCTATAAGGAGACAAACCACAAGCATTAATCACCACAATAGCTCAATATCTAATGGGGTGCACTGAAATCTACGTATAGTACGGCTTATACTATAGTATATATTGCTCCGAACCACTCAATCCGCAAACATGAAAGAAATACCAAAATAGTGCACTTGTCAATGATTATATTGTAAGTACTCGTAAATCATTGGAATCAAACAAATAAGACACGTAATAGTTTTTTGACCAAGCATTTAACTAAAGAGTTTTCAAGCATTTCAGACGTACCGCACAACAGCTAACCTAAACTGCCGTCCTTACATACAACAATCTAGGAACAAACCACGCGCCATTTCTATTTAGCACACAAACACACCAGACTAAGTTTCAAGCATTCTGTTGTATTGAAGACTTTATTAAAATTGATTATAAAATCTTAAACATACCGGATCGGCATCCGGCGTCCAATCCTCTCCTGAATCTTGAAATTCTTCCGGTTCAGCCCCAGGCTCGGAGGCATCGGATTCATCGTCTGCTTTCTTGAGTGACTTTCTTTTACGCATATTGTGTTAATAAATTGCAATTAAATTACAGACAACAGCAATTCAGCGTATAACAACGCCACAACGTAAAACTTTAGTAAAAATAAACTAAAAGGAACGCTTCTACTTGTTTCCGAGAAAAAGCAGCGCACCACCGCTAGAAGCCTCAATGTTGCCAACTTAATGTACCTCCGACCATAGACATTTTAATTATCTATCATATCTATGCCTCCGGCGATAATTTTATGGTGATTAAATCATGGACGTACTAGGTGATATACACAAGTCGATGTGTTTGTTATACACGATGCAAGTACAGTTCGTGCGATTTATACGGTTGAAACGGGTAACATTAGCACAACAATGAAGGTTAAGAATGCCTTTTCAAGTTTTGCGGAAATATTTTGAGAAATATGAAACCTCGATGGGAGGGTCATATGTGCGCCTTTTGGCTTTGGCGTAGAGACCTTGGGGCCGTAGGGCCCGGGGGCTTGAGCTCTTTTTAGGAAATTTCGAAAAGGGTTATCGAGTTAACCAGGAACCTGAGAGCTGGCAGCAACCTTAGGCAAAGAATTAGTTTGGCCATTCAAAGGAGTAATGCTGCGAGCAAGGAACATGGAACATACTACTCATTCACGTGACGTCTTAACATTTGACGTAATTTGTGAATTTGACGTACTTTTTTGTTGTATGTCTGTCTGTCTGTCCGTCCGTCCGTCCTTCCATCCGTCCGTCCGTCCTAACCATTGAACTAGTGGGAATAAAAATTCCCACTAGTTTAAATGATTGAACAAATCAGAGAACGCAATGTTTATTTACACTCTTTGCAAATCAGTTGAACTAGTGGGAATGAACGAGATTTTCGCTTACGGGATAAAAGTGTAATTTTTTTTATCACAAAAAAGCCAAGTAAAATAATAAAGTTTTTAACTAGTTAGTTTCTAAACATTCTGCATGCACCGTGTAGCACACGTGTTACTAACTCGCCGAGTTCAGACTTTCTGATTCGCGAGTCAGAAGGTCATCTTGAAGTAGACGAACCGTGTGGACGAACCATTGGATATAAGTTCGCTTCCAATACTTACTTGAAGCAAATACCTACTTATCGCTATCCCCCTTTATCTGACTAATTAGAGCGAGAGATTGGACCACGGTAATATGCAATCTCTCGCTCTCGCTCGCCAGTCGAAGTGAGATAGCGATAAATAACTTTTACTTCTATTAGGTTTACTAGTAGGTAAATCCAGGTTTAAATTATAGATTCATGGCATTCATGGCATTCATGGTCAGAATCACAATGCACTGAGTACTTTTTACATACGGGAATTATAGCTAAGGTCAGAATCGTGTGCCTTTTTTGCACTTTTCCATAGGTTTAGTAGAATTCTCTCCTCTATAATCTGTGTCCTCTTGTCATATCAGCTGATTGCGTCATTGCATTTTAAAACAATAAACGCAAAACAAAAAACAAGTCGTAATAGTCAATTTGGAGCTCGACTACGTCGTTTTGCAAATTACTGTGCATAAATTGAGCAATAATGAAATTCCAATATAAAGAAGAACACTCTTTTGAAAGAAGAAAGACCGAGGGAGAAAAAATACGCAGGAAATATCCTGACCGTGTTCCAGTGATTGTGGAGAAAGCGCCCAAAGCTAGACTCGGAGACCTCGATAAAAAGAAGTATTTGGTGCCATCAGATTTAACTGTGGGGCAGTTCTATTTCTTGATCCGAAAGCGAATTCATCTACGCCCGGAAGACGCACTGTTCTTCTTTGTGAACAACGTAATACCTCCTACATCTGCTACGATGGGATCGCTTTACCAGGAACATCACGATGAAGACTTTTTCCTATATATTGCATTTTCTGACGAAAATGTTTATGGATATTAATATTTGTAATTAAAATTCACTACCTATATTACTATCAACCATATGTCAAATTTTCTCTCCATATGGTTTATTTAGTTGTTAAGGCTTAGCAATATTGATGTATTATGTTTTTGAAGGTGATAATTGATTTTTATTTGCGGTTTCATCTCACTACTTTGTAAATGCAATTTTACTATAGTTTTGGAAAAATATCACTACATATTAAATGGGTAAAAGGATTTCATTTTTCAATTTCTTTGTTTGGTTAAGTGTGTAACAATTTCTGCATTGAACAATAAATATATTTAAAATACTATGCTTTGTTAATCAAACATTCCTTTCTGTCTATTCTGACTAGGTTTTGTGTGTAAGACAAAATCTAAAAATTCCTTTAACAAAGGAAGTGGGTGCTTAAGTCAAATGATTAGATTTGTTTTAGTTGAGTTTAGTGAAGTATTTAATTGTGGACCCTTTATTATTGTGTCTGTCTATCTGCTAGCTTTTTATGACCCAACAGTTTAACCAATTTTGATGTTTGGTACAGTTAGCTTACATCCCGGAGACGAACATAGGCTACTTTTTATCCCAGAAAATCAGAGTTCCCATGGGATTCTTAAAGGCTGATCCGTGTATATGAAACTACAGCTGGTTAACTACAGCAGCGTTCTGGAGATTGACATAGGTAACTTTTTATCCCGGAAAAGCAGTTGCCACTATATTTAAAAAAACATATATTCAGACGGGCATCAGCTAAAATATTTCTCTTAAGTAGGTACCTACCTATCCAGGAAATAAAAGCTAGTTATTATAGGTACCATTACTGACATTGCATCTTGGATGGCCCAAAAAACGAATCTTGACCCACAAAGCACAATATACCAGGTAAAAATATAGACTATCTATTTTTTTTTAAATTGTTATGTCAATTAATTTGTTCCCTCATAAATACTAACTTCTACCTAACTTGTTGGCATGCAATATTCTGTAGCGGTAGCTACATTAAAATAATAACTAGTCTTTGGTGCAGAGTCCACATTTTTTATCAGCCATAATGGACTTTTCATGATAAAATTTTGAAGAATTGAAAAGAAATTGGAACACGGCGGTCTGTGCAGGTACAGTCAAGGGCAGACAACACAACTTATTCCTTCCTACCATGATCCCTATGTAATGTGGTACCTACCTACCTATTATTATGTAGGTATTAACCACTTACCTACTTAGTCCTGCTTTTAGTCCTTGGATGCTTTAGTCAGATGAGTGCTTTAGTGAAGACCTGTCTAGTCTATTCCAAAAAAAATGATATACCTATCTAACTAATTAGCTGATTTCGTAGGTACCTGCTGTGATTCGTATGCATAATAAGTAGGTACATATCTATGATAATAAGTAGATAGGTAGGTATCTTCTAGAGTAGAAGATTCTTAGATCAACCTACGTATCAAAATATGAAACACTAGGTATGTATATAGGTTCTGTTAGCCGACACCTCTTTAGCCTTGGGATTATTTTTGATGACATAGGTGTTTCGTACAGACTACAATTTTCTGCTTTGCGTTGCTATTTACAATATTTAAAGTAGGTACTAGAATTATATTTAAGTAATTCTGTAATCTGTATAACAAACCGTATGTAGGTAATTTATTTCAAGGTTTTACTTGTATCTACGTGAAATAGGTAGGTAGGTACTTTCCGGTCGATACCTAGTTGTTGTTCAGTTCTACTTAGGTACTTACCTACTTTTATTTGTCTGTCAATGCACTCTTCATGCTGAAACTACCTACTGAACAGATTTGAATACAACTGGTTAAAAGTTCTAAAGGAAAAGTTCAGTTTTAACCCCCGACCCAAAAAGAGGGGTGTTATAAGTTTAAGGTGTGTATCTGTGTATCTGTCTGTGGCATTGTAGCTCCTAAACGAGTGAACCGATTTTAATTTAGTTTTTTTTTTGTTTGAAAGGTAGCTTGATCGAGAGTGTTCTTAGCTATAATCCAAGAGAATTGGTTCAGCCGTTTGAAAGTTATTTTCTTTTTAGAGTTTTGTGTCGGGTGTTTTTAAATTTTGAATTTATTTTATTCTGTTTTTCGTTGGAAAGGTGGCTTGTTCAAGAGTGTTCTTAGCTACAATCGAAGGAAATCGGTTCTGCCGTTTGAAAGTTATAAGCTCTTTTCTAGTTTTCTGTAGAGGTTTTTGTGTCGGGGGTTTTTAAACTTTAAGTTATATTCTTTGTAGCGTAGTTCTTTGTAATAATAAAAGCTTGTTTAAAAAAATTACTTTTAATTTATCTAGGGTTCCATATTGACTCGTCTTGTTTTACCGACCACTTTGTCCGCGTAATTAGTTTTTATGTGTAGGTGCCAGTGCCTTTGTAGCCATAAAAGGAACCCATAAAGTTTCGCCATGTCCGTCTGTCTGCCTATCCTAATCCATCCGCGGTTTAACTAAGAGATATTATAATATAATAGTAGGTAATAGAAGGCCATAATATATAGGTAATGGCATGCTATCATATAGCAGGCATGGGAGATACACATAACTAATTGTTTATTTTTACTTTCATGTACCAAAATTGTAGTTACAAAGTTACAATAAATTATGTTAAGTACATTGGAAATGCTTATCTCTATACAAAGATTTCTTCCAGTTTCCCGTTCAAGGTTGTGAGTAAGGCGCATTAATGAATTACCTACGCGGACAAAGTGGTAGGTAATACAAGACGAGTTAATATTGCAATTTGCAACATCATCTAAGTAGGTAATGCCCTTTTGATACCCCATTTCATATAGTTATCTTACTTTGAAAATAGGTACCTACTAATATTTGCTCAGGAACACATTTTTTTTTTATTGTAACCACAAATCTAGTTTTCGGATTTTTTCCTTTACTTGTGCTATTTAGGTGTTTATTGTGCTACCTGCCAAATTTCATGATTATAGATCAACAGGAAGTTCCCTATAGGTTTTCTTGACAGATACTATAGACAGACAGATGGACAGACAGACAGACAACGAAGTGATCCAGGGTTCCTTTTTCCTTTTCATGTCCGGAACCCTAAAAACCGATCAAATGTGAGTCACACAATGCTCACCGAGGGTCCATAGCCACAATATTTAGTTAATTAATCTAATGGCTCAACCATAAAATAACATTTTTTTTTTTTGGTAAAGGTTTATTGCCGACTTCTAAAAAGATTTTGAAAGTTTACATAAACTATTCCTTACTTCAAATCGATATTCTGGAACATTAGCAGTCCCTGAAAATAAGCAATCTTGACAGACGGACGTCCGGAAAAAGTAGGACCTTTTGGGCTCCTTTTTAGAGTTCCGTACCTCAAAAGGAAACCTAATAGGATCACTTCGTTGTCTGCCTGTCGATTCGGAGGAATCAGAACCTATAGAACATTTCCGGTTGACCTAGAATCATGAGAGGCAGGTAGCAATGTCTTACACCACAAGTAAAGGAAAATCCGAAAACCGTGAATTTGAGGTTAAATCACAAAAAATATAAAGATTTTTGCGTTTCTGATCGAATAGTTTACTAAATCACATCAAGATGGCGCTGTCCGTCATAAGTTTGAGATTTCTTGTCGCGAGAACCATTCGTGTGCGAGTCCGACTCGCACTTGACCAGTTTTCTATTTATTTTAGTAGATACCGAACCCTCATTAAAACGAAGGTGACTGGCTGATACTATGTCCTCATGAAAGTTGATTAGATAACGTAATGCCTGTTGTTTGCTATTTGCATTTTTTATTTTTCTCCATTATCATCAGCATACAAAAATCATGCAAATGTTTGCGGATTTTTTCGTTTGACTTAATTAATAAAGGTTTTCTATCAAAAGACTTTCAAATGCAACTACGAAGTAACAAAGAATAAATTAATATTAAATTATTTTCGTAACGTATGTGTGTTAAAAGAAACGAACGATCAGATAATCGCTACACTTGAAAAATTCGTATTGAAACAAAATTTTTAAAATCATTTTTAATTTGCTCAAAAAGTGGCGTATTGCAGGGACGTATAGCGTTCGGGATGTGGGCTATTACATACTCGTGCTTTTTCTTTACCTTTCCCGCACTCGTGCTTTTTCTTTCCCAACTGTCAAAATATTAAAAAGAAAAACCAACCATGAAGTTTTTACTAAAAAAATTCATAGAAGTTTTTATGATTCATGCAAATACGTATTTCTAATAAGAAGCTACTAATTTGTTTCAATATCAGATTTAATGATTTGATTGAATGAGTTGGGTTAGGTTTCATTTCATTTCATCTCATTAAATTTCATTTTCATTTCATATCACTAAAAAACTTCTACTGAAGACTTGGCTGTATGGCATAGTTCCCTTTGCCTACCAGAATGGGTGAAGAAAAAAAAAACTCTGCTTATATTCTACGGTTGGCGCCTTTTTTCAGAAATTTGTTTGCGAGTTTAGTTGTTGGTTGCCTAAAATGAGTAATTTCGACCCTAGTTTTTTATATCTATTAACAATAAAGTTGTTTTAAATTAAGTTAGTTGAGTTTATTGTGTTTTTATTATTTTATTAAATTGCTTCATTTTTTCGCAACTGTATTAAAAATAGTCGTTCAGTACACGTGCGGAACCGTCATTGCAACTCGTTCCGACTGTCAACCCTCGCCTTCAGCTACGCCTCGGCTCGGGTAGACATTTGTCGGAACTCTTTGCAATGACAGCCTTTCCGCACTTGTAATGAAATATACTATTATTACGAGGCAAATTAGAATTCTATGCATCAAATAGAGAAACTCCAAAGTCGGTTAAATATCGGGTGCGCGAGTAGTACAAGAAAATAATTAAAATACATGCGAAATGAATCGGCCTTGATGCTTTGTGTTGTGTAAATACATACTTTCACGACACGTTTACAGAATAAAACACATGTTAAGTTTGAATATTGTATTGTTATTACTACTTATGAAATGAACATTTTATAATTATGGAATTTTTTTTACTTATTTTAAATTTTGAAAAAATCATTAAGAATGTGGCTAAAGTTGCCTTCAAACTTCGGAAATATAATATAACACACACATATATGTGAACAGTGACATTTAAAAGTAGGGCTAGCGATATTTATATATGTACTATATTATATTCCGTAGTTTGAAATCAACTTCATCCTGTTGTATACAATCTCTAAACTAAAATGAAAGGTCTAATTCGCTTTCATAATGCTTTAAAAGGATAGCATTCGATTTTGGCCTGTCAATTTAGTTTAGCGATTGTGAACAACAGAATTAATTTCCATTCCAAAGAATTAAAATTAAGTTTCTTAATATAAAAGTTTTACTTAATTTAGAATAGCAATTATTTAATGCTGGATACACTTCATATGGAAATGAAATCACACAGTTCTATTAAAACAAAAAAAGTTTTTTTTTTTAATATTCTAATTCTCGAAACATCGTCTATTCCGTAATATTTCATTACCATTAGAATTGAAACTTAAATCCAAGCAAAGTCAAAGTGTGTTTGTTATATATATAGATTTCAACCTTAGAGTCTTTAGAACAGCTTAGAAAGAGGTTGCCTTATAAAATAGATAATCTTAGAATCGCGTATAATTGTGTGAGCGGCGCGAGGGGCGTCCCCGGCCCCGCATGCCTCGCCCACGCGGTCCGCTCTCGCTATCTGTAACAACATTAATGTCATATTGAGGATGACTCTTGTGCACAATCTCTTTAAACTAAACTACATTGACAGGACTAAGTCTAATGCTATCCTTTTCTGTTGGGAGTATAATGAAAAAGATAGCAATATTATTTAGACCCATCATTGCAGTTTAGGAAAAATCAGCCACATTGGCGTAGATTTTGATGTTTTTCTCTAAACTAAATTTTAAGTATAGCTGCATCTTTTTCTTTTTGATATTGCTAAAAAAGGACGGAGAATATATTTTAAAATAAAGACTAATGCTACTCTAAAATTTAAACAGTATGGTCAAGAGTAGCGCCTAAAGTCACGAGGTTTGATAGTTTTAAATTAATTTAAGTTTGCCTGTCCTTTCCTTAATACATTGGTCAGAAAAAGATGCGAATACTCTAAAACTTAGTTATCAGAATCAGTAGCGTCAATTCTCATGTTTTTTCTTTTAATTTTATTTAGAGTATCTGCATCTTTTTCTTTTTGATATTGCTGAAAATGGACGGAACAAGAATTTTAAATTTAAAGACTCTAAATTTTAATGCACTTTAGCTGCCAGTCGCTAGGACTGGCAGCTAAAGTTACGAGTTTTGACAGTTCTAAATTAGTTTGTCTGTCCCTTTCTTATTACATTGATAGAAAGAAGGTGCGAATACTCTAAATTTTAGTTTTGTTTAGAATCAGTACCATTGTTGTTAATTCTGTTCTACACAATTTCTAAACTAAAATATTATGTCGAAATTTATGCTATCCCATTCATAATGCTCCCAGTGAAAAGGCACTAAATTTCGAGATTAGATTTGTCAGTTTAGAGATTGTGTACAGCAGAATTAGCTATATTGTGGCTGATTTTGTTGTCCACAATCTCTAAACTGACAGCTTATAATTTATTGTTACCCCTTTCGTAATTCTACCTGCGAGATAGTCTTTAGGGGGATTAGATAGGATAGGATTAGATAGATTAGGATAGAAAAAGAATGAAAAAGAGGACAGGGAAGCACTTATCTCTATTAGAGATCTCTACTGGTGACCCTTGGTAGTGCGAGAGGTTGTAAAGGGATTAGAATAGGAAGTCTGTTTAATCGAGATGGTTCTTAGCTATGTGTGGTGTGGGATGGGAAGCGTTACCGGCGGCGCGCATCCAGCGCTGGTGCGGCGGGTGCGGCGCGGGAGCGGGGCGGCGCGGCGCCGCGCTCGCCTCCGCTTCGCGGCCCTCTTCCGCGACCTGAATTAACACTCATTTTTAACCAACATCAAAAAATAAAAACCCGTCAGTGCGAGTCGAACTTGCACACAAAGGTACCCGTACCATGGTACAAGATTAGTTTTGAAGATTTATTATTTGTTTTTATATCGGCAATAGAAATATACGAAACTTTCAAAGACACAGATCACTGACGTAGTATTTCCATTGACACCCTTCAGTTCGATCGGAAGGTTCTGTATTCGACCCGTAATGTACAATTAGAAAACAATGAAACCAATTTGGAGGATTTTCTTCACCAACATGATCTACGAAACAAAGTGCACAAATTCGCCTATCCTGTCGCAACTTGGCATTACCACTGTACTTCCTGTATTTGTAACTAAAGGCTGCACTTTTATTTGGGGCACATCATGCGGCGTGCGAATAACAACGTAGAGCTGAATGTTAGGGCAGAAGATGGAGTGACAGCTTACCAACGAGATGGTCTGACCAACTGAAGCAGTCCAATTCATGCCAGTTCCACACTATCTGTCTAAATTGGCGTAAGACAGTAGAAGATGGGAACAGCTGAACCGCTTGAGGCTGGGACCACGATCTTCAGTAATGAAGGACGAGAGGGGAAGGGGGAGGGGGATATATGAATAAATAATATAATTAACAGTGGATAGCTGTGTAGCTACACGTCACATCAGTATCAGCAGCTCACCTGGTGTGGCGACGAGGGCTCGCTGCCCTGCGAGCTGACTGCGGCGGCTTCTTCCTCGCCGCGGGACTCTTCCCACTCGCGGGACTCCGCGCCTTCCGCCCCTATTCATAAATAAATCATTCATTTATTCATTCGTGAAATAATATAGTTATTTGTTCGAGAAGATAGCAGTTTATTTTTGTTGCGAGTGCCTACTTTGAACCCCGAGTGGGCGGAGGATTCTATAAATGTAGCGAGTGATTCTAAGTAAGAATCCCGAGTGTAGTGAGGGATTCAAAGGCACAAGAAACAAAAAATATGCTACCTTTTGATACATACAACTTTTCACCTCACTAGTTCAAAAAGGGCGCCTTTGCTGTCTTACATTAGAGAGCAAAAACGACTTTTGCTCAGTGGATTTAGACAGCAAAGGCGCCCATTTTGAGCTAGTGAGGTAACATACATTATTTACACCACTTTCTCGACAATGCCTTATTACAGCCCTGTTATCTAAAGGTCGTCATAACATTCCTATGACTTAGCCGGGTTGTAATGTAACCTCACAAGGAGGTTTTATGCAGCTATTGCGGTCTCCCAGAAGATTTTGGTTTTATTGTCTCGCGAGGTGCGAAAATTAGAGTATTGAACGCGAGGGTAATGTTGTCTTGGGTGCCGCTAAACCCCGCGATCACTCAGGATTCTAGATGGAACACCCTCGCTACGCTCGGGAGTTGCTCTGAAATCCCTCGTTACGCTTGGGATTTATCCCGGCGCCCATGACGAAAGACATTGCATTACCCCCATGTTAAATAATCTAGTTACTAGTATACTTAATACTCGATGAGGGTCATGTATCGCGGGTAGCGGGTGACTCACTTGCGTGCGGCGGCGGTAGCGCGGCGGCCAGGTCGGCGTGCGTGTCGTGGTGGCTGGCGGCGCCGCCCGCCTCCGCGAACGTGAAGCGCGCGCCCGCCGCCTCCGCGCCCGCCGCGCCGCCCACCGGCGACACCACCGCCTCGCCGAACCTACCAGTTTAAAAGCTTCGCATTACGCCCACTCTCCTGTGATCATGTTTTTGTTACAAATTGGCCCTTACATGTTTTTTAGGCTTCCGTACCACAAAAGGAAAAAAGAAATCCTTATAGGATCACTCTGTTGTCTGTCTGTGCGTCTGAAGTGTCTGTCAAAAAACCTTAGGGTACTTCCCCACTACAGAGTACGGGTATCCTCT
The DNA here is from genome assembly GCF_905333055.1 of Maniola jurtina. Taxonomy (NCBI): domain Eukaryota; kingdom Metazoa; phylum Arthropoda; class Insecta; order Lepidoptera; family Nymphalidae; genus Maniola; species Maniola jurtina. The sequence goes on along the minus strand of NC_060037.1, from coordinate 7,044,762 downwards.
CCCGCGAGATCCTTTTCACTCGAGAAGGATTTTGGCCATAGTCTACTACGCCGGCCAAGAGCGGATTGGCAAACTTCACACATCTTTGAGAACTTTGACATGCAGGTTTCCGTACGATGTTTTCCTTCACCTTTAAAGCAAGTGATATTTAATTATTTAAAACGCACATAACTTGTAAAAGTTAGATGTGCGTACCTGCGATCGAACCCCCGATCTCCGATTAGGAGGCGGACGTCCTAACCACTAGGCTATTACAACTATTAATCGAATCCTAGCATTACTTATGTCGTAAAAGATGCCTTATTATGTTAAACATATTTTACAAGTTTGTTTTATTCGATTTTTGGTACAGGAGACCCAGTTTTAGATTGACTTGTTTGCTCGTAAACAAAAAATTATTTTAAAAGATAAGACTCACCCATCATTCCGCCTAGGAACATAAAGAGTAGGAGTTGAAGGAACTATGCTATCGTCACCGTCATCGGCACCGCTGCCTCCGAGAGATAAAGTGCCGCTTGCTGTCAAAATAAATACAATTTAAAATTATTCCGATAAATCAACAGAAATAATAAAAAAATGTAAAGTTACGCGCGGTTACCCGCGAAAGGAACAAAACTTGTATGGGATTATGTGCCGGCTAAGACGGTGCCTATGAAATTTGAACAACACTGTTGATGCCGCGGCGACTCCTGCGTCACAAGTGTACATACGCTCGGTGCCGCTGCTGATGGCCTCGATCTGCTGGTGCGCGGGCGCGGGCTCGCTGTCGGGCTCGTGCGCGGCGCCGGCCCCGCCGTCGCCGAGCTCGCTGCCCTCGCCCTCCCCCGCGCCGCCCGCCACCGGCGACTGCGCCGGCGACTCCTGCAACACGATTTGGGTCATATAAGATGCCCTATTCTTCGCCAAACGGAAGGTAGTGAGACATTTGCTATCTCTGTCAATCATAACCAACGACTTTTTTCTTCTAACAGCGCTTATCTTTTCCTTAATTTGGCCCAACTGGGTTGCATGAAGAAGAAGGTTTCAGTCGTGTCTGAGAAAATATCCCAAATAAATGAACTTTGTGTATTTAAAGGATTAAAAAATTGACACTTAATAATGAAAATTATTAAACTACTGTGTAAGTCTAAACATAAGTCTAAACAAAGTTACATGAAAAAATCTAAAACAGTGCTATCCTTTTTATAATGTTCCCTGTAAAATATTAAAGCATTACTCAGAGACATTATCTTACTTGTTTAGAGAATGTATACAAAAATCTTACTGCAGGTCTTATGATCTACCAGTTACACATCTCCGTTTTGTGAGAGAAAACCTAATGAAGACAGACTTCAATGTTATTGTTCATTTTGAGAACAAAATAGTCACCTGACGTGTTGCGTTCTCGGCGTCGTCTCCTTCTGCTTCCTCTTCTTCTTCACCGCCTTCAACCTCCTGCTCCTCCTCTATGTCTTCGTCCTCTTCGCCCTCCTGGTGTATAAATACAAACAAAGCTACATACTTTATATTTTACTCAAGTGTTCTAAAAAAACGAAGAATACATCTTACGCATTTATTTCCATCTCTAAACTGAACGAGATTGACAAGTCTAATTCTAATGCTATCTATGCTAGTTGCTTTTTCACGTATTAATATCTCCACATATGCTAGTTGCTTTTTCACGTATTAATATCTCCACATATGCTAGTTGCTTTTTCACGTATTAATATCTCCACATGTTACTGAGAAAAAGGATCTTGGCAGACTGAGACAGATGGACAACTACAATGCAGTGGCGAAGGGTGCAAATCTGAAAAAGGGAAGCCGGAGCAAAAAAAGTTCTAACCTAACAGAATATCAGCACCGCCGTCACTGATGTTTATATGGTGATTAAAGACCCAATTTTACCATTAATAATATAAAAAGCACTAATATTTTGAATACCTCGGTGGCTTTGAAAAAAAGTCTTTTAATATAGCTGTGATATACATCCTTGCTTGCTTTGTTAAATACACCCTTAACCCATATGGAATTGAAAACTATAACAATTTTAGTCTTCAGTTTAACACATACACTAAACAAACTCAAACTAAATTACCTACCGTTAACTTACACTTATTAGTTATTAAAAATCGCTAACCTCAATTTGTTATTTTATCAAAATCAAACAATCACTAAACTTTGAATTCAAGCACGCATGTATGTTTCACGTAGGTAAATGATTGTATTAAATCACCCTTAAAAACAGAAAAGTAGTATGTAGCAGGTACCTGTTAAAATACTAAATAGCAGTGTAAATAAAATATTTAATTTTAAGGTACGATAAGCCGGTTTGCATCGGCTTATGAACCATATTTATCTGACCTGTCAGAGAGGCGAATTTGTATTCGTTCCGGGGCCACATTTAATTGGTGGTTCCATATTGGCCACCGCAGAGCGAGACAGACTTTGTTCGCTTCCTAGGGAAATGAAAGAGATGGAATGCTAAGCAGCAAGCCGGTATGTTTACGGGTTATCGAAGCATTTTTCTATTGATGATAATTTACCCTGACACTGTTATAAATTTTTAGGCGTCAAATAAACGTACACAGTACGGTAGTATCATTTACTTTGGTAGCCTAGTAGTTAGTTTGGTTTGATAATCGAACTTTTGCCCTACATTTGTCACTAAGTAGTAAGTGCGTACGTTATATGCCAATTCTTAAAGGGAAGCCGATGGGAATCGGGTTACATGGACCTTTCGCCACTGCTACAATGGTTTATTTTTCCAAAATCAAATCAAAACTTATTTATTTAATGTAGGACAAATAGTGTCTCTCATGCTACGTCGGTGACTCTAGACCCTGGTTTGGTATGAACAACCGGCAAGAAACACTTGCTCTTTTTCACACTAATATTATAAAGGAGAAAGTTTGTATGTATGTATGTGTGTGTGTGTGTGTGTGTGTGTGTGTGTGTGTGTGTGTGTGTGTGTGTGTGTGTGTGTATGTTTGTTACTCCTTCACGCAAAAACTACTGGACGGATTAGGCTGAAATTTAGAATGGAGATAGATTATACCCTGGATTAGCACATAGGCTACTTTTTATCCCGGAAAATCAAAGAGTTCCCACGGGAACTTTAAAAAACCTACATCCACGCGAACGAAGTCGCGGGCATCAGCTAGTATGTCATAAAAAGGTACAACATGTAGCAATATACTGCACCATCTGGGGGCAACTGAAAGCTCAGTCGGTTTCGTTGACGCAACTTTGTCGGTAAGTAATTCACCAATTATTGTTTATTAGCCTCGACTTAATAAGTGATTTTAGATAAATTACACAATGGTTATATTTTCATTTTGACAAATCTAAAAATTCTTTTGATACTTTTGAGGTACGGAACCCTAAAAAGAATAACAAATAGTTAGTTTACCCTATACATGGTGCCTGTGCATCGCTCGTCGTCTTCCTCCGAATCAACTACGATGACGCCCTCGTCGTCTTGGTCGCAGCGCGACGACGTCGGCACCTGGTACTCCACCTCCACTGAACGCTCAAAGCCCTATCAAGCAAGTTATAAACAGAGAAGGTTAATACAAAGCGTAACCTACCGCTGACTAGAACCAAAATATGTTCAGCAATGAATTAATCCTAATATCCCAATCCTACTAATATTATAAATGTGAAAGTGTGGATGTTTGTTACTCATTCACGCAAAAACTATTGGACGAATTTGGCTGAGAAATGGAGATAGATTATATCCTGGATTAACACATAGGCTAGTTTATATCCCGGAAAATCAAAGAGTTCCCGCGGGATTTTGACAAACGTAAATCCACGATGACGAAGTCGCGGGCATCAGCTAGTATAGTATAATAATCGCTGTTGCATGCGGCGCATGGGCGGGCGCCGCCGGGCTGCGCGTGCGTCGTGCTCACTGGAACATACCTGAACTCGTGTCCGTTTGGCAGTGAGCGGTCGCTGTTGCATGCGGCGCTTGGGCGGCCGGATGCCGGGCTGCGCATGCGACGTGCTGACGCCGAGCGCGGCGTGCGACGTGCTGACGCCGGGCGCGGCCTGCGAAGTGCTTACTCCCGGCGCCGTATGCGACGTTGTGACGCCTGGACACATATTATTGTTATTTGACAAACTTTGCATTATAGGTGATTATTCAAAGAAAACGGCGACTTTGCACTTGACAATGATATATTTTTTTTTTAAATAAAATAGCGAGCAAACGAGTAGGCGGGCTCTAAATAATGTTATTATAGAGCTACATAAACTCTTGTATACATAATATAGTCAGTAGTAAATTAAATATTTTTTAGTTTTTAGTGTTTGTGCTTATTGAAGTCAGGTTTTCTTTTTAAAATTTTTAAACACTAAGCATGCAAGTGCTCGGGTTACCAGTTTTTTGCTATAAAAACTAGTATAAATGCGAGAGGGTGACTGTCTATCTGCTTTGCACGATCCATCTGTTTAACCGATTTTGATGAAATTTGGTACAGAGATAGCTCGCACCCTGAAGACGGAAATGGGCTACTTAGTAATCCGGAATATCAAAAGTTCCTAGGGGATTTTAAAAAAACCTTGCCACCAGACGTAGTCGCAGGCATGACCTAATAATGAAAATACATGACGCATTCCCCCACCTGGAGCCGCGTGCGAGGTGCTGACGCCGGGCGCGGCGTGCGAGGTGCTGACGAGCGGCGCGGCGTGCGACGTGCTCACCGGCGCCGACGCGGACGTCGGGCCCGCGCTCACTGCTCCTGCAATATAATACCAGATTTGAATTATTCAAAGTTAAACCTATATTATATGGGTACGAACAGGTTCTTTATACATTAGGAACATTCCATTTTTACCAAACTAAGGGAGGGCGTAGTGTTTAGCAGTTACGATGGTTCATTGTTACTCATTAGATTTTTATAAATGAGGTATTGGTGGCTGATTTGATGATCCGGCTGTATGACGTCATAACAAAATCGATATGGAAGAATTCACTAATGACAGAATAGTGATAGGATATCGCGTACTACAACTGCATGAAACTCAAACAAAATGACGGTTACCAGCAGGCGTGGCGGGCGCGGGTTGCGGCGCGGCGCAGGTTACGCTGGCGACGGGCGGCGCCGAACTGGCGGCCGGTGTGCCCACGGCGCCCGAGCTGGCTCCGCTCGGCTGCTCGATGCGCGGCATCACAAGTGCCACTGCCTGTTACAACATCAAATTAAGCCCTATTATATCTTTTTTAGGGTTCCGTACCTCAAAAGGAAAAACGGAATCCTTATAGGATCACTTTGTTGTGTCTGTCTGTCTGTCCGTCGTGTTTGTCAAGAAACCTATATGGTACTTCCCGTTGACCTAGAATCATGAAATTTGGTAGGTAGGTAGGTCTTATAGCACAAGTACAGGAATAAATCTGAAAACCGCGAATTTGTGGTTATATCATTTAAAAAAAATTAAAATGTGTTTCAATTTTCAAAATAAGATAAGTTCTATACCAAGTGGGGTATCATATGAAAGGGCTTTACCTGTACATCCTAAAACAGATTTTTATTTATTTTTATGTATAATAGTTTTTGATTTGGCAAATGTTGGCCACAAATCTTTCATAAATAAATTATAAAAAAATCGTCGTAAAATTTTACCTGTTGCGGTGCCTGAGAATGTGATGAGGACTGTGCAGTATTGTCGCTGGACCCTGAACTGCCCATTCCTGCCTCACTAGTGTCCATATCCTATGAAAGGCACATTTTTTGTACAATTTATATGAAATTATATCCTTATATTAATTTAGTAGTGTCTTATGACCGTTTTTGCATTATAAGGTTCTGCACCTTATAATGGAAAAACGGTACGATTCATAGGATCACTTTGTTGCCTGTCTGTCAAAGCCATTTTTTTTCCAGAGATGTCTTGTCCTTGAGTTGATCCACCGAATATTAACAGGGCTCTCTCCGTCACTCGTTTCATATAATCGTAGTTCTAATTTCATTTGAATACTAAGCAACCAAAATCCATGAAATTTTGCTGACATATTCTAGAAATTAATATCTGTGTCTGTGGTGTTTTAGATTTTTCTAAAAATATGTAGTTTTAAAATTACAGGGGCTCAAAGATTTGTATGAAAATTTTTAAGACCGCGTAACTTTGAAACCGAATATTTTAACAGAAATCTGGAAAACCACAGACATAGATATTAGTTTCAAGAATGTGTCTGCAAAATTTCACGGACTTTGGTTGCTTAGTATTCAAATGAAATTGGAACTACGATTGTATGAAACGAGTGACGGAGAGAGCCCTCTTAAGGTCAATGACCTGTACACCATTATCAAGTTTCTACTTAGAACGGAGTTAAGTTCAAAGTTACAGCTTTTCAAAGCGTATATTGATACAAAAAGACGCGTCATTAAAACCCAAGTCCTAAACAGTACATCCCGTTGAATTACTTACTAAGGCACGAAGAAAGTTCATAGTGGAGTGTTATGAGTTATGACCTGTGTGGATTCCGGCGGCGCGGCCGCAGCGGCGGCGGCGGAGGCGGCTAGCGCAGCGCGCGGCAGCGGGCGCGACGACGACGCCGGCATGTACTCCGTGCTGTGCGCATCGTGCGGCGCCGTGGGGCCCACCTGCGCCATGGGCCGAATCGAAGCCAGCGGCGTCTCGCCGCCGCGGCGACTCGCCGACACGCTCTGCTGCGCTACGCCTACACATTAGTGTAATTATACCTTCATATTCAGGGCTATTCGTGAGTTGAGTTGAGTTAAAAAGTAGGTAGGTAGATGACGTCTTGACCAAGACCAAGGCGGTCATACTTTGACTTAGCTCACACTTAAGTTTCAGTTAAAACGAGACAGGTTTATGCTAGCGATATAACGCTGTCTCGTTTTAACAGTATCTTAAGTCTGAGCAACATCAAAGTGATCATAGATCTCAGCCTTAGTGCCTTCCTACACTTATGCAAGGTGCTTGCCGACCTCTGAATACTAAACGAAGACATTGGCTCTGAATGTGAATTGTGAATGTATCCTGATGGAGGCCCAAGTGCAAAACGTTCTATGAGTGTGTAGTTTGCGGTTTACAGAATTACACTGTCTCTATCTTATAATTACGTATAAAGTTTAAGGACTACCCAGTTTTAAACAAATGGATTTAAAAATTTAAAAAGGCAAGCAGCCGTTTAGGGGACCTCGCTGTCTTGTTTGTATAGACATCATCACTGGATGCTACATTGCCTCTGCAGGCTAGGTAGCGGCACCACTCTCCTAAGAAACCGTAGCTTTAAGCTTCAGTCTTACATTCCATTGAAAAGGGTTTAACAAATCGTTTTATATATTGACGGATGCGTGCTATGAATGAGAACTACAGATTAAAGTTACGGATGCGCGAGCGATGTAGATGTGACGTCGCACCCCGTGCTTTTGCTACTGTCGATGCTTGAGTCACGAACCTACCATAGCACATCTCATCTACTCCACTACACCGCTTAGCTTTGACCCCTTCGCATCACAATTCCAGTGGAAAAGCAGCCCAGACTTGTTCGACTCGAGAGACAATATATTCGGAATTGAAACCGAGCAAAGTGCGCTATGAGTATTACAGAAAAAGGAAAGCTGATGCTACCTGGGATGACGCTAAGATGAAAAAGACTCGGCGTCCAGAGTTCAAAGATGTTTTCGCGATTTCTATATAAACCGCGTCTATGACTTTCTATAACTACCTAGTCGGTAAAGGGCACAGTAATTTCAATTCATCAGAATACACTCAACATTCAAAATGGAATCAATACATCTAACAAAGTTAAACTTGCACATTATAGAATTTACTCAATAGGTACTGTTATAGTCTAACAAAAGAAATTGAAATATTTTTAATTCAAATAAATTTTTACAAATGATCAAACGCATCTACCACTGATTCGTATGCCTTTCCTACTGAGAAGAACCAGCAAGAAACTCGGGGATTGCTCTTTTCCTAGATTGGATTTACAATATTATGCCATGCATACAAGTAATTGCAATCCTGCGCATTGCTAGAGCGAGCTGTAAGTCAGATCCACGCTCTTTAATCATTTACACAATCTTCGAATGTGTAATATAAATTTTTCAGGAGCATACTTTAAATAGATTTTTTAAATTTGTGTAAAGGCAAGTCTAAAATTGATTATTATTGTATACTATTCGCATTTATAATATTAGTATGGATATGGAAGCATGAATTGACAACACTAACAAATAAAGAAAAGATGACACTGATAGACAGGAACTTACCAGCCATAGGTTTGATGTTTGCTGTCGGAGGATCAGTTGTAGTTTTCTCTGTTGTAGCTTGTTGTTTAGATGCAGATGATTGATTGGCCAGTTGTCTTTGTAACATGTTTACTTTCTGCATAAGAGATTCCACTTCCCTATTTTTTTCCGCTTGGACCTCCCCGCGCTCCTTTTCTAAGCGAGAGATACGTCCTTCATACTGCGATTTTATAAGTTCCAGTCTGGCATCTTGTTCATCACGTGAGCTCTGTTCGATAGAACCTATTTTATTTCGGGATTCGTCTAACTCGCGGCTCAGAGAATTCCTTAACTCAGTCAACTGGACTATCTTGCTTTTCGCCTGTTTCAAAACTTGCTTAGCTTTTTCCTCTTTATCCATATTTACAGTTTTGAGTGTCTCGATTTCTTGCTTTAGTTTTTCATTGTTAGCTTTTTCCGCATCTAACAGCTTTTGTACTTCAGTCAATTGCTCTTCAACTTTCTTTGTGTTTTCTGCTAGCGCTACACCTGCAGCAGTTGCTTCATCTTCTTTCTTTTGCTTTTCCTCTTCTACTGATTTGACAAGTTCTTCATATTGCCCTTTATACTTTTTGGCAATCTTACGGATTTGATTTTCCTTATTCCTTATATCAGATAGAGAAGCTTCTCTGTTATTGATCTCCTCGGCCAGCCTGGCATTTGCATCGGTTGCTGTGTTATATTCTGCTTTAAGTTTTGCTAGTTCTTCCGTCAAACGTGACATATCATCTTTAAGAACTTGCAGTTCCTCTTTAAGTTTTTTATTTTCTTCTACGACATTATTCTGTTGACGTGCAAGCAATGAGTATTGTTCTTCTAATTTGGATTTTTCAACTTTTAGTGCACCTAACTCTTCACTTACTTTTCTAAGATTTTCTTTCTCATTTGTCAGCATTTTAGCAAGAGTTTCTCTTTCGTTTTGCAAGCGTTTCCAGTCTTCAGGACTAGTTTTGTTGGCGCGCTCCACGAGAGCATTTACTCTTGTCCTCCATCTTGCAGAATCAGCCTTCAAGGCAGTGTTTTCGGAAAGCAATGTTTCATTCTTAGATTTGTAATCAGCTATCATTTCCTGAAGTGGACCTAATTGTTCTTCTAATGAATTTATGTTCAGTGTCAATTCTTCCACTCGATTTTTTAATGTATCACGCTCTTCGCGTAAACTTCTATTACTGTCTGTTAAAGCATCCAACGTCTCCACTTTTCTTAAGATATCAGACTGTCTATTCACTGTTACCATACTAACTTCGGATTTCTCTCTTTCAGCTGCTAAAGATAATTTACAATCATCAAGTTGTTTTTCAGTAATTTCTAACTGTGATTTTAATCGCATAGTCTCTGCTTGTAATATTTCAAACTTAGCTACTGCAATATCTTTTTCTTTTCGCAACAATTTAATAATCTGTAACAGTTGTTCAGAGGATTTCCCATCCTCACTATAAGATATATTGATGTTAGAATCGTTAGCAGATTCATTCATACTCTCCGAATAAGATCTAGATGCATGAGAAACTGACAGCTGTGTACCTAGTGCTTGGATTTGTTCATGCAGCAAAGAATTTTGATCATTAAGATCTTTCAAACGCTGAGCTAGCTGTTCATTTTCCCCAATAAGAATCTTTTCTCTTTCAATTAATGACATTTTCTCTGATTTTATTTTCTCTACTGTATTATTTTTCAAAGCTACTAGTTCATTAAGCTGATTTTGTGCTCTTGACAACTCTTCTTTTACATTAGATAATGTTTGGATATCTGAAGAATGTAAAATCATTTCATGTGTATATTTGTCTTCAGCTATTTGAACAGCCTCTGATAACTTCGTGATTTCACTACGCGAACTTTCTAATTCAGAACGACAGTTGTCATAATTAGCCAATGCGTTCTTTAATTCTTCTTTCACATTTTCTAATTCATTTTTCAAACTGATGTTTGCAGTGGAATATTCACCATTAGCTTGAAGAGAAAGCTCTGCTTCTAATTCAGAACACTTATCTTCAAGAAGCTGTAACTTTTCTGCATTTTCAGTAAGCTTAGCCTCAGTTTCCAATTTATATTTTTCATATTCTGAATTTAAATTTTTCAGTTCTTTTTCAGCATTTTCAGCGATGTCACAGTATTGTTTAATGTGTTCTTTTGCAGTGTTGAGCTGTTCTAAAAGAGACTTTATTTCATTATCTCTATCTGACAGTTTAATTTCAAGTTCTTTAATTTTCTTTATAGTATCTAGCGATCCATCAGTATTTGGTGACAATGCAACTTTAAGTTTTTTGGTCATTTCTTCATTTGCTTTGTCTTTCTCAATCAAGTCATTTCTGAGTTGCTGAATTTCTTTTCTCATCGCATTTGCTGCGTCTTTCTCTTCTTGCATGCGTGATTTAGCAATTGCTGTTTGGCGCTCTAAATGAGCTGCTAATTCTCTAAATCTGTCCTGTTCTTCTTGCAATCTTCTTCTTAAAGCTGCACATTCACGAGTAGCTTCATCGAGTCTTGTTTCTATTTTAGCGTGATTTTCGGTTTCAACGCGTTCCAAGCTTGTTTTTATCATTTCTAAATTTTTCAAAAGCAAAGACTGACCTTGACGCTCTCTATTTATTATTTCTTTTTCAGTCTGCAAGCGCATTTCCGCATCTTTTAATAACTTATTTTCTAACTTTAGGTTTTCAACTTGTATTTCTGCAGTTGCTAGCTTTCCCTGTGTATTTAAAACTTCATCTCTTAAATGTTGCAATGAAACTTCGTGCTTAGCAATAGTAGCATTGTATGCTTTATTTTTATCTTCTAATGATGAAATTTGTTTTTTGTATGTGGCAATATTGGTTTGCAATATTTTTAATCTTTCATTATTATATTCTGAAGTTGACGCACTTTTACTACTTGCTGCTGTTAATTTTGCTATTTCTTGTCTCATGTTGTCAATCTGCTCAAATAACATTCTCTCGTTCGTAATTTTTTCTTCTTTGTAAGTTTTATATTCTTCTTTTAAAAGCTCAAGTTGTTTTTCAGTTTCCTTATATTTTACTTCAAAATTTGAAACTTCGACTACAGCAGGTTTCTGAGGATTTTCTGATGTGTCCATTATAAGTGATTCATCCTTTTCCAAGTCCGAAGTATCTATGACTGAAGACATTTCATGACGTTTGCCTTTCATATGATCATGATAGAGCTTTTTAAACATATCACGTTGTCTTATAAGGCCATTTACCATTTTAGTTTGTCTTTCTTGAGCTTCTGTTAGTTCAGTGACTCTTTGCTTCAAAGCTTCGATTTTTTTCTCCATTTCTCCACTCTCAAATTGTTCTTTATGGCGTTCCAACTCTTCTTGTTTATCTGTCAGTTCACGAATCATCCGTAAAAGTTTTTGATTATTTGCTTGCAGCTCTTGAATATCACTAAATGTCACCAATGTCTTCGATATTATCCGTGAGGAACTCATGTCAGAAGAATTTGTAATATTAGTAGTATTTGATGAATCATGATCTCCATTAAGTAGCCCACCTCGAGTATGTTCTATTTCTTTTAACAAAAAGCAAACTTGCCTACCTAAATCAGCCAGTTCACCTTTTAAGCGATTATTTTCACGGCTGTAGTGATTAGAAACTTTAGATGCTTCACAGTAATCATCCCTTAGCCTGTTACATTCAATAACTAAAGACTCTATTTGTTGTGTCAAAGCTACATTGCTCTCCTTTGCTTCCAGATATTCTGCTCTCTGTTTTTGTAACAAGGGGGCTTTTTCTTCAAGTTCTTGGACAATTTTATTAATAGTTATATTAAGTTGCCTATTTTCTTCTTTTTTCTGGCTTAACTCATCAGTAACTGTAACTAATTGTGAATATATTTGAGTCAATGACATGCCTGATTTCATGAGTTTACTAGCAGTGGCTGCAGATGGGGCCAAATCGCTAAGAGCCATATCCAGATTTTTTGCTGTAGCAGCTTTTAACAAATCATTTGCATGTTCTAGTTCGTTTTTCAATGAGGAAATAATTTCATTTTTTTTGTCCATCAGCTCTTCATGGTCCACTTCAGCCTGTTTATACTTTGTTTCAAGATCACCATATTTTTCAGTAGCTTCATTGAGCAGTTTTTGTAACTCTAAAATACCATCAGTCAATTCAGTGGTTTTTGCCTCAGCATCATCATGCATAATTTTAAATAAATCAGACAATTTTGATTTTGCATCTATTTCTTTTTTATAATTTTCTGACATCTTATTTTCTATTTCTCTTTGTTCCATTAAGCGTTGTGTTAAGTGTTCAGCCCGGTTATTTAAATTCTTTTTAATTTCATTCAATTGCTCAATTGTTTCATTAGCTACTTTTAACTCTTCAACTTTTTCTGCAAGTTGTGCTTCCAGGCTTACAAGTCTACTAGTATTATTTAGTCTTATAGTTTGTAATTCCGTTGTAAGTCTATTTACTTCTTCAGTTAGTGCAGTAATTTGAGAATTTAACAAAACCCTTTCTTGATCCAAACGCTTTTCTCGGTACTGAAGAGAAAGTTCTTTACTTTGTATTTCATCATTCAAAGCGAATGCTTCACATTTAGAATCTATAGCAGCGCGTAGCTGTTGAGACAATGATATTTGATTAGCTGTTAGTCTTTCGATTTCAGTATCACGCCTTTCTAATATTCGGGTTAAGTCATTTCTTTCATCAACTGCAGCATCTCTAGCACTTTTAAGAGAAATGGCTTCATTTTCTAAACATGTTATTTTCTCTCGAGCCTTTTCTAATTCTGTATTTAGAGATATAACTTGCTTTTCCAGTTCTGTGATAGTTTCAGTAGATACCTGTAATTTCTTGGCAGCATCTTCATATTTTGCTGTTAATTCAAGGATAGTTGCTTCAATTGCTGAATTTTTTTCATCTATAACAATAAAGTAAACATGCTTTTATACAAGGGACATAAAGTGCATAGTGATTTGCATTAAAGATAGACAATTTTGACAAAATAGACTTTAACTTCAAAGTTGTGATTGTATAGCACATTTTGCAATTTATACTACAAATTAGGAAATCAAGGCAAACAATTGTATATTGTAATTTGAAATTACAATATACAATTGATTTCCTTGACATATTTAAAAGCTAAACATATCAGCAGGTAACTCTGAAAAATGCTAGAGTTATTGATCATTTTGTTTTTCATAAAAAATGGGTTTGTTAACACTTTAATTTTTTTTTAATTTTCATGGCAACTATTTATTGAAATTCTTATAACAGTGAAACCTGTTTAACTGGGGCCTGGAAATTTGAGAAACTTCTATTATTATTGATAATTACAATAAGGGTCCCAAAACTTTTACATTGAACTCCCTCTGTTGCTGGGAATTTAAAGACCATGTTAACTGAGATTAGATTTCAATGATTTTTTCAATGTTTACCTCTATAGTTAGGACTTCATAGCTGAATAACCCATATAAGCGAGACAATTTATCCGGTTTTTTCTTTTATGTAAAAATTGTGTAGCATAAAATATGCTATTCTTTTACATACATAATATCTTGGTGGTCCTTATTTTTCGACTTTTGAATTATCCCCGGGGCACTTTCTCATTTGATTATATACCTCTAAATATGAAATAAGTTTTTTTTGTTTTTTGTTTTGTTAAGATTTAGAGGTCGCTACCAGCTGTCAAAATTTTTCCAAAAAGCGTTGAAAGACAGCTCAAATTATGGTTTCATTTAGATGTTTATATTACATTTTACGCGCTCACATAAACAATCGCTTCTTCTCCTGCCTCCCCTCGACCTCTCATCTGTACCGATGCGTCGAGATTTGGACCGATCATACAAACAAAAACATAAGCCGTAAGCGCTTCTCCATATCAACGTATTACGCCTATTATTCTACTATTATTGGTTATTCTAGATTTATTACTAAGTCACATATCGATATATCTCTTCATTATCTATGCCCTAAAATAATAAATTTAGAAAAATTATATTTATTTTGAAAGTTATGACCCTTGAAAAATCTCTATTTTAGGGCAAATTATGCAACTTTGTGTGTTTATAAACTATATAAGAAACTAGAAAATTGAAAAACCAACAAAGTCATGACACACTTTACTTTGTAATAATTATATTTCCTACATCTGTGGAAACAATTTCACTATTTTAAACTCGACCCACCAACAAGTTGTCGCTGCCATGAACGGGGCTCTTGAGACGTACACACGTGCGCACTAACATCACAATACTCATAACTTAAAAATTGGTTTGTAGGCATGCGTATCTTAAAAATAAATGATTCAAATATCTACATAATATCTTAATTCATAACAACAACAATAATTTTGTAATATTTTTTATGTCCCGGTTATAAAAATAAAAGAATCTAACAAATACAGATTTTGAGTTTTTATTTAAAATTCAAACCTTGGTAGCGACCTCTAAATGACATTTAAAAAATTCAAAAAAAATACTGAAATACTTTCTAATGGTATATAATCAACTAACGTGGTGCCCCGCGAAATTAAAGATTTTTTTTTTCTTAGGAATAAGGACCACCCCAATGTATATATTAAAATTTTAACCTCTTTATATGATAAAATACATTTTGACCTCTCATAGTGGGACCCTCTCTAACTAAGACAACTGTCATGTTAACCTGCCTATTTGGGAAACTATGTGAATAGAAAACCTCTAGTATAATTCATGATAAATATAATTCTAGGTCCATTGAGATCCCAGTTAAACAGGTTCATTTTGTGAAAATTTCTGCACTCTACCTATTACAGTTCACAAGATACAGCCCACAAACAGACAGACAGACAGTGGAGTCTTGGTAATAGGGTCCCATTGACACCTTTCGGGTACAGAATCCTAAAAAGTACTTTATGCTAATATTTCCAACATTTTTAAAATTCTGGATATCAGATATCCCAATTTATAAAAGTACTAAAAAATATTTGCTCAAAGATTTGGCGATTAGGAATTTGAAAGTTTCATAATTTCTATTTTGTTACTTTGACAAAGTGCCATTTTTCTCCAAAAAACACTGCAAATTTCAATATTCTTTGATGTCCAACAAGTAACAACATACAACAATTCACAATTAATGGAAAATTTGCTGAAGAAACTCAAAATACGAGTACAAAGAATTTTCAGAAGCCTGATATTTTCATAAAATTTAACTGTTTAAGGAAAAGGTTTCACATACATGGATTAAAAGCCATCTTCATGGCCAGACTTTAGCAGAATTCATTTTAACAGTAAACTCTTATTTCCCAGATCACTCTAATCTCTAACTACTCTAAATTCAAACTCATAACTGGGAAATTTTCGCCCATAAAATATACAGGGGTCATTTAATTTAATGACTTGTGTGATTGAGTAACACAAACATCCATACATCCACACTTTCGCATTTATAATATTAGTAGTATTAGGATTTTGTCACAGCAAAAAAAAAACTTGTTGTTCCTTGTGTATCGTCCTTCCCCAACATCCTACTTTCCTATCCTAGCAAAACAACTTAAATATGTTCCATGATATGCTTGTGCTTGACGTCAAAAATAGGTACCTTATGGACAATAATATAAATTAAAAATTTATAACACCCCCGACCAGTCAAGGTTACAGTAACTAGTCCAAAGTATCTGAGTTTTCCAAAACATCATTTTCAAATAAATAATCATGTATCTAGCCAACGTCGATCTTGACAGCTTGACATTTGTCAATTGACATAATATTATGAACCTAACGGTTATCTAACCTTCTTTTCTGCAAGAAAACTGGAAAAGAGCTGATAACTTTTAAACGGCTGAACCAATTTTTTTGGATTATAGCCAAGAACACTCTCGATTAAGCCACCTTTCAAACAAAAAAAACTAAATTAAAATCGGTTCATTCGTTTAGGCGCTACGATGCCACAGACAGATACACAGATACACACGTCAAACTTATAACACCCCTCTTCTTGGGTCGGGGGTTAAAAACAGGTTTAGGTTGGACGAGCTTGTCATAGTTTGCTAGGTACTATGCCAGCCAAGTAACCTCCTAGTGCGCCTGGGTGCTGCTGGTCCCTTTTGGATATGTCCGAGGGGAAGAGCAGTATTCTGAAAGTGAACAACGGGACGCAAGCGACATGGGTGTGATCGCCGCCTGTCAGCCTAGCCATCAACCTGTTCTCACCCGTTCAGTAGTCCCTGGGTCGTGATGCGCACTTCATTGGTGCGTTTCAGACGCGCAGTGAGGGGAAATCGCGAGTAGGTCCCCGGTGGAGGATTCGCCTCGGCGGATGTCGCTGGCTGGGTCGCGGTTGATAACTTCGATGTTCCCGTGAACCAGTCGCAAGGCGACGCGCAGTAGCGCCGCTGGATTTTAGCGGGTATTCCGGCCACCTCTCGGTCGGCAAGTCCTACATACCCGACCCGTTCCCGGGAGGTATGCGTAAACGCATTTCCCCGCGTGAAAAAAAAGAAGGTACCCTACTTGCCGAATTGGAAGCTAGGGTAGATAAAAATTGTTTGTACCCATTACTGCATTTACATTCAATCACTAAATGGTTTAATTACATGGGCCTCAAACTAGACTAATTTGTATAATCAAATAAAATACAGAATAATAATGAAAAATGTGCATTTGGTAAAATGGAAATTTATTACCTAACTTAAAAATAAATAGTTCAGTTACGTATCTAGCTTAGAAGTTATAACAATTTTTTAGATTCTATGATATGCGCCTGGCTCTAAACCCTTTCTAAACTATAACAAGACAAGAATTGGCCGGTAACTTACCGATTTGTGATTTACTGGTTTCATGCAAAGCCTTAGATGTTAGATATTCTTCAAATTTTTGGTCAATGTAGGTATTTATTTTATCAGCAACAGCATGAGGGATATTAGAGATTTCGCTTTCTGATAAAACATTTAGTAAATGGTTTTTTTCACCGGCTTCCACACTCGCAGCCTCCATTTTCTGTTACCGTACCATAAGAGAGTAGATAATAGAGAGAATAGTAAGATATTCTTTGCGTACCATTGACAATGTACAAAGAAAAGAAGAGTCAAAGCAGTGTTGCGATTTGCCACCTCGGATAGAAAACAAAATATACAGTTGTCACGGGTAACATTGTAAGCATATCAAGCATGCAAAAACTAATTTTAAATAAGAAGCATTCTTCGTTTATGCAATCAACGAAAGAAATAAAATAACTGGAAATTTTACAAAAGATTATTATATTCGATCAGGTATATGGAGTACCTAAACGAAGTAACTAACTATGTACTATTCTCATGAGAAAGTTGATTTGTACAAAAAGTTTTAAGTACAATATATCGAAATTTTGCTTCGTGTACTATACAGGATATATGAAAAACCAAAAGACCACCACCACAAGACCACAAAAAGGTGTTTTTTTCAGCCTTATCTTCAATTTTCACCCCATAATTTAAAAAAAACCAGCCAAGTGCGAGTCAGACTTGCGCACGGAAGGTTCCGTACTCGGGTATTTTTTCAATATTTTGCACGATAAATCAAAAACTATTATACATAAAAATAAATAAAAATGTATGAAGAAAAATAGAATGTACAGGAGCCCTTTCATATGATACCCCACTTGGTAAAGTTATCTTACTTTGAAAATTAAAACACGTTTTAATTTTTTTTTTTAAATGACGTAACTACAAATTCGTGGTTTTCAGATGTACCATAAGATGTACGGTCTATTCCTGTACTTGTGCTTTATGACCTACCTACCTGCCTTTCATGATTCTAGGTCAACGGGAAGTACCCTATAGGTTTCTTGACAGACACGACGGACAGACGGACAGACGAACAGACTGACAAACAGACAGACAACGAAGTGATCCTATAAGGGGTCCGGTTTTCCTTTTGAAGTACGGAACCCTAATAAAACCAAATAAAACCGACGCCAAACGCTTGTAGCAAACAAGAAAACAGCAAGCATAGTCATACACCACTTTTTTTTTTTTTTTTTTTTCTTTAAATCTGGCTTTACTCTGATTAGCCAATGTCAAGTTTGTGATATTTTCAAGTTATTGAATTTATACAAGTATGGACTCCGTCTGCGCCGGCGCCCGCTGACATACGCGCGGCGCCCCTCTAGAGCGCTTCCCAGTCAGTTCCACCACCAAATAACACCAACTAACACAAAAACCAGCCACTCTCAACAAAAAAAAACACTCCAAACAAGCACAGCACGCGCGCCAGCAAACGCCACCGCAGACGAAGTCCAACACCACTTAACTAGTTAGTACTTTTTATACACAATGTTTGGATTTTGGCTTGCAGCCATTGATTGATTGATATTATAAAATAATATAAATTATAAAGGCGCGACGATTTTTTTTCTCTCTCGTCTGGCTTTACAAAGATTAGCCAATGTCAAGTTTGTAGTTATTTGCATAGGTTATATTTTGTACCAAGTTAGGGACTTGGGAAACTATAAAAGTATGGACTTCGTCTGTACCGGCGCCCGCCGACACACGCACGGCGGCGCCCCTTTCGAAGAGCGCTATCCAGTCAGTTTTGACAAAAAAAAAACACTCCTAAAAGGCAGAGCACGCCCGCCAGCTAACACCAACACAGACGAAGTCCATCAAGAGTAACTCTTGCTCTATATACATTTATAATAGGTAGGTACTCTTTGGGTAAAACCTTTCATTCAAAGTTCCCAAACCCAAGCGTTAGCAACATGCTTGCCAGTGCTTGTTGTTTGCTGTTGGTCGCAAGCATGTGGCGCTGCCATCAACCTATGGTTAATTTGTCAATGCTTATACTCATATATGTGTCTCTGTAGGTCTCTGTGCTTGTCAATGATAGTTATTCTATGTTTGTTCTGTCCCTGTCATTTTCCGAAATCAAAAAAAAAGTCATTCGAAAACGAAAAGGCGAACACGAAAAACTGAAATTGAAATGGACTCAATGGAGGAAGAACAATGTTTACATCAGTGCGAAAACTATATTCAAAATCATAATATTCAAGTATTATTAAAAGACTGCATAGTACAGCTTTGTTTACATAAACCTGAAAATCCTGTTACATTTTTGAGACAGTATTTTCAAAAACTAGAACGAGTAAGTTTTGTTTATAGGACATAACAAACACAATAGTTAGAAGACACTGATCGAAATAGATATTAAATTAATGATGCGAATACGGTTTACGATTCTCCAAAATATTACGATGTGAAAATATTTGTGGTGGGGACGGGAAGTTTATATTCGTATGATACCCGAGTTGACAGCCGCGAACTGAAAATAGAATCGGGAAGATTCCTGAGAAGTGCTCTTTATTTTAGTCTATAAATATTGTGTTAAAACTATATTTAATGACTGCGTAACGTTTCCTCGTTTGTGTGCAATAAGTTTCTGGAGTTGAAACCAAATCACGATTCCTTTAAAATTCACATTCACAAGCTTTTTTGTGTTTAAGTAATAAGTACATCATACAAAGATCATTCTTTATCGAGGTTGCTTATGAAGAGTTTAAAAATGGTGGTGAGATTCTATTTTCATTAATTAGACACTAAGCTACCTATAATTTGATATTAGATTTCATAACACTTATTATAAAATAATAGCCACTATCTGGCATCAATACTGTACCTTAGGTACATAAATATATTAAGGCATATTCTTTACATTTAAGTATAGATTTTACAAACTATTAAAATACATAATATAAGAATATTAAGAATCAGTGATTTGGAATATTGATATTCATTCAAATATGTACTTAAATAGGTGCTCTGGAAGATCTGTTAATTTACTTATTTGAATAACAATATTCCTAGTGCTTTATGAATTTTATAAAATGTTTAGTTGTTTTACTGCAACCACCTGTTATGGTGAGTGATAATGTTGCACACATGCCAAGAAGATGCCTATTCAATGTTAATTTGAAGGCATATACAATAATATATAATTATTATTAATTATAAAAAATCATAGGAAAAATTGGATGTGGCAAATCATTCTAGATCTTTGATACTTGAAACAAGAAAACACTGCTTTGATTATCAATTTATTATTATCACCATAGCTTGTTAAGTTCAAAATGGTACAGACCCTTATAATGCTTGATGTACCTGTGTAGTATATTATGGTTTATGATTATGCTATATTTAATAGGTTTTTTTCCCTATTTTTTTAAAAATAGTGTTACAATTATTCTGCGTACTAGTGGGTTGTTGGTGAGTTAAGATGTAAATAATGCCATATCTCAGGTAACTCACTGGTTTAATGTGAATAATTTAAACTAAGTGTGTTGAATTTGCACTGCCCAATATCAAGAACACAAGTAATAATAATTTCATGGTAAATAATAATGTATTAAAACTAGAAAACACTATTTTTTTTAATTTACAAACTAGTGGGTGGCTGCAATCAGCACTACCATATTTCTGAGGATAACCTTTAAGATGTAAAGCTCCAATGGGGCACCATATCAATTCTTGCTGGCAAACTGAGTTCTGCAGCTTACGCTGTTAGAATGATTTGACAGTTAACTGAGGTAAAAACTGCAAAGGCAGTATATCTTGCATATTTTCACAGTATTATGTCTTATGGATTCTTAATATGGAATAAAGATATTGAAAGAATTTTTATATTACAAAAAGAGCATTATGCACAATTTATAATTTAAAACCATGCAAATGCCTTTGAGAGAATTTTAAAGAAATAGGGGTCCTTACAGTAGCCTCTCAATATATCTACGATAACAAAATTTTTGTAAGACAAAATATTCTTATTTACAAGAAAATTGGTAATCTGCATGATAGGCAAACTAGAAAATGTAATGAGCTTGTGACTCCTATGTTCCGGCTCAGCAAAGTACAAAAGTAATTTGTAGGAATGGGTATAATCTTTTATCTTAACAAAATTCCACAGTAAATTTTGGACTTGCCTTTACACAAGTTTAAAAATCCATTAAAAATATCAGTTTCACACTGACGACGACACTGATTACACTACTTTACAAAAATTTTTTTTTTTTCTTTTATCCAAAGACAATACTGAATGTGGTTTCTACCTACCCTCTTATGACAAAAATATATCTCTTATATTTTTATCACATCAAGTTTTTTTAATGTACCCTCATTAAGTTATTTCGCTGACTTGTTACTGGTGCTGAGTTAGTATTTGCTTTTGTTGTATTAGTCTTATAATTAAACATTTTGATTGGTTTAAAAATAGCCTAAAGACAGTGTAAATTACTCCAGATAAGTTTTGCTATGTTTGTGATCAAATTATCCTATCAAAAAACAAGAGATATATTACTGAAGCCGTAAAACGAGCCTATTTCCAATATTTCCAAATCTTGGTGACAAATCTTGCTAAATATTGGGTTCCTTGAGTGGTATGTGAAAATTGTAGAAGTATATTACTGAACTGGTCTGAAAAAAAAAATACTTGCAGTTTGGCTTCCCAAATGTTATGGAGGAACCAACAAATCACGCTACTTACTGTTACTTTATAGCGGTAGTAAAAAATTTTTTGCGCAACCATAAATCAGAAGATTATGAAGAAATTGTTTCCAATTTGTTGAAGAATTACCATAAGATGGGGGTGAA
Organism: Maniola jurtina; assembly: GCF_905333055.1. NCBI lineage: Eukaryota > Metazoa > Arthropoda > Insecta > Lepidoptera > Nymphalidae > Maniola > Maniola jurtina. Next base: position 7,022,971 of record NC_060037.1, on the reverse strand, counting down.
TATGTCATTAAAAATTCATTTTTTACATTCTCACCTGGGTTTTTTTCCTGTGAACCTGGGAAGCGTAAGCGATGAACATGGTGAACGTTTTCATCAAGATTTGAAGATTTATGAAGAGAGGTATCAAGGTTTTTGGGATAAAAACATGCTCGGTGATTACTGCTGGTCTATATTAAGAGAAACTGATACTAATCAGTATAAAAGCAGAAGTAATCTGTATAATTTTTAATTTTTTTATAGGTCACACATAGAAAATTGTTAAAAACAAATATAGTAAATATTAAAAAAACTCGACGTCCTATTTTTTTTCCTCTTCAGCATTTAACATAGGGTCCATTACTCTACCGATCCACATTAGTTTCATCTATTTTTCAATTATTTTTTTAAATGTACTTTTACTGACTGACTGTAATGTACTATTATTTATGTCAAACACAATAATCAAGAGAACATACTCCCGTCCCAAAAGACGTTGCTAATTGGTCCAGAATTTAATTTTTCGTCTGACTAAATAAGGTTCTCAATTTGGCCTGTATGTATGTATTTTCCCTTCAATTTTCCCGTTTCTAGCTTGCCCAATTTGAATGTGCTTTTTTTTACAAATAGATCTTCATAATAGTCGATGAATGCGCGGCGTTTAGGGCCTTCGCTGCGCTGGGGTTGTAACTGACGTGGATTTCATTTGAAATAGATCTTATATAGTGTATATGTTGGTGAATGTTTGTCTAGAAGATGCCCAGAAATGTAGAAGATGATTATGAAAGAGAATTTGGTGATGAACTTTGTACGGTACAGGAGCAAGTAAAAGCAGCAGCAGCCGCGGCCGCGACGTCGGAGGGCGAGGCTGACGGCGAGCTGTCGCCGCTGCCGGTGCCGGGCGGGCAGCTGCCGCGGCGCCGCGGCGGCATCAGCGCCGAACCCGTCACAGAAGAAGATGCTACCAGCTACGTCAAAAAGGTGATCTCAAATCTGCAGTCCTACTCGTATTTCGAAAAGGGTTTTAACTGCAAAAAATAGTTCATTCTACACCTGTATATTGTGTTTTTTTTAATGCGACAGTTCAGTGAAATCCAAAATCATGAGAGATAAAAGGAAATTCTCTTAGAAAGCGTTAGCTAATACAATATCACAAATAAAATAATAAATGATGTAGGTACCTATCTATTAGTCCTTAAAAGTATGAATAAATATCTTGAATGCTTTCAGAATAAAGGACTTGTAAGTGATTGCTCATGGTTTAGCTATCTCAATTTAATTGCTTTAAAGGCCAGTTTTTGCTTGCTTAAAATTAATTTAAGATTTTGTAATATTTATTAGAATATCTTAAATTAATAATTGTTCTCATTTGAGAGTAATTATCATTACATAATTCATCTTTAGACAATTTGTAGGTTGGTTCATTTTGGTATAACTGGGTTCAATTGTTTATTATTTTTAACCCCCGACCAAAAAAGAGGGGTGTTATAAGTTTGACGTGTGTATCTGTGTATCTGTGTATCTGTCTGTGGCATCGTAGCTCCTAAACTAATGAACCGATTTTAATTTAGTTTTTTTTTTTGTTTGAAAGGTGGCTTGATCGAGAGTGTTCTTAGCCATAATTCAAGAAAATCGGTTCAGCCGTTTGAAAGTTATCAGTTCTTTTCTAGTTATTACTGCAACCTTCACTTGTCGGGGGTGTTATAAATTTTTAATTTACACTTGTTTTAATATTTAATACGTTTCTCTAATAATGCACTTAATAACAAAGCTTTGTTATCAGGTGTTTTTAAATTTTTGGTTTTTCAAGGTGGTGCCAAAAGACTACAAGACAATGGGAGCATTGTCGCGAGCAATCGCCTCTAATGTGCTATTTACACACTTGGATGAATCAGAACGGGCAGACATGTTCGATGCAATGTTTCCTGTGCAATGTCTACAAGGCGAAACAGTGATCCAGCAGGGAGATGAAGGAGATAACTTTTACATTATTGATTCTGGGGAAGTAGAGGTAAGAATTTTAATTATAGTCAATTTTTTAATCCCAGAGACCAAAATGACAACTAGAAATTTTGTAAAACATAAAAATAATGATTAGCAAATATAGTGCTGTCCTCATGGTTCCGGTTCGTAAATCGTTAATAAAATAATATTTCGTGCAAAGTGAATAAAATAAACTTATGAAATGTGTAATTACGGGATAAAAACCTAGCACTAATCACATATTATTTGAAAGACTTAATAATATAGTAACAAAAAATACAAAAAATAATTCATATAAGGAATTTTTCAATAGTATGTAAAATTCATAAATTGATACTTATTTCATTTGAATCAATTATTTTGTTGAACGTTTTGTTGACTCATATTTATATTATCGGTATCGGTCAATAATAATAATTATTTACTATCTGTAAGTGTCATACATAATTTGACGTATCTTTTAGCTAAATCGATAATTTAAAATGGTTAGCAAATTCAAAACTAACAGCGACGTAGATATTACAAATTTTGGAAGACCTTTTTAATAATTCCTAAGAAATAATTTATTTTTGAATAAATAGTCATCATCCCAATTAGGACACGTCCGCGCGTCTTCTTTCCAATTTCTTGTAAATATTAAAAGTTTGTTCTACACGCTGCGCGCGCCGCAGGACGCACCCGCTCCCACCTGGACCGCCCGCTTACAGTAGTTTACTACATTAATTTAATTACATGTTTTTTCTCTTTCTTATAAGATGTATTTCTTTCTATGATGTAAGTGTTCTCGCTCACACAGTTTTTTAGCATTTTATCTTGTGTCTTTGATCTTGCGCACGCCAAATAAAAAAATATGAATGTAATAATAATAATTTAATTTTAAAACTTAGTGAGATTTTGCTTTATGTAATTTCACAGGCCACTTTAAGTTGGGTAACAAATATGTACTACTTTTAGGTAGTCATGTTACATTATGAAAAGGCTTTTCACGTGATATTTCACATGCTACCTGTGTAATCTACCACCATCTCTACCATGGCACAATATCTAAAGAAGCGACGCTTACTCCCCTGCGACAATTTATCGTTGCCCGCAATGTAATGGCACGGCTACTGGCACTGCCGCGCTGGCGTCACTTGTCACGTTGGTCTTGTCCCACTCGATTGGCGTCGTTCAGGCCTGCAATAATTACCCACACACACGAATCGTATGCGGACAAGCCAGTGTGCTGGTAGTAGTAGGGATGTGACGACGGCTGGCTGCGCGCCGCAGGTGCTGGTGAACGGCGAGCCGGTGACGACGATCGGCGAGGGCGGCAGCTTCGGCGAGCTGGCGCTGATCTACGGCACGCCGCGCGCCGCCACGGTGCGCGCGCGCTCGCCGCTCAAGCTGTGGGGCCTGGACCGCGACTCCTACCGCCGCATCCTCATGGGCTCCACCATCCGCAAGCGCCGCATGTACGACGAGTTCCTGTCGCGCGTCTCTATACTTGGTATGTTGGCTAATCTATCTTCTCTATACCCATACTCCCACACTAATATTATAAACGTTAAGTCTGCCTGTCTATCTATCTTAGTTTTTCACAGCCCCTCTGGTTAACCGATTTTGACGTTTGCATTCTGAAAACGGACATAGGCTAATTTTTGTTCCAGAAAATCAAATTAAATTAAAACCGGCCAAGTGCGAGTCAGATTCGCGCACCGAGGGTTCCGTTCTCGGGTATGTTTTTCGATATCTTGCACGATAAATCAAAAACTATTTCTATGCATAAAAATAAATAACAATCTGTTTTAGAATGAACAGGTAAAGCCCTTTCATATGAATCCCTACTGGTATAGTTATCTTACTCTGAAAATTGAAAATATTATTATTTGTTCATGAACACATTTTAATAATTTTTTTCTATGTGGCTTCAAATTCACGGTTTTCGGATTTTTTCTTAACTTGTGCTATAAGACCTATCTACCTGCCAAATTTTATGATTCTAGGTCAATGGGAAAACCTATAGGTACCTTATAGGTTTTCTTGACAGACACAATCAGTATAATTTGAAAGGGCTTTACCTTTACATTCTAAAACAAATTTTTATTCATTTTTATGCATACTAGTTTTTGATTTATCGTGCAAAATGTCGGAAAAATACCCGAGTACGGAACCCTCGGTGACCGAGTCTGACTTGCACTTGGCCGGTTTTTTACTATCCCAAAAACAGTGGAGTTCCAAGGAGATAAAAAATTCACGCAGACGAAGTGGCGGGCACTAAATGCTTGACTCAAGCATAAGCAATCATTGTAAACGGTCAACACGCTAGGCTCTAGCAAGTATCTAGGTACGTGCTTGCCTGTCTCGGAAGCCCTTTAGATTTTCATTTATGTTTAGTTACCGAAAAAAAGTGTTTTTAACCCCCGACCCAAAAAAAGAGGGGTGTTATAAAGACGTAGGTATCTGTCTGTGGCATCATAGCTCTGAAACTAATGAACCGATTTTAATTTAGTTTTTTTTGGTTGAAAGGTGGCTTGATCGAGAGTGTTCTTAGCTATAATCCAAGAAAATCGGTTGAGCCGTTTGAAAGTTATCAGCTCTTTTCTAGTTACTGTAACCTTCACTTGTCGGGGGTGTTATAAATTTTAATTAACACTTGTGTTACAGAAAGTTTAGAGAAGTGGGAGCGGCTGACGGTGGCCGACGCGCTGGAGCCGGTGTCGTTTAGCGACGGCGAGACCATCGTGCGGCAAGGCGAGCCCGGAAACGACTTTTATATCATTGTTGAAGGTGAGAACTGAGAACTGACACGCATTATAAAAACCAGTCAAGTGCGAGTCGGACTCGCACACGAAGGGTTTCGTACCATCGTACAAGATATATTAATGTGCAACGCGGCAAGTTAATGACAACAGCGCCATTTATATGTGACTAGCTGACGCCTGCGACTTCGTCCGCGTGGATTTAGGTTTTTCGAAATCCCGTGGGAACTCTTTGATTTTCCGGGATAAAAAGTAGCCTATGTGCTAATCCATGATACTATCTATTTCCATTCCGAATTTTATTCCCAGCCAAATCCGTCCAGTGGTTTTTGCGTGAAGGAGTAACAAACACACACACACACACACACACACACACACACACACACACACACACACACACACACACACACAAACTTTCGCTTTTATAATATTAGTGCGATTTTGTAAATAAATTTTTTTGTGAACACGTTTTAATTTTTTTTTTGTAACCACAAATTCTCTGTTTTCGGATAGACAGACATACAGACAGACAACAAAGTGATCCTATAAGGGCTCCGTTTTTCAATTTGAGGTACAGAACCCTAAAAACGGAACCCTTATAGGATCACTTTGTTGTCTGTCGGTCTGTTTGTCTGTCGTGTCTGTCAAGGAAACCTGTAAGGTAGGTACTTCCCATTGACCTAGAATCATGAAATTTGGCTGGTAGGTAGATCTTATAGCACAAGTAAAGGAAAAAGTGGGAGCAAGTGGGAGAAAAAAATGTTTTTGAATGTAAATGTTAACAATAGGTATATTTTGGCAGGCACAGCCGTAGTGCTGCAGCAGCGCGGCGGCTCGGCCGGCGGCGCGGGCGCGCAGGAAGCCGTGGAGGTGGGGCGGCTCGGGCCCTCGGACTACTTCGGCGAGATCGCCCTGCTGCTAGACCGGCCGCGCGCCGCCACCGTGCGCGCCGCCGGCCCGCTCAAGTGCGTCAAGCTCGACCGCGCCAGGTCAGTGCTACGCCGCATACGCTCCTGCCACTGCACTGCTCCGAGCGGGCGCGCAGGAAGCCTACTACTACACCTGAACCAACCGGAGAGAGATCCCTCCCGGGGAAGACCCCGATAACTTCTTTGGCACAATAGGGCCTTGGACTGTAGTAATAAAATGATGTGATGTTTTGTGTAGAAGTAGTTTATGCGGCGTTACTTTGACTTTGCTCAGACTTAAGTTTCAGTTAAAACGAGACAAGTAACTTACACACTAGCGTTGCCTAATTTCATGCCCACTTTGGCTAAATATAAATAGTCTGCTATGCTACATTAGTACCAATTAAGTTGTACCAAACTAAATTGCCAGGTCTAACCTAACCCTTATTTCGATTCTTTTCACTATGCTTTTTGCTGAAAAGGATAGAATTATTTTGTGGATCGATCAATTTAGTTTACTAAGGGCTGATTTTTGATTCCTCAGATAAAAGTTATTTGACGATTGAAAAATCGACCCTAAATAATTCAGTAAACTAAATATTATAATTGTACATTATATATAATTTGAAAAAATACCATTAGAATTTTAAATAGTCTAAAAATATACCTCTAAGATAATAAGAATTATCTAAAAGCTGATCATAATATTTTAATGCATTTTGTTTCAGGTTCGAGCGAGTGTTAGGTCTGTGTGCGGACATCCTTAAAAGAAACATCGCACAGTACAACAGTTTTGTTTCCCTTTCGGTGTAAGGATCTATTGTGCAGTTCATTTAAGATGAATCGTCCACACTTGCCCAGTGGCCGTGCCGCCGCCAACGCGTGCGACGCTGCGTACAACATTTAACAGCAAGTGGCCGACAAAGCCGGCGGCATGTTACACATTTTATGCCATATTAAGCTTGCGGAGCCGCTGACGCAATGCGTTTGTCTGTATCAGACTATATTATGTTTCTGACTATAGTAAAATATGTTATAGGTGGCGTCGAACTTCTTGAATTTCTCGCGTTCGTGTTTGCGTTGGTACAATAAACATAGCTATTTGCACTAACCGCCAGTAAATATTATACATCGAGCATTTCGAATAGATGATCGCGCTGACCTCTACTAATACAAGTACGCTGGACCTGCAATTGCCGACCTGTTTTCGCTGAAAACAGTTTATTGTTAAATGCTAATGCGATCCTACTCGTCCACCGACTATAAACACGCAAGAAGTTTGGCGTCACCTCAACGGCCAAAACAAGGCCAATCTTGAATCAGTGTAATTTTATAGCTGAAGCACAAAACTTACTTAATATAGAACTTCTATTTTTAACCTTTTTCAATGGAATATACTAAGGTGTGCTTAAATTAAAAACATGAACGAATAAATGTTCGAAGTTATTGAAAGTAGTATAATATCGAAAAATTATAGTGTTCAACAGAATCTACGACTTCGGCCAAATTGACCCGAAGTTTTTGCCGAAGCCGAAGGTTTCTAGCAAGCGCCGAAATTGAACGATCTGTTACAAATGTTGTGGCGGTATCGACCAGAAATAGACATTCTGCCGGACACTAAGATATTACTTTGCGTTTGACTCAACACTTTAATTTATTGCAAGTGCTAGATGTTAGATTAACCTATAAGTATTATTGCTATACTTATTATAACAGTACACAGAACTTTAGTCATACTAAATCATTCTGTAGTGGTGCCTACTAATAACAATTTGTTTCTGACTAGTTGGTAATGGCCTAAGAGCCAGCGCGTGCCAGACCTTCGTTATTTTATAAATGCTGAAAGTTTCTGTGCGTTTTGTCCCCAATACAGAGGAACGACAAGCATTAAATTATAACAAAGGCCTATAAATAAATTAATATAAACAGGTACATAATAATGTAATGTTCCGCAATAAGTAATTCGTTATTGTGGCAATTTATTACATACTTCCATCATGATCGACCCATCGCCGAGTCACTACTGAGCACGGGTCTCCTAGAAGAGTTATGGCCATAGTCTGCCAAGCTGGTCCAGTGCGGATTGGCAGACTTCACACACCTTCGAGAAAATTATGGAGAAGTCTCAAATGTGCGGTTTTCCTCACGAGGAATTAAAATTAAATCAAATTATATTTAATGGCTTAAAACTCTGAAAATAAAAAAATCAGAGAACTTCGGTAGGTGCGTACCCGGGATCGAAACCCCGACCTCCCGAAAAGAAAGCCGACGTCCTAACCACTAGGCTATCATCGCTTAAAAGTTTAGTAATAATTATTTAACTATAAACCTGATCGTTTTTCTTTGTTAAACTTTCACTAAAGAGCATTTAAAATGTATAACTAAGATATGCGTAATGCGCTTACTACGTTAATTAAATAGGTACCTACTAACTATAAATGAATCCCCATCAATCCATCGCTGGCCCACTACTGAGCATGGATCTCCTCTCAGCGTGAGAAGGGTTTAGACCATAGTCCACAATGCTGGACAAGTGCAGATCGGCAGACTTCACACAGAACCTCATGGAGAACCCTCAGATATGCAGGTTTTTGTTTTAACAAGTGATATTTAATTACTGAAACGTTTATAGCTCCAAAAAGTTAGAGATGCATGCCCAAGAATGAACTCTGGATGCCCCAAATAGAGGCTGATGTGAGATGTCTTAACCATCTATCTGCTATAAATGTATACCTTTACCCTACTTTAATGCAAATAGGTAAAGTAGCAATAACAGTTAGGTATTACCAGATAAATGATGATTGAGGAGTTTAATTTTATTTATTTATTATTATGGATTAATATAAATGATTGTAAAATGTTATGAATATAATTTTGTTACTTCTTAATTATTTGTTTCATTTATCATATACCTACTAGTAAATTGTAGATGTTTCATACAACCAACTTTGGTTATTGAAATATTTAGGTACAAATGAACAGCACAGACTGTATTCAGTGATATTAATTGATGTAGGTAAATGCGAAAGTGTATATCTGTCTGTCTGTTGCCTTTCACGACCTAGGTATCCGCTTAAGCGATTTTGAGGTTTGGTAGTTGGTACCATTGATGGTTGTTACAAAGGTAGCATCCAGGACATAAACAAAGGCTGCTTTTTACCCCAGAAACTCCAAAGTTTAAAAAAGCTAAGCACGGAAAAAGTCACTACTAGAAGTGTACTTGAAAATATAGAAATACTTAGTAATTTTTCAAGAAAAACGTACAATAAATGTATAGCAATTTAAATAATAATAGGTAACTATTTAAATAATACAAACTTTATACAGTTTTAAATTGTATTTTTATATTATGCATGTCCTTTCATGATGAAGTCAATGTAGATTTAAAACTAGGAATTTGATTGATAGCTTCTTATAAGTAGGCAGGCACTCAATAATCTAAATTTTCATTTGGATTATTTGTTGAGTGGCTATTTTAACGATGCCATAAAAATCTTCATGAAGATGAGATCTCCAAAACTTGCATCTGCCCCACACTATAGCTGGAAAATTTGGCGATTGTATTCCTTGAAATATCCTCGCAATACTCCGACCAGTGAATTTACAATCCTTGTAGGTAGCTATCAGTGCTCGAACATCTGATGTCACTCGCTCAATGTCCAATGGTCTCTCTTGTAAAAGAACATTTTCAGGCAAATTGTTTTGTCTCGAAAAATAATTATTTATTATTGCTTTTAATTCATTAGATTTTTTTTCCATTCCTTCTTCATTAAAAGTAATTCTATCCCAAGAATAGTTACAAAGTTGATTGAAGGCTTTATTTATTTCTTCCAACTGATGCAACATATTTTTTTCCTGATTGAGCACAATTTTATGCAGGTCATCTAAAACATTGTCTAGTTCGGAGGCAGATAAATCACCTGGAGCTTTTAATTTGAATCCTAGCGTATGAAATTCTACTTTTAAGTGAGACCTTTTGGATGCGCCATCTTTAGTAATCCATTCTAAATTTTTTAAATGGTACTTAGTCATTCCGCTTTCCCAACCGATTGCTGCTGCTACTTCTATGACATTGAATTCCAAAACATTATTCATAGTAATATTATTGTTTTTCTTTCCTTCTAATAAATATGCCATTGCAAGGGGAGGACAAGTTTTAGCAGCTTCTAATATTTTGATAGGGCCTCCATATGACGAAATTGTACACATTGTGTAAGCATTGTTAAGAACTTTAATATAGTGTTTGTGGTGTAGTTCTATGTAACATAATAATGTTGCTATATTTTCGGAAGGTAGATCTAGTTCTTCAACTGTAGTATCAATTGGAATGCTAACTTCGTGCCCTTCACATCTTGCTTGATTGTTTGATGTATTGACTGAGCCGTCTGTTGATTTGCACTTGCAAGGTATAAATACCTTTTCAAGGAGTTTTCTAATGACTGGCCTTTCAATAGAATTTGCATAAATGTGTTTAAGTAATTCATCTTTATCACAAGTACTATTGTTCATAAATACATGGCAAAATGCAGACTGACCATCTCTTCCTGCTCTACCCACTTCTTGTACATATGATTCAAAACTAGGAGGCATGTTATAATGTATGATACATCGAATATCTGATTTGTTGATACCCATCCCAAAAGCAACGGTTGCAACAATTATTTTTAATGTGCCATCCATGAAGTGCTTTTGAATTTTTTTTCTTTGAGCTGCGGACATGCCTGCATGATATGCTTCAGCAATATAAGACATTCTTTTACGCTTTTTACTTTGTTGTTCCATATTAATTTTTCCAGGCTGTGAAAGACAGGATCTTATTATTGCAGCAACCCTCTCACATTCATTCCTTCTGATACAATACACTATAATAGAATCAAAAGAGCTGATTCTTTCCGATGCTAATAAAGAAACTAGTGCCCTATCTTTATCGTTTTCTAAAGAAACAGATAAGTACAGATTGATTGGTAGTGCAGGATTCGTCACAACACCATTCAGGCCGTCTGGTATATTTATGTGATCAATGACACTGTTGATTGTTGCTTGGCTCGCTGTAGCTGTTAAACCAAGAATGCATTTCACATTTAACTTTTCTCTTAGAACTCTACAAATCATTAGATAGCTGGGACGGAAATTATGACTCCATTGAGAGACACAGTGAGCCTCATCAATACATGCAAATGCAATCGGAGGTAAAGATTTGAATAAACCTGCAAATCCACTTGAAGTATCACCAGCAATAAGAGCTTCAGGAGATATAAGCAGAATATTGATTTCACCATTTTTTAAGCATTCCATTATTTTTCGTCTTTGAGTAGGTGGTTGATTTGTGTGCAGGCATCCCGCTTTCAAAAATTCAGGCATACTCAACACTTGATCTTCCATCAATGAAACCAGTGGTGATATCACTAATGTTATACATTTGTAGTGCTGACTGTAGATGTACGCCGGGAGCTGATAACATAGGGACTTTCCACCACCTGTAGAAAGAATGAGTAATGTGGACAACCCCGACAAAATACGCTTAATAGCCGGTTCTTGGCCAGAGCGAAATGAATTATGGCCAAATTTCTTCAGAATATTGTATAATTCTGTAGTATTGTCTTCTAATGTATTGTATATTGGTTTAATTTCACTGGAGTTTTCAGGTGTGCTGGCTAGTAATTGCATGAATTCTTTAGGCACTTTACTTGCTTCATATACAAAAGAACTTAACTGTTTTTCGATTGACTGTTCAGATTCCTTATTGTTCTCATTGATGATTTTTTGCATGTCTTCTAATGTTGGCATATCAGTATTGTCACATTGCTCTAATGGTATAAGAGTATTTTCTCTATGTGCAGTACAATAACGAGCCATATGACCACCTGATCCACATTTGAAACACGTCATTTTCCCTCCTTCAGGGAATTCCATTCCACCATGAAGTGCTTTCTTATCTCTCCACAATTGCTTTTTGTATTTGGAATAGTTAATGCCTTTTCTACCTCGTACAAAGACTTTTTTTTCTATATTGATCCTTACAAAGTTCTCATTCAATGTTCCATTTTGAATTTTCTTTTCCATTTTATCAATTCCCCCTGTACTATTTGACTGTTTAGAGTTACCATTTTTTATTGATGACCCTACAGTTTTAAGAATGTCAGATACATTGGCATGTCGTGGATTTATTTTCTCGTTTAGACCAAAAGGTAAATACTCAGTTAAATCCGGTGGTTGCTCATTATGATCATCATTTTTCTTATTTGCAGATATCTTCACACCTTTTGAAGTTAATTTAACAGGGATTTTATTTTTTCTCTTTGTTTTAACTTCGGCTTTAACATCTACATCACTTTCACCGTTAACATGATCTTTATGTCTCTTTTCAACTTCAGAAACTCTTTGAGGAGAGTTCAGCTTCTGCTTCTTGAGAGCTGGTTTTAATTTACTGATGGCAATATCATCCTCAGACTCACTATTTTCAACAATATCATTTGGTTTGTCTGAGTAGTTAGGAATTGTTATATTGCCTAATCCAAATTTCAACACATGGTCTGTTGAACAATTTTGACTTGTACTTTCATTTGTAAAGCCTGTAGCTCTTTCTAACCATCCTATATTTATCTGTCTAATAGAATTTTTTGCTAAACTGTCAGTCATATTCGAAGATGTGGTAGCTAAAAGGCTTTCGGGTAAAGTTACATGCTCTTTCAGCATATCACTATCTACCTTCTGAAAAGCAATGTCATGATTTATCATAGAATCAATATTCTCAGAGATTTTACTATAAGGCTTTTCAGCTTCTTTGAACTCAGGATATTTTTTTTGCTTTTTATCAGTTTGACTACGCTCATCTTGTGATTCGTTTTCTTGTGATTTATAGATGGATGTTTTTCTTGGATTCCTAATAGAAAATTTACTATTGTGAAACAACTTTTTCGACAAATTATCTGCGATAGGGCTCTTGCGAGTATTAATTTTGGGACTCGATAACAACCTGTCAAGCTCTTGACCACTGGGTAGCGCAGGCATTAATGATTCTGGTGTATTTTCAAAATCAGGGGCACTTTCTATGGGTAGCAATATTTCTGGAGATAAATTAGGTTCTTCGTAATCACATATAGACAACGAGCTTTCAAGAGCACTACTTTTTAACAGAAAATATTTCTTGTAAGCGTATTTTATATTTGCTGGAGCTTCTTTGATATCGAACTTCGAAGGTGTACGTGAGTGTTTCAGTTTAAAATCTTTTTCCCAACTTTTTACAATTGATTTACTCTTTAGATAGGCTTTGTCTTTCTTAATCGTTTCTATTAAATCCATTGCTAGATTTTCGCAAAAACACTTTATTTTTAGAGATATTAAAGAGGTGCAAACTTATTGTTATATAAAAATGATTTACAAATGTCAAAACTTCAGCTTTCCCGCTAAAAACCTGATTTTTTTTTTATTGACTGGGTTTACGGCTCTGGGTTCTTGCTTTTTTAAGCTAAATACCTGGAATACAGGAATATAATAATGTAAGTATAACGTTTTAATTGGTATTCTACCGCTAGTGGTACTTTACTAAATCGTAATGGGTACGGGTAACTTTAGGAACGTGTTTGACGTGTACCTATTGTGAGATGAACATAGACGAATCTAAATAATAATTCATGGTGATGAATATAGAAGGGCATATCAGTAATCAGACCATGAAGTAAAAGTACAACAAGCACTTCCAATGCATATTACTTGAAGAAAATACCTACTAATTGCTATCCCTCTTCGAGAGATCGCACCCCAGTGGCCCTTCAAAACCAGCGGAGTTTTACGGACTCTAGCTGCTGAATATATGTATTTTGAAATTTTTAATCAGTGAAAACATCAATGTTAGATACCAAAACATTTTTGTTTTGGATTTTTTGTCTGTCTGTTTGACTATCTGTACGCGCATCACGCCAAAACTACTGAGCGGATTTAAATGAAATATGGTACAATGGTAGCTGATACTATCCAGGTAAAGTATAATATTGAGCAGAGTAAAGTGCTCGTATTTAATTATTTGAACAGGCCTATAACGTTCTGTATCAAACAAACAAGCAAATGATCGATCGTAACGACCAATCGTTTCGTGCGTGAGCGGCATTTTTGAAGCGATGGATCATCAACGATTTTCTTGAGGTCGATCGAAGCGACGAATCGTACCGTATATGGAGCCCTTTAATCATGTGCGGATGATGTCACACTACCTAATATTTTATAGGCGAAAGTTTGTGTATATGTTTGTTACTCGTTCACGCAAAAACTATTGGACGGATTTGGCTGAAGTTTGGAATGGAGATAGATTATAGGTACCCTGGATTAACACATAGGCTACTTTTCCCGCGGAATTTTAATTTATTGCCAATCCAGCCGTATATGGTTGCCATAACAGAAAAGGAAAAACAGAATTTACACCTTAAATCTGGGCAACCATGGATTAAAAAAACTTTTTGATTTCTCTTAAAAAGGCATGGACGTGTACTACAAGGTCTTCCAGTCTCAGCGATACTGACTATGTCATCAGCAAATCGTAGGGGAGTGATGTATGCTCACTGTTGATGTTAATGTCAAGTCCACTCTTTTACCTAGACATGTTACATTCATATTACATGGCGGTGATGAGTAAAACAGAAGATAATAAAAACGCATGAAAGTAAACAAGACAACTACAAATATGTGTTATATTTATATTCAAGTAAACTTTTACAAGTGATTTTGAATTGTCATAAGAATCTGCCACTGGTCCGGAATGTCATTCCTATCAAGAAAAACCAACAAGAAGCTAAGCGGTTGCTCTTTTCAATGTTCAGAAGCACTTAGATATATCTGTTGTTTCTGGTCTGTACTAAGAACCATGGATGGGACCATACTCAAAATTCAAATTTAAAATATCTCAAATATTTCAACATTTTCAATAGTACTATTACAAGCTCTCTTAGTGAAGCTTTGAAGATATCACTTTTCACTGGTTCAGGTAGCCATGTTTTTTCAGTCCCAAGTATTTTTTTTCAATTCTAACTCCAAACTTGAATTTAAAAATACAATTTCTTCCATGAAGGTACCCACTCCCTTGCCCCTCAGTCAGCATAAGATTTACCTACGTAGCGCCACCACTGACCGCGCCACGTCATATTCTTCTTAATCGTCCAGTTCTTTTATCTAATTTTCCTAAAGAACCTTTAGGGTCTGGCGAACGAGAGCTCCATTCAGATAAAGTGCATTGTTGAAATTTGTAACTACCACAAGTCGTGTCTTTAGACACACTGTTATTATTATAAAAAATGCATGAACCTAAAACATTATAAAATTGTATGCTTAAACTGTCTATCCAGTCTATTAAGTCAGTGTTGATTCTTTTGATATTTGCCATTGCTATTTCGGTTAACCTTTTTGTGTTAGTGGGCAAAAAATGTTTGGGTTTTATATAACTTATGTTCTTATATGAATTTTGTGATCCACTGTGTATTAGGTTAGCCTCTTGCTGCGTTACTTCTTTACCAGAAAAATATCCTAAAGGTGTAATAAGAAATTGAGTAACTGCTACTGGATTGATTGGATCAAATAAACCAACCTTCCATACACCAGGTAGTAAAGGATGTTTTATATTAGGTTTTATGAAATTGGTAAGATTATTTTCATCTCTATAGACCACATTCACATCAGCAACAATTCCAGCTGGGTCTAGCCAGAGAACTGAGAAGTTTCCAATATTTTTATCAATATGAGGTGAAAACTGATACAAAAGTACTGGTTCCGAAAAAGGGCCCAATATGTTGCCCATATTTCTAAACATCATTTCTTTTTGATCATAATCTGAACTAACTTTAAAAATTTTGAGATAATCAATATCTTGATTTCCAAAGTTTAAATCTAAATGTTGCTTTGGCTTGTACCATGTCTCCACTATTGCTTCTCTGTTGTTATTTGTTAAAACTTTATACAAAATTAGGTTTCCTTTATATACATCAGCATACTTATATACATTGACTTCAATAATTTCGTGCAGTTCAATTTTACAACCTTCTTCTGCCAATATTTTAGCGTTGTGGCGGATTACACTTTCTGCGTGTGTAAGTAATGTGTCGTCGCTACTAGCTGTCAAATCTTGAACATCATACAGATTTTGCCAATATGCTTCCAGATTAGGAATTAAATAGTGGTCAGTGAAACCTATGAACTGTTCCACTCTAGTGATGATTTCTTGATTGATAACAGGCTCAAATTTTCTTGCAAAGAACAATTGCCTATTTTGCGTATTTTGTATTCTGGGCCAGTCTTCAGTTCTAAAGTCATTGGGGGAACATCCACACCAGTCCACCACATGTTTGTATTGACACTTACAACCTAATTTTCTCTTCCAGTTTGTGACATGTAAGTTATTATCTACATATGTATTGCAAAATCGTGAATTACGTAATACTGTGTGAAAAAAAGATTCAGCTGGTAAAAGTGTGTGTTTAAATATAACATCTAGGCCAACTAGTAATTCATCACGATTCTCAATAACATAGGTAACGAAATCGGGTGATAAAGCTATCCAATCACTTCCTCCATCTATAACTATACCCTGAGGTAGTTTCCTTTCTCCCACCCTCCACATGTGTGTCTCACATTCTATAAAAGTTTTATCAAGGCCCTGTTTCTTTATAAAACGTTGAACTTCTCGTCCATGGGACTTGACAAAATTAAAACCTTTATTGGCAGATAGAAATTTTTCAAGTTCTTCTAATGATTTAATGGGAAAATCACTTTCACTTAAATTGATAACATAATCCCATTTCCAACCTAATCTTATTAAATCTTTCATGGAGTCCAATAACATTGTGAGGAGCGATGCTCCACCCCATATAGTTGAGTATCTTTTTGTGGCTAACTTTACATTAGTAAATTGCTTTTCCAATAGAGATAACTTGCGGTGTAGATAATCTTGTCTCTGAAACAAATATACATGTCATAAGAATTTCAGTGTTTAAAATATGGAAATTGAATGTCAAAAACGGCTACATATTAGAAACTAAAACTAGTGTATAATTTCAGTTTTATCTTGTACTTGAACAACAAATAATAGATAAATATTATAGAGAAACGAAATTATTTCATTAGAATTGGGATCAGTATCTTTAACATAACTTCACAATAATGTTAATAAATGGCACTGTTAACATTGTGAAGCATTATTGCAAAATTATTCAACCATCTCCAATAACTCACACACTTTTTTTGTGTCTAATGTTAAAAGTTAACTATTACAATATATACTAGTTAAAACTATCTTATGGAAATTATGGAATACCCCAGGGTCTCAGTTCAGAGTGAACCATAAGTTAATTAGTTTAAATAAATTTTACTTACTTGATCAACATGAATATAAAAATAGTGGCTTGTTCTATATAACGAGTTTATTAATCTATGAACTTGTCGCAGTGCCCTTCCATTTAATGTTAATAGAAACACAATTTTAACTGACACCTCATCACTGTTAGGGTTTTTAGGTACTTGCAACACAAACTCTGCAATTTAAAAACAATGTAAATTAAATCAACTTATATAATATTATAGTAGTCAGCTGTAATAACAAACTAAATATTATGCATATTATATTATTGCCATTAATTTTCTATGATTGATATAAGTGTAGTACCATGATATAGCATAAATGGTGTGCCTCAGTGAAGGGATTTTTAATGGTTTTAATTTCAAAGTTACCTTCTCTTATGGTATATAATCATTAGAAAAAACCTTGTCTTTATGCTTATCCATCCACAATGAATACTACCCGTTAAATGCTCAAGATATATGACATACCTATTCATGATGTGAACAATGCAAATCAACTGTATAGTGATAATATTCTCTGGAGGAGACATGCAATATGGACTGGCACTTATGGGGGGCCTTATAGTTAAATGTACCGCTGCATAATATGATAGTCTGCTTGTACCATTTCATTTAATTGTCACCAAGATAATGTACTTACTGTCCAAACCTGTTTCATAAACATTCATAGTGAAATACCCTCCGCATTTTTGTGATGGATCACCTGGACAGTTCATGTCACACAAACCGTCAGAAGTTTTCGCTGTAGTTGGAGGTGGCTGCTCACCACAAAAACATTCTGACCTAAAACACATTGTTTATATTTTTATATGATAACTAGCAATTACGTGGAATGTGAACTTTTGGGCTATAGTACCAATTACCATTTTATGAACTATATAATATAGTAAATCATGCCTGCAACATAATTATACATAATTATGATCATATTTTGGGTACATGAAATAGTTTGTGAGCTAGAACATGAAATCAAAACCCAAAAAATGTTTCTTTGTTTTGGTTACAGCTTACAAACTATTATATAAATCATTGTTTTCAGTATTTGTTGTTTGAATACATTATATGGTATATTATAGTGAAATTTCAATAGGTAGAAGTGAGGTAGGAAATCCAAGAACCTGCATAGCCTCAAAGATTGAGAACAAGATGCATGGAGGATTATACATAAAGTAAAGTAGTTTTAGAGATTATTTCCTAGATCCAAACTTTACCTTCTTATAATATTAATGTAGATAACTTACGAATATTGCACTCCAGCGAATGGAAATCCAGCTTGTACACAAATATCCAAACAGAAAGATGGGGAATTAATATTGGCATAATTTCCATAATAACTAGAAAGCAATCTTAACTTTTTCTCATCCAAGTAACACCCTAAATGTCTTCCATAAGTCTTCGTTTCAGAAACACAATAATTCGGCAAATATTTAGGGTAAAAATTACCACTCTGTATCAGACAAGTCTTGTTAACAATTTGCTGTTTACATATTTGAGTCTTGGCGCGATGAATAGCGGAAATTGCTTCTCGGCTTTTAATTTCACAAACAGGTGTAAAATCTAGCTCTTCCAATCTTAATTGGGGTAAGACTTTGTTTTGTTGATGTGAGCCTTTCGGAGAGTAATCTTCATCATCGCTGACACCGGGTCCAATTTTTCTAGCCGAAACATCACCCATTTCGGTTTTCGATATTGAACTGTAACTACTTCTCTTCAGCAAATTATCGTGAACCGAGGGGAAAAAACTTAAAGAAATGATAATTTGAGCAAAGAAAGTAGTTATTGCAACAAATGCTAAACACTTCGCATATTTATACAAAATCCTTCGAACACTTGCCATGTTATCTATTTCATACTAGTAAATGATTTATCAGCTTATTAAAAATCTTGCTAAATGCATTTCTGCTGATTTCTCATTCATTTTATTTTTATTCAACTAAACTTGAAATGTAGATAGAGATTTTAGGCGACGTTAGTATACTTTTAGTTAGTAGTGGGTCTGTGTGCTTATTACATGATAACACTCTTTGGTTACTTAGTAGGTACCTACTCTTTGTGCGACGGCGACAGACGATCAACCGGAAGCTTCCCGGAAGCAACCACAGAAGCAACTACCTGAACTCTGTAATCAAAAACAAAAAGCTCTTTTTTTTTAAACTGGTTTCACGGTTCTGGGTTCTAGCTCTTTTGAAAAAAACCAATAAAAAAACGCTTCATGTTTGTGGTGGCAAACAACATAATATGACAGCAAGCATCAGCAAACACCACAGCTTGCCTGCCAATCGGAACGATACTAAACGTTGGTAAACGCAAACACCCATCTGCAGCAATCCACACGCTTGCTGTTTGTCGCTTATTATAACCGCAGCATTATATTTAAAAACTCTAAAAAGTACTCTAAAACAACAAAGGTGATCACTTAGGTATTTATTCTGTGTAACCACAAAGATATAATTTATAAAGAAATACTACCCGATCTCGGTTCTCTAATAGAGAGTAGGTTTATTAGGTACCTAAATGAGTGAGTGAAATAGAGTGAAATTAACAAACTCCGAGTAGGTACTGTGTTCTGTGCTGGTTCTGTGTTGGTGAAATTACATTACTCTTTGACGCGATGTTTTGAGCTGTGTTTTGATTTCCAAAGAGTATGTCACTCCACCATCACAGTAATCAAAGAGTTTGTGGATACTCATTGTTTTCAACCATTTCTTCATGTTTTCCAATGTTTTCTGGTCTGTGATGTGATTTATTTATTGTGAAGTTATAAACTTAGTGATTGGAAAATTAATTAGATTGAATCAAATCAAAAAGTGCAACAGCCCTACGTAAATAGGAAATACTACCCTGAAAATGACTTCCGCTGGCAGGAATCCTAAGTACGAAGATACTTTGCAATGTTTTTTCTTTTCAACTACAGAACTTTCTGAAAATGAATGGAAAAATCTCTGCGATTCAATAAATAGAATAATAGCATCAATGTCTAAGGATTACATATGGCATAGAGATGAATTTAGAGTTAATCTGCCGATTTTAACAGATCAATCTAATGGTACGATTATTATTATTATTACTCGTTTTTTCCGCGATTGTTCGCAAAACGTAATTCTAATATAATTTATAGCATATAGTAGCCGGAGATAATGTAGCTATCTATGGGGGAAAGAATTTTCGAAACCAAGGAGTACCTAGTTTCGGAGATTACCTCCTACATCCAAACTAACCTGTTTTTAATATTAATGTAGATTATTATTATATCTAAATAGACTAGAATGATAAGTCAGTTCTGTATTGGATTATATTGTGTAAAATCTATTTGGATGATATTGTATAACCTAATGTTCGCGACAGGTTGAGATGGCAATTTACTAGTGAAGTAACATCACATACTGGGTAATCAATATTGATAATTTTTTGAAACGCAACAAAATTAGAGTTAACATCCTCTTCTTACTTATGTAAAAAGACAAGGCCAGATATTATTAGCATTTTTAAATTTTATTTAAGAGCTGTCAAACCTTGTAACTTTAGCTGCCAGTCGCAAGCCTATTGTTTATTTAAATTTGTAGAGTGCACTAAAATTTAAAGTCTCATGCAAAATTCATGTTCTGTCCTTTTTTAGCAATATCAAAAGGAGGAGGATGCAGATACTCCAAATTTAGTTTAGAGAAATACAACAGTATTGGCATGATTATAAATCTATTTTTACTAATATCATGTTTTTCCAGAGATTCCATGTTACCTTCTGAGTACTACATGTTTTGGCGATAACATTGAGGATGAATGGTTCATAGTTTATCTAATATTAGAGATAACAAAAATATACAACCATATGATTATTCAAATTGAAGATAATGATGGAGATTTCCTTCTTATTGAAGCTGCAGATTATTTGCCAGACTGGGCTAATCCTGAAACCACTGAAAACAGGGTAAGAACTGAACAATAATTTAAGTCTATCAAGCAGGCATTGCCAGTCACCCAGGGCAATTATTATCAATACATTTTCATCACTTTCAGTAAAATGTCTGGGAATATTTTGGTAATTGCAACATGGCACAGTATTTGCACATTTAGAAGTGAATCATTCTTAGAAATTAATTTTAGTATCGACTATTCTCACAAATTAGTCGATACTAGAATTAATTTCTTAAACTGGACCCTTTCAAGTAAAGATTTTTATATAAACCTGTGAGGATGATACTGCCATTGTCACAATTAAATACCATAAGCCTACGTTGTTGTATTAGTTAACAAATTGCGAAAAACCAAATTAAATTTGAATTTTGCGGGCAGGCCTGTCTCATGCCCCTTAAAGATTTTGATTTTGTACTATCTGTCAAAGCCTGCATGTATCTGCTATTATTCTATATAATTTATTCATGTAATCAGCTTCAAGATGTTTCTTAATAATTATATTTGCTTTAATTTTATTTATAGATTGTAAAATTTACATTTCCCTACAGTTATAATAACCTGAGCATTGTTATTTTTAAAAATGTACATGACAATTATGTAATTTTTTATTTGCAGGTATTTATTTTCAATCAACACTTGCACATTATACCTAATACAGTAGTACCTACGGATTCACCCTTGAAATTAATTGAAGCAATAAGGCTTGTTTCACAAAATCCTGAGCTAACTCAATCATCTCCCGAAATTGAACTGGCTATTATGAAAAGAATTGGAGAATATCCTCAAAAAATAAAGGAAAGTAGTCACACAGCAATTCTAAAATTACCTGTGGAAATAGCTGCAATATTAACCCTGAAGCCATCCCTACTAGCTCCCATAGTGAGTACATATTGCAACTTAGATGTACTTGATGCCAAACATTGTAAAGGTATCAAACTTGAGGACTGTATAAGTACACAAATAAAATTTACCAAATACTTGTATGCTATGCTTATGCAATCTGAACTTCCTAAATATATTAGGCACAACAATGCAGTGAAAGAGAAAAAAGCTCAGCTTGGACTAAAAGTTATGTGTGGCTATAGAATAATAACGAGTAGACTATCTGAAGATATATATCATACACCAGAATACAAAAAGTTTCTCAATAGTCTAACCAAGAATGGTTACTTCAAGGATAATTTGGAGGGTTCTCTTGAGTATTCACAGTTGTTAGAGAAGGCAATGGCCTACTTTTTAGATATGGAATGCTCAATAAGTTTAAATGCTTGCAATGTCATCAATGAAATAAAGTCTTCTGATGAATTTAATAAAACTATAGCATTATTGAAACAAAAAAGTGATACAGAAATGTTAGAAGAGGATGACGATGCCTGGTTAAATGTTAGTCCAGATGAACTAAATGAGTTTTTGAATACCCATTATGGTAAAAATGTCAAGCTGAAGAACAAAGATCCTTTAACGCCACATATATTGACGTCAGAATTAACAGATTTTCTAAAAGAAACTTCCAATTTCGATGGCATAGAACATAATAGAAAAGAAAACACTAAAGACTCTATTGATTTTAACTCTGATGACTTTGTTAATTGCATAGAGAAATTGTTGAACATGGTTTCAAATCAAAGTATCACTGACAGCGATTACAGTAGCGATGATGATGATGATGGTGAAGATTGTGTTGAAAATAATATGGATTTAAGTTGCGAAGCTCAAGACGTAGAACTTGCTTCAAAGTTGAAATCAATACAAAATGATGATGTTGAATTTAACATTTTCAAAAATTTATCACAAAGTATGAAAGACGAGGGCATGTTAGGCCCTGCTAGTACTATTTTAAGACAAATTGGAGTAAAAAAATGTGATATACTAGATTCAGATGATGATGACTAATTGGTGGTTAATAGATATTGATAAGCAATTTTTATTTTATTTTATTATATGAACAATCCTAAAATTCATAGAAACATAAATGATATATTTTTATCATTATATGGTCTGATATCTCTGTAAATCATAGTACTTAATAAAAAAGCTATTTTTAACCAAGGGAAGCGAGGCCTCTGAATCTACTTGAGTGAATTTACACCGTCTGCCTGTCAGACCCTTATAACTTCTGAATAACTGAACGTAATTACTTCAAATCCAAACATTATATTACGAGTATGTAAAGTAAACTGATGGACTTCAGCCGAATATTGTTTAAAAAATTATAAAAAAATTATTTCATGGGGCTCTCATAGAAGTGAATGCAAACAAAAATATTGTTTTTTTTTTGCGTTACATAAGCTTGAGACATATCTTTTTGAAGACGATTTAAACAGAGTACAAAAATATATATTTTTAATTTTTTCCCCTTACAATTGACGAAATGGGAGGTTTTCAAAGTGGAGATATATGTCAAAAACAGCTACATATTAGAAACTGAAACATGTGTATAATTTCAGAATAATATAATTTTATCCTGTACTTGAACAAATAATACTAAAATCAGATAAATATTATAAGAAACGAAATTATTTCATTTTTAATGGGAATGAGTATTTTTAACACAACTTCACAATAATGACACCTAATAGATGGCGCTGTCTTCTATTACAATAAATAGTTAAGGTAGATGCGACGGGTCTGCCCGCGAAATTCAAATTTAATTTGATTTTTCGCAATTTGTAATTTATAAAGAAATTAGCACTAGTATCGACTAATTTGTACAAATTAATCGATAGTAGAGCTAATTTCTTAAACTGGACCCTTTCAAGTAAAGATTTTTATATAAACCTGTGACTATACCTGCCATTGGCGCAATTAAAATGCCATAAGCCTACGTTGTCGTATTAGTTTACAAATTGCGAAAAACCAAATTAAATTTGAATTTCGAGGGCAGACCCGTCTCATACCCCTTAAAACTAGCTTATGGGAATTATGGGATACCGCGAGCTTTCAGTTCAGTTCGTGGCGAACCACTAGTGCATATATGTACCTAGTGGATATTTTTAAAATACAAACAAAAGAAAAATACATACTTACACACAAGAAAAAATTTATACTACAAAAGAAAATATTAAAAAAAAAGTTTATACAAAATATTTATTAGAAAATGATATTAATATTTACATAATATACATAACGAAGGCCCTTAGTTACAATCTTGCGAAGAATACCTGTACCTATACATTTTAAACATGAAACCTACCACCTTAGCAAGAAATACACTTTCCTTGGTTTCGAATATTAAAATAAACACTTTTATAAAATTTTAAAGATGAGCATAAGTGCCCCCTGCGACAACAAGCGTTTCGCCAGTTATGTAGCTGGCATCGTCTGAGACCAAAAAAGCTACTGCACTTGCGATTTCCGAAGGTTTACCAAATCTCTTCATTGGTACTATTGACAAGGATTTTTCTGCTGCCATGTCCGAGGTTGTAATCTAAAAAACGAAGAAAACTTAAATATGAAGTAAGTATTTACTTATGTTTATTTATCATCATGATCAACCCATTTCCGCCCCACTACTGAGTACGGGTCTCTTCTCAGAATGAGAAGGTTTTAGGCCATAGCCTGCCACGCTGGCCCAATGCGGATTGGCAGACTTCACACACCTTTGAGAACATGGAAAACTCTTAGGCATGCAGGTTTCCTCACGATGTTTTCCTTCACCGTTAAAGCAAGTGATATTTAATTGCTTAAAACGCACATAACTGAAAAGTTAGTAGTGCGTGCCCGGGATCAAACCCCCGACCTCCGATTAGGAGGCGGACGTTCTAACCACTAGGCTATCACAGCTTTTTCATTAGCATGTATATTTATATTTCTCTCTTATTTTATACTCTGTTTCTCTAACATTGCTATACAATGATGATTATTTCACAGAGAGAGAAGTAGTAGGTATAGTAAGGCATGAGTAAGGCTCTTTCTTGTACGTAATCCGATACAAATGATAGAGACAAAAACTCAGGGGCGTTTTTTTTTTTTTTTTTCTTTCTCGTCTGGCTTTACAAAGATTAGCCAATGTCAAGTTTGTAGTTATTTGTAACACAAGTTTGTTAAACTATACAAGTATGGACCCCGTCTGTGCCGGCGCTCGCCGACACACGCACGGTACCCCCTAAGAGTGTTTTCCAGTCAGTTTTAACAAAAAAAAACACTCCAAAAAAGCAGAGCACGCCCGCCAGCTAACACCAACACAGACGAAGTCCCTCAGGGGCGTTAGCCATTTCTAGTCACCAACCAATCACAAACATGTTTTCAATAAAGTTGAAAACTAAAACCTGACTGCGATCGTCTTAATAAACCTTGAAATATTGGAGTAAAATTGTTTTCCTGTCGCTTGGTATATTTTAACGTTGTTGTACACTTATATTTATGAGTTCAGAATTTTCTTCTCTTTCATTTGATATCCCACTCGATACAATAGTAAAAAAAAAATTTTGAGACCTCCACTTTTTTTGAAGTAACATCCGTTAGGCCAATTTTTTTCGTATAAAATATAGCCAATGCCACCCGGACCCTTGCAACGAAACAGTTGACACCTCATTCATCACAATCGGTCCAGTAGTTTAGACACTACGGTGGAACACACAGAATTTGGATACAAACATACATACAGTCAGGTAAAAAATATTCGAAATTCAATTCGAAAATGTTTTAGCAAAACATAAGAAATTCAATTTGAAAACATTTTAGTTTGTAAATGGTCAGTGACTCAGTGTTTGAGTTGTCTTTCGTCTTGTACCTACGGGATAAGGATAGCCCTATACTAACTTCTTCGTGGATAGAGTTGGTACGACGATTTTTATTATTGAAAACATATAAGTACCTAGAAGTACCGACGTAGTAATATCGATAAGTTAATAATTCAAAATAAGAATATTCCAACAATTTTTGTGAACTTTTGAGTAATTGAGACTACTTTATTTTTTAGAGATCTCATACCTCCCCTTTTGTTCTCACTTGTTTAAATACTTACTGCCGAGGCGAACTTCGTAGCAACGATTCCTGGCGCAACACAATTAACTCTAATATTCTCGTGGGTAACTTCGTAAGCAATCGCTTTAGTCAGGCCGAGGAGGGTTGTTTTACTGATACTGTACGGTCCCAAAGGCTGTAAAACAATGAACAGTTTGATAGAAAAATGTTTAATTGATTTAAATAAAGTTATGGATTTATATAATTAACATACTTCCATAGGTTGATAACCCGCTATAGAAGAAATAAATACAATATTTCCACCGCCACGCTTGATCAATTCTGGATAAACTTCTTTTGCTAACAACCACGAACACTTGACATTCACCTCAAATATTTTGTCCCACACCTTTTCATCAGTCTGTAAGAAATTAAATAACAATTTAAAATACTCCCTACACAAAAACCCTATAAAAAGTGAAACGATAATAATTATTTTTTTACTTTTTAGAGATTTTCTGTTCAGGTTTTTTTAAATTTTTGATTGTGATCTTTTCAGAGATTTCTTTCTATATCTAGGTAGGTACACTTATACTTACGGGTACCTAGTACCTATCCTATAGTAATTAGTAGGTAACCAAGTAAAAAGAGTTGGTAGAATAATTCTAAGGCAATAATAATAATTAAGTATTGATCATTAGTTAATTAGCAAGGTAAGTATTAATTATTAAGTAATCTGTACCTTTTTTTTTCAGATACAAGTTAGCCTTAGACTGCAATGTCACCTGGTGGTATTTGATGATGCAGTCTAAGATGGAAGCGGGTTAACCCAGAGGGCGTATGGCAGTTTTTTTAAACCCACATCCCTTTTGGTTTCTACACGGTATCGAACCGGACGTTAAATCGCTCGGAAGCACGGCTTTGCCGGGAGGGTGGTAACTAGCCACGACCAAAGCCTCCCACCAGACCAGGCCAGAGATTTAGAAATTATAAAATTCCAAACCCCTGCCAGGAATCGAACCCGGGACTTCCCACCAATAAGACCAAAGCGCCAGGGAGTGGTCACCTACCTACCTAATATTTAAAGTTTTAAGTCGATATTAAAGGTTAAAGTAATTAAATCTTATCACTTTTAAACCCTTATTAATTACCTTATACATAGAAAATAAAAATTTACATAATATATTCAGATTACAAACCTCCAAAACAGGCGAAACTGCAGGGTTTACTGCGGCATTGGAAACCAGGATATCAATTCCTCCGTATTTACTTTTCGCCTATAACAGTAATTTTATTATGACATATCACCGTTTTCATTACCTATCTAAATAAAGGAGCTTGGGCCACAACACGCGCGACGACAGCGTGTCTAATGCGGCTCTTTGATGAATAATGCGCATAATAAAAGAAAAATAAAACCGACTTCAAAAACCACAAACACTAAAAAGTACAAAATAATTTTTGTTTAGCTAAACGTGTAATGTACCTAGGTATTAAGTCGAGCGAGCATATTAAAACAAAATTAGAAATCCAAGAGTGAAACTCTTGGATTTCTTTCAAAATTTATATGGGACCACCTGCACAGTATACCCTTTCAAACAAAAAAATAAATCCAAATCGGTCCAGGGGTCTTTGAGTAATCGGGGAAGATTCTGACGAATTGAGAACCTCCTCCTTTTTTGGAAGTCGGTTAAAAATTACGAGCCATCGTCGTCAACTACACGTCATAAGACCTGTAGGTACATGTCATGGCCAGATCGAGAGCATGATCATATTATATAGGTAAAGTAAGACCATATTTTCATGAAATAGGTGCTTTATGATGTGGCGATTCTACATTCAGGTGGTTATTCTAAGTGCATATCACAAATCGCTAACGCGTACGCGCGCATTTTGCGTGACTTTCTGCCATGCAGAGGTTTGTGCCTCCCAAAAGCATGACGTATTATAATATTATAATCTTTGCGGCAAACCTTCAAAATATTCCACAAAAAAAATTAATGACATTACGAGCACTTTTTAATAAAGCTGTACAAGACACCTACAAAGTTGAATAGCCTTTTCCTATGTTCAGCATCAGCTACGTGACATACGAGACCTTCGGCCTCAATTCCTTCTTTACGTAAACTTTCGGTTGCTTTTTTAACATTTTCTTCTTTTCTGCTACTTATGATTACAGATGCTCCCTCATCTCCTAGTCTCTTTGCTATGGCGTATCCGATGCTGTTGACAGTGAATAAGTTTATTAAACTGGACAAGACGTAGGTACTTACATAATCGAAAACTACAATGTATCGTTTGTAGATTACACCGACAATCGTTTTGACTGGAGAGATACGTACCTACTTATACTTAAATATCAGTAGCATGGCATCGACGCTCTAGTATTATTAGCGTGGATAATCATCATCTCATCATCATGATCAACCCATCGCCGGCTCAATACAGAGAACGGGTCTCCTCTCAGAATGAGAAGGGGTTTGGCCATAGTCTACAATGCTGGCCAAGTGCGGATTGACAGACTTCACACTTGAGAAGATTATGGATTATCTCAGGCATGCAGGTTTCCTCACGATGTATTCCACCACCGTAGCAAGAGATCTAATTATTTAAAACGCACATAACTTCCAAAAGTTAGAGGAGCGTGCGCAAAATCGAACCTCCGTTCTCGGATTAGGAGACGGACATCTTAACCACAAGGCTCTCACAGCAATAGCACAGAGGTAAATTATAGTGACCTAGGGATATATAGATCATACTTTGACTTGACATATTCCTTAGTTCCTTATCTACTCTCTCACATAAATAAAGTCCGAGCAAACTCAAGGTAGGTAAGGTATTGATCTCAGCCTAAGACAGAAAAGGACATAATTTGCAAAAAAACGAGCGGTTTTAATTTTTTCCTTCCCTTTAAAAAATACAATATTCTTTTCACTCTAGATTACTTTGTTGTCTGTCTGTCTGTTTGTCGTGTCTGTCAAGAAAACCTATAGGGTACTTCCCGTTGACCTAGAATTACAAAAGGCAGGTAGGTCTTATAGCACAAGTTACCTGTAACACACCCATTTTCAATCTTTATTGAATACCCCAATTCAAAATTTTTTGATTCTACAGGATTTTAAAAGGATCTTACCTACATTCGAAGAGAATAATAGGTAGGTATATTAATAATATGTTATAATAAAGTTGGTCAAGTGCGAGTTGGATTTGCACAAGAATGGCTCCGTACAAGAAATAATAATTTAAATTTCATGGCGACAATTTTGAAATTTTTATATTATAAATAACGGGTACATATCACGATGTCTATCTGCCGATATTTCAACTCAAGTTGCACGAGTCGTGGTCACGATGGTTGAAGTTTTTAATACAGTGCCCGGTAGGAAATATTGTACATCAAACTTTATAGATTTCGGTTTCGTAGAGCGTTGTCTCTACCACCTATGTATGTAACGTTTCGCCGGTCTCAACAACAGAGACAACGCTCTACGAAACCGTCATCTCTTTCTAAAGTTCGATATACAATATTTCCTGCCGGGCACTGTAAGTACCTACCTATTTGTTGTCAAATAGAAATACATAATCAGTGAAAATTTCAGCTCTCTACCTATTATGGTTCACGAGATCAGTTCAGGTTCACTGAGAGACGGACGGACAACGGAGGTTGGGGCACCCTTCGGTTACGGAACCCTAAAAACTATAGATTTCAGAAGTACGTACCTACATATCTTGATAAATAATGATAACTAGGTAGGTGGATAAATTTGATAGTCATACTCACCCATCAGTCGACGCAGTTATTATAGCTACTTTGCCTTTCAGTCTACTACTATGAAAACTTTTCGCATTAGTGATTTGTGCGTATATTTTGGGCACAGTGCCTACAGAAATTAATTTGCCAAAGAGAACCATGTTGATGGCGCAAAGAGTATATAATCACTCACTAGCTATGGCTATGTACAGTAGCGTGTAGAAAGGAGATAAGTAGCATGTAGTCGTGGGTTCAATGTTCAATCAATGCTGCCAACTGCTTTCCAAAAAATTATACTACACCAATCTTAACCAACCAAAGTTGGATTTCTGTCTACACGATGGCAACTGTGGTTGTTGGATCAACTTGTCAGTGTATATGTCAAGATAATCATCCATGGTATACCGTATAGCTACATACTACCAGTAAGGCCATCCCATAGACATACTAGTTTTCGCTACGCTCAAAGACTGACAAAGCGAGGGAGCGAAAGGTAGTTAGATAAGATCCACTGCCGCGAGCGAAAGCGAGATAGCGAAACAAGATGCCAATAAGTCATTGTTTACGTGAGTACGAGGCCATACGTTTTCGGCCTGTTCCAAGTCGAGGTGATTTTTTGCATTTACTAAATAATTTTACGATTAAAACGTAAAATCTATGTCCTGCCACCATGGTGTCTTGTTCAGTGAGCGAATGTGACGTTACAAGACGTTATAATCCGCGTAAATACACGTTTCACAGGTAATTACTGATTATTTATACTCATTGTTTATAATCATTATTTCATCATTTGTTGTTTGAAAATTAGGCAAAAAAGCTATTGGAAGCTTAGATGATAGGTTTTTCTTAAGACTTATCATCAAATTACATTGCTAAATGAAGAATTTTTGGATATTTTGAGTAAAATTTAAAAACGTTTGTTTACGATAGGGATTGACAAAGTGATGACGTCACAAGTATCGATAGTCGATAATCGTGTCTACCGGTAGGTTTCATGTGATGTATGTAAAATACAATATAAAACACTACTTTCCAATAAAAGAAAAGAACGAAATAAATATTTTCACTAATTTTTATTTTATATAGCGTGACTTAGATTTCATATCTAAAGAACCCGTACATTACTGTATTTAAGTGCTTATCGGGGTCATAGGTCATTAGCTATGAATTGAGCGCCATATATACTATTTATTTTTATTAACTTGTCACTTAGACATTATATCAGAGTGTTATTGTAATTAATCAAATTAATTATGCACTATCTAAGCTATCTACATACCTTTCAGCTCAAACGGTTCAGCCATAGTAAAAATATAGCAAATAGTCCAACTCAAGGTGTTTAGAAAAATAAATACCTACACAGCGTGCTAAACACAACAGCGTGGCGACAAAGTGAGTCCCATAGGAGGTCTAGTGAGTCCGAGATTTGGTGTGTGCACGCGTACGTACGCGTCGCACACATACAAACCGCGTAGGGTCTTTAGTTTTAGGCGGACTACTTGCTATACTTTTACTATCGTTTAGCCGTTTAGGCGTGAAGAGGTAATAAAAACACAAACACACAGAAACATCCATACTTACGCATTTATATTCTTGACAACGTTATATACCTATACATATAGATTTATCAATCGTTTATTTCGTAGTAGCTGCACCAAGTCATTTCATTAATAAATAATAATCTGTTACCTAGCTTTAGCTTTGTTACTATTTGTGTATTTGAAATGTATTTGATTTTTTAAGATTATAAGATGCTTTTTACTTCACTTCGTTAAAACTAACTCATTAGTGTCCTATGATTTCGCCAGTAAGACTATCGATAATACAATGCTAAAGTCAGGACAACTCTATTTCACGCACACATTTACGTTTCATTTTTTGTAACACCGTTAATCTGTCATTGTCCCTCTAGTTGTTTATATACTATCTCTATGGGCCATCCATGGTAGATTTCTGCCATCTGGGCATGATCTGGGCAGATTTATCTTCTAAATATCGATAGGCAACTTTAGTAGGTACCTAATCTGTGTTACTACTTTTAGTGCAGCTAGTGGTTACATACTCTTTGGTATCTTGTTATCAAAATCGAACATATCCAGGGCCGTAAAGTAAATAAAAAAAAACCCCCAATTATCTAGGGCCGTAAAATAAACGTCAAGGCCAGAAAATTAAAAAAAATCTTAATTTTATTGGGTGATATTTGTGGTTACAAATTACAAAATATTTATTTGTATTTCTATGTGAAAGATAAAGTAGGTCTAGTAAGTTAACCTTGGGGAACTAATGTCTGGGCTGACCTATATTTGTCAGTACGGTAACGAAGAATCCGATTCCGAGGATAGTCAGGAAAAGGATTATTCAAAGTAGGTACCTATAGCACGCGACAGATCGAGATGGCAATGAGGCGGAGGGGGCTGTGCGGGGCCTCCTCAGCCCGGTTGCCATCTGGGCCTGTCGTTCACTATACCTATTTATGTGAACGAATGCTGGTTTTGTAGTGATTATGTATATGATCTTTTGATCTTGATCCTTTGTAGCTTTGTTCATAACCTTGGTAATATTGAATGCTCAGGATTTGATAACTTCGTTAGTTTTAAAGTCACTTGAAACTGGCAACAGCACAATAATTTAAATATGACCCTGGTTTTTAATAAAATCCTTAAATTTTAGGCCAAAACTACCTAGACCCAATTTAAGTGGAGTATCTGTTGTATCATTTGAAGAACATGTTGATGACTCTGACTTTCATGGGGGAAGAGTTCGGAGCTTTCCGCATGTGAGAGGAAACTGGGCTACGTTTGTGTATATTGAGTGTAAGTTATTCTTATTCAATCCTTAATTTATTGGCTGGCCAACTTTGGCTGAGATCTATAGAGCACTCTGTGTCTTTCTATCACACTAATATTATAAAGGAGAAAGTTAGTGTCTGTATGTTGGCTACTCTTTCATGCAAAGACTACTAAATGGATTTGGCTGAAAGGAACGCATATGGATTATACTAACACATAGGCTACTTTTTACCCTGGAAAATCAAAGAGCTCAAATAGGATTTTTAAAAACCAATATCTACACGAATGAAGTTGCGGGTATCAGTTAGCATCTTAATAAAAGTAATGATTTGTGACAATAAGATTTGTAGGATTGTTGCTTACTATTTTGGCCTGACAAAGCACTAACCTGGAACAGGCAGGTATGGCAGTCTTAATGAATTTATTTTCTAAGTGCCACACTAAAATTCTTACTTGCTTAGCAGTTTGGCCTGTTAAGTGGTGATTGGTATTGAGCTGCAATTAAAGGCTGGGGTCTATTGTCAATTCAAAATATTTTTTAAACTGAATTACTAGTTGAAAATAAAATCTGATTCTATAATGTTTCGCATGTTAGGAAATCGTGATTACTACACCACTACACTAGAGAATTGATTAATTTCTTTTCAGCCATTAAACTTTTAAATAGCCTACAATTTGTTTTGTTGTTCTAGACCCAGATAAAGAAAACTTGTTTAAATTAATAGATAAATTTGCAGCATTACTTGCGACCATTGATGATTCTTGTTGCAAATTGGAAGACATCCACATCAGTCTTTCAAAAACTTTTGTGTTGAAGTATCATATGATCAATACATTTACAACTTCATTACAAGAAGCCCTAAATAATATTGAAAGGTATATGATAACTGGTATAAGTATTAACAGATTATATTACATTATTATTAGATAGATTTAAAAGAAAAAGGAGAAAAAAGAAAGTGTACATTATTCAAGCCATAGAGGTTTATCTCTGCAGTACCTAACTATTGAAATAATACAAAAATGACTTAAATAACATAAGTTCATCATCATCATCATGATGAACCCATCGCCGGCCCACTACTGAGCACAGGTCTCCTCTCAGAAAGTATAGCTGGCCATAGTCTGCCATGCTGACCAAGTGTGGATTGGCAGACTTCACACATAATAGACACTTCACACATAGACGGAATATGGAGAACTAAATGGAATACTATACCCATCTGACTTTCGCAAGCGCTTTTACAGGTCTAAATCGAAGAACAAATAAAATAACAAGTAACAAATAACTTTGTTGCCTGTACGTCTGTCCATCTGTCGTGTCTGACAAGAAAAACTATAGGGTATTACCCGATCATGAAATTTGGCAGGTAGGTACTTAGTGGCTCTTATAGCACAAGTAAAGGAAAAAAATCCAAAAACTGTTAAATTGTGGTAGGTAACATCATAAAAAAAATTAAAATGTCTTCACAAAAAAAATTTAAGAACTAAGTAAATTTATTATATGAGTATGAGTATAAGAGTTTTCTTTCTTTTCAGTTTTGAGCTTGGATTTGATTCTGTAGAAGTTTATTGTAATGAGGATAAAACTCGCACATTTGTAGCTCTGAAGGTGGATTTTTTTGCTCACAGATACTTAATTGATATTACCAAGAAGGTTGATAATATTCTGGAAGATTTTAGATTGCCACAGTTTTATCATGTAAGAAACTTTTTTAAATATATACCATATTGCCTAATTATTTATTTATTAGATATTAGTAGTATTATTTAATCCATACTTACTAATATTATAAATGTGAAAGTGTGTCTGTCTGTCTGCTACGTTTTCACGGCCCAACCACTGAACCAATTTTAATGAGATGGTACAGACTTGGGGTACAGTACATCCCGGGGAAGGACATAGGCTACTTTTTATGCCGGAAAATCAAAGAGTTCCTACAGGGTTTAAAGAAACCGAAATCCACGCGGGCGAAGCCGCGGGCATCCTCTAGGTAATAATAATTATGATTTGAGAAATCATATTGTGTGTAATAAAAAAATTATTTGAGCGAGTCAGTGTTAAGACTAGTGGACCCTCAAGTAGCTCCTATTCAAAATATGACGATTTGGACGCAACCAAAAGTAATTTGGTAGATTTTTGGAAAATGCAAAAAAAAATTTGACCTTGAAATACTTGACCGTTTGTGAGGCTAATTGGCAGGGCTCCAAAAAATGTTATCATATAATAGAATTACAATTAACTCATTTATACATAATAAATAATAATATGTTAGATACTATTTTTTTTTTTACTTTTTAGTGTTTGTGGTTATTGAAGTCGGTTTTTATTTTAATTTTTTTTTAAATTTTTGTACTGACATAATCTGACAATTTTTGTACTTAGGTAGAAAAATAATTTATAAAAAATTATTTACAGGAACCTTCTTTTCATATGAGCATCTTGAGCATCAATGGAGACAAACAACAAGATGTTATAAAGATTTTGAGTCAAATGAATCAACATTTTGCTTATCAAGAAGAAAGACTAGATACCATTATCATTAACAAAGTAAATTGTAAAAGTGGAAATAAATATTATCAGTATTGTTTAAAGTAATAATTGTAACACTATGGAACAAAGTGTTCATAAAAGAGTGTACATAAATCCAAATTTCAAGAGAACAGAAACAGATCCCTGGCCCACTGAACCAATTAAAACAACACACTTTAACAGACATTATCTCGAAGAATTGCCAAACAGAGTAACAAATACAAAAATCAATCAGAGTATATCAAACAACAGAAAAATATATGTTAATCCCAACTTTATAAGTTGCAATAATGCTGCTCTAAGCAAACCACCAAGTGCAGGATATGTTGATAATACAAATGAAAATGTAAATAATGTATCATATAGACAAATACTACACAAATCTAACTATTCTTTAGTACAAAATTTTCAACAGACTGTTGTGAATAAAGAACAACCAATTATCAAAGCTCAGACGATTCCTGAATCAATTCAAAATACTAAGAAACTAACACAGGAAGTACCCTTGACAAGATCTCGATATTGTATTATTCGAAGAAAAAAGAGATTATCTGTAAATGCAGAGTTCAAAAGTATAAACAATTTAGCAACCGAATTGGTAACTGCAAATAAATATCCTGTACCGATTGCTTGTACAAATCAATTGACATCTACAAACTTACATTTAGTTAAAAATTGTACAAAGAGCAAACTAAACCATAATACACCTGAACAAATTACGAAAATTAAAATTACAAAGTATAAAATGATACCTGCAAGTTATCTAAAAAATAATACAGCTACAGATACTAATAAAAATAAATTTGTTGCATCTTCATTCAAATCTTATTTAAAAAGTAATACAAAATTGAGTTCTTCATTAGTTTCTTGCAATAGAAATAGATTCAAGTTTATTAAAACTAGTACTCCTGTGAAAACTAATACAGCTGTATCCACAATTAAGGCAGCTTCAAGAATTACACAACTCAAAGGAAAAGCTGTGTTGTGTAGTGGAAATAAGGCAAAATTGTCAAGAGTTGCACGAGCCAAGTTCAATTTGAACAATATTCCGTGCAGATTGTTCACAAAATATGGAAAGTGCTTGAGACAAGTACAAGGCAACTGTAAATATTTGCATGATAAGAAGCATGTGTCATTGTGCCACAAGTTTTTGAAAGGTATCTGCCATGACAAAAAC
Source organism: Maniola jurtina (assembly GCF_905333055.1). Lineage (NCBI taxonomy): Eukaryota > Metazoa > Arthropoda > Insecta > Lepidoptera > Nymphalidae > Maniola > Maniola jurtina. The sequence continues at coordinate 6,986,956 of NC_060037.1, read as the reverse complement.
TGTACCCTTTCTCACAAGCTAACAGATAAAAAAATGCCTACATGTTATTTCTATCTAAAGGGAATGTGTACAAAAGAAAGTTGCCCATACTTACATGTAAAACTAAGTGATAAAACCAAGATTTGTCAAGAATTTATAAAAGGATATTGTGAAAGTGGTGATAAGTGTCTATTCAGGCATGTAAATATTGATAAACTAAAAAAGACCAAAAAAGTGTCTTCAAACAACTTCCAAAGAAGCTCACAAAGAAAAGTAATGAAAACTAAAGTAATAAAAATGGAACAGAAATATACTGATATAAATGGTGCTACAGTGGAGAATTCAGAAGTTACAATGGGAAAAGATGGAGAGTGTAGGTATTACAAAGAATTAGTTAATAGTGATGATAGTTATGAGACTATAAAACCTACAAGGTGCAAGTTGGGTACTTTGCCATCTTTTATACAGTTGTAATAATTAATACTCAAGACAGTATAAGGCACATGTGATTTACATATTCAACCAAAATTAATATTCAATCTATCTTTAATGTGTTGAATTTGTTATTTGACAGAAAAATCTACTACTAATCTGTCGATAAGTTACTACTTATCGATAGATTAAAGATAGATTGGTTATTAATTTCGGCAGTAAGTGACTATACCTCACTTGTAACATATTGTTGTATTTTTTTAATTATGAATTTAATAATGAATCATAAATAATAATAAGTAATTAATAATTAGTTATTATTGTTTTGTATAAAGAGAGAAAATAAATGTTTTAATATGTTTATATATTTTATTAAAACAACCCTATTCCTAAAAATATAATCATTTAACATACAAAATGTAACATAATTCTTACTAAGTTAATTATGTAACGACACAAGTCATTGGGTGACCAAAAACAACCCTTAGGTGCAACGTCCACCTTAAGTAGTGCAGTGGAACGGCGAGATACAGCTTTTTTTAGGGTTCCGTACCCAATATTTGTACCCTATTGTACAAAAATCTATTTTATTATTTATACATTTCTGTCTCGGTTTACAATAGGGAATATATTAACTTTACTAAGCCTCCACAGTTTGTGCGTCTGTCAGCGGGCTGTGTCTCGTGAACTGTAATAGGTAGAGAGTTGAAATTTTCTCAGAATGTGTATATCTATTGCTGCTATAACAACAAAGAATAATTTAAAAACGGTCGCCATGAAAATTTAAAAATATTAAAATTTATTTACTTGAGCATAGTAGCGGTGACCCACATGCTCTTTCAAGTATCTTTCGTGTTTTGCTTTTATTTTACAAATTTTGACTGCTATTTATAAAAAGATGTTATTAATCTCGGCTCCACTAGACTCTGTAGGTGGGCGTTGGGGCTTACTATGTATCCACACCAACCGAGTATGTTCGCTTTGGTGTGGACACAAACAATGATGAATATTTTTTTTTAGCGCAATACAAGCTTTTTATTATTTCTTGAACCACTTAGGAACTTTGCTTTGCTTGGACGTTGATGAAGTAGGGTTTGTTTTCTGGGAGTTGTCTTGCACATCCTCCAGTTTTCTCCTATTTGGTGCACTGTGAAAGCATAAAACACTTTTAGCTGTGTAAATTTGAATAAAAATGGCAAACTGTATTTAATTTCTATAATATAAGAAATACCTAAAAATAAGCAAAAATTCTGCTATTGTTTGGTAATTCTTATATTTTTGTCGGTTTCCTTTAAAAATAGCCACAACCAAACCTTTCAAGTTACAGAATCCTCAGTGCCCGAGTCTAACTCACACTTATCCATTTAAAGGGTTCCCTTTTAAAGGGTTCCCTTTTAAAGGGTACTTTTAAAGGAACCCTTAAAATTTAAAATTCCATCACTTCATTTTCTGTCTGTCGTGTCTCTCAATGCGGGGGAATCAAAACCTACAGGGTATTTTCCCGTTTACCTAGAATCATGCAGGTAGCATCATCTTATAGCACAAGTAAAGGAAATCCGAAAACTGTGAAGTTGTGGTTACATCTCAAAAAAAAAAATCCCTTAAAGAAAACGGAACCCTTTGTGTGCAAGTCCGACGGACTTGCCCGGTTTTTTAAGGTTCCGTATCTCGAAAGGAAAAACGGAACCCTTACAGGATCACTTTGTTGTCTGTCTGTCTGTCTTAGTAATTTCAAATCAATTTCGTTTTTGTTTTAGTAATTTCAGCTTTTACTAAACGAATACAATCCATACGAAATTACAAGTAACATTTCATACCGGTACTTAGAGGCTAGAATGCTGGCTGCGTCACTTGAGGTTTTCTTTGCGTAAATTTCATCTTTGAGGTATGTAGCATGTGCGCTCTCCTCCAGCCATTTGAAGTGCATGTGAACACAGGGCACAAACTTTGCTTCCAGTAATGTCATTTTAGGGTCCAAGCTTTCTTTCAGAGGAGTTGTAACTGAAACATTTAAAACATGTAATTAATTTCTACTCTGAGAAAAATGGATTCAAAAATTTTCTATAATTTTAGAACATACTATCTTGTATTCGTCAGGTGCAGGCCAGTGCCTAGTTAGTAGTTACCACTCTACACGCAAAACTGTGCTTCCAAACGATTTAGCATTCTAGTATGAGGTAATATGCCAAATAAAACTGCCATACCCCTTCCAAGTTAGCCCGCTTTCATTATAGACTGCATCATCACTTACCACAAAATGAGAAAGCAGCCAAGGGCTATCTTGACATGAAATACAAAACAGACCTACAGACAGACAACGAAGTGATCCTGTAAGGGTTCCTTTTTTCTTTTAGATGTACGGAACCCTAATAGTGATTCCAATTGGACTAGAGTACATTCGTTCTTAATGAGGGGCAAGTTATTATACAATAATATACATATTACGTACATATATGAAAAGGTTTATCTTGGCTATGCAGATGTTCTTTTACAAACTTCTGTACATCTTCTATTGTGTTGTCTGGAGTGAACACTCCTTGAAGTATCATATTGTCAGGAAACTGTATCCGAACAACTACATTTTTATAGGTGTTTAACTTCTGCACTGAAGCCTGCAACAAATCAAAACAAGATTTTACTGCTATCCAACCATCACCTTGCATGCCAGCATCTTCCATAATGTTCTCAAGGGTGTGTGAAGTCTGCATTCACACTTGACCAGTTTGGTGGACAATGGCCAAACCATTTTCATCCTGAGTGGAAACCTGTGTTCAGTAGTGAGCCGGCGATGGGTTGAAGATGATAATGATGATCTATCATTCATCTTACATACACACGACATAGGGGTAGGGTTTCGTAGTTATGTGCTATAGTTGCTAAAACTGACAGTTATTTTGTAAACAGTCTTTTTTTATGTTTCCGTACCCCCAAAGGGTACAAACGCAGCCCTTAATATCACTGCTGTCTGTATGTCTGTCCGCGTGTCACAGGTCTTTAGCTCGTAGACGAAATGTGCGACAAACCTGAAGTATTTGGTGTAAAACGTTGACCCAAAACCAAATATTGAATTAGAAATTCAATTAAATTCTTTTTCAGGGGGCCTCTCAGACATGAAAAGGAGCTGGAAAAAAATTTTTTCTTACCCAAGTAAGGTAGGTAGGTGTCATTTTTTAGAGCTCATTGAGTAGAGTAGGAATATCATTTATTTTTTTATCTTCAAAAATAAGGAAATGGGGGCTAATACCTGTCTAAGTAACGTCAAAATTATTTTATAATAACTATTCAATGCAGTATCATTTGAGGGTGTAACTGTGTAACCAATTTTTTTTGAATTGAATAAAAAATGTGTGGACTCAATAAGTAATACTGTTGGGACCTGTTGCTCAAGTTCCTCTCTCTTAGCAGAAGTGAGCATCGGTGTGTTCTCTAGCTCCATGCGCCGCTTCTGTAGCTCGTGATACATCTTCCTCACTTCCTCCAGAGATAGCTCATAAAAGTCATCAGGGAGGTCGGACAGTTCATCTTCAGCCACATCGGGCTGTACAAATGCGATTGCTTTTTGGGATCCCACCTGTAACAACAAACTAAATTAATAACTAGATGATGTCCGTGTTAGGTTCGTTCGCGTGGATATGGGTTTTATAAAAAAAAACCGACCAGTGCGAGTCAGACTCGCGCACTGAGGGTTCCGTACTCGGATCTTTTTTCCAACATTTTGCAAGATAAATCAAAAACTATTATACATAAAAATAAATAAAAGTCGGTTTTAGGACAGGTAAAGCCCTTTCATATGATACCCCACTTGGTATAGTCATCTTATAAAAATTCAAACAAGTTTAAATTTTTTTTTTAAATAATGTAACCACAAATTCACGGTTTTCAGATTTATTCCTGTACTTGTGCTTTAAGACCTACCTACCTATCAAATTTCATGATTCTAGGTCAACGGGAAGTACCCTATAGGTTTCTTGACAGACAGACAGACAGACAACAGTACACAGTAGGTATAAGCTGATTACACACACACATTTTTAATGTTATTAGGAATATATTGAATCTAGACTTGCAACGAATATTCGGTTACTATTCGGTATTCGGCCTATTCGGCTGCTTTTTTTATATTCGGCCGAATACCGAATATCTACATATTATTCGGCCGAATACCGAATACTTAAATAATATATTTTGTCATAGAGAAATAATTGGTAAAAAGAAAAATTAAAATCGATTGATTACGTATATATTCATATTTTCATTTCTGTTATAATCATTTAAGTAGTCATTGGTGCATAACACAGGTACATAATCATCTTCTGAATTGGAAAAATGGAGGATACTATGTATTTGAATTATTTGGTAATCAAAATTTATAAAGGTAAGGTTCTCATTTCTTTTTAACCCCCGACCCAAAAAGAGGGGTGTTATAAGTTTGACGTATGTATCTGTGTATCTGTGTGTCTGTGTATCTGTGTATCTGTCTGTGGCATCGTAGCGCCTAAACGAATGAACCAATTTTAATTTAGTTTTTTTTTGTTTGAAAAGTGGCTTGATCGAGAGTGTTCTTAGCTATAATCCAAAAATAATGGTTCAGCCGTTTAAAAGTTATCAGCTCTTTTCTAGTTTTCTTGTAGAAAAGAAGGTTAGATAACCCTTAGGTTCATAATATTCAAGTGTCAATTGACAAATGTCAAGCTGTCAAGATGGACGTTGCCTAGATATTCATAATTATTTATTTGAAAATGATGTTTTGGAAAACTCAGATACTTTGGATCGTAGGCGCGGAATAGTCCAAGAAAATCGGTTCAGCCGTTTGAAAATTGTCAGCTCTTTTCTAGTTACTGTAACCTTCAATGGTCGGGGGTGTTGAAAATTTTTAATTTACACTGGTATAATCATTTATTAAGTAGTCATTGGTACATAAAACAGGTACATAATTTAATAAGGAGCGCGAAACAATCACGTCTGTACAAGTTTTTGGCGCTAAAATCCAGCCGAATACTTTTGCCGAATATTCGGCTATTCGGCCAGGGGCCTCGCCGAATATTCGGTATTCGGTATACTGCCGAATATACTATTCGTTACAAGTCTAATTGAATCAAGATATTTTCAGTTATAACGTCACAATACGTCCGAAAGTCATTCCCATTCTTAATTTGAACTTTGAATACATTAAGTAAAAAGATAAATTAAAAAAAAAAAACTGGTCAAGTGCATGTCGGACTCGCGTACGAAGGTTTCCGTACCATCGTCCAAGATATACCTAACATTTTTATGTAGAACACTGCAGGTTAATGACTGACTGCGCCATTTATATGTGATTTGGTAAATTAATTTTTTCAGAGTGAACACATTTTAATTTTTTTTAGTGATGTAACTACTTTTTCCTTTACTTTAGCTATAAGACATACCTATCGGTACCCTGTAGGTTTTTTGACGGACACGACAGACAGACAACAAAGTAAGCCCATAAGGATTCTTGTTTCCTTTTGAAGTATGGATCCCTAAAAAGTACCTACATAAAAGTAACTTACAAAAGTAACTTCCTCTTCAATCCTAAGGCGTCTTTCAAGGTTCTCTTGGGTCAGTAACTGTTTCTGAGGTTCATGAGGCATTGTTGTAGGTAAATCACAATGTATTAATCTTTTCTTAGTTTTCTCATCATCAGTTTCAATACTTTCTGTAAAAAGATAAATGAAAAACAATTCTCTGGAGCAATATAAAATGTATTAAGGGTACCAGTCAATCATATTTTTTGTGCTGTCAGGAATAATTAAATCTTAACTGAATGACACACAAACCAATATGGAGCACTGTGGGTTTAGAAGCATGAAATTTTGCACAGGAGTTCCTTATGTAACAAGGTCACTAAGAACGGATTGTTGGTTAAATAGGGAATGGAAAATCTCGTCGGGTACACAGCTAGTAGTTAAAAAAATCTAAATTTTCAAAGTGGACACCATTTTGAATTTCTTTGCTATTGGATTGAATTCTTTTAAAATGGATATCTGAAGTGTCTTACAATCATTAAAAAAATTATCAAAATTTTAATAAGTGCGAAGTAGTAAGATTGTATTCACATGAATGAGCTTGTTATAAAAAAAAAGAAGTTTCATTTCCCTGCATGTAACCAACGTTTACTATGTAGTACACAATGTACACTACCCTTTTTAGGGTTCCAACTTCCATACCCAAAGGGCGACAAGGGACCCTATACTTACTAAGCCTCTGCTGTCTGTCTGTCCATCTGACAGTCAGCGGGCTAACATCTCGTCAACAATAATGGACAAAGTTAAAATTTTGACAGAATGTGTATTTCTATTGCCCCTATACAAACAACAAAATGACTGCCATGAAAACATGTTATTTTTTGTATGATTGTATGGAACCCTGCGTGTGAAAGTCCGACTTGCACTTGACCGATTTTTTAAACATTGAGTAGTCTTATCGGTGAATCAATAAATAGGATAAAAACCTTCATCACATGTAGCAGGATCTGTTGTGTGGTCTCTTTGCTCAGAATCTATTCCCTGATGTTTTTGCTCCTTTTCCTTTTGTATCAGTTTTAGTGGATCAAAGGGTTTATGTGTATCTTTATCTTTCATGCCTGAAGGACCTGGAGTACATGGGGTTTCTTTATTGGACGATACATGATCTGGTGGGGATGATATGTTTTCAGCTTTCTCAGATGTTACCCGACGATATACAGATGATACATTTGCTTGGCTGAAATATTTTGATGGTTTTTCAATAATTAAAACAATTTTGAACATTAAGAAATTTTTGAAAACAATATTAAGCAGTATAATCCCTTATTAATTGAGAAATGAAGTTTGACCGCTTTTGTGGTAAATTTGTCAAAATTAGTTTGCTCACGGTGCATAAATTTACAGTTAGTTACACACAATTGCACAAGGAGCAAGAGATGTCTATTCACATATTTGTCTCCATTGCACTGTCAATGGATGCGAGGATCACTTGTCCGACCGTCGACAATTAGCAAGAAATGAGTTGAACTAAAAACTAGGACCATAGACAACAAGAAACGAGTTTGTAGTTGGCATAGTTTGGTATTGGCGAGTGTGCAAGTTTGATGGGTGATTACTGGGTTTGATACTGGGGTTTGATGGGAAAGTGACCAGAAATGTTGGAAAATATTTTAATAAAGCTACTCACGTAGGATCAGCAGATTTATCTAACAGCCGTAGAATGGCTCTTCCCGCTATTAACCCTAAATGTCTCAGAGTCTTTTCCTTCAAAGCAGGTATTCCTACTACTTCTTGCCTCATATATGAAATTGTTGGATTTTCCAGAGATGGCAACTCATTTGGAGCCAAACTTGTGATAAGATCATAAAGCAATGTATTTGGTGCAAAATCACCCATTATTCGTTCACCTATCAAAACAAACATTTATTTTATTTTATAAAAAGTAACCATCTTATGACACTTATTTTAATGGTTGAATTTTTAAAAATCCTTCCTTAGCAGATCTCTACATCATAATAGCTAGCTTTTCCTTTTATATATTTAGAAGATAATAATCTAATATTCACCAACCTAATATTTTTTTGAAATGAATACAAAAAAGTTAGTAATAACTAATAACCTATAATTATTTTCATTACACTGAAAATAATTTTCAACAGCACAGTAATTATTATAGTTTTAATGATAATTTCTTGATAGAACCTAGTTTTAACTTAACTGGTACATGTTTCACAGCAGAAGACTGAAACATCTTATAACTTAGCATCTCAAACATTAAGTATCATTTAATAATAAGTACTATAATGCCGAGTTGTTTGAAACAAATTCAAAAATTTAAGTGGAGATTAAACTATATAAAACAAACACAAGACTTCATGAAATTCTTGTGACTAAATTAGTTTAGGTAATCCCACCTAAATTTTGGAATTTGTTTCAAACAAAATAGCATATGACACTTAATGCAATGTGAAATATGTACAAATTATAAATACAAATAAAATTATATATAAATACTCAAAAATTTCAAGGAACCACAAGCTTAATTCACTATAACCCTTCAAAACATACTTTGACCATGTCTCAATTGTTGTACCATGTATGAAATGCATCATCAATTTCAGACTTAGCATACAAGAGACAAGTAAAGCAGACTGCAATCGTTAACATCTCCTGAATATGCCCCAGTGTCGACATTAAGCATACATTGAGTGTGTTCTAGAAGATCTGTGAGGTATTGTGTGTTGGTGGTGTGTATTGCTTGCTTTTCCTGCTTTTTTTTTTGTGGTTCTAGGTATGTTGAATGTTGCATATTGTGGCATACAGATTTGTCTGTTTTGGTGGATTATAGCGAATTGAGCTTGTGGTTTCTTGTATATCATAGACTTCCACAAATTAATGCCTTCTTCTATCATCCCATCAAAAATTACCATCATTCAACATCAATCCAATAGTAACATTTGATTCAATTCTTTTCCTCTCAGCTTCAACCATTTCAAGGACCGCTTTGTTAGGTAAGTTGCAAAATCTCACAGTTGTTGTCAAGTCCAATATGTGGTTATGATGTTTTAAATCATAATCAGTCGCTTGGTAACCATGTTTAGCACATACATCTTCTAGAAGCTGAAAAAGAGTTCAAAATCTAGTACCTACTAAACATTACTATGTAGTTAAATCCGAAGTGTAGGAGCAGCTCCCATCTATCATAATTCTTCACACATAGCATAAAGAATTCATACACTTCTGTTTCCAATATTTCAGTTTATATGCTGCGGTAAAGGAGCTAAGTTAGCTTATCTACCATATTTACCCACCGGTATAGCAAAGATTGTGGCACAGCTTTTTATTCTTCAAAATGTGACGTGTGTGAATTTCTTGGAAGTGAGCACATTAATAACATACTAATTATGCATACAGCGCATCATTTGTTACAGATATTCATGACCAATCATTTAAAACCTAGTAGCTCAAATCCTCTTTTCGCTTGCTAAATACAGATCGAGTGGCCTTTTATGCGGTTTAAATTTTTTGAATGCCTATTATGATAGGCAGTTAGACAAATATTTATTGGTCCCTACTCAATTTTATTATATCAATAAAATGTACCTGTAATATGCTCGTATCGGCAGTACAATGAACTTTCATTCTTCTTCCATTAGGTACGAGAACAGTAATATCTCTAGACATTTTCCAGTTGAGTACTACTTCTATTGCTTCATTAATTTTCAAACAAATATTAGGAACAGAAACCGGCAAAATTCATTGCATTGCGAATGATCACCGAAAAAAGATTATGACAAGATAAGATGATAAGTGAATTTGATCACGGAACATTATGACATTTGACCATTTTTTTTTCTCTCTCGTCCTGGCTTTACAAAGATGAGCCAATGTCGAGTTTATAGTTAATTTGTAACAAGTTAGTTAAACTATACAAGTATGGACCCCGTCTATGCCGGCGCCCGCCGACATACGCACGGCACCCCCTTAGAGCGCTTTCCAATCAGTTTTAACAAAAAAAAACACTCCAAAAAGGCAGAGCACGCCCGCCAGCTAACACCAACACAGACGAAGTCCATTTGACCATTTATATTTACAAAGTACCTACTCTGTGGACAGACGAGAATCGCTTTGATGTTTTATTGGTCTTCGGCAATTCTCTTTGGTCTTCGGCTCTGAAACCCTTTGCGCCATTAGTGGATATTCTCTTTGGTCATCGGCTCTGAAACCCTTTGAGCCATTGGTGGTTTTTGCTGATACTTGCGACTTCAAAAAAAGGAGGAGGTTCTCAATTCGTCGGAATCTTTTTTTTGTTTGCCACATGCATGGTCTGGCACCGGCTTGCAGCTCCCGCTGGCAACTTTTGCTCGGTTTGCTTTATTCTTATCACTTATGAGTTATGGTGCAACTTCATACTCCCAAACAACAAGCACTAGTGGTTGTTCTTTGGGAGTATGATCCACATGCTTGCTCAAACTCTTTGAGCAAGCATGTGGACGGGTGTTTGGGAGTGTTTTTCGTTCGGTCCGATTGGCTGCAAAACAAACCAAGCCAAATCATAAAGATAAAAAATATCTATGACACGAACACGCTAGTGCCACTGTGGATTTTCTTGGAAACCCAATTTAGGAGGGATTTTCAAAATTGTATATAAGTCAATGAGTTATAGTTAGGTACAATACCTATGCCTTTACTGCCTATATACACAGAAAGATATATTGCGATTTGCGTGAGAATTATGTACGGACTATATTTTATCATAATGTAGATAACGGGTAAAATGTTGGTACCACGATAAATTTGATAATCTTGATTTGTCGATATTTCGACCTAGTAGCATGGGTCGTGGTCACCATAAATTATACGTATCGAACTCGGGACGCGAGGACAAAATATCGAGCCCTCATTTTAACGTCTAAAAGTACATGGTTATTTATCTAAACATTGAATAATTATATCAGACCGTAGAATGAACGATCTTCACGCATGTTATCTGGCTTGGCTTGTTGAACTTTTTTTTTTTAGATTAAATATTCATAGGTGACATATTTTTTGCGTCATTTCTGTGGAATCATTGGAATCCAGTTGGAATCTGATTTGTCTGCTGAACACGTTTCCGCTCCACTGCGCTTCAATTGACAGATACCATAAGGGTGCGTTTTCACTGAAGCGGAGCTGTACCGCTGTGAGATAATTTTACCACGTCATCTCTCAATAATTTGATTGGTCGAATATACGCAAGCCCCACTCCGCTTCAGTTGAAACGCACCCATTAAGAGGTAGTTATTAATAAATGCACTATATTGTCCAAAAAATATATTTTATTGTAGTAGACAACACGAGGACGCGCGCCCGGCGCCCAGCCCGCCCCGCGCGCGCTTCCCACAACAACGCTTCGCTATCTACGTCCATCTCTCTGTTTTAATAATTGGAATAATTTATTTAATAATTACAACGCTTTTTTATCTGTCCATATTTTTAACATTAGATATACCTAACTTCGTCTTGTATAACTTGGTGTAAGAACAGCCTTCAGGAATTGAAATAGGGTGGCGCAATATGCACCTCACAGCACTGTTTCCATTTCTACCCGCGTCCGCTCTCTGGAAATATAAAAAGTATTTTTGAATTCCAAAAAACGCTTCATTGAGTGGGTAAATACGCTAAATACTAAAACTATGTAAAGCAGAAAACTATAAGGATATCATTTATTTGATAATTTATGTTAGTTGGGTGGTGACCGTGACTACGAACATCACGAAATGAACTAACTATACCTTAGTAAGTATCAGTGTTCCACTGGTTCACCACTACACGCAGCTTGAGCGCAGGCACACGTCTAATCCCAAATCCATATCGCGTTTGACTTTAGACCGCATCAGACTTTGACGGACCCCCTCCAGACTCGTGTAACAATGCGCTATGTCTATTGTATAGATACTAAGTAGGTATTAACACTGCGGTTTGTTTCGCGCCTACCTAAGAGCTCTGGATGACAATGGAGGGCTATGTCTGGGCAAAGGTCTGTTTTCAAAAATATTTCTATTACTATTCACAAAACTTCTAATAGATATGTGATTCACGTGCGATATTCAGGAATTACTCGTTTTTCCACTCTATATTATATACTGTTATACAGATGGTAAATAATAATCTATGAGAAAGTAGACGATGCCTGCGACTTTGTCGACGTGGACTTAGGTCTAAAAACCCGTGAGAATTCTGACTCTCCGGAATAAAAAGTAACCCAGTCCTTTATCCGATTTTGGCATGGTATAGAGATATCTTGCATCCAGGGGATGGAGGCTGCTGACCTGTTTGTCCGAGAAAAGCAAAGCACTCTCACGGGATTTCTCGAAACCTAAATCTACTTGGATAAAGTCGCGGGCATCATCCATTTGGTACAGAGACAGCTTGCATACCAGACACGGATATTTTTGTCCTGGAAATTCGAAAGTTTTCACGGGGATTTTAAATCTGCGCGGGCATCATCTAGTTGATAAAATAAAGGGTCGGTAGAACCTGGCGCGCAGGTCGCCGCATGAGAGCGGGCGGTCGAGGTCGGGCAGCAGGTCGGCGGGCGCGTGCAGCGTGCGCGGGCGCGTGGCGTCGTGCGCGCGCCCGGCCGCCAGCAGCGCGGCGGCAGAGGCGAGGCGGCGCGGCGGCGGTTGCAGCCCGTGCGCCGCCAGCGCCGCCGCCAGCTGCCGCGCGCGCGCCACCGCCGCGTCGCGCTCGTGCCGTGCCCGCCACACCTGCACACATCCACCCTGGTAAAGGCCCACCAAGCACGCTCGTAGGTGTCAAGAGGTGCGTAAACCTCGCCCTTAATATACATAAATAGTAAATGCTATACTCACAGTACTACCATTCCTATCGGGCGTAACTTAGTACTATCACTACTAAGTTACGCCCGTCTACGTGACATTGGCGAAGCGGCAATACTATAAGGCCATTAAACAAAATACGAATAAGTTACGTCGCTGTACCTCCGCAGAAATCTATTTTTTTTTTTGAAAAACGTGAAAATATCTTAGACATCGTCGTTGCTGGTGTTAATCAGGGGCTTAATCGAATCCTTTAGTAATAAATATTTATATTTATAGATGTAGTATAACCTGGGCAGCACAAACGGCAGACCGGCAATGGCCGCGCTTGCCGGGGCCAAAACCCCGCGCCGCTGCTTCCACCACTGCGCCATGGAATGTTAATGATTGTCCTGAAACAAGACAAGTACCTACCTGCATTATAAAATACAGCTGATGCCCGCGACTTCGTTCCCGTGGATATAGGGTTTTAAAAATCCCGTGGGAACTCTTCGATTTTCCGGGATAAAAAGTAACCTATGTGTTAATACAGGGTATAATCTATATCCATTCCTTTCAGCCGTTGTCCAGTAGTTTTGCGTGAAAGAGTAACAAACAACCATACATACATACAAACTTTAGCGTTTATAGTAATATTGTAGTAGGATAATTACCCATCTTACAGCATCGCTTTATTACGTGATTATAAATTAAGTATTATTATAAAGTGGACTAATAAAATTGATATCTAATAAAAAAAAAAACAGGCGATCGGGAACGTCCGGCAGAAGCGAAGTTTCTACCCATTTTTCAGTAAGTAGTTTTACTTTTAACCTAACTGGACTAGAATGGACAGTCCGGTCCGGTCTGGTCCTGTCATCTAATCAGTCAATTTAGTCCGGTCAAAACTATTTTACCAAAAAATGGTTAGAAGCTTAGTTTCTGTCGGGCATCCATCAATCCTTGATTTTTTTAGGATCCTAAAGAAAGTTTTCCGTTTTCTTGTATGGGATAGATACATTAGGAGAAAATGTTACCCATTGAGAGGGACACGAGGGCACAGCAGTTGCTAGACTTGGATGCCGCGAGGTGTTCCCGCATGTAGCGGAAATACACGTGCTCCAGCAGCAACAGCAGCGCCGCCAGCAAGATCCCCGCCATCAGCAGCAGAAACGCCGAGAGGAACTGCTCCAACGCCAGGGGGTCTGAAGACTTATGCTCCTGTTTGTTGGGTTTACATGTGCCTGTCATCCAGTACCTGTTACAAGTAGTTAGGATATCAACATGAAGTATGTAACCAACTGCACGGAATACAGATGGTTTTGTGGGTCAATTCACAAAACGGGCTGAGTATTTACTATTTTACCTATGTACATAAATTTTAATTAAAATAAGTGTGTGAAAACATATTATACGTACAAATAAATAAATGCGTACTTAATACAATATAATTTATTGAATGGTGCTGCTATAAGGTAAATATGTAGCGCCTATTGGTGCCTTTGCATCTTAAAATATATTAAATACTTATTTTATTTTTATATTATTAGGTAACTAAGTACGTATTTAATCCAAAATCCTACTAAAATAAGCAAAGTCAGCTAATTCAGACGGTAGGTATATTAGGTATAAGCGGCTTAAATACTTGAGTATGCGACAGACTGTATGGAAAGTGAAAACTTATTATATAGTTCTTACTAAAATTTAAAAAGTTCATATAATTTCAACATTCTATTGGATTTCTAATGGAAAAAATGTAGATTGTTCAGTGTAGATACTCATACATGAAAGAAGCGTTGATCGACTGCAGGTAAATACCTATTTAGTTGGAACTTTAGCAAAGAAGTAAAGCATACCTGCGTAACCGCTCTAGGTCTCCATTGGAGCGTAAATCAAGTAATCTCTTATTAAACATGCTAAGATATTTAGAATTTCGGGTAAACGCTAATCCATAGCCAGACATCGCGTACCACGAGCCTACTGTCAACAATCGGCAGTCTTCGTCCTACAAAAGATTAAGACATTACTTTTAGTGATTAACTACATAGGAGAGCAAACTATACTTTAGATAGTGGGTATAGAACTTACCTGTGACACGAGATAGTCCAGAACTGTGCCATCGTAAATGAAAGCATCGAGGTCACCAGTTAGGACACTCGTCACTCCTGCGCTTACTGTGCTGCGGTTGTACCTGCACAAATTTCATTAGATAATTGTTTCTTCGGTTCTGTTAGACTCATAGTTCAATTGATCGAATAATCCGTAAAAAAAAACCATTTCTTCTAATCTTCTTGTCTTGATCGATTATGTTCTAAGTAAATTCTAATATAACCCGAGCAGTCGAACAGACTGGATTTTTTTCGAGATTGTTTGATCAATCGAACTAATAATCTAACTAAATGGAATATATAATAGATGAATTGGTCTTTGAAAAGCAAGAAGAGAATCATCCTACCAATATTATAAATGCGAAAGTGTTTGTTTGTTCTTCAATCACGCCGCAAGGGAGCCACGGATATTGCATAGATATAGTTAAAAATCTAGAGAATGACATAGGCAAGTTTTTTATCCCGGAAAATTACGGGATTGTAAAAACCTAAATCCACGCGGTTGAAGTCGCGGGTATCAGCTAGTATTTCCTACTGTTGCAGTCTGGTCAACATCAACAAAAAATACCTACCTAATCTTTAATGCGTAGAGATAATAACTTCGGCTTGCACATTACAATGAATGTAGCATACTTACTGAGCCATATAAGCGTGCGGTTCTTGGAAATATTTGGCGAGGGTAGCATCTGTATGTGACCAGGGCACGGTCCCGAACTTCAGCGCGGGGCGGTGCGACAGCGGCCGCGCTATCCGCGGGTCGTCCAGCCCGCTCAGCTCGTGGAACTCTTCCCTCGTGATCATAAACGCGGCGAGGTTAGCCGTGTATATCGCGAGGAACACCACCGCAAACATAGCCCACATGTTAGTCATAAACCGCGCAGTGAAGCCCCGAGGAGAGTCTACATGGACCGATGCCTGTCGATCAACAGATATTCCTATTTAACATTAATTTAACAATCATTTCAACAATAGTCTATTAAAAGTATGCCCCTGGAAAAAAGCATATTATACAATCGAAGATTATGTTAATGGTAAAAAAGCATGGATTTGACTCGCTCCAGCAAGGCGCGGGGCTGCAATGGCTTGTATAGCATGGCATATTATTGCAAATTGAACAATTGAAAAGAGCAACCGCCGAGTTTCTTGCTGGTTCTTCTCGGTAGGAACGGAGTTAATTACTTTGACGATTCAAAAGTTTGCAAAACTTTACTTGAATAAAAATATATTCTATTATATTCAATAAAAGGAGAATCAAAATGGAATTTACCTGAAACAATACTGCCCACACAATCCAATAAGTTCGACAGAGGGAAAACCTGTTTTGCGGTACACGTTTTGAATTGAGTCCCGTTGAGCAATCGAAACCACTCGGTGATAGCCATTCAAAAAAGAATATTGAGAACGTGGCCGCTTGAATAGCAACAGCTCCGACGAGCATCCATGAGGCTGTGTCGAATGGTTCGAGAAAAGCTGTCGGAGATATGATGCCTGTGCGTTTAGCAACTACGATAGCTACGCCTGTTTCCATGAAAGGCACGCTAAAATCCACAACAGACTCTCGATCCGAGTTTATTATCAATGATGTTAGTACCTGAAAAATTAATAACATGTCCGACATAGTGAGTACATTCATTGTAACTTATTCCAATGTAACTATTTAGTTGACTGAAGATTACCATATCCGTTTTCTTGTTTACAAGTTCTGCGATTAAACCGTTCCATTTTCCATGATGTAGTGTGCCCCATCGTCCGTCCTCCACGCGGACGAGCTCGTATGTAAATCCAAGATGTTCAGCGAGCTGTTGCAGCAGATCTATACAAAACCCACTACAACATTGGTACAGTGAACTGTTCCTATGCGCAGTGCCTGCTTCCAACCTGATGAATTAAAATTAAATTTTAAACAATGTTGGTAGATTCATTGATGTCATTTTATATCAATAAACAATTTACCCAGCAACTTCAACTTCAGGTGCTACTCGGCAAATGACGCCTCTATCTAAAGAGCATCGGCCACTGACGGGATCAGGCGGAGCTAGGTTTATATATGGTGGTTCTTCAAGAAATGTTATTCGCATATGAAACTTTTCTGGAACACCTTGAGGTGGTGTGTGTAGGCCCCCAGGCCACACTATGTCTTTTATGACCAACCGCTCTTTTGGATAAGAATTCCATGTTCCAATTTCTTCCCAAACCAGCTAAAATAAAAATATAACAGTCAATACAATTATTCCAGTTGAATAAGTAGGTAACATAAAATATATCAATTTGTACAATGATTTATAGTTTCGAAACGTTTCAAGATTATAGAATGGACTGATTACCTGATCACCAAGAGTTGGTCTGAGGTTCATGATTTTAAGTTCAGCTGCTCGCAGTTCGCCATCCGGAGTAAATTCAATACTCGGTTTACCGGATTCGCCCTCGACACTAACGTTGCGTAAATGTCGGTAAAATCTTTCACCAGTTGACCAACGTGCTTCTCCAGTACCTTCTCCGCTACACGATAGTCTTGTCCCAAGAGGATAGCGAACGTTCTCTGGTGCAGAAACGTAGGACTCTACGCCGTACGCGAATACTTTCACTGCTGTTGCTATTTCGGCGATAATTGACGAACTCGATGTATCGAAATGTACACCTAAAACGTTGTTCAAAGCGTATTTAAAAAATGTAAGCATAATTAGTTAACCCATTCATTAGAGACAAGTAAGGTTAAGAAGCATACCTAGCATACCGACAGGAAACTTATGTGGTAGCTGCGTGATGGAACCGAGTACACTTTGTGTAACAATCCAAACGAAATTTTCACCAGTAAGATGTAGATCTCCAGCCGATGATAGTATATCAGCTGCCTCTTCTCTAGTGGCGTACAAAAGCATTACACGAGCTTCACTTGTGACTAACTCATTCAAATCAGCCGCTTTTTTAACAACTACAGCATTGAGTATAGTAAATTTGAATCGATCCTAAAAACATATAAAACAATGCAGTTACTCAGCCAATACAACATAACAAACCATTTGAAAAAGAAAGATTTTACTTGGAGGGCAGAGACTCTTTCACGCACGGCTTGTATGAAGTCGTCGTGGCCAGCAATAGCTGACGTGACGACGCTAAACTGATGCCACTTGTATCGCTCCAGTATGGATAGCATAGCAGCTGTTTGGTGTTCGATCGTTGGTGCCAACTGAAGACGCAAAGATGCGTGGGACGCATGTTTTTCTAGGCCGCTGTTATCTGCGTTCCATGCAATGACCTGAGGTGTAAAATAACTTCAACAACCTGTTGTGTTTCAATATATCTAAAGCAAAGCGCAAGTGGCAACATACACAGAGAAAATATTTTGCGGAGCGTCATAAAGAATATTACCGGTATGCCAAGATATCCGGCGAGTTGTAGAAAATATTGTGCAGAGGCAGTAGACCGCCCATATTGTTCATGATTCATAAGATACAGTATAGCAGACACGTTGACTGCTAAAAATTCTTTACATAGCGAGTCCAAGATAGCTGAAAGCAGTTTACATACAATTTTATTATAAACAACATTTTTATATATCGAATATTTATCGTGCAACATGCCGGCTAACTCGTTTTAAAACTCTACTTATGAAAGTTTTTATTTAGGTATCCAGTTATTATCACATAAACACACCATTTTAAAGCTTTTTGGTACTAAATAGAAAGATACAGGGGCTTATCATGGCATGCATATTTTTTTGTCACCAGTTAACTTAAAATTCTAGGTCACTTGAATAGAGGAGATATTGAAAGCGGAAACTGTTTTTTCATAGTAGGTAATTATTATTTTCTAGGCACTTACACATAGGACTAGGCGTAAGGCCCTGCATAGAAAGCGTATTGTTTAGGCGCACTTGTGTGAAAAGTTTGAGTTTGCGCGGCAGTTTGGAGAGAGCCGCTTTCTCGGCTCTCGTGTAATCGCGTGCACCGAAGGCCTTGTGGGGCACGACGAGGGCGGCAGTGATGACGCTGGGCGCGCGCGGCGCCTGCGGAGCGGGCGACGTGCGCGGGCGCCGCAGCCCGTCGACGCCGATGCGCACCCCGCCGCCGCGCGCCGCCTCGCGCGCGCCCGCGCCCGTGGCGCCGCCGCCCACCTTGATCCCGCCGCCGCGCTCCGCCGCCGCGTCCGCCGCCGCGCCGGCCACCGCCAGCGCACTCAGCGCCGCCAACGCCATCAGCGCGACTCGCGCCTGCATCTCCATTTTTGATGCTATAACAAGTTGTACTTGTGTAATGCAAATAAAATTTATATTTTACTTGACTTTTTCGTATTAAGGTACTGGTGAATTCACTGAATTGAACTGGAATGGGCTGGGCCGGACCAGTCCGGACTGCATTGTCCAGTCTAATCAAAATTATTTTCACCGAATTCTGACGGTTTTTAGGATTCAGTAGTTTTTAGCCTCCGCTGTCCGTCTGTCTGTCAGCGGGCTGTACCTCGTGAACCGTAATAGGCACAGAGTAGAAATTTTCACACAATATGTATTTCTATTTCCGCTATAACAAATAATAACAATGTGGCACTATCAAAATTTGAAAAAATTAATTAAAAAAAAACTAAATCATTGCTTTGATAAAGAGATATAAAGAGATAGCTGCATCCCGGAGACAAATATAGGCTATATTCTTTTTTTTTAAGATTAATAATAATGATAAAGTACTTATTTATTTCGTTAATATTCGTCAATAACAATATAAATAGAATATTCTATTCCGGAAAATTAAAGAGTTTTCACGGGATTTTTATAAGCCTAAATCCACTAAAAATTGCGGGCATCATCTAGTAACCAAACACGGGCATCTCATTCAAAACAACATTAACTCTTGTATACCTACATAATATATGTATTTAGCATTGTATTTAATTATAAATTAAATTATTTTTTACGTTTTAGTGTTTGTTGTTATTGGTTTTATTTTTTTGAATTTTTTTATTTCACATTTTTTATTTAGTAACTCCACTGTATTAAAATATGCACTGCCTAGTTAAACATACTGTTTACACTGATCTCGAGCAATAATTTACTCTTATCCATTGAGGAGTTCGGTTCTCCATCTCCGAAGATATTCATCATTCATCAGATCTTCACCTCTATATGAGATGAGACCACCTGGGAACTATACCCTTTTAAACAAAAATAAAATTTTCCAAATCGGTGCAGGCGTCTTCGAGTAGGTAGATAATCGGAGAACATACATTAAAAAAAAAAGATTCCGACGAATAATTGAGAATCTCCTCCTTTTTGAAGTCGGTTAAAAACTGTACCCGACGAGAATTAGCAAAGTGTTTTGGCTTAGGACTAGGAATTTAGGAACTTCCAAATTGGCCTGAAAATTCGTTAAAGGTGGGCTTTGATCTAAGCGTTCTGGGCATCCCTGAGGATTGCCTAGCTAGGCCAATCGTGACGTGCCGTGTGTGTGATCTTGATGTGTGTGTAATATCAATACAATTTATCTATTGATATTGATGGATATTCTCAAAGGATTCGGTAGGTTGTGTGTTGTATGTCAGTCACAGTGTGTCTACCCATCTACCTATAGCTTTGGAAGTAGTTATGTATAGGAAATAAAATAAAAATAAGGAAGGAACCGTAGTTACGAGTGGGTTAGTAGTAAGTACCTATATTACCGTTCTTCATGAGAGCCGTCAATTCAGTCACAGAATAATATAATAGGTAGTACTACGATGCCGTTCCATTGTACCTACCTACCTATACCTAACTAGGTATAACGAGTAGGTAGGTACATAGGTTTACAAAATATTTTTCAAAAAAATCTTTTTGAAAAAAATCTCTATCTCAAACTCTTTATCTAGATAGGTAGCCACTAAGTAGCTAATGGAGATTTGGAGACAAATTGATTAGGTAGGCAGGTACTTACCAGTTTTACGATGTACTTACCTATCAAACCAATAAATAGATATCTAAGTACATTTGCGTACATAATATATCGTATAGTGTCCTGTAGGTATTATGTACTTATGCATAAATAAAAACCTTGCTTGTAGGTAAATATTTTGTAGTAGGTAGGTAAACCATATGAGTAGTATATAAACATCTGTATAGGTATATAGATGTACCTATCTAGGTAGGTACCTACCTATGACGAGTTCGTGAGTGCAACAGTAATTTGCATACAGGTAGATTGTCCCATCGGAGCAAACATAATCATGAAAGTAAAACAGGTACCTATATGCCCATACAAAATAGAAAGTGTTACCTATAAGCGCGGTAAGCGATGGTGGCCCCGGCAGCGGCGCGGCGGGCGGCGGCGCGGCAGCGTGCTGTGAGCTATCCTCATATATCGCGAAGGCGGCTGGCCGACATGGGGTCGTGCAGGACGGACAGTGGCGTGGCCGCCGCAGCGGGAGCACCACGCGTGTTTACGTAAGCGCCACGCCCCGAGCCACGCTCTGGCGGAAAGGGGCGCGGCGCAGAGCGCGAAGCTTCTCCGGTCGCCGAGCGCCGACTGACGCACCCTCATCCCTTGCGCGCAGGCCTCCACCGCGCGTGCGTTGTCCACTTACAACCTCCACGCCTCCTGTTACATAATAACACTAAACGTCTACAAAGCCCTGTTCAACTGGGCACTGACGACTCGTTTGTGACGCCCAGAAGCTGCGATTGTTCTCTTAGCCACTTCGTAAAAGAACAACCGCTGCTTCAAGCAACACTTTAATTATCCAGTTAACGACACCTGAACGATTTCTGCAGAACACAGGCACACAGAAGTAGCTTAATATCACCTAGGCACTTCGGTGGGAATGAAAAAAGTAGGTAACAGAAAATGTAGGTAGGTACTTACCTATCTAGAAAAATATAGGCACCTTTATTTAATACCCTATAGGTAATCCTAAGTTGTTAATAACAGCGTAACGTTAACTTGATTTCAACTTTTATCGTTGAAGCCAACATTCCCTTTTATATTTGCAAAATACCGAATCATTTCATACCCGTAGGTATATTTTACAAACAGCAAAGTTACGAGTGAAAAAATCCTCGAGGCGGTTTATGTAAATATACCAACAAGTACCCACCTATATTAAAATTGTAGTAAAGTAAGGGATCATGGGCCCTTACCTACCAAAGCAGTGAGATCGATTCCCACGATAACATTTTTTCGATGCGAGACCGATACGGTATGTTATCGAAGTATTCTGAATCCTATGTCTGAATCGGCCTGCTGGTCACCTCCCATTTTTCCATAGGAATCTATACCTACTAATAAATAAAATTGAAGTGTCTATCTGTAATTTCGAAATAACTACCACATATTATGGTTATTTGAACTGTGCCATACGTTTTTAATCTGCAAGCCTGTCTGGTTGAACCACGTTTGAACGGGATCTTCGGAACGGCTTAGCTTATTTTGACTAATATTTTGACGGCACTTTCACAAACAAGCAGAGGATTAACCAAAGAGTAATGGGAGTAACATAGGCTGCTTTTTTAACCAACTTTCAAAAATGGACGAGTTGTGTTTTTAACCCAAAAAGAGGGGTGTTTTAAGTTTGACGTGTGTATCTGTCTGTGGCATCGTAGCTCCTAACTAAACTAATGAACCGATTTTAATTTAGTTTTTTTTTGTTTGAAAGGCGGCTGGATCGAGTGTTCTTAGCTATAATCCAAGAAAATCGGTTGAGCCGTTTGAAAGTTATCAGCTCTTTTCTAGTTACTGTAACCTTAACTTGTCGGGGGTGTTATAAAATTTTAACTTACACTTGTTCTACCTAGGTACACCGATATCTCCGAGATGAAACTACAGTTTTAAGTTGATATTGATATTGAAGGATCTATATTCTATACCTACCAAGTAAAAAATTTGTCGTTGACTTCGAGGACCCAACTCCTCAACCCTTAATTTCATTCCTAAATCCTGGTGATCCCACAGGATTTTTGATTTTTTTACGAAATTTGTAACAGAAATTCCTTGCATCCCTGGAACTATTATGGATAGGCTACTCTTGTCCTGGAAAATTATATGTTCCCACGGGATTTTTAAAACCTAAATTCACGCGGGCGAAGCTACGAATATCATTTAGTAAATGTTACTAGTTGTAAGATGGTGCGGAACCCTTTGTGTGAGTCTGACTCGCACTTGGTTTTCTTTTTAAGATAAAAATAATAAAAAAATAATCGTACTCTAGTTACTTTAATTCAATGAGCTCTAGACAAGGATAACCCACATGCGAGGGTAAGGAAAAAATCCAGCTCCTTCTTCATGTATGGAAGACCCTCTGAATTATAATTTAGTTGAACTTCCGATTCGATATTCGGTTTTGGGTTAACCGTCTAATACCACAATGTAACTCATTTCGTCTTAAAGCTTGACCTGTGGGCTGACATGCGGACAGACTGACAGGAAAGTGACATTAGAGATTTTATCTTTTGGGTACGCCGTACGGAACCCTAAAAGGAGTGGTTGCAATTCTCATTGAGTGTGCTAGAGTTTGAGTATCTCTCAGAGAGAAACGAAGTACAGGCACAATACCCGGCACTAACGACACTTGTTTGTGCTTTACCGTTTTTTCTTTTTTCATATTTTCACAAAACATTTAAGTACCTACTAGCTGATGCCCGCGACTTCGTTCGTGTGGATGTAGTTTTTTAAAAATCCCCTGAGAACTCTTTGATTTTCCGAGATAAAAAGTAGCCTATGTGCTAATCCAGAGTATAATCTATCTCCATTCTAAATTTCAGCCCAATCCGTCTAGTAGTTTTAGCGTGAAGGAGTAACAAACATACACACACACACACACATACAAACTTTCGCCTTTATAATATTAGTGTGATCCCATGCTCGCACCACTATACTAGTGTCGTTTAGTTTGAGTGAAACAAAACTGGAATTTATCATAACCGCATCCAATATGCCTAACTATTTTTAACCGACTTCAAAAACAAGGACGTTCTCAATTCGACTGTTTTTTTTGCATGTTTATTACGCGATTTCTCCGCCAAGTATGAACCGATTTTGTTAATTCTTTTTTTGTTCAGTCTTCAGAGGAGTTTGGTAAATATCTGATGAATAGGTATCTTAGGGGCTACTAAAAATTGTATAATAAAAAAACCCGGCCAAATCCGAGTCAGACTCGCGCACCGAGGGTTCCGTCCTCAAGTATTTATCTGACATTTTGCACGATAAATCAAAAACTATTACGCATTAAAATAAACGAAAATCTGTTTTAGAATGAACAGGTAAGCCCTTTCAAATGATACCCCACTTAGTATGGTTTTTTTTTATTTAAACACATTTTAATTTTTTTTTACGGTTTTCGGATTTATTCCTTTACTTGTGTTACAAGACCTACCTGCCTGTCAAATTTCATGATTCTAGGTCAGCGGAAAGTATACTAGGTATAGGTTTTTTTGATAGACACGGCGGACGGACGGACAGACAGACAGACAGGCAACAATGTGATCCTGTAAGGGTTCCGTTTTTCCTTTTGAGGTACGGAACCCTAAAAAACAGACTTCAATATCCACAAACACTAAAATGTAAATAGTAACTAAATACAATATAACTATTCCCTAATAAATTCATTTTTTTTACTTTTTAGTGTTTGTGGATATTGAAGGCAGTTTTTTTTTTTTTTCAATTTTTACACATTTTGATTAACTGGTTTTTTGTTGGTCTGTTGCTTTGTTTGTCTGTTTGATACTTTGGAAGCATTCTAATTCGTCAACTAACTTTCTGATGAGTGAAAGCTGGGACACACCAAACGCGTATGCAGCACGTAAGCGTAGACGTAGCGGGTACCATGACGTTGTAATGTATGAGATATGACATACCGCTTGCGTGACGTGAACGTTCGCGTAGACGTAATGCGTGCTGTCATGTCTATGGATTCATGCGTGTCACTACGCACGTGGTCACGTGTACGTGCTTGGTGTGAATCGGCCTTTAGACTTGAAATTTTAAATAGAAGAGAGATGAAGAAATGAATAAATAGGTAACAAGACTAAAAAGAAGAAAATAATTAGGCTTAAGATTTTTTTTGAATACTTACCATAATATACTTTAATTTTATGATAGCTTGGTCATGGATGCAGGAAATAATAATTTTCATAGCCCAAGAGTTTGGCAGATAACATAGATAACCCAATACCCATATTATAAATGTGAAG
Source organism: Maniola jurtina (assembly GCF_905333055.1). Lineage (NCBI taxonomy): Eukaryota > Metazoa > Arthropoda > Insecta > Lepidoptera > Nymphalidae > Maniola > Maniola jurtina. The sequence continues at coordinate 6,962,004 of NC_060037.1, read as the reverse complement.
GGGTTTGTTTGTTGGTTTGTCTGTCTATCACGTGGAAATGGGGCAGCAGATTTCTTTTGCTTATTAGGTAGGTATACCTACCTAATAAGAAAAGAAATGCAACATGTTACCTAATCATAAATATTAATCAACTAACATTTATACCTGACTGTACCACCATTTAATTTTGATGATGCTTTATTTTTTTACTTTTAAAGAAACGAAATTTGTTTATTTGTTTGTATGTAGGGGTGATCCCCAAAAATAATGATCTGATTCTGTATTATTATGCAATATTATGGTTTATTAGAATGAATGCTTACTACAGTATTTTGTACTATAGTTAGCATATTACTGTAGTTATAAATTAATGATTTTAGACTTATTTTATGGGGTAATGACATATATTGTAAATAACAGGTACATATACAAGGATTAATTTGACGATTTTTATTTGTTGAGATTTCAACTCACAGATATTATTTTGAGTTGAATTATTGAGAGACAGAGACAAATCAAAATTATCAAATTAATTGTGTTAGGTATGTACCTGTCTGTTATATACAATATAACTTTTAAAGTGTCTAATGCTTAAAAGCAGCACTAGCTCCCTAGATGTTCCAGTTGTTCATGTTGTTAGTTAAAAATGTGGTCAGTGTTTTATGTATATGTATAGATTTATGCAAGATCAAATGATTCAATTAAATTTGAAATCACAATTAAAAAAGAATTAATATAAAATAATTAATTCTTTTATATAATTTTTAATACTTTTATAAATAAATATATCACAGAATATATGCACAGCCCCTGTAATATAAAATAGAATAAATAATGTTTTCTTCTTTTAAATATCAGTCTTTCAGTTAAATTTGGTAATTCTTAAAATGCATCATTTAAAAGATCTTGCGAGCAAGTATTTCATTATTTTAAACTGATTATAATACTATTTCATCAGTCTTTTAATAGTTTTGGCAGCACTTAATATGATACCCTGTCTCACTTTACCCTAGCTTCACTTTTACTAATATTTTGAAATGTCTTCAAACATAATATGATAATTTACAAAATTGTCCAAATTATTCAATAGAAAGTTCCCATATCAAAAAGTTTATCACAACACTTAACTTAACGATTCAATAAAGTTCAAAGTTCAAACACAATTTTTTATTAGCAATCATAAAATATGTAATACATCGGAGGTAAATTCGTGTTTAACGGCGATCACGATACGATCGGTGCGATTCACGATCACGACTGCGAGCGCGGGAGCGCTCCGAAGTGCGCCACAAAAACTCATCAACCGAGCGTTCATATGACCGTTTGTCATAAACAAGCACTGAACGAGGATACTCTGCCAGATCGTAGTAGCGCGGGGGCGGCGGCGGCGGCGGCGGAGGCAGCCCCTCGTACGATGCCAGAGCCCCACTGAACCCAGGCGGGGGCACATAGGGAAGCGGGGGTAGCTGGTGATGCATTGAGCGCATGTATTCTGCTACATAAGCTTCAGCTGCAGCAGATCCAGTATTACTATAGCTCTCACGAGGCCTTGTGAACCATGACGGCAAACGTTCACGCATGTATGGTGATGGTGACCTCCTTTTATATGAAGTAGAGCCCAACCGGCTTCTTGTAGACGTGAAGATCTTCCTTCTACTCCTTGAAGATGAGCTCATGCGGTTCCTATAGCCAGATCCCCGAGTCGATAGTGGCGCTCTATAAGTTCTGTAGCTGCCGCCACTTTTTAAATATGATTTTTTAGAAGACTCTTTCGATTTTCTCAATATTGGTGTCATTTCTATTCCCTCATCCTCAGGAAATAATCTACACAACTCTTCTGCAACTTTGGGCTCAATCTCTTGACCGTCCCTGCCAATTTTTACTGGTTTTCCTTCATTCCAAGGATTATAGAGATGAAGAGTGTTGTTAAAAGATAATTCCTTTCTGCAAATCCAATCAACTTTGAATACTCCATCTAAAACTTTTGCAGAGAGACCAGGAGGGAGAACCCACGATATGGGTGGTACATCTCTGCGAGATTCACTTGCGAGTCTTGCGAAACCAGCAAACTTACCACTTTCTTTTACTGAAAAAATCAACAAAACATTTCTTGATTCTCTGTAGGCTTGATTGAGGTTCGCTTCATTTTGTGGCAGGGTGGACCAAACGCCTTTAGCTTTCGATAATGTTATGTTTTCCGCATTATTCGATTTGATCAAAAAGAATCTTGTATCTCTGAATAAATAATTTAGTTTAGTCATATAATCATAGGTTTTGATTTTAGAGCTAGTGCTGGTCACACGTCTTTTACTTTGTATGGGAGAATGACTTTCAGACTTGGTGCGTTTGCGGGCAGCACGTTTGTCTTTTGATTTAAGAGTGCTCACTGAGCTTATGCTTGGAGTGCTCGAATCGCTTGAAGATGAACTAGATACTTCACTGCGGGTGTCATAATCTTTTACTTCTTCTAGCTGTTTCAGCTCTTCGCCAATTTCAGCCTCCACTTCACCAACGCCGAGATTAACGGCGTCAGTGTTGTTGGAAACCTCCATTTTCAATTTGTTATGTTTTCTAGCCACTTACGATTTTATATCATCTTATCTTGGCACAAGTTAAATGGTTAACTCGGAAGTGTATCGGCGTCAAATTTTGAATTAGTCAGTAGGCAATTAAGCATGGAAAGCATGAAATAAATGAAATTATTACAAAATACAAAACTATTTTAACACTGAACTGGAGTTTCCATCCAAGCAAATTCCAATCACAGAGCAACGAGTATGTAATCACCACAGACCAGGAATCACTACGTTGTAGACAATATAGCACACGCACAGATAAACACAGACCACAGACTCTACAGCCACTGAAATGGATATAATATAGAAATTAGAAGTAGTTACACTGGAAAGTAATGTGTGCCTTACTGATAGAAACCAGTGAGCATCATAATAATTAGTGGTGATTAAATTATCCTGAGCGTACTCGGAACTAAATGTTAGTGTGAAACACAGAGTATTCAAGGCGACACGAAGACCATAATTTTAATTACCGGTGCGCTCAGTGGGATGCTTCGAATCAACAATCGGCACAAAAAATAACTGTTTCCAGTGTACCTTTTCCAGAATGTCTATTTCAGTGCACACTGTAAAACGACCACAAGGCCATCCATCGACCCAGGATCCTAATACAGACACCAACATAGAATACAATTACTCCAAGGAGGATACCAGCAAAGACAAGACCTTACACTTACTAAGTGTAAGGTCTTTGGATACCAGTGACAATGACAATCTCAGTGCCTCAGACTTCAGACCGTAGCGTCAGAGAGAGTGAAATAAACTGCCAAATAATGGATAGAGCTATTCACAGCAAGTACTTGAAACTTGAAGTAAAATAAAAAATGAAATAAAATATGAAAATTATATCCCACATAGACATCATAGAGTATTGTGTCTATTATCATCACCTGATTTTCATCACTTTATTATGTTGGTAGTAGTGAAAAGAAAAACGAAAAACTGATAGTTTTTGAAAGTTTTGGCAAATTAGTTCCCACAATTAAAGTTAAAAATAAAAATACATTGAGAAAAAAATATATCTAATTTATTGAGTAACCATAATGCATTATTTTCAAAAATATTTGGATAAACTGCAATTATTAAATACTAAGATGAATAACATGCATAATTGTAATGGATATAAAACAAACATTTTTTTATATTGTAATTATTACAGTTTTTATTCTCAAAAGGTTAGATTGTTGTTATTATATAGTTACTACAGTAATTACCTAGTAAGAAAAAGATTAAGTCAGAATTAATAGATATATAAAGAATGGAGTTAATTTTTAATTGCATTTCTTTATTTTTATTCATTTTGCATATTACAGGTTTTAATGGCACTGTACGAGAAAAACATTGAATTCGAATTATTAGTTATAGATATTACTAAGGGTGAACAGTATTCTCCATGGTTTCTTGATATAAATCCTCGTGGAGAAATTCCAGTTCTAAAAGTAAATAATTCGATTATACCAGATTCTACTAGAATTTTGGATTACTTGGAACTCTACTTAGATCAAGGTTTTGTATTTGAGTGCTATAAGTAATATTATTGTTTTGTGTTTTGTTATTATGTCAAAGAAATATTGAAGAAGAGTCTTAACAGTGTGATGGGTCTGATGACTAATTTATTTTATTTTGTCTGGTGGGTCGGATTGCTATCTTATCTTTCAAATTGCTATCTAATCTTTTAAGGCTGTTGTTAGCTTTCTGAGCACTGCAATTGTTTCATGCATTCCATTTGTGCGCTTACTAGAATGCTTAAAAGAGTGGCACTTAGTCAGGGGGTGACTTCTGTGGCTGCCGTCGTCATGTGTCGGTGGCTGCCATCGACGCGTCAGTGGCTGCCGTCGACGCGGTGGTGGTTATCCTCGCGTGTCGGCGGCTGCCATCGACGCGTCAGTGGCTGCCGTCGACGCGCTGGTAGTTGTCCTCGCGTGCGGGCGGCTGCTATCGACGCGTCAGTGGCTGCCGTCGACGCGGTGGTGGTTGTCCTCGCGTGTGGGCGGCTGCCATCGACGCGTCAGTGGTTACTGTCGACGCGGTGGTGGTTGTCCTCGCGTGTCGGTGGCTGGTTGTGAAAACACTGACGTCTGCTGTCGCGTATTAGATGGCTTGCCGTCGACACGCTGGCGGTTGTCGTCGCGTGTAGGTGGCTGGCCGTGGATGCACGTTGACGACAGTGGGTACCCCCTGTCTTCGACAAAGTGCCACTCTCCTGTAAGAACACTTATATAGATGATTTCGTAAGTAACTACCGTATCAAAGCAGGTATTCAGCAGCGCAGCGCGCTGGTAACATTTTATAGTGTTGCATATTTTGTGCGCCCATAATTAAGACAGCTAAACGGAGTTCTTTTACCATGACTCCCATGTCTGTCTGTCTGTCAAGATAACGTATAGGGTACTTCCCGTTGACCTAGACTCATGAAATTTGGCAGGTAGGTAGGTCTTATAGCACAAGTAAAGGAAAAATCCGAAAACCGTGAATTTGTGGTTACATCACAAAATATAACTACCTAGTTACCTATTAAAATTTGTTTTTTTCAAAGTACGTAAGATAGCTATACCAAGCGGGGTATCATAATATGAAAAGGCTTTACCTGTAGGTACATACGAAAACAGATTTATATTTATGCATAGGTAACAGTATTTGATGTACTTAAGGGGCATGAGACCGGCCTGCCCGCGAAATTCAAATTTAATTTGGTTTTCGCAATTTGTAAACTAATACGACAACGTAGGCTTATGGTTTTTTATTTTTGATTTGATTTTATATAAACCTGTGAGGATAATACTGCCATTGTCGCAATTGAAAATGCCATAAGCCTACGTTGTCGTATTAGTTTAAAAAATGCGAAAAACCAAATTAAATTTGAATTTCGCGGGCAGGCCCATCGCTTCCACCTTAACGTGCAAAATGTCGGAAAATACCCTACTTGGGTATTTTTCCGACAGAACCCTTCGTTCGCGAGTCTGACTCGCACTTAGCCGGTTTTTATAAAAAATGTTTGTCTTTTAGAAACTACACCACTGCTTGAAGTATCCCAAGACCATAAAGTGTTATCAAATATAAATAAGTTCAGAGATCTTATTGAGGCTCTTCCAGCTGGCCTTATAACTGTTGGATCATTCTTTCATCCTCACTTGAGTGGCACTCCCAAGCTACCATTTATATTTCCCGTCAGAGAGGTACTTAAAAGTAAGTTGCAAATGTTTTTATTGGACTGATTTCTGTTTACAGCAAATAACTATGTATAAATCGTGACATTATTCCAGATGGTGATTTAAGTAGTTCTAAAAACTTGCGAAAACTGGCTGAAGAAAACCCGAAAGCTAAGGATGTTTTGTTGTATAAAGCTGAAATTCAGGATAGGAAGCATGAAATACTCACTAGTGAGGACGAATATGTGAAGGTGTTGAATATTGTAGACGAAGTACTGAGTCTCATCGAAGAGCAGCTTAAAAAACAACAAAGTGAAGGTAGGTAACTATACTAATTTTTGTATGATTGGTAATAAAAAAAACTAAGAATTCTTATTCATTGTCTGTGACGGTTGATTATTTATAGGACAAACCAGTAACGGCCAAAATTAACTCTCAATCTATCTTTAACTTGTCGATAAGTTACTTAGCAACGCTGTTATTTGTCAAAAAGAATTTTTTCAAATAACAACATTGCTATTCGACAGATTACAGATAGATTGATTATTATTATTAATTTCGGCCGTAAACCAATTAACACACTCGAATTTATGTTAATATGCGTAGTTATTCGAACTGTCTGTCTGTTTGCTACCTATCTGTTCATGGACCATCCATTCCGATTTGGACAAAATTTAGTAAGATAGGTACGGCGATAGCTAGCATCCAAGAGCCGGACATTTCCAAGAGGCTACCTATACATTTTATTACGAAAGTTCTAGGAGATCTCTCGTAACTTTTAGAAATCCATGCGGACGAAGTTGCGGTCATCATCTATTTTCATTACATTTATGTATTACTATAGGTAACCTAATAATTTTATTATCCTTTAAATCTTTGTTTAACTTTAAAGTTTGCCACCTAAAAATTAGTTAAGTTGATAAGATAAATATTAAAAAATATAAATAAACTGAGATTTAGAGTAGGTTATTGTAATAAAATTGTAAGTAAGTATAGTTAGTTACTAAGTTGTTAATAATTTTTAATTTTCAGATTGGCTATGTTGTGAAAAATTTAGCATAGCGGACATCAATCTGGCTGTACTTCTACAACGACTGTGGGAACTCGGATTGGAGGAAAGATTCTGGGAAGGAGGGAAGCGTCCTTATATCGAAAATTATTTCAATCGTGTTAGACAACGTGAATCCTTTAAGAGAACAATACCGAATCTACCAGTCCATATTAAAATGATTATCACATCACAGCCGCGTGCGTACATAGGCGCTGCAGGTTTAGTATCTGTTGGGGTTGTTTTTATCCTAGCCTATGTTTTCAAAAAAATAATTCGTTAATTAAAAATGGCTTAGTTTTCTTAAAAATGAATGGCATAAAATGTTCAGTAGGTACTACTTTTAGTTGCAAATTAAAATATTTTATTATTACAATACTTATGTAGGTACTATAGTTAGTTACTAGATCTTGATTTACCAAATATTTGTGGATATAGGTATGCGTCTGTTGTACTAAAGCTGGTTTTACAGTGACGCTTACCGTCCTCGCGGGTGGTTGAGAATTGCCGTCAGCGCGGGCCATCCGCGCGACTATGTAACGAACGATCCAAGACACGCAAAGCTCGTGGCCCGCGACGCTTACCAGCCGCGCTGGCGAAAGCGTCACTGTAAAACCACACTAACGAGTGCTGCTTTTGCATCTTCATCTTTACTTTTTCGTAAATATCGTTATGCATAATTTTTATGCTAAAATATTAGAAAAAGAAATATTATAAGATTGGAAGGTATAGGTATGATGAATGTCTTAAGTCTTGATTCTATTATCTTGAGATTGTAATATATAAGAGTAAGGTAGATAAGTATTTATTTTAATTTTATTTTATATATTATTCAGTATTATTTCTTTATACCTAAACAGTATTATTTTATATTTTGTTTATTAGAACTGTTTAAAAGTATTGTATTCTATAAAAAGTGTTTACTACCTATGTACTTATTTTTCTAAGAATCACCTACCTATTTATTATCAGTTTTAATCAGGTTTTCTAGTAAGTACCTACCTACTTATAAAGGTATCAACTAAGCACATAATATGGGCCCAATATAACGTTAGTACATATATAACATAATAATTAATTGTAGGTATTTGTTGTGAATTCCCCTATTAGACCGAGTTCCGTAAGATAAAAAATTTGTTAATGTAAAATCCAATATAAAGTGGATACGCTATTATAATTACTGTCAATAAAACTACCTACCAACTATACCTAGCTACCTTTTTTTTAAATGTACCTAACGGTACCTACCCACGAAATGCGTTCCTCTCGCTCTCATTACCTATTATTCCTATCAGTTAAATGATCGAGGTACGCATAGGCCCCAGAAATGATTAGCGACCCATCTCGATTCGTTAGTACGCGTTAACAGGGTTCTAGGTAGATATTATGTTACATTAGGGTACAATAAGATTTTTGAAATAAATTATAATACACAATTCACTAGGTAAACCTTTATTAACCATAAATGAACATTACTGTAGTACAAAATCAAATATATAATAAAATAGAATAAACAAGTATATTCTATTGAAGGCACAAATGGAAATATTGATAGGTACCCAAAAAAGTTTACAAACCACCAAAACTTAAAAACCCTTAACAAATATTGAAGGAGAACATTCATGTTTATTTTTACAATATGATTTTTTAAATAACTAGGTAGGTATTTATTAAATGTCATCATTATCGTCATCACCATCAACCGTCTCTTTTAGGGATTTCCACACACCATTGTTTTGTGCCGCCTGATTCAAGCGGAATTAATATATAATTTATTAAATAAATCTAGATGCAAAGCATAACTTGACACACAAACACTCCATCACACATCAAACAATGCACAATACGCATGGACTTCAATCAAATCATAAAGGTTTGAGTACCTACCTAAACAAAGTAGCTTGATATGATGTGGGATGTTTCTTATGAGTGTGGCAAATGTGTTTCTTGCATAATAATAAACAATCATTTTTAAAACTCTTGGTCAAATAGCAATGCAATAACTAACATTGATACAATATTATCTACCATTTACTGTTTATTTACATACTCAACATTGATACTAATCAAAAAGTGTACACTGGTACCTATTGATATTTTGAATTAATGTGCTTGATTAAGATTTACACAAGTATTAATTATTACTTTTTTAACAAATTTAGTGGTATAAAATTTACAGCTTATATTTAAAATTTCTGAAGAAAATATAAATAGTTCTCATTCTTGAAATAACTTTATAATCAAAAACACCAAGTAACTGTACACCTGCCAATCCCTTATTTTAAATCTTCTGTAGACCCTGTTAAGTCCTGGCCTTTATTAATAGGCATTCCCATAAAATGCTTGCTGTCAGTAATAACAGACCTTTTCCGAAGTGGTATGTTAGTTAAATTTACTTTTTCCATATTATATTTGAATACACCTTGACCTGGCAAGTTAGGTAGTAAATTAGGTATAGTATACCAAACTCTATAAGTTACAAACCATGTGAGAATTGCTATTATTCCACTTATGAACTTTTCTACCATGATGTGGTAATACAATATCGTAGATACCAACATAACATCCCATAGCAGTTGAAGACAAGCCATAGCTATCAGAAATGCTCTCACATATGGTGTAAATTTCTCATATGATGTTTTGAGTATATCTAATTCTTCTTTACTTATATTTTTAAGAGGATTGCTTCGTGGCGATTTATCATTTAAACTTCGTGAATACTTTTCATCTCTAATGTAATCTCTGATTCTTTCCCATCCATTAATAGCTCTCGCCTCTTCAATCAAGACTAAACTCGAGTAAATGAGTATGAAGCAATGCCCAGATATATCAAAGCCATTCCAGAAGTGGCCTTCTTTTAAACAAGAAACTTTATCATTGTACGATCTCGAATTGCAACGGCCATAATTGATTTCAACTATATTGAATAGTGTAACCCATATATACCAAAAACCAGTAGCAATCAAAAGTCTCAATAAGTGAGCAGTTAAAATGAGCTTCCTTTTGCCACAACAAGTAGTGTAAGATGTCAAAGTAACATAAGGCACTGTTAAAAATAGTGTCCAAAACCATCCAATTTTCACAAAATATTGATTAAATACATTGTCACTTCTTGAAAAATAAGTTTTTGGAAATGTAAGAACGTCCGCTATAAGGGACAATAAAAAGAGAGCTCCTAAATATACAGCTATTTTTAAATTTGTGTCAAAGAAAAGGACTTTCTTACAAATGTGCACAATCATTAGTATTAGAACTTCTAATATTGAAGAAGCTTCCCGGATAGGTTTCGTTCCTTTTGAATCCGACGTTTCATTTTCGAATTTGTAATTCATTCGAGTACTTCTATGACTTCCTCTGCTTGTCATGATTTTATTATTTTTTTCATTAGTTCACTGCAGAAATAACAAAATAACTACCTACATACGAAGTAAAAGCTAAAAATATAAGAATTAGGTTATATTTCTGAATTCCAACTGATTGACATTTGACATTTCTCTGTTGCTAAAGTCAGTTCTGTCAGGCTCTAAACAAGTCAGTATTTTTTTTAATGATGTCAAGTTTGTAGTTATTTACAAGTTAGGGAAACTATATGTATAATTAGGACTTCGTCTGTACCGGCGCCCGCCGACATACACGCGGCGCCTCTTTAGAATGCTTCCCAGTCAGTTCCATCACCAATAAACACAAGCAGAACACAAAAACCGGCCACTTCTAACAAAAAAACACTCCAAAAAGGCACAACACGCGCGCCAGCAAACGCCACCACAGACGAAGTCCAAAACAAGTTTTTAACAGTCCGACAAGGATGTTTTGGTACTTGAATGACATTGACAGGGGTATGGATAGTATCCTCTATGGTGGTGATTACATACTGTGTTACATAGGTAGGTACTCTTTGTAGCTGTATGTAATCCTCGTTTTATATATCATCTGGCAACGCTGAACTCGGTACCTACTCACTCAAGTCTCAAGTCTATGTTGTTTGTGGTCTGGCGTCTATCAAAATAGCTTGCGTTTTGCGTTTTCCCTCCTTCTTGTTGGCTTGGCAATATTGTAAATCTGGAAAGTGTTTCGTATTAAAATTTAAAATCATCTTCCATTATTGTTTACTATCCGAAATTTAGGATGCGTAAGATTTCTAAAAGCCGTGCGGATGATGATGTGGTTTCATCCACGAATGGATCCGGATCCGTAGCAAATGAGGAACGCCAAGAAGCCGAGCAAATTGATGAGCAGAACGACCAGGAAGTCGATGAAAAAAGCGCGAACGAAGAGGATGATGACAGTGATGATTATGTAGAAAAGCGTAAAAAGAGTAAAACCAAGAGTAAAAGCAAGGCGTCTAAGAAAAGAAAATCTGATAGAAGCAGTATTAAAAAGGAAGAGGACGAGGAGGAAGAAGAGGAAGCTGAATATGAGGTTTCTGTTTGATCATAATTATATTCCTTTACACTTTATCGTAGTACCGTTTTAGCAGTTCGCTTCCCTAATCCTATTCAAATGCTTCTCAGAAGCGGTTTTGCACCACCTGCTAACTTTACTCACAACTTCGTCATTATATGTAGGTTCCGTTATCTCTTCGGCATTGACGAATTAAAAATAGGGGACGAGATGGCACACGTTGGAATTTGTGGTGTTTTAGAATAAAATATTTTAATATTAAATGATAGATAAGATGGTGTGGTTATATGTTACAGGTGATGCTAAACTTTTCCAATGCTCTGTAGTGGTGACAATAGCTTTGTACTAACTTTTACCATGTATCTAGGAAGAGCAGGTGTATGTTTTGATATCAATCAAATCGTACACCTACTCATCTTGCATATTCATTGGCAGGCAAGGTAAAGGGCTTCGTTTCTTTTGCATCAGTGCTAACAAAAACTTCAGAGAACCCACCTTAGGCCAGCCTTACACAGGCAGCTTGAAGCAGTCAGGATTGACTGCTTCAAGCTGTAGAGTAAACTACAGTCTTCTATTTGCATACATACATGGAATTGCTCGAGCAGTTACGACTGCTCTGAGCAGTCAGCAGCAGTTATCAATGGCAACTTTAATTTGTTGATTGCTCAAGCGGTCCGTATTTTGATCACTGGCTAACTGCCTGAGCTGCCCGTGTAAGCCTGGTCTTAAGATTAAGTTTAAATTCTGAACTAACTTAGTGTAATCCTTAATACATAAAGCATTTAAAAAAGGTAAAATTACAGGTGGAAAAAATTATTGATTCAAAGAGAATTAAAGGGAAGCTGCATTATTTGATTCGCTGGAAGGGATACTCTGCTAGCAATGATACTTGGGAACCTCATAATACTTTGTCATGTCCTGAGCTGATCAGCAAATTTAATGAAGAAGTAAGGAAAATATTCACATTCTGTAACTGCTTGGATTGATATTATGCTATTTGTACAAATGTGATCCTATATAGAGAAGGACAATGGGCAAAATGATTGTTGCAGCCACTTCCCAAACTGGTTTACTTTGATCGATAACATAAACATAAGTGGTTAAGACCACAATTCTCTATCTTACTTATTGTACAAGTTGTAGATATCAAAAGATAATAGTTCTCATACTATTGAACATGAGTACTAGTATTGTGTGTAAGGAGCAAGTTGTGAAATGCAGGTTGCAAAAGTGCAGTTTGTGAGTTTTTAGTGTTCTGGTTTAGCTCTAAACAAAGACTATCATAATAAGGAACCTTAACAGAAATTTTAAACCTCTTGTAAGCAGTTTTAATAATTAATGACTCCAATACTAAGACATATTTTAAAGTCTTGTAACTTTTTTCCTAAACAAGTTCTAGCTTTGGCTCAGGATAGTGATTAATTTTGTTATAAAGTATTTAAAAAACATTTCTGAACTGGCCACTCTGAGGACCATGGGCCCAGATTGTATTTGCTCACTACCCTTTTCTGAAATTTTAAACTTTTTGAGTTGACAAATGACTGTTGTTTTGTTCAATACAGAAAGAAAATTCAAAGGATAATTCACCTAAAAAATCATCCAAGAGGAAAGGCAACAAGAAAGCTAGTAAGATTCCTTCTAAGAAACCTAAAACTGAGTGGGATGGCAAAAATGCTGATGAAAATGCAGAGTATGAGGTTAGTTATGTTATTAACATTACCATTTTTATTCAGATACAAGTTAGCCTGTGACTGCAATCTCACCTGGTGGTAAGTGATGATGCAGTCTAAGATGGAAGTGGGCTAAGCTGGAAGGGGTATGGCAGTTTTTATTAAACCCCTTTGGTTTCTACATGGCATTCCGGGACGCTAAATCGCTTGGCGGCAGTAGGGTGGTAACTAGCCACGGTCAAAGCCTCCCACCAGCCCAAGCCTTTGTATGGGTGGAGCCAAAACACTAGCTCAAAACGCTAGTGCCGGTTAACATGTTGAACCAATAGTTGTCCAAGCCAAGATCCTATCCTTATAAAAGGAAGGCATAAATATTATTCATGCCTTCTTTATATTACACACTTACATTTCTATGCACATGCTGCAGTATAAACAGCTCATACAATTTGTTATGTTTTAAAAAGCAGCTTTGGAGCTGCTGCTTTGGCACATTGTGGCTAATTCTGTTGTACACAATGCTAAACTGAAATGACAGGGCTAAATGTATTGCTCTCCCTTTCACAATGCTACCTGTGAAAAGGATAGTATTTGATTTGGATCTGTCAATTTATTTAGATTGTGTACAACAGAATAAGCCATATTATTGCATGATTACCACCTACCATGATTTTTAGGTATATTTATTTTGTATTTGTTTCTATGTGAAAAAAATGTTCTTTAAATTCCACAAATAATTTCAGGTGGATCGTATACTTGAAGTTCACCACAAAAAGAATGGGGAACGTTCCTTCCTCATTCACTGGAAAGGATGGTCTAATAAATTTGATTCTTGGGAACCAGAGAGCAATTTAAACTGTCCAGAATTAATTAAAAGATTCATGGATAAGGTAACCATTTTTTTTGCTTAGTTTAACTGCATAACATCATTTTGTCTTCAAAACACAATGCCGACATCACTACTCATCTTGATAATAAATAATAATTTAATTGTAGAAAGAATTTTCCAGCATATGTTATGTAAGAAGAAGCCTGCGACTTTGTCTATATGGATATTGGTCTTCTAATCTGTACAATACCAATATGTAACACTTTAAACATTAACTTTTATGATTATTATCTCTGATCATCTTAGACAAAAAGCCTTGATGCAAGGAGTAAAGACAGCTTCCTGATTGGTCAGCGACAGATGTAACAGTGATATTAATGTTTTTATTTTTTTTATTTGAGTTTCATAATTTATTTATTTATTTATTTATTTGTACCAGAAAGTTGTAACAATATAAATAAAAGGAAAGAAAAAGTGGACAGGGAAGCACTTATCTCTATAAGAGATCTCTACCAGTGACCCTTGGCAGTGCGAGAGGTTGTAAATGGAGTAGAATAGGTACAGCAAAGATAGACAGTAATCATGAAAAATAAAAAATAAATATAGTAGATGTTATGTTATAATATATACTTACAAATATTTATATATTAAAATAGACTTACAAAAACATATATACCTTAATACATAAATATATACTTATAGTCATAAATATATCTTATAATATATACCGATAAATATATGTAAACAATATGTTATGACAGAGAGGAAAGATAGTGCTGTTTCAGACGAAGTTTGAAGGTGCTGATGGAAGGGTTATTTTTAAAAATACTAATAATAATGTGTATGGTATGCAGGTTAATGCTGCACGCTCCACTGATTCACGAAATCTGAGGGTGGCTCCGGAAACTACTAACCGTTTCACTTTGCAAGACCCGTCATCCGGGCGTCGACTCAGCAAGCGCAGGGGGCAACGCCAGCGGTAAGCAACTCTTGGTGAGGCCGCACACCGGAGCCACACGCTACATGCACGCATTATTTACGACGCCACAATATCTATACCACATTTTTTTAGTTTGAAACAAAATATATCATGTATCGTACACTGGACACACAGTTGTGGTGTAGCTTTCAGAACTCTTTAATTTATGTGACAATTATTTTGAATTAATTTTAATTAAAAAAACACTATTGGGTTCACCATTTTAATGAAGATAGCATAATATATTAATTTCGAGGTAACTTCTGTAATCTGCTATAATCAGCAAGTGTATGATTGTGAAATTGAGAGTTTTTCAACCTCTGCAATAAACTCAGTGCAAAATTAAATGCAGTTCAAAATATATGTCACAAACTGCACCCGCTACAAACGTGTCCCTGGTGTGCGTGCTAACATGCAGATATACGGGGGCGTTAATAGTGACGCTTTTTAAATGTGACGCAACATTTATATTGGTATAATACAAATGTATGTCCGGTGTGCGGCCTGCCTCATATTTTTTTGTCAAAAAAATGATTTTATAGTCTTATGCTGAAATCTATAAAGCGCAGTTTGACTTTTCTCAGACTTAAGACACTGTTAAACCGAGACAGCGTTAGCTGGCGTAAATCTGTCTCGTTTTAACAGTGCCTTAAGTCTGCGCAAAGTCAAAGTGCGCTTTATAGATTTCAGCCTTAGGCTCGAATTACATACGTCAAACAGTTAAAATACATGAAACTGTTCTAAACTAATTATATGAAGAGAAGCGGTGCGGCCGCTCGTACAAGTTTTAACGCGTTTAGTTGTTTCGGCGCATTTAAAACAGATGGGCGGCTTTGTCGGTGCAGGAACTGTCTTCCGTGTTCAAGCGTCTGATCCGCTTCATATAAATCGCGCCGGCCGCGCTGCTCCATGTGATTCGAGCCTAACTTCTTTTTTTAGGAATTTTCCTTTAAAGCTTAATTTTTTGTTTCAGCGTGCGATACGACAATGCCGAATAATAACATTATTTGAATAAACATTACGATTTGATGCAGTGTAATGCATGCCTTGTTTTTTGTGTGTACGAACTATGAATGTTAATTGTTAATAATAAAAACTTTCGATGCTGCATGTTTTCTCAAGAATTCAAAATCAAACTAATACATAATATAAAGTAGATAACTTTAACAAAACATATGTGTAGTTGCAAATATATTAATATAAGTAAACATTTATGGAACAGAATCATTATTAAGGTGTTTGCAATATATATTAATAATTATTTCGTAAACTCTCTTTTTGTGTGACATTCATGTCTAAATTTAAAATAAAATAGATGTATTGCTCTAAAATTTAAAAATAGTGGCTATTCCAAAGTTATAAAAAAATACCACCAGATTACGTCAAGTGTGTGGTCGTCATCAAGTCAACCAGCACGAAACGTTTCTGATACGATTCACGAACTGCAAACGTATTGATAACCTTTTCAGCGCTCGTGTTTCGTACCTACGAGTATATTAGAGTGATATTATGGGTCTATTACACGTAACGAGTGGCGAGACAGAGTACCCGGTACGTATGAACATTTTGACGATTGCTCGGCCGAGCAGAGCGGCGAGAGTCACTAGAACCACGATTTGATTGAGTACTAGGCCGAGTGCCCACCTCCCCGCTTAACTCCTCTTCCCTCACGCTGGACACGTTTGAACATGCACTCGGTCTTAACTTGCAAGTAATGTGCCGTGTGCGCATTTTGTATTACATTTCGTGTGTATGTTAATATTTTATTTAAAAAAATGACTGATAACAAGTGGAATTTAGTTTTATATTACTATAAAATTCATTCCATATTACAAATTACTTGATTATGGTCTTCTTGGTTTTCTGTCTGCAATTCATTTAAAAGATTATTTGTTGCACCAAGGAGGGACAGACAGAGCTCTCAAAATCCATTTTCTGGTATAAATACTTCTACTTTCTGCTTCCAATAAGTCGCACAGTCCTTCATTATTATGAGTGCTAGGAGCCAGTTGAAAATTCGCTTAAAATCCATTTTTCTGCGGTCCATTTTAGTCAGAAAATACTGCATCATTAAACTGACTCGTGAAACATCTACTCGTCTACCCAACTCTCTCGGCCTAGTATCGTTTTACTGCCTCGCCACTATTGTAGTTACGTGTAATAGGTCTATTAGAGTGACCAAGATTGTATAGGCACCCATGCGCCTTCCAACCTAAACGTCATATTGCTTTTTAATAGACATTATTATCGTTAGACACAAGCGTATCTTAAATAAAATAAAAAATCCAACTTGTTTGGATATAATATAATGATAAAATTAGCAAATAAAAATAATATTATGGTGTATGTATTCTCACTCATTCGTAAGTCTGATTTCTAACAAAAATTGTTGCGGTTGTCTTGTTCGCCCAGGTGGTTTTTATTATGTTATTTAATTTTTTTTCTTAATATTTTATGCGCCCATTTTAAATCGACTGCATAGACATTAGACTATTTGATTACTAGTCAGATGCATTTAAATTCAAATGCATCTGCAATGCCAAAAGGAAGGGTTATGACTTTAGACTTTAGTAGTCTATGTATGTATGTATGTATATGTTTTTATCCAGATTCTGTGTTCTTCCACCACCGTAGCGCCTAAACTACTGGGCCGATTTTGATGAATGAGGTGTCAATTGATTCACTATAAAGGTCCAGGTGACATAGGCTATATTTAATACGAAAAACAATTGATCTAACGGATGATACATTAAAAGAGGTAGGGGTCTCCCAAGTTTTTTTTTTGCTATTGTATCGAGTGGGATGTCAAATGAAAGAATTGAAAATTTGAGTTCATGAATATAAATGTACAACAATATTAAAATATACCAAGCGACAGAAAAACAATTTTACTCTAATACTTCAAGCGTTTTTTTAAGAGGTTAGCAGTCAGGTTTTAGTTTTGAACTTTATCTTATAGTTGAAAATATTTTTAATTATTATTATATTATTAGTTGCAGATAGAGAGATGGCATTGACTTTATTAATTTTACTTTGAAGTTATATCGAATTATAATGTTTTCCTTGGCAAAGCGACAGTGGCGGTAGCGCAAGTTTTATTTTTTCTTATAATAATTGCAACTTTATATCAAACGAATAAAAGGAAGACTTGGCTCCACTCTGCTCATGGCACGCTGTCGGCCCGAGAGGTATTAAGATTAAGATCGATTTGCAGATTCTTTAATTTAATTGTATGATTGTGGTTATTGTGCATTAACGTATTCATACGCAACCAAACCAAAAATATCTGTTTAGTAAAAGTAATTGTCACCCATTGAAAAAGAAAACGAACTCTTGACACCTGCAAGGAAATTACATTGTATCTCAGTTTTGTCTCAATTTTAAATTACGATTTGTTAAAAAAATAAGCTAAGTATTAAGAAGTACCTCTTCTGAATACTTTGCGTTGCAAATTTCAGACTGAATTAATTATACGGTTGTGGTATAAGATATACTATAGAGACGAAAGGGTATCATTCTGTAGTAGTAACTTTTTAGAACTAGTGATTCAGGAACTGCAGATGATGCAATTTTATTTTAGACTAGCTGATGCCCGCAGCTTCGCCCGCGTGGATTTAGGGTCTGAAATCCCGTGGGAACTATCCCGTGGGATTTAAAAAAAAATTACGCAAATCGGTTCAGAAATCTCGGAGATTTCGGTGTACATAGGTAGAAAGACACAACTCCCTTTTTGAAAGTCGGTTAAAAAAGTAGCCTATGTTACTCCCTGGCCAATCCTCTACTTGTCTGTGAAAATCCCGTCAAAATCGGTTCAGCCGTTCCGAAGATTAGCCTTTTCAAACAGACAGACAGACAGACAAAAATTTTAAAAACGTGTGATTCAGTTATGGTATCGTTCAAATAACCATTTGAGCTTAATATGAGATAGTTATTTCGAAATTACAGACAGACACTCCAATTTTATTTATTAGTATAGAGTATAGATACCAAGCAACGACTATTTACACTAAAAAGCTTAAAATATTTTTTTATATTAAAAAACCGACTTCCAAAACCCCTTCACATCTCACAAAATATTGATACTGTAAGTATGGGTATGGTCTCATTCGATTTAGCGCAATTTAAACAAGTGTAAATTAAAAATTTTCAACACCCCCAACAAATCATTTTCAAATAAATAATTATGTATATCTAGGCAACGATGATAACTTTTAAACGGCTGAACCAATTTTTTTGGATTATAGCTATGAACACTCGATCAAGCCACCTTTCAAACAAAAAAAAGTAAATTAAAATCGATTCATTCGTTTAGGCGCTACGATGCCACAGACAGATACACAGATACACAGACACACAGATACACAGATACACACGTCAAACTTATAACACCCCTCTTTTTGGGTCGGGGGTTAATAAAAAATGACACTTCACTCGTCTAGTTTGTAAAATGTGCATTTTTTACCCTCCCGCTCATACTCCCTGAGTGGGGGTAGGAGCCCTAAATTTTGGTAGGACAGCTGATTTTCATTCCTAGTGCCAAGATAAAGTTATATACGAAGTTTGATGTATTTTGCCTCCAAAATATGCTATTTTTCCTGTAGTATATATGACATATTATACCTACCTTAGAGATAGGTACAATTATTTTTGTTTTGTTCCATATTAACATTACAGGATTGTATGTCTATGTTACAGTGCCATTTTATACAATCTAATGAACCTACGCAGTCTAATTTCGTCTAACTAAATTATAAAAAAGATTATAAACCATTTTTCAGGTAGGTATGTTGAAAATCTACCCTTATTGATTTAAGTTTACGAGGTTGTACCAAGTGTAGCAGAATTTTCGAAATAATTTTTAAAACAACTTTGATGCGCTGCAGCTGTCCTATAAAGTTAGGTATCATAAATGAGTTAGGTAGGATGTTGTTCCTTGCAGGTATCGATTTTATAAGATTTTGCATTTGAACATTTATTTCGTTAGTTTGCATAAAAATTGTAATTTAATAACACAGCCTAGTTTTCTTAATACACATCTTAAAATAGGTTACAATTAAAATAAGACAGATGCATACATAACTTCATTATAATTTTTTCATTCTGGCAATTTAGGTGTGCTGTTGAAATGTACTAAGTAAAAATAGGCAAAATTTTCTTGAACTCTTAATTAAGATGAAAATATTAGGTAGTTAGGCAAGGTATCTTATTTTAAGTACACCTAATATTTAAAAAAAAACTAAGGGTTTTAATAAAAAAAAATTAACACGCATTTTAGCTCCGTCATAGTCTTAAGAGTACCTTCAGTTTTCAGAGAATATAGTAAGAAATTGTAAGTTAACCGAATAGATATTATTGTGTCAATGACTGTCTAAAATGTTTTAGTAGAGTTATTTAAGGTAAGTGCATGCACATGTATGTAGAGGTATTGTTTTGTTACACAAAGCGTATTTTATAGGTATGTTGATTAAAAATATAAAAATCTTTACAAAGTCATCAGTGTAAACCAAAAATTTGGTTTTGTAAAATTTTGTCTAATATATACCTAAATGTCGCTCTGTTATTTCATTTTATTATTGCACTTGCACATATCTACATTATAGATAAAAATTTATTTTTCCTATATTTTATTTTATCGATTAGTTTTACTATAGTGTATGGGTACGAATAAATAGTTTAATATGTAATTGAGTGTTTCATTGTTATGCTCCATATCCCACTATTATACATTATTTTATTGCAATCTTTGCAAATAATTTCATAAAAGATATCGCTGGCAGTTATTATGGTGGGAGTGGGACGCAAAGCGAGAAACATTATTCGCACAGATGAAACATTTCATTGGTTTGTCATCCTTTGTCCTGGACATAATATTTCAACTATACTTGAGCCGCAGTCCTCCCCACAGAGTACATTAAATATACGAGTAGTCCTCCACCATACATGGCGAAAATATGGAAAGTGCCAAATACGGCATTTTGTAAACAAAAGGTTTCCTTTGGTAGATTGATCCTCAGGATCCAAAGAAAGATTTAGAAGTGGAGCTATCAATTTTGGGGAAGGTGAGAGCCCTAATGAAATAACATGAAGTAATTATACGCTATGACAATTATTCTAGGTTTACGTAATTTCAGGCTCTGGTTGGTTTGCTGTTTCTTTGACTAAACTCGTCAAAAAAATAAAAACTTCATTTTACTGGTTTTCGAATAGAATGGTGCCAATATGGCTCCGCTTTGACCGCTGCCTGTAGATATATGGGAACTTGAGCTGAAAAATGAATTAGTTCAGGTAAAAGCTGAAGTGCCCGAATTCTATCAACCTTGATTATATTATTATGTAGAATCTCATAACTAGTTTCGTTAAAACAAGAGTAAGGAATCTCGCCCACTAGTAAGTAGCCCATGTCCATTGGACGCAAGCTGGACTAAGCTACCAAGTGCCGCATAGAATGAATAGGTTTCATAGAACATTATCTGGTCTAGTGCGGCAAGTATACAGTCTTGGATTTCGACTACTAGTGTGCGAGATCCCTGATAAAGGACTAGGAAATGATTTGGTTTTAAGCAAGAATCTTCGTCTACGATACGATAGTAGCACAATAGGCTGTTGTTTATTTAGTGGCTATTGGTAGCACAATAGGTAAGGAACTAGTGTGGAATTCCAGTAATTCTAGTTGGGAGGGAAAAAAACCCTTAATAACATAGTAACATTTTATTATATTTTTAAATACCTATGTATTAAAAAAACAAAGTTTAACATAAAGCACCCACGACGGTTGAAATTTATCAAACGACGCCTTCGAGATCAGGGCGGGGTGGAGCTCGCAGCAGCAGGTCGCAGTCGGGCGGCGGCGCGGCGCGACGGCGCGGCCACGGCGGCAGGCTCAGCGCGATGGCGGGCGCGCGCCGGCCACACGCGCACTGCGCCTCGGGCTCGCAGTCCGCGTGGAAGGCGCGCGCGCAGTGTGACGTGCGCGCGCCCGCCCGGCACGCCAGGGCGGCCCCGCAGCGCCGGCAGCTGCCGCGCGCCGCCGCGCCGCGCCGCGCCGCCGCCAGCGCGCGCGCCAGCGCCTCGTGCGCCTCTCGCTGCAAGATGCGCGCGGCGCACTGCCACACGGCGCGTCGCGCCGCGCCGCCTGCCAGCACCGCGCACGCCACGCGCGGCGACTCGCACGTCTTCACCACGAGCTGCTCGAGAGGCAGGTAGGCGATCGCCTCGAACAGCAGCGGCGGCGGCACGGCGCCCGCGCCGCGCAGCAGCCGCGTCCACAGCTCCGCCGCAACACTCGTGGGTACGGTCGGTCCGACTCGGGCGCAGAGGGCGCTCGCCTCGCTCACGATGTTCGCTTTCGACTCCTCGTCGACGCTCGACGATATCGATCGCAAGAGAGCGTCGAGTGCGCCCAGATGATCGCCCGTCGCTTCTAAACAGATCGATTCCGCCTCGTCGGGTCCCAGTTCCCTCACGATAGCGAGTGCGTCCTCTGGGCGGACGATGCCCGCGTTTTTGATCAGAAAGTCTTTAACGTCGCCAGGTCGATGCGTGCACAGAGTGCGCAGATATATCGCCGCCGCGTCGCCGCGGAGACGGCCCGCGTCCAGCAAACACTCACCGAACTCTAACTTACACTTGAAGCTTAAAGAGTCCAAAATTGTACAAATTAAATCGCTACTTTCTTCATTCAATAAAGCTGCAGCTGATCGTGGACGCAGTTCTACGAGCGCAGGAAGGTGTGGCTTGAGTTGTTTTCTCATTTCGCCATCGACTTCGATTCTCGATCTTAAATATTCAAAAAACTCATCGATGTCTTTACTCGACGGTTTCTGTACCTCAAAAAACTCTTTAAGGGCTTCGTCGTGTCGGTCGAGCATTGCGTCCAGGCGCCACAGAACTCGAGGCCGCAGTATAGCGTCTCTGTACTGCGCGAGCATTTGGTCTCGTTGCGAACGTATTCGCGTCAGAATCATGAGCCACGCTCTGTCAGACCGCTCGTCATCTGTAGTCACCACGAATTCTTGCATATTTTTTATCAAATCGTGATCGAGCGGCAGCGCGCCTGAACTGAGCTGCCCGGCGATGAACTCTATAATTTCCAGCCGCCTGTCGGATTCCTACAAAAAATTAACCGATTTAAGTACATCTACTTAAAAAATATTAAAAAACAGGCTAAGTGCGAGTCGGGCCTCGCTCTTCTATGTTTTCCGTACATAATTAGGTTTTGGACACAGCTTATTACAAACTACTTTATGTATCGTTGTTTTCAGTATTCATTGTTTAAATGCGGTACATAATCAACCGCATATTCCAAGCTTTAGCGAAGTAAAGTTACGAGAATGAGTATGAAGAACCCACTAATAACAATTAGTAGGTCTGTGGTGTAGGCGAAAAGCGCGCGCGCCACGCGCAGGCGGTTCTGCTTGCCGAGCGGGCCGGCGAACGGCGGCTCGCGCGAATACTGCTCCAGCGGCCGGACCGCGGCCGATGTGTCGTGCTGTGCTAACACTCGCCTGTAGGTCTGTGGTGTAGGCGAGAAGCGCCCGCGCTACGCGCAAGCGGTTCTGCTTGCCGAGCGGGCCGGCGAACGGTGGCTCGCGCGAACACTGCTCCAGCAGCCGGATCGCAGCCGATGTGTCGTGCAGTACTAATACTCGCAAAGGAGATCGTATTCCCGCCTGCAAATATTAATCATTAGTCATAAATGCGAAAATATGTTTGTTTTTTGGCATGTCCTTCAATGACGCCGCAATGAAGGAACGAATCGATGTGATTTTTTACATGGATATACCTAATTAAAGACCTGGAGAGTGACGTAGACAACATTTTATCTCAAAAATCAAAGAATTCGTTCAGGATTTAATTCATTCACGTCGCATATTTTGACCCTCGCAAATGAATCCAAACCTACGGTGTATTGCCCGTTGAGCTAGAATCATGAAAGGCAAGAAACAAGATCTTAGGGGCTATGGCACAAGTAAAGCAAAAAACGACTAACCTCTTCGGCGAGCAGTGTGTGCAGCGCATCGTGGCGCGCGGAGGGGCGCGCGTGCGCAGGAAGCGCGCGGCCTCCCGCGCCGCGTCCCGCCAGCGCGTCCGCCGCCGCCAGCAGCAGCGCGCCGCCCGCGCAGCCGCAGCCCGCGCCCGCCGCCGCGCCCGCGCACCCCGCGTCCACGAACTGCACCAGCTCGCGCATTGCGCCGCTGCACCCGTCTAGCGAATAAAACGTTTTTTTTTTATTGGTTTGCCAACAGATAATATACCTACTTATAAAATAATAAATACAATTCCTTACTGGTAAATCGGCATGCATTTTACAAGTGTGCAAGTGCAGAATTACCAGTTTTAGTAAAAAAATAATTTGTGTAATTAAAAAAAAATTACTATATAAACAAGAAAAGTTAAGAATTAAGAGAAGCATTCATAGAGAACCATAAAAACTGTGAATTTCAAATTTACTTAACAACACCACATACAAGGGGACAGCGTGACACTTCACAAGATGGCGGCGCCGCGCCGCTGTAGTACGGATTATGTGTGTTACCCAGAGCTGCTGCAATGGCGCCGACGCCGCGCCACAGGCCGCGGTCGCGCGTGAACACGCTGGCGCGGTGCGGGTCCAGGGACGTCAGCGGCAACGAGGCCACCACCCGCTCCACCAGGTCGGGCTCGAACTCGGCTAGTCGTTCTATTAGCTCCTACAAATTATGTCATTTTAAGTTCATTATTATTATTATTTATAACAGAAAGCCGCTTTCGCTGATGCGTCAATATCAGAAGTGCTTCGAGTTTTCCAAATGTTTGTCCAATCTATTCTTGAACTGGTTAATAGAGCTTGACATAACCACATCGTTGGGCAATTTATTTCATACTAGAGGATGCCCGCGAATTCATCCGCGTGGATTTAGGTTTTTAGGACGTCAGCTATCATGGTACCTTTCATACAAATCGGTTAAGCGGATGGGTTTTTGGAACTCTTTGATTTTCCGGGATTTGGACCACGGTGGGTTGGGTCATAAACATATATTCATAATATATTTACCTGTGTAAAGTCAGGAGAGGGTGGGTTGTTGGCCAGTTCGCCGCGCACAGCGGCATCTCCCAACGCCTCAACGAATGCCTGCTCTCCCGAACAGTTCTCCCAAAGGCAATTCCAGAGCTCTTCACTAAAATGACAAAAATCTTAAATCCCAGCACAAAAACGTGTCTTGTCAACTATGGGCCGAAGTTAATAAATATCCGTAACTATCTCTAAACTGACGATAATTTACTTAGTAACATTGATAGTTGTCAAAAATCCATACAATTTTTAACAAATAATATGGCGTGCCGCCAAAGTCATTCAGCGTTCCGGTACGATGCAGAGTAGAAATCAAAGGAGTATGGGTTTAATTAAAACTGCCATAGTCTTTCCAGGTTAGTCCGCTTCCATCTTAGACTGCATCATCACTTACCACCAGTGAGATATCAGTCAAGGTCTAACTTGTCTCTGAGTAAAAAAAACTTTAAAAAACAGATTACAGATAGATAGATATTCGCCTGTATGTCTAGTATATCATCCTCACCTTAAATCATATTTGAGACAAAGCTTAACAACTTGAATTGCGACATTCTTGTTGCTCAATATATGCGGTCTATCAGCTAAATTCCCTATAAATTCATTCGCTATTTTTTTAGCCTCAGCGCCCTGAGACGAACAGAGCAACCTTAAGGCTTGGGAATAGCGTCCCGTATCTATAAACGCTTGGGCCCTTGCGAGCAAATCTCGAGGCTTGACGCGGACTACTCCGCGGCGGCCGAGCAGTGTTAACGTGCCCTCCGACGTGCACGCCCCGCCCAGCGCGCTCTCGCCGGCCTTGCACATGGCGCGCGACACTCGCCCGTCCGTCCAGTGGCCCTAAAATAATATGCCAATTGATAATAACATTGGTAGTAAGCGTAGAACACTGAAATATTATTTCAAATGTTTTAATCGACATATAAAAAACAATATGATATCTAGCATATTTATTATTGACTTGATGAAACCCTTCACTGCGTCCGCGAAGTTTCGGTTTTTTAAAAATCCTGTGGGAACTCTTCGAGTTAAAGAAATGGTTGAAAGAGTGGTCCAGGATGCAAGCTATCTCTGTACCAAATATCGTTAAAATCTATTAAACGTATGGGTCATTAAAAACTAGCAGACAGGTACACTTTCGCATGTATGTTATACATATAGTATGAATGGATTTGATACCTTGAAAAAAGCGGACGAATACACAGGCTCTATTTGGGACAAATCTAGTGGTTTGTCATAATCGTCTCCCCAGAGTCGAAGGTTTTCGTCCGAATCAAAGATTGCAAGGCTACCTCCCAACCAACCGAGCCATATTGGCGTCGACTTGAGTTCTACTCGTTGGACGGGCCGCAGGCTTATAGATGATCCAATTAAGGTTACAGCAAGCCATTGCATAATATTCGCACGGGCAGCTACAAGTATTCTATTATCCAGCTCGCACCACTCCAACACGGGAAGCACGTCAGGCGGGCCATCTAGGCGCACTCCAGCGGCCCGGCCCCCGGCCACTATGATAACTCTCGAAAGAGTCGCCAGAGCTAAAATGCGAGCGTCCCGCGCTGTCATGGCCACTACTTCACCGCGTGCTCCCGAAAATAAACACGAGACTCGAGCAGAGCGCACACCCAATGGTCTCGAAAACCGTATAAGCCAAACAGATCCACCTGTATCTAAGGCGAGCCCGGAAGTGCCCGCCCACGTCACTCTCAGTGTGCCCCAAAGCTCTCCTCCGAGAGTCACACGTCTAAGGATTAACCCTCGTATACTTTCATACTGGTAAACGAGACCTCGGGCAAATCCCGCCAAAAGGCGAGTACCATCATGGTTATATGAAAGGCACGTAACTGCCCCGTTGTCGCCGTGTGCGTCACACACCCATCGCAATGTTTGATCGAGGAATGAAAGTAGGTGTCCATGTGCAGTACCCACTGTAAGCCGACCACTTGAGCCTACACTTACTGTAGTAGCAGCTCCCGCAGAGGATCGCTCCTGAAAAGAATATTTCATTCATTTGCTTATGAGATATCTTGTAAGGTGCTAATAACTTAAAGAAACAAAAATCTACTTTTTTTTTGTTTTATTCTTACTGATGCTTGATCAATGATCATAATAAAAAAGCATACAGATACTGGATAATATCACAGGACAAACGAAAATAGAGTGAGCGTTTGTGAAAGGCCGCCCCTTTGATAAGCTTCCCTGGTCAATGACCCAATTATATACAACAATGTATGTACATAAATACCAGATTATGATAATACTCGGTATATGGTCCGCGTGAGTTAAGGTTTTAAAAATCCAGTGGGAACTTTTCGAAGATGTACCAAATAGATGATATCCGAGACTTCGGATATCATCTATCTAAAAATCTAAGAGAAATTTTGAGGGATACAAAATAGTTTGTGTCGACCTCTACGACGTAAACTACCTCTGTTCAAAACCGGTTAAATGGATGGACCGTGAAAACCCAGAAGACAAACAGAGAGACAGACCCTTTATCGCATTTATTATATTACTAGAGAATGGCCGCGGCTTCATCCGTGTGGATTTCGGTTTGTTTTGAAATCCCATAGGAGCTCTTTAATTTTCCAGGATAAAAAGTAGCCATATTCAAATATTAAAATTGGTTCAGCGGTAGGGCCGTGAAACTTAGAAGATAGACAGACAGACACAACAAAAAGACAGAGTATAGTAATAGTATGGATTATGGATTGGAATAGTGAAATACCTCTGATACTTATGCCAAACAATATATAAATTGATGTTGTGTTATTCTCTACACCACAGATATGGATAGGCTCATGATAAAAGTTATCATTATATTATTTACAATGAACAACAGTGTAAAATATTATTACTAAACAGTAATGGAAAATGTTTAGGCTGGAAGAGGCAAAACATTACAACATGAGTAGCATGTGTAGGTGGTCTTCAGCTTAGTTATTAATTCTTGGTTTGTTCCTTTTTTTTATTAAAGAATATTAACCATTTTTAATCATAACTAACATTCCCCTTTCCCCTCCAATTAAGCGTTAAGCTTGTGGAGTGGAGTGGGTACGACAATAGTGCAACGGGTGGGGTTTGAACCGCTGACCTGTCGGATTTCAGTCCGCTCCTATAACCGTTGAGCTATTGAGGCTTTTAAAGCAGGCCAACTTGTTTGTAATTTATAAATTAGCTTTTGCCCACAACTTTGTCTAAGATACATATATAATAATTTATAGCCTATAGCACTCTGGGATTATGTAGCTATCGATCAGTGAAATATTTTTCTAAATCTGATGAGTAGTTTTGGAGATTACCTCTTATAACAATTGTACTTACAGATATATAACTTACAAACTTTACTATTATTAATTCTTTATTATATTAGTGAAGATCACAATCAGTTCAAATATATTTTTTTTTGTGGCACGCAGCTACACCAAATGGGCGATATTTAGTAGATAGGGGGACGATGTCGCTCGCGTCCGTAGGATTTACCACCTTTTCCTCGAACATGGCCCACCCTACACGTGTCCCCTGGGTGGTGCAAAACGAGCAGACAACGCCGAGCAACAGGCGGCGGTTAACTAACCTGTCCACGGCTACCACGAGCCCTGAGGCACTAAATACCCTCAAAAATTGTGGCAGTAGACCTTGGGAAAGTCCTGCTGGTGATCTTTCCCAACCCCCCCTTTAATATGAAATGTCGAGTAATAAAGAATGCGTTTTGTCGTGCGACCCGGCTAACCCCCGGCGCTCTCCGGTACCCGGGCCTGAGAGTGTGAAATCTGCTACCGAAGACACCACTGGAGTGAGTAACCAGGCTCCAGTGCCTGTAAATGTTACTGGAAAAAGACTAGTGCAGCAAGCATTCCATCCTAGCTTGTTTATATCGAGAGCAAAGAGCATGTCTATGAGCAGTCTACCCTGCTCTAGTAGTGAGGAGCCATCTACCAAAGCTCCCCAACAGATCCCCTGTAATGATGCAGAACCATGCAAAGATACATCTGCACAGCCTCCTGACTGGCAAAGAGTGCCCCTGATTAGAAACCCAAAAAGAAAAAAAATGGAAAGCTCACCTTCACCAGACAGAATTGAAACAAGCAACAGCTTTAGTGGACTAGTGGTTGACCAAACAGAAGAACAGTCAAATGAACCGAAAGCAAAGAAGCCCAGCAAACCTCCACCTATTATCTTATATGGTGTTGAAGACCTCAATAAACTAACTGAACTCCTAGAATCTGTTGCAGAGAAATCTCAGTTTAACTACAAAGTTATCAACAGAAATCAATTAAAAATTTTGACCTTTGATGTTGATATATATAAGATGTTAATATCTGTAATACGAGAAAATGGTTTGATTGGACACACCTTTAATAGGAAGGATAATAGAAATTACCGAATAGTTATTAGAAACTTGCATTATACAACTCCTTTTCATGCTATTAAGGAAGCCATTGAGGAAACAGGTAATACAGTGACAGGAGAAATAATAAATGCGAAGTTTGGCTCTGAAAAGAAACCTACCACTACTTTCTTTGCAAATCTTCTACCTGGCCCTAATAATAAAAAAGTTAAAGAGTTAAAGGTCATATACCACCAGACGGTAATCATAGAAGATCCGAGAAAACGAAAAACAGTAGTTCAGTGTCAAAGATGCCAACAGTATGGACATACAAAAAACTACTGCATGAAACCTTACCGCTGTGTTAAATGTGCAGGAGCTCACAAAACCTCAACATGCACAAAAACTGATCGCAATACACCAGCCATGTGCGCTCTATGCCTGGGTCCTCATCCAGCTAACTACAAAGGGTGTGAGGTGTACAAAGAAATCCTCAACAGGAAAACCAAAAAACAATACCCTAAAAAACAAGGGCAAGACCACCAAACATTCAAAGACAGTGATAAAATATCTCATCCAATTAATTTAAATTCCGTCAGTAGCAGACCACCAGCCAATCGAAACCCAAAAGAAAAGAAAACATATGCTGAAGCTACCAACTCAAAGCCACAAGAGTCAGATACAGAATCAAATGCATATAAAACATTAGAACACATGTTTATCAAGCAATCTGAAAAAATTGATTTTCTCCTACAACAAATGAGTACCTTGCTTCAACTCATAACAACGTTAATTTCAAAGGCACCAAAATAGGTTTAAAAATAGGTACTTGGAACATTAATGGATTATCTCCCAACAAAGATGAAGTAGAAATACTACTTCATATGCACAAACTTGATATTTTCCTCATATCAGAAACTCATTTTGTTAGTAACAGTCTGATAAAGATAAAAGGGTATAATATCTATCACACTAATCACCCAGATGGAACTGCACATGGAGGAACTGCAGTCATCATAAAAGCAACAATAGAGCACTATGAACTACCCCAATACAGCACTGAACAAATCCAAGCAACTTCAGTATCTATTTCGGACAAAAATGGCCCTTTTAATATCTCAGCTGTTTACTGTCCACCAAAACACAGGATATCTGAGGAACAATTTTCAAAGTTCTTTGGTAGCCTTGGTAACCGCTTTGTTGTTGGTGGTGACTGGAATTCCAAGCATCTCCATTGGGGCTCCAGGCTAATTACCACTCGAGGAAGGGAACTAAAGAAGAGTGTGGATAAAAACGTCCTTACTACTATTGCAACACCAGAACCCACGCACTGGCCTACAGACCCAAATAGACTGCCTGATGTTCTAGACTTCTTCATTTATAAGGGATTGTCTCGACTCTTCTTCACAATCAGTTCAACCTTAGATGGTTCCTCAAATCATATCCCAGTGATACTGACCATGAGTGCCCAAGTAACAAACAGTATGAAAAGGCTACAACTTTATAACAAAAGAACTGACTGGGAGGCGTTTCGTGATATAGTAAATGATGAGCTTCAACTACAAATAGCGCTTAAATCTGAGGAAGACATTGATAATGCTACTACTAAGTTTATGACTACTGTTCAATCAGCTTGTTGGAAGTGTACACCAGAAATATCCAATTCTTCACCGAGACATAAATCAGTTCCATCCGAAATTAAACTTCAAATAATGGAAAAAAGAAGACTACGAAGAGTATGGCACATTAGTAGACACCCAGAAGACAAAACAGTACTTAACAAAGCAATTAAGGACCTTAAAGACGCCATAGCTAAATCAAAGGATACTCTAACAGAATCATATCTGGAATCGTTGACAGCAACAAGTGTTACTAATTACTCCCTTTATCGTGCGTGTAAAAACTTAAATAAGCCTACAGACCCCAAGCCACCACTTAGATTGGAGGGCAACACATGGGCCAGAAGCCAGCAACAAAAAGCTGATGCTTTTGGAAACCACTTGGCCCAAATATTCACACCAAATGAAACTGATCCAGACAGTGACGAGACAGATATAGAAGACGTCCTTGGTCAGCCTTTCCAGTTGGATCTGCCCATCACGCCAACCAACCCAAATGAGATTATTAACATAATTAAACGTATGGATGGCAAGAAAGCGCCTGGTTTTGATCTAATTGATAAAAGAGTCCTATCGGAACTACCGCGAAAAGGTATTATGTTCCTCACCATTTTATTTAATGGCATCATTCGTGTTGGTTATTTCCCAGCTCTGTGGAAGGTCTCGCAAATTATAATGATAGCAAAGCCTGGTAAACCCGTTCAAGAAATAACCTCATACAGACCAATCAGTTTATTACCGGTGATATCAAAAATTTGTGAAAAAGTTGTGTTGCAAAGGCTTATGAAAGAACTCTGCTCAAGATGTATCATCCCAGACCATCAATTTGGCTTCCGGCAGCATCATGGAACTGTTGAGCAAGTACATAGGGTATGCAGAACAATAAGAGATGCACTGGAACACAAAGAATACTGCTCTTCTGCTTTCCTCGATGTGCAGCAAGCATTTGATAAAGTGTGGCATACAGGACTACTATTCAAAATTAAATCGCTACTACCTCATACATTCTTCGGTCTATTGAAATCCTACCTGACTGATAGAATATTTCAAGTCAAAGAAGGTGAATACACTTCACCGTTTCACCCAATCACAGCTGGCGTGCCACAAGGCTCAGTGCTAGGTCCTGTGCTTTACACAATCTATACAAGTGACCTACCTCAAATTGACGATGTCACTGTGGCTACATTTGCGGATGATACAGCTGTTCTTGCTCGCAGTAAATCTCCTGAAGAAGCTTCAGCTATTCTGCAACGTGGACTAAATGAGATCGACAAATGGCTGTCAAAATGGAGGATAAAAACGAGCGCTTCAAAATCAGTCCATATAACATTTACTCTTCGTCGAGGAAACTGTCCTCCGGTCTCGCTGCGTAACAATCAGCTACCACAAAGCGACAACGTTAGGTACCTGGGAATGCACTTAGATAGAAGGCTAACCTGGAAGAAACATGTCCAAATAAAGAGGGATGAGATCTATCATAGATATAGAGGACTGTACTGGATGCTCTCAAGGAACTCCAGACTCTCTCTAGACAACAAGTTACTGATATACAAAGCAATAATAAAGCCAATATGGTCATATGGCATACAACTTTGGGGATCAGCATGCAACTCCAATATTCAAATTATACAAAGAGCTCAAAATTATATTTTGAAACAACTGTCCAACGCGCCATGGTTCCTACAAATATCGGAAATTCATGAGCACTTAAACATTAACACAGTAAAGGAAGAAATTCTAACTTATAGTTGCAACTACAAAACAAGGCTTACTAACCACCCAAATCGCCTGGCAGTGCAGCTGACAATGCCACAGGCAATCCGTCGACTAAAGAGAAAGCATATACTAGACATTTAGCTGAGACTTATGGAGTTTTCCCGCTGGGGAAGTTTTCTCCTAATGAACGCCAACTTCCTCCAACCAATCTGCTCATAGTCCACCGACTGATCGCATGATAAGGCAACCCCTCAAAAAAAAAAAAAAAAAAAGTAGATAACATTAATAGCAGGCATGATGCCAGGATGTCACACTACGTCCTGTAGTGCTTTATTGCAATGACTGTATATTTAATAGTAAGATGTTGCTCGTGACTTTGTTTGAATGGATTTAGCTTTAAAAATCCAATGGAAACACAGGTATGCAGGTTTTCTCATGAGGTTTTCTTTCACTGTTAAAGCACATGATTTTTAATGGCTTAACATGCACATAGCTCTGCCAAGTTTGAGGTGCTTGCCTGGGACCCCTGAACCCTCAGGCCTCCATATAGGTTGCAGACATTGTAACCATTAGGCTATCATCGCTTCAACAACATTGTACCACGTTGTTGTCTATCAATTAATAAATTAATGGAGTTGGAACTAAAAGAACCTGATTTTCTTAAAAAACAATTTTCCCTTTTACTTGTAGTCCAACTTACTTGAGCCTGTATCAATTGCTGAGAAATTGCCTGTAAAAAGTCAACTTGTAAAGCAGAACATGTAGTATCTTCAAATTTTTTTGCAGATATTTTGTTTTCACTTTCCAATTCCTCTGAAGATAACACTTCAGCTAGGGTAGGTGCCTCACTAGTAGGTAGAGCGTATTCCACTTCGTCAAGCTAAAATAAAAATCATGCAATTTAACAAAAAAATAATTACTGAAGTAAAGCCAAATATTCATTTTTATTTTATTTTTAAGGCTAACCTATATTATTATAATTTAAGGAAATACTTAATAAAGATAAGCTAAGATATTAGTCTGTTAAAAATTTAGTACGCTGCTTTCTACATGACACTGTACATGGCTGACAAATGCTGAGTCAATGCTTTCCACAAGGAACTGTACTTTATGGTTTAAATTACGTACTAAAAAGCTTTAAATTACATAGAAAAAAGGTTTATTATAAAATCATATTGAAGTATAAAGCAGCCTCTTCTCAAAAGAGTGGTAATGCCTTGACTTCTTTTCTGAGCATTTCCTTGAGAGCACAGGAAAGGCACAAGAGATGGTTCCAGAGCCAATATGTCAACTTGGCATTGAGTATCAGCTGATCACTTACACTTCACTTCCAGCTAAGACCACCCATACAAGAACTTATTTGTACGTTGAAATCAAACTGTTACAGCTAATAATAAAATTATAAAACCAAATTAGAGTAAAATGCCTTCATTGAACACACACCACAAATAGTTAAGCCGTAGAAATTCCACTTTACCTACCTCTTCAATATCCACATACTGAAGACTCTCAACTGATTCAAGATCAGAATCCAAAAGTGATTGGGTTGATGGAGTCTTTAGTAGATCCATTGTACATCAACATCAATCTGCATTTAGTTACAGCTGAATGTATTCCATATTATTTTAGTAAATAATTGTTCAAATTAATATTGCCACAGTAGATACTTTTTTAATCGACTACCTAATGATTTCATTAAAAAAGTTGGAGGGTTGATACTTAAGTAGTTGAATACACACACTGGACTGAAGATGAAGACCAAATAGAAATAGAATTAGTATTATGGAAATAAGAAAACGAATGAAAACAACAATCGTTGCAACATCTAAATAATATTATATCAAAATTATTTTCATGTCCGCCCGCATTTGATATTTTTCTCATCTGAGTTCTGACGTCTGACCGCTGACGTCTCCTATTTCTTTCTCTGTGTGTGTGCAACAAAGAGAATATAATCACTTGGTGTGCAATGTGCATCATATTAACATATCTCCGCTCTGCAGTCTGCATATCAATGTTTTATTGGTATTAGTCTCTGGTCTCTGGGACATGCATCACAATAAGAAGATCACAACCTGAGAATTGAGATCACAACGATTTTGGTGTGGCTAGAACCCAGAGCCGTACTAAGACCTGTTAAAAAAACATATATTGGATTTAGTCATACTCTTTATCTGTGCTCTTTATGTGCTTTCAGAAAAAAAAGAACAAAGAGTGAAAAAATCTGTGAAGTGAAATAAATTCAGTGGACTGTTCTCGAGCCTACTGCTTCTTGTAAAAGTGAAAATATTTTAAACCGCGTGAGTATTTCATGTGATTGTGCTGAGAAAAGACTATTAATTGTGTTTAAGTTTATTGTACTAGAATAGAACTGGTTTGTTAATAAAAGAATTCAGGTAATGAATTAGGTAAAGCAAACGTTGTGGCAAGTCGCCATTTTGTTTAAAACGTATTCTTTTTTGGAGCATCTACAATCATAAGATTCTACAATACTATCTAAGATATCTACAATAGATTAAGATTCTTTAAAAGTTCTTGCACCATGACAGAAAATTCTTCTAAAGAACCACCAATACAAACTTTGAGTGGCATGCCACCGAATACCAACCCATGGATGTACGGTGTCTATCACCAATACAATGGGTATCACGGTGGCATGTTCCCGCAGTTTTATAATCAGCAGTACTTCAACCAAATGGGTAATAATGGAGCATATCAAAATGACAACCAACAATATCAAAATAAGGACGCGAAACCAGGTTTCGGTCATCCTCAATTTTCCAAACCCCCTCCACCTCTGCTAGGAATGTCTCCATTCGACGCGAGCCGCCCGTTTAACAATCAGTCTCCCATTAGATTTAATCTTGCCGGCAATAGAAAGTCTGCTCCTCTTCCTCCAAATGAAAATCCTCTTTTGGCGAATAACAACAATAATAATGGTAAGAAAAAACGAAAAAAGGGAAATCAGGCAACTAATGAGGCAGGGACTGTTTTGATGCCTCCGTTGCCAGACCATCCACCACCGCTGCCTCCGTGTCCTCCACCAGATCTTCCCAAACCACCCCCTCCTCCACTCGATGTTCCTTTACCTCCCCCCATAGCAACTGAGGATATTCCTGAACCGCCAGAGGAGCCCAAGTGCGAGAATAATGAGAAAGAATTAGAGAATGTTGTTCCAAATGACAACTCTTCAAATTTCTTTAATTCTTCATCAATGCAAAACTCAGCAGGTACCTGGCCAGATAGCTTGGAAAGGTATATAAAAAGATGTTATGAGAAATGCCGAACACATATTGACCGTGACCAAATTGATATATGTCTAAAGGGTCGTATTACAGCTGCCGCTAACAAAGATGAGATCTGGACAAGGAATTGGGATGATGAGCCAATACCTAGTGTACATAGTGAGAGAAATAATTTATCAGTGAAACCTGTTCGGGGTACATTGTCATTGTACCAAAAGTGTGAAGCTGTAGAGTTAAACAAGAACAAGTCATTGAGTAGTAGAAACTTTAATACCCACAAAAGCTCACCTCAGAGAAGAAGGAAAGCACATTCCAGGAGTCGGTCTAAGTCTAAAAGTCCACCAAGAAAAAGGCACAGGTATTTTTTTCAATTCAAATTTGCTTTTTTTTTTTTAATTTATAATATTCAAGTACACATACATTTTAACAATACATATTACTATTCAATTCTTGTCTTAATGGGTCTCAATTGTACAAATTATGTCTCTAGTGACACATGTTAATTTTTATTGTCATCAACCGATAGCAGTCCATTGCTGGACTCTTGTAGAGACTTCCATATGTGATGATCTTGCACCACTTGAATCCAGCTGCTCTCTGTGACTCGTTTGATGTTGTCTTTCCCCATAATTCTTTTGTGGTTATGTTAAAAATAAAGATAGTATGTATAATATAAATTTAAATCTTGTCACAGCACATCGTCTGCATCTAGTGATGAGATTGAAGAGAAAAAAAGTTTTAAGAACAAAGGCCGCCAGAAGGTTAAGGACAGACTTTCTCTGGACCAGAAAAAACCAGAGAAATATCAGAAAAATATCAAAAAGAAGGCATTTAACCAATTTAATGTTGAAGACTTGCAAGGAAATGCTGAAAAATTACAGAAAAGAGCACAAAGATTTGGTAATGCAAATGTTCCCACCATAGCTAGCTCGTTACAGGCTAACCGACCTAGTGAAGTTTATAAAAGGCTGGAACCCTGTCCTAAAAGACCAATTATTCAGACTACAGAAGGGGATTATGAACTTAACAACATGCATATAGTAGGAACATGTACCGACATTGAAAAGTCCTTCTTAAGGTTGACAAAGGCACCCGAAGCATGTGAGGTTCGCCCAGTCACAGTGCTGCGGAATTCTCTGAGAAATGTAAAAGAGCGATGGATAAATAGGCAAGATTATAGATATGCATGTGATCAACTGAAATCAATACGGCAAGATCTAACAGTAAGATTACCTTTTTTTTTATTCTGATACTAGTTAGCATTTGACTGCAGGTGAGAACCTGGTGGTAAGTGGTGATGCAGTCTAAGATGGTAGCAAGTTAACTTGGAAGGGGTATGGAAATTTCATTGAACCCATACCCCAATCGGTTTCTATGTGGCATCATGACATTTTATATTTGACCTCTGTAATATGGGTACAATTTGCCTGAAATAAAAAAATATTTATTTATTTTATATTTATAAAAGACTGGGATATTCTACTTATAACACCACAGGTTTCACTACTGCTAGGAAAGTTGAAATTATAATTAATTCTTTATTTGATGATGTTTTGCAATTTCTTATTTTTGCAATTTATTTGTTTTTGATAAATTGTATTTGGTTTAAAAGGTTCAAGGAATAAGGGACAATTTTACGGTAGAAGTATATGAAACACATGCCAGAATAGCCTTAGAGAAAGGTGATCATGAAGAATTCAACCAATGTCAAACGCAACTTAAAATGCTTTACAGTGAACTTCCAGATTGCAGGGCTAATGAAGCAGAATTTAAGGCATATAGGATTCTGTACTATATATTTACAAATAATACTTTGGGTATGTATATAATTATAAAAATACAGCTGATGCCAGCGACATTGTTAGTGTGAATTTAGCTTATCAAAAATCCTGTGGGAACTCTTTGATTTTCTGTGATAAAAAGTAGCCTATGCCACTCTCCAGGTCTTTAACTATACCCATGCAAAAAATCATGTCGATCCGTTGCGACGTTATTGAAGGACAAACCAACACACACAGGATTTTTAAAAACCTAAATCCACACAGACAAAGTCGCAGGCATCCTAGTATTTAATCATCTGATATTTTTGTGATGATTGAAAAATCAGCCCTTGTGAAGTGATAAAATTTTATTCAAAGGCACATTTTCTTTTTAATTGTCTGTGAACTATCTTGATTAATTGATTAATTGATACTATCTTTTTTGCAGATCTTACTACAATTTTCCAATTCCTGTCCAAAGAGGATAGAGAAAATGAATGTATCAAGCATGCATTGAATACAAGATGTGCATGGGCCACAGGCAACTTGCACAAATTTTTCACACTGTATAAAACAGCTCCAATGATGGCATCATACCTCATAGATTGGTTTGTGGACAGGGAGCGGAAAAATTACCTGAAATTCATCATAAAGTCGTATGTTTTACTGCTCTTTTTTACGTTTAATTTTATTTTGGTGTTTTTAAGGTAATCTCTAACACTTTGATTGAAGCCTCAATAGACTAATGCATGTTAGTATTCAAGTCATTAGTTACTTGTTGAATTGTACAAAACCTTTATTTGAAGGCTCTTAAAAAAATTTTTAGCTAATCACAAAAAAATTAAGAGATCATGAAGATTTGAATACAACTTACATCTTTATGATCATTATTTGAGTTTTTTTATTGATGGGTTTATATTTTGAAATATCAACTAGCAATGATGTGGCATTAGCCATTAGAGGTATGGGTTTATAAAACTGCCTTACTGCTTCCAAGTTAGCCTGCTTCCCTCTGACATCATGCTCATTGATAGGTTTGATTGCAGTCAAGGGCTAACTTGTCATTAACAAAAAAGCTGGTCAAATGTAGAGCATCTAAGGTTTTCATACATTAATTTTTTGGTTAAACCAACATTGCATAACTAAGCAGCTTTGTAAAGTTTTATTGTTGATCAATTATAATAATTATTTAAATTTTTCCTTTTAAAAACTTCATATTGTTGTGATATTTTTTTTCGACATTTGTTTTGGCTTACATAAAATTAAATGAATAATATTTTATGCAAATTGAAGTCCAAGTGAATGGCAAAGAGCTATAGAGAAGCAACAACAACCCTTTTATAATTGATTCCCCATTTAAATACTTTAATCTATACTAATAAATAAAATTGGAGTGTCTGTCTGTAATTTCGAAATAACTACCTCATATTAAGCTCATATGGTTATTTGAACGATACCATAACTGAATCACACGTTTTTAAAATTTTTGTCTGTCTGTCTGTCTGTCTGTCTGTCTGTCTGTTTGAAAAGACTAATCTTTGGAACGGCTGAACCGATTTTGACGGGACTTTCACAGGCAAGTAGAGGATTGACCAGGGCGTAAAATAGGCTACTTTTTTAACCGACTTTCAAAAAGGGAGTTGTGTTTTTCTACCTATGTACACCGAAATCTCCGAGATTTCTGAACCGATTTGCGTCATTTCTTTTTTAATCGATAGAGGAACTTTGCGACATTGTTTCATAAAAAATTTGGAGTCCAACTCCTCAATCCTGATGCTGCAGGGGATCTGACCAATCCACGCGGGCGAAGCTGCGGGCATTAGCTAGTTTGAAATAAAGTTGAGCACTCAAATCGATAGCATTAGTAATTAGTAATTAGGTAATTACTGAAATAAACAACTGGAACAGACGGACACGTGGACAATAGTCACACCATAAGGGTTATAAAACGGAAGCATTACAGGATCACTTGTGTGTCTGTCCGATTTGGGAGGTATAGAGATAGCTTTCATCCTGGAGATGGACATATGAAGAGTTTTTACGCGATTTGTGAAGGCCGCTTAACCTATTTTGATGAGATTTGATGCAGAGATAGCTGTTATCCCAAAGATAGACATGTAAAGAGTTCCCATGCGATTTGTAAAGCCCATCCGCTTAACCTTGAGAAAGGTAGACATAGCTTGCATCCTAAAAACGGACATAGACTACTTTTTATATAGTTAAACAGAGTTCCTACACGACTTTAACCCATGAGACGGGTCTGTCCGCGAAATTCAAATTTAATTTGGTTTTTCGCAATTTGTAAACTAATATGACAACGAAGGCTTATGGCATTCTAATTGCGCCAATGGCAGTATCATCCTCACAGGTTTTATTTATTTCTACTTATTTTTTTGGTTTCACCAATGCCCAACCTTATGTGGTTGGTGTTGTTTTATTAACCTTGTATTATATGTGCAGCTACAGGCCGAGTGTTCCCGTGGACTTCATTGTTCGTGAGCTGGCGTTTGAATCAACTTCTAAATGTTTTGAGTTTTTAAACCAATTTCCTGTCTCGTATACTGGCAGTGATCAGAATCATATTGATTGCAAGGCCAGCCTCTCAGTATGCCAGAACAACATCTAACATACCACTTATGCATTTGTGCATAGCCGTCCTGTTAAAATGAAATATATTTTATGTGTCATAATGTAATGGCGCAGTGGCAGGGTCAACAGTTGGGCAGAGCTTCGGCAGTCGCTATCATGGCCAATATCGTTATTCACCTTCGTTTTATTAGGCACAGGCGGCGACACAATAATTCTTACAATATTCAGCTGACAAGTTTGGAATTTGTGGCAGTTTTAGCAAGAATCTTGATTTTATGAAGAAAAAACGCTTCATGTTTGGCGTGGCTACAGAGTACAGAATTTGGAGATTTTAGTGCATAGACGTTTCAGCAGTGCTAAAGACTTACAGGAAGAAAGCAAATAGTGTTTATCAATAAGTGGATATCAAATCGTTGATGTTGTGTAAATAATGATTTTGTTCTATATGTTCATAGTAAAATTAATAATTATTAAATTTGTACATAGTGTTATATGATCATGAAGTCAATACATGATTTTTTCATAAGATTTGTTTCATTTGTGGTACAAAAGGTTGGACCTTAGTACTGTTTATGATTTATGATGTGGCTAATTCTGTATGTAGTGCTGCATACAGAATTAGCCACATAAATACATTATAGTTAGAATCCGTAAAGGGTTGTGCAAAGAATGCGTTTCTATTGCCGCTATAACAACAAATAATAATTTCAAAATGTCTGCTATGAAAATTAAAGTGTTATTTTTGTGCGATTATACGGAACCGTCACGTTCGTGCGACTCGCCCTTGAGCGATTTTTTGGGTCCGTATTGGGTCACTCTGTCTGTCAAAACCTGTCTAGGAAATCAATACCTATAGATACTACTCGTTGACCTAGGATCATGAAATTGGGCAGGTAGTAAGTCTTTTAGCACAAGTAAAGGGAAAATCCGAAAACTGAATTTGTGGTTACTGTCTGTCAATTTGGAGAATCAAAACCTATAGGGTACTTTCCGTTGACCTAGGATCATGAAATTGGGTTGGTAGTAACGTCAAATAGCACAAGTAAAGGAAAAAATGTGAAACTGAATTTCTGGTTACATTGCAAATAAAGATTTGTGTGTTGGGTGTATCGGATTTCGTGGCTTAGTCTGTACATGGCACTAGGAGCTCCATACATCGAACGCGGTGCGTGGTTTTCATTGCAACAGGCGCCACCGACGACTCCTCTTGTCTCATGTCTCATAGGCATTCAAAAAAAAAAAACACTTTATTTTTTTAACATTTATTTAGCCCAACGAAAATTGTACGTCTATGATTTAGCCTGAGATTCTGACAAGTTCAATTCTTAAGATAACAAAAATTGGCATTCATTAATACTAAGTAACCATCACCTAGGTCAGTATAATAAATTATTATCTATACCTACTAATATATTAAGATTTGTTTGTTTGTACCTAATTGAACTCTAAAACTACTGAATCGATTTTAATATTTTTTTCACCATTAGAAAACTGATTTATCCATAACTTGTTATATATTTTGTATATAGCATATACATACCTATAGTTGTATCAAATTTCACCTGAGCGAATCAACTAGTCCATACTAATAAATGCGAAAGTGTGTCTGTCTGTCTGCTACGTTTTCACGGGTTGGGGTAGATCCCGGGGAAGGACATAGGCTAATTTTTATTCCGGAAAATTGAAGAGTTCCTAAAGGATGAGAAGGAGTTAATTCTTACTGTTCTTATTATCATACTCTAGCTGATGCCCGCGACTTCATCCGCGTGGACTTACGTTTTTCTAAATACCGCGGGAACTCTGATTTTCCAGGATATAAAGTAGCCTATGTGTTAATCCAGGGTATAATCTATCTCCATTCCAAATTCCAGCCAAATCCGTCCAGTATTTTTTGCGTAATTGAGTAACAAACATCCACACTTTCACATTTATAATATTTTTAGGATTAGGATAGTACCTCCATGGATTCATCACATATGTAAAATAACCTGTCAAACATACACATTAAAACATAGTGATTGCTGAACAGATAATCTTTGATTCACATGTTTAATGTTTTTTGGTGTAAACTCACAGATATACTTGTATATACAGTTTGATTTATCTCAAAAAATAAATAAAAAAATAAATAGGTACTTTCATTTTTTCTTAACAATTAAAGTCAGTTTTACATAAAATATGGAATGGTTTTTAGAAATGTGGTAGGCAAACTTTTCCAGCAAAAAGTTCTGATATCACAGTAATCCACAGAGAGAGAACAAATAATATATACGAAATTCCAACTTGGTGGCTGTTTGGCAGTTGATACGGTTGACCTCCAATCTCATCTACGTGGAATCCCATAGGGAATATCACAGCAGCAAGGCAGAACACAACCACTGGAATAAAATTAATAGATTCAACATGTATATATGAGTAAATAGTGTACTTATATCAATTTTATCATTCTTAATAATAAACTAAATACAGAAGGCAGCAAATATGATGTCTGCGACCTTGTCCAGGTGAACTTAGGTTTTTGAAAATCTCATAGGAACTTTGATTTTCTAGGACAAAAGGTAGCCAATGTCTGTCCCTGGGATGCAAGTAATCTCTGTACCATACTTCATCAAAATCAGTTGAATGGATAGGGTGTGAAAAGCTAGCAGACAGACATTGGAGACCCCCACTTTTTTGAAGTAACATCCATCAGGTCAATTTTTTTTTTTTATAAAATGTAGCCTATGTCACCTGGACCTTTACAATGAATCAATTCATACCTCCATACCATAGTTGTTTAGGCGCTACAGTGGAACACACAGAATCTGGATACAAACATACATACATAGACTGCTAAAATCATAACCCTTCTTTTTGGCTTTGCCGCAGCCGGGTAGCAAAAGATTTTCCACTGGATTTTTAAAATGCCTAAATCATCCACTCAGAAAGTAGCAGGTGTTGTCTAGTTTTATATATTACTAGCTGACGCCCGCGACTTCGTCCGCGTGGATTTAGGTTTTTCAAAATCCCGTGGGAACTCTGATTTTCCGGGATAAAAAGTAGCCTATGTGCTAATCCAAAATATTATCTATCTCCATTCTGAATTTCAGCCAAATCCATCCAGTGGTTTTTGCGTGAAGGAGTAACAAACATACACATACACACACACACACACACACATACAAACTTTCGCCTTTATAATATTAGTGTGATTTGAATGCATACTTGCTGCAAATCCAACCCAGCGTGCATAAGGTATCACATTTCTGTCAAAATGACTTGAGGCAAGTAGAATGACTGTTGTCGTTATGCAAATGCATCCCATGAATATACATATTAAGGCCAACAGCCATTCAGGTTGCAGATCTGGAGTGAAGCAAACTTGGGGACGGTTGTACAGTGTCATACAAGACCACATCAATCCAAGACGAGTATCACCTACAAGACAAATAGATATATTTTTATTGGTAGCAGTTTCCCAGTTAATAATAGACAAGACACACTTTTGATTAAAAATGAGTGCTTATGCTTTCAGACAAAAGTTAGCCTATTTAATATGGACCATATTTAATACAGTTGTCAGTTTTGTTTTTTTAGAGAATAATGATGATTGCAAATTGAATGAATTAAAAGTAATCTCAAATTAGTTCTCACATCATCACATGATTGCAAAAGTAATTCTTTGCCCTTGTAAATGTTTAGCAAGAACTATGTAAATAATTACACCTAATTAGTC
Organism: Maniola jurtina; assembly: GCF_905333055.1. Lineage (NCBI taxonomy): Eukaryota > Metazoa > Arthropoda > Insecta > Lepidoptera > Nymphalidae > Maniola > Maniola jurtina. The sequence goes on along the minus strand of NC_060037.1, from coordinate 6,918,354 downwards.
TTCTATCTTACCACCAACATCTGTGATTATCCAATCTGGCATTGCCAGACTTACTATTGCAAAAACATCAGCAGCCATGAAAAGTGTTCCAGAAATCACTGTAAGTTTATCCATTTTGATGAATGAAAGTCTCAATCTCAATCAACTCCTCACAAACGGGAAGTTTTTTTTTGTCTTTTTACATGTTATTATTGATACTTTAGTTTATAGTACATTTAGCACATGATTGTTATAAATATTCCTATTTACAAAAACTATTCTGTTATTATGAATTTATATAGGTAATTGTTTTGTCTTTGGGAACTGGAACCGAACCCGGGTACTCGAACAGGGAATGGCACAGATCACTAGATTTATAGATGGGAAATGGAAAAACTTGGAAAGAACGTAGTGTTTACATACTCTTTGCTTGGAAAGTGGAAATTGACACTGACAGTTCGTGGACATGACAAATGACACTTGACATTACTCTGTGCTTGACACTACCAGTGCTACCATTTGCGGAAGATTTCTGCCATTTGGGCAGATTCGATATCTAACTCTGGCAGAATAGGCTGACGATTTAAAAAACAACCGGCCAAGTGCGAGTCAGACTCGCGCACCGAGGGTTCCGTACTTGGGTATTTTCCGACATTTTGCACGATAAACCAAAAACTATTATGCTTAAAAATGCATAAAAATCAGTTTTAGAATGTACAAGTAAAGCTCTTTCATATGATACCCCACTTGGTATAGTTATCTTACTTTGAAAATTAAAACACATTTTAATTAATTTTTTGTGATGTAACCACAAATTCATGGTTTTCAGATTTATTCCTTTACTTGTGCTATAAGACCTAACTACCTACCTACCTGCCAAATTTCATGATTCCTAGGTCAACGGGAAGTTATATAGGTTTATAACCTACATATAGGTTTCTTGACATACACGACGGACGGACGAACAGACAGACAGACAGAGAGCCAACAAAGTGATCCTATAAGGGTTCCGTTTTTCCTTTTGAGGTACGGAACCCTGAAAACTGGTCAAATACGAGTCAGACTCGCGCACCGAGGGTTCCGTACTCGAGTATTTTTTTCGACATTTTGCACGATAAACCAAAAACTATTTTGCATAAAAATAAATAAAAATTTAAAATTTACAGGTAAAGTCCTTTCATATGATAGATACCCCACTTGGCACAGTTACCTTACTTCGAAAATTGAAACACATTTTTTTTTGTGATGTACCTAACGACAAATTCACGGTTTTCGGATTTTTTGGCTTTATTTTTGCATCTTAAAACTGTGTTTGTGCTATAAGACCTACCTACCTGCCAAACATGATTCTAAGTCAATGAGAAGTACCTTGTAGGTTTTCTTGACAGACACGACAGACGGACAGACGGACAGACAGACAGACAGATAGATAGACAGACAACAAAGTGATCCTATAAGGGTTCCGTTTTTCCTTTTGTGTTACGGAACCTTGCCATGTAAGTACGTGCGTAACGTAATGGTATGGTAATAATGAGAACAATCAAAAATGACAAACACAATATGTTCACGAGATTTTCTTTATTTAATCTTGCTTGTTTCAGTTATATGTAGTTACTACTTACTAATTACAACATTGTAATAATATTTTATTTCAAAATCCGTTAGCGTAGCCATTTTCGTCAGTAGGTAAACAATTGTTTTCTCATTTTGAGCTTAATTATAGTTAAATATACAGTAAAAAAGTTACTTCTGTGTCATTTTTTTTTGTATTTTTTTAAGTTGCTTCGAGCTTTAGTCATATTATCGTGAAACACCTAGTCCATTGGTTCGCCAAGTTCTGTCTTCATAGCCGGTTAGGATTACGCGGTGGGAGCCGAAGAATTGGCCGTATTAGTAGTTCCTGTAGAAGCATTGTCATCTGGCTCATTGATTTGGAGCCAGGGCATACGTTTCTGAAGTTCTTGTCTAAAAATGGATAGAAAATGGATGAATTAGATTATTATTGTACAAATATACAGTGTATCTTAGGCCAGGTGTCCTATAACTTCCGCAATTTCATGCAGATATCAGCTTTGTGCACACTCGCACCAAGTCAACTTTAGAAGTTGGTATTTTAAACTGAAAAGTTGGAGAAATTGGCATTGACATCCATAATATTAGCCACTTCTGCAAGAAACTAGCTAGCACAGTACTATTATATTACATATTCTGTGCTAGCACGTACACTAGTCCTTTGTTATATTAGGTATTTACTATTTGGAACGTCCGGGTTCGATGTCCGGCTGGGCAAATTAGGGAATTTCAATTTGTTTTGATTTAATTTAATTTGATTTGATTTAGTTTAGTTTGATTTAGCTTAAGGTTCCACCCTACCGTTAAAGTTGCATTGCATCCGGCTACTATATATCTTTCCAATAGGAATCGAAAGATTTTTTATTCAAGAAACTTTTACAAGTTTCTACTCTAGAATCATCTAAATTTAAATAGATACAAATATATAAATTAATAAAAATATTATTTATTCAATTAAACTACATATTAAAAGTACTTTTGAATCGTCAGAAACCAATCAATATAGTTATTAGGGTTATGGGTTTTACTAAAGAGGATGCGTCAGCCTCCTGTTCGGGGATCCGAGATTTGATCTTGTGCACGCACCTTATTTTTTTGGAGTTACATGCGTTTTAAGTGATTAAATGCCTATCAGTTGCTTTAACGGTGAAGGAATACATCGTGAAGAAACCTGCATGCGTGAGAGTTCTCCATAAGTTTTCAAAGATCTGTGAAGTCTTGTACCAAGCGTGGCTAGCGTGGTAGGGCCATACCATTCTCAGTCCGAGAGGAGATCAGTGAATCAGTGATGAGTTGATCACTTAAACTGCCATACTTTGTAAATAGCTGCATTGGAAGTATATTAGAAAGTTTTTTGACATTAATCCTACATTTTTCTTAGGGTGCATCAAGACCTCGGACTGCATCTTGACTTACCGACAGGTATAACTAAGATCGTACCTATCTAGTCAAGCGATGCCATTGAGAGAAAGTGCAAACAAAAGAAATGGTACATAATTATGTCTACTATCTATAATTATACTAATTAATATCAGATTATACTCGTAGGTCATAGAATCAATATTTAGGATAATAATAATACTGACCTATACTTAGGATGGCTGATTGCGTAAACCCACGGGTCGATGCAGGCTACAGCCTTGCACGTAACCGCGGGAATCATTGTTACCTGAAAGACAGCGTGAATTTTTTTAAGCCTGTTATTTACGGCTTCTCAAGAAAGATGGGCAGTCGTCATTTACCTATTTTGAGGGTTCACCCTTAGGATCACTTCGTTGTCTGTCTGTCTGTCTGTCTGTCCGTCCGTCGTGTCTGTCAAGAAACCTATAGGGTATTTCCCGTTGACCTAGAATCATGAAATTTGGCAAGTAGGTCTTATAGCACAAGTACAGGAATAAATCTGAAAACCGCGAATTTGTGGTTACATCATAAAAAAATAATTAAAACGTTTCAAATCAATTTTCGAAGTAAGATAACTATACCAAGTGGGGTATCATATGAAAGGGCTTTACCTGTACATTCTAAAACAGATTTTTATTTATTTTTATGTTTTTTATTTATTTTTATGTTTTTGATTTATCGTGCAAAATGTTTGAAAAATACCCGAGTACGCAACCCTCAGTACGCGAGTCTGACTCGCACTTAGCCGGTTTTTTTATTTTACTACTTGCCCGCAATTTCAATCGTGTGGATTTGTTGAAAATCCCGCGGAAACTTCGTTTCCCTGGGGTAAAATGTACTAGCAGTATCTTTATACCTCAAACGTAAAAGGGAAGGAATAGAAAAAATCATGTTTGACAACAATTGAAATGTCTGTCTGTGATTTCGAGAAACTTAAGCTGTGGATGGTGTAGTTGATTAGTTAGGTACATAATATGTATTTACTAATATTTTACGATAGATTTAAGTTATAGTTTTAATATATCATATGTAATTGTTTATTGTCCGAAATAAATAAAATATTACAGTAGTCTATGTTCTACACCTAACTATAACCAGCCTTATAATTCAAGTCTACTTAAGGGTAACTTACACCCGGTGTCAGTAAGGCCTGGTCGCCGAAAGCCCCTATCAGCGACATAACGCCGTAGGGCGTCCATGAAGCTACGTAGAGGAAACACACCGTAAGTGCCGCCTTCGCTATTCTAATTTCAGCCGACTCTGCTGACGCGTTTTGATTTGATCGTAGAGATTCTACGTTCATTTTTTTTGCTTGTTCTCTGAAAATATTTTATAGAAGTGTAAATTAAAAGTTTATAACACCCCCGACAAGTGAAGGTTACAGTAACTAGAAAAGAGCTTATAACTTTCAAACGGCTGAACCGATTTTCTTGGATTATGGCTAAGAACACTCTCGATCAAGCCACCTTTCAAACAAAAAAAAACTAAATTAAAATCGGTTAATTAGTTTAGGAGCTACGATGCCACAGACAGATAGACAGATACACACGTCAAACTTATAACACCCCTCTTTTTGGGTCGGGGGTTAATTTAATAAGTTTTTTTTTTTTAAGTTAATCAATGTTACTTTAATTTGATTAATGCTCTACTTTAATATTATAAAGGGACGACATTAGCTAGTAGATTAGGAATATACGTTAACATAACGTTAGATTATTTATTTATTTATTATACCTCAATGCTGCTTCATGCGCAAATACTTGTTTGACAATGCCGCTGTAGAAATATAGTATGAAGGACATAGGGAAAACATAGCTGCAGACGAATATACACGCTACAAACAATTTGGTGTCAAATGTGTTTGTAAGGTAGTCGAAGGTGCAGGATGTTAAGTAACCCTCTGAAAAGAAAATTAAGCCATTTAATTACAACTTTATTATCAAATATGCAGCACTTTGAATCGCCATACTTATTATTCATACTATAAAAAATATTATAAAGTGTGTCTGTCTGTCTGTCTGCTACCTTTTCACGGCCCAACAGTTTAACCGATTCTGACGAAATTTAGTACAGGGTTAGCTTATATCCCGGGGACGGACATAGGCTACTTTTATCCCGGAAAATCAAAGAGTTCCCACGGGATTCCTAAAGACCCATCCGCTTAACCGATTTGTATGAAAATTGGTACCGAGGTAGCTTGCGTCTCTGTAATTGACATAGGCAGCTTTTTATCCCGGAAAATCAAACAGTACCCATGGGATCTTTAAAAACCTGAATCCACGCGGACGAAGTCGCGGGCATCCTTTAGTTTATTATAAGTTAAAAAAACACCTTTGCCAATGCACCTTTGTTACATTAGGACTACAGGGCCTTAGTTGAAGTTGCAGCCACAGGGAGTGTTAACAAAATTGGTAAGGAATATATTTACGAGTAGGTACATACCTAGGTAAAAATTTACTTTTTTAAGAGGCGAATAACGGGACGTACCTACCTATTCATCTTATAAGATCTTACCTGGTACAAACCGACCCCAAATTTGGAACAGTGGTAGTAAGGACCAAGGCGTAGCATAAATCCATATACAAGCTATCATCAGCAAAGCTTTACCACGCGACAGCCGCCCGTCTAGTGGCCGTGTTATCGTCGAATGTCTGAAAAATAAAAGAACTTTAAAATTGAATATTCGTATAAGGTAAAGGTTAACAAAGGTAGAAAACCTTCGCTTATTTCTTATAAATTACGTATTTATTTTATGGATAGTTAAACAACCTATTTTGGAACTTAATTATGTACCTAGGCAGTTAACTAAGTAACAATCTCGAGCGGAGCTTTGGCGCAATATAATAAATAATTAAAGCATGAATTTCTTTTACGCACTGGAACCCTTTATCTATATTCCAAGGTGAATGTTTTATAAACAAGTGTAAATTAAAAATTTACACCCCCGACAAGTGAAGGTTACAGTAACTAGAAAAAAGCTGATAACTTTCAAACGGCTGAACCGATTTTCTTATATGATAGTTAAGAACACTCTCGATCAAGCCACCTTTCAAACAAAAAAACCTAAATTAAAATCGGTTCATTCGTTTAGGCGCTACGATGCCACAGACAGATACACAGATACACACGTCAAACTTATAGCACCTCTCTTTTTGGGTCGGGGGTTAAAAATTAAAATCTTTAACTATTCGAAAATAAATATCTAATCCACTTCACTTTGGCCGTTTCTGCCACGGCTTTTATGAGTTTTTGTGCTTTTAGTACCTAAGTCTGTAACAGTGTACATACATATTGTTTATATGATGATGTATCAAAACGTTTAATTTACCTGTCATAAGCAATGCAAGCGTTAGTCATACCAGCACCAATGCCGCTATATGAGCCCATGACGGCAAATATCTGGCAGCCGAGAACGCCCGTGGCGAAACCTCGGTTGGCGCTGTTGTAGATGAAAATTGGAGCTTTCGCCATCATTATAAAATCCAATATTGCTAAGTTTAGGATTAGGAGGTTGCTTGACGTCCTTAGACATTTTGTCCTGTGGATTATAGAAAATCTGTTGTTAGTCTTTTAAATAAATAAATAATAAATTAATAGAACATATTTCAAAATAACTTCAATTAATGTGAATTACTACTGCATGGTTCCTATACCAGCTGAAACGTTGCAGCAGCGATTCACTAACAGCGGTTGAGTCTGCTGGCTATCATGCTCACAGAGATGCACATGACTGCAAAGAACCAGTCTATTCTGGCGCCCGAAAACATCACTTATGCTTTACATAAACGGGGTAGTCCCATATAAGCCATTATTAGGTATATTGTAATCCAAATCAAGTACTTTGGTACCAAAACTTTTGACTGTTATTTAAACTATAGTATAGTAAACTTACGTAGCAAATATAAATATGACGAGTCCATTTCCGATCAAGGCCGCGGCGGTAAAAAAGCAGTAAAGTAGTGCGAGAGCTGTGTGTGCGCTGGCGGGGGGTGCCGTGTACGACATCCAGTGCTCTGGTATAGCCGCCAGGTCCTCGCCTTCTAGGCCTTCAACTAACATTTTTGTGCCGTCGACCGATCTAAAATATACCGTATGTATTTAGGAACGGATGCATACATGTTAGTAAGGACATTTACAATTTTTAAGCTTTCGCCTTCGGTAAAAAATTTATCTAGAGTGCTAGAGTTCAAAACCGAATTGGAATTAAGTTTCGGCCTTAAACTAGAAATTAAGGTATTCTGTGGATGGATCGAAAACTCGCCAGGCAGAAGTTGAAGGTTGTTGGATGGAATCATGCGTTACTTTCCGAAAGTCCACTATACACAAGAAACAAAAGGCTTAATTCGCTATAATCTGCCAAAACCAATAAATCCGTTTGATACAGCATGCGATATTGTACCGTTCACTCTTTCATTATGAAATATAAACCAAGCAAGAAATTCGTATCACCACATAACATTACACAAAAATCTTTGGAAACACCTCGACGCACATTTTCACTCCTATACCAACTTTGATTCTACTAAATTTGCAACAGAATTGTGAGTGATTATATTGAATTAAGCTTGCAGTTCCTTGTGATTTGGCTCTGGACTCAGTGCTCTCGGCATTCCTGAGGATTGCTTCCAATCGCAATGAGCCAGCATTTAGACTTTGGACTATAACAGGTAAATGAAATTATTCTCAACAGTTTCTGGCACCTTTTGTAGGAATGTGTGTGAACTTAACTGCCTCATTCCCACAGCTTATCTCAATTTTTCGTGATATACATAAAGATAAAAGGGATCCTGAAAGAATCCCTGTCCTGCTACGCATCGTTCTTATTGTCTATAGTAGGTATAGGTAACTATATGTACCTATATCTTGTTGGAGAGGTATGTGTATGGTTTGCAACTGCTGGTTTCTAAAAATAATTAGGATTTAGTTTTAAATAATAGATAATACGTACCTTAAAGGCGCAAAGTAGGCACCGTAGGTGTTAAAATTTTGGGTTTCGTTGTCCATGTTGAGTGTGGGGATCATCTTGTGAGCAGTCCTCGGCAGTTTGCGCGGCCTACCACAGACTGACTGCTGGCTACCCCGCAAGCTGCTTTTGTTTTATATCAACAATACCTTAACAAGATTCCCAGGATTATCTATATCCGCACGACCATGATAGGATTAGTCGTGATTTCACTGACATAGTTCTGTGCTGATTTGTGTGTGATAAGCAAATAATGGTTACGGGCGTCAGAATTATAGGAAACCCTACTAATGAAATTATCTGTTTTGTTGGTTTCTTGAAACTTAATTTAATTTAAACTTTACTTCGTTCATTTATAAAAAAAAGTACCTACATATTTCATAAATCTAGAAAAGATCAACGAAAGCAAATCTATAGAACGTATGAAAGATAAACGATCCCACCAAAACATTTCATGTAAAGATTGCCAAGACTCACAAGTTCATAATGTTTTCACTGTTAAAAAGTTATGAGATCTCTAGTAGAGCCAATCCCCTAGCTGAGCTTAGATTTGTGCTGGCCATGGGAGCTATCCCAAGTCCAAAGTATATAGCTTTTAAATGCTCTTGACTATATCACATTTATAACAATAAATAACAAATAACTCCACTTACAAGCTCTGATTCTACAAACCCTACATCTTGGTTAAAAAAGTACGGCTTGGCCGTTTACAGTTCGTGGATTTTTTACAAGAGCATGCGGCAGATTGTCTGAGATAAGAGAGATCTTGGTTATAAAATGTGACTAATTTACTAAACCATATAATATTATGTGCAACTTGTTATATCATAACATATTGCATGGTTATAGACAAAATTTGGCTGTACCCTTTTTGTTGTTGTAACATCTCCACTGTTTACCCATATTCGCTATAAAGAAATTTGATTCGATTCGATTTGATTTGAAAATGAGAATATGCAAGGAATAAATGCATGCTAAGAGACAAAACAAAAACTAAATAAGTTCATCATCAACAACTTTAATAGACATCACAACAACCACTTGGATCATGTATCTACACTATGTTAAATTTGTCATTTTTTACAAATTACACATAATAAAACCCTTCAAGTAAGTTTAATTATTGATTAAGTACAAACCGTACGTTTCCGTCGATACAAAACATTAAGAATATATAAAGTTACTACACAAATTGGCGGTTCAGTCAGAGGGAGACTAGACATAAATTTTGACATCCATTTCGCTATATTAATTTTCATTTTTATTAATAAATTTTCATAAATTAATTTACAAATAAAATATATTCTACATGTTGTAACTTGTATACAAGCGGCGTTACATTGCGGAAGTCCATGATACATGCTATTTTTGTGAGCAACGAAAAATATCTAGTTAGGGTTCCGTACCTCAAAAGGAAAAACGGGAAACCCTTATAGGATCACTTTGTTGTCTGTCCGTCCGTCGTGTCTGTCAAGAAACCTATGGGGTACTTCCCGTTGACCTAGAATCATGAAATTTGGTAGGTAGGTGGCAGGTTTGGTAGGTTGGCCTTATAGCACAAGTACAGGAATAAATCCGAAAACCGCGAATTTGTTGTTTCATTAAAAAAAAATTAAAATGTGTTTCAATTCTCAAAATAAGGTAACTATACCAAGTGGGGTATCATATAAAAGGGCTTTACCTGTACATCCTAAAACAGATTTTTATTTATTTTTATGTACAATAGTTTTTGATTTATCGTGCAAAATGTTGAAAAAATACCCGAGCACGGAACCCTTAGTGCACAAGTCTGACTCGCACTTGGCCGGTTTTTTTTGTTATAATCCGCCAAAGCAGACAAATTATACTCGTATGTATGGGTACACCGTGCAGCATGCGATGTACACCGACCGCCCTCCCACCGCTACGTTTTCTTTTGAGGGCGGATAGCAAGCTGTATCTTCCTTGTACCATACAAATTTGTCTATATTGGCGGATTTTAACAAAAACTAGATATTTTTCGTTGCTCACATTTACTAATATGATAAATGCGAAAGTGTGTTTGTTTGTTGGTTAATGGTTTGCGTTTCAATCGCCGCAACAGAGCTACGGATTTAAAGGTTTTTTACATGAGTATAGTTGAGGACTTGAAAAGTGACACAGGCCACTTTTTATCCCTCCAAAAATACACTTTCGGTAAGTTATTTTTATCAAAAATTTATATCACCGAATATTAATAAATTAAACATTGCGTCAAAAAGTATCATGATTATGGGTGACAGAAACTTAGTTAACAGGGCTCTCTCTCCGTCACTTACTCCATACAATCGTAGTTCCAATTTCATTTGAATATTAAGCAACCAAAGTCCATGAAATTTGCAGACATAATCTAGAAACTAATATCTGTGCCTGTGGTGTTTTAGATTTTTATAAAAATATGTAGTTTTAAAATTACAGGGGCTCAAAGATTTGTATGTGAATTTTTAATACCGCGTAACTTTGAAACCGAATATTTTAATAGAAATCTGGAAAACCACAGGCATAGATATTAGTTTCTAGAATATGTCTGCAAAATTTCATGGACTTTGGTTGCATAATATTAAAATGAAATTGGAACTACCGTTTGTATGGAGCGAGTGACGGAGAGACTCCTCTTAAGTATGTATACTTTATTTGAGCCACACGATCGAACGTAGCAGTTTTGTATATAATATGTACCTACTTAGTTATATATTATATTTAATTAAGAAGATTATAACTAAACATAGCCATGAGTAGGTCCATCATAGGTACTTAGGTAATTTTGTACGTTTTAACGACCTTCATAGTGAAATAGAGAGGAAATAACGTTGCAAATAATTTTAAATGTGACAAGTCCTTCTTTGTTATGAATTTAATTATCTACATAATATGAGTAAATAGTCTCTGATTCTGACTGCTAGATTAGATGAAATCTTATTTGTAGTACTTACATGAAGTGCTTCACCTGTTTTAGATCAAATTATTTACTATTGAGTATTCGGTATTTTTTATTTTAATTCTTGAATAGGTAGTTTTTATTCCACCCGTCCTAATTGAAATATCTTTAGAAAATCGCCCTGTATTTCTTATGTTATCGATAAGTCCAAAAGAATATCACGTAAAAGTGGATTCACACTTGTGAGCTGAGTGGCTTATGAATGAGTCACTCAGCTCACAAGTGTGAATCCTACACGCAGGTAGGGATGATATTATAAGTAAATAATACTATATAAGTAAATAATCTCGCTCTGGCGGGCCCCAGTGCCTCTGCGAAAAGTTAATTATTTTAGAAACTAGGCGAGCATTTTATTGTTTCATCAGCTTTTCACTCTCGTAGAATTTTAATACATTTTGCAAAATAGTGTTATTATAAATACGTAACAAAAATATAAACTTAGGTATCCCATATTTTAATATAGACGCAAATAATCGCAATAGCGTCTTATCTATTCCTTCATTAGCTACAATTAGATCAAAGTCATAAACGCCAGTAATAATTAAAATAATTAATTTGTGTATTTCGTTAAATGTAGTTATGCACTCGTAATAGTAGCTTTGTGCTTTTTATTCCTTAGTTAATATTCTTCACAGGGAAAATATTATATAGTGTCCATATTAGATACTACATATTATTATTAGATAAGTATAAATTCAAATTCAAATTCAAATTCAAATTATTTTTATTCAATTAAACTTTTACAAGTGCTTTTGAATCGTCAAAATAATCTACCACTGGTTCGGAATGCTGTTCCTACCGAGAAGAACCAGCAAGAAACTCGGCGGTTGCTCTTTTCAAATGTACAATTTACAATAATATGCCATACTGTATACAAGCAATTGCAGCGCCGTATATTGCTGGAGCGAATCAAATCCAAGCTTTTTTGTCATTTACATAATCTTCGATTGTATAATAAGCTTTTTCCAGGAGCATACTTTTAACAGGGCTGTCTCCGTCACTTACTCCATACAATCGTAGTTCCCATTTCATTTGAATATTAAGCAACCAAAGTCCATGAAATTTTGCAGACATAGTCTAGAAACTAATATCTGTGTCTGTGGTGTTTTAGATTTTTCTAAAAATATGTAGTTTTAAAATTACAGGGGCTCAAAGATTTGTATTTTTCTTTAAAAAAAGGCCCAACTTTGTGCTCGTTTTTCTAGACAACGAAGCAATTTAATGAAATTTGGAAAAACCACAGACCTAGAAAATTTAATGAATATTATGTAGTAAAAAAATTATCGTTATATATTTTATATTGTTATAATTATGTGGGAACTACGAAAACCAGAAATTACACCCAGAAATCTTGAAAATTTCGTGCTGTCTCGATTTGTGCAAGCGGGGTGGTGAAGTGCGGGGGACGACACGTGAAACTGACAGAAACTGACAGTCTAAACACACGGGCCACATTTAGACTGCACCCAACTCCAAACTTGTCAATAGGTCTAACTAAATACACTGGTACATTTCAACTTGCGTTAGACGTATGCGTTACCTACTCAGACGTTGCCTGTAGATAAAAATATGTCTCATGTTTGCTGGCAATAGCGCATGCATCAAACCCTGCAAGTTGCAACTCTCTTGCAACCTATTCCTCACGCAATACGCACAGCTTTAATATTATAATTTTTGACAATGTATACTATATGTAATGCCATATCACAGGTCACTCTCTGATTTATTGCTAACAATTTACTTCCAAATGCAAAGAAATCTAAGTGTGTTGAATTCACACTGCCCAATACCAGGACCTTAAATGACATAAATTCATTGATAAATAATCATATGTTGAAAATAAAGGAGAACCCCGTGTTTCTCGGTATAATGTTAGATGCAAAGCTTCTATGGAACACCCACATATCAACACTTGATGGTAAACTCAGCTCTGCTGCTTACACTGTTAGAAAAATTCGACAGGTACTGACGTGGAAACTGCAAAAATTGTATATTTTGCCTATTTTCACTGTATTATGTCTTACGGACTCTTGCTATGAGATAAAGCGGTAGATATTGAGAAAAAAATGTATTACAGAAAAGGACAGGACGTGCAATTTATAATTTAAAACCGCGCGCAGCCATACAATAAAAATATAAGGAAATAAGTACCTTATCTATTATCTTATAGTAGCTTCTAAATATATTTACAACTAGCTAATGCCCGCAGCTTCGCTCGCGTGGATTTAGGTTTTTAAAAATCCCGATCCTTTCATTTCCCAGAACAAAAGTTGCCTCTCCGTAATAGCCCGTCCCCGGGATGCAACTTGTTTCAGTATCACGTAAGAATATTTAAACGGATGATCCTTTTCAAATCCCGAGGGATCACCAGGATTTAGGAATGCAATTTCTTACAGCATCAGGGTTGAGGTCAACGACAAAGTGTTTACTTGGTATAGATACCTTCAATATCAATTAATAATCGACACTTTTTAAATCCCATTAGCTTTAGTAGTCAGGTCCCCTGCAACATCAGGGTTGAGGAGTTGGAATCCAAATTTTTTATTGAACAATGTCGCAAACTTTCTTTATCGATTAAAAAAACTACCCAAAATTACGCAGTTAGGTTACCTGCCAAATTTCATGGTTTTGAGTCAACGGGAAGTACCCTAGAGGTTTTCTTGACACACACGACAGACAGAGAGATAGACAACAAAGTGATCCTATAAGAGTTCCGTTTTTCATTTTGAGGTACGAAACCCTAGAAAACGTAGGAACGGCATTCCGAACCAGTGGTAAATTTTTCTGACCATCCAAAAACACTTTGAAGTTTACCTAAAAGTTTACAGGAATAAAAATTTATCATTGTATTCCATTCCATTTCATTCTATTCCATTCTGTTCAAAGATAAATAGATAATAAAAATATTTGTCACCGAAACAATAATTTACGATACATCGACCAATATCAATTTTACTGATGACAATCTGACTATTACCAAAGTGAACGACTACTATAATATCTATTATATACGACTAACATAATATGTATTATAAATTGTGTGCCGTTTGCATTCTCACTAGGTTCTCATTAAGTTTGTTTTATTTGGTTAAACTTTCTGGCATTTATATTGTTATGACGTTTAATTGGCAAACAGTCTGTTTATTGGCTGAAACTCAAAAATTCAGCCAATCACAACAAAGAAAATATTGTAATAATGATTGATGCAGCTTTCTGTAATTGAAAACAAAATATTTGACATTAACTTGAATGTGACAGTGTTTTCCGAATAGGGTTGCCAGAGGCCCCGTATTTTACTGGTTACCCCGTATTTCAGGATACAGAAACCTGTAATTATGAAAATAAAATACGGGGCAAATAAAACTAAATATTTTTAGGGTTCCGTAACTCAAAAGCAAAAAAGAACTCTTATAGGATCACTTCGTTGTCTGTCAGTCTGTCAGTCTTTCCGTCTGTCCGTCTGTCCATTTGTCCTTCTATCCGTCTGTCATGTGTTCATGAACAAATATTAGTATTTTCAATTTTCAAAGTAAGATAACTACATATATCAAGTGGGTTATCATATGAAAGGGCTTTACCTGTTCATTCTAAAACAGATTTTTATTTATTTTTATGCATATTTTTTTAATGCATAACAGTTTTTGATTTCTCGAGTAAAATGTCGGAAAAAATACCCGAATACGGAACCCTCGGTGCGTGGGTCTGACTCGCACTTGGCCGGTTTTTTACAAATTCAGCAGGAGCTGGCTGGCGAAATCAAACACTGACGTTATTTCCAGTAGAAAGAATATTTTCCTTTTGCGGCAATGCGTAGCCGAAACCCACTCGATATTGATCATGGTCGTAGCCAAGGCGGCGGGGCTTGGTTTGAGGATGTAAGCCTTTTTTTATACAAGCTAGCCCGTGACTTTAATCTTTTCTAGTGGTAAGTGATGATGCAGTCTAATTTCTTGGCCGTTAGGGCCATACTAACCATATAACTAGCCATGACCGAAGCCTCCCACCAGACCAGAAATTTTGAAATGGCGACTGCGCCTGGGAAGCCGTCAAAAACCTAAGCCTAAAATAATACTTACACTATTTCTTGCATTTGCTTACCAATTTTTTTTTTGGAAATATATCAAACATTTCGCGGTCACTTCACTCGCGCTTTGAATTTCTATTACTTGGTGTAAACCCCGCAATTTCGTTTGCATGAATTTAGATTTTAAAAAATTCCGTGGGGGATTTTCCGGGCTAAAAAGCCGCCTAAAAAAAATGTCTGGGATGCAAGTTACCTCTGAATAGTAAGTACCAAAATTTTGGTAAAGAAGATGGGCCGTGAAAGGGTAACAAATAGATAGGCAAATAGATATACTGTCGTATTCGTAATATTAGTATGGATAGGAAGCTTTAAAAATAAAATCTTGCTATGGCTAAACTCGTTTCCCTTTCACTTTAATTTTTTCTGTATTGAACCAAAAACACTTACGCTCACTGCGCTCGCGCTTTTTTATTGTTGTATTTTATCTCACTGTCAAATTGAAAGGCGAAATTCCACTAACCAGGTAATTAGCCCATAAAGTTGAGCGAATGTTTTTTTCCTCATGACAGGATTCAGTTCCGGCCCTAATAAAACCTCTCCCGCAATCGATTCCTGGCTACGGCCATAGTATTGATACTGTGAAGGTGGAATTACGAATTAAATGTAATTTTAAGTTGAAATGAGAAGATTGTATGCATGAAATGTATAACATTTTGCTTTACAACACTAAGAGTTTTTAAAAGCTATTTAAAAAAATAAATCTTTTATTTAAAACCACATTGCAAACACAGTTCACCAATCAAGACACGGCAACATACAGAGAAAAAATACAAAACTTACAAATAAACTGAAATATCTAAATAGGCTTTCCATGCATTTCAGAGAGAACCAACGCCTATTTCTTCAAATACTTCAAATTTTCAAATTTCTTCAAATCTTAACCCCGTATTTTTGATCGTGTAGCCTGTAAATCAAAAAGAGCCAGGTGGCAACCCTACTTCGACCTAGACAGAATGAAAAATTGTTTTCATTACTCGGTATGCCTACTGCCATAGTGTGACAGAAAGTGTGACGGTAGTTGTGACCTCTGATTGGCCGACTCTCTTTCACTATTTGCTAAAATTGATGATTGCAACAACAATTTTTTCTTTTTTGTAATCGAAAACAGAACACGGACGTCAAACAGGTTGACTAATTGCAATCATTTCTGACCGGCTAACATTGTTCCGCTAGTGGCTCAAACTCACTGTCGCAGCAAGAACATGGTAAATTCAGCCAATCACAGCAATTTGAAATTTGGTTATCACAAATGTACCGATCTAGGAACCGAGAATGCACGAACCAGGGCAGATAGAGATAAGAACAATAATATCATACGTAGGAAATCGACGGGGGATCGTTGACAACGATAGCCTAGATTTTTTAAACTTGTGTAAATTGTCTACTTGTGTATATTATCTATCAATCTGTGTATTCTTCTTTACATATTTTATAGGTACTTACATGCTAAATATGATTTTAGAAATTAGGTAGGTAATAACAAAAATGTCATTAATGTAATTTGAATTCAAAAAATATATCACGTTATCTGAACTTGACATTTTAATAATATCTAAGGAGACGTATTATATTATGTAATTGGGGATTTTAACCTAGAATGATTATTCTAATAGTAATTAAATGTACATATTTAAATTAGAAAGTAACTTAGGTGTTATAATTTTATTTGCCTCTTCAGCTTTGAGTTATGGACTCCACGGAATGCTCAAGTTATGCATTATACAAGTAGGTACATACATACCTATAAATATTTTGTAGTCCATATTGTATTCTGTAATTAGAATTACTTATTATACATATCTATGCAAAATTTACAAGGTACATACTAAAAAACAGTGATGCAATAATTAATATTCCTTAAGTATGTACCTAATCTGGTTGTTATATAACAATCCCCTTAGTTTTGTTATCTTGTTACGAATCTGATTATTTAGAATGTACCTACCTATAGAATAATACATTCTAGGTTCTTTAAATCAATTATACATAATATAATGATTAAATTTTAATGGACAAGGTACGATATAGATCATTATAACATAGATCTACATATAGACGTTTAGTAAACATAACGGTGTTTAATGAATGACTGCGTATTCTTACATCATTAATTTATCGTTATAACGAAAGTATCTACATCTAATTCACATTCCATAAGTAGTTGTTATAGTCTTTATTGATTTTTTAATTTTATCGTAGAAATATGTGGTTTAAATCTTTATACAAAATTCGCTTTTATCAGTCTTTATTCTTTAAGGGGTTGTAAAGTTTTTAGAGAAAAATGTTACTTAAGTAATTATGAAGAGTTTTTTAAACATCATACACCTACCTATCCTGAACCGCAGAGTTAGAAAAAATGTTCGAACCCGGACGAACCTCGTAATATAAACATATATAAAGACTTTTAACTAATATGATTCTATAAACACACCAATGTCTCACGAATACCTATATTTATAGTAAACGATAGCAATTTTAGTAACAATAAACAATACGAATTCGTTATAAAATATGCACAAATACAATTTATAAAGTAGAACTGTAAATTTGTAAATTGTTTACAAAGGGTTCTCCAAACATCAATATTTTTAGTCTCAGTGTTTTGAGACAGACTTTATTCATTCGTCTGGCGGAGCAGGCCCAACGACGATGTCGTTTTCCGATGGCTCGATTTGTATGCTAGTCATTTGTAACCTAGAAGGTGAGTGGGGGGGTGATATCACAAGTTGTGGGGACGTGGGGATTGAGCAGACCGTGGTTGGAGGAGCACTTCGCGCACGCGCTTCCTGCTCCACAGTCAAATGAGCCGTTTCAACAGTTTCTTTGCTTGGTTCTTCTTCGTTGTTTCTGAAAATAGATATTTCTCAAATTCAAATTCCTGCTGTTTCCAAATACTGAGCGTGTTTGGAAAAAACAGAAAGTTATTTAATATGATACAAGTACGACATGGTGAAAATTACAGTCTAGGTGTAAGCGAGGATCACACTAATTACACTCATATTATAAAGGCGAAAGTTTATATATGCATGACGTGTCTCTTTGTTAGCCCCCGTCCACACACTGCTCTACTCGCGCAATTAATCCGCGCCGCCGCACTAGGTCACTTGCCTTTGCAACGCGATGGACGTCGAAACTGTGGCAGCGTGCGCGCTATTGCATACCTACTTACCGACAAAACAGCGAGCGATGGGCATGAACTAGGAACATGAGAGTAACGCGGTCAGACTACGTCTCTGCCTCCGTTCCTTGCTCCTTCTCATGCCACACGGGCCGTGTGTGGACGGGGGGTAACTCTTTCACGCAAAAACTACTGGACGGATTTGGCTGAAATTTGGAATAGAGATAGGTTATACCCTGGATTAACCCATAGGGTACTTTTTGTCCTGAAAAACATAAGAGTTCCCACGGGATTTTAAAAACCTATATCCTCGTGAACGAGGTCGCGGGCATCAGCTAGTATTAAATAAAGCGCTGAGACGCTTATTTTTAATACAATGTATGGTAAATGTTATTTAATTACCTTGGCGTTGATTCTTCCATATTATTTACATTGCAGATACTTTCACCTGTTGCTGTTGAAGAATTGAATGGGTATTTTAATACAAAAGATATGTTACTAAACTTAATTATTAGGACTTTTTAAAAATCAATATTCTGTTGTCTGTAGAAAATCCAAATTTCTTTCACGAAAATGTGTAACTTGCATTGGCATTGGTGGGTCACTGGTATGCATAATTTGCGGATCTAGTGTACCTACGTAAAATCATTCCATAGACCCCCTTACTATTTGTGTGTTCTGCTTGTTTTTCTGCCTATCTGCTAGCTTTTCACGGTCTATGCGTTTGGACGTGGATGAATTGAATTGACGTCATAATATCCACGTGGATGAAGTCATGGGCATTATGTACCTATTTTATAAAGATAATAATAGGCAGATATAGGCTACTTATTATCCCAGAAAATCGAAAAGTTCTCATGGGATTTTTATCACCTAAGACCTTTTTTACCTGGATTTTATTACTTTCAGCGAAAGAAGTTGCGAATCTAGTATTTGAATACAGAACTGAATTGAACTTACGATGCATTACATCCTCAACAAGCCTCTGTTGTCGCGCTAGTGGCCGGCGTCGCGTGTTGTCGCGCACTCGAAGAGTCACGCCTGCGCAAGCGCCACTCGCGTGCAGATCCAAAGCCAGGGATGACTGGGATCCACACTCTGACTCTGCTGCACTTGCACTGTGGAATCATTTCATTAATAGATACGTTCTCCTAGCCTCTAGGCTTGAGACAACGTATGACGGCAGCAATGCGTGACTGAAACATAACCAAGAAATGTAAGAAGTCATTGATACTGCGGAGCAGCGTAGAAGCCGCTGTCATCGCGCACCATTGCCGTTCCACAATGTAACGTCCTTCTTAGATTTCCTTGTATGTACCTAGACGCGTTGAATGTGTACCAGCAGCCGCGCATTGCTAGCGTTTTTGTAGCTTCGAGAGCAGCAATGGTTTGTCGAAATAGTTTTTTAAGCGTGAATGAAGCGAAGCTAAGCACTAACTATGGTATTTTTCCTCAGCTTGCTTTCAAGGTAAACAAATTGTTAGTAGCTTTATTGAGAAACACGTAGGTAAGCAATGCGACATAACATTCCCGGTGCTGACGTCTTAAAATTTGATTTCTATATCTATATATATTGTTATTATATTTATGTTGATATCTTTCAAGTGGCGTGTATCGTTGCTTACGTGTTTTTGAGGGTGGTGACTATCTATCCTGCGAGATGCGCGCTCATGAGCTTTGGACGTGTTTGATTAAGTTGAGTGGCAAATCCTGCGCAACCCAAACCAAACCACGCTCTTTCCGCGCTCCTCAGTGGGGACTGAACTATCTTATGTTGGCTCGAATGCTAATCTAAACTTGCGAGTTCGACAATATATTATAGTGCTACTTTGAGCGACTCAGGGTGAACGGCTCAAGAGGCGCTCAGCTCGCAGTTGTGGAAGCTCCTTTAAAGAAAGCTGAGAAAAATAGGTTACAAATATTAGATGGATATACCTGACTGCGGAATGGGGCGGCTCGTCTACGGAGAGGGCGTAGCGGCGGAGTGGACGGCGAAGCGCAGAGATAGGCAACGGAGCGCGCGCGCTACCGCTCCGTAAGTCCGGAGCGGAGCCGAACCGCGCACGGTCCTTTGCTTTCTCTGCCCCAATTCTAAACATATGCTTATTAGGCTCACATTACTTTAGGTTTATCTTCTAAAGTAGCGACCACATGTTTTGCATTATAAAGGAAACCTCATGGCAAGCTTTCTAGGGCTGGGCGTTTTAATGAGTCATTTGTTGAGTTAAGACTTTCCTTTATATTTAGATTAAGTATGTTTTCCAACGAATTACGTCTTTCGATTAAACCATACTTCGGTCTGGTAAACTGACTAAATACAAAAAAATTAAACCTAATTGCAGATGTAAAAAAAAAAAACCGGCAAAAGTAAAAGGCTTTGCATTCAGCTAACCTTTTTAGTTATGAATATTTTTGCTTGCTCGTTTGGTCGCTATTTTACTCGTATTATGCATTTAAATTCGTTTAATCGGTACTTAAATATTTTTAGAAATCGAGTCTATACTGTTCATCTCCCAGACCTCAGATGGTTTAGATACTCGTAGTACAAAAATTGTAAATGGCAAATGATGAGTCTGATTTCCTACTGGATTTTTCATAAAAGGATCTTTATCAAACTATACGTCAATAGATTCTAAAGTCATGGTATGGTTGGCGTTAGGGTTCTTTAAATTACGTATGGTTATGAATTAAAACAAAGCAATGTTCAATTTCAACCTAATTAAATCTGTACACTACTATTTATGAAACGAAACGTGCACTATGTGGACGACTCTATCTCAGTCAACTCTCTTTTACATTTTATTTATGTATGAACCCGCTGACCAAAGCCACAGAGTCAATAATATTATTATTAACCTACAATGTTAGTTTCTATACAAAAGACATCAACGCGCTTCCCAAGTCTACGTAAAAAGGTAGACTGACGGAGGCGCGATTTGAGCCGTCAAATTTTTGTGATAAGAGAAGTAAACCTAAAGTGTTCACCAACGCCTCCCATACAAACGTAGTTTGGTGTTCCTTTGCATATTAACTAATCAAATGCAATGCGATTTTCTAGATACAAAGATTTGTATAGAAATGTGTTGTTCAAAAGTTACATCGGCTCAAAGATTTATAACGGTAATCTTTGAATCCGTGTAACTTTAAAACTACATATTTTATAGTTACGTATTATTTGTTTCAACAACATGTTCAATACATTTAATTTGTTAGAACTTTCAAATGATAAAGAAACTTCGTTTGTATGGAAAGCGCGCTAGTATTACTGTTCTTAAATCACGTTTTGGTTTTGATGTCAGCGAGAATAAATAAAACGTTGCTTTGTAGAAAGGAGATGCTCGTATTAACGGACGACGTACATTACAGTAGGTATCTGTAGCAAGCGGGGGAGCAATATAGACTTTTAGCAATAATTTAATAAGTAAGTTAGTGTTGCAAACGCATCGAGTTTGGACGCGCATTTCCGTTTTGCACACGATTTCCTGATTTTTTAAAGTAATTAACCTATCAATAATAGTTTAAAATAGGTAAAGGTGATCAAATTAAATAATCAAGAACATGCTTTTTTACGAATTCCGTACCAGTGTCGTACTGATTTTATTTATTGAATTGATGACTTGTGCGCTAGCCAATGTGACATATTTCATTTGTGATCAAACGCATGGCCTTCGTAACCTTCAAATTAGATGTGTTTGCGCGAACTATTATTGAGTCACTAGTTGATACCCGCGAATAGTCGGTGAGGGCTTAGGTTTTCAAAAATCCCGTGGGAACTCTTTGATTTTCCGGGATAAAAAATAGCTTATGTCCTTCCCCGGGATGTATCCCAAGTCTGCACCAACTTTCATTAAAATCGGTTCAGCTGTTGGACCGTGAAAATATAACAAACGTAGAAGTCTTTAGCTATATCCATGCCACGTCCTGTTGCAGCGTGAGCCAACAAACCCACTTTCGCATCTACATGAGTAGGGATGTTAGTAGGTACGCTACGCATCCAGTATATACCTGAGACATGTGTGTGGTGGTCTTATCCGATGTGTCGGGGCGAGCGGTAGTGCATGCGGTAGTGGTAAAACGTGCGGCAGCCGATATACTCCAAGCTGGTCGAGCCGGGCGGGCGCCGCACATGGACCTCGTCGGGGCAGCGGACGGGGTAGCGATTGCGGTCTCGCTGGCGTCACCTTTGCTGCGCTGTCACGAGCTTCGAAAGTCATCACGCATGCTGCTACCACGATGAAACCTGCATAAAGAAATTTTTTTTCGTGATTCGAAAACTACGGCAAAATAAGACGGCCCCATAGAACTCTAGTGTCAAGTTCAGTAAAACAAGTGTAAATTAAAAATTTATAACACCCCCGACAAGTGAAGGTTACAGTAACTAGAAAAGCGCTGATAACTTTCAAACGGCTAAACCGATTTTCTTGGATTATAGCAAAGAACACTTTCGATCAAGCCACCTTTCAAGCAAAAAAACTAAATTGAGATCGGTTCATTAGTTTAGGAGCTACGATGCCACAGATAAATACACAGATACACATGTCAAACTTATAACACCCCTCTTTTCGGGTCGGGGGTTAAAAATGTTTTTTTTTCGTGATTCGAAAACTTCGGCAAAATAAGACAGCCCCAAAGAACTTTAGTGTTCTTTGCGGCTGTCGGTAAGCTACGCGTCACACGGTAGTTGCAGTCGTACATCGAAATCGGAGTACTAATGCCGTTAACTTCCTAATATACACGAATCAATGTTTTCGCTATGTACCATTAAAAACTTAAGTCCCATGGTCCTCATGCCCAGAAGAAAAGCAGGAAACCTAAATATGTGTACCTCCAAAGCCCATCACAATGGGGCCAGCATAGGACAGGTTGTTGAGATGAAAGCCACGCGCTTCATCTTTGACCGATATTGTGGAGTTGCCACGCACCTCCTCTGCAACTGACAATGTATCTGCGTAGTAACCTGAAAGGATCAATTAGTTTTATGTATAAAATATATCTACTAATTGTTTAGTTGATTAGGTACAAGTTCTACACAGTCGCAAAAATGGCCATCGACAGGAGAAAATGGAAACGGCTCATCTACTAGAGCCTGGGATCTTACCCCCAAAGAAGGAATTTTCTGGAAATGAAAAGAGCCCCGATTTCATACGACCTACGTATATCTTCCAAGGACACTGTTTATTGCTGAAAACGCTAACAAAATCCGGTCAGCAATTTTGAAAAGCAATTTCGATTATATGATACCTAAGTATTATAATAATAGTAATAATTAAAAAAAATACTTCTTTATTACTCTAAATGCGAATACAGAAAAGTTTATTGTTTTAAAATATGTGCAATTGGATTTTTTATTTTAATTTAACAAAATTATTAAAGTTTATTTTTGTTTTGAAAATATACATGTGTGGATACCTACACTATACTTACGCTATAAATTAACAAAACCGTATGTTTAATAAAATATTTTGACTAAATAATGCTACTTTAAATATTTTTTAACCCCCGACCCAAAAAGAGGGGTGTTATAAGTTTGACGTGTGTATCTGTGTATCTGTCTGTGGCATCGTAGCGCCTAAACGAATGAACCGATTTTAATTTAGTTTTTTTTGTTTGAAAGGTGGCTTGATCGAGAGTGTTCTTAGCTATAATCTAAAAAAAATGGTTCAGCCGTTTAAGAGTTATCAGCTCTTTTCTAGTTTTCTTGTAGAAAAGAAGGTTACATAACCGTTAGGTTCATAATATTATGTCAATAGACAAATGTCAAGCTGTCAAGATGGACGTTGCCTAAATACATAATTATTTATTTCAAAATGATGTTTTGGAAAACTCAGATACTTTGGATCGTCGGGGGTGTTATAAATTTTTAATTTACACTTGTTGATTGATTTAATTTGTATACGTATGGAAGTAACTAAATGTTTTATGGTACTTAGTTAAAATTAATCGCGTAGAAACAGCGTCCATTATTCGAAAAGTGTTAGGATATACCCATAGCTATTAATTTAAAATTTTCGCACTGAATCAGATAATATTCCAACTGAAAACGGCACAAAGATTTAACTTCGGAAGAGACATATTCACATCGCTTTTCAGACTCGACAATCTCCGCCGTGGCTTCCGCTCTTAAACTCGTTCTCCGATATGGGATGACGTACAGTAAAATTGTACTCAGTTATGCTTATGTAGGTATTGTTTTCAAGGGAATGAGCCTTTTTTATCGTTTGGATAAGTTATGGATAATATTAAAGATTAGATGGAGATAGAGCGTGCAGATTTTTAGGGTTCCGTTGTTTTACTTCGTCCAGTCCGTCTGTCCATCTGTCTGTCACCACCATTTTAAATTTTAAAATAAACTGGTCATTACGCCTGTAAATTTTTACAGAATGTGTATTTCTATTTCATAAAAATCTTAAAATGGCTGCCACAAAAATAAAAATAAAATAAAAAGCGTTATTTCCATATTTCTTGTACGATGGTACGGAACCCTTATGCGCGAGTCCGACTCGCACTGGCCAATTTTCATATTTTGTAGAATACGAATTACGAATGAAAATCGACCGAGATTTAACTCGGTATAGATATATAGGTACATTATATTTTGCCTTAGCTGACCCAAGAGGGGAAAGGTTCATTGGTGCAAAGGGTCTCGTTTAAACGTTTCCGGAGAAGATTTCTTCCCACGTTTACCTTTTAAGTCAGCTAAGGAGTAAAGCTAAGTTAGCCTACGTTTTTAGCTAAAAGTCGTTATTTGGAACGGAACGAAAAACGGAATGAAAAATGCCTCTTTTATAGAGCGCAAAGTCTTTCTGTCGTTTCTATTCGAGACTATAGGACAATAGGTACAAGATTCTTAAGCTAGATAAGATCTCAGAGCACGTCGCTTGTTTGCCTCCTCAGGTGACAAAAGGGCTGGCTCGTTTATTGTCGATTGCGTAGTAAAAAGCGATTCAGCACAGTAATATTACACGAATTCTTGGTGCTATGCCATTATTATAAATCGCTTGTTAATAGAAATAAGGTGGTGGGTGATGTGGCCTAGTTAAGTACTATAATGTACGTCGATTGTGATATTTACCCAAGCAACAATGATTCCAGTCGGTAGCTAGATGCTATTTTCTTCTGAGTACCTACTAATTTTCGTCAAAGAAGCAATATTGAGATTTGATTTCGAATATGTAAAATAAAGTAATAGATTAACCTATTACCTATAATTTAACGGTCACCGTTGTTACTAGGTATAAGACACCCGACGGTTTTTTGAACGCCTATAGTTTCCAAATCAAGCAAATCTGAGGCTTCGAACTCTTATAGAAAGAGAGTCAGCACGTGCCAGACCTTCGTAATTTTATAAAAGCTGAAAGTTTTTCTTCAAAGTATAAAGTCTAATATTTTTATATTTTTTTACTTAGACAGACACTTAGTAAGTATAGTGGCAACTCTCTGCCAGACGCCATTAATGTTTAATGATCATTAACCTGTTATTTCCCAAAGCGATACCATCTTCCAGCCATCTACCAGAAAACTTCCAGCTTTTATAAAACAACGAAGGTCTGGCACGCGCTGGCTCTTAGTCCATTAGTAGCTGGAGCCAAAAATCTCTGCAACTATGTAACTATTCATGTCGGAAAATCCTCTGTTGGAAAGGGCAATTGCGTTCACAGCAACGACGATTTTCGGTTTGATCGCCTCAACGGCGCTGGGTTAAAAAAATTGGTTCAATGGATTTGGCCATAGATATAAAATACTAGGATTTCTGTGGATTTGGCTACTTAATTAGTATTGGAGATGATAATATTATATGAAGTAGAATATTCGTTACACTACATGGGATGCTTATTTTAATCACTAACATAGATGATGATGATGATGATGAGTATTATTATAAGGATACCAATAATAATAAAAGTAATATAAATAATTAGTATTCTATTTTATTCTTCCAATAGAAAATATGTATTTAACTGGCACAGTGAAAAATTCAAATCCATAGCAATATTATAAACGCGAAAGTGTGTCTGTCTGTCTGTCTGCTAGGTTTTCACGGCCCAACAGTTTAACCGATTTTGATGAAATTTGGCACAGACTTCGCTTACGTCCGGGAGGGACATAGGCTTCTTTTATTCCGGAAAATTAAAGAGTTCCTAGGCGATTATTGAAATCCTAAATCCATGCAGACCAAGTCGCGGGCATCATTTAGTAATAAAATAAAAGCAAAATAAAAAGTGCACCTGCGGGTACAGCGACAATTTTAGTGAACAGATTAATACCTCTACAATATTTGTGTACTTCTAGAACATGAAATTATTATGAGGTTTTCGTTCAAACACGTCGTTAGTTCTATCAAGCACGACGGATGTGCTAACGGATATGTCGTGCAGCTCTCGTACACAGGAAATATCTTTACGTCCGCGTTATGTATGCTCACGAAGTTTCATTTGCTTTCACACTTGACGAAATATTTTTCGAAAAATCTGGTACATAACTAGAATAATTATGTAAAGAGAAAATATTGTTGTACCTGTACACATTATCAGGAATCATATACTTTAAAATAAATTAAAATAACGAAAGAAAGAAAGAAAGTACTTATTGTATTCAATTTTCGACCGTTAGCGTTCCGGTACAATACCACATGCAACCAAATGGGCTTTCGTTTGAAGTTAGCCCACGTCCATAATAGCCTGGATTGTATTTTAGCACCAGGTGTTCCAAATCTATCAAAACTATTTATCAAAAAAAAAATACCTATAACTGCCATAGCTGCACCCAGAAGCATCAAAAGGAGGCCAGCCGAAAGCGCGCGGCACGCGTGCCACAGGCACTGCGAGCTCATTTTTCCCCGAACCACCTGCAAACATTAATTTTGTACAAATGAAGAATCGGTCAAGTGCGAGTTGGATTCACACACGAAGGGTTCCATGCCATCGTATAAGAAATAACACTTTTTTTTTGGCTGTTTGGAATCCAAAAAATTGGATTCTAACTCTTCAATCCTGATGCTGCAGGGGAACTGACCACCAAAGCTGATGGGATTTAAAAACTGTCGGCTATAAATTGATATTGATGGTATACCAAGTAAAGACTGTCGTTGACCTCGAGGACCCAACTCCTCAACCCTGATGGTGTAAGGAATTGGTGATCGCTCGGGATTTTTAAAGAATCACCCGTTTAAATGTTTTTACACGGTTATTACGGATAGGCTACTTTTGTCCTGGGAAATCAAAAGTTCCTACGGGATTTTTAAAAACTTAATAAATCCACGTGGGCATCAGCTTGTTGGGAAATAATTCTTAAATTATTGTAAGGCCGGTATTCAGTGTACAGCGCCAGAGAAATAAAATAGTTCAAATCACACGCAGACAGTCCCGCGACATAACTGTAAAGAATTCAGAATGCATCCACTTGTCGCCTCAAAGCGTTCTATTGTCCGCGAGTTTGTGCACATAAAACGTTTTGTACGAAACTGCACTCGTGTTTAGTGCTTGCTTCCTGCGTAATGCAAACTGCCTTAGGACTACTCTTCACTAAAAGCATTTCTCGTTTAACTGAAAGGACGAAACTCAGGACTTTGTTTAATATTTTATTAGTATGCTTTTCCTCTAATTGTGAGTCGATGAATTTAATAGCAGGTATTACACGACTGCCCAAATATGCAATGCATTGACAGATACTTAGTGTCGTAGCAAACCCTTGCCAGTCTGGCAGGGGGCTGGCACGATATCTAGCAAAGCATGGCGTGGTTTTTAATTATTATACCAAAGAAAATATTAAAAAATTAGACTTTATAATTTGACGTAAGATTTTTTTACACCTTAATCACCTGTTATCTCCCAAAGCCACCATGATCTAAACTTCATAGCCGCTGATCGTTCCTCCCAGTGTTAGGGACAATACGCAGAGGAACTTTCAGCTTTTATAAAATAACGAAGGTCTGGTACGCGCTGGCTCCTAGTCCAATACTACCACGTACATTTATTTTTGTCTGGTTTATTTTTACGTAGGTATTTAAATCATAAATACGTGCTCCCTCAAAAACACTAAGTACATAATATTATAATATTAAAACAGAGTTCATGGATAACTTAGGTATTTCTCGAAATTACAGCAAGCTCAAGCAGATACTTATAGCATAAATTAGATTTTTCTTAATCTGAATTTCTTACACCAATTACCTACATTTACATTTGTTTTTTTTAAATAGGTTTCAAATATAACTTCCCGCAAAGCATATGCATTAATAACGTTTTAAATATATGCTCATGGGTATGGATAAAGATAATGCCGGTTCTTCAGATCCTTTTCATGAGTCACTTAGGAGGATGATAATAGTTTTAATGTATTCATGAAAATAGTTGCGTGCGCAACAAGTCTTCAGCCAACTGTTGAGTCCTCTGTGTCCACTGATCACATTCACATCATAATTTGTGTTTAAACAAAAACATTGTGCGGTTGTGGATTTAAAAGTAAGTAAAGAATAGTATTAGCGTGAAGGTTGTATGTGAGGTATGTAGTTGCAGGTTCATAACCTGAAGTGGTATGTGGGTGAAATAGTGATGTACCTGGACATTCCAGGTGGCCCCCGAGGCAGGGTGGGCGCGCCGCAAAGGCCCCGTGACACTCCGCGCGCGCCTCATGTCGACTGCCGCGCTCGCTGTCAAACCGCTCGAGATCGTAGTGCGCACGCATCCAGCCTCCTTGCTCCAGCCGGCCCAATTCAACAAACAAAATCGAACTCGATCGTATAATTGTTGAACCTCAGCCAGGATACCATATAATATACGAGCCTTGTAAATGTAAGCAACAGATCGTGAATCGTGTGATTGCTTTTAGCTTTCAATAATTGAGAATTTTCTTACTATGGAAATTTCTTGAAACCAAAATAAATGGAAATTATATTTTAAACAAATGATGCTCGCGATTTCGTCCTTGTGGATTTAGGTTCCTAAGAATCCTTTGGGAACTCTGATAATGTCTGGGATAAAAAGTAGCTTGTGTCTTAAGGTTTCTAATACGTATATTAACCACTCAAAAAAATCTCGTCGATTCGTGTCTTCGTTGCGGCGCGATTGAAGGACAAACCACCAAACTGATAAACCAACAAACAAATACACTTTCGCATTTACAATATGAGTTTCGAAGAATATTTTAAGTTCAACAAAAATAATGCGATGCACAGGTACTTTTTAGAAAGATAAAAAAATCTTAAATCTATGAAGCAAATAATATACAAGTATAAATTAAAAATTTATAGCACCCCCGACAAGTGAAGGTTACAGTAACTAGAAAAAAGCTGATAACTTTCAAACGGCTGAACCGATTTTCTTGGATTATAGCTAAGAACACCACCTTTCCACCTTTCAAACAAAAAACTAAATAAAAATCGGTTCATTAGTTTACGAGCTACGATGCAAATACACAGATACACACGTCAAACTTATTACACCCCTCTTTTTGGGTCGGAAGTTAAAAAAAGCGACGTGAAATTATTATTAGGCAATATATAGGTATATATTCGATTGCATGTTAAAAGTATTATAGTTATAATATTTATATTTCATCAAAATTATATTAAAAATATGAGTACTACTAGTAGTACCAGAGACCTAGTGAGTATTAGGTCTCTACTCTGATAAAAACTATGAAAAAAAAACATCAACACATAGGATACCCACGAGTAAAGTTACTGGGTAAAGTATAATAAAGAGAAAGCGTTTAATTGGAGCCATTCCTTTGATGCGTCTTTAGGAAGGTAAAATTACAAAGCTCAATCTGCTTTATGGTAAAATATTCATTTCGGGATTTTTATGTCTACTTTCGCCAAGCGAAGCTGAGGGCGTGCTTGGCGAAAATATAAAGTCCTTTTTATACCCTGTCTCGTAGGAATTTGGAAAAATTCAGCCTTTCTTTTTTTTTGACGCAGTTAATTAGAGTATATTAGTGTACAATAGATAGACATACATTTACATAAATTGATACAAAATTTTTAATAATGTAATCATTTTTTACAAAAAACTTAAAGCTAGCCTTATCTAATTACTATATATAAATCATGCCCGCGTGGAATGGTGGCAAGAATACTGGCTGCATTTCCGCGTTGGCTTTCTTAAAATTGTTCTTTTTTAATTACTTACCTTTAAAATTTCAAGAGCAAATACAGGGAAGGTTTAATGTGTTAAATGAGCAATCGAATTTTTTAACTGATTAAAAGGAGGAGATTCTAAATTCGGCGGCTATGGTTAAAAAGTTATTAAAGTTAGTTTGGTTTTGAAAATATGAATAAATGAAGGCACATACTATACTTAAAAAAATAACGAAGGTCTGGCCCTCCCGGGCTCTTTTTCTATGTGCTTGAATTGTGTTTATTGCATAAACAAGGATAAAGGTTCTAATTTGTATGAGTTTTGGCCCTTGGGAAACATGATAAGCAGCGCAATTCTCGAATTGCCTGAGGTTATTCGTGTCAAACATATTAGAAAGTTTGTTAAATTTTAAATACAATTTGCATTACAATTTTAAATTTTAAATACATTAAGCCTAATGTAAGATTTTACATCTCACAATATTGATACAATTCCGGCGACGAAATACAACAAATCAGAAAAAAAGGACTTATTTCGTGAGGAAAATCAGTCAAACTTGAAACTTGGTCTAGAGTAAAAAATTCAATACTAAGGATTTTAAATTAGGAAATTTCCACTTGGAGTGCTGGATGTAGATATATCTTGACAAAATTGGGCTTTAAAGCAAGACAAGTGCATATTATTTTTAACTTTAAAGTGTTTCAATGCTCGAATTCTATCAACGTTGGTGAGACGTAAAAGCTTATACTAGCCTACTGGAAACCTTGTTAAGTCTTCCACCGCATGTTAGCCACAGTCGCTTCATGTCGTGTTTCGTAAACAAACAAAGATTGCAACAACAAAGAGACTAGCAACACACATTATTATAATTGAAACCGTATCGGTATGTGACTTACTAGGTTTGTGAGATGCAAGCTATCTCTGTACCCGTTAAAATCAGTTAAACGGATGGGTTGAAAAAAGTTAGCAGATAGACAGACAGACTTACACACTGTTACTCAAGTATGTTTTTTATAAGATATGTTTATGTCGTGACATCCGTCTTCTGCCGAATCCGAACTTGTAATCTAATAATAAAAAATGGCTACATCTTATTAATATTAAGATAATGATATATTATTGGCTACATATGGATAGCATTTTCAACGAATTTTGGCGCATTCTCTGTTAACAGGGCTCTCTCCGTCACTCGCTTCATACAATCGTAGTTCCAATTTCATTTGAATATTAAGCGACCAAAGTCCATGAAATTTTGCAGACATATTCTAGAAACTAATATCTGTGTCTGTGGTGTTTTTGATTTTTCTAAAAATAGGTAGTTTTAAAATTACAGGGGCTCAAAGATTTGTATATAAATTTTTAAGACCGCATAACTTTGAAACCGAATATTTTAACAGAAATCTGGAAAACCACGGACATAGGTATTAGTTTCTAGAATAAGTCTGCAAAATTTCATGGACTTTGGTTGCTTAATATTCAAATGAAATTGGAACTACGTTTGTATGAAGCGAGTGACGGAGACATAGCGCTCGCGTAGCACATGCTACGCATATGCTACGAGTACAGTGGTAAATTGACACGCAAAATTCAAATGATATGCAATTGTAATATTCTTTTTTCTTTGTTTGATTATTTTTGCTCTTTTTGAGAATTTCATTATGGAGCGTAGAAATCATGGAGGTCAAGATAAATAAAACTCAAAAAGATAAGAACGCTTTGAATTTAAAAAAATAATTAAATTTAACTAAATTTTGGACTGTATCGTCACTTATCACCAAATGAGATCGTAATCAAGACCTAACATGTAATCGAATTCAAAAGATAACTACATTTTATGCTAACTATAACATGTTGATTGAGTTTTTAACGGATTTTGACGTATTTTCAGTCTACGTAGCGCTAGCGTAGCACATGCTACGCGTATGCTACGAGTACGGTGATTGATTGACACTGCAGAAGCAAAATGCCAAATATGGAATTTCAATATTCTTTTTTCTTTGATTGATTATATTATTATTTAAATTCAATTTAAGTATTTCAATTTAATTCTATTATTGAATTATTTTATTATAACTTTTGTGCAACTTCGTGCGCATGGATTTAGATTTTTTTAAATTCCAGGGTCCCTTTGTTTTCCCGGATTAAAAGATACCTACTTGGGCCCAAATGAAGGCTTCCAAAGTTGGCCCATTGGTTTCAATGTTAAACTCGGCTAGTACAATTAGATGATATGCACACACATACAGAAAACCTACATCGTCGTATTCCTCATTGCTAACGGTACGACCCTTTCCATTACTTACATAATAGTATGATTGTGGTGGTACCTATCACACCTATTCATTATTGGCGAGTAAGCTCCAACTCGAGCAAATTTAATGTTGAAGTCTATTTTGAATTCCTTTTGCCTTAATTATCGTTTTATTTTAGCTTTGTCCTGGTAACCAGAGAACGCCAATTAACCTACATTTCACAGGCTACTAAGTTTAAGAGACAAGGATTTCTTTCCAATTTTTATTTTGTAGTGTTATCAAAGTCTACGAGAAATTTTCATTACTAGATAAGTTTTGACTATTTGATTCTGTATCTGCAAGTATATTTACATTATAATATTAATAACAAAAATATTTTTCCCCATAAAGCACGCATAGAAGTTATAGAGACGCGGCGCAAGGTTTCTTGGATTATGTATGTAGTAATTAGGCGTAAAAATCTATGGTGTATCACTTAGACCAATAAGATTAAATACATTTAATACGTTTTGTTTATTATGTTGTATATTTTTTGTAAATATAAATTTTTCGAAGAAGTTTATTTTATTGTATTTTTTTTTTAGATTTTCTTAAAATAGTCTATGGAGATTTTTTGGTTGAAATAATATTGGGTGTATAGGTTGCATTTTAGTAAAGTTAAAGTCTTGATGAATATATATTCTTAATGCTTTATTTGACAAAGCACCAAAATTATTATATGGCACGGTATCTTATATATATTCAACAATATTTCAAATGAGTCCTATACTTTTTTGTTTTGGCTATCTACCTGCGAGACGTAAATTGAAGTTGAGGATTGTGCGTCTGAAAGATTTGGCCGGTGGTCGGCGTTGCAGGGTGTGCAGGGTGTGCAGGGAGCGGAGGCGACTCGGCGCGGCGCGCGGTGGGCGGCAGCAGGCTGTCACGTGGAGCTCGGGGCGCCGGCGCGGCCGGGCCGCCCGGGCGCTCGGCCGGGCTCGCGGCCGCGGCATTACCCTGCCGGCAGCCGGCCAGCTCGCTATGCGCGTCGCCGTGCGGTCAGCTGCGCCCGCCGCGGCCGGAGCGACCCGGGCCCGCCGAGAGCTCCGCGCCGCCGCCGGCGCCCCGCTGCGTTGAGTGGGAGCTGCATGGTGAGGCGAGCCGCGCGGGGGGCGGGGCGGCAGGTGGCTCCGCGCAGGTGCGGCCCGCGCACGGGCCCCGGTCGCAGTAGCAGCGCGCGGAGGCGCGGGCACGCCGCGGCGCGCGCCCGCCCGCCTGCTCGCGCTCATGGAGCCGCCCTGGGAGATCGAACTCGAGCTCCGGAGGCACATCGAGAACTGCGCGTGCACCTGCGACCACATGGGCTACGGGAACTACATGGACTACCAGGTGGCGCCGGCTCACGCCTGCCTGTGCCGGGCTATCACGTCTCCGCATGCCCACGTACGTGTCGAATATTCGCGCCCTCTCTCATACCCGCATGCTATCGTGGCCCGATAGGGGTCTCCTCCACGCTGATCTGTTTGTAGTGCTCACATGTCATCCATAGTGTATACCTTGTGTTGTTGTATCATGAATATCAGTTAATTGTATGTGATATTAAAAAGTTTTTACATACTACTACAGCCATTTGTATATTTTTATTCCTAGTTATTTGTTAATTGTAGTTTGTTAATTGCTGTTAATTTGTAATTAATTACCAGCTCCGTTAAAAAATTTAATCCATATTTTTTTAATTTTGTAAAATATTGTTCGTAAAAAGATTAAAACATAAAACTGTAATGTAGGTAACTCTAATTCAAGGCGACTAATGGTTTTTCTCTTATCGTAACAGTAACTTTTTAATTAAAACGAGAATTACATTTCGAATGCAATAAAGTTCTGCATTTACAGAGATGTTCAAATTCCTCACTAGGTTAAGGACTTTGATGAATGAGTCATATTTCTCAGCATCCCTGACATATTCATCCGCTTGCGTAATGATAGAATCATTTGTTTCTTTTGCAATAAATATTAGTTTTAATATATTAAAAAGATCATAATATTTTTGTTACAGTATTGTAAAAATTAATTCATTATTGCTGACTCACGAGGCAGTCGATGAGTGTCTTTTCACAGAAATCTTTAACTTTAAGTATTTTTCCATCCCCATAGTAATGTTTGTCACACACATGGTGATAAACGCGCACACATATTAACCCAAATCTTACCTATTACAACATAATAATAATTATACTTCGGCTATGCATGTTACTCGTTGACCTATAATGTTGAAATATTTCACAAAGGTAGATCGTCGTATTTTAGAAAATAGGTCGAAGAACAGTAACAGTAAAATTAGGAACACGACGAGAGTGAAAATATATCGAAGCCTCTCTGCAGCTCAAGCGTGTTTGTTTGTATAGTGATAACCGGGTTTTATAGTCAGCGAAGATTGAGGGGTCTATGTAAAGGTATCAAAACAAGTGTAAATTAAAAATTTATAACACCCCCGACGATCCAAAGTATTTGAGTTTTCCAAAACATCATTTTCAAATAAATAATTATGTATTTAGGCAACGTCCATCTTGACAGCTTGACATTTGTCTATTGACATAATATTATGAACCTAACGGTTATCTAACCTTCTTTTCTACAAGAAAACTAGAAAAGAGCTGATAACTCTTAAACGGCTGAACCAATTTTTTTAGATTATAGCTAAGAACACTCTCGATCAAGCCACCTTTCAAACAAAAAAAAACTAAATTAAAATCGGTTCATTCGTTTAGGCGCTACGATGCCACAGACAGATACACAGATACACAGATACACAGATACACAGACACACAGATACACACGTCAAACTTATAACACCCCTCTTTTTGGGTCGGGGGTTAATAAACATAAACACATTGATACGCGTATATGGGTCTTCCCGCGAATATCAAATTTAATTTGGTTTTTGGCAATTTGTAAACTAATACGGCAACGTAGGCTTATGG
This sequence comes from Maniola jurtina, assembly GCF_905333055.1. NCBI lineage: Eukaryota > Metazoa > Arthropoda > Insecta > Lepidoptera > Nymphalidae > Maniola > Maniola jurtina. The sequence goes on along the minus strand of NC_060037.1, from coordinate 6,882,992 downwards.
CATTTTAATTGCGCCAATGGCAGTATCATCCTCACAGGTTTATATTAAAACTTTACTTGAAATTATCCAGTTTAAGAAATTAGTCCAGTTTAATAAAACGTGGTGAAAACGTTTTGGTTAAGACATCGGCCTCCCATTCGGGGAGTCCGGGGTTCAAGCCGAGCACGCAACTCTAACTTTACGGACTCTAACTCATGCAACTTTTCGGAGATATGTGTGTTTTGAGCAATAAAATATCACTTGCTTTAACGGTGAAAGAAAACATCGTGAGGAAACCAGGCTACCTAAGAGTTCTTGATAATGTACTCAAAGATGCGTGAAATCTGCAGCCTATCCGTACTTGGCCAGCGTGGTAGACTATGGATAAATCTTTCTCATTCAGAGAGCGGACCCATGCTCAGTAGTTAAAGGGTGATAGATTGATCATGATCACATGATGATGTACCTAAGACAGTATTTAAATAATGTAGTTTTTAAAAACAAAAAAGTTTAGGTACCTATATCTATACATATAATAAAATTGTAGAAAAGTGGTGTCTGTACAATGGAAATATATATAAAAAAAAGTAGCAGGGGTTGTTATTATATCGATGCCGAACCCGAAATTGTAATTAATTTTTTTTTGTCTGTTTGTCTGTTTGTCTGTTTGTCTGTTTGTCTGTGTGTTTGTGCACGCTAATCTCAGAAACGGCTTATTCGATTTAGATACGGTTTTCACTAATATATTGTAGTAAGCTTCAGTTAGGATTTAGTGTTTATTTCATGTCAATCGGTTCATAAATAAAAAAGTTATGTCAATTTAAAGAATCACGGCGCCTCGCGCCTGAGCGTCCGTGGCTATATAAAGCGCGAAAAGTCACTATTCCACGCGAACGAAGTCGCGGGCACAGCTAGTTCAACAATAAAATTCGTAGCATTCATGGCACGATATTTTATTCTCGGTAAAGTCGCGGTCCGTTATAACATTTTTTTCTTGTAGGGAAGACGTATTATAATAATAATGAGAGCTTTCAAGAAAGCCTCAACAGAAAACGCTGCGTTCTTAAGTACCGGTACAATTTAGAATTTTCTTTGAAGATCGAAATATTTTCCACTCGGGATTTTGTAAAGGTAAAAATTACTTTGCACGGTATGTTCGACGAACTCTCAAAATTTTACGTTATGTAACAACAAATAACAGATGTAAAAAGCTAATCACATCACACTAATATTATAAAGGTGAAAGTTTGTATGTGTGTGTGTGTGTGTGTGTGTTTGTTACTCCTTCACGCAAAAACTACTGGACGGATTTGGTTGAAATTTGGAATGGAGATAGATAATATCCAGGATTAGCACATAGGCTACTTTTTATCCCGGAAAATCAAAGAGTTCCCACGGGATTTCAAAAAACTTAAATCCACGCGGACGAAGTCGCGGGCATCATCTAGTTTCTACATAAACCTTAATTATTTTTCTTCCAGGTGAACAAATTTACTCATAGTCAATGTCAATGTATTAGTTGCACTGTAGAGACTAAACATTCTGCAGATTCTTTAATTATTGTTTAAAATGTTTAGTCTATACAGAGAAAGCAAAAACATGATGTATGAGAATTTTTTGAAAAAAAGTTGTTATTTTGCTCCGAGACAATTCTGAAAATGAGCAAAGCGAGTGGTTCAAAGATATAATCCTCAGCATAGCGAGCAATACAAAGGCACGAGCGCAAATAAATTTGCAGCCGTGCAAAACACACAACTTTTCATCTTACTACAGCAAGGAAAACGCTAGATGATTGATACAAGAAGCGCCAGTACCTCCAGTATTGGCACCATTGCTTACTTTCCACGCTAACGGTTAAAATTACCACTTTCCACACAGACATCGACAAAGAAATCCTTTCCGCGCGAGTGAGATGAAAAAACTTTTATTAACTCAATTCCATCATTTCAAACCACAACATTTTCTCCAAAAGCAAGTTTTGAGCATTATAAACAAAACCTCGTCAACACATCAGGACCTACCTACAATAGTAATAACGTTTTCAGTCAAAAGTTTGCAAAGTCACAACCATCAATCGTGGTTTTTGTCAGCCAATGTCGTAGACAAAGGAATGTAAATGATACATTTAATAACATGACACAATTTGTAGGTAGTATGTATCAGGTAACTGTAAAATATTATACACATAGATATATTTTGTACTACTCACTTTCGGTTTCAGTAACAAAATAACAAATGAAAATATTGCAGATTCAAACCATATTTAATGCCGTGGAAATAATAAATTCATTTCCAGTTTGTCTATATAGGCATTTGGGTGAACAAAAATTTCTCATTTCTTTTCATATATCTGCTATAGGATCCGATTGTCGGAAACTGCTTTTTTCCATTTGGTGATTGAAGCGCTCATAATATCTAAAGAAACAATCTTTAAGGTAACCGTATATAGCAATGATCATAAATAAAACGGAAAACGGCAAACTTGGTCAGAGAATAAAAGTAGGCAAAAAATTACAATTTGCAAGAAATAAACTTGAGAGCCTCAGAGCAGACCTCGTGGCCACAACTCGCAACTCTTTATCATACTTATATTTTGCCTGCTATTTAGGTTGAAAAGAATATTAAGTACTTACTTTTAAGCATTATTATTCATATGGTTATTTGAACTGTACCTTATGTGAATCACACGTTTTAAAAATTTTTGTCTGTTTGTTTGAACGGTCTAATCTTCGGAATGGCTGAAGAGAGGATTAACAAAGGAGTAACATAGGCTACTTTTTAACCGACTTTCAAAAAAAGGAAGAGTTGCGTTTTTCTACGTTGGTACATACCTGCACAGAGATTTCTGGACCGATTTGAGTTATATTTTTTTAATCGATAGAGACACTTTGCGGCACTATCCCATAAAAAATTTGCATGCCAACTCTTCAACCTGATGCTGCAAAGGATCTGGCCACCAAAACTGATGGGATCTGGATGGGATTTAGAAACTGTCGGTTATAAATTGATACTGTAGATACCTACCAAATAAAGACATTATTTGGACCCATTCCTTTATCGTGGTGACCCCTCTGGATTTTTAAAAACCTGAATCCACGCGGGTGAAGCCGCGGGCTTTATCTAGTTGGTTTGAAATATAATTAAGTAAAGGCAGATATCGTACTTAATTCTTTAACCCAAATGAATACTAAATATCTATTTCATAAAGGAATATGAGAGGCACGATATGTTACTTCCATCGGCACTATTTTTCCTTTAGAGGTTTTTTACAAAGGAAGAGGGGCGAAGGTAGATATAGATACATCATTGTCTCCAAGCAAGATAAAAACTTTTACGGATAACAGTTAAACGAATCGAGTTTCTTCTTTGCAATTGAATGAACAAAGTTATGCTGATAAAAGTTTTACTGATTCTAAGATCAACAATATACTAAGTAGGTATATGATAATGTATTGTTCTAATTAAGAAGAAATCTGAGTTTGTTTTGTGTATAAGAAAATCTTGAAATTAATATACCTAATCATTAGAAGGTTTTCATTCGTTTTATATAATTGGCCGTGTTTGGCTTAATAATATTTCTGGTGAAAGAAATGAGCTGTTATCAACCTATCACCAGCTCACTATTGAGCACTGGTCTCCTTTCAGAATGAGAAGGGCTTGGTGACAGTCTACTACATTGTCTTAATGTGGATTAGTAGACTTCTCACACCTATGATAATATTATGGAGAACTCTCAGGCATGCAGGTTTCCTTGTGAAAATTTTCCTTCTTTGTTATGTAAGTGATATTTAATTGCTTAACAAGTGTCAATTAAAAATTTATTACACCCCCAACAAGTGGAGGTTACAGTAACTAGAAAAGAGCTGATAACTTTCAAACGGCTGAACCGATTTTCTTGGATTATAGCTAAGAACACTCTCGATCAAGCCACCTTTCAAACAAAAATAAACTAAATTGAAATCGGTTCATTAGTTTAGGAGCTACGATGCTACAGACAGATACACAGATACACACGTTACACTTATAAAACCCCCTCTGTTTGGATGGGGGGGTTAAATAGTATGTAACTTCGAAAAGTTAGAGGCCGGGATCGAATCCGCGACACCCGAATAGGAGGCCAACGTCTTACCACTTGGCTATCACAGCTCTGTGAAATGTATAATATCTATGTAAAATTCATACTTTCGGAGATTCTATCACACTATTACAAATCTCATATTGAATTGTCATTCAAGTTTTACTAACTTGAATGGAGCGCTTAGCTTCCTCTTTTCTAATTGGTACGGCTGAAGACTTAGGGAGTGCAACGCCCTACCGGCGTCTTTATTTCCTGATTCTAACTAAGCAGTGAAGCTTAACACCATTGAATTATTTAATAAAATCACATTTCCTTTGCATTCATTACTTACTAGCCGTATATCCGATGTGATTTCTTCCCATCTATTTAATCCCCTTGGGAAGATTTTTTTCTAGGTTTTAATTTGAACGTGATAAATTAAAGGTCATTATGCCAGGTAAAATTTTGAATTTCGATTCATTCTCAGAAAATGTGAATTAACCCTTAAGGATGAATTTTCAAACAGTATTTCTTCGTAAACTGTGCCTATGTTATGAGGAACTGCTGTAAAAAGTTTTATGCTTTTAGACCAACCGGTGCGTTGTCTATTAGTTATTCTAAGTTAGAGCTATTATGTAGACTCCATTCTATATCGATGACTAGTTTTATTAATAAACCAGGAATTTATATTTAAGGTTTTTGTAAGTATGTAGCTATAACTTCCATTTTTACATATTTCAAAATAAACCTCGTTAAAAAAGAATCGTTGATAAAATTTACATTAACATGTATAATTTACTAAATTGACTCCTTAAAGACGCCACATAGGTGTTTAGCGAAAGATATAATCGCACAAAAGGGATGTTAAGATACCGTTAAGTTCCAGAATATACGCAGAATAAAGACTGGATAAACTTTTAACGGCCGTACGGAGTATTTCTTTGAACCTTAAAATTTTACAAGAATAACAGTTTTTTGTGGTTCTTTTGAAACCAAAAAAGTAAAATCGTAAGTTTTTAGTTTCTCTTACTTCGAGAAGATCTACACGTCGTATGTAAGTATATAATATGCAAATGTAGGAAAAGAATAATTTGAAACACACACTTCAAACAGTAGGTAATAAAATAATAATAATTAATACAGCCTACTTATTTATTTAGTATTTAGTAGAAAAAGTTCCAAAAAATATTCATAAATATTCAACAGTTGTTGTTTGAATATAAGAGCCTTTTATTCTTGTTTAAATGATAACGCTATTATGCTAAACTACCTATTTTCTTAAGATGAGATTCTTAAGGGCTATATCCAACATAATAGCTAACGATCGTTTGAATTACTGGATTATAAAATGCAATTATCACTCAAAAAAGTTGAGCCCACATCTATACATATAATAAAATTGTAGAAAAGTGGTGTCTGTACAATGGAAATATATAAAAAAAAGTAGCAGGGGTTGTTATTATATCGATGCCGAACCCGAAATCGTAATTAATATTTTTTTTGTCTGTTTGTCTGTTTGTCTGTCTGTTTGTCTGTGTGTTTGTGCACGCTAATCTCAGAAACGGCTTATTCGATTTAGATACGGTTTTCACTAATATATTGTAGTAAGCTTCACTTAGGATTTAGTGTTTATTTCATGTCAATCGGTTCATAAATAAAAAAGTTATGTCAATTTAAAGAATCACGGCGCCTCGCGCCTGAGCGTCCGTGGCTATATAAAGCGCGAAAAGTCACTATTCCACGCGAACGAAGTCGCGGGCACAGCTAGTTATATTATAATAATATATCTACGTGGAAATCCTACAAAGGAATGTAATAAAAAGTACTAAACCTATGCTAAAGTAAAAATACTGGATAGGGATATCATGTGAGTTAACGTAGTACTGTTATATTGTATTCCGTGCTCGTAATATCTACTACTACTACTACTACTATAACGCCGGCTACATACGATCAAGTTAACCGGACAAGTTTGCAGTCCAGTAAGCTTGACGGTGAATGGCTATCAGTTGACTGGACACTGCTTCATGTCCGCTGCAAACTCGATGAAACGAAATTATAGACCGTAAAAGTAACTCTGCGGAGAGGCCCTCATTGTAAAAGGAGCAGGGGAAACCACTGGCAAGATGGGTAGATGAGATCAAAAGAACAGCTGGGCCGAAAAGGTACCGAATACCACAGGACCGAGATTAATAGACATCTTTGGAGGAGGCCTTTACCCAACCTGGGGTTCTTGCATAAATAATAACAATAATTTACCTAACAATACTACCAACTAAATTATCAGCTTAACTAACCAAATAACAAAAACAAGTGTAAATTAAACATTTATAACACCCCCGACAAGTGAAGGTTACAGTAACTAGAAAAGAGCTGATAACTTTCAAACGTCTGAACCGATTTTCTTGGATGATAGCTAAGAACACTCTTGATCAAGTCACCTTTCAAACAAAAAAACTAAATTAAAATCGGTTCAATTAGTTTAGGAGCTACGATGCCACAGACAGATACACAGATACACAGATACACACGTCAAACTTATAACACCCCTCTTTTTGGGTCGGGGGTTAAAAACATTTAAACTATTGTGAAATGTAAGAAAATTTATTTATTTATATTACATACCTACTATATATTATATAATAACTACATGCATGTTCTTTCTACATACATACTTCATAGCGCGAAGAGATGACACAATAAAGAGAAACAAAGCTGAACTGAATAAAAGCAGTAGGTATAAATTTCTATTCATGTTGTGTGTCTTTGAATATGAAACATTATTATGATTTTTAATCTCGAGTTCAATAAATATAGGCCAAGAAGTTTTTCGTATTGTATTTTACGCTATAATTGTTGGGACTCGTGAATCGGAATATCGCAATGTCTTCTTTTGTTAAAAGAATGTGGTAGGTACTTACTCGTAGATAGACGTAGCGTTTTTGCCAGAACAAGTATCTTCTTTCATTCTACTGTTCTTATTATCATACACTAGCTGATGCCTGCGACTTCGTTCGCGTAGATTTAACTTTTTCAAAATCCCGCGGGCACTCTTTGATTTGCAGGATAAAAAGTAGCCTATGTGTTAATCCAGGGAATCTATCTCCATTCCAAACCTCAGCCAAATCCGTACAGTAGTTTTTGGGTGATTGAGTAACAAACATCCATACATCCACACTTTCACATATTTAACCTAATATTAGTAGGATTAGGATAACGGAAACACTTTTTCAAGTTAACTATATATGTACTTTAGATTTAGGACTAGAATTATTTATTAACCGACTTCAAAAAAGGAGGAGGTTCTCAATTCGTCGGAATCTTTTTTTTTATTTTCCATGTATGTTGGAGATTAGGTACTCGAAGACGCCTGGACCGATTTAGGGTTTTTTTTTTGTCAAAAATGTCTCATCAGTCATCACTAAAAATCAGTTCTGACTTGCGTTCACATGACGCTCCTGCTGTTATCAACGCCAAAATAGCGAAAATCAAGTTGCTTATCGTCGGCAATCGTAAGTCCAGCGTACGAAGTAGTAGTAGAGGTCGATGTACATAATGCAGACTCTCAAATGTTATTTTGTCAATTTTGTTCTATTATGTACTTGTTGTATTGTTACAAAAAAAATAAAAATATTTTTGTGATGCTCATGATTATAGAAGCGCTCCCGTATGCTTCATTAAGGTAGCCCGTCTAATTTTAAAGATGACCTACTTTTGAAAAATTCGTTCATCTAAAAAAGCTTTGTAACTTTAAAAATATCTCTCTATCATTATGAAAGGAGGTAATTTATACTTATGTATCCTAATTTGTACATAGAATAATTTTACCATTGTTTGTTTTGCACGAATATTGGTAAAAGTACCTACCTTAAGTATTAAAACTTTAGAAAAAAAAATTATGAATAAGTATATTATTCTCGGTTTATAATAAAACTACTAAACTAATTCTGTGCTTACATTAAATTATTTTAGAAAAATTAATCGGGGAAAGCTTTATTATGGATTTCGACAGCGTGGATTAGCTTTTGCTGTCCATCCGTCGCGTCCGTATCTCGTGAACCGTAATACTTAAAGTTGAAATTACACAACGTGTAACCCTCTGTCAGACGACTTTAAAATTAAAAAATTTAAAAGTGTCTGGCAGAGGTTTGCCACTATTCAGTATCTACCAATGCATGACGTGATTTCTAATACTATTCCGAAGAAAATATATAAAAAAATAGAATTTATACTTTGACGTAAGATTTTTTACACCTTTATTATCTCCCAAAGCCATCATGATCGAAACTTCATAGTCGCTGATCGTTCCTCCCTGTGTTAGGGACAATACGCAGATAAACTTTTCAGCTTTTATAAAATAACGAAGATCTGGCACGCGCTGGCTCTTATTCCATCTGTATTAGACCATTTTTATGACGCGGGCTATCTCAAAAACTAAACTTGTTAGGAATACGAAATTTCGGTATATTACGAGTATGTATTTAAACAACAAATGCTGGAAAACCAAAACAAACGAACAATGTTTATCTTTTTCTTTCAGGGTAATTGCGATGTTCTTGCTCGGAGAACATATATTTCATACATCCAAAATTATGTACGGAACCCTAAAAGAACGAGGCCCAATTAGCACTTGACCGAATTTTTTATATTCTAAGCCTATTGTTATTCTAAGCCTTCACTTCCGTCTGTACTCTGTACGTCTGTCAGTGGGGTGTTTCTCATGAACCGTAAGAGGTAAAGAGTTGAAATTTTCAGAGTGTATTTCTATTGTCGCTATAACAACAAACAATAACAACATTAAAATTGCTAACATGCTAATTAAAAAAATTAAAAAAGTTTTATTTCTTGTACGAAGATACGGAACCCTTCATGTGCGGCTCCGACTCGTAATTGATTGTTTTTTTTTGTGTTCGATGTTTGTGCTGAAGTGGCATCATGCCGTGATTATGAACAGTATGTTACTGGTCCGTGCCAAAAACCCCGTCCGTAGAACTCGGAGAGCTCAATATATACGTAAAAGCTTGTTCCTTTGGGTGAATCTGAAATAAATTACGAGCGAGTGGTCGAAAGGAAACTCTGAGCATAAATTTGTAATTCAATTCAATCTTTTCAAGAATCCGAGAAAAAAACACGTTCTCAATAAGTAGATTCCATTTGTTTTACTTTTATTGTTGTAGGATTACCTAACCCTTTTCCTTTCCTCTTAACACAGAGGTTTGTAAAATGCTTAACCTAATACTTATCAAATAGGTTAGTAATACCTATTACACAATTTAAAAATATCAAACATTTATAAAAATCTGGGTTCTGATTCCGTTAACGGGGCTTGACAGACGACAAACAGCCAACGAAGCCAGATAGGCAACGAAGTGATCCCATGAGGTTTCCGTTTTTGTTTTGGAGATACGGAACCCTAAAAATACCTACACATGCCTATTGCATGCTGCTATAGTACCTAATTCATATAATATTATATAGAGAACGATCTTTATGTATGGTATGTAGACATGCAGCGCTATGTACCTATGTATGATATGATTTTCCAGTCTTTAGACTTCAGAAACAGAATTCAAGATATTCCATCAATAGAATGAATAATATTTCGAGAAATCTCATTAAAAGTTAATAATTTTTCTTACAATTAATAAATTAAAATAATATAAATCAAATTAATATAATATTTTAAATTGTTTACCCTACTATTTATTTACATAAATAAATCCCAAGTACAACCTCTCTAATCTGCATGCCTAAGTCAGCTAAATTGTGCTAATGTTTCTCCATAACTTGAGCTCTCAACGCATAAAATATTTACAAATAGTTTAGCAGTTAACACCTAGTCTCTTGAGAGTGCTAACTTGGGACATCTTCATTACGTAACAGCTACCGAAATGACAAGGCTTACATGAACATGACCTATTACTACAAACGAAGCATTGCACAAAGCTGCATCCACATAAATGATCACTGCTATCTCTGTACTAAATATAACAGACTAGGCATATAATATGACTTCATCTTCATCTACACGCACAAAACGTTTTGCGTCTTCATTCCTCATACGCATGGCTAAGGTTTGGAATACTCTTCCGCGATCTGTGTTTCCTACCAATTACAATCCGGGTATCTTTAAAACAAGAGTGAATAGGCACCTTCTAGGTAAACGCGTCCCATCTTAGACCACATCATCACTTTCCATCAGGTGTGATTGTGGTCAAGCGCTTACCTATAGTGAATAAAAAAAAAAAAAAAGATTTAGATTTTAAAAAGTTCCGTGGGATCTCTTATTTTCCGGAATGAACCTGGGCGCGTTTGGAACCCTCGCAGCTTTAATTTTAAGTTTACGTAATTAATTATCATCATTACATCTTACAAACTCAGCAACTGACCATCAAAAATCCAGACCATCTGTAAAAAAAGTGTACAATTGGGTACCAATTTGAAAAAATGATTTGATTTTGAAATTTTGAAATCCTATGTTTGACGCTACAATTTGCGCATAATTTCGTCAAAATCGAAGAGGTGACAGACAGACTTTTTGCATTTCAATAATATTAGTATCATGTTAGTATGGTCTGGTGGATTATCATAGATATTTTTTATGTTTATCTACTACTCTTTGAGATTTCCTATCATCCCCTAATCGGTTGAGTAAAAAAAAGTGTAAAGGAATAAAAAGTCGTCTACGTAATAGGTCCATCTCCAGAAGCAATCTACATATTGTTGAAATCGGTTAAATCCGAATGGGCTGTGAGAAGGTGAATGGTGAAGGTTTTATGAAGAAGATCGACATACAGTTTTGCATTTTTGGTATAAGATATTGATAATGCTATCTTTTTACTCATTTCATAAAGTAGGATATTTCAATAAACATTCATGTATCGTTCTTATCGTTTTACAAAAAGTTCCCAGCTAAGGAATTTTTAAAACGCTCTTAGAGCTCTGTAAAGTTATGTTTTTACACTTGCTAGTAGGTCCTTACTTACACTCGATTTTTTATTTATATATCGACATCGGAGGCAGATATGGAAATTGCTGTAAATATTATGGGGTGCCGGAAGCGCTTTTGTTTCGTTAAGAGCATTTTCCGCAGTAGGTAAGCTTCTTGTAAACGTGTATTGTATAGTCAGGCTTTTGATATAGTAGATAAATCGTTTTCAATTAAGCATAGCATTCATTAAGGCCCGTTCGGTTCATGGAGCATCCAGGTCTGTTGTATAAGGAGCGGTGCGGAAGGATGGCTAGCTGTAAGGTAACAATGGGGGCGCAGATTTCACGCAACATTATGCCGGCCGCGGGGGCAGGCAGTCGTGGGCCCGTGTCTAGCCTGCAGGGAATCGATGCAGGCCCGCCCGCCCCTCGCTTGCCTTGTCGTGTTTTCGAAACTTTCCCGTTGGTCTGCTTCTCCCGCAACGAGCCTCCAAGTTTTGCGCGTAAATATTACTTATCTTAATTCTCCAAGGTGACATACATTCTGCTACCCACTTTGCATTAGTTCAGTTTGAAAAAAGCTCTTTCGCAGCTGCCAAAGTAAATGTTCAGTTGTTAGAACTAAGTGAAAAGTTTACGTAGTACACCCGAGCGACGATCCTTATTGTTTGCATCGCATCGGAGCTTTTTTATATATTTCGTACACGACTATCCCTGTTAAGCATTGAGATCGTGAGTTTTCCGGTTCATATTTTTAAATCTGGCTATTTTATGCGTTGAAATGATAACAAGGAGGACAAAGTTAAAAAAAACCGGCCAAGTGAAAGTCGGACACTCACATAAAGGGTTCCCTGTGATCGTACAAGATAGACCCTAACACTTTTATGAAGAACACTGCAAGTTTTTGATGTACAAAAATCACGGTTTTCGCGTTTTTCCCTTTACTTGTGTTTATAAGACCTACCTACCTGCCTTTCATGATTCTAGATTAACGGGGGAACAGACAGACAGGCAGACAGACAGACAACAAAGTGATCCTATAAGGGTTTCTTTTTTCTTCTTGAGGTACGATAAAATAACTACTACTACTAAATGACTACTAAAGTAAACTAGACACATTACAGTACGCATTGAAGTGAAACAATCTAAAATTATTATAAACAACGTTGTGAACTAGCTTCCTTTCCGGAACAGTACTTGCGCGCTAGAATCTATACGTATAACGTACCTACTACTTAATATTATAAAGAAAGAGTGCGAACTTTGTGAGTTTGTGGAGGGTAATCTCCGAAACGACTGTACCTATTTGAAAAATTCTTTCGCCATTTGAAAAGTAGACTGTGGGTGATTATAGGCTATATATTATTAATGTATATAGTTATATATAAGATAATTGTTAAGCCCCGGTGAAGTCGGGGCAAATCGCTATTAGAAGATAAAATATATTTTCTTTCAGAAACGATAGTTGGTACCTACGTCAGAAACAGAATCCGTTAAGTCCGAGCAAATTATTGTTAGCAATTAGAACGAAACGAACGCGGGCCTAGTGATCGAGGGAAAACCACCCTCCGAAACGTCTTTCTGTTTTATATAGATACAGCTACATTTAAGAGAGGCATTGGCGGTATTCAAGCGAATAGTTTCCGACGTTTACGGGAAAACGTGAAATAACTTAGGTAATGAACTAAGTAAATGTTATATTGGTTTCTTCGGCTTTGAATCCTGGGAAATATTTAATTTACGTCAATAATCACGAATATCAAAAGATTTAGAATTATTCAAAATGAGATCAAGTCAAAAATATTTTTACTTTTAACCCCCGACCTAAAAAGATGGGTGTTATAAGTTTGACGTGTGTATCTGTGTATCTGTCTGTGGCATCGTAGCTCCTAAACGAATGAACCGATTTTAATTTAGTTTTTTTTTGTTTGAAAGGTGGCTTGATCGAGAGTCTTCTTAGCTATAATCGAAGAAAATCGGTTCAGCCGTTTGAAAGTTATCAACTCTTTTCTATTACTTACCTATTGTAAATTGTACTTAGACAAGTGTAAATTAAAAATTTGTAACACCCCCGACAAGTGAAGGTTACAGTAACTACAAAAGAGCTGATAACTTTCAAACAGCTGAACCGATTTTCCTAAATTATGGCTAAGAACACTCTCGATCAAGCCACCTTTGAAATAAAAAAACTAAATTAAAATCGGTTCATTAGTTTAGGAGCTACGATGCCACAGACAGATACAGAGATACACACGTCAAACTTATAACACCCCTCTTTTTTGGTCGGGGGTTAATAAGACGAGTAAGTGAATAGTAGATACCTATCTAGTGATGAGGTAATTGTGAAGTTCAAGCAACAATAGAAAAAAATAGAAATTAGGTAGGTTACTTTTGGATTTTCATTTTATTAAAGAAGACAGATAACAGAAAATTATTGTATGAAAAGCAAATTGTGATTGGCGTTATTTACGCTGGATATAAAATATTGAATTTTTGGCAGACTTATTTGCATCGTAATTGAGAGTTTCGATTATTCATGTTTTATTCGTAAAAATCAATCCGTTTCCAGGTTTACGTTATTGAGCTCAAGGTTTGATTGAACTTTAATAAAAAACAAATTGAACTTTAAAGATGTAATTTTATTCAGATTTTAAGAAAACATTCTTCATAAGTTTTCCTTCTATATTAAGTATATATTTTTAGGGTTCCGTACATCGGGTTTTTTTCGTACTTCTTCACACTCGTAGCATGCGCGTAGAATATGCTACGTAGCGCTACGTTAACTGAAAATGCGTCCAAAATTTGTTGTATCCAATGATATATACATATATCATATATGTATATAATTATTATCTAAAAAGTCCGTAAAAATAGAAACGTCATCATCACCATCATCAACCTATATCGGCTCACTACTGAGCATTGGTCTCCTGTCAGAACGAGAAGGGTATAAGCACAGTCCACCACGCTGGCCAAATGTGGATTGGCAGACTTCACATGATCACATCACCTTTGAGAACATTATGGAGAACTCTCAGCCATGCAGGTGTCTCCACGATGTTTTCCTTCACCGTTAAAATAAATAATAATATGTAAAATTTACATATTTAAAACCCACATTACTTGGTAAAGTTTGAGGTGCGTGCCAATCGAACTCTGGACTCACCAAATAGGAGGCAGATGTCTTAATCAATGTAGTTAGGAATCAGTTTAGCTTAGTGTTACCACTAGGTGACTAGGCTATCATTACTTAAAAAAAAAAGATGAAAAACTATAACCCGACTACGGAAAACTCCGTAAAAATACAAACGTCATCATCACCATCATCAACCTATGGCCGGCTCAATTTATGGAAAAATGAGACAACTTGAACCCGACTTGGTACAAGTAAAATAAACTAAAAAAGAAAGAAACAAGATAGGTGCTTAGTGCTATCATCATCTTGAGTAAGATTCAATTCAAATGCCGTTGTCGTGCGTATTTCTTATCCTTGATTGACGGCATCCCCAATGATTTTATTTGTCTACCAAAGAATGTTTTCTTTTTGCCGTCGACAACGCACGACATACATACATACATAGATTGCTAAAACCATAACCCTTCCTTTCGGCTTTACCGTAGTCGGGTAAAAAAAATACAGACATAGAGTACAAAAATACAGACCGCTACCGTATTTTATGGTAAAAGTAAAATCACCGTTATTGTTCCAAAAACAATAAACGTGATGAAATTTGCTTAGTGAGCACTCGGCTAAAGTGAAATCCCGGGCAGCGCTGTTTGCGCCAGTCCCTCTGTAAATGGGTCACAGGCTGCTTGGGTTCAGTTGCGAGCCCTGCCTGTGCAGCGCGTGTGTGTCTTCTGCATTATTGAACACGAGGCGAATTATTGTCATGCTACTGACCTATCGGTTATAAATACAGCTGTTGGACCTACCTATCTGTCATATTCATTCAAACGCGTTGAATTTCTGAAAATTCTTTCTTAGTACCATTATAAGTTACTAGCTGATTCTGAATCTTTAAAATTTTCTTCTCTCTTTGATTTTGCGGGATAAAAGTGGCCTATGTCACTCTCTAGGTTTTAAATTATAACCATGCAAAAAATCACGTCGATCCGTTGCTCCGTTGCGGCGTGATTGAAGGACAAAGCAACAAACACTTTCTTATTTACAAATATGGGTAATGATTCGTTACGCATTTTATTTTACGTTAACCCGCTTCCATCTTTAGACTGCATCATCACTTACCACCAGGTGAAATATCAGTCAAGGTCTAACTTGTATATGTATAAAAACAAAAACAGTAACATCTAAGATATTATAAAATTCAAGATCCAAAGCAATGCTCTTTTGTGCGATAATTATTGTGTGTACGTAGTAGACGCGCTCGCACAAATATCTCGCTCGTTTTGACACCTACGAACGCGCTTCGAAAAATAGCGGCCCGTTTCAAAGGTCCTACCTAAAAGCACATGAGTAGATATTAAAAGATGTGATAAAAGTCTTAACCAAAAATGATTTTTTTCTGTACCTATCGTCATAAAAACATATCATCCATATAAAGAAGTATATAGGATTTATGTACCATCCAAATATGTAGAAGTAAATCAGAACTTAACCATGAATTCCATTAAATAATAATTACAACAGCAGATGCACAATTTTGTTATTGCGCATTCTGTTGATGTGAAATCTCGGCGAGACGGGGCGCGGGCCGCACGCCAGTTCCCTCTGTAAATGGGTCACAGACTATTTAGGTTCCAGCCCGAGACCCCTGCCTGATATCATGCGATGCGATGAACAATTGAACACTAGGTAATAATTATTATCCAACGTGTTTCTACATTAATTCTTATACCTACCTAGGACATGGTTTTGAATACATTTATGTGTTCGAGCAGCACATATTATAATAATAGGTACCTACTGTTTACTGTGGTGTCTGCTTATTTTCTTCGAATTAAAATATTTATTCATGAAATAATGAGACTAGACACCGAATCGATCCATCCTTTGATATTAGTATGGTCTTCAAACGAGCACATTGGATAGAATTACCTATAACGCATATTATATACTTAGTCAGAATGTCGTAGTATCATCTGGACGTTTTCATAGAAGCTACCTATCGGATTTGCCTCCAATCAAATGTTTAGTTTCTGTTTTTATTGTTGCAGGCGGCAGTACCGGAGGGCATGACTTTTCCTGGTTCACTGCCAGATGTTGCCGAGAGATGTGGACGATGGGCGCCGGATTCGTTATCAGCATCCGCATCAGGGAGCTCTGACGAAAAGCCCACGCCGCGGCGACCGCGCTGGCGCATTGCCCTGGCAGCGCTGGTGGTGCTGGCCGCGCTCGGGGCCGCTCTGGCACTGCCACTCGCGCTCGGCGGCGGGGGACGCGCAACGCCCGAACAGAGGTTGACAACTATTCGGCGCATGTTACGTGATTCGCCGCTCGTCGATGGCCACAACGACTTAGCATGGAATGTTCGGAAATTTCTACATAATAAAATTGGAGATTTTAATTTAAGTGCCGGTTTGGAAGGTTTGGAGCCGTGGGCCCGCTCGCGCTGGTCTCACACGGATATCCCGCGGCTGAGGGACGGGCAGGTCGGCGCGCAGTTCTGGTCGGCGTACGTACCGTGCGGCGCCCGAGACAAGGACGCCGTGCAGTTGGCACTCGAACAGATGGATGTCATAAAGAGAATAGTGGATATGAACGCTGCACATCTCGCTTTAGTCACTGATGCTACAGAGTTGCTAGATGCGCATCGTGAAGGAAGAATTGCTTCTTTGATAGGAGTGGAAGGTGGCCATGCCCTGGGCGATTCTTTAGCGGTTCTCCGTGCTTTTTATAATCTCGGTGCTCGATATCTTACGGTGACTCATACATGTGATACGCGATGGGCGCGCGCCGCTGGCACCTCAGGTGGACTCACAGAGTTCGGACGCGCCGTGGTTCGTGAAATGAATCGTCTGGGTATGATCGTGGACCTTTCGCATGCCGGCGAAGAGACAGCGCGCGACGCTCTGGAAATGTCACAGGCACCTGTAGTATTTTCTCATTCGGGAGCCGCCGCAATTTGTAATTCTTCTAGAAATGTACCAGACGAGCTGTTGCGTATGATCGCTGCGAACGGAGGCGTGGTGATGATTAATTTCTACGCAAAACTCGTCACGTGCGGCGAGCGCGCGACCGTAGAGGACGTCGTAGCGCACATCAACCACGTCCGGAGCGTAGCCGGCGTGGAGCACGTGGGGCTGGGCGCGGGGTACGACGGCATCGACGCGCCGCCCGAGGGGCTCGAGGACGTGTCGCGCTACCCGCACCTGCTGGCCGAGCTGCTGCGCGACCCCGCGTGGAGCGAGGACGACGTGCGCAAGCTGGCCGGCATGAACGTGGTGCGCGTGCTGCGGCACGTGGAGCGCGTGCGCGACCAGTGGCGGCGCGCCGCCGTGCTGCCGGGCGAGGAGACGCCGGGCGCGCGGCGCGGTGAGTGCGCGTACGGGCCCGCGTGACGCAGGCTGCGAGCCGCGCGCTTCCGCGGCCCCCCTCGTACTGCTCAATATTGACATTTGTTGACCGTAGTTATACATGTATATTAGTGTCCAAATGTGATTTAGAGATTAAAGTAATCTTTACCTGACCTCGATGCACAAATTGTTTAGCTAAGGAGCCGCGCGTGCTGGGTAGTTCGTCGACGTCGGCCCGCGGCCCGGCCGCTGAACTCTTCTCCATCCACGCACACGACTTCGTTGACGAAAGCCCAACGCGATCCGCGATTTATATGATGTGAGTCAAGATTTAATAAAAAGGATTATAAAAATTAAAAAGGAATAATGTGTTTATAGAAAAATAAATATTCTTTATTTATAATGTGTATTTTAATTTACCCAACTCCTCTATGTTATAAAATTACCTACAAATACAATATCTGAATTTGATATCAGTACCTAGATGGGAAGGAACTATGTAGTAACCGATTTTTCGAATCTCCTTACATCTTTTAATAAATAATAATCGGGGCCGATATCATCAGGGTTGAGGAGTTGTAACTTGGAGTCCAAGGCTTTGCTTGGTACCTACAATATTACTAATTCACTCTGAACACTTCCTAAATCTTGATAACTTAGGCGGGTAGTAACTCTGCAGGATCAGAATTAAGGAGTTGGATCCAGAAATTTTTATGAGACCACCACGGAAACTTCTACAGTCGATTAAAAAAAAAATTGCAAATTGGTCTAGAAACCTCGAAAAAATCGGTGTACACATTAATGTATGTAACATTAAAAAAACAGGCTGAATTGAGAACCACCCCCTTTTTGAAAGTCAGTTTTTATTACCAAATTTTTATATATGACGCTATTTTTATAGCGTCATATATAAAAATTTGGTTTTCTAATTAAAAATATAGACGAGATTCGATCCTGGGCACGCACCTCTATTTAAATGTTATTTGCATTAATGGTGAAGGAAATCACCTCGAGGAAACCTGCATGTTTGAGAGTTCTTCATAATGTTATCAAAAGTGTGTGAAATTTATCAATCCGCACTTGGCCAACTTGGTGGCATTCTCTTTCTGTAGGAGTAGGTAGTGTTGGAAGGCTATGATGATGATGATTCCTCTATTCACAAAACACTATGGCAACTTTTTCATGTCATAAAAGTGCGATTTAAAAAATCTAGGACTATTTTATGTAGACGTATTTTTTGTATTATACATTGTTCAGTATCCTCCGGGGAATAATATAGTTCCTCAAAATGTATCGTATTTACGCAAAACTATTTTAATAGCATCCTAAAAACCCCCGCTATTGTACCAATGTTACCCATTGACACTGTACTTATTCAAGAATGATGACACTACGAGGACATTAATCAACAAGCTATATGGTTATGGCAGGGTTATGGATCTTGGGGCCGGTAACCTCCCCGGGTGCCTGAGTGTTGCGGTGTTGAATGAGGTTTCATCACCCATCCAGTCATTGGCTGCCCCACCGGTCTCTCGCTTGTCCAGTTTGGTGACGGGCGAGGGAGATGTTCAGGATGGGGAACGTGGAGAGGGAATTGCCCTCCCCGCGAATCGTAGCCTTCAAGAGGACCTGTGATGGACACGGTTGGGTCCGTCGTTCACAGTGACCGTGTGACAGTATGATCCTCAGGTTGGTTGGCGTGCTGTGGTTTTGACATAAACGGTGTTTGGGGTCATGTAGTGTCCCAGTGGTAGGTCTGTTGAGGTGGACATTCGCTGACGGAGTAACGAGGTGTTGTCGGTCCCTTTTGCTCCGCCATCAATGGTGGGATGAAATTTCATAAGGTTTTTAGTCGGTAGGAGTCCGACATAACCATTGTGACCGGTGGTATCCATTACGGATTTTCCTTACGATAAAAAGGATCTTTGCAAAAGTCTATGAGATAACAATTTACTATGTCAGTGGTAAAAGTGGATACCTACCTATTAACTATGATTCTACCACATATATTCATCAAAATAAACATCTGTGCTGTGAGATGAAATCTTGTCTATGCATGAAATGAAATGGTACAAAAAAAGTCAATGTGCCAAAGTCATGGGAATGTCAACGTCAACTCTGACCTCTGTCGAGTTCGAGATTTGTCATTGTCAATGTTGATCTTTAAAGAAAAAATCGAGTTCAATCGAGTTGTTTCTCATATAAGAGTACGATAGTTTTTGTTTCTTCTATGGTTTCTGCGTTTTGTTTGACTTTATTTAGTTATTAAATTGGTGATAGCAATAATCCACGTCTCTGGTGTAGTGAAATACCTAACTAAAATTTTCTTAGAGCTTCGCTTTAGGAATACTTGGTAAGCTAAATCAAATAGTTTGTTTTTTGTGTACCTATTCGTTTAAAAACCCCAAATAACTTATCTGCACGTCCGCTTTACATCTCATTTCTTGCATGCAGCCTTTTTTGAAAAGGAGATGGAGTCTCAACCAGGTTTGTAATAGAGTAAACTAGTCTATTGTATTTGTACATACCTACTCCATGATACTCCTTTACTAATTTTTACACACACGTTTGCACTGATAAGTACATACATTTCGCGCCTAGACTCTAAGTAGATAAACAACAACATAGTTGTCTGAACTGAAATGTTTCCATTATTAAATTGTGATGTGGAACAATCTAAGAAGTGCCTCCTAGTAAAAACTTATTTCTATTTACTATAAGTGAATTAAATGGTTATGAAATTGTTTTTCTAATTTATTAATGGATTCCAAAAAGTAACACTAACTCTAAATAAAACACTCCTGTCATAAATATGTTTATTGTTTGGCATATTTTAACATTAAAATGGTTGTTCAAACAGATACATTTAATGAGTCTGTGTCAACGATCTTAGAGCGCAAAGTTCGTGGCTGGCTGAGTGGAGTAATTGATGACATGCGACGCAGCAGCCCAGTGCAACAATGGCTAGACTCTCTACCGGCCGAATCTGAAATAGAAAACCAAAATGGAGTGGAATCATTGAACAATGATAACCAAGATGAACAGAATACTATATCCAAGGACTCTGATACAAAGTCTAATGAGAATAAAGCTGAAGAATCAATTACGGAGAATACTGTGATTGAAACTAACCATGAGAACATAAAAGACACTAATGATGAAGTTTTCCATGGTGAGAAGTGTTTAGATATTCCAGAATGCAGAGAGGTAGGAAAAAGAAAGTCTTTAGAAAACCCTGCTCTGATAAGTACCCTAAAAAATAGGAATGTGAAGAAGAAGCTTCAAAGAGACCAGTCTATTCAATCAGAGGGCTATGCACCAAAATTTAAGAATCCATTATTTAGAGATCATTCACTACAGGTAAATGTTCTTTTTAAAATAAGTTTATAACTTGTTTTAGAGTACAAAATGTAATGGCTATACTCAAGTATTTAGTTGATATAGTCGACTCCTACTGGAGTATCTCCTAGTGGAGTAGAAACCAAATACAACTTTGAAAAAAAATTATTTTTAAGTGATAATTCCAGTAAAGTTAAATTGATTTTATCCATTTGTTTTTAAATAAAGAGTAAATCATATTTATATTGCCAAATTGTCGGTATTAACAGTTATTACTGCTAAGGTTAGACCCATTCACAATCTACTGACACAGATAGTGTGCAAAAATACAGGTACATAGTTTATTTAGATATTGCATATGTAAAACTATGATATTATTTTCAGTCTGATGGCAGTGGATCAAGTGGAAGCTCAGTTTTAAATGTATTAGGAGCTAGAAAAGTTGATGCTGAATCTGTCCTTCTTGGTCTAGGATTTGGGCCAAGTGAAAAACAACAGAAATTACAAAGGATCCCAGATAGATTCCTCATACCATCAAAAGTAAGTAATCCATACTTCCATACTAATATTATAAATGCGAAAGTGTGTCTGTCTGTCTGCTACCTTTTCAGGGCCCAGCAGTTTAACGGATTCTGACAAAATTTGGTACAGGGACAGCTTATATCCTGGGGACGGACATAAACTATCTTTTAGCATTTACTTCAAAAAGCAGGAGGTTCTCAATTCCTCTGAATCTTTTTTTTAATGAAACAGCAGAATATACTTACTTTAATACTTAAATTAAAGTGACATGCACAAATTATAATAATGTTAGATAAATACCTAGAAGTAGTTGTCCTCAACCAATTGTGGAAAATCACCTCATTAAAAGTGTGATTTTAATTGCCCTCCTAATTAACTACAACAGATGAAATGATATGTTAGATTAAACAAATTATATAAAACTGTGATAAGGATTTGCGTTGGGACTTGTTGCCAGTGTATTTATAATAAACTACATAATATTATTTTAAACAAACTATGTAGATGATGCTGTGATTTATATTTTTTTAATTCTGAAGTCTTCAAGGTAGGGACTCTTTGAGTTCTTGAGATCAAAAGTAGCCTAAGTTCTTTAATTACATGCCTAGGTCTTTAATTAAATCTTCGAAACTTCACATCAAACAGAGGGATCTGTTGCGACGTGATTGAAGGGCAAACCAACAAACACACTTTTTCATTTATAATGTCAGTAGGATTATAAAATCAGCACTAATATTGCCATTGTTAAAGGCTGACTGCTGAACCAACAGCACGCTATAAATTTTAGAGCCATCTTTTACAAGTTAACTTTTAAAAATGCCTGAAGCATAAAAAGTTGAAATATAAGTTGTTTCATACTGATAAGTTGTGACAAACGATTTTTACATTAAAACTAGGATAAGTATTTGTATTTAAATGTATAAATATATTCATTACAGCTTAAAGGAATAAGCACAGAACAATTCATTAAAAATGAGCAGCATTCAATGCGCATGCACGATTGTGGAATCTCTGGATATAGAGGCCTTACAGGTAAGCGAATTGTTTTATTTATATATAAATAAATACAGACAAATCAAATTATTAAGAAAAAAAATATAGGTATAATATTAAATAACCAACTAATATTTATTTTGTACACCATCTTTTAACTAAATTAAAAAGACAAGTCTAAATGTATTGCTACCACTTTAAAAATGCTTCCTGCAGAAAATGACAGATACATATTTAAACACTATGGCTGGCACCTAAATTCAAGAGTCTTTGTCTGTCGTTTTCTTATTACATTGGTAGGAAAAAGATGCGAGCACTCTAAAATTTAGTTGCTATCAGAACCAGGACCAATGTCAAAGAAGTAGGTACTTGACAATGTAGGAAAATATTGTTTGAAATTAAATTTCCTTGTACACGCAGAATTTTGATAAGGACTAACTTTTCCAAGGTTATTAAAATGTTCAACTTAATGCTTTAGAGCTACACACTACGAATTTTTACAACGATGCAAAAACGGGCGACGGCATCGCGCTTGCCAGTCTTCGCCATTGCATCGATGGAAACTCACTTTTGCATTTTGTATTTTATTGTTTGCATTGTAACGTTATACACGCAGAAATTTTTATAGTTATTTTCCCGAAGCGAAATAATTTCCTCATGGTATTACAATCGATTTATAAGTATAAAATACGATACATGTAAACTACAAAATAATGTCATTTTTCTTACACAAAAACTAAAATACCTCTCTGATTTATCTGAATAATACCTATCATTTTACATATTATAATATCATAATCAAAATTTATCGAAATGGGATCATGGGCGAAGGGATTTCCTAACAGCTTGTGCTTAATACTAATAAAATTGTTTCTACTAAATCTACTAACAGAACACTGTACGCCTGTCTGCCGTTTCATGAAGCCTTTAGCGACAAGCTATCATAAACCATATCAAGTTCCAGAAATAGCTGTTCAGTAAGTATCATAACTAACTAAGCCATATTTTTTTAATTTACTAACAAAAGCGCCTGCTTGATTGACTAATGATGGAAGAATATTGGAAACATTTTCTTGTCTGTTGTTTATTTTGGTAAGATTTTGTTTTCATCACATTATTTCTGTAAAAGAAAGGATCAAAATTTGTAATTGAAATGTAGTGTTTCATGTAAATACGAGTTTAGTATACTGGTTTACCTTAAAAAAACCCCGACACAAACCTCTATAAGAAAACTAGAAAAGAGCTTATAACTTTCAAACGGGTGAACCGATTTTCTTCGATTATAGCTAAGAACACTCTCGATCAAATCCTTTCAAACAAAAACAACTAAATTAAAATCGGTTACACAGATACACACTTCAAACTTATAACACCCCTCTTTTTGGGTCGGGGGTTAAAAAGAGGCTTAGGCATAAAAGCTATAAGCTAAAAGTGTCTTCAATCCCTGTGCACGTCAATGCTTTAAACATTTTTTTTCACTTTTCTTACAGAGCTTTTACTGTTCTTATTCTGTGCTTTGACGGTGAAGGAAAACTTAGTTCTCACATGAAATCTGCCAATTGTCTAAACTGTTCTTATTCTGAGGAGAGATCCGGACTCGGGCTGTGTCAACACTAAGGCTGGCCTTGCACAGGCAGCTCGAGTAGTTAGCCAGTGATCAAAATACACCTACTGCTCGAGCAGTCATTGATCGACAGCTTGAAGCTGCCATTGATAACTTGCTAACCGCCCGGAGCAGTCGTAACTGCTTGAGCGGTTCCGAGTAGTATGCAAATAAAAGACTGTAGTTTACTAGGCAATCGCAGCTTGGAGCAATCCCTCATGACTGCTTCAAGTTGCCCATGTATGGCCGGCCTTAGTGGGCTGGTGATGGGTTACTGATGAAATTATTTCAATAATAATTGAATTGCAGGGAATCCTCATGTTCCACCGTCGACAATTGTAGCTAAGATAATGGAGTGTATCCTTCAAGACGACGTGTGTCGTGAAGAGGCGTTGATGAAGGCGCGCCATTCCATCGCCGACATGCGCAGCTCAGCCGCCATTCACGCGCACCTGGCTGCACGGTTACGAAGTACTTAATTTTTTCAATAATACCCTCCAAAATTCTGACCAATGTTTATATTTAATTTACAGTTTTAGATACCGACACATTTATATTTATATGTACACACTTTTAATTAATGCTGTATTTTAGAATTAGATTTTAAGGTTAAAGATCTTCCTATTGTTTTTTTAATAATACCCTCCAAAATTCTGACCAATGTTTAATGTTTATATTTAATTTTACAGTTGTAGATACCGACACATTTATATTTATACATACTTTTAATTAATAATATACTTTAGAATTAGATTTTAAGATCTTCCTATTACTTGAAAGAACTGCTTCGAAACTCAAGTTTTTAAGTCTGTTCAGTTTTGTCTTTGCCAAATAAAATTAAGTAACTTGTATTGTAAATTGTAATGTAAATATGCCAATATTGATGTTGATAAAAGACAAAAGATTTGCAATTACAATAACGGCTAATAATCCATAAATAATTAATTATTATAATGCTCTATCATGAATCTGTGGTGTCTTATGTTACAGAAGGGCAATATTTCAAATTAATATTGATAGTTTAACTATTCATGAGTTTGAAAATACGGCAACAATTAATTATGAATTGAATTTGATTTTATGTATTTATTTTTGATATTTTTTTATTATTTTGTTTTACTTTTCATCTAAAGTTCATGTTTGTAAAGGTTAACAAGAAAATTATATAGTTGGATATCATATTCTAGATTATTTAACAGATTTTCCTTATTAGAGTAAACCCACGTATGTAATTTAAAATAATGGTCTTTTATTAGTATTAAGATTTTCGTTTGTTATAAGAAGAATGAGGAATAATTAAATACAATTAGCTATATCTAACTTTTCACTCTTGATAAAATGAATTTAAACAAGTAATTATTTTGTTTAACATACTATGGATTTTAAAAATATCCCATAATTTGTACTTGACCAAGCTACTTAATGTCAGACTGATGATGAAATCTCAATTACTTAAACAATTTATTTTAAAGAAAATAAGGAAAATAGCTTAACATAAATACATAGTATATAGAAATATACACACTGAGTATGTGACAATTTAATATACAAATGAGAGTAGAATTTTAGTTTAAAAGGTTTAAAAAAAATTATTAGTAGAAATACTAGTTAAAAATAAAAGTACTTAGTCGAACGAAAATTTTAATTTTTACGTAATAGATTTTGCTCACAATCTTATCTTTTTTTTTGCATTCAAAAGCATGTTATTGACATTTGACAGTGAACCAGCGTGATACATGCGATATATGCATGCACGTGATTATATTGTATTATGAGAGACAATGTTTTTTGTGACCACTAAGAAAATATAACAAACAAATTATAAACATATCAGAAACTGTCTACAATATCGACACCAGAGTGTGTTCTTCTCTGCATAGTATAAATAAATTCTTTCCGCCATCCGTACGCTTAGATCTTTTAAACTTGTAAATCAATGGATAGAGTGATTCAAGAGTAAGGTTTAAACATATAGTTTACTGTTTTGTGTTAATTTGTTGAAATATGACGATAATAATATTGTTCAAGATGTCGAAAGAAATCAAGCCGACTGAGAGTTTTTATCGAAAATGCTGTCATTTTCTTTTGAAATATAACACAAGTGTAAATTAAAAATTTATAACACCCCCGACAAGTGAAGGTTACAATAACTAGAAAAGAGCTGATAACATTCAAACAGCTGAACCGATTTTCTTGGATTATAGCTAAGAACACTCTCGATCAAGCCACCTTTCAAAGAAAAAATAAACTCAATTAAAATCGTTCATTAGTTTAGGAGCTACGATGCCACAGACAGATGCACAGATACACGCGTCAAACTTATAACACCCCTCTTTTTGGGTAGGGGTTAAAAAGTACCGTTTGTGGGCGCACTATAATATACACTGCCGTACAATGATGTATAGAGGCGGCTATTTGACGGCACATGCGCGCCTAGCCTGATACTTAGTTGTGATCAAAGAATCTTTGTTCATATTTTATTGTAAATAGGATAGTTCAATTGTTAGTGTATTTCTTAGTTTATGTAATGTTTTAGATTTGGCTGTGTTAAGTAATGTCATAATAATTATGTTGATTGTGTGTAACATTTATCATTCTGCAGAGATTTTTATAGCGTACCTAAATAAAAAAATGTTAAATAATATATTACTAGCTAATAGCTATGTATTTAATTAGGTTTAATAATTATTGCAATATAATACACATTTCTTATCTTTAATATTTCTAAAAAACATCTACTTTCGAATAATTTGAATTTTTAACTTACCTCTGTTTTTCTTAATGTCTTTATTAAAACAAAGCTTTGAATTAAAATATTTATTTGATATTTCATATATAAGGCCTTATTATGATTTAGGTACAACAAAACATTTTAATATCTACACACTATATTCATATTCCATGACTTTAGTCTGACGAAAAGTAATAATATGTTTAGTAATTTAAAAGACAAGAAATATATTATGTGTATAAGTACCTAACCTGTGCCTTATTCAAAATATATAATTATATACTTCCCTAAAAATAATAAAATCAAATTATTAGTATTAATTTTTATATTATAACTATTACAATACAATATTTAAATGTACATAAAAGTATCCATTGTTTGCTCATTTTGTGTTACTATAAATATAATAAAAATAATAATGACATCTACATACAATATTATTTTATGCCTTGTTTAATTATTGTGTGAAATGATTTATGATACAGAATATATTCTTATTTCATGAATAATGTATTTTATTAGAATTTAGTTTTAGAAGACCCAATAGATGCCTGATTAAATAAGTATAGGTACTAATTTAAATTACAAAAACAAAAGTACATGATTAATTTATTAATTTCATTCTTCAATAGGCCGATTTTTCAATCGCAAAATAAGTCTTATCGCTACATAATGTATGATGGGTGTAACTGATAAATGACAATTTTTGTTCTGCAAATCTGCTAAACTGGTAAAATTCGTAAGTTTTTTGGCGATTGCAAAATCAGCCCTTACCTATGAATGCATAGGACATTTATTATGCATACTTATATATTATTATTCATATTATTGTCTCCAGAGTAAGTTGTTTAATGTAATATCCCCGAATCATAATATTATAGTCTCGAAATACATTTACACTAGTAATATATCAGTTTGTTAAACCAACGACCAAAGTTCTGCCTTCTGATACAATATTTCCTGAATTCGTCAAATACAAACATAAATGCCGCAAAAGGTAGCGCCAAAAACCACCTGCAAAATTATTGTTTTATCAATGTTCAAATACATAAATAAAGAAATATCTAATAGTACCTACTCCTATACACAGTTTAAAAATTCTTACCATCTTAATCGGAGAGGATATGTGCGAAAAAATGTATTAACACCAGGCACATAGCACACCGCACAAGCAAGCATTAATTCTACCAACAATCCCATTTTCAAAACGTTGTTTTTCATACCTAAAAGTTTTCAAAAAAAATCACGTCCATCACTCTATATTCGGGAAATGAAGTAATTTTTGTAAAATATGCATTAAAAAAATATACTGCATTGATCCAAGAAAGCTATCATGCTGGTTATTTACTTGTACCTACTGATCTAGAAAGTTGTCTAAATTATAAAATGATTCTTGCTTTTGACTTATCAATGAAGTTTTTAAAAACTACTAACCGACATGGAACAGGGAGTTGTATCTGGTTTTACAGATAACGCCATTCATCATTTGCGTAATGACAACAGCCACGAAGTAAGCCGCCTGACATGCCCTCTCTAATTCTTTCCGCTCCGCATACGTCCATTCTTGACCTAGAGAGTCCTCGACGTCACTTACTGCCTCGTTGTCCCATCGTTCTCGTATACCTTCAAAATGTTATTGGCTTTACAGAACTTGATAAGCTAAATTGATAAATATAAGAAGACTAGAGGATGCCCGCAACTTCGTCCCCGTGGATTTAGTTTTTTATAGATCCCGTGGGAACTGTTTGATTTTCAGGGATAAAAAGTTGCTATTCCGATTACAGGGACGCAAGCTACTTCGGTACCAAATTTCATACAAATCGGTTACTAAACCGATTTGTATGAAATTTGGATGGGTCTTTAGGGATCCCGCGGGAACTCTTTGATTTTCCGGGATAAAAAGTATCATATGTCCGTCCCCGGGATATAAGCTAACCCTGTATCAAGTTTCGTCAGAATCGGTTACACTGTTGGGCCGTGAAAAGGTAGCAGACAGATAGACAGACAGACACACTTTCGCATTTATAATATTAAGTATGGATAATTATTACCAAACAGACTAGAAGGATAAAAGCCATGTTCAGCCATAACGATGAAGTAGGCGAACATGCCGGCGGCGAATTCAACGAGGCCAAGATGTCCATATGCTAGGCGCAACATGCTAGCTGACACAAGGGGATCAGAGGTTCGAGGCGGTCGGGCCATTACATCTTGTTCTGCTTGCTCGTAGGATAATGATACTGCTGGCCACATGTCAGTCCCGAGGTCCACACATAATATTGTCATCACCCCTTATAAAAAAGATATACTAAATATTAAAAGTTCAGAAGTGGGATTCTTTATCCATGTTTCTATGAAGTGGTCTTATCATCAAAAACTAAAATCATTTACAAAATCATACCCAGCGGTAGTGGAATGGAGAAGAGGATAAACATTAACACAGGAATAATTTCAGGAACGTTCGATATAAGGATGTAGCAAACAGATTTTTTTAAATTATCGAATATCTTTCGTCCTTCTTCTATCCCAGTTACTATTGTCGCAAAGTTGTCATCCATCAAAATTATATCTGCAGTTTGTTTGGATACCTGTATTTCAATAAATATTTCTAAATCTTCATGATGCGATGTAATTATCAAATAATACCTACTCATATAACGTACCTAATAGTTGAGTTTCTTTATGTTGCATTAAAGTTTTCAACTTACTTGCGAGCCAGTTATTCCCATGGAAATTCCTATGTCTGCGCGTCTTAAGGCCGGTGCATCATTTACACCATCGCCTGTTACAGCTACTACCCCGCCTTGTCTTTGACATGCTTCAACAATTGTTAGTTTTTGGGTTGGAGAAGTGCGCGCAAATACTACAGAATAAAATAAATTCAAAATTTAAAAACACCCGACACAAAACTCTAAAAAGAAAATAACTTTCAAACGGCTGAACCAATTATCTTGGATTATAGCTAAGAACACTCTCGATCAAGCTACCTTTCAAACAAAAAAAAAACTAAATTGAAATCGGTCATTCGTTTAGGAGCTATGATGCCACAGACAGATACACAAACACACAGATACACAGATACACACGTCAAACTTATAACACCCCTCCTTTTGGGTCGGGGGTTAAAAACAAATTACTTTCTACAAACATTTCATAAGAAAATACAAAAGTTGTTTGGTCGTTAATTGTATGATAACTACGTGAAAGTTAGTAATTGTAATTAAGTACCTAGATTCATATCCACTTTACCTATTTCGTAGTGTTTTTCCAAAGTTAAATATAGTAAATCAGGCGTCATATTTCTCAGATCAGTACCAGTGACAACATGACAATCGGGTGTAGTGGCAATACCCACTTCAGAAGCTACGGCTCGAGCAGTGGCTGGGTGGTCTCCAGTCACCATCATCACTCGTACTCCTGCTTCGCGTACACGTTGTATTGCAAAGCGGACCTTTTATGGTTTTGTATAGTTAGAATTATTTCAGTTTTCATTTAACTAATATTTACCAAACTTAAATTGCTCGTCCTAATTACCTCCTCTCTAGGTGGATCTTTTAAACCAATGAGTCCCAGAAACCGCAGGTTATCAAGTGGAAAATTTACGTTTTCTGTATCAAACTTATAATCTAATGGGAATTCTTCCGGATCTAAAACGCAATCTGCGAATGCCAAGATCCGTTCACCTGTAAACACGATGCAATGAAATCTTAAATTAGCTTAGCTTTTTTTTTAGTAATCTTAGTATCATATTTTTATAATGGTTTATAGAATTACCAGTATTTGCCAAGTTCTCAATTGCTACGTTGGCAGCTTCTTTGATTTCGGTACTCATATCTGTTATCTCGTTGTTAACAATAATTGACAAACATCTAGAAACTATGCACTCGGGGGCCCCTTTTATTACTACAAGAAATTTCGAGGTAGATGTATCCAAATGAACGCTAACCTATAAAGCAGATTTCAAAAAACAAGTAAATTCATACTTAATCTTAGGTATTTTAAGACTTATCAACAGGCAATGAATTATACAAACTACTTTGAATAAGATATAATCAACTTTCTAACTTACTTGATACTTATTCACTGAATTAAAAGGAATTTCGGCGACTTTAGGGTACATTTTCCTAATAGCGATAGGATCATCAAAATTTATTAAGAAGTTCAATATAGCTTTTTCCGAAGCATCACCGCGCATAACTCCACTCGAAGAAACAGATGCGTTGCTGCACAAAGCTCCACATACTTTTAGGGAAATGAATGCTATCAAACAAATACCTTTTTCTTTATCGTGTCACTAAATTAAACTCTATATTAAAAAAAAATATTGGTTGTCTGTAAAGTCGGTTTACTGACGATAGTTGAACGTGACAACAAAGGCCGATTGTGCTTCTTTGTCGCTCGTTCCGCGCTCTCGCTTGCACTTCAAGCCTTACATGGAACGCCTCAGAGCGAGGTAACGCCGCATGAGTCATGTTTTTTCGTGTTATAATAAATAAATAATTATAAGACGTTGTCACTTCAAAAATGTATTCATAAAATAAGGTATAGGCACCTTGATTGTTTTGTAATGAAGCTGAAAATATTGAATTTGTTAATAAATTTATTGCTAAATCATATGTACGTCATCTAATTTACATGCAAAAATATCCTACAATCGAAATCGTCGTCCAATACTGAGTACGTTTTATCCGGCATCCAAATATGACGAACGCACATTTTATTCTCCGTTAAAGTGCCAGTTTTGTCAGAACAGATTGTTGTACAGGCGCCGAGTGCTTCAATTGCTTCTAGATTCTTTATAAGACATTGTTTTGCAACCATGCGTTTTGCTGTTAGCGTCAAAGAAGCCGTTACAGTTGGTTGTAATCCTGACGAAAATCGAGAAGAAGTTAAAGTAAATTAAATATTGCACATACTGTGCATCTTATAAGAATAGTGATGACACCAGGAGTAGATTAGTCATTACTCATTAGTGTAGGTATGCAAGATTACAGCAACGTAAGATAAACTATTCTAACCTTCAGGAATATTAGCAACAATAATTCCAATGACAAATACAGTTGTTTGCATAAAAGGATATCCAAGTGCAAGGCTGGCACCGGCGATGAAAACGCCTAAACCAATTGCCCAGGCAGACATACAACGCATGAAACGGCGAATCTCTCGAGACAATGGTGACGGAGCGGGTTTTAAACGTGCAGCTAGCCCAGCTACGCGACCTAAAGCGGTTAGATCTCCACAGCATATAACAACTCCTTAGGGGGAAAGAAAGAAAAGAATAAAAATTTATTTATCCACAATAAATAAAGGTAAAGTGTAAAATTTGGATGACCTTGCGTAAATTAAAGACTTAAATAATAACGACACCCAAAAAACCGGCCAAGTGCGAGTCAGACTCGCGCACTGAGGGTTCCGTACTCGGGTATTTTTTCCAACATTTTCGCGATAAATCAAAAACTATTATACATAAAAAAACAGAATTTACAGGTAAAGCCCTTTCATATGATACCCCACATGGCATAATTACCTTACTTTGAAAATTGAAACACATTTCAACTTCTTTTTAATGATGTAACCACACTTTCGCGGTTTTCAGATTTATTCCTGTACTTATGCTATAAGACCTACCTACCTGCCAAATTTCATGATTCTAGGTCAACGGGAAGTACCCTATAGGTTTTCTTGACAGACACGACGGACGCACGGATAGACAGACAGACAACAAAGTGATCTTATAAAAGTTCCGTTTTTCCTTTTGAGGTACGGAACCCTAAAACATTACTTGTATTCACAAACGATGCTTAGTATAAATAAATAGGTACTTGAACAATAAGAAGGCGAAAAAATGAAATGAAAACTAAGAAAGACCTTTCGCCCATCCTTCTACGCAAAGAGCAGAAGAGAATGCGACGTTGGGCGATTCCAATATGTTTGGCGTGCCATCTGTATTACTTCGCGATACTGCTATGCATTCGCCAGTCAATGAGGAGTTATCGACCTGGAATTTTCATATTCAAAATATAAATCAGTAGATACCGGTAAAGTCAGGTTAAATAAGCAGACCCTGGTTAAAATGCCTAGAAAAAGTATTGAAATAAACGAAGTAACTTACTATCATGGAGTTGTAGAAACCCCCTAACTTTATGGTTTAATGGGTCGACCACAAAAGAATTTAAATTAAAATATAAAACTAAATACTTTAAATCCTTTGCTTTCAATGATTCGTATATCCGCTGGTATAACATCACCGATTTCCACATAAACTATGTCTCCTTTGACTAAATTATGCACTTCGGTATCCGTAGTTAATACACCGTCCCGCGTACATTTCGCGTACATCGGTATCATACTGTTGAACGTTTTCAAGATCTGTAGAACATATTTTGATTTGCCTAAAAAAGTACGTACCTACCTTCTTCCTTAACTAGTTAGGTAGGTATATACCGACTTTACTCCTAAAAATTAGCAACCAAAACCAAGCCAGAACCTTCAAAATTACCTCTAAAGTCCATTTTTAACCCCGACCCAAAAATAGGGGTGTTATAAGTTTGACGTGTGTATCTGTCTGTGGCATCGTAGCTCCTAAAGTAATGAACCTATTTTAATTTAGTTTTTTTGTTTGAAATGTGGCTTGACCGAGAGTGTTCTTAGCTATAATCCAAGAAAATCGGTTCAGCCGTTTAAAAGTTATCAGCTCTTTTCTAGTTACTGTAACCTTCACTTGTCGGGGGTGTTAAATTTTTAATTTACACTTGCGAATTCGGTAATTAATTTAACAATCAACTTATTTTAATAATTGGATGAAAATAATTATGATAGATAATTATCAAAAGACCATTGCGAATCACTAAACTTTAAAATTTCAAAAACTTGTAAGAATAAATTTAATAACTAAGTAAATTTTTTACAAACCTGAGAACTTTTGTAGTTCTGAAAAAAACTGAAAAGTCCGCATATGAGGTCTACTGCTATAAGTACGCATCCTAGATAAAGGTTATCAGGGCGAGGATCTGGCTTCGTAGATAGTTCTATTAGATATGCGGTTAGACATAGTATAGCACCAAGCCATATTACAATTGAAAATCCTGAAAACGTATGTATAAGTATCTTTAAACATTCCTTAAAAAACAGTTTTGATCAATTTGGACTTACCAGTACATAAAGATTTGAATAGTAAACGTGGCCATAAAAACTGTGTAGTTGGTGTGAGCGTGTTTGGGCCATAATACTCCAATAACTCTTTTGCTCTGTTATTAGTTAAACCATTTATTGGATCTGTACCCAATAAGGTGTAAAGATTTTCTAAAAAGTTCAAAAGGTATAGATGTATTTGTCGTCAAAGTAGAATAATTAGTTTAATTTTTACTGTTTTGCAAGTCTATGGGTTTAATTTTCGGCGTTAAGAACATAGGATACCCTAATGGTTAAAATAATAAAATTAGTAATTAATAGTATATTGTTATGCTTACTAAGTGGTATCAAATGAGTATCGGTCTGTATCTCTTGCTTTAGAACACTTAATCGAGTAGAACTTAGATCCCTAGATCTTAAACCTCTGGGATTTGTAGGGCGGAAAAGATCTGATATCGAAGATAAACTAGAACTTTTAGAATTCATGATTTTTTCTAGTTTTAAATTCCTAAGATATTTTATTTATAGGTAAAATATGAACCTAATCAAGATGGTCGAATCGCGAACTAGACTACCGCGACTTTATAAAGTATAAAAATATTTCGCATTTTATTTGTTTTTAAGTTTCCGTACCTCAAACGGAAAAACGGAACTCTTATAGGATCACTTTGTTTGTCTGTCTGTCTGTCCGTCGTCTGTCAAGAAAACCTATAGGGTACTTCCCGTTGACCTAGAATCAGCAGGTAGGTAGGTCTTATAACGCAAGTAAAGGAATAAATCCGAAAGCCGTGAATTCGTGGTTAGGTACATCATTTAAAAAAAAATGTGTTTCAGTTTTCAAAGTAGGATAATTATACCCAGGGGGGTATCATATGACAGGGCTTTACCTGTATATCCTAAAACAGATTTTCATTTATTTTTATGCATAATAGTTTTTGACTTATCGTGCAAAATGTCGGAAAAATTACCCGAGTACGGAACCCTCGGTGTGCGAGTCTGACTCGCACTTGGCCGGTTTTTTTTTAATACGAACAGCAAAATTCGTAATACAATCTCATTGCGAATAAACACTGTACCTTTACAGTACACCAACCAACCACTGTATCTTTATAGTAACCAACTCAGTTATGCGTTATGCCTTCATAACGCATAACTGAGATGGTTCCTGCGGTAGTGGAGCGGTGCGGGAGGGGTGTGATAATGCGATGCAGGAGGAGGAGGAGGAGGAGGAGGAGGCGGAGGATTCGTCAACTTGTGACAGTTGTCACCCACCCACACCACTAACGCAGGAGCCTACTCGGTACACGCTATGCCTGTAATTGGCAATCCATTTCATACCTCCTAAATCTTTTCGATTTCTTGTTTAAGTAGGTACTATGTCGACAGCAAAGATGATTTTTAAATGCATAAAGTTTTACTTTACTCAATATATATTTCATTTAACAATATACTATACACAATATGTTTGCCATAATATTTATAATTCCATAACTACCCAAAGCGTTTTTTTGTAAAAAGTCTTAAGAGGGAATATCCAATCCAACCTTCAAGATATATTTGTCAATTTCTTTGACTATATTTTATAACTTGCTCGCATTGTTGGAAATCTTCCTTAGCTCTTCTATCTCAATCGCATTAGTCTTTAATAAATCTTCTATATAGGTTCTTCTCATCAAACTTTTCGTAGTTATCACAGAATGTTCGGGCAAATTAGAAATTTCTGTTATCTTCTCCCATGCTTTCTGCTGTAACTCTTCTGTTTTGTAAAGATTACTGATTAAGCCGCATTCTAAAGCTTCTTTGGCTGGCATTTTATAGTTTAATAGTAATAACTCCATAGCCTGAAAAATAAGAAGGTACTAGTTATTATTACTCCGTTGCGCCTAATTTTGCGTTTAAAGATTTGTATGGCTATTATTTCACTCCTATTTCTGACGATAATATTTGAATATTAAAGTTTTCTATATTAATTTTTCGTCTATTTCTTCGACCATGTACATTGCAAAACTGCCATCTTATGATTCTACTAGGTATTTATTGGGTATATTGTTTTTGATTTCCAAAAAGTAAATGGCACATCTGAAACAAACGACTCTTACCTTTCTTGCGCCAATCAATCTTGGGAATGTAAAAGACGAGCATCCTTCAGCAACGATATTTAATTTTGTGAATGGTGTATAAAAGTAAGCCTGAAAAATCCAATTGTTTGTTATAATTTGATTTTTCTAGAGATTGATGGTAATGGTATTTGTGTCATTTATGAGGACAGTAAATGTGATATTTGTGTCATGTGTGAAATCAGTAGGTAACGGTGATAATAACAAGAATTACCTACCCAGCTGAGTATGTTGTGGGTTTCTTGTAAGACCTATCACCCCGCGGGGGCGCATTTGGAGCCCTCGTAGTTTTAAGTTTACGTAATTATTACACAACTGACAATCAAAAAGTGTACCTATCTACCCATTATGATTAACAAGTGTAAATTAAAAATTTATAACACCCCCGACGATCCAAAGTATCTGAGTTTTCAAAACATCATTTTCAAATAAATAATTATGTATTTAGGCAACGTCCATCTTGACAGCTTGACATTTGTCTATTGACATAATATTATGAACCTAACGTTTATCTAACCTTCTTTTCTACAAGAAAACTAGAAAAGAGCTGATAACTCTTAAACGGCTGAACCAATTTTTTTAGATTATAGCTAAGAACACTCTCGATCAAGCCACCTTTCAAACAAAAAAAACTAAATTAAAATCGGTTCATTCGTTTAGGCGCTACGATGCCACAGACAGATACACAGATACACAGAAACACAGATACACAGATACACAGATACACAGATACACAGACACACAGATACACAGATACACACGTCAAACTTATAACACCCCTCTTTTTGGGTCGGGGGTTAAAAATAGTACCCATTTTGATTAAAAGGCTTTGACTTTAACAGTTAAACTCACGTTTTCAGAAGCAAATACGAAATCAAACAACGGTAGTGTGGTAACTGCTATTCCTACAGCTGGTCCATTAACAACTGCTATCAGCAGCTTTGGGAATGTTATGAAAGCTTTTATGAATTCTTCTAAAACTTGCAAAAAGTCCGCTTCTCTAGATGCTACCAGATCGTTTCCACTGCTGTAGAAATCGCCTGTACCGGTTAACACAATTATTGAAATACTATTATCAGTGGCTGCATCGTTAAGTATTTTTGTTAATTGGACATACATAGGATAATCTATAGCATTTTTTCTACGTGGTTTGTTCAATCTCACAACTTTGATGTTATCTTTGATCGATTCGATAATGGTTTCATTATCCATTTTCCTTGCATTCTGAAACAAAAAATCAAATTAACTTGTGTCTACCTTCTTTTAGTATAGATATTTGTAGCTATCTCATATTAACATATTAAGTATAACACTTTTTTGTGATAATGTAATAAAAAAATCACGGTTTTCTGATTTTTCCCTTTAGAGCTCGTTCACACAGGCTGCGTAAGCGTTGCGTAGGTAAGCGTAGACGTAGCGCGTACCGTTGCATTGTTATGTATGAAACATGGCATACCGCTTGCGTGGCGTGAACGTTCACGTAGACGTAATGCGTGCAGTTACGTCTATTGGTTCACGCGCGTCACTACGCACGTGTCACGTGTACGTGCTGCATACGCAATTGGTGTGAATCGGCCATTAGTTGTGTTATAAAACATGGCCAACTGCCAAATTTTATGTTAACGTAAAGTACCCATATCGATTGTGATTTCCTTGACGAGATTTGACAGACATACAAACAGACTGGCAACGAAGCGATCCTATATGAATCCTAACAATTGTCTAGAAACCTCAGTGATTTTAAAATACCTATTTAGTTAGCAAGATTACTCGAGGGGTAAACCAATTTTTTTTGACTCACGGTTTTTATGTTCAGAGGGTAGACCGTATCTACCCTGAATTTTTTTCTAAATCAAGGCCGGCAACGACGCATCGTTGGCAACGCATCTGGTGCTGCAAATGTTCATGGGCAGCAGTCTCTGGTATATAGTGTTATTATCTATGGGCGGGCAGTAATACTCTATGGCGGTAATCACTAAACATCAGGTGACCCGCCTGCTAGTTTGCTCGCCATTTTTTTTATTAAAAAAAATTATACGTGCCTCTGTATAATGGTATTAAATGGATGGAAATTACAAGGGTTCTTGGTTTTACTGCAGAACTCTATAAGTTGGTAGGTAGGTAATGCAAATCACAAATGGCTATAGATTCTATGTACACCGTATCTACCTAGTTACCTCTAATAATAAACAATAAAATTGGTACCTAGTTAGTAACTAGGTATTTATAAATCTAAGTCACAAAGTAATAAATACTATTGGTACGTTCATTGGAATCATTTATTCGTAGTAGGTACATAAAACCTTACCGTATTAAAACCTTGCACAATATTAATTATTTTGTCCAGATTATATACACAACATTATTGATTGTACCTTGTATGAAGTGGGATAAATTTGTACAATCAAAGTGCTTATATACTGTACAGGTATATTTGTACAGATATTTGATGTATATATATATGATGTTGCTGGATATATAGTAGCGCCGTGTTCTCTACCAGGGTAGTAATAAAAACAAAAGAAATGAACACTAAAAAAATATATATTATAATTCACTATTTAAAGTTACAATTTCTTTGGAAAGTACTACACGCTACAACGGGCTAGATGCAACTAACGAATTACGCTACGTCGTCGCACGCGTAGCCTCTAAAATGATTACTCGCTAGTGCCTCTACATCACACCACCCCAAATTTTTATCTTAATAAAAATTAACTAAATACAAATTTCCGCAACCTTAATTTTATTTCACAATATTCGTTCTTTATTTTTCGACAACCCTAGCAATGTTTCCGATCCGCTTACCCAACGAATCATAATTTAAACACGTCACCCAGTTAAAGTGTTCCTTTGATTCGATACATGGTACATCTCTTAACACATCATACTTGAGATGAGTCACTACAACTTGAGCGGGTGGCGACGGGGTCGCTGTGGCAAGTCCACTTACAATTGTTGCTATTCCCACGCCATCCAGCCTTCGTTGCACTCAACGCTTCGAATGTTTGTTACATTACATTTTACATTTACACACTATCCAATAAACTATAACAATCGTCAACCACTCTAACACTCCCAATAATAAGGTTTAGTTATGTCTTCTAATGAAAAATAATATATGCGGATCGGGGCCATTTTACAATACTTATTTCGTAATGCTTATTGCTTAATTGCTAGTTGATACTCAAATTATTCTACTGATACCTAACGGGCGTTTTGCTGACTCTCCCACTCCGAGTAGTACGGATTGTATGAGTCGGCAAAACGTCATCGTCACTAAATCTACATTTTTTCTTACATGACGTTTCACCCGGCGTTTGTCGTGGATTTTCGATATCCAGGACAAAAGCCGGTTTCAACCTGTCAATAGAAATATGGGCTTGTCTATTGGGTAACTGTACTAAGTATGCTTTTTCCAACCGCTTTATGACGTCATAGGGACCGTCATACGGTGGTTGTAGACACTTACGCATTACATCGTTTCTAACAAAAACTTTTTTACAGTCTTTTAAAGCAGGGTGTACAAAAATAGTCCGAGAGTCTCTGTGTGTCTCGGGTTTCGGTCTTAAATTACTAATTACCTGTTTCAACTGCTTTAGGTACTCCTCACCGTCCGTTATCTTACTATCCGATGGTTCGAAAAATTCTCCAGGGAGCCTCAGAGTTCGCCCGAAGGTTAATTCCGCGGCACTTACCCCTGTGTCACTGCGTGGTGCTGCACGTAGTCCCATCATAATGGTGTGCATTTTTTCAACCCACGATCTATTGTCCTTTAATCTCGCCATTAAGGCGGTCTTAAAACTACGATGCCATCGTTCGATCATGCCATTACTTTGTGGATGGTACGGTGTCGTCCTAAACTTATGAACTCCTAAATAATTCATTAAATGCCTAAAGAGACTGCTCTCAAACTGCTTTCCTTGATCTGATCTCAAATTAATAAAACACCCATGTCTAGTAATCCATCCTTCATACACGAGTTTGGCTACTGTCTTCGCACAAATATCTTTAATTGGAAATGCTTCTGGCCAACCTGTTTCTCTATCGATCATTGTAAGACAATACCTGTAGCCTTCCTCTGAAATAGTGAATGGACCTGTAATGTCAATGTGTAAATGACACATTCTATCTACTTTTGCAAATTGCCCTAAAGGTGACATAGTGTGTCTGTGAACCTTTGCTTTTTGACACTCTATGCACGACCTAGCCCAAATACCTATATCTTTATTCATCCCAGGCCAAAAATAATTATTAGTTACCATTTTCCTTGTTGTTCTAATGCCAGGATGGCTTAGGTTATGTATTGTTTCGTATGCGATACGCCTAAACTTTTTTGGTAAGTAAGGCCTAGCCTTATCGCCTCGCAAGTTACAAACAATCGGCTTATTTACACTCGGCAAGTCTATTTTTATTAGTTTCGTATTACCGTTTCTTGTTCCTAGCAATTCTGTGAGCTCTTTGTCGTTGGCTTGCGCAATAGCCACTTCTGTGAAGTCAAGTACAGACGGGCACGAAATTGTTTCAACGCGCGATAACGCGTCCGCAGGCGCGTTCTCTTCGCCTTTTGTATAGCGTATATCCGTCGTGAACTCACTAATAAATAATAACTGACGGGTCCTTCGCGGCGTTTCTTTACTACTACTTAGCTTTTTAAACGCAAACGTTAACGGCTTATGATCTGTATACAAAACGAGATCTCTACCTTCGAACATGTTCCTAAAATATTGCACTGACAAATAAAGCGAAAGTAACTCCCTGTCGTAGGTACTGTACTTTTGTTGCGTGTCAGTCAATTTTTTCGAAAAATAACCTAACGGAACCCATTCGTTATTTACTCTTTGTTGCAATGTGCCTCCAACGCAAGTATTTGACGCGTCTGCCATTATAGCAAGCACTTGACCTGAAATCGGATACGCTAACAAAGCAGCGTTCTGTAAATTCAACTTGCATTGTTCGAAAGCTTGAATAGCACTTTCTGTCCACACTATACTACTTTTGTCACGTTTCTTTGCTCCGTGAAGATACTTATTTAATTCAGCTTGATATTCGGCTGCCTGACGCAAATGACTTCTATAGAAATTTACCATGCCTAGAAATCTACGAAGTTCCTCTACCGTTTTCGGTCTGGGAAAGTCTACAATGGCTTGGACCTTGCTTGGCAACGGCCTTAAGCCACTGGCTGACACCTCATGACCCAAAAACTCAACTTTATCTTGTGAAAACGCACACTTTGCTAAATTAATAGTTAACCCAACTTGTTGTAGTCTTTCAAAAACGGCCTCTAAATGTTTTTCGTGGAGCGAACTATTTTCGCTAGCTATTATTAAATCATCTAAGTATGAAAAAACAAATTCTGCTTTATAATTCGCACAATCCGGGTTATTTTGTTGAAAATTTGCCTCTAAATTCTGTAAAACATAATTATTCATGAAACGTTGAAACGTTTGTGCTGCGTTTCTTAAACCGAAAGACATACATGGCCATTCAAACAAACCAAAAGGTGTAATGATAGCTGTTTTCTCCACGTCCTCCTCTGCTATCGGAATAAAATGATACGCTCGGTTAATATCAATCCTGCTAAATACTTTCTTATCGGCTAAAATAAACGTAAAATCCTTTATGTGAGGAATTGGGTATCTATCAGGCTTCGTAATTGCATTCAGCGCTCTATAGTCTCCACACGGCCTTATATTACCATCTTTTTTAGGTACGACGTGTAGAGGACTCGCCCACGCACTCTTTGACGGGCGGCAAATACCCATTTCCTGCATAAGGCGAAATTCTTCTCTTACCTTTTTAAATTGGTCCGGCGGCAGCGGCCTTGGGCGCGCATGCACCGGAGGACCTGAAGTCTCGATGTGGTGTCTTACGCTGTGACGTGGTGGTTCTTTGAACGTCGCTGGCATTGTCAATTCTGGGAACCTACTTAGGAGAGAATAACATGGATGCGACTCGGCTATAGTAAAAATAGATGAATGCTCCGAGTTTACTATAGT
Source organism: Maniola jurtina (assembly GCF_905333055.1). Classification (NCBI taxonomy): domain Eukaryota; kingdom Metazoa; phylum Arthropoda; class Insecta; order Lepidoptera; family Nymphalidae; genus Maniola; species Maniola jurtina. The sequence goes on along the minus strand of NC_060037.1, from coordinate 6,841,117 downwards.
GGAAATTACATACATGTTAGTCTCCTGATCTAACAATCGTCTGTTTCTTAAGTCTACTAACAAATTATACTTAGCTAAAAAATCCGCACCTAAAATGGGTTGTTTAACGTCGGCTATTACAAAAGTCCACTTAAACGCACGACGCAATCTTAAATTTAACACTAGAGTCTTTGTTCCGAAAGTTTGTATTTCACTACCATTCGCGGCATAAAGTTTGTATTTATTATTCATTGCACTGTCACACACTGATTTATAACTTTTAGGCAACACTGAAATGTTCGCACCTGTGTCTATTAAATAACGTATGCCATTTTCCTTATCCGTAATACATAAACGGTGGTTCCCTAATTCGACGCAGGTACCCACCGGTTCCACCTGCATCTCCACTAGTTTTCCTGCTTCGTATTCCAGGTGCACGGCTGTTCACAGCGATTAGCTCTCTGCCTGTATCTAAAATGATGCACGCAGAGCCAGTCCGGGCTATCCGGGGTACGTCTGGATCTGTTTTCCTCTCGTCCTCGGGAACGCGAACGACCACGGAAACCTCCGCGACCTCGCCTGCCTCGCCAACTGTGTCTGGACCTGTCCAGCTGGTCCAACCTTGCATGTATCCTGGCTATTTCAGCTGCCATCGACGAAGTTCCGGGTACCGCCTCCTTAACTGCCACTTCTGCTATCAGTTGGGACTTCATAGTTTCCATTACTTTGTCAGCAATCACGGCTAGTCTATCTAGATCTTTAGCTTCTGTCGCAGCCAGAACGCCTCGTGCTGCTGCTGGTAGCAGGTTCTGCCATAAAACGCTTAGGGTCTCATTATTAATTTTACCCCTGGCCAGATCCTGCATCTTTCGGAGGAGGTGGCTGGGTTTCTGATCACCCAGTTCCATCTTCCCGATGAGCTTCTGTATCTGGCGGTTCTCCGACTCTTCATACATGTTCAGCAACCTTTCTTTAAGTACCTCGTACTTACGCTCTTCCGGAGGATTGATGAGGATGTCCGTCACTTGTTGTATGACATCCTTACCCAGCTTGGATACCACTATATTATACCTGGATGCGTCTCCTTGTTTTTGTGGTGCCAGTATTGCTTCCAGCTGGATAAACCAGACCCTAGGTTGGTCGGTCCAAAACTCCGGGATCTTCGACGTGATAGATATCGACGCTAAATACGTGTCTTCATCCTTCACTACTGTCGTAGGTTGCGCCATTTTTAAAGTTTTTTAGTTTTTCACTTCCTACGTGTTAATTTGAGTTGCCCTAGCTTACGTTACTTTACTTTATTTTAATTAAGAAAATTAACACGCGCTACCCTGGTAGTTCAAAGTCCGAGTCACCAATGTACAGGTATATTTGTACAGATATTTGATGTATATATATATGATGTTGCTGGATATATAGTAGCGCCGTGTTCTCTACCAGGGTAGTAATAAAAACAAAAGAAATGAACACTAAAAAAATATATATTATAATTCACTATTTAAAGTTACAATTTCTTTGGAAAGTACTACACGCTACAACGGGCTAGATGCAACTAACGAATTACGCTACGTCGTCGCACGCGTAGCCTCTAAAATGATTACTCGCTAGTGCCTCTACATATACTATCTCTATGTGCAAACCAAACAAAATTTTTTTTTTAATTTATTTTAGGGCCCTGAATGTCACTCTTTTAAGGCCAACAAAAAATTAATATTGTGTACCTATGGATCCACGGAATAGAATTCTACCCTCTTTTATCTAATCAAAGACTACCCTTATCTACCTAAAAAATACGTACTCTGTGGTAGCAACAATTTTTTTTGTAGATCTATGGAGTGTAGAGCCAAAGATATTATATCTTATGGAGCCATATAATACCTATCACTATCTCGGGGGAAAAGTTGAAAAAGTGTCCAATAGAAACAGTAAATAGTATTTAGTTCAAAAACCCATCAATTTGTTGCTAGCGTAGGAGTTGGTGTGGTCATGGTGTGGTATGCTTAGCTGTCGATTCACAATATTTAACATGTTTACAATGTTACCCGTGACGGCTGTGTGACTAGTCTCAAAAGAGCTAGTACCCAGAGCCGTAAAGCCAGTTGTAAAAAAACCTGCCAAGTGCGAGTCAGACTCGCGCACTGAGGGTTCCGTACTTTAATTTTTTTTGAATGATGCAACTACAAATTCATAGTTTTCGGATTTTTCCTTTACTTGTGCTATAAGACCTCCCTACTTGCCAAATTTCATGATTCTAGGTCAACGGGTAGTACCCTATATAGATTTTCTTGACGGACACGACTGACGGACAGACAGACAAAACAAAGTGATTCTATAAGCGTTCGTTTTCCTTTTGTGGTACGGAACCCTAAAAGTGTGACATTGACATTTGATATAAAGATGGTTGACATTTGTTTGACCTTTCGGGTTTCAGGTTTTCAAATTTTGTAAAGGTAGGTTACATTGAAATGGTTCTGCTTTTTATTTTAAAATATTAAGAGACAATTGCTTTTTTAAGTTTGATAAACAGTACCACAATGTTACGACGATTTAATAAAGTTTTAAACTATAACTTCTGTTATATTAGTAGGATACATAGTAGCAGCAAAGCCTGTAAGCCAGCATTAAAAATCACCAAGAAAATGTTTAAATCAGCTGTTTTCAATCTTCAAGAAGCAACTGCAGATCAAGTACAAGAGTTTTTAAATTCTTTTGATACAGTTTTAAGTGATTGTGATGGTAAGTACTCAAAAAAAATTACATTTACAGGACCAATATTGTAATTTCCACTAGCTCACCATTTCTGCATCACTATTTTAGTCATATGCGTAAATATCACTGGAAAAATATAAGCTTGTTATTACATTGAATTTAATAACATTCTAGCAGAGGATTTTCATTTCTAGAACTTAGTGTTTTTACTACAAAATTCACATAACCTGACCTGAGTAAAAGAGATGGATGTTTACTGAAAGAGTTTAGTTTGTAGATTACAAATATTATATAAGCTTTTCCAAGCTTTTGTATTTGTAATTATCAAGTAGTTTTTAGCAATTTTTGGACACTTAATTTATGTGGTCTGCTGCTCCATACACAAACTCCAACACAATGACATTCTACTAATTATTTAAAAACTTATTCTGCATCTTGGATGAATATTTCTGCATCTGGTTATTATTAATTTAGATGTGTCAAGTGTCAACACATATTATTATGCAGATATTTTAAAGGTCAGCAAGTGTAACTATAGCTTTATTTTTAAGGTGTGTTATGGATAAATAATAACGCAATTGCTGGTTCACCAGAAGCTATGAATTACTTCCGCAAGATGGGCAAAAGAATATTTTATGTCACCAATAACTCCACTAAAATCCGTAGTGATTTTGCAGTGAAAGCTCAAGAGTTAGGATACATTGCTGAGCCGGTAAGAACACGACTTTTAGGTGCCATTTCCACGGACGAGAGAATCGCGGCGATAATCCCGTCATACCACCAAATTCGATACAACTCTTATAGACTAATCCCTAATATTATCTCTGACAATAATTGGTCGGACTCCTTGTGATTCCCTCGCTTGTGAAGGTGGTGCCTTAAGAATAATTTTAATAATATTTCTCTTTAACATCCAAATCTTGTAAATAACCTGGCAAATAAACTGGAGGTAGAAGGCAGCTTTTGATTCTGCAGAAACTGTTACATTCCTGTAAACACTGTACCTATCTATACAACACTTGATTTTAAATTAATTAAAGTGCATATGAAGAGCTATGCAATGAGTAAAAGATATTTTATTTAGGATAGTAGAAATAAAAAACCTTCTGTAAAACTTGTGGAGTCAGCTCCTCACCAGCCCTATTTTACATGCTATGTATAGGCGCCATCTTTATCAACTTTCACATATTACTATCAAATTAATACCTTTTAATATTTAAATTAATATTGTGTTTGTGTAATTTTCACAGGAGGAGATTCTATCAACTGCCTATCTAGTAGCACATTACCTCAAAGGCATAGGCTTCACGAAAAAAGTATACTTAATCGGCTCAAATGGAATTGGTGATGAATTGAAAGCAGTTGGAATAAGACATATAGGTGTTGGAGTAAGTTTTATTATACGCTACAATTAAGAATGTAAGAATGTAATAATAAACTGGGATTATTGAGTTTCAATTTTTTATACATTTTCACAGTTGTTTGTTCACCTATACACCATACCCATAAACAGACAGACAGACAACAAAGTGATCCTATAAGGGTTCCGTTTTTCCTTTTGAGGTACGGAACCTGAAAAAAGTACCTACAATTACAAACGCAAACTAAAAAAATATTTGTAATAATTAACTACTATGGATCACTGCAACCGTTTTCGCAATCTTTTTTATTCACGTGTGTTTTGTATCTTCTGTCCTATTCGTCGGCGAGAACACATTTTATACACCACAATTTTAATATGAATATAATATTATATCTATGGTATAATGTAATTGGTTTTCTGTATTTATTGAACAATATAACTTGTTTCAGCCAGATCAAGTGAAAACAGACTTTAAGTCAATGAACCCATCCGATTTGGACCCTGAAGTGGGAGCTGTGGTTGTTGGCTTTGATGAGCATATAAGTTACCCCAAGTTCATGAAGGCTGCATCGTATCTCTCAAATGAAGAGTGTCTGTTCATAGCGACCAACACAGACGAGCGGTTTCCAAAGTCCAGCTCGATCATTATACCTGGTACAGGCACTCTTGTGAGAGCCGTTGAAACATGTTCAGAGAGGAAGGCTTTGGTACTTGGGAAACCTAATGATTATGTTAAAAAGTTCCTAGAGTCATTTGGGCTTAATCCAGGAAGGACTTTGATGATTGGTGACAGGTAATTTTACTTTGTATCATATTATATTTTTTAGAGTTTCATACCTCAAAAGGAAAAACGGAACCCTTATAGGATCACTTTTTTGTATGTCTGTCTGTTTTATGATTGCTAGTGCTAGTGAATGCAAAACAAGTCCAATCTGAAGTTGAAACATGACAATTGTGCAGGTCATAGAGTAAGGATGAAATACAGAAGCCCTGAAGTCTGCTTTTATAGAATGTATGTATACTCATATCCCTTAGATTGAACTACTTGTTTCGCACACACTTTACGCAATATTTATAAAAGTGAAGCAATCAGCCTAAAATTGTGCTAAAATTGAGCCAAAGACCGTACAGTTACACTGAAGTCTCAACAGCTTTCATATAGTTTTACAATGTTTTGTTCGCCAGCTCCTCATTATTTATTTCTTTTCAGGTGTAATACGGACATAGAATTCGGAGTACGCTGCGGTTTTCAGACTCTGCTTGTTATGACCGGAGTCACTTCTGCCAAGGAGGTGGAAAAAATACGAAATGAGAAAACAGCGCCGCTTCCAGATGTTGTTCTACCAAAATTAGGAGATATACTAAACTTGACGTCGTCATAGTACAATTAAAATCAATGTTAATACAAATTGTAGATCAATTAATACTGTCAACGAAAATGTGATACATTTCATAATTATTAATGTTATTTTTTATATTTATTTATTGTTGCAAGGTTGTTAACTTACTACTTAATGTATTTTTTTGCTTCACATCTCTAATGATCTAGATTATTTTATTTTTTGTTGTCTATAGTCGAATAATTTTATTACATAATAATGACCCATCCTTCCAAAGTATGGAAGGAAGCCTTGGTGCGCGAGTAGAAAACCATTGTAAATGCGAAAATTGAAAAGTTAGTTTGAAGAAAAGAAATAATTTCATATGAAAATAATTCATAGTAGCGTCATCTCTGCGCCAATGTCACTACAGTGAATCTCGAACGCAGTCCGTTGCCGCCCAAACTTAAGCAACAAAAGCCTGCTTTTCGAGCTATTACGTTGGAAATCTCATTTTTGTATATGCCATGCAGCGAAATGGCATAAACCGGGAGTTAGCCATATCCCTTAGGCTCAGCATTCTATGATACCACTAGATTTGTTTAGTGAAATAATCTAATTGATTTATCGTTTCAACATCTCCCTCGCTCGCGATTTTGTCTATTTTTTTTTAAATTATTCTTTGATAAATTATTCACAGTATATATAGTATTCTACATAAAAAATAAAAATTTAACTTAGCTTATATAATAAGTGTGGGCTTTAATAACATAGCATTAAGATTGAAGCTCTCTTAAGCTTGATTTTAAATCGCTTTTATCGATAGAAGTTTTCTTTATTAATATATACCAGTTCCTAAATGAATTATGACGCAAAATATAATGCGCAAGTTATAAATATATATGAAAAGTAGTCCTGTCTAATGCTAAGGAATATTGGAAGATTATTTTCATATTTTCCAGTATTAACAAAGAGATTAGAAATAATTAATAGTTCAATCACTAAAGTCAAAGTGAAATAAAATTTGACTTTGACTTTAGTGAGAAATAAAATGTCTTAAAACTTGTAGGTATTGTTTGTTTTGTTGTAATATCGATGGTTATAATATTAGGAGCATTGTATGCAAGTGTGTTATCTATGTAAGACAATGGTGCTAATTTGATTTTACACAAATCTTAATTCACAGGTCAGAAAAAAGTGATGACTTTTTCCTCAGGGAACATTCTAAAAATAATAATCAATTTTTCCTCAGTTCACACACCTCAAGCTATACATAGCGTTTGAAAGCATTTTGAAAGACATTTGCTAGAACGAACTAACAATGAATTAAAATTCCACCTTCAGAACATCTATTAGCTTAGAAAAAATAAATTATGTATAGGCCAAACTTGAATTCTCTGGCATTCTTGTTTGCGCCGATACAATAAACCAAGTTGCTTGCAGGGTAACACGGGTGTAGGCTTTGCTCCCGTTCCCCGCCGCTTCCTAGAAATGCGACGCTACTTGTCATCACCTCAGAGAATTCAACAAAAATTGTGTGTCAGGTCTAAAAGTATAACTTGTATTAGACAAATTCAAATTCAAAATATTTTTATTCAATTAGACGTTTACAAGTTCTTTCGAATCGTCAAAAGCATCTATCACTGGTTCGGAATGCCTTTCCTACCGAGAAGAACCAGCAAGAAACTCGGCGGTTGCTCTTTTCAAAGATTTTGTATAAGGCAAGTTGTACTTTTACACCTGACAGTTAAGATGAATGTATATCTTCAGCTAAAATATACAAGTAGGATCGAATTAGCACCGCTATGATACTAATCCTCAATTATTTATTAATACTAATTATGGTAAAATTAATAATTTTACCATAAAATTTTACCATAATTAGTAATTACACTATTTTCAAAGGTGCTAATTAATTATTTTGTATAAAATACAGATTACAGTAATTACTTGTTGCCACATGAGTTGCATTTTTGTAGGAGGGTTGTCATATTTTACGACGAGGATATTTTATTTGGTTTATATAAATAACGCCCAGATGTCTCTATTTACTAAGCATTGCGAACTATTGCGGGCTGTAACTCGTTTTTGCTTATAACCGATTGCCTTTTGAAATGTCATACAAATTTTTACAGCTTCATATTTTTTTTTAAATCGATCTCGATTTTGTTTGGTATGACCTACCTAGATGACTACCTAGATGGTCATGACTTGATTCTAGTCACGTAGATCATGACGCTGCTTATATCTGAAAAACTTTGTTTAAATATAATAACACCTGCCAAGTGCGAGTCGTGCATCACTCTTTTAAGGTTCCGTACGTAATGAACGGATTTTATGTATTATATTATAAACGTATGGCAACCCTTCATAAACGTTTTTTGCACAGCATTCCTTAAATATTTATTCATATCTACAAAAACAGTAAAAAAAGTGTGATTATGTCCGGGAGTGTCAATATTGTTTTATATACCTAATATTTAGTTAAGCAAATAATGTATTTAGATTGTACATTATATCCTGCACTAAAAATATCTATAAGATATGAATGTAGTTGTGTATATTGTGTAGGTATATCTCATAAATGTATGTAATAAAATAAATATATGCATACAGTATTCAGAAGACATAGTTTTTGTTGGTCATTTTATACTACCTACCTAGTTATTCTAAAGGCGTAATCTTGTGATTCAAAATAGACACCGAACTAGTCTTAAAAATGGAGCAATGCAACAGCTACGCTACGTGATGTTTGAAACAGACATGCGAAGTGGGTCAGTGGTTCAAATGTGTTCAGTAAGTAGGTACTTCTGTTCCTCTACTACTCGTCACTAAAGTCTGGATGCAGCATCTTCTTAGCTTTGTCTTCAAGTATCTTCAACTCTTCACATTTATGCATGTAGGTACTTAGATAGGTACACTTGTAGGTATACATAGGTAGTAGGTACCTTAGTTATCGAATATAATGTTTATTATCAATGATTAGCTGATGCGTCCGTCTTCGTTATGGTGAAATTTTATATATTTATACATAATATATAGCCTATATTATATGGGTATTACTTCTGGATAAATAAGCTTTCTAGTAGTGAAAGAATTATTAACATCGGTTCAGTAGTTTAAGAGATTACAAAGTTTGAGTTCAAAAAATCTATCTGCTTTTTAATATTAGGTACCAGATAGATCGTAAGAAAATAACCGATTTCCCTACATGGGATGATATGATGATGATAAAAAGCCTCAAGAGATTAAAGTGTGCTTAGAGTGTAGCCGCCTCACATAGACCGATCTTTATACAACCTACTTAAAAATTCTTTGAGCTCTCTCTACATGGGTAATATTACCCTAACAAAGACACAGGCGAAATAGAGCGTTCCCCATTGTGTACTAGGGAAGCAGGAACATGGGGAGAGAGTACGCGTGCGCGGTAAAGCGAGCTGAGGAACTGAGCGCTCAATCTGGCAGTTTGGCAATACTCTACAGTGGAAACAGAGTCGTCACACGTACTCGAAACTCGCGCTCGGCGGTCACCGAATTGGCATAGGCAGTAGGCACCTCGGCAGTTTCAGTCACGCCGCGAGAGACGCGTATCGCCACAGTCCACTGTGCTGTGATATCATCCATTATCACTATTAAACCATAATCATGTGAGTCATGTTTATTTTTATACAACATAGGATAAAATATATATTTTTTAAATTAAAGCTTCCTTCATCTCCACTTGCACGAGATCGCCTCGTGGAAATTCAATGCGCTACGTCTGAAATGATATCGGAAAAATAGGAAAAATTTACTATAAAAATTGTATATTTAAATTAACCGTTTAGAAAATGCCAGATAGTTTAATGAAATTAGTTAATCAAGGCTAGTAATAATTGCAAACCCAAAAATAAGTATGTTCCTAGGTAGGTACAAACTATTATTTATTATAATAAAAATTTAATCTTAAATTATAAAGTTATATTTCCTTAGATAGGGTTATCGCGTAAAAGTACCTAATTGGTGTCGTAATAATAAGTGATACAAATTATCTCTCTCAAATTCGATGTGCGTTATATGCGTAGGTATTATTTTAGCGTTAGGTACCAGTCGCACGGTCTGTCCCTATTGCACCTGTACGGAACGTATATTCCTTTCCTTCAGGAACTTGTTTATTTGATTAGTTAATTGCTAATATTTGCTAGATTTTACTATCCAATACCTACAGCCTAATCTATCTTGTAGATAAACGTAACTGAGCGATTATTAAATACATAGATAACAAAAGTTTCCTGATAGATGATATCAAAAGTACCTAGGGTCAATTTCATGCATTTTCCTGATAAAACTGTCACAGCTGCTTACCTGCACTGACCTTCGTTGAAAACAAAACAAGAATAACCTAACAATGCTATCTGTTATCAACAGCACTACGTGTTTTCTTTCATAGTTATTATCATTAATGCTTTTCACGGTGGCAGTTACCTATACAGTAAAACCACAGTGAAAATGAAAATTTATTTATTAGGTAAATATAGGTACATGCGTTTCGTGGAGTCCTGGCCCCTAAACTAGGACAGCTCGTATTATAGGGGCCCGTATTAAGGGGTGAAACTAAGCTTGCTGAAAGTGTTTTATTTAGATGTATGTAATGTACCTATTTTTAAATATTTTCCCAAATCTAGAAGCAGATGAAAGGTGCAATTTCAAAGCTTATTTAATACTTTCAATTTATTATTTTCAAAGCTAAATTCAGTGGTGCACATTAATTTTATATTAACGGCGTCTGCTTAGGTAGGTACGAGTAGGTTGACATTAGGTACGACAATGAAATGAGTGCCTAGGTACTTTACTTTTTGATTCAAAATTATTTTCTACGCACCTACCTACTTATGTACCTATTAATTTATATACTCCACTTATAGTTAGGTAATCTTTGAAAAAATCAACGTTTCGTTCCGGAAAATGCAGAACGGTTGGCAACCCTATGTGGAAAATAAACAATGCTTACCTACTTACTACATTATGTACCTAGTTTGTATTTACCTTCATAAATGGAGTCGGAAAAAGATACCTACATAATATGCATAAGCGGTGAGGTATTATTTGTATTAAGTAGGTACCTATTGTTATTTGTTATATAGGTACCTTTGAAGTAGCTATTTTCTTCACTGTACATACCTTGAACACTTGAACAGCTATTTTTTTTAAATAGGCCAGGCGGACTGTTTATCATGTTACCTACGTAGAACCTATGTACTTACCTAAATTTACCATAATTCGATGACCATAATATTTTATGCGAGATTTTTTTTTGGAAATTATCCATTTTTGAATAATATCACCAATTCCACCGTTTACCTACCTACTGTACCATTTTACGCGTCCCTTCGCTCCTCGTTTCCCGATGGTTGGGTAGAGAAAGGATGTTATAATAATACGCGTTATTGAATATCAAAACGACGGATGTGTAGTAAAACATCTATGAATTTCAGGATGTATATAGAATGGCTAACTTGGTTGCGTAGGCAATATTAACTAATTGCCCACTTAGGGAAGGCCTATGTCCAACAGTGGACATCCACAGGCTGATGATAATGATGAGGATGACTTAGTTAAGTACCTACCTACAAAAAATTGGCAGTCATTATGGACTGCTGTCATAAGTGAAGATTTAAAACTGAAATACTTAGGTACTTCGCAGTGATTTTTTTTTTGATTGTAGTACAGACTCAGAAGTGAAAATGTCGTAATTTGTAAATTAAAAATACCATTGGTTTAGTTTTTACATCTATAGACACTCCGAGAACTATTAATATTAGCATGTCGGTGACGCGACCCCAATAAAAATATATTTAGGTACATTGATGTCATCTAGCTATGATGAAATGTGCTACATTTTTTTTACAACATATTATTATGTTCATACTGCATACAGTGTACGTACATTATAATCTCAACTATTGTCGTACTGAGGCACATACTTAGGCTCTTCTCTAGCACCGGAAAGTTTACACAAAGTCGACTGGCTCTGATAGTGATAAAGCAGTCAGAGAGGTCGTTAACATCGGCTGTTTTTGCATGTGTTTTCACTTTCCATTTTCCCATCTATACAACATCTTTTTATATAGGCAAATGTCACTGTTTGTTATTACTATATTAGATAACACGAGAGTACATAAATAATTACTTATTTAGGGTTTCGTACCTCACAAGGAATAAGGGCACTTCGATGTGTGTCTGTCGGTTTGTCGGTCTATCTGTCTTTCTATCTGGCTGGTTCTAGGGTATTTAGGGGAAGTTGTGGTTACATAAAAAAATTAAAAAAATAGTGTTTCCGACCAAATTATTATTATTAGTTTACTATCATCACATCAAGATGGCGCCGTCCTTCTTAAACTTGCAAATTTTTAACCCCCGACCCAAAAAGAGGGGTGTTATAAGTTTGTCGTGTGTATCTGTGTATCTGTCTGTGACGTAGCACCTAAACGAGTGAACTGATTTTAATTTAGTTTTTTTTGTTTGAAAAGTGGCTTGATCGAGAGTGTTCTTAGCTATAATCCAAGAAAATCGGTTCAGCCGTTTGAAAGTCATCAGCTCTTTTCTAGTTACTGTATAAGAATACCAGAAGTGAACCGCAATAAAATTATAAGAAATAATAAATATAACCCTTATTTACATGATTAAGGCTTGATACTCAACAAAACTAAGTTAGCGCAATAATAACAGATGGATAAAACACGTCTGCACACTAAGATCGACCGAACCAAAGTGAATCGAACTCTCACAGGCCACTTTCAAGATAGTTTTCCGAGGTGGCGCCACGGTTGCGTTCCTAAAAACATTACCAACAGATGCCACGTGACTTCCGTTCAAAAGCGCGGCAAACATGTGCGATAACACGGCCGTCCTGTGCACGCCTCCGTCCCTGGATGGCGTTTATGTCTGGTGCAGTTGCTGAGAACAAAAACAGCAATAACAAAATTTGATTTGGCTATTTTCCGAATACCAAGACGTGGCCTCCAATCTACTATCCTATCAACGGCCAGCAACCGGAGGTCCACATGTCCCAAATTCCAATACGTGGCCTCCAATCTACTATCCCATCAACGGCCAGCAACTGGAGGTCCACATGCCCCAAATTCCAATACGTGGTCTCCAATCTACTATCCCATCAACGGCCAGCAACTGGAGATCCACATGTCCTGTATTCCAATACGTGGCCTCCAATCTACTATCCCATCAACGGCCAGCAACTGGAGGTCCACATGTCCCAAATTCCAATACGTGGCCTCCAATCTACTATCCCATCAACGGCCAGCAACTGGAGGTCCACATGCCCCAAATTCCAATACGTGGTCTCCAATCTACTATCCCATCAACGGCCAGCAACTGGAGATCCACATGTCCTGTATTCCAATACGTGGCCTCCAATCTACTATCCCATCAACGGCCAGCAACTGGAGGTCCACATGTCCCAAATTCCAATACGTGGCCTCCAATCTACTATCCCATCAACGGCCAGCAACTGGAGGTCCACATGCCCCGAATTCCAATACGTGGCCTCCAATCTACTATCCCATCAACGGCCAGCAATCGGAGGTCCATCCAACAAGAACTTCGAGAAATTTAACCAATTAAACAAAGGGATGTACGAGCTACTTGTATATTTGATACGTAGACTTATTCTGAACTGTTCCATCGGCGGCCAGTTCATCTTACTATAAATCTTAACTTCTATTGTAATTGATTAATTCTACACGATTAAATACCGTCACAACTTTTAGCTTCGTACCAATATACAAGTTTGAAGCATAATGACATAAAAGACATTTAAGATAAGGTAAAAATAAGTCTCATACTAGGTACTTTAAAATAATATCAATCAATCCAAGAGCCATAAGATGCATTAAAATGGTATTATTACCTGACAACATCTTAGGCCATCTCTAAACGCTTGACACACAAGTCATCCAGTTTTAACCAGGGGTTCATATTGAATAAACAAAGTAAATAAAAGCAATCCTTTATATATTTAGATACAACCTTTTTCATTTTAGGGAACCAATATAATAACTAGATTCTTTCCAATGATTTATCCACAGCAAATGACCTATCTCGTCATGATTCACTCTAATCACTTGCCAAATACAAGTCATAGGAACGACCCATCTCCTATCATATTCAGTCCGTCGGTGGGTATATTTTATTTTCTAACAACTCAGTCATTAATTTATTTTATATTTTTTTAGCTCGGCTTGTCCTGATCTTAACAATGAAGAGCAATAGAACATTCGTATTTAATACGATTCTAATAAAAGTACTAACGGAAATCTAAAATTAAAAATGAGACTGACTCGATTGAAATCTTTTTGGCTAAAGTAATTCACACAATATAAGCAATTCCCTTTTATGAAGTAACAGAAGCATTATTAAAAACATAAGTATATCTCACTGGTAACTGGCATTATTGCCTTTCTCAAAGCGTTGAATGTGCCTACGTACCAACACACTGGCTTGCATATCTCACGAGATCAAGTCTAAGTCGGTATGTGAGTAAGAGTGTGCTCGCAACTATTCAAAGAAAGTGCCTCATACTACAACACATACCGACATCATGAACACAAGTAAAAACAAACTGGAATGGTCTTACCAAACAGCATAAACAAACGCTTAGCAGCACTTATCATATTGCTTCATGAGACAGGCAGCAGATCTCACTGATACGCCACGATGAGGTACCACGTTTTGCAGCAACGTGCGTGGCGTAGCACCACAGCACTATCAAGATGTCACGGCAAGTGACAAGCCTCGCATCCACGTGGAATGCGCAGTATTGCACCGGAAATTTCAAAGAAAAGAAAGGTAAATGTGAGCACAGAGTTCAAATGAAGGAACTCTCGTTCGGTTAAGTACGTATGTCTCTATTATGACAGGTGTACCTATATACATCGATGACCTATTCACATAACGATTTAAGACCATATTAAAATTAATTTCAAATGTTATATCGAAAAACTCAATAGGCAACGTCTTAAATATTAGGTTTTTGCATTGGACTGAAAGTAACCATTCGCGTTCTGTTATTGCCAACACATGTAACGTATACCGTTACCTTCAACGACAGCATAACGCCGGTACTGAATTCTGAGACGCTATGTCTAATTATTATTATTATTATTATTCAAAAATTTACATTATTGGTACTTCCCAAAAAGTTACATTAGTCATTAATGGATCAAGGTTGACTGATTCTGAACGTTTATCAAAACAGTCAACATAACGTGGCCATATTTTATTTTACCAAACGTAGGTAGGTTTTCACGGAAGGTGACAGTAATCGAAATGACACATTAATTTACCGGCTTCTTTCTTATTTTCTTAATAGATATCGGACAGCGGAAGAACCAAAACTAGTTCACAAAAACCGTAGGATATCACGGTTTGAACGGAAATAATTTTACAGTTTTACCTACATCGACAAAAAATCTACTGTCACTGTAAATTATTATTTATGGCAGTAGCCTAAACGTGAGGGTATGTGATACCCCTTAGTACTATGACAACAATCAACAAATTTAAACATTCGTTAAGCCACACACTCGTTACCGTGTAATATTTTCCACACCAAACGTTGATATTGAAAATATGCGCGTCAAAGTTACAAATGAAAAAATGATTAGACCTTACTTTAATCAACGAAGATGCAGGTAGATGTGCGACTAGCAGTCGATTCGTCGCCACGCACAATGTTGGTACCTGTACCACTCGTTAGCGCGGGTACCGGGCAGCAGCGATTGTCAAGTGTCCACGCAACCTGTAAACGTGGCTCGGACGAACGGTGGAAGGATAACACTTTCTTACTTGAATCACGTTTTCGTTTACCACAATGCTATTGAAACAACACTTACACAGAATATACAAAAAGCAAAACTACTACAAAACTTTAAAAATCAAGTTTAAGTACTTTATTTTGATTAATTGATTCTAATGTCGGTCAGATGAACCAAAAGCGGGTGGGCAATTAGGTTACTATCCCACTTCTGATATAAGAATACCAGAAGTGAACCGCAATAAAATTATAAGAAATAATAAATATAACCCTTATTTACATGATTAAGGCTTGATACTCAACAAAACTAAGTTAGCGCAATAATAACAGATGGATAAAACACGTCTGCACACTAAGATCGACCGAACCAAAGTGAATCGAACTCTCACAGGCCACTTTCAAGATAGTTTTCCGAGGTGGCGCCACGGTTGCGTTCCTAAAAACATTACCAACAGATGCCACGTGACTTCCGTTCAAAAGCGCGGCAAACATGTGCGATAACAACTGTAACCTTCACTTGTCGAGGGTGTTACAAATTTTTAATTTACACTGTTATTATAACTACTGGTTTGAGATTTCTTGTACGACGGTGCGGAACTCAGTGTGCGAGTCCGACTTGCACTAAACTCGTTTTTTCCACGGGTTTGTTAATTGAATAATATGTAGGTATCAAGGTAGGTATCTAAATACTTAGGTAGGTAAACACTACACAGTGCCGGCTCGAGACTAGTTTTGGAATAGAGCGAGACCTAAAGATGGCGCCTGTTCTTGAAGACCGCGTTTTGTTTTGGTGGGTAGGTACTAGTGATGTAACGGATATTCGCATTCGCATTCGCATTCGCGAATATCCGCATATTTTTCAATATTCGCATTCGCATTCGCATTCGCAAAAATTATGCGAATATTTAGCGAATGTTTTCAGCCTTGTTACAACTATGTTTAACTCATGTTTTTATGCCACTTTGTCCCTTAAATATCAGTTAAATTTGATAAATAACATAATAGGCCAGTCATTAAAGCCAAAACCCGAAAGTAATTAGTAACTTGATAAAATTTTAGGGGGTTTTTAAAGAAGGTAAAATAACTTACCGTGTGATTTTGCAGCGTTGTGGGGTGTACGGAAAGGGTTGAAAAGGGGTGAAAAGGGTTTTTGTTAATAACTTTGCCAAAAAAATTAGTAACACGCTGCAAATTTATAATAAGGTTGTTCTTACCATTTTGTAACGTTTATTAAATTTGCAGCGTTTTGCAACATACGGAACATTGTTTATTATTAAAAAACAATGAAAGTTAATAACAGGGGTAAAAAAAATTAGCAACTCGGTGTAAATTTATAATGACGTTGTTCTCACCGTTTTCAAACGTTTATTAAATTTGCAGCGTTTTGCAACATACGGAACATTGTTAACAATAACAACAAATTTAATATACGTTATAAAACGGTAAAAACAACTTAATTATAAATTTGCAGCGTGTTACTACTTTTTTTACCCCTGTTATTAACAAATTTCATTGTTTTTAATAATAAACAATGTTCCGTACGTTGCAAAACGCTGCAAATTTAATAAACGTTTGGAAACGGTAAGAACAACGTCATTATTATAAATTTGCAGCGTCTTACAATTTTTTTTGGCAATGTTATTAACTAAAAACCCTTTTCACCCCTTTTCAACCCTTTCCGTACACCCCACAACGCTGCTAAATCACATGGTAAGTTATTTTACCTTCTTTAAAAATCCCCTAAAACGTTAGCAAGTTACTAATTACTTTCGGATTTTGGCTTTAATGACTGGCCTATAAAACTAACCTCAAAACAAAACAAAACTTTAAGAATGAACTTTCTGTGACTAAATTCATTCATAAAGTATCGACTAATTTGTGAGAATAGTGGGTAATTTAATTTATTTCTTAAACTGGACCTTTTCAAGTGAAGATTTTTATATAAAACTGTGAGGATGATATTGCCATTGTCGCAAATAAAATAACCATAAGCCTACGTTGTCGTATTAGTTTACAAATTGCGAAAAACCACATTAAATTTAAATTTTACGCGCGCTTTTTTTGAAATTTTAAAATATTCGTATTCGCATTCGCATTCGCGAATGTTGAAGATAAATATTCGCATTCGCATTCGCATTCGCGAATGTGAAAAATCCAACATTCGTTACATCACTAGTAGGTACCTATAGCCAGTGACGGATTAAGACTACTTGGTACCCTAAGCAATCCACGCCTGTGGGCCCCCCTATCCGTATGTCAACTAGAATCGGTCTTTAAACCTTTACCGCCTAAAAACATTAGTTTTTTGTAAAATAAGATGATGAGATGTAATGTACTTTAGAAGTGGAGTAGTTAGGTGCGACAACAATAAAACCGGCCAAGTGCGAGTCGAACTCGCGCACCGAGGGTTCCGTACTCTTTTTTTGACATTTTGCTCGATAAATCAAAAACTATTGTGCATAAAAATAAATAAAAATCTGTTTTAGAATATACAAATAAAGCCCTTTCATATGATACCCCACTTGGTATAGTTATCTCACTTTGAAAATTTAAACATAATTTAAGTTTATATGACGTATTAAAAAAAATTTACTGACTAGATCTCGTTCAAACCAATTTTCGGTGGAAGTTTGCATGGTAATGTACATCATATATTTTTTTTAGTTTTATCATTCTCTTATTTTAGAAGTTACAGGGGGGGGGGGGGGGGGACACACATTTTACCACTTTGGAAGAGTCTCTCGCGCAAACTATTCAGTTTAGAAAAAAATGATATTAGAAACCTCAATGTCATTTTTGAAGACCTATTCATAGATACCCCACACGTATGAGTTTGATGAAAAAAAAATATTTTGAGTTTCAGTTCTAAGTATAGGGACCCCCAAAATTTATTGTTTTTTTTTTTCTAATTTTGTGTGAAAGTCTTAATGCGGTTCACAGAATACATCTACTTACTAAGTTTCAACAGTATAGGTCTTATAGTTTCGGAAAAAAGTAGCTGTGACACGGACGGACAGACAGACAGACATGACGAATCTATAAGGGTTCCGTTTTTTGCCATTTGGCTACGGAACCCTAAAAACCAAAGTATAATTTATTTAAGTATTTATTGAAATGCGCCTTGCGGCTTTCAGGGGCATACAAATAGTCGAATGCACAAGCGGGCAGCGAGTGGGCAAGCGGGAGTGGGGTTATGACTCTAGGTCGGACTCTATGTCAACTTAAAACGCGCGAATTTTCAAATTAGTCCTAGAAACTTTTTTTGGTGTGGTTTTTGGTGACGTGAGAGTGAGACGTGATGCCCTAAGGACGGATTTTTTTTTTGTGCTTCTTCTGGTGCCCCCTCAGACGTGATGCCCTAGGCAATTGCTTAATTTGATTAAGGGTTAATCCGTCACTGCCTATAGCACAGTTTTACGATGTTAAACTGTGGTATATAAGTACTATGATGGACTGGGGAAATAATATCTAATACAAGAATATACTTAGATAACTTTTATAGAGATCGTCTTAAAGAACATAGAACATATAATATTTTAAAGGCCAAAGTTTGTGTGTATATGTGTATGTTTGATACTCTTTCACGAAAAAACTACAGAATGGATTTGGCTGAAATTCGGAATGAAAATAGATTATACTTTGGATTAACACCTAGGCTACTTTTTATCCCGGAAAATCAAAGAGTTTCTACGGGATTTTGAAAAACCTAAATCCACACGGATGAAGTCGCGGGCATCAGCTAGTAGAACATAATAATTAATTATAACATAGGTAACGACTACAATATTGTGCATGACCATGACGTAATGGCATTCAGCCGTTTTGGATCACAAACGTGCCAGGTCTGCTAATGCTGTCTGCGTTTTAATGGAATAGCAGCTGCAAAATGCCATACGGAGGTACCTACTCGTAGCTCCAGGTGTTTAGAAAAGATTTATGTACTTACTTACCTATTTCATTTATCTATATATTAATTTGCGTACATGTACAATATACCTACCTAGATGCTTAAGATGCTAGGACCTAAAAATAATAATAATAAAAATTAAATTAACAAAATTTTATCATTCAACTTTTGATTATTTTCATACACTTCGAATTTTGAGGAGTTGTCCTTACAAAGAAATTAAAATATTAGTAAATAAGTACGGTTTTTTAAAGAAAAATACATATACATACATATATGATATAGGTAGATATTTACATTAAAACTTATCAGTAAAAATTCATGTTCACAAAAAATATGAGTACGCCATCCAAATGGTCATTAATGACAGTAGGTTTATTAGGTACCAGTTAGCTATCTATCAGTGAAATAATTATTTTACGATATAGACTACAGGCCCATGTTTAAAAATGGGTGGGTCATATGAACCACCAGGTGACGTATACAGGACGATATAAGAGCATAAAATAATAAGTTTCAGCACTATGCCGTCACTTGTAAGCTGTCCAACAGAGTGCTGGTGAGAATTGAAAAGTGCAGGTAGAGTGAGTACATTTTGGTCATATATTTTTGTACGGCATTTTTACCATCGATAGATCCATGAAAAATAATAAGAAAGCGCGCAGTGCCGTAAAAAAATGGTGCGCCACAAAGTCAGTAAATGTTTTGATTTTCTGACAATTTCCGGGGTAAATTTGGTCATTTGATTCTGTACGGCACTAGTTTCATACTGTTTCAATACAGCCTCTAATCCATTATTCCGCAACGCCGTACAAAAATCATGCGACAAGGGGAAAAAATTGAGGGTAGCAACCCCCTCTCTTTCCGTGGTCCGGGGGGTGATTTGAAACAACATAAAATTAATTTATTTTGAAAGTGTTTTATGCATAGATAATATTTTTTTACATGCCGTACATTTTCGTTGGTCCAAAGGTTTGTAGGGGATGTGGATATTATATACACACCCGTTCACTTCAGTTAGACGGCATAGTGATTTTATCATATTATCAGTTGTTCTCTTCAAAAATATGTTAATGCCGTACAGTATCAGATGGCCATAAAGTACTACCCTTAAAATGGTAGCGTCATTTTCATCAGCCTAAAAGATATGGTCTGCATTAAAATGTACGGCATAATTTTTTCCTAATTTATTTATCTTAATACTATTTAAAACAAGGGAAAAGCGTAGAAAATTGCTATATTTTATTAATCTATGAATATTTAAACTTTTGCAATAATTTGAAAAATTTCAGTTTTTGTATTTATCTATAATTTTTTTTAGAACAGTTTCTTTTGAACGGCAATACTATATAACAATAGTATTTTACACTATCATGTTAAAAAAAAAGTTGCCGTACAGAGTCAAATGATTTTACAGCTTTAAAAATTAAGTATACCATGAAATTAAGATAATTATTGATACACATTCAAATGAACACTAATTTTTTTACGGCATTATTTTTAATAGTACTTTTGAGTGCTAGATAATGTTTTGGAACCAAAGCCGTACTTTCTCAAATCACCCCCCGGACCACGGAAAGAGAGGGGGTTGCTACCCTCAATTTTTTCCCCTTGTCGCATGATTTTTGTACGGCGTTGCGGAATAATGGATTAGAGGCTGTATTGAAACAGTATGAAACTAGTGCCGTACAGAATCAAATGACCAAATTTACCCCGGAAATTGTCAGAAAATCAAAACATTTACTGACTTTGTGGCGCACCATTTTTTTACGGCACTGCGCGCTTTCTTATTATTTTTCATGGATCTATCGATGGTAAAAATGCCGTACAAAAATATATGACCAAAATGTACTCACTCTACCTGCACTTTTCAATTCTCACCAGCACTCTGTTGGACAGCTTACAAGTGACGGCATAGTGCTGAATCTTATTATTTTATGCTCTTATATCGTCCTGTATACGTCACCTGGTGGTTCATATGACCCACCCATTTTTAAACATGGGCCTGTAGTCTAATAGGTAGGATCATTAGTTCTGGAGATTACCTACCCCCTACGTCAAACAAACTAACAAATATTACCTCAAGACAAGTAAAAAAATATTAATTGTATGTGTTCTCATGTACCTACCTACCTATTACTCTATACCTATACCTACCCCACCTATGTATAATTTTTACATGTGACTCATGGTTTCAAATGATTGTAGGTATTTGTACTTTGTAAGTAGGTACTAGTACTAGGTAGGTATGAGAACCTACTACTTACCTAGTGTTTATTACAGACTACAAACTGTAAGGTTATTTTTAAAAATTGATTTGAGTTGTCAAAAATAATATAAAATTATTAATTTATCTAATGCAGGTAGTTTGATAAAATCGATATTTCGCTCATTCGATGTCATACAATCTGTTGCTAGGAGGCCAACAAGATTGAACTTGCATAAATACGGGTGTTTTGAAGGTTTTAGTTCAGTCTCCTTCTGAGATTCGGAGCGATATCGCATATTTTCGGTATTTGGATTGTGAACTGAATAATTAGATGTTGTGATAGCAATCACGCTCTAATTAAATTATTTATTTTGGCATTAGTTTGTTTAGATTAAAACTCTCGGATAACCTTACACATTAAACTTGTGTTTTTTTTGTGTTGGTTTTGGAGAGGACATTCCAATAATTCGATAAAAATATTTAAATAATACCTGTTTTTCTGAGTGACGCCAATAATTCAGAAGTGGGATGTGTCTCACGTTGTCTTAATTTCGCTTTGGTATCTTTTTGTAAAAAACCCACATTCGATTAAAATTTTTATTGAGTTTGATTTGGTGATTAAAATTTTTAGTTTTTTTTTAATAATTTAGTATTTTGTGAATTGGAAAGTAATTTGCAATAAGTGGTTCAGATTTTGTATACATCGAATGGGAAGTTAGTCGTTTGGATTTATTGTTGACTTGATATTAAAACTGAGAGTTCGGCAGTTCAAGGGTAGGTTTTAATGATTTGACGGAGGGCAGGATAGCCCATGATTTGGATTTGACTTAGGGCAAGGAAGCCCGCGACTGACATGACAAGATTGATTAGAAACACGAGGACGTGTTAAATTCAGGACGGCCGAACTGTAAGGTTATTTTTAAAAATTGATTTGAGTTGTCAAAAATAATATAAAATTATTAATTTATCTAATGCAGGTAGTTTGATAAAATCGATATTTCGCTCATTCGATGTCATACAATCTGTTGCTAGGAGGCCAACAAGATTGAACTTGCATAAATACGGGTGTTTTGAAGGTTTTAGTTCAGTCTCCTTCTGAGATTCGGAGCGATATCGCATATTTTCGGTATTTGGATTGTGAACTGAATAATTAGATGTTGTGATAGCAATCACGCTCTAATTAAATTATTTATTTTGGCATTAGTTTGTTTAGATTAAAACTCTCGGATAACCTTACACATTAAACTTGTGTTTTTTTTGTGTTGGTTTTGGAGAGGACATTCCAATAATTCGATAAAAATATTTAAATAATACCTGTTTTTCTGAGTGACGCCAATAATACTTATGAATGCATCTAACGTGAGAGATGACGTCATCTACGGAATGGATCACGCGCATCCGTTTCTATTCGAATGCTATTTCCAAAATACACCGTTTTTATCGTTCGCTCGTATAGGTGACTGCCAACCTACTTGGTCGTTAATTTTCTAAAGAGATAATGTAGATAGAGGTAGGTCCCTACCTAATTTGTGGTTTGACATTATGTCTCTAGACGACCTTTGAAGTCCTATAGTTAGTCATGAGTTTTGTACTATTCAGTACTCAAAATAACTAAAACGGTGACAGCGTAGTGGTTAAGACGTTGGCCTCCTATTCGGGACGTCCGGGCTTCCATCCCGGGCACGCACCTCTAAGTCTACCATGATAAATTAAAAAATATTTTTATATAAAAATTATAAAAAATATAGGTGTATCGTGAAAATACTTTTTATATATCGTCAAAAACGTGGGATTTTTCAAAAACAATACGTTTATAAAAAATATTACGTAGGACCAATCACCAAACTAAAAACCTTCGTACGTAGCACTCATTTTCAAAAACATTAGTTTTTGACCATATTTTTTGGCGAAAACTGAAAAAAAAAAATTTTGCGAGGCAGAGTACAAGGCTGGTATACCTATATTATTTTTTTACATGTTTTTTTGACGGCTTCCACTTATCAGAAAAACCAATATACAGTCGAATTAAGACCCTCCTGCTTTTTTAAAGTTGGTAAAAAAGGGGTAGGCAACTGCAGTTAGCTACCCGTAAAGACGAGTAAATAGGCTAGTAAGTTATAAGTAGATACATCAATCATGAATCACATATTAAATCAGACTAGCTGATGCCTATTTATATCACACCATAAATCATAATCGTAATTGATGAAATTCACCTTACGACCTGCAGAAATACATAACCTAGGTATAGTTCCATAATATAACAATATTATGGAACTATACCTAGTTAAATTAGTTTTATAATTATTATAGATAAATAGATAAGTTTTATATTTAGCAAACTGTCGCGGTCGCGTCGTTTTGTGCGTTTGATACCTCTTTTCTCGATGGGAATAAGTCTAGGTAACGTAACAAAATATGATAGAGCTTGCTTCTACCTTTAAGTCTATCTACCAGTCTTGGTTGGAAATTGGAATGCATATCATTTATGAAATACTTATCTGCACATAATATTATATTATAATATAGGTACCTATAAATATCATGAATCATGATGGTATTGGTTAGGAGTTATAGGGCAATATCAAAAAGTACGTGTTTATTGTAAAAATACCTTGTATTATAGGTAATACCCATGTTACCATCATCCTGCAACCATTTAACACTAAGTGAGATCTTGAGATCTTAGTCAAAGCTACCTACCGGTATAAATATGCGCTGTCAGTTTACAATTTACGAATGGGACCGCCTCTTCTTCAAAATTCACACAAGTACAAAGTAGTGATACTGGTGATGTATAAACACTTCCTATAGGGAAGTAGGTCAAGAGGTGACGATGACGTAGCGTTCACACCCTTGACGGTTGACGCGCAGTTTTGCGGTTAATATTACCTACCCCATGTACATAATCTATCCAATTAGCCATAAAACGGTGTAATTGCCCGAAATAAAATTTTACAGGAAGAGCAAAAAACTCGATTGTTGGAAAAAAATCGGTAAAACTTTACTGTAATTATACAGCTTTGATCGAAATCACGAACTTTGGACTCAAATGTTTGCACAATTTTATCTAGGCTGTTTTGCTTGGAAATGAGTTCAAGTTTGTATTTTCTTTTGTCGCGCTTTGTCTTATCTAGGACCTAGGAGAGCGTCCTGATTCCAGCGGGTCGGCCAGCGGGCCCGATGTTGAGCCGATACCATACTCTCCGACCTGCTCTCGATTCGCGCGTCTTTCTACCAATTTCCTCTACATATTAAGTTAGTTTTACACACTGGCCATCCCACAAGACGCACCCGCTCCCGCTCCCACTTAGGGTCGAGACTTAAGGGTCGACAATATCCATACCAATGTTATATCCATATACACCCCAATATTATAATGCGAAAGTGTAACCTGTCTATCTGACTGTTATCTTTTCAAGACCCATCCGCTTAGTTATGGCTTGCGTCCCAAAGACGGCTACTTTGTACCCAGGAAATGATGAGTTCTCACCGGATTTTTAATTTTTATTAAAAACCCTAATTTCCATGCGGATAAACTGGATATTTCATCCAGTTTATCCGCGTGGAAATTAGGTTTGAGTTTTGACATCTATGTAGTAGGTACCTACCTAACTACGTCCTCATAAATATACTAACATTAATATTTTTAGTCTGTTATAACAAAGGTAAGAAAGGGGTATTCCGCTCTTGACAATGACAAGGATTCTCATAGGTCAAAGGAATTACGCAATGCGACTTTCATTCTGCTTAACTTACAAAAGAAAGGTTAGATTGAGTTACTTGTATTATTTATGTAGGTAGTAGGTACAGTGGGGCCACTAAAAATTGTGAAATAAAAAATTTTCAAAAGAAAAATAAAAACCGACTTCAAAAACCACAAACAATAAAAAGTAAAAATTAATTTTGGTTTCTACACGTATGTCATGAAGTCGGGCGAGCTTTACATTAAGTAGATTTCTAGTTTCTTTTACTATGCTCGCTCAACTTTATACATACATTTACACGTGTAGAAACCAAAATTATTTTTTACTTTTTAGTGTTTGTGGTTTTTGAAGTCGGTTTTATTTTTATTTATACGCGTCTCTACCAACCTTAAATTAATTATTTTTGAATTTGTTGGCGTGGATTTATGTTTTATTTAATCTTGTGGGAACTATTTGAAGTACTTATTTATGCTAAGTATATAACCACTTAGGTAAATATAATTAACCCTACGTAATCTGGCTTGCAGGCTACATACACACCTATTTTTTTGAGGACAGATCATTTAAGTCTTGATAAAAATGTCCGAGCTCTGAGCACCCACCGGAGTATTTCGCGGAGGTGTACCTAATAACCTAATACCTATCTAGTAATAGCAAATCCCTATTAGACTTGGCGAATGAATTTAGCTGTTTTGAATTTTATTCGTTTTAAATTAGGCCTCAAGGTTGAAGCGCCAAAACTGGATTTGATATCATTTCCTTTATTCGCTTCAACGGTTTTGATGATATCACTGAAATTAGGAACTTTTTACGGGCTAATTTGACTTTACAGCGGCGTATGAGTGGGTGTGGGTGGGCGGCTATGTTATAATAAATCTACCAATTATTTACGTTGTAGATATTTATCTAAGGTATAGAAACACATCACTAATAATAATAAAATGAGTTTGAATAAGAAATAAGTATGTAAGTATATGAAAATAATACTAACAGAATAGAAGATAGGTAATGCACCAAAGATCATTATCATCATCATCTCACTCAACCCATCACCGTAGGTACCGTCCTACTGAGCACAGATGCCCTCTGAAAATGATTAGGAATTTGGATTAGGCCAAAGTTCATGATGCTGGCCAAGTGCGGATCGTCACACTTCATACACTTTTGAGAACATTGGATAACTTTGGCAACATTGGAGCACGCAGGTTTCCTCACGATATTTTACTATTTAAAATGCAATAATTCCGGAGCCCGGATCCCCGAATATAATATTAGGCCGACGCGACGTCTTAACCACTTGGCTATCACCGCTTAAATAGCATTTGTAAAACTTGCGAATGTGTCGGCCTCGATTGAAGGCAATGTAGGTACCTATTCTAAATCATGTTTTGAGATATGAATAGAATCGATAGGTAATATTGTAAGGAAGGATAAATCTCAGCTGATATTTACGAACACACATAAAGTGCTTATAACACAAGGTCGGTGATGTAATTGCCGCTTTTAGCGCGAAAACAAGACGCGGAGAATCTAAGTAAAATCGTCGAAAGGTCTGGACGAACAAAGCGCGATGGCAGTAGTTCGTTAGAACTTCACGCTGAACGCGTGTACTATTTTTAAGGCGCAACGTACATTGGCGAGTGGAGTAGAGCCGAGGCGCTGTGTCTTTCTTGATAACAATTCTTCCCTCATTTACTTTGGTATACGATACTTTGCATACTGTGAGTTTCCTTCGTATTGTTTTTTCAGCTGTATTTAAGCACAGAATACTTACTTAATACTTAGTACGTACCTTACCTTTGAGGCACACAAGGATCAACTCCGCAAAGGTTCTTGTTGTGCAATTCAGCTCGTATATAGTATTGCTGCCTATATTTATTAAACCTCTCTCTATCGCATAAACTCTTATCTCTTAACTCTCTCTCTGTCTCTCATAGCATAAGAAATAAGAGTTACGCGGTTGCCGTCAAAGGGGCGCGCCACCGTCGTGCGTTGTCTCTCGCCAAGCCTTTATGCCTTAGAATAAGAATAGAAGATTCAAATGTTTGGTTATTTTTGCATGACATCACATTGTAGAACCTCGGAATTGTGAACATAATGACATTGATAAAGATGTAAAACAATTCTTTATCATTTAAAATGCACGTAACTATCTAAATATTCATACTATAATATCATAAATGCGAATGTGACTCTGTTTGTCTGTCTGTTACCAGATGGTTTGCAATGGACATAAAATACCTACTTTTTATTTCGGAAAATCAAAAGGATTTTTAGAAACCTAAATCCCACCGGACGAAGTCGCAGGCATCAGCGAATTTTCCAATAAAATTAGTAGGACCTACTTTTTATTTTTTTAATACATAGGTATAACTAAGTAGGTACTTAGATATCTGATGGATACATATAACTACTTAGACATCTGATGGTTTTACAGTTTACACAGTCATTTTTGCCGGTAGGGTATAAGTAGCTTGTTAGCTAGTCGCGGTCGAAGCCTAAGTTCCCAGACCCAGATCTGACCTTATTTAAAAATTATTAATTGGCAAATTGACCGAGCCGTGATTTGAATCAGATACCTACTGCATATAATGCCACTGAGTACACCACTGGGCCAAAGAGGTTGTTCAAAATGTTCGTTTATACTTTTCCAGAGGCGACATGTCGGAGGAGCACGCGCAGGCCGTAGAGGAGGTGACCCGGGAAGTGAAGGACGTCAAGTTGGAAAACGGGACGGCTGCGGGCGCGGCCAACGGCACACCGAGCAAGAATGAAGACAATGCTATACCGTTTAAGGTAGGTAATGGTACTGGAAGTTTTTAGGGTTCCGTAACTCAAAAGGAAAAACGGAACTCTTAGATCTTGCTGGCTAGACTAGATCTTGTCTCTACCCGCGTAGCACTTTACCTAAGCGCTTTTCCACCTTTCATAGAGCAAAATAGGTAGAATCATAGGGTTAGTAGAGCATGGCCATGGAATTCGTGTGATAAGCATTTAGCTTTTCGTAATGCAAAAATGTAATTTTGCATGTTATGCCCTACGTATATGAGTAGGTGTCTAGCAGTACTAGGCACAACAGCTAGAGCGGAGGCATTGCATACCTATTACCTACCTACTACGCCATTGGCTCTATTTTTACTTGACACGCAATGGAGGAAAAGTTTTCACACGAAGTTAATTATTTTGCATAATATTAGGGTTCAGTTCAGATCGCCTTGAGTTAAAATAAATAAAATTAAAGTTATACTTACTTACCCATTTTTAGGGTTCCGTACCTACCCCAAAAGGAACCCTTATAGGATCACTTTTTTGTCTGCCTGTCTGTCAAGAAACCTAGATAGATACCTACTTTCCGTTGACCTGGAATCATATTTGGCAAGTAGGTAGGTCTTATAGCACAGGCACAGAATAATATAATAGTATCTACCTACTAGCACAGGAAGGTAGTTACCTAAATGAAAATCTGAAAACCGTGAATTTGTGTTTACATCACTAAAAGATATTAGTTTTTTGTTAGAGATTAGCTGATAACTACCTCAGCACGTGCCTATCCAAGTTTTATAATAGGGATCTACCTATCTGTAATCTGATGGCACATCTATTAGGTAACTATACCTAATATTATTATTATATTGTTGCGGTAACTGAGGTATCTAGGCACGCTGCAGCCAAACCGCACAGTATAATATTAGTACTAGCCTTAGTACTCTGTGCAAACATTATCTGGTACCTACTTATAACGTTCTGCAGGTATCACATTCACAATTCAGTTTATTCTTCGTTCATACTCGTATCTTCTACCTATGAAATATACCCAAATGTAAGGATATATGTACCTACATAGTAGGTACCATATGTTGATGGTTCTTTTGTCTCTTTTCAGGATGCCTTTAAAATGTTCTCAAAATTTGGTGATCCGAAGTCAGACGGCAAGCAGATCACACTGTCCCAAAGCGACAAATGGATGAAGCAAGCTAAAGTGATCGACGGAAAGAAAATCACCACCACAGACACCGCTATCCACTTCAAAAAGTTAAAACTCGTCAAGCTCGGTATTGACGATTATCAGAAATTCCTAGAAGACTTGGCAAAGAGTAAGAAAGTGGAACTGGAAGATATTAAGAAGAAGCTTACAACGTGCGGTCAGCCAGGTGTATCAACACATGTAAGTTATTAATTAAAACAAAATATTATAGGTAAGAGTTATCGCTGTAACAAAATTCTAATTAAGATAACGGAAATGACTATTTTTAGGGAGCGTTTCCATTGAAGTGGAGACGCGTTTCAGACACCCCTAGATGAGTTTTCATAGAAAATCGAATTTATAGCACTTCACTGCCACGTGTTCAATAGATTATTTTACAAAGAGGAAAGATTTGTTTGTTTTTGTAACTCACAAATTCTGCCGTTTGGAAGTTATCAGCTCTTTTCTAGTTACTGATAATCTTCACTTGTTAGGGGTGTTATAAATTTTTAATTTACACTTGTTGCCGGTTGTTCTCAGTAGAATCGGTAGTAGCCTTGACATATCATGGAGTGGCACAAGCTTTTCTACATGAAATAAATTCCGTTTATTTCTAACTTTATTGAGGTTTAGGTAAATATAATAATATGTACCTACGACGAGCGGGCTCTCTCAATAAATCGGGGCCTCTTAAATCGGGATAGGAACCTGGCAACACAAAATAAGTGTACCGTATATATTTATCACTCTATTGTTACGCTTATGAGCACTTAACGTGAATGTTGTCATATGAATAGGTACCTAGATAGGAGTATGTCGCTGTCCCATTGTTGTAGCTATCTTGGCTCTGGCCTCTCATTACATTCCTTGTTTGTTAGAAGTAACGACTTTTAACGGCATTTGTTGGCTGTAATTAGTAGCCCGTTCCTACTTATTTCGCTATCTCGTCGGCGCCAGACTCCTTTTAAGTATTACCTTACGGTTTTTTCTAAAGTTTGTAAGCCTTTACTAATAGCGACTACTTAGGTAACCTATGCCGTATCTAGGTATGTGAGAGATATTAGTGCAATTTACCTAGTTAACTTATACATCGTTACTATAATTACGTAGCGTATTCCAAATTGGCTTCATTTTTTAAAGTACCAATGTGGGTACAAGCTTTGCCTATCTCGAGTTATGTAATATCTTTGGATAATTATTATGGTTTAACTATTCACAGATGACAAAATCAGCCGCAGCGGCTGCTGCAGTCGATCGGCTGACCGACACGAGTAAATACACCGGCTCCCACAAACAACGGTTCGACGAGACCGGCAAAGGGAAAGGAATAGCGGGAAGGAAGGACCTCGTCGACGGCTCGGGCTACGTCTCAGGCTATCAACACAAAGACACGTACAAGTCTCATTAGCTATAGATTTCTCCATTAAATTTACATGTCTTATCGTGGATATCCCGTTTTTTTTAGATCTAAAGGTGTTACCAGACTATAGCTTCATGGTGCGTCGCAACGCATTCTGTGTGCTTAGTATGAGATCTCACATCTTGCAGTTTATAGGATTCGAGCGACGTAACACAATACAGAGAATTAATATATAACATAAATTCAAAATTTTAAAACCCCCGACACAAAACTCTCAAAAAAGTAAATAACTTTCAAACGGCTGAACCGATTTTCTTGGATTATAGCTAAGAACACTCTCGATCAAGCTACCTTTCAAACAAAAAAGAAACTAAATTAAAATCGGTTCAGTTTAGGAGCTACGATCCCACAGACAGATACACAGATACGCACGTCAAACTTATAACACCCCTCTTTTTGGGTCGGGGGTTAAAAATGAAACTAAAAGTCTTTGACACAAGAAGGGCACAGCCTAATTTTCTTGATTCAGTTATCTTGCAGATTGGACTGTAGACTTGAACGTGTGAAGGGTTCCTTGCGCAATAAGCGCACAGCCCGTGCGCTTATTTTTATTTAGATATTTTTGTTGAGTTTTTAATTGATTTCTATGTATTTCTGCGATAACATTCCGTTTAAGGTAATTAATATCTAATTAAATTATGTTATGTATTTAGATTTTAAGACAGTAGCGTGAAAGTTTTTACTTCGTCTTTTAATATCTAGTCGTGAATAGCTTAGATTCGTTTACAAAATTAAGTCAAAACTATATTTTCTCAATTTTCTATTTGAATTAACGGTATTACACTATACCTACTAAGATTTTCTAAATAGCTTAGTAGGTACATATTGGCCCAACGTACTCGGCGATTTGTATACGAAACCACTTGGCGTAGATGTGCGTGCGATCCGCATCAGCAGGTTTGCCAAATTTTGTGGTATTTCATACAAACATCAAATATTATTGACTTCCATTGCCGAATCCAGTCGGGGCCAATGTGTACTGATCATTCACGAGTTGATCACTAAAATATACTTAATGCTCGAACAATATCGGCGCAAGTATCTATCTCATCAAAGTGTAAGAAAGTGTATAGAGTAAATATTAAAATTTAGTTGTAAGGCTCAATGAAAGTTTTGCATACGAAACGTAAACAAAACGAGAACTGTCAATTCAGTTCCATATCTTCAGGCAGTTAGAGTAAGATCATTAATAATGTTAATATTGATGATGAAATAAAGCAACGTGTCGTCATCCTTCATCTAAAAAGCTGTTAACCACACAAAATAGTTTTTGATTTATCGTGAAAAACGTGAGAATTTTCAAAACCTAATGTTTCTAAAAAGAATGTTACGTAAGACCAACCAAGGTTTTTAGGCTACGTAGCAAACTTTTTAGAAATATAATCATAGAAACATAAAAAGAGAATTTAGTTTTTCTAAAGTTCTATATTTTTTGGCGAGAACTCGTAAACTACTTTTTTGCAGTTTAAGTTAGCGGCTTTTTAGATATAGAAATACATCTCTTTTTTGGGCCCGGGCCTACTTCGCATTATACTTCGAATACGTTCTCTAATTTTTATGCACCTATTGTAGTATTATAGTATCAGCCTTACTCTAATGGGCTGATATTGCAGCTGATCCTATATTATGTACCTATTAAAATCTTGACTTTACATTTGAAATTCATAAATCTTCATCACATGTGCAAAACTTTCAAAGTGGTCAATACAACGTAAAGAAACAACAAACAATGTGATAACTGATAAGTACTGAAACAGTAAACATAGTACATAATAATCAGTAATTTATAATGTTGCGAATATAATTATAATAGCTACACATTTTTGTCAAGTAAACCAAACAATCAAATATAATCGAAAAGTAATAAGTACTTTACAAAAATATTTTAATTTTATAAGAAATAATGTAACTTTTAAACTATTTAATTAATAAAATCCTTTAAAATAACTTAATATTTTATTGGACTAGCCCACATATCATCCACAATGTTGTGGGTGACCTGTGTACTGGTATTCAACCTCAGTGATACCAAAATTGTATTATGATCGCTGGTCAAATGCGAATCAATCATTGCTACAATCTCAATTGTTATGATTGGCTGCATTTATAGTATTCTTTTTGCAACAATGCATTTCAGCCAACCATGAACGCCAGTTAGCCAATCAGAGTTGATTGTGATCATCACTGTCAAACTACGGCGGTACTACGGGCGGTAGGTAGGTACGGTGTGTGTATGTTTGTTACTCCTTCACGCAAAAACTACTGGACGGATTGGGCTGAAATTTAGAATGGAGATAGATTATATACTCTGGATTAGCACATAGGCTACTTTTTATACCGGAAAATCAAAGAGTTCCCACGGGATTTTTAAAAAACTACATCCACGCGAACGAAGTCGCGGGTATCAGCTAGTCTATAATAAATGGTCAAATAAAATAAGATTTTTAAATTAGATAGGTACCTTTATTTGACTTAAACCTAATTATATGCGAAAAGTTATAACAAATTTTGAAAACACGAATGTTAAGAATTCATAATTATATGTTACAAATCAATACAAATAACTATACTAACTGATATAACAGGTATTAAACGAGTAATGTTAAACGGTCAGGTCTGTACAGCGTCTAAATGAAATGAAAAATACAGTCAAGAACCTTTACGAGCGCTTGTGCATAAGTTCGAGCAGAGTCTGAGATAATACGGAGCAAGCAAAGGACTGAAATTCAGCACAGAATCTATACTAATAAATAAAATTGGAGTGTCTGTCTGTAATTTCGAAATAACTACCACATATTAAGGTCATATGGTTATTTGAACGATACCATAACTGAACGTTATTAAAATTTTAATAACGTTAACGTTTTTAAAATTTTTGTCTGTCTGTCTGTCTGTCTGTTTGAAAAGGCTAATCTTAGGAACGGCTGAACCGATTTTAACGGGATTTTCACATACAAGTAGAGGATTGACCAGGGTGTAACATAGGCTACTTTTTTAACCGACTTTCAAGAAAGGAGTTGTTTTTCTACCTATGTACACCGAAATCTCCGAGATTTCTGAACCGATTTGCGTCATTTCTTTTTTAATCGATAGAGGAACTTTGCGACATTGTTTCATACAAAATTTGGATTCCAACTCCTCAATCCTGATGCTGCAGGGGATCTGACCAATTCACGCGGGCGAAGCTGCGGGCATCAGCTAGTTGTAAATAAGATAACAGAGATGGCATCCACTTCTTTAATACTGGGACAGCCAATCGCCGACTTTTAGTACTTACCTTCTTCATCTACCTATACGACTACATACAACGTCAGTTTCAGTATAAGCCAAACCTGAACGTTAAGGCCTAATGTTGTTCAGTGCTAAGGCACTAAGGTGAGAAATTTGAAATTTTGATAGTAGCAAAATTACATAGGTACTCTCTCTCGTTTTCACTAAGAAAGGATTTTTGGAAATTCCACCCCTAAAAAAATTAAAAAATAGGATGAAAGTTGTTTGAAAGTTTCTTATTTTTCAAATAATATCCATAAAAATTGTTATTTGGAGTTTCGGTCTATAATGAAGTTGTAAGCATGTGTTTCAGGGATTTTTGAAATTCCACCCCTCGCCAGTTCTCGAAAATCGAGTGAAGCTACAGCTATTACTGAGAAGGATCGGGCTAGTACCGAAATAATTCCGTCCAAAGCAACGAAAATTAAACTGTGCTAAGCGATTACGTCTGTTTGTATATTAAGGCGCACGGAGGCTTCACTGAAAACCTGCACGGCAAAACCCTCGCGCTCCTTTAACACCGCTTTATCTACTTGTACTGAATTCTGTGGAATTGAGTCATTAGACAGCATCTAATCCGAGAAATAATACTTGTACTATAGTAAGTATCTACGGCTATTTCAGATTTCATTATTTTTAGACCGGACCGGTTTTTAGTTTTCATTGTTTCGGACCGGACTGATGCACAAGAGCTCTTACAAAGGACACAGATATAAGAGAGCACATGTGCTTAAAAAGAGTAATTTAAATCTAAAATGAACTAAACATCTTCAATGTAGTCCAGTATGATTGTGAGAAAGCTGCACCAATCATTGTTAAATTCCTAATTGCCTTGATTGGCTTTTATGGTGGTTTTGCTGCAACACTGCATTTTAGGCGATAGTAAGAGTGTGGGCCAATCGGTGATTGTGCCCTTCACACAGTGCTTTCACCACAATCGACCCTCAAGAGGTTTTTTTACGTGGTTTTATCACTTCAGTGGTGGTGGATTTTTTGCAGAAGAGCTGACACTTGACAGGTTCACTGTATTGACGGAATTATTTCATCTCGATAATGACTGACGATTACTTTATTTACTTTGACGATTCTTTTACTATCACCAAAATGACTGTGCAAAAAGTTATTTATTTGCTGACAATACAGCTGTTATCTTCCGATACTTAAAAAATATTTGTAGACTAGACAATAGATATTGATATAAAAATTAGTTTTTTTTGTCGTTTGTGTTTATAAGCAACGATGTAATTTTGTGACACGTCTAATATTATGCTGTGGTTAAATGTTAACTTAATTACAATGTCTAGGATTGATTTCGAATTAAAATCCTAAACTTGAACTTAAAAAATAGACATCGAATTTCTTTTTTACCCTGTTTAAAACTAAATACATTAGGTAATCTCATTTCCAAGGTAGATATCCCTAAGTCATTCTTTGAAGCTGTTAAAAAGAATCAATTTATAGTTATATCATATAATGAATGCATGAATGAATAAACTTTTATTATAAAATGTTAATGTACTAAAAAATAACCCTTTTATAATTATTGATGTCAAAAGCCCCAAAATAGTTTAAACTCTAATAATAAAAACACTTATTTTTCGATACAATATTATGTATTCATGAATAATTAATTTATTATATCGAAACTCTGGACTAAATATAAAATATCTAAGCATACAATGTGGCTTATTCTCTTATACACAATCTCTAAACTTAAGCTATATTGACAGTCTAACACCTGTATTAACAATCTCACACACTCAATTAATTAAGGTCTCACAGTGCCCTAGAATGCACTGTGTAGATTCCACCAATCAGATAACTGAATATTAACGTGATGCAGTAATCTGATTGGTCGAACCTACACTTGTGCATTCGAGCGTACTGTGAGACCACATAGTAATGATTGTGAAATAGGGGTGTAAATCTAGTGCTATCTTTTTCCACAGAGAGCATTATGAAAGGAATAGCAATACATTTAGATCTGTCATTAAAGTTTAGTTTCGACATTGTGTACAACAGAATTAGCCACAATATATCTGGAAATAGATTACGCTTTAAGAAATAACTCATCATACTTTAAAAGATTTAACACACTTCTGCAAATATTTATCTAACACAACAAGTGGAGTTAATAACTTATAATGACTAATTTTGTACACAAAACTTACTTTAAACTAAATTGATAGGGCTAAAACTAGTTCTATCCTTTTACTAATTTTTGCTTGGAACTTGGACTTGATGTTTAGTTGTAGTTAGTCCACTCAATTTAGTTACAAGTTTTGTGTTGGTACAATAAGATTGGTACAAATATATTAAGCATTAATAGCCTTTGAAATTGACAGCGATGAAAAGAATACTCAAATAAAATATGGCTCTATCTATTTATTATCACGAGAGGTGACTGCCATCGTAAGTGACACTACGTGTGACTGTGACCTAGTTAGTGAATGTGGAGATAGATTGTTAGTAAAATAAATCATTCACATTGAAGTATTGCTAACAAGCTTATTTGTTTGTTTACTTCTATATTAAAATTATTATATAATAGTAAAACTCAGGACACGATGGCATATCTAACTCGCACGTTCAGTATTAATAGCTCAGAGAACGAAAACGCTCATTGAGCAAAAAAACTGACCACCTCGCGTTATGGTTTCTTTAAAAAGTCTACATCACGCTGCTTTGGCACTTAACACAAAACGACTACATATTCACGATTACAAACATTGTAATCTACAGATAGGACAGACAAGACCTGCTTAGATTCGGAGTCCTCAGATTTTATCTAGACCACGTTCAAACTAGTCTGATGCATTATTTAGGAGCTTAAGATAATTTATTCCAGCAAAGAACCTTAAAGAAAGGAGAGAGAACTCATGCCCACCATTATGCAGAGAAAGCTCGCTTTCATTGAACATTTACAGAACTCTTATTCCCAAGATTACTGTTAGAAGTAAGAATTGCAGGCAAAAGAGCTTCAGGTCACCAAAGATGCAAATGGTTGGACGATATAAGAGGGTGGACGGGGCTTAGTTACCCGAAGTTACAAGGAGCGGAAAAGATGAAAGGTTATATACAGAAGCTTCGTTTCTAAAAGGGCTTGTTATAGTAATGATGATGAAGAATCTAACTCAGGGAATCGACAACGAATCTTAAAATCATACGGTGACAGTTAACGTTCCGAAGACGTCATAGATTTTATTCATTGTCATTGTGGTCGAAAACCACAAACGCCACGACACGAACGACGTTCTGTTTGCTGTATCGCAACATAAGTGCTTTTATGCTGGTAAGAGCCATCATAATTTGAATTTCACGACGTTGATATTTTAAAGAAATACGCGTAGTGGGCTGTTTTTTCGCTCATTGAGCGTTTTCATTCCTTGAGTCTAGATTATATACCCTTTATAATAACAAGATGATGCCCGCGACTTCATCCGCGTCCGAAAATTCACGTCGATCCGTTACTTCATTGCGACTTGCGGCGTGATTGAAGGACAAACCAAGAAATAAACACACTTTTGCATTTATAATAATAGATTAGTAGGCAAGCACAAGTTCACCATCTTAGTCGTACAATGTAGTCGAACGAAAGAGTTAGTCAATTTCTTTAACTGTATTAGTTATTAAAGTGATAATAATGATCTTATTATTATTTTTAAAAGATAAATACAAACAGCGTAAACAATCTAAAATAATTATATTTAATGGTACCATTTTTGTTTTTTTTTTTTTCATTATTTGTCTTTTTACCCAATGAATCAAGCAAATTTTTTATTTAATTCGAATCTGTATTAAGTTTACAATATAATCTTTTTTTACTATTACTAGTTTTTTAATAATCTTATGTAGTCATCAGGTAATATATTTTCGGAATGCATACTAATGTTAAGAATATTAAATCGGTTCACAATTCAATTTTTTGTTACAGTCAATGCATTAAAAATATGTTTATAAAAGTACATGCAAACTATTTCTAGACGGGTCCAACATTCTCCCGCGAATCACGGTGGGCTAGTTCATGGACTACCACATTTTCTATTTCCCAAACTTTTCTCTTATGGCAATGAGTTTTCGCGCTCCAGCATTGCCTCCGCTAAGGAAAGGGTTCGCATCCAAAATTAGTTTAACAGACCTTGTAAGTGCTTGCACATGAATCCACAGACATTCACGCTGAGAATGTGATGCCCGCCTACCAATCACAGACTTATGTCACGAAACAAAACGTATATAACACAGTCTACTTTCACAATATAAAGGTTATTACGCAATTTATCTAATAGATCCTATAATATATGAACATAATGCAATATGGAATCGACATATTTCCTAGTCATACTATCACAAAACTCCGCCATCGAATACTTACATAGGTCCCTCGATCGTACTTACTTTCATCGCAAAATAATATATGGCCCGGCTGGCTAGCACGAAGGCTACCAAAAATGCTCCAACATATGCGACATAGATACCTCCCCCGTGGGTCTTTGCTGCAGAAAGCGTGCCGAGGGTGACTCCCAGGGCAATAGCGAAGACTATGAGTGCAAGAACCGCGAAAATAATGCCTCTCACCCGAGCCATGCGCTGTCCAACTGAGGACACTTTCCGGCAATGAGGGCACCGCACTGGTGCATTTTTCAACAGCTGGTACTGAAATGAAATATTTTGTTATAAGAATTACATTTCTTGTTTTTTTAAAGAATATTAGCCATGGTAATCGTGACTAATACGGAGAGTATTCCCCTCCAATTAAGCGTAAAGCTTGTGCCAGGAGTGGGTTACGATAATAGTGCAACGGGTGGGGTTTGAACCGCCGACTTTTGGGAATTCAGTCCGCTCCTTTAGCTTTTTAACTCCTTAGCTATCGAGGCTCTAATGTCGAGGCTGTTAATACCATATTCTAATTTCTAAGGGATCAATTCCCAGAATCCAGTTACCAAGCTGGTCTAAATCGGCATTGCGTTTAGATTAGAAACCTGCAAGTTAATGTGATTTAGTAAATTAATTTTTTCATGAACACATTTTAATATATTTTTTTTCAATGTAACCACAAATTCGAAGACGGACAATCGAACAGACAACAAAGTGATCTATGAGGGTTCCTTTTTCCTTTTGAGGTAGGGAACCCTAAAAACTTTGCTTGAGAAAGTATTGTTCAAATAATATTCCCTATTAACATTTATGATACTTATAAGAGTATATTATGCTGTCAACTTTGTGTCAAGGGTGCTACAAAGGTCATGAGTTACTACTTAGTAGTGACACAATTCTTCAAAATCCAATAAGTAGATCTGATAATAACACCATTTTAAGCATTCTTGACCTATTAAGTTTACCTACTAAGTCTACTTAGCAATAAAGTTTATGCTCTTATACATAAAGTATAATAGGGCTATTATTTTCTATACTCATAATAAAACCGCAACTGAGTCATTTTATCCATACTAATATTATGAAGATGAAAATTGCATAGTTTGTAATCAATAAACTCTAAAACTACTAACCGATTTTAATGTAATTCGAAACATTGTTAGAAAATGGGAATTTTGATTTTAGCGAGAAGAGAATTTTGTATTTTACGTTACATATAAGACATATGCCTCACCCAAGAGAGGCAAAGAAGAAGAGTATTTTAAATTTTTAATCAGAGGCATAAGCATTAAAATTCATATATAAAGCATTCATTCATATAAAAACATTATTTTTCATAATTTTTGTCAATCTGTATGTCTGTTCACTGGTTCAAAAGTTATGCTGACACTATTAAACAGGTTTGAATGGATTTGTTTAGCCTTTGTCTTGCCTTGTTTAGCCTTTCTCCAAGCTGGGAATTATTAACGAAAAGGTGACTAAAATCTGTTTACTAGTTTTTGAGTTTAGTGATTTCAAACAGATGTATGTAGCAGGATCATATTATGCAGTGATTAATATTTAAACAATCTTCAGATCCATGAACCAAACAAATTCATATTTCATACTTGAAGATTTAAAAAAAACAATCAAATAATACATATTATATTTGTTTAAGGAATGCTTATAAATTGGTAGGTATAGTTTAGATAACTTACGTGTTAATGACCGATTTTCGGCGCGCGAGTTTATAGCCTGGTCTACCTATTCTTATTATAATAGCTATTATCATCATCATCATCATCATCAACCCATTACCAGCTCACTACTGAGCATAGGTCTTACACATAGGAAATAAAACAAGGTGATTATATTTTTACATTGGGTTCCAGGACATGCAGCAATCAAATTAGGAGGAATCGAGCCATATTGTAGCATGCAGGTCAAGTGTGGAACCACAACTTTTTGATAACATTATGGAGAAATCTTAGGCATGCAGGTTTTCTCACAATGTTTTCCTTTACTATTAAAGCAAGTGACATATTTTAATTGCTTTAGACAAACATAATTCTGAAAAGCTAGAGAAAGAAGAAGAAAACTTTTTTTATTAGCATAGTGCATACCCAGGATAGAACTCTGGACTCTCCAAATAATAAGAGTAGTCTACCACTGCTTGCCCATCTGTACCTTAGGCTGCATCATTGAATACTAACTGTAAGTCTTTAAGTTCCAATAATAGTGTAGTAAATAGTTCATTATAGTGAAAAAATAGCTCACCAAGAAAGTGTCCTGGCAATGTGCACAAACAACCCTGCACATGCCAGGCAGGGTTGGCACAGGTGGAGTTACAGGCGATGGGGCTAGGTTGATGATCCTCTTGCAATCTGCACGAGGGCATGCTATACGCTGGGATGACGACTTGCAAATCAGCAAGCAGTTGCATGGACAACGCACATATTTTTTTCCTGGTGGAGCATTTCGTATTGGCTGTAGAATAGAAAAAGGAACCATATATTATTCTGATCAAAAACAGCAATATAACATTTCAAAGTATAGTGCTTTAATAATTCAGAGTCAAAGTTTATGACTTAGAGGATTGAATCCGGCACAATAAATTACTGAAAGTAAAATTTGAGAAAAAGCGACTACTATTTAAAAATATTTTTGGTAATGAAGTGCAATTTAGTGAACATTTTTTTCTGTTGTTGTAGCTGCAATCAGTCGACAGACTATAACCAGGTTTGTGTTGTCTGTGACTTTGCCAGACTGGAGGATTTAGTGAAAATGATGAACCATTTTTAAATTCTTATTTTGGACATTACACTTGTTTTTAAAAAGTGTGTATTACATACATCAACATATTTTACATGGTTTGTAACTTTGTACTGGTAAGAAACGTACAGTGAAATATAATACCTTGCTGAGTATTATAAAAATAGACAGCTGTAGTATGTTGAGTAACAACTATTCTGCATGGTTGAGATTTATTGAACTGTAACTTTGTGAGTAGGTACAACATATAAGCTCATTGAGCAATTTTTATTGCATTATTTAGTGAACCACTTAGATAAACAATTTTTGCAGGAAAGAAATTGAATATTTTCAAATATAGACTTAGATAAGTTTTATAATTAGTAGACTAGCCAACTACCGTTACTAAAACGTTACATAAAACTCTAAATCAACATTAATATATCCAGTTTGGCAAGTTGAGGTAGGTAACTTACTGTTGCTTCGTTACACTCGGAACATTTGACAACATGTTGTTCTCGTTTGCCGGATATATCTATCATGGCCTGGCAAACGCGACATGTTACCATCGGCATGCCTGCTTGCTGGTACGGCGGAGGCAGCTCATCAGGCCCGATCGGCGAGATAGTGCTCACATTTTCCTCCTCTGAAAAGCAATAAGGCAGCAGTTATCGCGTGAAATAAATACGTAATCATTCGTAATGTAACCAATAAAATAGCTGCATTACACAATAACAAGTCGCTAGACAAGTAATCGAATAATCCAAAGTACTTTGTTTAGCAACAAAAAAATACAAATAAATTCTAGTTGAATCATTAGCTGTCAAAACAACAAATCGTTCACTTACCATCCCTTAGAAGTGGCTGATTTTCACTTTGGCCGTCTCCCATCGTCTTAAACTAAGGATATAACACCTCGAATAATTGTAATTAACTTTGCTCAAATTACGAATCCTACGAGAAAAATTAACATACCAACTCCACTACAATTGCAGAAAACGCAGAAAAATCACCAGAGAAAAAATTAAATTGTAATATGACATGTTTCACAGATAAAAATGAAAATGCTATGGCAACGGCTAACTTTAGAAATCCTTCAGAAATCTGTCAAACATTTTTCCAATTTTAGCAATACATCCAAAAAAACTTGTTCAATAATAATCCCCCCTAGCGTGACGATGACTTGGATATGATAGGAGATCCCAGGTTCAATTCCCAAAAGCCTGGAAAACAACAATGAGTCAAAGTCAATCCATTACTGGAATGGTTTGTTCATTAATAATGGATAAACTGGCACCATAGAGATATTATATAAACAATAGAGGTAGTCATAGGTTGTTGCCGCTCTTGTACATCCATGTGTCATCTAGGTATTGTTATCTCGGTCTATTTCAGGGAACCTCCGTTCGGGTGAAAGCGATAGCTCATATAAGTCTGGCAACAACGCACTGTATGTGTAACTGGTGACAGTAGTTGTCAGCATTTGGAGACAAAACATTGGGATTTGATGCAGCGTTTTTATAAAATTTTAAAAATCACAAAAGTCTGGATTAAAATTAAGATAAAAACTAAAAACCAAATGTGTGACGCTGTGTTTTGTGCCTCCAGATATGAGAAAGAAGGCGTCCAAGTTCCTGAATTGCCTTTTCATAGGTAAGTCTTTAATAACTATTTCATCGATACCAACCGCGACTTTTATTCCGAAAATCGCTAAAAATCAAAGATTTACATGTTATAAGTGTAATTATCTCGTGTAATACTGACAAAAATCACGTTTTACAGCGCAATTTAATTTTAATTTATGAATTATTTTAGGCATCATTTGTAGTGATGTGTACACACTTTATCGATAAAATCAAATTTGTCTTTTATCGTATAAATAACATTTGCTTACTTTTGTAGATTTCCAAAATGTCCTGAATTTAGAACTGCGTGGATCAGGGCCATAAAACGAAAAAACTGGGAGCCAAAGGAATATTCTCGTCTATGCTCCAAACATTTCGAAGAGTCTTGTTATACATATTTCTGGTTTAAAAATAAATAAATTGAAATCAGATGCAATACCAACTATATTTGAAGGATATCTTATATACCATCAACCAGTAAGCACTAAGCACTTTCAAATTGTATGTAGGTACCTATCCACTAATAAATATATAGTAATATTACACTTTTCTTTATTTGACAATAGTTAAACAAAAAGGGAAAGAGGGAAATTATTTTTCAGGATTGAGGTACAAGTGAGTTTAAATAATTTCTCATGTTTTACTGATGTTTTCTTAAATTTTATTATCATCGTAAGGAATTTTGCATTTTTAACTAGTAACAGCAAGACATAAATAAATTCATTTAATTTCAGGTTATACAAAAACGAAAACCACTTCGAGAGCTGGCTAATAATAAAACA
This sequence comes from Maniola jurtina, assembly GCF_905333055.1. Classification (NCBI taxonomy): domain Eukaryota; kingdom Metazoa; phylum Arthropoda; class Insecta; order Lepidoptera; family Nymphalidae; genus Maniola; species Maniola jurtina. Next base: position 6,797,948 of record NC_060037.1, on the reverse strand, counting down.
AAAGGAAGGGTTTGGACATTTTCCTCAGTCAGTTTTCAATGTCTAGCTCTCTATAATTTTGTTGACCTAGAATTCTTGACGTTTAAAGAGCTTTCTATTTTATAATACAGCAAGATCCCAGAAGCACCAGAACGTATTTACTTATTTTCTGAGAAATGGCCAATTTACAGGTATCAGCTGCTAAAGATACATAATTAAAACATATGAGTGTAGATTTTATGTATGTATATTTTACAGAAGATTGTAAATAATTAATATTCAATGCTGCCAGAAACTTTCCGTCTCAAAAAATAACATTGCAAGTACATAAAATATGTCTACGTTAATAGTAATACCTAATACGTAATAAATTGATTTAAATTATTTGAAAAGTGTTTCATTTTACTTTTGTTTTTACTGAATATAATCGTCCGCGTGGATTTAGGTTTTTAAAAATCCCGTGAGTAATCTTTAATTTTCTGAAGTAAAAAGTTGTCAATTTCCAGAACGTAAGCTATCTCTGTACATACAAATCGGTACAACGGATGGGCTTTTAAGAATCCCATGGGAACTCTTTGATTTTTTCGGGATAAAAGTAGCCTATGCCCACTCTTAGAGTGTAAACTAACTCTGTACCAAATTTCATCAAAATCGGTTAAACTACTGGGCCGTGAAAAGCTAACAGACAGACTGAGATACACTTTCGTATTTATAATATTAGTATGGATAAGTATATATTGCACGTAGTCCGTCGTAGTAACATAGAAAATTAATTTTGATGTGGTATCGATATACCCAAATTCGCCATCCCAGCCCTAGATGGTGCACACAGTGACAAAATGACTTACGCACACAAAAATAATTGACACGCATTTTCAGTTTATTATCGGTCCATAGTTATAATACATATATATAGTCCATGACTGGCACTGTCCAAGACGTCGAGTCAAATCTTGAGGGTCTGTGAGCTTCAGTCAAAGTCAAAATCACAAAGTGATCACAAGGACTTCGTCTGCGATGGCGTTTGCTGGCGCGCGTGCTGTGCTTGTTTGGAGTGTTTTTTTTTGTTAAGAGTGGTTGGTTTTTGTGTTAGTTGGTGTTTTTTGGTGGTGGAACTGACTGGGAAGCGCTCTAAAGGGGCGCCGCGCGTATGTCGGCGGGCGCCGGCGCAGACGGAGTCCATACTTGTATAAATTCAATAACTTGAAAATATCACAAACTTGACATTGGCTAATCAGAGTAAAGCCAGATTTAAAGAAAGAACAAAAAAAAAAAAGTGATCACAAAAAAAAAAGTCAAAATATTACCATGCTTCCATGCTGAATTTGAATTTTTGTGTTTTAAATATTTAAATTAATTTGTTAATTGTTTTGTTGAAATGGCTTGTAAACTTCATAGAGTGCGATATTACAATCCGAAGCCAGTACCAGTGAACTGCGCTGCATTCAGCAAAAGCAATAAGGTTCTCGCATTGGCAAGGTAAGTTTGAATTTTAAATTTAAATAAAAAATACAATGCTCATGATCTAATTTAGCCAGCTAGTCACGAGTAGCTGCATCTATCGGTGCCTCTGATGCTTTCACTTTTTCAGTCACTCATCATTAACACTGCCACTAGTTTGTTGTGGGCCATCCCAGCAAGATCGCTCAAATTGTAACTAGATAAAGCTTATTTTTCCGAGTAAATAAGAAATTTTGCAATTTTCCTTACAGGCAAGATGCATCAATTGAGATATGGGATCTAAATTTCGCTCCATTCCTCATCAAATTTATACCAGGTGTTGCGAACACTTCAGTCGAAGCCCTGGGTTGGATCCATCAGAGATTGATATCAACAGGACTTGGTGGTGCACTGATTGAATGGGACATCGAAAAACTCTGTGTTAAGAAGACAGCAATTCTAACGGGTTATGCTGCATGGTGTCTTGATGTGAATTCTACTAATTCTATGGTGGCAGTTGGAACTGAACAGGGCTATGTTAACTTGTACTCTGTTGAAGATGATGACATTGTTTACAAAAAATTGTTTGATAAACAAGAAGGGAGGATAATGTGTTGTAAATTTGACCATACTGGAAATATATTAGTTACAGGTAATATGTACTATATAATATGTATAACTTTCCTACAAGTCATATACAAAGGATGCCAATAGGACCGTATTACTAAGCCTCCACTGTCCATCTGTCTGTCTGTCTGTCAGTGTCAAATTTTTCACAGAATATGTCAGCTATAACAACATATAATAATTATTTAAAAATAGTCACCATTAAAAAAGTTTCATTTCTTGTATGATGGTATGGAACCCTTTGTGTGCTGATCAGACTTGCACTTGACAGATTTTCTTATTTATCATATAGGTTTAAGCTTGAGAATCCTCGAAGAACAGGTAGAATGCTGCTATTAGATATTGTCCTAAGTCATATAGCTATTAACTGAAGCATAAATTGTAAAAAATTGTTAATGTGTGGGAAAAATAAAGCTATAATAAAAATAAAATTTAGTCTAGCTTTCTTGTAAGTGAAGCAGTTTTCATGTACAAGACGCTTAGTATTTACAAAATATTCTGTCTTCCTTATCAAATGTTCTTAAATAAAACTTTGAAATTTCAGGTTCCATAGATTGTATAAGGGTGTGGAATGTAGAGACAGGGCATGCAACCTGTAAGATGTCAGTAACCTGGCGAGGTAGGGAGACCATAGTGTGGTGTCTTGCTGTCTTGTCTGATGGTACAGTGGTCTCTGGAGACAGTTTTGGAAGACTTGCTTTCTGGGATAGCAATATGGGTGACCAGGTAATCATTTCCATAGCTAAATTGATTGTTTTTATCACCATTTAAATGAATGTTATATACCATAATACAACATACAGTATGCGATATGTATCGCGCTCCCCCCCCCCCCCCCCCACTACTAAATAAACAGGAAAATCAAGCATTACGCACTACCAACACCACACAACTCTTCCGGAACACACTATGCAATTGTACATTGTGGAGTCTACATCTCCAGAGTATGCTTCAGTGCCGGAGTGAAACATTGTGTTCTGGAAGATTTGTGTAGTGTTGGTGTTTGGTGCTTTTCCTGCTTCTGCTAGTGTAATGCCTGTTTCTATCCAACAATAAAATTTTAATCAATTTGCAGATAGAATCCTACTCAATACACAAGCGTGATATATTATCGCTAGTGGTGGCAGATGATGAGAAACATATCTACTGTAGTGGAGTGGACCCTGTCATTACTCGCTTTGTCAAAGTGGACAGTGGCACAGGCAAAGAGACCAGTGCAAGTTGGGTTAGGGATGTACAGAGGCATATACATGAACATGATGTCAGGTATCATTTAAAACTAAAGCATTTTTGCAATTTCTCTGATATTTCCTTCCATCATGAAAATACAAGAATATGTACATATATACTACTATGCTATGTCAATTTTAATCGCTGGTATGCTTGGTGGAGTGTTTCGAATCTGCACTAAAATAACTGTCATTTTCTATAGCACACCTTATCTAGCTTACTTGTATATATACATATATTATGTACTAGCTGTGCCCGCGACTTCGTTCGCGTGGAATAGTGACTTTTCGGGCAGCATATTTTGAATTACATATACCGTCGTTTGGGTAGTACGTTAAAAATGTTCGCAGTGATTCTTTAAATTGACATAACTTTTTTATTTATGAACCGATTGACATGAAATAAACACTAAATGTTAAGTGAAGCTTACTACAATATATTAGTGAAAACTGTATCTAAATCGAATAAGCCGTTTCTGATATTAGCGTGCACAAACACACAGACAAACAGACAAAAAAAAAATTAATTACAATTTCGGGTTCGGCATCGATATAATAACAACCCCTGCTACTTTTTTTTATATATATTTCCATTGTACAGACACCATTTTTCTACAATTTTATTATATGTCGCACAAAATAGCATGAACAGGGAGTTGGCCATATCCCTTGGGGATGGCAACTCCAGCGAGATATTAAAACAACAACTCAATAAGACCATTTCACTAAACAAATCATTCCTGAGGGATATGGCCAACTCCCGGTTAATGCCGTTTTGCTGCGACATAATATATACAATAAGTGTGTGAGCATTAATTTTTCACTGTCTGACAAGTGCTATATCTTGTACTTTAATGATCCAAACATTACCCCTGATATTACATTTTGTTTCTGCTCTTACTATCAACTCTTACCTTCTTTAACTTGAATTTATTTTCAGAGCTCTATTGTTACATGAGAATACGTTAATATCTGTTGGGACCGATGGCTACTTAACCCTTTCAAGACATCCGCCAAAATGGGTGATGAGAATACCCCCAATGATTCCATACCCTAGATCATCTGTTAGTGCAAAGGAGAAATTATTGCTGTTAAGGTATGCCACCACTATTTATTATTTTGTATACTATGACGGGTTCTCAATCAAATCACTACCCATAAATGTGAAAGTTTTTTTAATTCACTGTAGAAACACTGATGGAAAGTGATTATGTCACTTATGATGGAACATGTTTGCCTAAAAGATGTCTATTTAGTTTTCTTTGGTGGTTTATCCTTCAATCTCGCCGCAATTGATTGACGTGATCTTTTGCATGGAATTAGAAAAATATGGAGAGTGATAAAGGCTACTTTATATTTGAAAATCAAAGAGTTCCGACAGGAATCATCTATAGGTATCATCTACTTGGTATATAAATAGCTTGTAAGCCAATTTTTTATCCTGGAAAATAAAAAAATCTTAATCGGCGCGGACGAAGTCGTGGGTTGAAATAGGTAAATCTAAAAGCTCTGACAGATTGTGTTCATGTCTTTTAGGTACATCAACTATCTAGAAGTTTGGAAGTTAGGTTCATACGAAGTAAACCAAAGTGGAAATGTAACATTAAATAACAGTACAAGTGAACTTAAGAAAGACATAAAACAGGACAACAGTGGCAATCAATTGGAAGCAGATTCTGAAATTATTGTTGGAAATGGATTTAACCAGCAAAACGAAAATGACAAACAGACTCTCAAATTGACAGAGCAGCCGATAAAACTCGTGTCCATACAAACCAAGGGCAAGAAACAAATAAAATGTTGTGAATTGTCTCCCAGTGGGGAGTTAGTAGTTTATTCTACTGATAGTAGTATGAGAATGCTAAAGTTGGAATCTGTAAGTATGCTTTTCTTAGTAGTTAACTAGTCACTTAACATTCATCATTTGTCTGGGCATAACACAGATCTTATGGGTGTACTACAACAGAAAGATTTTTTATTTCAAAGAGATTTTGAATCGTAAAGTTATCTACTACTGGTTTTGAATATACTTCATACAGAGAAGAACCAGTAAGATACTTGGAGGTTGCTCTTTTCTAATATTCAATTTACAATATTCATTTCAGTTATCATCAATTGTATTCAATTTGATTGAACTTTTGTTGCTTGGATTGGATGGTTGTGAAGTGGTTATTGCAATTTTCATGGATATAAATTGAAAAATGACAAACTTCCAATCTTTCATCCCCTTTAACTATGTTAACCAGTATTTTAGTCTGTGGATTGATAGATTAGTCAGTCAGTCATGTCAAGTTGTTTTATATCTATAGATAAATCTTTTTATATACATAAACGGTACAGTTAATTCACGGTTTTGGACCATGTTTTCTCAAATTCAAATCGGATTAGTGCACAAGAGCCCTATACGATACTTTATTTACTTGCAGGACGAAGATCAGAGCAACGTATCACTAACTAAAGTCCTCATCAGCGGCGTAACGCGCTGCGACCGAGTGGCCTTCACTGCTGACTCAAGGACAATGATCGTTTGGTGCAGCGGGGAGCTCAAAATATTGCAAGTAGACCCCGAGGCGGGCGCGACTGTGGTGCAGTCTATAACGTGTGAGAAATGTGAGTGGTTGTCGCAGTTTTATAACAAACTAGTTTTTATAATTTTAATGATAGTGTTTTACCTACACTTTCAAGGCTAAATAATTTTTAAATACATATAAAAAATTGCACAATCGGCAGAAATCGAACCTGCGTCTACTGGGTTCGCGCCCGACGCTCGCTCCAACCACTAAGCCACGGCATCGCTTACTGCCAGTAACGAAATGTGTTTTATGTATGTTCAGTGTTCACTCAGTACTAAATGTACGGTATGTATTTAAATACCTATTATTTAGATAGGCACTTGTTCTTGCCCGCAACTTCGTCCAGGTGATATAATTTATTCAAAATTCAAAAACCGGTCAAGTGCGAGTTGGACTCATTATCGTACAAGAAATCTTAAACCAGTATGATAAAAGTTTACAAGTTAATGCCTTCGGCATCTTGATGTGATTTAGTAAACTAATTATTTTGGAAACACAAATCTTTAATTTTTTTTGAGATGGAACCACAAATTCACTGTTTTCATTTTTCCCTTTACTTGTGCTATAAGATCAGGCTACCTGCCGAATTTAACAGGCTACTTTAAGTTACCTAGCAAGTGTTATAATATAATATCAGACAAGCTTTTCACATGTTTTTTCATATGCTAAAGCTTTTCAGAAAATGGGTCCAATTTGCGCATTACAACTTTTTGATCTAAAATTAAGAAAGTTAACTGTGTATGGTTAGATCAGGAAATGATGGGGCTGGTATTCTTTATTTTAAAAAACTTACGAGATGAGGTTGCACTTAGTTAACTTAAAAATTTCTTTTCAGATCTAAAATCAAAGTCGATTTTACACCTCGTGGTATCCAAAGAAACACCTTCAGGAGCGATTTACGTGGTAGTCGCCGACACACAGGGAGATATTGCGATTTGGATAAAAAAGACGAAGAAATTTGAATTTTATGCTTCACTGCCTCGGTTCCGATGCTTGCCGTCTGCTATGACTTTTAAAAATAACCAAGAAAATCTAGTAGTGGTTTACGTGGATCAAAAGGTAAGGTACTAATTTTTCATCATATTTTTTATTGACTTTTCGTCGAAACCGGTAATCGGTAATCTATCTAGTATAACTAAATATATGTAAACTTAAAAAAAAACCAATTGGATTGAGATTGAAATAAAGCTTTTGAATTCGAACTAATTATCATTATACCTATGTTACTAGAGGATGCCCGCGGCTTTGCCCCCGTGGATTTCGTTTTTGTTAATCCTGTAGGAACTCTTCGATTTTCCTGGATAAAAAGTAGCCTATGTCCTTCCCCGGGATGTACCCCAAGTCTGTACCAAATTTCATTCAAATCGGTTCAGCGGTTGGGCTGTGAAAACGTAGCAGACAGACAGACAGACAGACAGACAGACTTTTGATTCATAATATTAATATGGAAGTATGGATAGCACGGATTTGCTTAACCGATTTAGAAGGTACAGAGATAGTTTATATTTCAGAGAAATATATAGGTTATAGCTATTTGACACTGGCATAGTGTGTTGTGCTTCAAAAGCCACCAAACAAGAAAAGAAAGAAAGGTATATATTGCTTTTATCTACGTGTTATTTAAATCCCCGTGGACGCAGGTGAAGTCGTGTACGCTACATACATCCTACTTTATGTTTGTGGGCACCATCTAGTACTAAATCTACTTCTTTGTCGTAACACTCTTGGCAGAGCGGTCGTGGTCATCACGAGGTGACGTTTTTGGGGTCAGATGTTATACGTCTCACGAGCATTTGCCACTTCAGCAGCAGCAGTACCAAATAGACTTATCAGTCGCAGCATTACCAAATAGACTTATCGGAATCTAAGGGCACTAACGAGAGAATCAATAAACAAACAAGAAATCACACGGCTGCTGCGGTGATGGAGAGGTGCGGGAGGGGTGACAGTTGATGAATCACTGAGCTCTCGCATCATGTTATCACACTCCTACACTTCTCCACACCTAGAACTACAGTAAGAACCTATTTAGTTGGCATTCCGAACCAGTGGTAAATTATTTTGACGATTCAAAAGCACTTGTACAAGTCTACTTGAATAAAAATTTTTTCTATTCTAGTTATGCGTTATGCCTGTAATTTTTTTTAAAACTATCCTCCTATAGCCGAGTAATAAATACAAATTAATTATAGATTTTAGAATATCAACTGGTAGAGAAGAAAGTATTCGAGGGAACGGTACATCGGGCCGAGTGGCACGCGCGCACCTCGCCCGTTATGTCGCTCAGCGCACATCCCGCGCGCGACGCGCTTGTGATGCAGGACGATGTCTCGCTGTGGGTGCTGGATAAGAACGACCAGGTATGTTCTGCATAATACGTCGTTTACTCTAGTAGCAGAAAGTGTTCGAGACTATGATGCATCGGGCGGAGTGTTTTAAGGGGGTGGGCGGTGCGCCGGCATTATATTGATTTTACACAAGATTGTACACACGCAGAATCAGCCCCCCGACTGTGTAAGAAAAACGTATTCATCGTTATCGAAATCGACAGCAAATTCAGCCCTCTGATTGGTTGATTCGCTATTTACATTTTTTTACAGCCAATCACGGGGCAGAATTTGCTACCGATTACGATAACGATGAATACGTTTTTCTTACACAATTGGGGGGGGGGGGGGGGGGGGCTAAGCTAAGGTAAGCTTTTAGCTATCCATGCATTGAGCAATTAGTTTGCTATATACTAAAAACTTACCCGAGTACCTTTATTTCAGTTATTGGTACTAGAGCGAAATGGTTCTATGGCTTTCGGTAAGCGGTACCCTATAATATACTCGAAGTATTGATTTGGGCAGCTTTTCACTTATTTGTTGCAAGGCCACTTTGTAATTTAATGACTGGCGCTATCTACTATACTTTGATGTTACTATGTCTGAAACCTTCACGCAAGTTAAAAAAAAACAAAAAGGTGTCAATTCATTTGGATGAACGATGCGCGAACGCATAGGTAAAGGACACACAAAGATAAAATATTATTGTCATCAATCATTATTTTATTTCAGATTGACAATGAAGACCATCAGCCATTGCCCAAAAGGATGCCCAACATGCCTTATAGACCCAACATAAACGCTGGATTACGCATTATTCCGATAAAGGTGCGTATTGATTGACTACTGGATACTGTTTACACCAAGTACTTAATAAGACATATATTCTAATTTCTAAATAAATCTATATGTATGTTCCGTTTTTCGCTTACACCAGGAACAAAATGTACAAATGCGTGTGAAGAAAGTGAAGTTTATTATTTTGTGGATAGTTGAATCTAGTACCTATAAAAGTAAATCACCAATAAATTATTTGTATAGAACAAACTTCCCACAATGTGCCTTGGTCTTTAGCACGAACGGCTAAAAGCCTGTCTTTTTATTGAAACCTTTGGTAACTTTGGTACCTTCTATTGCAGTATTTGGCTGGATTCCATTGGCTGGGGGACGATGAAGCGGTGACGTTGGAAGTTTTGCCAGAAAATATAGTTTCACAGTTACCACCCCCTATAATGAATACTAAGAAACATGTGTTATAAATATGATAGTTTTTTAATATAATTGTTTATATACTTAATTGTTTTTTATTTCCATATAGCTTACCAATTATCATGGATGTAAATAATATAACAGTGAGTTTGCATTGACGAAACATTCACAAAAATGTGTTTTGCACTGTCATATCACTTGAAGAACTTTTTGTCATTTTATAGCTCTTCTCTTGACATACAAATCTTACAATCTGTCAAAGAATTTACATGATTTTCTCCAGTGCGCACGCGCCAGGAAATCAAACAAGATAAGGTCATAGATTAGTCACATTTTATTTATTTTTTACTTATATTTATTAAACTTATAGAATATACAGGGCATTTTTGTTACATTAAGTGCGCTGATTGTCACAAAAACCACAGTTGATTTTACCGGGCACTACGTTAACTTATTATACATACAATACAACAATGTCAAAGATAAATGTTTAATGTTTTTGGTTCAAATTCACAGTTATCGCGTGAAACAGGAGCCGACTCATAAAACCAATCACGTGCTCTCGCGCGATAGAAATCCCCACTGGTTCCCTTTTGTTTATTGTCCGTGGTCGCAAAGTTCTACTGGTCGATCCAAAGGCAATTTTTTTGCCTGTGTTTCTGTCAATCGAACCATGATCATAAATAACAATATTAAATTTATTGGTACTGGATCTATTGATTGAGTAGAAACAAGATAAATATTTTTGCCCATGGTATTACTACATCTAAGAGACCTAAAAATCGAGTAGGTATTAACGCATTTTTGAAAAGTTTGCCGGTCACTACCAACCGCGCAGTTTCAACTTTCTTGACGAGAACTGTACATACGAGTATCATTTATTCTATCGAGTTGAAACGAGGTTATAGAGAGTTGTTGCGGCCGTGCCCACATGTCGTCGGTGACTTCGCAGCGCGCAGCGGGTAGCGTGTACGATATTGGGTCTCCTTCCACGCTTCTGTAACATATTGATTCTTTTAAGCGCATGGGGATAAATAAATCAATGATTAGGCTTCATGAATGCTCTATAGTATAGAGCATTCATATAAGTGTCTATACCATATACAGGCCTTTATGGTAAACAAAATTATATAACTTAGCATCTTTGGAGCACGTTTGAACTTTGGATAGCCATTGACTGCTGGACATAGGTCACTTAAGCTTGTATCAAAGTCCGTCGTTTTTAAAGTTACCTATTTACTACGATGAAAATTAGCATTTAGCTTTTCATTTAAAAATAAAAAAATACGTTTACGTAATTTTTGAAAATTCTACTCCCAAGGGAGTTAAATTGGAGATGAAGGGTAGGTAAGTCCGTCATTTTTAACCCCCGACCCAAAAAGAGGGGTGTTATAAGTTTGACGTGTGTATCTGTGTATCTGTGTATCTGTCTGTGGCATCGTAGCGCCTAAACGAATGAACCGATTTTAATTTAGTTTTTTTTGTTTGAAAGGTGGCTTGATCGAGAGTGTTCTTAGCTATAATCTAAAAAAATTGGTTCAGCCGTTTAAGAGTTATCAGCTCTTTTCTAGTTTTCTTGTAGAAAAGAAGGTTAGATAACCGTTAGGTTCATAGTATTATGTCAATAGACAAATGTCAAGCTGTCAAGATGGACGTTGCCTAAATACATAATTATTTATTTGAAAATGATGTTTTGGAAATCTCAAATACTTTGGATCGTCGGGGGTGTTATAAATTTTTAATTTACACTTGTTCAAGTTATTTCCATTAAAAATGGTATTTGGGTTTTCGTTTAGAAATGAAGCGATACGTATTTCAGGATTTTTGGAAATTTCACCTCCACGCCGATTTTCTAAATTCCACCCGAGTAAATCCGGGGTGAGTCAGCTAGTAATAATATAAAATAACGCTCAACGCGGCTAAAGAAGTTTTCACTTCGAAAAATACTTGCCCCAAAAATATCATGGTCTGCTTATACGGGTCGTATATTTGTCCGGGCGGTAGTGGAGGACGTATCGGGTAGTCGCGAACTGTTTTAACTTGAGGTCCAAACCGCTCCAAACTACACTGGGCTCGACGACCTATTACACCTGAAATTAATTTTTACAAGTTAACAAGTGTACTTAAATTAAAAATTTATAACACCCCCGACAAGTGAAGGTTACAGTAACTAGAAAAAAGCTGATAACTTTCAAACGTCTGAACCGATTTTCTTGGATGATAGCTAAGAACACTCTCGATCAAGCCACCTTTCAAACAAAAAAAACTAAATTAAAATCGGTTCATTAGTTTAGGAGCTACGATGCCACAGACAGATACACAGATACACACGTCAAACTTATAACACCCCTCTTTTTGGGTCGGGGGTTAAAAAATATTAGAATCGCGCTGGAACACTTTGTTTTGCTGACAAAAAATTCTTTCACCAGTAGAGTAGCTACATTATTCCGGTGTGACACAGGCTATATTTTATTTTCGAAAATTAGAGATCCCACAAAAATTGCAATAGGCTACACGTGCGAAGCCAGGGCGGGACGCTAGTCTTCTCAAGTATTTTCGGGTAATATTACCGGCACTGGTGGGCGGAAGTGGTGCAGGCGAAGGATCAATGTTGACGGAAATCTCCTTTTCGGGTTTGCAGCTCACAGAACGAACTCCTGCTCGATACTCATCCAGAGACATACCTAAGGCAGATTATTTTATTAGTTAATTTAATTATTGGTACAATATTATATTATAGATATAGACTAGCGACCCGCCCCGGCTTCGCACGGGTGCAATGCTGATTACGTACCTAATTTCTGCGCTTCTTCTTCCTGCACTTCGCGTACTCGACTGAGGAAACCCCAGCGTTGCTGCCAAAGACGGGCTGCATGCTTTTCTTTTTTGCTCACCGATTTCCTAAAAAAAATGTTCTTTTAAGTGTCAAACTACTAGAAAAGGTCATTATCCTTGGCGCACTGTAAGCTAAAGGTCTGCATAAATTGCATCCCAAACAAGCGACCTGCCTATCTAATTCTGTATGTTGATCTAAACTTAATAAATAAAATTGAAGTGTTTGTCTGTTTGAACGGGCCAATCTTCGGAATGGCTGAACCTATTTTGACGGGACTTTCACAGACAAATAGAGGAGTAACCACTTTTACACACAATGGAGGAGTTATGTTTTTCTACCTATGTACACTGATATCTCTGAGATTTCTGAACCGATTTGCGTAATTTTTTTTAAATCGATAGAGGAACTTTGCGACATTATTCCATAAAAAATTTGGATTCTAACTCCTCAATCCTGATGCTGGAGGGGATCTGACCAATCCACACGGGCGAAGCTGCGTGCATCATCTAGTACTAATACTAAATATAATCTTACAGTTGTCATTCAATTAAAAAATATATAGTTACGGAAAGAGCTTCATACAAAATTCCTTGAGCTTTGACTGGATCACTGGAAGGCTCTCTGCGGACGCCTATGCCGGCTGCGGGGGCCTGATTTGCATTTTCCATTGCAAGTGGTCACAACTTCATCTAATTACTAATACAAAATTGGTAACGTAATGTATGTGTGAGATGGTGTTAGATTTATTTGTCATGGCAACCACTGCTAGGCCAGAATTGATAAAACGCTTTGCAAAACATCTTTCCGGGTTTCACACCTAACTCTGATAAACAGATCTTGTTCAAAAGAAAATTAGGTAGGTGTTCTGTTAGGTAGTCTTTATTTCAAAACAGCGAATCACCTGATAACTTTGTTCCAGACCTTATTATTGAGAGTAATTAATTACCTATCCATTTTTTATAGTATTGACCCTAGACACAGAATATATTTCTGTAAATCAACTAAAGACCAGTAAATAATAATTTTATTTACCTAACGCGAGCTACTTTTATCTCTAGCTAAATAAACACTTTAGTTTCACTGGCCGTATAATTCAGAAAGAGCCGCATACAAAGAATGTTTCCGTGCTTTTTGCAATTGGAAAATCTTCATAGATTCTTCACAAATTAATGATATCATATTTTTGTGAACTAACTTTCTAGTTTTGAAAATGCTGTAATGTGGCTAAGCACACAAAACTAGTGCGGTCGGCATAAAAGTAGCTACATTTTCTCTTTGAAAAACTCGTAGGACGTTCTACGCGGTGACGCACCAATCGCTACGGCAAACTGTATTGAAACTGCGCAAGTTCTGTGAAGCCTATAGGTACAATTTTAACGTTATGTAGACCGTAGAATGCTCTTTAGACTTCACTAGGACGTCCTCTGTTGAGTCTTTGAAACTTTGGCGTTGTAATTGTTTAACCTCTGCTATTCACGAAAGTCTACGACGAATCATATTATATTATTCTTTTGTTATTTTTCTCTTTAATAATTAAATTACGCCTCGCTACAGCACATTGTATGTTGTAAAAATATTATTAATTTTCACTTGGGTTATTCCGTTGACATTGCAAAGGTCAAGTTACATTTTGAATCGTTTGGGGACTTGGCCTTCTTGTTTTTAAGTCAAACCAAACGGTTTAGTTATGGGTTTAGATTTGATGAGATTTTAAAATGAACTACTTATTTAACAACTCTAAAATAAAGTTATACAATGTAGCTGAATATACCTAGGTAATATTTAGGTTTTTTGGTAATAACTAATACCTACTATAATCATTTTCATATCGTCCCTCATTTCTGGCATCCACAAGTCCCTCTTCTATCAAAAATTTATAAAATACTGCCTGCCCCAGCTTCTACAACGTCTACAAAAAATTTCATGTCCTATCTAGAAGGACTCGATATTGTTTATCGGAATAAAAATATCGTCAATGTTAACTTAGATAGATCCTAAGAGGGACATAAATAAAATGTAATAATAGTCATTCAAAAACAAATAAAATCAATTTCCCTTCCATTATATTATTATTATATTATTATTCCGTTCAAGAACGTGTTGCTACAGCAAACTGGGTATCCATAGCCTGCCTTATATAATATTGGAACATGTTACTACGTATGGAAATTGGAATTAATAAAGAAATAAAGAAAATTTTCAATTTAATATATTTAATGTAGGTACAGAAATCGTTCAGTTTTATTATAAGTACCTATGAGGCTGTGACCCAATTTAGCAGGAGCCTCTGAAGTGGAAAGGTCGTAAATCTCTCGGTGCGAGCTCCCATAAAGTGTCGTAAACCTATCTGGCTACCCACCCCCACGTCTAGACTATAGACCGCATTCTATACCTACCTATACTACCATTATGTATCACAGCTCCAGTTTCGTATCTTTTGGTCTTCTGTTTAAAATGAAATGGCACATCACGGGCAGCTACGTCTAACGTGCGTACTTTTTCAAGCATTTAATTCACATCATCTTCAGTAAGCTACTTTTTCTACTACAGTACAGCTACAGTAGTAAAAAATCTATAATATTATAATTTTGAGGGTCAAAAGGAAAATGGAACCCTTATAGGATCACTTTGTTGTCTGTCTGTCCGTCCGTCGTGTCTGTCAAGAAACCCTATAGGGTACTTCCCGTTGACCTAGAATCATGAAATTTGGCAGGTAGGTAGGTTATAGCACAAGTAAAGGAATAAACCATGAATTTGTGGTTACATCATAAAATTAAGGGTTTAAAGTGTTTGATTTATCGTGCAAAAAGACAAAAAAAAACCCGAGTACGCAACCCTCGGTGTGTGAGTCCGACTCGCACTTGGCCGGTTTTTTCTTATTAGCTTTACTTAGCGGTGGTTAAGACGTCGGCTTTCTATTCGGGCGATACGGGGTTCAACCTCGGGGACGCACATCTACGAGTAACTTTTCGGAGCATGTGCGTTTTAAACGATTAAACAGCTAGCATCTAGCATTAGCACTAGATTTAACGGTGAAGAAACCCATCGTGAGGAAGTCAGCATGACTGAGGATTACTCCATAATGTTCTCAAAAAGGTTTGTAAAGTCTGTCAATCCAGAATTGGCCAGCGTGGTAGACTCAGTAGTGGACCGGTGATGGGTTAATAATGATTTTTATTTACCAAGAAAAAATTCAAATAATTATTTAATCTAAATCTGAATTGAGAACCAAAACAAATTTTCACAGTTTACTAGGTTATATTTTACTGAAAATAGAACATGAAGGACGCACGCGCTTGGGCGCGAAGCTGGCCTTTCTGCGCGCCACCAGCTTATGCCAAAATAAAATATAAATCTTTGAGTTGTTATCAAACAAGACACCGCACATTGGCTCTGCCTTTGTGCGTAAAGTCCCTTGTGTGAAACATTGCTTAATAGGTATATGTAGGTAAGGTAGACATACGGTATATAGACTAGACAGATACCCAATGTGACCTACTTGTTTAAAAGCTGCTGAAGCATTAAGGGCGTATAACTTTCCCGATACGATCGCACAAAGTGCGTTAGCTCTCCCGCCCGCCCACGCGTCTAGACCGACGCACCTAGCTACTATATCCAAATACAATACCCATTATTATAAATACAAAAGTGTGTTTGTGTGTCTTTCATTTACGCTATAATAAGCAAAGGATCGACGAGAATTTTCGCTTTGATATAAATAATAAAGACCTGAGTGGCGTAGGCTATACTTTCTATTCCGAAAATTAGAATTCTCACGGCATTTTCAAAAACCTAAATCACGTGGGTTAAGTGTGTGTGTACATCACAAAGTGGGGGTTTTTTAGTTGTCAATTATAAATTTAGCGGGGTTTGTTTGATTATAAGAGAGAGTATTTGTGTAGATGGTGGTTAATCTAAAATCATGTCAATAAAATGACAAAACCGTAGTGCAAACCTATATTTTATAGTCAATGTTTATAGTAATGTGATAACTTCCGTCAATGAAGAACTATAATATTTTCCGCCCGCCCCCGCGTCTAGACTGCCCTAAATCTAGAGGAAGTAAGCCCAACCTGAATCGGCGTCGCCAATTATATATTTCCAATAGTTGATAGGCCTATAAAAGTAATGGTAAAATTTAAAATAGGTACCTACCAATCAATGTACCTACCTCTTTGAAATAAATGGAAGTGCTACCTAGGTATACAGGTACTAGATACATGGAGGCAATTTGTTAGAGTTCTAACAATAGATTAGTTAAACTTATGAAAATTTACCCTCGGTTAACATCAATTTAGTAAGCCAAACCACACAAAGAAACATACAAACTGCCTTATAAGGCACGATAATGTGAGTATAATACGAGTATGTAAACAAGTGTGAATTAAAAATTTTCAACACCCCCGACAAATCATTTTCAAATAAATAATTATGTATATCTAGGCAACGTCCATCTTGACAGCTTGACATTTGTCAAATTGACACTTGAATATTATGAACCTAAGGGTTATCTAACTTCTTCTTCTTCTAATTCTTTTCTACAAGAAAACTAGAAAATAGCTGATAACTTTTAAACGGCTGAACCAATTTTTTTGGATTATAGCTAAGAACACTCTCGATCAAGCCACCTTTCAAACAAAAAAAAGTAAATTAAAATCGGTTCATTCGTTTAGGCGCTACGATGCCACAGACAGATACACAGATACACAGACACACAGATACACAGATACACACGTCAAACTTATAACACCCCTCTTTTTGGGTCGGGGGTTAAAAAACGATTAAACGAGGTAAAAAATATATTAAAAATTAAATAAAGATGCACTTGCAAGGCACTGTAAAAGAGACAACTTATGGAATAGTCACAAGGACTGTAAAAAGAAAAAGAGGTGGCCCATCCCAGAAATGGGAGGACGACATCAAAGGCACAGCTGGAGTATTATTGTAGAGCCTCGATAGCTCAACGGTTGAGGAGCGGACTGAATTCCGAAAGGTCGGCGGTTCAAACCCCACCCGTTGCACTATTGTCGTACCTACTCCTGGCACAAGCTTTACGCTTAATTGGAGGGGAAAGAGGAGTATTAGTTATGATTAGCATGGCTAATATTCTTAAAAAAGAAACTACTAAGGGTGGGCATCTATGGAGAACTTATGGAGGAGGCCAATGCCCATGGCCAATCTGAATAAATAAACAAGCAGTGAATTCACTATAGTGTCTTTTATAATATAGGTAATAGGTATAAAACGAAAAATAATAATTTATTACTTATTAACAGTAAAAATGTAACTCTGTAATTTCAATAAAAGTAAAGATAAATAATAATTAAATTAATTTAATCTAGCTGTCGTTAAGTACAGACTACAGACTTCATTGCGTAACAAAGCCAGCAATGAAGCCTTCATCTCACCTCCAGACGCGCCTCGTGCATGCCTCACTTGTTGTCCTCCAGCGTGGAGTCTAGACTAAGCAAATAACCAACGCGCCTACTTCAATATTAAGTTGTTTCAACTCGTTCAACATAATATTGTTATTGTACAACTCGTAGATACCACAACAAACGTATGTTACGTATACCTACAACAGGTATAAACAACTTCATTACCCTTTTATGCATAACACTGTTTAAAAGCACTGAATCTTCGACTGCTTAGTGATAACCATAGAATTATTAAGTTCAGATAGCACTCATTACGTAGTTAGCACCGAATTCCTACTTCCATGGTGATACGTACAAAGTACGTGTGAACAGATACTTGGGAATGCATTTGTTCTATTTGAACGTTTTTTTAACGGACGTCAAAAAAGCTCTCGTGCGAATGAGGCCTTAAAGTACTAGAACAAGCTTTAGGTACCGTCTCTTGAGGTGGGCATAGAAAACAACGTCGCAAGCATTATTATGTCCTAGATGATGCCCGCAGCTTCGACCGCGTGGATTGGTCATATCCCCTGCAGCATCAGGATTGAGGAGTTGGAATCCAAATTTTTTTATGAAACAATGTCGCAAAGTTCCCTTAACGATAAAAAAAAATACGCAACTCTGTTCAAAAATCTAGGAGTTATCAGTGAACATAGGTAGATAAACACATCGCCATTCTTTAATGTCGGTTAAAAAAGTAGCCTATGTTACTCCTTGGTTAATCCTCTACTTGTCTGTGAAAGTCCCGTCAAAAGAGGTTTAGCCATTCCAAAGATTAGCCCGTTCAAACAGACATGACACTTCAATTTTATTTATTAGTATATAGATTTAAAAAGAGGTTTTTTTTAACCCCGACCCAAAAAGAGGGGTGTTATAAGTTTAACGTGTGTATCTGTGTATGTATCTGTCTGTGGCATCGTAGCTCCTAAACCGATTTTAATTTAGTTTTTTTTTTTTGTTTGAAAGGTGGCTTGATCGAGAGTGTTCTTAGCTATCTTAGCAAGAAAATCGGTTCAGCCGTTTGAAAGTTATCAGCTCTTTTCTAGTTAAAACCTTCACTAGTCGGGGGTGTTATAAATTTTTAATTTACACTTGTTATTTCTAAGATAGGTAAAGGCTCGCCAATTAATGCTTTACTTACCAGTTGGAGCTGAATAGATACAAAGCGGGCGGCGCGACGCCGAAGGAGCGTCGTCGGTGCGGGCGTAAGTGCAGCGCACTGCAACTATTATTCGCTTCACCTCCAGACGGTGTTCTAGCCTAGCACTTTGTTCGGTCTAGACGAATTGCATTATGGAAATTTATATCTAGACTGCTATTTATACGGGTTCAACTAATGTACAGATAAATGACTTGAACTATTTTAATACTTTTTACGGTGGTTTGTTTGTTCTTTAATGCATCGCTTTTATTCGTCCAACCAAAAAATTACATTTTAACATAGCCTGCGCGATTTTTTTAAAGCGAACTTGTCGAAAATTACGATCGCGCTATAATAATACTTATTAAATAAACGTTCGCCATCTCATTAAGTAGGCACCTACTTAGCTGTATAAACAAGGCTTATGGAAAATTTTACAGTGGCCCGTGGACCATCTACTTTTACTAAATTACTTAGTAATTTTTACATTAATTTAATTCAGGAAATATTGTTTTAAACACGGAACTATTTATCAGCTTAACTTATTTATAAGAATATAATTTTTCTATATTTTAAAGCGCCTTCGTTCAATGAAGAGCAGAAGCAATTTCAAAAGATTTTAGTATGTACACACTACGTGTGCGATGTTACAGCATCTTCTAATTTAGACTGACATTTTTAGGGTTCTGTAGTCAACAAGGACCCCTTATAGTTTCGCCATGTCCGTCTGTTCGTCCGTCCGCGGTCTAGCACTGAAACTCTTAGTTAAGTCGGTACTAGAAAGCAGTAATTTGATATAGGTACCTACGTCTACATGACAAAGTGGTAAAATTAAAATCTTTAAAAAAAATTAGGGTACTTCCCCTACAGTCCCTATTCTATTTTTAAATGGATATGTCTGCCTTTGAATACCGGGGACTGCAAACTGCAGAGCTTATCTACATTATAAAGTTTTCAATATGTAAATATGTAAATGCAGATTACGTAATACTTTCCGAAACTCCCCTGAAAAGCAGTCTGAGCTAGAGAACCTAGATACGTATTTATTTGGACACTAGCGGCCAACCCCGGCTTCGCACGGGTAGTTTATTACAATTTTCGTAGGGATGTCTATTTTTTGAAAATAAAATATAGTCTATGTTATTCAGGAATGATGTAGCTATCTATCTACTGGTGAAAGAAATTTCAAAATCAGTTCAGTAGTTCCAGAGACTATCCCCTATTAACAAACTCACAAACTTGACCTCTTTATAATATTAGTACAGATGAGTAGGTTTTACAGTGTCGATTATTTCATTACAGATTTATATGAGCGTGTGACAAAAGTTGGTACCTAAAAGTTTCCGAGTAGGTACTACCACTGTACTATTATGTATTCTGAGCTATATACCTATTGCTTTTATGTGTGTTCATTGCTGACGAATGGAGACGAATACGAGAAATATAAAAATGTAATATTACTTGCTACATTCGCAAGGACGTGTTGGGTGTAGGTAGACACAATAGAAAATGAAATAACAAATTTCCTTTTTTACATAATCCTCAGAAAAAATATTGTACAGCTATTCTCCTGCGGAGGAGCGGTATTAGAAATTTGAAATATCTAAGAATTTGCTAGAAATCGGATGTTTTATAGTTTACTGTACAAGATAGGCAACTCTTTAATATCAGTAATTGTCGGGCGTATTTGTACATAATTACACATGATCTAACTTGATGTGAAAATCTAAGATGGATTCTAACACAAAATTGTCTAAACAACCTTTAGTTTCTACCTAGATTTTAGGGGTTCTCATAAAATTTTACCGCTGATAGCACAGCTACAAGTTGATGGTAAATACTATTTTTAACCCCCGACCCAAAAAGAGGGGTGTTATAAGTTTGACGTGTGTATCTGTGTATCTGTGTGTCTGTGTATCTGTGTATCTGTGTATCTGTGTATCTGTCTGTGGCATCGTAGCGCCTAAACGAATGAACCGATTTTAATTTAGTTTTTTTTGTTTGAAAGGTGGCTTGATCGAGAGTGTTCTTAGCTATAATCTAAAAAAATTGGTTCAGCCGTTTAAGAGTTATCAGCTCTTTTCTAGTTTTCTTGTAGAAAAGAAGGTTAGATAACCGTTAGGTTCATAATATTATGTCAATAGACAAATGTCGAGCTGTCAAGATGGACGTTGCCTAAATACATAATTATTTATTTGAAAATGATGATTTGGAAAACTCAAATACTTTGGATCGTCGGGGGTGTTATAAATTTTTAATTTACACTTGTTATATTAATTAATTAATACTAATTTCTTAAACTGAACACTTTAAAGTGAAGATTTTTATGTAATCCTGTGAAGATGATACTGCCATTGTCGGAATTAAAATGCCATAAGCCTACTTTGTCGTATTAATTTACGAATTGCGAAAAACCAAATTAAATTTGAATTTCGCGGGCAGACCCGTGTCTTGCACCTTATCCCCCGTCCACACACTGCTCTACTCGCGCAATTAATCGCGATGCCGCCGCACTAGGTCACTTGCCTTTGCAACGAGATGGACGTCGAAACTGTGGCAGCGTGCGCGCTATTGCATACTTACCGACAAAATAGGGAGCGATGGGCGTGAACGAGGAACACGCGAGTAACGCGGCCACACTACGTCTCTGCCTCCGTTCCTCGCTCCTTCCCATGCCACACGGGCATAGTGTGGACGGGGGGTTAAGATATGTAGTAATGAAGAGTCAAGTGAAAAATGTGCGACCGGTTATTTGGGCTAAATTCCTTAATAGGTCGAGTGCGGACGAGCGCGTCGGCTGCCGGGCGCGGATGGGGAGCACGACCCCACGCGTCGCTTGGCGTCCTATTTTTTGCCGAGGCGCAGATTGTCGTAATCGCGGACAGACGACGCGCCAACCGTTAGTTACGGCCGCTCCACTTTAAACCTCATCCATTTTAATTTAACAAAAGTGCCGGCCGATAGCGCGGAGGAAGGACTCATTTCCGTCGGCTGCAGCTCGTCTGACTCACGTCGCCCATTGCGATGGAAAAAAACTTGAGCCGGCATTCCCCATGACGCGGACGGCTGCCACTGATGCTCCTGTAGGAAGCATTGAAGCGCTTCAAGTGCCACACGCCTTATCCGTTACCGCGGGAACTACGACGAAATACGACAATTGAATTTTTTTTAAAGATTTCATCCGCGTGGATTTAGAAAATCCCATGGGAATTCTTTGATTTTCCGGGATAAAAAGTAGTCTATGTCCGTCTCCAGGATGCAAACTTTACTATCTCTGTACCAAATAAATGATGCCCGCAATTACTTATTCAGTGAATTTAGATTGTTAGGGTACCGTACCTCAAAAGGAAAAACGATCCTTAGAGGATCACTTCGTTGTCTGTCTGTCTGTCTGTCAAGAAACCTATAGGGTACTTTCCGTTGACCTAGAATCATGAAATTTGGCAGGTAGGTAGGTCTTATAGCACAACTACAGGAATAAATCTGAAAACCACGAATTTGTGGTTATATCATTTAAAAAAAAATTAAAATGTGTTTCAATTTTCAAAGTAAGATAACTATACCAAATGGGGTATCATATGAAAGGGCTTTACCTGTACATTCTAAAACAGATTTTATTTATTTATATGTATAATAGTTTTTGATTTATCGTACAAAATGTTGGGAAAATACCCGAGTACGGAACCCTCACTGCGCGAGTCTGACTCGCACTTGGCCGCTTTTTTTTAGTATTGTAGCGTCAATTCAAAGCCCAAAGGTTACCTGCCAGTGTATCTAGGACAACAAACGAACAATTGTAAGACATTAGGCGAATTCGTCTAATTGTTAATTAATGCGCGCTTACATAATGGACTAGCCGTTCCATTACCGACCGTCGCGTCCCCTTTACAATGTCGCCTGTGAAGTCAAAGAATCTCGTCTGCGACGGACGTCGAATAGTCTGCTCACTGCTTGCTCCGCACTTTGCGGTACCATTCTTGTACATATGCACCATGAACGCCATACAAAATATTTCAAACGTGACGTCTTTATGAATACAGACGTAACTTCATGAATACATACATGATTGCTAATCTAATTTTAAAACGCTATTTTACATACCACTTGGGTTACATTTATTGCACATTTTCAAAATATTTAAAGACTGATGTAAATGTGGTTATAGCTTTGTGGTTAAGACATCGAAATCCTAGTCGGGGAATCCGGCGTTCGATCCCAGGCATGCATCTCTAACTTTTCGGAGTCAGGTAATTAATCATTTGCTTTAATAGTGAAGGAAAACATCGTGATGAAACCTGCATTCCCTCAAGTTCTCCTTAATATTCTCAAAGTCTGCCAATCCGCACTTGTTCAGCGTGGTAGACTATGGCCGAACCCTCCTCATTCTGAGAGGAGACCCGTGTAAATAGGTAACAATGTGACTTACAAAACAACAGTCAACAGCGTAAGGACTTTGGTTGAGGGCTGTAGGAAAGGGGACGTCCCAGAAAATTCGCAGCGCTTGGCAACACTACTCAGACGAGAACGAAATATTGTATTAAAGCGAATATTTTTATGTAATAACTTTCAGGATTTGCAGTTTTAGGACAATAGTCGTCCCGTTACGTAAAGACTTATGTAGAACGCACCAATGTTTTCGTAGAAATATGAAGTCTCGGAAAATCCATAGCGCTTGGCAACGCTACGCAGACGTAATTTCTCGGTTAGGTAAGCGTGTGCCTGTCTGTCGCCCTTCACGCTCCGCGTTCGCCTCATCTGTTCTTTGAATGACCGTCACGAGTATTTGGCTAGCTTGAATGGATTGTGGAATATGATTTCAAACTTTACAGTGCATATATAAGTACTCCTTTAAATCTGTGAGTACTCCTATTTTGAGGCTAGTGAAAGTTTTCAAATTAACCAAATCGACCCGCGGATTTGAACCTGAGTTACATTTATACGTTGTGATTTAACATGTATGTACTTAGATTATAATATGTTAAATCGCAACGTATGAGGCCATCCATAGATTTACGATGAAATCTGATGCTCTGGGCTCGTATCACCTCAATCTTTCCCTTAGATTATATCTTATTTTAAATGCATCTTCCACATTTCTATCCTATTAGTTGCTACCATTGACTTATATCAATGGTTACTACAAATTAGTTTCGTCTTAGAGGTTAGAATTACCGCATCAGATAGGTGCCTGCCATTTGCTGTTTTTAACCGACTCTAAAAAAGAAGGAAGTTCTCAATTCGTCGGGATCTTTTTTATCTTCAGGTGTAATTTCGTAAGGTACTTATGCTTTGGTGTACAGTATATTACCTTCTATTGGAAAATTAAGTTAATTTATCAGTTACTGTCTTTGTTCCATTAAACTTTTACCATTCCCAAAAGTTCTCTTAGTAGGTTTTCAAATAGCGATTTAGTCTATATGCTATTGCAAAAGCCTGAACTACGGTAAATCTAAGTTTTACCGGAAAATTCTATCATTAAGAGGAACCTTGGACCCTTGGTAGGCAGCACGCGAACCTGATATAATATCTGCGTTTGACGGGAGCAAAGCCGATTTGAGTATTGAGTATGAAGCAGGAGAGGCAACGTTGCGTATATTTAATGTGCTACGTGATTACGTGGTTCATTTATGGAGAGGGTACCTGGGCGGGGGTTGCAAGAGGGTGTCGGCAGGAGACAGGGTGGCAGGACGCCCGGGTCAGACGGCGGCTTTCAAGGTGAAGGCCGTTTTGCCCAAGCTACGCATACCTACCCACTTAAATATATTATAGTGCATCTTGTGTAGCTTTCTCGGCTCTTATTTACAGAATTTATATTTTATACTGAAAAATATTTGGAGAAAGTTTTCAAAAGTATTTGGAAAAAGAAATCCAAAAAAGCATTGATAGCCTAGTGGTTAAGACCTCGGCTTCCTAATCGGAGGTCGGGGTGTTATCTAACAAAAGTTATTTTAACGATAAGGCTAGCTTTAAGTTTTATTGTAATATTTTCAATAATCATACCTACTTATAATTATAGAAAAAAGAAATTTAACGATCAAAATTATTGTCTGATAATATTATCAAACAAATATTCAAATTCTTCCAACAATGGCACGTAAAGAAATTAATAAATAACTTTGTAAATACTTAGATTCCAATAAAATGTATAAAAGTTTGTAAGAAGAGGATTTGTTTAGAATATAGCAAAATGCTGTCAATCAGAAAAGTGCTTTGCGTTTCGTTGCTTCATTACTTTGTTTGTGGGAATATTATAAAAAATCAACCACCAAACTATCATCGCATTTTGGGCACTAAACCAGCACAAAAAATACCATGTAGGTGTTTTATATTTTCCTAGTCAAAAGTCTTTTCATCAAAGGGAACTCGTGTATCAAGTTAAAGGCTGTTGGTTTTTTTTAATAGAAATCTTATCTATTGTGAAATCGTTTAGTAACAATAAGTCCACAAAGTTAGCAGGGTTAAAGCTTAGGTATTTTTTAATTATAAAATATCAAATAAAACTAATTTTTCAGCCTCAACTCCTCCAAGCAAGGAATGTGAGCCAGGCAAGAGTTTAAACAGCAGAAATGATATCAAAGTCATGATAGACTTTATTTATAACGAAACATCTGCAGATAAATTAGTCAAACAAAATTACCAATCAAACGCAGAAGCGATACGGAATAAGCATTTACAGGATCTTAATGGTTTTACTGCATGGTTTGAGAATCAGCCAGAACATTTGAAAGATCTTCTCCAAACTCTCGAAACGATAAGAAAAATGCAAGTAGAACCAGCGGTCAAAATGGTCACCGATGAGCTCAGTGAATATCCGAAATTGGAAATGTCATATAACAAACAAAATGATCAAGCTAATAAATTGTTTGATAAATTTAACAGGTACAGCAATATTTGCAAGTTGAAATGTGAAGATAAGCAAGTCAAAGGTAGCTAAAACTTTTATTTTGTAATTTAATTGATTTTTTATAGACAGGATATATGAATACAGGTAGATAATAGATATCCTTTTTTATTAATTTTATGGATTGTCAAGGATGGTATAACTATATTCTCCTCACTGGGCAGAACTACATACCGACTTTAATATAAAATATGGTTTAAAAAGACTGAATTTAATAGATTCTTCATCTTAACGTACGTTCTTCACAGCTACATATTCTATTACTTTAATATTTTAGTTTTCTTTTCAGAACATAATATAGCCAAACGACAAGTTCCAGATGGTTATTATTGCAGTTCTTTAGAAGATTTACATAAAGAAATTACAGAAAAACTCAATAAATCTGTTGAAAAATTAAATAGTTGGACGCTCAATAGTCTTTCTTTAGGTGATAAGAAATATGAAGAAAAAATCGATGAAATAAAATCCAAATTGAAAGACAGCGCACTAAAGGAGTTCGGTCGAACTATGTATGATATCCTTAGCTTGGAATATGAGTATCATAGCTTTATGGATAGTATAACTTCTATAGATTTACATGAAGCTATTTATGATATTAAAAGCCTAAAGTTGGAAGTAGATGAAAAATTATTGGTATTGGAAGAAGCTATTGAGGAATATGGAGAACACTGTAATAGTTGCGATTCTAGTGAGTATTATTAGTGTTTGAGTTTCGTGTCTACTGAAGTCATATCGTATGTTATTTTAACTATTTTTATTTATGTTTCATTTAATTTTAGAAATTTTGATAAGGAACCCAAGAAAAGCAAACTTAGGATCCGAAGCAAAAATGGCACCGAATCTGGTGGATGAGTTAATAGAAATTAAGTATAATGAAATCACAACTGAAACACTGAATGATTTTAAAAACATATTCAACGATTTAGATGTATTGATACAGAAAATTGATGAAGAGAATATTAGTATAGATAAACTGAAACCAATTCAAGAAGAAATTAATAAAATGACTAACAATGAAAAAGACGCCTTGAGTAAATTAAAAAAGGATGAATCAAAGTTGGTTATACTAATATTGCAACTGATCAAGAAATTAAAGGAGTTGGTGAAATTGATTATAAAGATTATCCATTGCATATTTCCTAAATAGACAAGAGCATAATACGATTGCCAAAAAGAGACAGCATTAAAAAAATTAATAGGTATATCAGTTTAAGTGTCCTTGTGAAGTGGGGCTATTATCAAAGAATTAATAAGTTTTATAAGACGTGTGCTTTGAATAAAAAGAAATAATAAAAATTCAAGTTATTCGGTTGCCTTGCACATACACATACCAAATTGTACTTATTAATTATTATATTTTTAGTTCTCAGCGTTTGCAATGCTTGTCTCATAAATTACTTGAAACACTTTAGTATAATATTATACTGCACGATAATAACAATAAAATTTTGAAATTATTTTGTCCTCTTTGATGTATCCTTATAATGCATTTGTAATTTAGGGTGAGCGACCGGGCGTATAGCCGATTACCGATTCAGCGATCCTCAATTTTGAATAGGTATTGTGCGCGGGCGCATACAAAAGTGTTGCTGCTTATTGTCAGTTAAGTTTGTGAAGCAGAGGTTCAAGAAGCCGTTGACTTCAATTTGAGGACGTGTGTTTGACCACATGAGCGTTTCAAGTATAATTGAAGCCATAATTTCTCTAATGTTCAAAAGAGCTGTCAGTTCAGTAACATTGTATTTTTATTTAACTTAAGTAATATTTTTTAAGTCTCATTAAGTAAGGTATAGTATTATGATACAATATAATGTTAAATAACTTCATATTCTAAACTCCCTCGCCGCGCTGAGTTCATGTTTGTTCGGGCTAATCTCAGAAACTACTGTACTACCTGCTACTATTTTATTTTTATCCCTAGTTAACAAGTGACATAGTTAACTAAATAACCTTAATCCAACTTGGTTAAAAACTTACTGAAGCAAAGATATTAACAGAAAAAAATTATTATGTAGAACCAAGGTACCAAGTTCATACATTTATCGCTCAATATGTAAAGCACCGGAAAATTTAAATGACAAAAAATATACCACTCAGGTGGATACTAATCTATCCTTATCATTAGAAGTAGGTACCTATGTTGAACAGCTCTTTTAAAAATAAAAATTATTTAAAACCCTCGAAATCGGTACTTTAATTAACTTTTTGTTGCTACTGAAAAATGTTAAGAACCTTTGAGGAATTATTATACTAATAATTCAATGTTAAGAACATGGAATTGTGTATGTTAATTGTACGTATCTGACATAACGATCAAAGCACAGGGTTCTCGACTTTGCCTGGCTTTTGAATAACACATGACGAATCGCACTCGACCGAAAATGCACAAAACGATAAATTTATCCGGTCGCCCAGACTTGAATTGGAAATTGAAGTTTTATGACGGCCTTAAAGGAAGGGCATTAGTTACAGACAATCGTTGCATAAAAAGCAGTGCACCCAGAAACCATTAATATTAGAGGCAGGATGCGAAATGTCGTTTTGTGACAACATGCAAACTTTACATACCTGTTTAAAGTAAGTATAGGTAGGTTGACGACAATTTTTTGTTCAGTACCTATGCAGTTATAGGTAGTATACATAGAAGTCATTGGTTACAGTTAAAGTTTTGAAATCCAAGTGATGGATATTAGGTATTAGGTAAGTACTTACTGTGGTGACTGATAGGCCGTGATAGCCTAGTAGCTGTTCGGGTAGTCCGACATTCGATCCCGGGCACGCACTTCTAACTTTTCAGAGTTAAGTTGGTATATATGTTACTTTGAAACAATTGAGTATCACTTGCTTTATTTCATGTTGAAGGAAAAAATAGTGACTGATAAAGTGAAACTGTGCTCGAAAGTGCTCTTTAAGTCAATCCCTACAGGCTTACCAGTTCTGTCACATAAGTTTTTAGTATTACTATCCACGCCGATTGATGCCTACTTCTACGTGAATTTGTTTACACTCTAAGGCTCAGTTTTGTATAGATTTTTAAGAAAGTGAAGAGGCAAGAAGAACGTAATTACGGCATGCATTTCGTTCAATATAGCCTAGTAGCTACTTAATCTGACTACGTAACGGTTACCAGTTCTTATAAACTTTTCGCTATAGACTATAAGTGTAGAATTGTAGATAGATATAAAATGTAAATGTTAAAACTCGACATCGAATAACGTTTTTGAAAACGGTATGTAGGCGTAGTGTCTGTCGGTGCAGGGTGCATGCACTGTCTGTCTGGCTGGCAAGGGCAGGGGGGCATGCAGCGCCCTTGCGCCGCCCGCTGAGCGCGGCCTGGTCGACCTTTGCGACCGCCGCGCCGCCCGAGGACGCCGTGACATCTGAAGTGGACAGACTGAAATTGATTTGCAGGTGCTTAAGTAAGCGCTTGGAATCTATGGACGAGCAAATCTTATTCATCAGGCCTCAAAAAAGGTTCACAATCTACACGCTTTCCTCGTATTACAGACATTATACCATTTCTATTAGTTACTTTATTCTGGGTTAGGGTTCGTGTCCTAATTCGTTCTGAACTAACTGGTAGGACGTGCGTTGTCATTCCATGCCATGTAACCACACCATGCCATTTCTCTAAGTATATTAATTGATAATCCATACTTCCATACTATCCATACTTACTATCCATACTAATATTATAATGCGAAAGTGTGTCTGTCTGTCTGCTACGTTTTCACGGCCCAACCGCTGAACCGATTTTAATGAAATTTGCTACAGACTTGGGATACATGCCGGGGAAGGATATAGGTTACTTTTATCCCGGAAAATCAAAGAGTTCCTTCGGGATTCAAAAAAACCGAAATCCACGCGGGCGAAGCCGTGGGCACCCTCTAGTAAATAATAATTAATTTTATACTGAGGTATATATGTATATGACGTGTTACTCAGTTTCTTTATTATTTGTTTTGTTTGGTTGTTGTGTGTGTGCGTGTGTGTGTATGTGTGTAGTATACTCTTACCTTACAATAAAGATTTAGATAAAAACAAAGCTATCAGACAAATTGCATTCACATTGCAGTAACTACGTACGTATAGCCTACAAGTATATACATATAGGCAGCTATTGTGCAAGCGTCTCGTGCCGGTACCTGCAGTGTCACCGCAAGGACGGTAGGTCACCGTCGTCCCAGTCAAGCTTGCCATGAAACCCAATTTTTCAGGACATTTTGTACCATAGTCTATTTTTTAATCCCAGAGACAAAAATGACTAGCTAGAAATATCAAATTTAAAAATAATGCTTGGCAAAAATAGTGTTGTCCTCATGATTCCGGTTTAGATTAAAAACGTAAATAAAATAATATTTCGTGCATTACGAGTAAAATAAACAATAGATGTGTAATCACGAGATTAAAAAGTAGCACTAATCACATTTTATTTGAAACATTTGTACAATTATTTCTGTATACCTCATTAACTAGTATGATAATATTATAAGAATGTACATTAGAATATGCAGAAGATACTTGCCTCTACCTATGTTTATTAAACAATAAAGAATCAAACATACTGACATAGGTATGTTGGAAAAATAGTTATATTTATAGATGTACTTCGGCTGTGACCTGAAGAAAATTAGGACAAAAAAATAGAACAGTATTCACTCTTCTTGGCGAGTGGAGAGAATGAGCGAAATTTATAGTAGGCAGGCAGACATTATCACTTATTATCAGGTGTTTTTGCGATCAATCCTACAAATCCCAAATATCTCAGTGATGTGGTCATCTTAGTTCCAGCCGTCATATCAGCGTCCGCTCACTTATATTCCAACCTTGTCCTTTTTTGTCACACTTAATGACCCGCCGAACGGTTGCAATATTGGGACCCCGGCCCCTATGGCATTGCTCACACTACGTGCAAGTCGCATAATGTGTCCGTTTACTGGGATGTTCAATGTTCACTCTACTACACTGCACAAGTACCTACACAGTTATCTAAATATAACAAGTGTAAATTAAAAATTTATAACACCCCCGACGATCCAAAGTATTTGAGTTTTCCAAAACATCATTTTCAAATAAATAATTATGTATTTAGGCAACGTCCATCTTGACAGCTTGATATTTGTCTATTGACATAATATTATGAACCTAACGGTTATCTAACCTTCTTTTCTACAAGAAAACTAGAAAAGAGCTGATAACTCT
Source organism: Maniola jurtina (assembly GCF_905333055.1). Taxonomy (NCBI): domain Eukaryota; kingdom Metazoa; phylum Arthropoda; class Insecta; order Lepidoptera; family Nymphalidae; genus Maniola; species Maniola jurtina. The sequence goes on along the minus strand of NC_060037.1, from coordinate 6,767,067 downwards.
TAAACGGCTGAACCAATTTTTTTAGATTATAGCTAAGAACACTCTCGATCAAGCCACCTTCCAAACAAAAAAAGCTAAATTAAAATCGGTTCATTCGTTTAGGCGCTACGATGCCACAGACAGATACACAGATACACAGATACACAGATACACAGATACACAGATACACAGATACACAGATACACAGACACACAGATACACAGATACACACGTCAAACTTATAACACCCCTCTTTTTGGGTCGGGGGTTAATAAAAGGAAAAGGTGACTGACTGATTTATCGACGCCCAGCTCAAACTACTGGATGAATCGGGCTGAAGCATAGCTAGGTATTAGTTATGACGTAGACATCCGCTAAAAAAGGATTTTAGAAAATTCAATCCCGGGTAAAAATTTAGATTTGTGTAGTTCACGCAGACAGACGGACAGACGAACAGACAGACAGACAACAAAGTGATCCTTTAATGGTCCCGTTTTTCCTTTTGAGGTAAAGAACCCTAAAAATGCACACGGACCAACCAAGTAAATTCAATATGGACTTCTAAAAGAAGAGCAAGGGAACACATAGCCCCCGCGCTAACCCGGAGCAGGCTAGCGCGGGGGCTACCCCGATTGCCATCTCGACCTGTCGCGTACTATACCCACCTACAAATGGAAAGTTAGGTACATCACGTCGCCGTGACTGTGTCTACAAGCACTGCAGTGTGTACGTACATTAGTAAGACTGTAAAATATATGTTATACCTACCTACTACTACCTACTTTACATCAACAATGAGTATAAGTATGTTTTTAAAGTATTATTTAAGTATATTACGATTTTCTGGCGCTGGAGCTGAAAAAATGCTTATATTTATATAACCATTTATATATAACCAAAACATCGCCTCATGTACCTACCATTCCACTCAACCTAGTGACCAAAAAACTTATGTAAGGCTTTAAAATTTGCTACAGACTGTAGAATTACGTAAAATCAGCCAATAAAATGTCGTGAGATCGTAAATATTTGAGCAGAAATCCGCAAGGTTGGCGACTATCCAACACTCTCTTGTCTGGGCGTAATGCAGTAAATTTTCGCTACCTGTGTTACACAGGGGAAACGGAGAGCTTGGAGCCAGTATCAATGAAATACGATGAAGTTCTACTCCCAGTCAGACTACGATCGGCGCCGATGCCAACTCTTTGTAAGCCTCCTTACAAATTTTACTATACACTTACTACTTTATTTATATTGGATATCTAATTGGATAAATGATAACGCTCGCGACTTCGTTCGCGTATTTTTTGGTTTTTTATAAGTCCCGTGGAAACTCTTTAATTTTCCGAAATACATATACTATACCTACGTCGTACTAAAAGGACGACGCCCGCATTTTCTTTTGCGGGGATTTAGGTTTTTTAAGCATCCCATGGGAACTCTTTGATTTTCCGCGGTAAAAAGTAGCTTATGTCACTCTCCAAGCCTTTTACTAACCCATGCAAAAAATCACGCCGATTCGTTGCTTTGTTGTGACGTGATTGAAGAACAAACCAACAAAGAAACACACTCGCATTTATAATATGGGTAGTGATGCGATATGTTACAGTCAAAATTCTAATGCAATCAAAACAACTTTTAACAGTCAAAACAACTTTTAACAAACTTTTGACTGGTCAAGAGTTTTGATACAAGTGCTACAACATACTTATATAATTTTTCAAATTGATCCTGGAGCCTCCTACTAATTAAACTTATATAATCTCTCTTTGTGCTATGAAGAACCACAAACGAACCTTATTCTGTAGCATAGTAACTAGCGGCCTATCAACAACTTTTCATTGTTATCCAAACCTCACAAATGAGCTGAATCACTCGAGGGCGAATAAAGGTGTCAGTTAAACGACTCACGGTGCGGGCAAACGCCGCGGGCATGCGCTATACATAAAAGCAAACTTACCATAACAGTATCGATTCGTGCGGGAATAAAGATCTATACACACTTTTCACGTCTATCCATATTTCATACCTACTTAGTACTTATGTTACACTAATGCGAAAGTTTGTCTGTCTGTCTGCTAGCATTTCACGACCCATCCGTTCATCAAAATCATTTCAATTAATATCGGTTGTCCCGGCATCTTTTTGTCCCAGAAAACCAAAGAATTCCCCGTTGAAACAAAAAGCTAAAATAGTAAATCCACGTAGACGAAGTCGTGGGCTTCGTCTTTTGATACAGAGATAACTTGTATCCCGGATACAGCGACTTTAGTTAATAAATCAATGCCCGGATACGAATTTAGGTTACTTTTATCCCAGAAAATCTGTCTTCACGGCATTTAAAAAAAACCCAAATCCACGCAGATGAAGTCGCGGCCATCATCATAGTTATCTGTAAAAACAATAGTGTCTGTCTGGCATTTAGAAATATGAAACTGCCAAAAGTTCAGATGTTATGGGACGCCTATTAGTAAGCTCATAATAATTATATTATTTTGCACGTTCGATTTATCAAAGCCCAAGCACCTAATTCTTAAAATATGTTGGTCATCTGTTTGTCCACGCTTAGTTTCATAAATACTTAATTGTAAAAACTAAAGAAGCATTATGTATTGCCCCTTTCACATTTGTTTTTAAAGGGACGATAATTGCATGAAATTGCTTTTATGAACAAAGAAAATCCTATACGCTGCACAGGCTTGTTTGAAAATGAAAAAGAAATTTCAGGTACCTATTTCCAGCGCTGTTTGATTAAACTTGCAGGTTATCTCGTTTGAACTTCTTTTTACAAGGTTTATCTCTCGTGTCCATGTTTTATTTATTTTTTGTTTTATCAGAAGGAATATCGTGTATGAATTTTGGTGAATTAAAGCTTTTCTCACTAACTTTGACTAGAATATATAATCTGATTCGTACATAAGTACGAATCAGACAGTAATCAGATATTGTTAACTGGCTGATGACCGGGACTTCGTCCGCGTGGATTTAGGTTTTAAAAATCCCGTGAAAAAAGAGTCCTTCTTTGATTTTCAGGAATAAAAAGTGGCCTACGTCACTCTCCAAGTCTTCAACTATACCCATGCAAAAAATCACATCGAACCAAATATTTTGTTTTGCCTTAGTTCAAATTTAAGTTTTCCGTCCTCAACTTTAAAAATAATCGAAATGTTATCGAGAGGCAAAGAAAATAAATGAAAATATTTTGCATCGAACAATGAAAACCAGACATGCATGAATTTCAAGTAATGGGCGAAAGGCTCAAGCTCCCTATGAACGAAGCGTGGGTACATTTTAGGATTCCGTTTTTCAAAAACCAAATATTTTTACTCCAAACCGCTTTTGGTACATTTGTTTTTAGGTAAGAGCATTATTTTGAGAATGGTCGGTGAGACAAACCTTGAATAGAGATAGAGCAATTTGCTTAAGTAATTAGAATCATGGTGTTGATATTAAAGAAAACAAAAATTGTATTTATTTCAATTGATTTAAAAAAGATCATAATAAGATATGCTCAGGAATCGAATCCGCATTTTTGTAAAAAATATTTAGTGATTTTACTGAAGACTAGCGATCGTCTATGACTTTATATAAATCCTCTTTATGCCCTACCCCGTGGGAATTTTGGAAATTCGGCCTTATTCATTATCTACATTATAAATGGAATTTTTGTGTAAAATTTCAGCTTTCTAGTAATTTTGTAAGAAATTACCGTAATCACGCATTTTTTGTCTTTTTGCTTAACCTTCACCTTCAGTTAATATAACATTAATATAAAAGTATTGTCTTGCGCGATTAAAATAAGAGAAAAGTAGAACATTGGATGAAATCAAGACGGAACCCTTAGCGAAAGTTCCCGACCCTCTTATTTTTTGTTGTGGCTTTGATTTCGTATGTATAACCAGGGCTGCCCGATTTTACTGGAATAAAAACAAAATAGCAAATATAGACAAAGGGAGGACGATGATTTATGTAGCGGGTGGATAAAATATGTAAGCAGAGAATAGTTTCAGTTCCTTGCATGATACAGTACACCTGATACTCAAGTTACATTAGATACCTATCGAACTACAACTTTTATTGTTGAACGCGCTAAAATAAATCATAGAAGACATAGTATGCCTGTCGGTAGCTATAGGTTTCACGTCACATGAAAATGTTGGAAAAAAGGGACTAAGTCAGGCCAGACCTCCAAAAAAGATTGTGGGTACAGCCACCCGAAAATCAGCCAAGTTCGAGTCGGAGTATGAACTCGTCCATGATAGGCATAGAGCATTCCTATAAAGGAGATGTTTACAAAATATATGGCGCCCTGACCAAAATTTTGTACAGTGTATCACGTGGGCCAAGCCGTGGAACGAACACTAGTAAAGTACCTAAGTTATTAAATTTAAGATGTATCACTTTTTTGAAAATAAATAAATTTGAATTTGAAATTTGAAATTAATAAACCTGTAGTTTTTTCATTCACAAAAATTACAGAAGAAATGTGTCTTTGTTTGCACATCGCGTGTCACATTTAGACTTAACTAGTATACCGATTCTGATAAATTTTTTCAACTTTAAAGCCGACCGTGAACGTATGACGTCACAAGTCTATTAGGGTTGTGGGCATGCCCATCGCGCCCACAACAGTAGATCCGCGCTTGGACTAAGCTCGACTGACCTTTGTCCAATTTTTTTTAAACGAAAAAAGTAGGGATCTTGGAAGGGTGAGATATAGGTTACATAAAGCTTAATCCCCTACCGTATCTAGCTTTTCAACTTTTTCCTTGTCATAGTACCTACTTCTGTACTCTGTTGTCCAATTGTTTGCAGTACTGATAGAATATTTCCAGCAACTGTCTACACTCTACAAATTCAAAATTCAAATTCAAAATGTTTTTATTCAATTAAACTTTTACAATTGCTTTCGAATCGTCAAAATAATCTACCACTGGTTCGGAATGCCGTTCCTACCGAGAAGAACCAGCAAGAAACTCGGCGGTTGCTCTTTTCAAGTACATATTCAATTTGCAATAATATGCCATACTGTATATAAGCAATTGCAGCGCCAAGTATTGCTGGAGCGAGTCAAATCCAAGCTTTTTGTCATTTAGATAATCTTCGATTGTATAATTAGCTTTTTTTCAGGAGCATACTTTTAATAGATTTTTTAAACTTGTGCCCCACAGAATCAAAATGGAGACACCTGACAACCCTGTTGTTCATATTGCATACGTGGTGCAGACTGCAGGTACACAGTGGTTAACACGAGTCGTGTTTTAGCCGCCATCCGGCCTCTCGCCACATTTTCACGCCACACTGCCCAAACAGGACTTCGATCTTACCGCTCCACCAACGGATTTCCTTCATATTTTTTCATCTACGAAATAAAATAAGTGTACGAAACCTTACCGTATATTTTGTGTACTCTACATATTTTTATTAAACATTCACTGAAATTTTTAAACTCGCCACTGTAACTGAATAAGGGTACATCCAAAAAATAAATAACTCAGTATATTATGCAACTTCGTCCGCGTAGATTAAGTTTTTCAAAAGTTCCGTGAAACTGTTTGATTTTCCGCAACAATTTTATGTATGACTTAATTTAATGTAATTTAGATAATCAAAATTGCAGGATGATTGGGACACAAGCTATCTCTGTACCTACCAGATTTCAAAATCGGTTCAACAGATCGGCCGTGTAAACATACCAAACAAACTGACAGACACACTTTCGCACTTTTAATATTAGAATGGATTTAACACAGTTTGTAGTAAAATATAATAATAATATATGATTACTTATAGTATATGATTATGGTATATGTATGGACGTATGTTATACGTATTACTGTTAAAAACATTGTGAGCGAAAGATATATTGTTATAACATGTATTCTAAACTCTTTTTACCTAAATAAAAAACCACCGGTCAAGTGCGAGTCAGACAAGAATTAATAACGCTTTTCTGGCTTTTCTTTTGTGATGTAACCACAAATTCACAGTTTTCGGGTTTTCCCCTTTACTTGTGTTTCGGGGTTTTTCCTTTACTTGTCTTCACTGACACGACAGGCCGCAGACAAACAACGAAGTGATTCTATAAGGGTTTCTTTTTCCATTGAGGTACGGAACCTCAAAAAAACCATTTCCTGAAATAGCTCTGAAGAATAACTTGTCAAATCTGTTATTTTCTTGATATGGGTAGTGGGTATCTTACATCAGCACTATCAGCAGCAATCAAAACATAGTAGTTTTCATTTCATTCGAAATAGTAGATATTAAACTGCCTGCAAAACTACTTATGCATTTAAATATGCCAACATTTAATACAAAAATATGCATTTACACCCTTTTGGATCGTTTATACATAATATTCACAAGTATTCTTTACGAGAATAGAGAAGCTAAAGCGATAGATATTCTTGATATTCATCCAAAACAAAAGAGCTGATTCTCATAACATTACGCGACGACATACCGAGAAATGTAGTAAAATGCAAAAGAATAAATAACTGCAATGGTATTGCAGTACATTCACTTTGTTATGCAGAGCGGGTATGTGGATGAAATTTTGTAAATGTTAACGAAATCGGTGGCAATGGCCAGCAGGGGGGGCCGGTGCATTGCACACGGTTGCAACCGATGCACCTCCCCCTTGGCGCCACCCTCTCACCCCTTCATCCACATACATTGACGTTTTACCTTATGGTTATTGAGGAGCTTGACAGTAAAACTTAATTATATAAAAACTAGCTAAACACACGAACGAAGTCACGGGGACTCGTTCGCGTGGATTTAGGTTTTGAAAAATCGCATAGGAACTCTTTGATTTTCCCAGATAAAAATTACCTTGTGTCATTCTCCAGATCTTTAACTATACCTACATACTTAGTACTTAACCATGTAGAAATCACGTCGATCCGTTGCTCAGTGTAGATTTTCCATACAGAAACAGTAGCTGCACCAAATTGGGTTAGTTTTCATAAAACTTCATCCTGTCAAAATATATTTATCGAAAGGCAAATATACCGATACATCAATTTACTGTTCTCGAATAATCCGTGCATTGACGTTGCGATTGCAGCCATTGAGTTGTACACCATCGAGGTGCAGTCTTCATATAATATCTGCGCGTCTAAAAAATGCGCTGACTTATTTAGACAAAGATGTTATGAACTAACGTGTTAGATATTCATAAATAAACGCAAGTATTATAAAATAATGTATACAATTTGTAGTGTTAGAAACGTGGCAACCCTTCGCGATGGTAACATTAAGCTGTCAACAGCGATGACGGTTAGGATAGTCGAGTGAATCATTAGAAAAGCGATTGGGGAAAAGCTATATTGTGTAAAATGCATATAGAATGATATCATTGTGAATCTTAGAATAAGTACGCAGTTGTGAATATCTAAGTAATGATGATGAGCTTAATGTCTTGAATATACAATATATATAAACCGAAGTACTGTGTTTGATTAGCAACAGTGTCAAGATGTTCCGAGGGACGTAGAAGGGAAGGCTCTGTTATTATCAGAAGCCGGGATGTTATTCCACGCCAAGAGCAACGGATTTATCCTGAAAAACGTGTATACACTAAGATGTTGAAAGCACCTATATAGAGTTGGGTCACCAACTCAACTTCTCAAGAAACGATGATTATATCAGAGTGAACAGCAAGATTGATATTGGATTGGTACCTACCTCTAGAATGGAATAAGTAGAAGTCATAATTAATAGTAACTGGATAATTATTATGAGTTAATTGAAAGTCCAAAATAAGGAATTATGTTCTGATTGCCACAATGGACTGTAGTATGTAGTGACATATCTAGCCCTGAGACTGAGTCTAGAAGGTTATATCTAGTTATGTAGTAGGTATTAATTCTAAGACTGGATTGCATGCACAATAATCAGGTACCTACATCAGCAAATAACAATAAAAGAAGAAAATGAACATATCACATGAATGAAATCTAGTTGAAAGGGTAGTGCCTTTAAAGTATTAAGTAGGTACCTATATAAAGTAGAATCAAGAAAACAAGTAGGAAGTTATGTACCTAAATACTTAATTGTTACACCACAAATCCACAGGAGGCACGTATCCTTGAAGTTTCCAATCAATCAATCAATCTTTTTTTAGTGTGAATTTGTGTAACATATCAACTTACATATAAAGAGGCCTGGCATAACCATAATCAGTTATTCTGCCATAATAGTATGGTAAAGGTAGATTCTGGTACTTTGCTGTTGAGTAGGTTTGTTGATGGGTTAAATAAGCCTAATACTGACAGACTGTTGAAAGAGGAGGTGGTAAAAGATTATTTTAATTTATGTAGAGGGTTCTATAATTATTCATTAAGTATGTAAATGTGGTTATTAACGGGTGTTACTTAAACACAATAAGTCTGAGTGTATTTTATGTTTACTATTTTTCATGTCGGACAACTTCCATGTATTTGATGTGATGGTACAACCTGATGACGGAGCGGTCTGCTATCATGAGATGAACAAATGTTTCCGGGTTGCATCTGTGGTGGAGAATTCAGTACACATGGTCCTCAAAATAGTACGATGTTTGGTAAAAGTCATATACACTGGTAGGTAAAGATAAACACTTGGATTATGTGGGTAAGTTGATAGAGTAAGTGATGAATAATACTAATTATACTAAGTGTGCTTTATGGTTGATTAGAACAGCACTCTGGTGAGGTCAAGGGACAGCTGGTATATAATGTTATAAGTTAGTTTAATATGGCCGAGAAATAGTTATTTTGGGTGGTTGTATTGTGCTTAGGTAGGTATCTAGAGTAACACCAAATGAATGGCAGAAGTTACCTAGGTCAACTTATTGACTAGCCACTAGCTTTGCCTGTGAATATGACTAGGTACATAAAAGTTATAGTTTGTAATTGATAGCACTGGGATAATGTAGTTTTAAATATACCTCCTTATCAGTGAAGGAAGTTACAGAATAGAGATTAATTTCTAACTTCCTACAGGCAGTGACAAATTTTGCCATGGACCCACCTAATTATTATCGATATTATAATCAGTATTACTCAGATTCCTGCAAGTAGGCACCTACCTGCTAAGAGGGGCAAGTGCCTACCTACTCAAATGTTGCATTTCAAATAGGAGGAATGTTGGCAAAACAAGTTGTAATTTGTATGTGTGATGAAGTGTAGACATATTTTCAGTTATTTTAGTAAGTTTTACTAATTTCTCTACTCTTATTTTGAGGAGAACAGTGCAGAAATAGAAATAGAAAGATATAAAGTCTAAGATTTGGGTATCTGCAAGTGTGCATTGACTACAAGTGGTAACTGATTGAAACAGATAGTTCAAGTAGAGATTAGGTTGTTGGTAATACCGATTGTTTAAGCTGTACCAAGCTCTCAAATTTTATGAAACTCTAAGGATGTGTTGACTACAGTCACATTATAACATACAGTTAAGATGGGAATACTGGTGACATATAGATGGCTGACAGGTTGCTAAGGTGTAGTCGGTCCTGCACGGACACTGCAAGAGTATCTATAAAGTATAAGGATATACAGTCTTGCTAGGGTTGTTTTATATAATAACTAGCTGATGCCCGCAGCTTCGCCCGCGTGGATTTAGGGTCTGAAATCCCGTGGGAAAGTTGTCACAAAGTTCCTCTATCGATTAAAAAAAAAAAATTACGCAAATCGGTTCAGAAATCTCGGAGATTTCGGTGTGCATAGGAAGAAAAACACAACTCCCTTTTTGAAAGTCGGTTAAAAAAGTAGCCTATGTTACTCCCTGATCAATCCTCTACTTGTCTGTGAAAACCCCGTCGAAATCGGTCCAGCCGTTCCGAAGATTAGCCTTTTCAAACAGACAGACACTCCAATTTTATTTATTAGTAAGTATAGATATGCCTGTAAACGAAAGGGAAAATACAGAATGTATGAGTTTGGCTTGCCTGGAGCGTGATGTATCTTTGGGAAATTCAATCAGCCTCATCAACCTATCAAGGGCTCAGGTCTAAGCACAGGTTCCATCTCAGAGTAGGAAAAATTGGATATGGTCCTCTATGTTAGCTATAAAATACAGTAGATATACATAATCATACAATATTACATTTGAAGGTGACCACTTCTTTTTAAGTTTTCAGCTCTCAATATAAAGAAAGGATTGCAGAAACTTTATGTGATGAGATATGTGTTGGGTGTGGGTGTGTGGGTGTTTCATTACCCCCCACCTTACATCAAATTTTGAGTTCGACTCTGTGGTGAACATGGGCTTACAGATTCTCTACTGGACTAATACTGAACACAAAGGAGAGGGGAAGAGATTTCACCTTGGGTGGATCGCCAGATGATACCACACTACTAATAAATAGGTCCACTTTGCAAATCAAGAGTATGTTGGGGCAACAGTGAACCCATTCTGAATCTGGAAGTACCTACCAAATTAGTTTACTTAGAGAATTATTAGTTTACTTCGAATACCTAGGGGATGAAAACATTTCAGGTTTCATATCTGACTAAGTATGTACATACCAGAAACAAAAAGACATAAAACACACATGTTCGCAGAAGTACATAGGTATGAGAATTATTGTATCTTATCTTGTAAGTAATCTTTGTGTATATTATAAATTAAATTTGCTACGACCAACTTTGAAGTGCATTATGAAAGTCAAAATAACCAAATAGAATTGAATTAGTTATTTACTTATCAGCGTAGACATAACGGTGGCACTCACACATGTTCTACCCTATTTAGGCAGTGAGAATGTTGGCTGCCATAATATAATAAATAATTTGTATTAAGAGATTTCCTGTTTAAGTGAGTAGGTATGGAATATCATATCTTGTGATCTATACCCATAACCATCTACCGTCACACAGTTATGCAATGAACTTTTCACCTTTTAGATGTTATTTATTTAAATTATTAGTAAACAAAAGTTATTATGATGTTGATTGGATGTGTTTGAAAATATTCGTTTAAACTCTGAATTATCTCTAGCAAATCACAGTAAAAATCAAGGAATTGAAACCCTCTTACACTAATAAATTATGTGCATTTGTGATTATCAGAATTAAAAAAAAAAAAAAAAAAAAAAGGGAAATAAAATTGATATAAGTACAAAAAGAGAAATTTATTATATCACAGTCTTTAGGTATTTACGACTTAGTAAAATATGCTCACTGAACTACCAGGGGTGTACGTCATAGTTGCTATAACTATTATTGGTATAACAACTTAATAGGTGATACTGCTTACTATAAGTAGAGGTTATCAGAGCTGAATGAAACTTACACAGAACTTTATCTATACAAGTACCTAATAGAGGCCACCACATCTATGTGATCTATTGAATGAATGAGAAAATAACCATACTAAGTATATATTTACCCAATACATACTTATAACTTGCAATGAAAATAATAATATTCAAACATTCGGTACCTATGTTGATCTTGGAGCATCACATGGAACACAATCTCGAGTAATCAAAGTGATTCTGAAAAGATGAGACCGGCTCGATAAAAGAGTCCATTTATTTGTAAGTAATAGTAGTAATTTATTCAGACCATGATTTAAGTGATTAAATTTGATTTCAGTATTAACTACGATTACGATACTATATTTGATGTTTAGATATTTCTGTGTGATGATAGTGGACGTTATATGACTAAACGATTACTTTGATTTTGATATTTTGATACTATATTATGAATGAAATGTTTTGATATTTTGTGCCTTTTTTTTGATGAATAACGATTACTTTGATTTCAGTACTAGGATTGTGATACTATATTATGATGCTTAGATATTTGTAAGAAAGATGATTTAATATTTCATAAAATGATAACACTATTACTTTGATTTCAGTACTACGATTGTGATGGTATATTAGGGTGCTTAGATGTTTCTAGACGATTTGATATTTGATGAAATGATTAACGATTACCTACTATGGTTTCAGTAATACAATTATGATACTATATCATGATATTTTGATAAAGCGTAGGGTATTGGATGTATACTTATGATAAATGTGTGATGCTATTTTTTTTTTTATGTGATGTTCACAGTGAAATTATCTTGGAGTCTATTGTGTCTGTGGGCGCATGGCCATACGAGTGTACAATAAGCTACCGGAACGCTTTAAAAAAACTCAATTTATGCCATTTTAAATCTAAACTTTTCAAAACCTTGTTGAGTAGGTGCTATTACTCGGTAAATGAGTTTTTTTAAGGATGATATCAATAGCATAGTATAATATTTTGTCACTTTGTTTTGTCTCTTTCTATTGTAATATCAATTTCCTGATTTTTATGGAATTTGAAGTAATGCAATTGATTCCCAATTTTGTTGACATTAATTTAATTTAATTTATTTTGTTATCTTAAATATTTGCACACTAATAATTTAGTAGAAAGTTAAGGCCTCTAATCATAAATTTCAATCTTACTGTACCAACTTTCTTGCAAATAAATTATCTTATCTTATCTTGTGGGCTCTTGACTTGGCGGTGAGGGGTGCGGTGCAGATGTGTAGTGGAGTCGTTAGGTACGTCTGGAAGTCGTAGACGGCCGTGAAGTCTTGTGGCAGATGAGCTCTTGACTTGGCGGTGAGGGGTGCGGTGCAGATGTGTAGTGGAGTCGTTAGGTACGTCTGGAAGTCGTAGACGGCCGTGAAGTCTTGTGGCAATTGGGCTCTTGACTTGGCGGTGAGGGGTGCGGTGCAGATGTGTAGTGGAGTCGTTAGGTACGTCTGGAAGTCGTAGACGGCCGTGAAGTCTTGTGGCAGATGAGCTCTTGACTTGGCGGTGAGGGGTGCGGTGCAGATGTGTAGTGGAGTCGTTAGGTACGTCTGGAAGTCGTAGACGGCCGTGAAGTCTTGTGGCAATTGGGCTCTTGACTTGGCGGTGAGGGGTGCGGTGCAGATGTGTAGTGGAGTCGTTAGGTACGTCTGGAAGTCGTAGACGGCCGTGAAGTCTTGTGGCAATTGGGCTCTTGACTTGGCGGTGAGGGGTGCGGTGCAGATGTGTAGTGGAGTCGTTAGGTACGTCTGGAAGTCGTAGACGGCCGTGAAGTCTTGTGGCAGATGAGCTCTTGACTTGGCGGTGAGGGGTGCGGTGCAGATGTGTAGTGGAGTCGTTAGGTACGTCTGGAAGTCGTAGACGGCCGTGAAGTCTTGTGGCAATTGGGCTCTTGACTTGGCGGTGAGGGGTGCGGTGCAGATGTGTAGTGGAGTCGTTAGGTACGTCTGGAAGTCGTAGACGGCCGTGAAGTCTTGTGGCAGTTGGGCTCTTGACTTGGCGGTGAGGGGTGCGGTGCAGATGTGTAGTGGAGTCGTTAGGTACGTCTGGAAGTCGTAGACGGCCGTGAAGTCTTGTGGCAGATGAGCTCTTGACTTGGCGGTGAGGGGTGCGGTGCAGATGTGTAGTGGAGTCGTTAGGTACGTCTGGAAGTCGTAGACGGCCGTGAAGTCTTGTGGCAATTGGGCTCTTGACTTGGCGGTGAGGGGTGCGGTGCAGATGTGTAGTGGAGTCGTTAGGTACGTCTGGAAGTCGTAGACGGCCGTGAAGTCTTGTGGCAATTGGGCTCTTGACTTGGCGGTGAGGGGTGCGGTGCAGATGTGTAGTGGAGTCGTTAGGTACGTCTGGAAGTCGTAGACGGCCGTGAAGTCTTGTGGCAGATGAGCTCTTGACTTGGCGGTGAGGGGTGCGGTGCAGATGTGTAGTGGAGTCGTTAGGTACGTCTGGAAGTCGTAGACGGCCGTGAAGTCTTGTGGCAGATGAGCTCTTGACTTGGCGGTGAGGGGTGCGGTGCAGATGTGTAGTGGAGTCGTTAGGTACGTCTGGAAGTCGTAGACGGCCGTGAAGTCTTGTGGCAATTGGGCTCTTGACTTGGCGGTGAGGGGTGCGGTGCAGATGTGTAGTGGAGTCGTTAGGTACGTCTGGAAGTCGTAGACGGCCGTGAAGTCTTGTGGCAGATGAGCTCTTGACTTGGCGGTGAGGGGTGCGGTGCAGATGTGTAGTGGAGTCGTTAGGTACGTCTGGAAGTCGTAGACGGCCGTGAAGTCTTGTGGCAGATGAGCTCTTGACTTGGCGGTGAGGGGTGCGGTGCAGATGTGTAGTGGAGTCGTTAGGTACGTCTGGAAGTCGTAGACGGCCGTGAAGTCTTGTGGCAGATGAGCTCTTGACTTGGCGGTGAGGGGTGCGGTGCAGATGTGTAGTGGAGTCGTTAGGTACGTCTGGAAGTCGTAGACGGCCGTGAAGTCTTGTGGCAATTGGGCTCTTGACTTGGCGGTGAGGGGTGCGGTGCAGATGTGTAGTGGAGTCGTTAGGTACGTCTGGAAGTCGTAGACGGCCGTGAAGTCTTGTGGCAGATGAGCTCTTGACTTGGCGGTGAGGGGTGCGGTGCAGATGTGTAGTGGAGTCGTTAGGTACGTCTGGAAGTCGTAGACGGCCGTGAAGTCTTGTGGCAATTGGGCTCTTGACTTGGCGGTGAGGGGTGCGGTGCAGATGTGTAGTGGAGTCGTTAGGTACGTCTGGAAGTCGTAGACGGCCGTGAAGTCTTGTGGCAGATGAGCTCTTGACTTGGCGGTGAGGGGTGCGGTGCAGATGTGTAGTGGAGTCGTTAGGTACGTCTGGAAGTCGTAGACGGCCGTGAAGTCTTGTGGCAGATGAGCTCTTGACTTGGCGGTGAGGGGTGCGGTGCAGATGTGTAGTGGAGTCGTTAGGTACGTCTGGAAGTCGTAGACGGCCGTGAAGTCTTGTGGCAGATGAGCTCTTGACTTGGCGGTGAGGGGTGCGGTGCAGATGTGTAGTGGAGTCGTTAGGTACGTCTGGAAGTCGTAGACGGCCGTGAAGTCTTGTGGCAATTGGGCTCTTGACTTGGCGGTGAGGGGTGCGGTGCAGATGTGTAGTGGAGTCGTTAGGTACGTCTGGAAGTCGTAGACGGCCGTGAAGTCTTGTGGCAGATGAGCTCTTGACTTGGCGGTGAGGGGTGCGGTGCAGATGTGTAGTGGAGTCGTTAGGTACGTCTGGAAGTCGTAGACGGCCGTGAAGTCTTGTGGCAGGTGGGCTCTTGACTTGGCGGTGAGGGGTGCGGTGCAGATGTGTAGTGGAGTCGTTAGGTACGTCTGGAAGTCGTAGACGGCCGTGAAGTCTTGTGGCAGATGAGCTCTTGACTTGGCGGTGAGGGGTGCGGTGCAGATGTGTAGTGGAGTCGTTAGGTACGTCTGGAAGTCGTAGACGGCCGTGAAGTCTTGTGGCAGATGAGCTCTTGACTTGGCGGTGAGGGGTGCGGTGCAGATGTGTAGTGGAGTCGTTAGGTACGTCTGGAAGTCGTAGACGGCCGTGAAGTCTTGTGGCAGATGAGCTCTTGACTTGGCGGTGAGGGGTGCGGTGCAGATGTACAGTGAAGTCTTGTGGCAAATGAGCTCTTGATTTGGCGGCAAGGAAAGCGGCTGGTTATTGATTTGAAGCAGAAAAGATTGGAATTTATGAATATGTTTTCAAGTAGTTAGTAGTTTAGAGTTAAAGTTAAAGTTTATCATGCATTGTATAGCTGAGGAATAAAGTCAGTTCTTATGAGTTGAGGATAGTTCTATTAATATGAATTACTCGAAAATTATAATCTATTGCTGAAAATCTTGATGTTTAGGTATTATAATGACAATAGGTAGAAACTGTTGCGTATAAAATATAAAAATTTAATAAGTTTGAGGACAAACTTAATGTAGTGAGGACGGCCGACTGTTAGATATTCATAAATAAACGCAAGTATTATAAAATAATGTATACAATTTGTAGTGTTAGAAACGTGGCAACCCTTCGCGATGGTAACATTAAGCTGTCAACAGCGATGACGGTTAGGATAGTCGAGTGAATCATTAGAAAAGCGATTGGGGAAAAGCTATATTGTGTAAAATGCATATAGAATGATATCATTGTGAATCTTAGAATAAGTACGCAGTTGTGAATATCTAAGTAATGATGATGAGCTTAATGTCTTGAATATACAATATATATAAACCGAAGTACTGTGTTTGATTAGCAACAGTGTCAAGATGTTCCGAGGGACGTAGAAGGGAAGGCTCTGTTATTAAACGCAAGAATAATTCATCCGGTAATCAAGGTTTAATTAGTGAGGCAGTTTTTTTTTATAATTTTTTCTTTTACTCTTGTTACAAACAGTAGATAACAAAAGTGTGAAAACAGACTTTGAGCTACGGGGCCGCGACACACGACGGCAACACGCGATACTTGCGAGGTGTCATTTGCACTGTTTTGTATAGAAATATATGGAGAGAATCTGAAGTGAGCGACCGCGACGCGCGATTCGCAAGGTTCTTTGTACAGTGTCCACGACCGGTTTTTACCCAACACAGTGGTGGCCCGGGTGACAGTCAGGAAATGTATACATACACTATATTATAGAGGTTTGGTCATAAAGCCGGCACTATCGGTTCATCTTTGTGGCGTGCCCGGCGCGTCCATTAGTAGTCCAATCCAGTCCAGTTTGTCCACGGTCAACTACCATACTTGACTGTCTACCATGCACGTGCCGTGTAGAAACCGATCGTGTACAAGCCTTTAGCTATAGATATCGGTTGATCACGCGACACTAGCGTCCTGTGTCGCCGTCGCGCGTCGCGGTCGCCCTCCAGCGTTGTATAAAAATTACTAAATGACAAAAAGTACGACAGGACCCTTTGGCCACCCTTCACGTTTAAGGTCGTTTTGCAGGACTTTACTGCCTATACGGCACCTCTGTTGTTGACAGATGACACTGACCGGACCGGACCGATCGCTACAGCGCGGAACCAACTTTTATTCCTTTTATTTTATGCACTCTCTTTATTACATTCACTCATTATTAAACAGTACGGAATATAAAACTGAAATAAACTTAAAAATACAAACTGTGCCTACCTCATACATTTTAATTTTTTAAGTTTAAGAGTTTGTACTAATTCCGTTGTACAAAATCTCAGTTTTGAGATTATTCAATATCATTTATCAATATCATTTATTCATTTCATATTGTACAATTACAAGCGAATTTATCAACCCATCAACACATTGAGTAGATAATATACTGCAGTTCCTC
This sequence comes from Maniola jurtina, assembly GCF_905333055.1. NCBI lineage: Eukaryota > Metazoa > Arthropoda > Insecta > Lepidoptera > Nymphalidae > Maniola > Maniola jurtina. The sequence continues at coordinate 6,749,998 of NC_060037.1, read as the reverse complement.
TCTTAAAATGAAAAGGCTACCACAAAAGGACGCCACAGTCCACCACGCTGGCCAAGCACGGTGTTCTGTGCCAAGCACGGATTGGCAGTCATCGCTCATCCTTGAGAACATTACGTAAAACTTTCGGGCATGTAGGTTTCCTCGCGGTGTTTTCCTTCACCGATAATTTATTTCTGACTTTTATTCGAGAAATTGCATCAACATCAAAATTGAACGAACTGAAAATGTGCGAGAGCGCAATAGTACGAGTAGAGAGTAGAGACCACAGAACTCCAAATATACATATGTATATACTAAAAATCTGTGGTAGAGACCAATGGCGGTGGACGGGGCTGAGGTCAAACTGCGTTGCATAATAGATAGGTTAATTACATTATTACTAAGTGTTATTAGACAAGTTCAATAAGACAGCAGCAACAACAAGCAGTCAACATACACTTTTAAAATACCTTTGTTTTATTTGCTTTTAGTCACTCTTGAACTAAACCTCCGGCATCCACGGCATCCGCTTGGGCCCGAAGATTGTGGTGATAGTCAATAAAACGGTTTCAGCTTCGGCTTCGGCCAGAAATCGACCTTCAGTCAGATACTTTATTCAATTGCTTAACGCACATTAAACTCCGAAAAGTTTTAAAGGAGCGTGCTCGGATCGAACCCCGGAAGCTCCGAATGGGAGGCCGACTGCTTAACCATTAGACCCTTAGTTTCTAAATTTTCGACCCACTAGTTATGAACCGATTTTAGTATCGATGAAAATGGAGAACGGCCTGTTAAATACGTACACTTCGCCACCTTTACCTACTGCCTACTCTCTATCGTCTGAAAATTCATAACGTCTAGACTAGATCAAATGCACAATGCCGACAAGAAATGTAGCAATTCCAAACCCATTACAATTACATTGCAATTGGACACAAACAAGGCTGACTTAAAAGCGACAATTAGGGCCCATTATACAACGCAGACGTACAAGAAAAAATTTCTTGACGAATTCTAGACTTGGTTTCATAGTATATTATTACTTACGTTAGTTTTTATCCAAGTTTAATTTATAACGGTTGTTTTTTATTACCATTTAGTACCATTTACAACCAATTGGAGGTAATGAAGTAGCTCAGTTAACTATATGCTCACCTATACAAGATTTTCCAATTCATCGCTCAACAGCTGCCGGCACACATGCGGTTAATTTAAATGCATCCTCATCCTCTATCATCCATAGAGATTTATTGACATGGTGATGATGATAAATAAAGGGGTAAAGTAAGGAAAGTGAAAACTCTATCTAAGGTAGAATTAGTTAGGTGCCTATATTATCTCACTCGTACTTTAAGAACTAAGGTAAATAAGTACCCATACAGTAAAATTAAATGAATAGGCTTAAGTAGTACATTCACACTAATATGTAGGTATTATAAATGCGAAAGTGTCTCTCTATCTGTCTATCCTGTATCTATTACCTTTCAAGTCGCATCCGTTTAACCGATTTTGACGAAAGATACAGAAATAGCTAGATTCCGAGGACGAATAACTACTGGCTAGTTTTTGACCCGAAAAATCAAAATAATCCCACGGCAATTTTAAAAACCTAAGTACACATGGAAGAAGTTGCGAGCTTCCTTTTTTGGTACAGTGACAGTCTACTTTTTAATTATTTTGATCATTATAAAGATTTCTCAAATCACACCGACGAAGTCGCGGGTATAATTTAGTAACTAACTAATTACCTAAATAAAACTTGAATCGTTTGCCAATTCATACTTACAAGAATTTGCACTCAACAATTAGTGCTTGATCCATTAAAAATACTATTTTTTTGGTGCAAGTAATCGTATTGCGTAATCGACTCACTTTAATAGTAGGCGAGAGCGGGCCGCGGCCGAGAAATGAGGACTAGTGGAGGGGGCGGAATTTGGGCCTTCCTGAAGAGCCTTCAGGCCGACGCGACCGACCGTCTAGACGTCTGGTAGCTAGTACTATGTGTCGTAATACCCATTATAAAATTCATGTCATTTGAACGACTTTGTCCCGAGTCGGTTTTGTGTTTACCTTCAATTCGTATTATTTTACATATTACAATCTGTACCTAATATGTAAATACTACGTTTACATTATGCAAATCGCGGGTTCATTGTTCTAAGATTACACGTTTCGTTTAAAGTTACTACACAATAAAGCTAAAATTGTTGTAAACGACGTGTGGAACGTATCAAAATCTATTTTAAACGGTTAACAACCGGATGTTAACGTTAAAAAATTTAAATAAATAAATAAAGCTATTAGCATGTGTATAAATGCTCTAATCAGCGAACAATCGGGCGTAATTACGGGTCATATTTCAAATTAGTTCTAGTCGATATGATCTGTGCGCACTCGCACTCGCGCCTGACTCCAAGCACCTCCAAGCACGGAACTTAGTAGCTCTCCCCGTTGAGTGAGCGAGCGAATGCGCGATGCGCAGACTACGGTCCGTGGTGACGCACGAATAAATCCGTGTCGAGACCGACTCGAGACAAGGTCGGTGCGAGGGCGCGGGCCTAGTTCGCGTAGCATAGTCGAAAGGACGTTTCGCATTGACGGGAGAGCTACAATAAAAGATGGGTGATTAATTTAATAATCTCTATTTAGTGCTAGTGTAGAGTGTTGCATGTTGACGTATCTTGAAAACTAACAGAAAACAAAATACTATGTATTTCTCGACCAAAAACCGAAAATCGGGGAATACTGATGTATGAAAAGAAAAAATGTGAATCATATAAACTTCAATTAGTTAAGGTTGTACCAACGTCAAATCTTTTAAACAACAAGTGTAAATTAAATATTTTCAACACCCCCGACAAATCATTTTCAAATAAATAATTATGTATATCTAGGCAACGTCCATCTTGACAGCTTGACTTGTCAATTGACACTTGAATATTATGAACCTAAGGGTTATCTAACCTTCTTTTCTACAAGAAAAGTAGAAAATAGCTGATAACTTTTAAACGGCTGAACCATTTTTTTTAGATTATAGCTAAGAACACTCTCGATCAAGCCACCTTTCAAACAAAAAAAAAGTAAATTAAAATCGGTTCATTCGTTTAGGCGCTACGGTACCACAGACAGATACACAGATACACAGATTCACAGATACACAGACACACAGATACACACGTCAAACTTATAACACCCCTCTTTTTGGGTCGGGGGTTAAAAATGAATCCCTATTTACCTAGGTCACGCCATAACCTGAGAACGACTGGGTTTGTCACAGGAGGGTTCTATTTTATCGTTTTATATGATTAAATCTACATGTTTTTGTACTAAAAATCCCATGACCGAAAAAAGGGCTTCACAACACATAGTGAACCGTGAATCAGTAAGCGGGCGGTCGATTTTATTCATTGCACTGTTTGTCTCGTTCACCTGCCTGCGGTAAGCGCGCCTCTCGTGCAGACTCAAACTCAAAATCATTCATTCAAAGTACACCGACTGTACACCTTTTGATGGTCAGAATTGTTAGATTTCTAAGATAATATATTGCTGATAATTAATTTCGTAAACTTAAAACAAAAGCTACGAGGGTTCCAAATGCGCCCAGGTATGAGAAGAGCCCACAACAAACTCAGCCGGGTATTCTTACTTACTACTGGGAAACTAAAGGATTGTCCAATATTGTTTGACATGTATCACGCATTGGTATCGCGAAACAATGGCAGACAGTCCTGAGTCAGCGAACGGGCGGTTGTATCATTGCACCGTTCGTTTCATTCACCTGCATGTGAAGTGTGAACACATGCGTAGACCAGGAAATAATATTGTACAGGAAACAGTATTGCCCAATAATATGTGAAATGTCCTCACATATTGGGCCGCAGCGCTGGTGTCGCCAGACAATGCCGTGAGTCAGCGAGCGAGTGGTCGTATCACTGCACCGCTCGTCTCGTCCACCTGCGACTCGCGAGCGTGTCTGGCGCAGACCAGGAAACGGGCGATAGGTTAAAGGTCTAGGACTCAACTAACTAGTAACTACGAGTATCGCATGTTATAGGTTGGTGTAGTCCAGCATATCTATTGTGTTGGTTCAACTACGTTAACGCAAGTCCGTAACTAGATAGATAGATAGATAAAAAAACTTTATTGGACACAAAACATGAAATAACCAAGACAAAACAAAGAAACTAGAAACTAAAAAAACTAGATGGATGATCGACATAAAAAACAAAGGTAGATACCCAAAAAAACCAAAGAAAGAAAGAAAGAAAGTAATGAAGGTAGAAAGGTAGGTAGGTACGTGGGCTTTTATGCCCAATGCGTGTTTTCAAGTTAAGAATCGTAACTCATATTGAATTACTAACCTGCCAGACTTATTATATGGAGAGGAAAAATCACGAGTTTTGACCTTTCTCAAACTAAATGATAGAGTTATCCTAATGAGTAACGCAGTACACACACCTAACTATTACTTTTTTCTGTAAGTTTTAATTTTTTTATAAAGAAGTTTTCCCCGCTAACTATAATATTGGGTACCTTTAAGAAGAGTGAATAGGTATCTTCTAAGCAGGCGCGCTCCACCTTAGGCTGCATCATCACCTACAAAGTTACTACTTGGTGTGATTGTAGTCAAGCGCAAGCCAATCATTATAGCTAAAAGTAAATTCCTTTTTAGAACAAAGATCAGAAGCTGGAGCCGGAGAAGTAAAATAGCCTTCGGGAAAACTTTATCAGAATAAAATGATGAATAATTTGACGGTAAAGCCTATAGCATTTTCGTACGATATTACCTCGACATAGACTATAATTACCGGAACTGTGGTACACTACAGTGGTGGATAATATTATGTGTGAGAATGTGTGGGTGTTTAGTACTTACGTAATGCAACTTCTGGCGACAGACTTTCGGCTAAAGATAAATATTTTTTAAGTCAGTATGAGGTAAGTAGCAAGTGCCTACTTCTTCACATGACATTATGTATCTACATGTATTTAAAGCCAAGTTTAATATTTGCACAATGATTTACGATTCAGAAAGCCTGACGTAATCATGTAGATAGGTAGAGGTAATTAAGGTTATTTAATATTAGCATTTCTATTTTAGTAGATATATTCATGAATTTACATAAGAATGTATTCCTTGTAAATTTACTATGAACGAAATATCAAACAGTTAATTATTACCTAATAAATGACAGATTAGCAAATTAGCTAGGATAAAATATGAGTTCCATTTTTATTGCTTCTAGAACCAAGACAACCTCCAAACACATTTTTCAATATTGATAATAATACAACTACAAAAGATTACACATTAAACTTTAATAATCAACAAGTGTAAATTAAAAATTTATAACACCTCCGACCAGTGAAGGTTACAGTAACTAGAAAAGAGCTGATAACTTTCAAACGGCTGAACCGATTTTCTTGGATTATAGCTAAGAACACTCGATCAAGCCACCTTTCAAACAAAAAAAACTAAATTAAAATCGGTTCATTCGTTTAGGCGCTACGATGCCACAGACAGATACACAGATACACAGATACACAGATACACACGTCAAACTTATAACACCCCTCTTTTTGGGTCGGGGGTTAAAAAGAGATAATCGGCAGTTTCAGCTTCATAGCGCGTTGTCTGGCTGCATATTTTGTTGCTGACTTGTCAAAGACAACGATCTACGAACCGATCATCTCTTTCTAAAGTTTGATGTGTAATTTATCCTGCCGCGTACTGTACTTACCAGATTTGCAATACCGAAATAGTAATGAGTTACTTTCATACTTAGCATTACTACCTGATTGATACTATTATGTACTCTGTGGCACTACAATATTCGCTTGCACTTCAATATGTACCCTTAGAGCCTCGATAGCTCAACGGTTAAGGAACGGACTGAATTCCGGAAGGTCGGCGGTTCAAACCCCACCCGTTGCACTATTGTCATACCCACTCCTGGCACAAGCTTTGCGCTTAACAGGGCTCTGTCCGTCACTCGTTTCCACTCGTTTCATACAATCGTAGTTCCAATTTCATTTGAATATTAAGCAACCAAAGTCCATGAAATTTTGCAGACATATTCTAGAAACTAATATCTGTGTCTGTGGTATTTTAGATTTTTCTAAAAATATGTAGTTTTAAAATTACAGGGGCTCCAAGATTTGTATGTAAATTTTAAAGACCGCGTAACTTTGAAACCGAATATTTTAACAGAAATCTGGAAAACCACAGACATAGATCTTAGTTTCTAGAATATGTCTGCAAAATTTCATGGACTTTGGTTGCTTAGTATTCAAATGAAATTGGAACTACGATTGTATGAAACGAGTGGAAACGAGTGACGGAGAGAGCCCTCTTAATTGGAGGGGAAAGGTGAGTATTAGTCATGATTAGCATGGCTAATATTTTTTTTAAAGAAAAAAATGTAGGTTTTTCGATACTAAAAAATACGCCGCTTGTTTTGGGGGCCCTTGCAACTCTTGCGATTTATCTACGCGATCACCTTTATTTAGATTTTAGATCATAATGTCAGATTTCGTAAATTTTAAGTAATAGTTTATTGCATTATTATATTGGTCACGTTTTTTAACCCCCGATCCAAAAAGAGGGGTGTTATAAGTTTGACGTGTGTATCTGTGTATCTGTGTGTCTGTGTATCTGTGTATCTGTGTATCTGTGTGTCTGTGTATCTGTGTATCTGTGTGTCTGTGTATCTGTGTATCTGTGTATCTGTCTGTGGCATCGTAGCGCCTAAACGAATGAACCGATTTTAATTTACTTTTTTTGTTTGAAAGGTGGCTTGATCGAGAGTGTTCTTAGCTATAATCCAAAAAAATTGGTTTAGCCGTTTAAAAGTTATCAGCTATTTTCTAGTTTTCTTGTAGAAAAGAAGGTTAGATAACCCTTAGGTTCATAATATTCAAGTGTCAATTGACAAATGTCAAGCTGTCAAGATGGACGTTGCCTAGATATATACATAATTATTTATTTGAAAATGATTTGTCGGGGGTGTTGAAAATTTTTAATTTACACTTGTTTAGTTTTACATTGATGTGTCATGGAGTGGGCATGTAAGTACGTCTCGATAGCTGTTATCTGGAGCGTCAATATCGCGTTATCAGAAATGATAACACTCGACACAGCTCGTTTGCAGACAACTCCAGCGTGTCTGGGCAAATATTTGGATAGCCAATGTCTGACTCTAATAAGGTCGGCCTCGTCTGCTCTGTAGCTATCATTTATGCCTTAAAATGTGCTACCTTTTGTTAAGTAAGCCTACCTATTGCGTTATTCAGGTTATTTATCTGCATAGAACATAGTAGGCACCTACTTGAGAATAATCGAGTACCTAATGCTCGATTATTCTCAAGCATCGACTCTTATAGGTAGATATGTACCTCAAGACCGCAGCAGCTCAATAGTAACATTTTTAGGGTTCCGTACCTCAAAAGGAAAAACGGAACCCTTATAGGATCACTTTGTTGTCTGTCTGTATCTCTGTCTGTCTGTCCGTCCGTCCGTCCGTCCGTCCGTCCGTCGTCGTGTCTGTCAAGAAAACCTATAGGATACTTCCCGTTGACCTAGAACCATGAAATTTGGCAGGTAGGTAGTTCTTATAGCACAAGTACAGGAATAAATCTGAAAACTGCGAATTTGTGGTTACATCATTAAAAAAAAATGTGTTTCAATTTACAAAGTAAGATAACTATACCAAGTGGGGTATCATTATGAAAGGGTTTTTTTGTACATTCTAAAATAGATTTTTATTTATTTTTATATATAATTTAGTTTTTGATTTATCGCGCAAAATGTTGGAAAAAGTACCTGAGTACGGAACCCTCAGTGCGCGAGTCTGACTCGCACTGGGCCGGTTTTTTTAAATTTATTCCATTACAAGCCCTTGATTTGGTGGTAAGTGATGATGTAGTCTAAAATGGAATTGGGCTGGAAAGGTATGGCAGTTTCATTAAACCCATAGGTACCTGACCGGTTTCCACTTTCTACACGGCATCGTACCGGAACTCTAAATCGCTTGGCGGCACGACTTTGCCGGAAGGGTGGTAACTAGTCACGGCCGAAACCTCCCACCAGACCAGACCAGAGCCAATTCAGAAAATATAAAACTATAATTGAAACATATTTTAATTTTTTTTTAATGATGTAACCACAAATTCGCGGTTTTCAGATTCACTTGTGCCATAAGACCTACCTACCTACCTTTCATGATTCTGGTCAACGGGCAGTACCCTATAGGTTTTCTTGAGGGGCACGAAAGACAGACAGACAGACAGACAACAAATTGATCCCACAAGGGTTCCATTATTCTTTTTGAGGCACGGAACCCTAAAACATACAGTCGAATATAGAACCTCCTCCTTTTTTTGAAGTCGGTTAACAAAGAGTGGATAACAATAAAACATATGAATCTATGTTTATGATATGCATATTTATTAACATGCAGATTTGAATACGTCCCCGAGAATAAAGAACCGACAGTGCACAGCGGGGTCTCTTTCAATTACGCTTTACAATTCCCTCTGATCCGACTTCATGACGCTCGCATGACATGCTGCTTGCTCCTAATTAAGTAAATAATTATTTTACTCCCCAGTTATTTTCTTTTGCGACGGAGAAACAATGGCTCATCCCCGAGGTGAGGCTGTCGACATCGGCGGAAACAAATTATTGAACGAATATATTTCCTTTGCGAAATACACTTTATTTTTTACGATACCATGTGGGGATCTTTTACTCGCGACTTGGTTTTGCTTTATAAGTCATAATTTAATATATGTACTTATATATTATTAACAGATGCCCGCGACTTCGTTGCCGTGGATATAGGTTTCTAAAAATCCCGTGGGAACTCATTGATTTTCCGGAATAAAAAGTAGCCTGTCTGTTAATCCAGGGTATTGTACTCTACCTCCATTTCCAGCCAAATCCGTCCAGCAGTTTATGCGTGAAAGAGTAACGTACGTCCATCCATACATACAATCTTTCGAGTTTATAATATTAGTAGGATTTTTCGAGAGTTTCTTCATTCGGACATGACAAGTCCAATCGCTCATCAGCGTACCAAATAGATAGATAGACAAATATTAATAATACTAATTACATAGGTATATTATAAAAGATAATAATCAGTGTTATAAACAAATAGGTATAACTTGTAGCATCTTTTTGTTTTTAATCTCTAAATAACATCTATTAAAATGTACAAATTGTATAGTTTAATCAAGTAATTCCTTAGTTAATTATTCAAACTTAATTGACTTATATACGCAATGGATATAAACAAGACGAAGAAAATGGTAATTAGGGTTTAATCTCTTAATTAAGTCAGTTAAATTGTAACAGTAGCCAAGCAATAATTATTACTTTGTATTCGGGCACTGAACTATTTTAGCACTTTATCATCTAAGTTAGCGAAGGCTTCGCACGGGTAGCCCAATGTCACTACCTATCCACAGACTTTCGGTTGCATTTTTTTTACAGTTAATATATCACCAGGAAAGCTTTCAGCAAAATATCAAAATTTATTATTATTAAGTAAGTATAGTCATAATTTCAATGTCTTCATATTTCTAGTTATGTTTTATAGTGGATATTTTTAAGTATCTTGTCAAGTGTATGATTGGAACGTCCATTTTTGGGTATAGGCCTCCTCCATCCGTTTCCATTCGTTCTTGTCCCTCGTTAGACCAGAATGTGTGACACAAAATAATATAACCTTACCTATTGCGGATTGCGAGTGCCCCTACCGAACGTTGAAAACGGCCGCTGTGGCCAAATTGTCCCAGACTAAGAGAAATCGTAACGTGTTCATTTGAAAATTATTATAACACTTAGAAAGTGCGGCTGGTAATTAGGGCTGCCATGCGTCCGGATTTCGTCTCCGGGTCCGAGGGCTTCGCGGAACGACCAATCTTCAACGAATTCTCATAGTTTGTCTGTCGCTTCACGCTTTGTGTATTTTAACATTGTAAGTACTATATTTATATACTTTGTGAACTCAGAATTTTTTCCTTTTTCAGTTGATATCCACTCACTTTTTTGGCTGTTATATCCGTCAGGTCGATTTTTTTCGTATAAAATGTATGTCACCCGTACCATAATAACGAATCGATTGGCATCTGATTCATCAAAATCGGCTCAGTAGTTTAGGTGCTACGGTGGAACACACAAATACAAACCTACATACAGAGTTTGCTAACATCACAACCTTCCTTTTGGCTTTGCAGATGGCAGCCCTAGGCTGGGTAATCGTCGCGACTCCGTGGCGGGCCGTGGCGGGGTGCTGAAGAGCCTTCAGGTGACGACTCGGAGCCGACCGTCTACCGTCTAGACGGCTGGCGCCTACCGTATGTCGTACTCGCGCCCGGCACCGCTCTCCAGAGCCATTCATTCTGCCTCGCTTACAATGCTCGTACTTACGTAGTTTCGTTCATCCTCTTTGTTTATCTTAATAAATCTCTATCTCTAATAACTTAACGGAATAAAAGTCGCCATCCGGATTATACTTTAACTCCAGATTAATTTTCGCTTAGGTATTGCTGATCCTTTACGAATTGGCTAAGGTTACAGGGAAAAGCTATGCAAATTCTCAAGTTCATTGACCAGTTTCTTGTTTTTAGCCCCCGACCCAAAAAGAGGGGTGTTATAAGTTTGACGTATCTGTCTGTGCCATCGTAGCTCCTAAACTAATGAACTGATTTAAATTTAGTTTTTTTGTTTGAAAGGTGGCTTGATCGAGAGTGTTCTTAGCTATAATCCAAGAAAATCAGTTCAGCCGTTTGAAAGTTATCAGCTCTTTTCTAGTTGCTGTAACCTTCACTTGTCGGGGGTGTTATAAATTTTTAATTTACACTTGTCTGACGATAGTAATTGTCAATTAGTCAGTTGACCCTTATTAGGTAGACTATTCGTTTTACCATTAATGTTCTACATTTCACAAGGCACGAGGAACCAAATAAAATAAATCTTTTTCAGAGTCCTTGAAATCACTATCACTATATACTATAACGAATCAATGGTGATATGCGTAATGCGCGTGATTATCGCATTGACGAGGTGTCACAATAGGTACCTTAAGTAAGTAACCTACTGAGAGATACTACTACTACAGGTATCTACAGGTAGGTAACTATAGTACCTAACACGTAAAGGAAAGTTGTTGTACCTACTGTCCAAGGACTTAAATCTTTGAAGATTCCTCCTACATCAATGAGTTTTGTCATGTCGGTCGTCGGCATATGATCGCTGAAATGATGTAAGATGTAAGACTATTTGGGTCGGGGAGTGGTTGGGAAAATAATTATTAAAAATTTACTTGACACGACGTAGTAAGAGCAATTTTGTTCTTTTTTTCTAGATACAAGGTTTAAGTAGCGCTTCTAAATCAGAATGTAATACATGAACATATACTAGACGATGCTTGCGTCTTCGTCCACGTGAGTTCAGATATTTACAAAATCCCGTGGGTAGGTACTCTTTGGTTTTCCGTGATAAAAAGTAGCCTAGTATTTCCATATAAGTGGTGTAAGTTATCTCTGTACTATAACCAAATAAATGATGCACTGTGCGTAGGTCTTATATAACTTATAGTTATAAGCTTTTTCTGTACCGAATTCCGTCAAAATCAGTAAAATGGATGGACCAAGAAAAGGTAGCAGACAGAAACACTTTCGGATTTATAATATTCTGTGCTTTTCGTTGCGAGCTCGCTATTCCAGCGCTTGTCAAGGCCCAACGTCCATCCCAGCTATATTATGTGATGAATATTTGCCACTTTATCTTAGAGGCGATTTGGATCTGACTCGTCAATCTCTATGAAACAGCTTATCCATATCGCTGCTTTGCATGAATAATCACACAATCCAAAATTTTCGATTTTGAGTTAAGGACACAGCGGAATCCAAAATAGTTTATATTTTCTTGTGTATAAAACGCATATTTTTAATGTTCATAATAATATATTCATGTCATCTCCTGCCGTGTTCCGTAGCGAGACGACATGCTCCGGTGCCTGGGAAAAACGCGTCTAGCAAGGAACTGAATCAATAGAAATAATAGACGCACTGCGCTAACGACCCTATTTCGTATGTCAAGAGGTCGTTCACTGGTATTGTTTCGTTGAGATCTAAGTAGAAATAAATTAAATTACAGTATTACGAACTCTCGTTAGTTCAGTCAAGACAATTGTACAAAAACCTAACAGCGTGACAGCATGACTCACTTTTTAGGGTTCCGTACGTTCGAATAAAAAAACCAAACACTAGATCACTTGTGTGTCTGTCTGTTTAATTTGTTCAAAATCTACTGGGCTGTTTAACATGAAATTAGGTTCTTACACGTATGATTTTCTGTGACTTACATGGTTTTGAAAATAATTGAGAAAATAGTTCTTTACATATAGATCATAGAAAAGTCATTGTAAATCTTTCAATATTGCGCGTATATTATATAAAGTTATATAATTATTCATAGTACGGAACCCTCTCCACGCGGGTTCAACTAGAACTTGTCCGGTTTTTTTGGGTTAGAATGGGCTCTATTATGTAGAAAAATACGCTTGTTTTGACTTTTGATCAGTTTCAAATTCAAGGCATGTTCGAATATACTGCAACCACGAGAAGAGGGATTTAAGTCTGTGCGTTATTATAATATTTCGTACGTATACTTACTTAATATTCAAAATACTCGTAGATTGTAGGCGTCATGTGCACTCAGTAGAGATTACAGTAGTAATAAAATACTGCACAGATTACTCTAAATACTAAATAACAAAATCATCTATTTAGCTGCAATAAAGAGTGGGTCCCTATTTCGCAATATTCTGATAAGAAGGTTCATGAACATACGTAAGTGTAAATTAAAAAAGTGAAGATTACAGTAATTAGAAAAGAGCTGATAACTTTCAAACGGCTGAACCGATTTTCTTGGATTATAGCTAAGAACACTCTCAATCAAGCCACCTTTCAAACAAAAAAAAAACTATATCAAAATCGGTTCATTAGTTTAGGAGCTACGATGGCACAGACAGATACATAGATACACACGTCAAACTTATAACACCCCTCTTTTTGGGTCGGGGGTTAGAAAGTAACTAAAAATTCCTAGTTAAAATAACTTTTCAGAACTGTTATTGCCCGAAACTACATTCGTAGTAACATTATAAATACGAAAGTTTGTCTGTCTGCCTGTCTGCTAGCTTTCCACAGCGGTCCATCAATTTAACCGATTTCGGTGAAATTGAAAATGTGTATTTTATTAGGTAGCACCTTCAAGATTGGTTGCCTCAAGTTACATTGTTCAAATACCTATTTTTCCGTGAATTCCAAAGTCTGGTGCGACTCTCCCGGGATTTCATAATGGGAAGTATTCTACGATGAAGATGCAACTGGCGAACTACTTGCACTGTGCTAGAATATTTCGTAAAAATCGTTCGTGAAAAGGTAACAGACGGACACACTTTCATATCCATATGATTAATATCATAAACGCGAAAGTGTGCCTGTCTGCTAACTTTCCACGACCCATCCGTTTAACCGATTTTAACTAAAGACAAGAGAAAGGTTGTAGCCCGGCGAAAGATGTAGACTACCTTTTGTCCCGGATAGAGGACCTCAAAGATTTTTAAAGAAACTTAATCCATAGCTAAGAATCCGAGGGCATCATATATTTGAAATACAGATAACTTGCATCCTGGAGATGAACATAAGGTACTTTTATCCCGGAAAAATCAAAGAACTCCCACGGGATTTTAAAATAAAACCGGTGTCAAGTGCAAGTTAGACTCGCACATGCAGGGTTCCTAACTAAATCTAAATCGTACCATCGTAAAAGATGTTATAATTATTATCACACTATTGACTATGTACTTTAAAAAAAACCGGCCAAGTGCAAGTCAGACTCGCGCACTGAGGGTTCCGTATTCGGGTATTTTTTCCAACATTTTGCACGATAAAACAAAAACTATTAGGCATAAAAATAAATAAAAATCTGTTTTAGGATATACATAAAGCCCTTTCATATGATACTCCACTTGGTATAGTTATCTTTCTTTGAAAATTGAAAGACATTTTAATTTTTTTTTAATGATGTAACCACAAATTCGCGGTTTTCAGATTTATTCCTGTACTTGTGCTATAAGACCTACCTACCTGCCAAACATGATTCTAGGTCAACGGGGAGTAACCTATAGGTTTTCTTGACAGACACGATGGACGGACGGACCGACGGACTGACGGACAGACGGACAGACAGACAACAAAGTGATCCTATAAGGGTTCCGTTTTTCCTTTTGAGGTACGGAACTCTAAAAAATGCTTAAAACTTTAGGAATCGAAATACACACGCTATGTCTGTGTATTCGACTGTGTATCTATTACATTAGATGGGACACCGCCTGCTGACAGACAGACAAACACACAGTGGAGGCTTTATTGTCCCGTAGTAGGCACCTTTCGAGTACAGAACCGAAAAACCGACAGTTACGCGGACGAAGTCACAGGCATCGTTTAATTTAAATTATGGTAGGGGTAATAAGAATACGTTTAGTAATATAGTTTAGTAGAATATGAATGTTAAATTGACTGCGAGATAGTAATGCGATGCGCAGCTCGTTAGTTCCCTGCACACGTTATTTGTTGGACTGCAGAGTAAATAAGCGTGACGAGCGCTGCAAATTGCTTGCAAAAAAATTGAAGGACTCCTAATCATCTTGTGTTTTGACTATTTTATTTGTGATAAAGTCGAAATTTCTACATCTTCATAACAATACACTAACTTATGCCTGCGACTTCGTCCGCGTGGATTACTCCTATTGTAACCCCTTAAGGGTTCAATTTTTAAAAATCCATTAATAATATTACTATTACTATTAATAATAATTTATTATTATTATCTGTTTATCACGGACATGCGATTTTAGTTTATATGCATTCAGCAAAAAATACTCGTAAAAAGGACCCGGCGAACACGAATTAGTTACAAAAGAAGTGAATTTAATGACCAGTTTTTTTCTAATTTGCACATAACAATATATTTTGTGTTATCTTTATATTCGTATTAGACATTGGTTATTTATTACGTTTAAAACTGGTTACGTAAACGGTGTCTGACTTTATTAAGAGTGGCATGCCAAAATAATATCTGCAATATTTAAATTGCATTGATAGCTGTTCCATATAGATATTGATATCACATATTAGATTTGTTTATACGGTAACGGTACACGAGTATGGCTCTTGCTTTAACGATGAAGGAAAACATCGTGAGGAAACCTACATTCCTGAGTGTTCTCCATAATGTTCTCAAAGGTGTGGAAGCCAATCCGCACTTGATCATGGTAGAGTATGGACAAAACTCTTCTCATTCTGAGAGGAGATCCGTGCTGTGTAGTTGCCGGCGATGGGTTAGTCATGATGATGAAGATGAAGCAGTTACATCTATTATCTTCTTTTTAACCCCCGACCCAAAAAGAGGGGTGTTATAAGTTTGACGTGTGTATCTGTGTATCTGTGTATCTGTGTATGTCTGTGGCATCGTAGCGCCTAAACGAATGAACCGATTTTAATTTAGTTTTTTTTTTTGTTTGAAAGGTGGCTTGATCGAGAGTGTTCTTAGCTATCATCCAAGAAAATCGGTTCAGCCGTTTGAAAGTTATCAGCTTTTTTCTAGTTAATGTAACCTTCACTTGTCGGGGGTGTTATAAATTTTTAATTTACACTTGTAAATAGATTTATATTGTACTGTATTCTACCGAGATAATAATTTATGGATCGTATTTGACGCGGTGGCAATTAAATAGTAATTCGGTTGTTTCAAATAATTAACTACGGCTTCCAAAATATTAGGTTGGTGACTTAAATGAATTTACCTAATTAAGTATAATTCTTTATAGGTACAACTTACAAGTACCTGCTCCATGAATAAGGATTTGATATCAAAAAATCTTTATCTGCTTCACATATTTTCGATATCTGTAACATTGACAAACAGGTGAAAAGTGGATTATTCTTTTGAGATAAAGATTTAGGTATATGTCCATCATGAACTCAGATAATGAATCATTAGTTATAATTTTATGATTTTAATAAGTGTAGTTTTATGATTTTAATAAGCAAATAGTGGAATTATTATAATGTAACCTTTACCGATATCCATAGTTCAGAGCATTTTCATAATACCTACCTACTTACCAATCAAGATTGGTACCAGTAGAAGGTTATCCGTCAGGGAGAAAACTATCATTAGGTACCTATATAGTAAGTGGCTACTATAAGTTTACTACTACCAATTTGGTCTAGTGCATGACTATGAATAAATCAGGGGTTGTCTGTTTTGGCGAACTATACCTAGCAAATTAAGCTTGTGTTTCCTTATACATTGCAAAACCGTTTAAACTCCTTTTAAGTGGAGATTTTTTTTATTGCGCTTGACGACAAACGATGCGTAATAAACAGCAATGATGAGATCTAGGTTAGAGCGCTCTTACCTAGAAGACGTCTATTGCCTTGAAGGCAATAGACGTCTTCTAGGTAGGTTAAAAAAACATTTCGTGTGAGTGGACAGGATGTCGACTACATAAGGATAACAATGTTTACGGTTTCTCGCTGTTCTGTGGTAGAATGGTGAGGAGTAACAAGATCGTGAAGTTCCTGAGCACACTCTCCAAAGTTTACCCGATAGACTAATAAGCGATAGCTGGGAAATAAATGAAATTAAATTTCAGGGTATGTTGAGAAATGTATCCGGGGCTATACTTTGTTACCCTTTAATGTTTAAATTGTGATCGATTCATTGATTTCAAGTGATCGGTCGTACGCGGATCCCGATCTACTGCGTTAGATGATCGTATTCACTGAACCTCGTTCATTCAGAGAAATCACATACAATTCACTTGTAAAATCCTTTGATGTTTAATCCCGAGTGTACAGACTACATTTTGCGCCATATACGCTTTTGCTCTCAAATAATGCCTAGTCAACGAGTATGCCTAGTAGGTACGCGTGCTTTGAAATTTACATTCCTTTTAATTCTATGTTTAGGCTGAAAACTACACTAGGTACAGCCTATTTCACAGCTGAGTGCGCATTTTAGATGGGAAATACAATGTAAGAGTAACTAAGAACTACAACTTGTAGATAACATAGTTTATCTCCTTAAAAGCAACTTATTTTATCAATAAACTGAAAAAAAAATACTTAGTAAAAATTAAAGTAACAAACCGTTTATGAAATTGGATATAACTTCTAAACTTCTTGATGGACTTCGACGCAATTTTCATCATTACATATTTGAACATTTCTCAAAGTCAAAGCTAGTCAGCTAGTGTCTAGATATTAGGAATTTCCGAGGCCGAAGATCCAAGGCCCGAGGCCACTTCTGGAGACACCCAACTGACATTACTAAGAACGGGATAGTAATTACTCAAAACAAATCAAATGAAAACGACAAAAAAAAATGTTTTTTTTTTTTTTAAATTTAATTTTAAATTGACTTCTCATCTATTAGGTACCTACTATTTATACTCTAAGCTTTTTCACTTTACTTACTTTGTATTGGGCTACAAATTCAACATAGTTACAACTTAGTACTTACTTAGCTAGTCTTTCATTCTGATTTATGATTTGACCAAAGAGGATATTTCAAAATTAGAAACCCGCTTAAATCGCAGGCCCGAGGCTAGGCATGATCATCCGTGTGGAATAAGGTGTTTTAAAACTCCTAAGGGAACTTGGAATTTCCGAGATAAAAAGCCTATAGATATCCATATACTTATGCAAGTTATCTGTGTATCCAATAGATGATGGCCGCGATTTTGTCCACGTGGAAGTTTTATTTTCCGGGACAAAAAGTAGCCCTTGTCCAACCCTGGGATGTAAACTATCCCTGTACCATATTTCGTCAAAATTGTTTATACGGATGGGTCGTGAAAGCTAACTGACAGACAGACAGACAGACACTATTTCGCAAGTTTATGACATACCCTCGTATGGATAAAACTGTCGCGGTTAGATAACTCATTTCCATTTTATTATCGTTTTGGCAATATCGTCATTTGCGGTTGGACCAGACTGGGTATTGATTTGCGGTAATGTTTGGCCAATACTTATGTGGCTTTTGTAGCTAACAGTGACGTTTCAATTATAGGTACAATACCTTATATTATATATTTATATGAACGCATTATGTTTATGATCACGCCTTGTTTTACATACACGTACATATGTTTCCGTGCACATTGGAATGTCTAGAGATTTTGAGAATAGCTGACATACCTTACGATTGATATTTTCTTAAATTCATTTGTCTAAATACCCTACCTTTAAATGATAAAGTCTATACTAACTGCAAATCACATCCTAATAAGTAATACGATAAACTTACTGACTGGCATAACAACCTATAGGTACAGAGCTTAAACCTTTGGGTCTGGAAACTCAATGTAGGTAGTTACACCTAGTATGAAATTTTGCATCTCGGTTTATTGGGTTCCGTACCCGAAGGGTGCAATGGGACCTATTACTTGTAAGACGCTGCTGTCCGTCCGTCCGTCTATCTGTCAGCGGGCTGTATCTCGTGAACCGTAATAGGTAGAGAATTGAAATATGTGTATTTTCTATTGCATAATAATTCAAAAATGGCCGGCACGAAAGTTAAAAAAAATTAAAAAGTGTTACTTCTTGTGCAATGGTACGGAACCTTTGAAAGTTACGCAAGTCTCCAAACCTAGCGCGTATTTTACGTGCGCGGAAAATCTCATTCACGATTCAACATCAAAGCCATTCAAGCGTGATCGAGTAACGAATTTAAACGCGGACAGATTTAGCTTTACGCTTATTAAGAATTCTTTTACACTTCCACCTAACTTACACTATTACTTATAAAATGATCAAAAAGTCTTCGTTTATCTTATCATCATCAACAAGGCTTTGCGGGCATAGTGGGCATGTACGATATAGTACCTATAGCACAAATAATAGCTAGCCATGAGAAGCCAAAGTTGGTCAACTCTAAACTTGTGTCAGTGTTGGATTATGTGTTCCGGAGGCTTGAGCAACGACCTGATCTCATCGTTATCATCATTGCTGCACATACCTTTAATAACATTTCCTATGGAAAATTCTCAGGCAACCGTTAAAACAAATGATCGTACATAACTCCGAAAAGTTAGAGGCGGGTGCCCAGGTTCAAACCCCAGACTCTCCGAACTGAAGGTTTTTTATTTATTTATTCAGATCAAGTTAGCCATTGACCGCAATGCCCCCTGGTGGTAAGTGATGATGCAGTCTAGGATGGAAGCGGGCTAATCTGGAAGGAGGTAGGTATGGCAGTTTTTATTAAACCCATAGGTACCTCACGGATTTTACCCCACAGAGTTTATTATTACTAATTCTGTGCCATACCGCTTTGGTGTCTAAACGGCATCGTACCAGAACGCTTAATCGCTCGGCGGCACGGCTTTGTCGGTAGGGTGGTAACTAGCCACGGCCGAAGCCTTTCACCAGGGTTTTCTTCTTTAATATTTTTTAAAATTTTAATATGCCTTTTTGTAGCCGCTACGGTAATAAGACAAAGACTACTTACCTTACATTACAACATTACAGCATCTATATTTACCCTAATTTATTAGGTATAATATCCACGGATTCATCCGTGTGGATTATGGTTTTAAAAATTCCTTGACAACTTTTTAATTTTAGATTTTAGCTTGGGACTAGGTACGTCACTTCAGGCCTTTGACTAAGTAGTGAAACTAGGTAGGTCCATGCCAAAATTAACATCGATTCATTGTTCCGTTGCAGCGTGATTGAAGGACAAACTAGCAAACACACACCTTTTGCATTGGCTGTGACACAGACAGACAGACAGACAGACAGACAGACAGACAGACTGGACGAAACTCTAAGAGTTTCTAGTTTGCCTACGGAATTTAATAAAAAGTGCATGGTGTCTGGACTGTAACAGGTTAAGGGTGCGATGCAGGCTGCAGCCAGGTAGACGGGGCAGCTAGTGGCGAGCGGGGTGACCGCTGGTCGGCGGATGCCGGGTGCCATATTCGGTCAGTGCACACTGTTGTTTACCGCGGTATCGCGAGGCCGCGTGACGTAGCGTCTAGACGCCCGCCCGCCCCCGCCGCCCGCGCACCCCCCTCGCCGTGCACTCGAGCACCGGTTTATCTTTCCAAACGGTAATGCTGCAATGTAAAGCCTCGGATGCATCGGCCTAGACACAAATTAGGTAAAGCGCGAAAGGTCGCTCCACATTCGACAACTCAATAAGTAGGTACAATGCGAACACAATTTTTTTTAAACCCATTACTTACTAGATGATGCCCGCGACTTCATCCGCGTAACTTTCAGGTTTTTTCAAACCCCTTGGGAAATCTTTGATTTTCCGGAAGAAGTAGCCTTTGTCCCGTCTATGGGATGCAACTTGCAAGTTCTGTACCAAATCGGTTACTTGAATGGGCGTTGAAAAGTTGCAGACACATAGACAGACACGCTTTTGCATTCTTAACAATATTAGAATGGCGTATGGATAAGTTAGCCCTTGCCTGGTAGTACCTAAGTGATGATGCAGTCTGTGATGGAAGCGAGGCAGGCTAACTTGGAAGGAGTTGGAAATTTATTAAACCCATATCTACCCCTGATATTTAGGTAAGTATGTTACATATATTTTTACACGGCATCGCACCTGAACAATGATCGTTTGGCGGCACGCCCGTGTCGGTAGGATGGTTGAGCCATGGCCGAAGCCTCTCACCAGACAAACCAGAAAACTTAAAAATTATAAATTTCTGCTGGGAATGGTACCTGAAACCTGCCACTTATAAGACTGCAGCGCTGTCCACTGCGCTGAGGAGGTCCCCAGAAGTCTACGTTAGGTAGATCAAGTAAAATATTATGATGCACTCTGCATCAAACATGAAACATAACTTGAGTAATAACTAATAAGATGAGCAGTGATAGCTTAGTGGTTAAGACTACAGCCTCCTATTCGGGTGGTCCAGGTTCTCGCACACATCTCTCGCTCATCGATCGCTCACAACTTTTGGTTAAGTTTTGTAATAAACATTAATTATTATCATTGGGTTTCCGGAACGAAAGCTTTGTGAAGAAACCCCGTTGTCCCGTTGGCACCTTCGAATACGGAACCCTAAAAACCGAAGTTATTGGAAGTTAGTGTGTAGGTACAAGGTAAAAATAACATAACATAGTCGCTAACCGCAAATAAACAGATCGCGCGTCGTGCTTGGTATGTTATTGTTTACCTTGAAGCAGACATCAGCTGCCCCTAATCGGTTCTCTGATTTTACAGCTAACAAAACAACATTCATAAGTCATAAGATCATATTAATGAATAAAATTGTTTATAATTTTATGATAATATTATAAATGCGAAAGTGTCCGTCTGTCTGTCTGCTTACATCCCGGGGAAGTACATAAGGCTACTTTTTATTCCGCAAAATCAAAGAATCCCCACGGGATTTTTAAAAACCCAAATCCACGCGAACGAAGTTGCGGGTGTTATCTAGTAATGAATAAACGTAACTTACATTATTTCAGAACGTAAAATATCTGGCAAGAGTAAGAGGCACTCGGATACTTCTACCAGATACTTACTACTATTGTTGTTATTGTTAGTAAACTAGAAAAGGACAGGTAGAGCAGAGCCTACCTGGGTTTTGCACTTGTCCGTCTGTCTGGCTGTCAATTGTCATCTATCCGTCCGTTTATCTATCTGGCTGTTTAGCTCTTGAAATAATCCACACAGATATTTCAAATTTACAGATAATGATATTAATTCTAATTCACGAATATGAAAGCCAAAAATTACATTAAAAAATTAAGAAAAAAGTTCAATTTTTTTTTATAATTCTAAACTTATAAGTACAGGGTTTTATTATTTAGGTATAGCTTATAATCTAAATGCTGATTTGAATACCTCTAACTTCAAAAACATACGACTTTCTTAGTTAGGACCAACTTAGAAGGGTTATATGCCTTCTAACCCCCATTTCACCCCCATTAGGGTTCGGCTTCGGTTTCGACTTCAACTTCAACCCGAAATCGACCTTCGGTCGGAGCTAAGGGCCATAATGTTAGGAGAGAAGAAATTTTATTTTAATCAATTAAATAAAAATTCAATTAAACTAAAATTTCTAATGTGAGTTTATGATTTTCATGACTGCCAAGTGCCAACTGTACATGAACTACTTCAACAAGCAATCTCAAAAGGTCGATAAAAACTTCTGATAGTACACAGTGCTCTATTCGTGATATCAGTTAGCCATACACACGTCCATTAATCAAAACACGCCTACATACCGAAGACATCCTTTATCTATATTATGCAATATATCATAAAAGCGAATAGTTGAACTGATTGATTGGACACAGCAATTATATAATGTTCCAAATGTTTTTCAAACTTCATGTTAATACTAACTTTGATTTCCCCATGACTTTGCCTACGTGACTAAACTTAGAAGTTATCACACTTGAAATATCTATTAATGAAAGAATTATCTGAATCGAATCATAGTTCCGGAGATTACCCCTACATCCAAACTTACGACTCTATCTCTTCACGATTTCTTTATATACTTATTGAACAAATTAGTTGATTAGTCTTAGAGAAATTGTTATTCTACATACTTCCATATCACATTAGCGCAGCGCAAACACATACAGTGAGTCGACGCCCTTGATATTTGCTGATGAGCCGGCTTTACGGTCGTAGGCCGTAGCACCACATATCCGAATTTCTGATCCACTACAAACTACTTACCAAGAGAAAAATAACAAAAAAAAATCTGCCAATTTTGGTGGTTGGTACAATCCTTTCCCCCTCTACCCTGTCATCCAGCAGGACTGTTTTGTCTTGACATCTCTATTGATCGATTGTATAAATACGAACTATCTTATTAAGTCTAACCAAAATTAGAGTGATTTTAACTTGCGTTCTCTAACTTGATTTCTGTGTTCCCAGACTTATTGCCTGTGCGCATGCCTCATGTTCGCTGGCAGTAGCGCAATGCATCAAAGTCTTATGGTACACGCATCCTCGACAACACATAAAAATAACTATTGCATGTACCTCTACCCAAGGTTAAAGTGTAGTTAGACCATAGAGTAAGGATGGTATGTTGCCCACCAGAGGTTGGCAATCGCGCGGTAACCGGCAACGGGCGGCCCGGGATCTCCATAGTAATACCGGGACACTTGCCTCGAGATTAAAGGCGTCCGACTACTGTGGCTCCTTATACTGGGGTTAGACCATTTAGTCTGTGCTAATAGTATCAGGGTTACGAAGGTTGACTGGTAGAAAATGCCCGCTTAAATGCTTTTTTATGGTCCTGCGAAAAGTTTCAAACTTAGGAAAAATAGTAGAAAGATTTAAAAATAGGCATGATACAAACCTTCCATAAAAAGATGACACCGCATTTAAAAGTATTAACTCCTCTAGAGTGCACCATAAACTGTTTCGGTTCCAGTCAGTTGCCTCGCCCACTTTTTTCACGCCGCGTGACCGAGACAAAATATCACGACCTCCAAAATTAGTTGTTATCATCTATTATGACGATTGGTTATAAGTATGCAGAGCTATGAATTAAAGCAAAAAAAAACCGGCCAAGTGCGAGTCAGACTCGCGCACTGAGGGTTCCGTACTCAGGTATTTTTTCCGACGTTTTGCACGATAAATCAAAAACTATTATGCTTATAAATGAATAAAAATCAGTTTTAGAATGTACAAGTGAAGCCCTTTCATATGATACCCCACTTGGTATAGTTATCTTTTTTTGATAATTAAAACACATTTTATTTTATTTTTTTCTGTGATGTAACCACAAATTCACGGTTTTCAGATTTACTTACTCGTGCTATAAGACCTACCCACCTGCCAAATTTCATAATTCTAGGTCAACGGGAAGTACCCTATAGGTTTCTTGACAGACACGACGCGAGACAGACAGACAACAAAGTGATCCTATAAGGGTTCCATTTTTCCTTTTGAGGTACGGAACCCTAATAAAAGCTACATTAATATTGTATGTTATAAGATACCTCTGGTAGAAGTCTTTTGATTTGAGTAATAAACATGTAACTGAGATCTCGTATATTGTGCGAAATCGCGAGCCTCTGAAAGTTGTTAATAGCCTTCGTCTAGACAGCATAAGTACCTGCCAGGGTATAAGGAAATCTAGCGGGCAATGCGTAGTTAGACATGTCGATTAATTACGATGCTGTAATCTTGTCGTACCTAATTACACCATAGATAACTGGATGCTTCATCAAACCCGTACTACACACCATTTCATAATTAGGAGAATCGGTTCATTAGAAAGGGCGATAATTTATTTAATTAAAGTTGACACTAAATAACTATACCCATTTCTCACATTGCTAATGCCTTTGCCTTGGTGGCAAATGGCATATTAGTAATGTACGTATCGTCAGCATTTATATTCTACAATCTTCTACATAATATAATAGCCTAACCTAAAGTACTAAAAAAAATCGGTCAAGTGCAATTTGGACTCGAGAATGGTTCCGTAATCCGTACCATCGTACAAGAAATAACACTTTTTATTTTTTTTAATTATCATGGCGGCCATTTTTGAATTTTTATTATTTGTTGTTATAACGGCAATAGAAATACTCTCTGTCTATTACGGTTCACGGGATACAACCCGCTGACAAACAGATGGACGGACGGACAGCGAAGGTTTAGTAATAGGGTCTCGTTGGCACACTTCGGGTACGGAAACCTAAAAAAACACTTCTCATTCTGAGAGGAAACCTGTCCTCAGTAGCGGGCCAATGATGGATTGAGATGATGATGATAATGATGATGATGACGATCCAAAATGGTCTTCGTAGGTATCGCCTGTTGTAACTCTACTGGTTTTTTAAACAAGTGTAAATTAAAAATTTATATCACCCCCGACGATCCAAAGTATCTGAGTTTTCCAAAACATCATTTTCAAATAAATAATTATGTATTTAGGCAACGTCCATCTTGACAACTTTGACATTTGTCGATTGACATAATATTATGAACCTAACGGTTATCTAACCTTCTTTTCTACAAGAAAACTAGAAAAGAGCTGATAACTCTTAAACGGCTGAACCAATTTTTTTAGATTATAGCTAAGAACACTCTCGATCAGGCCACCTTTCAAACAAAAAAAAACTAAATTAAAATCGGTTCATTCGTTTAGGCGCTACGATGCCACAGACAGATACACAGGTACACAGATACACAGATACACAGACACACAGATACACAGATACACACGTCAAACTTATAACACCCCTCTTTTTGGGTCGGGGGTTAATAAATAGATAAGTATTTGACACCGATCACACCTGATATCGAAGATACCTACATCATGTTGTCTAGATCGAGAGGTCTATTTAAGAAATTTAATGATTTATGTGATTTTTAGTATTCGAAACTGTCATTGAAGGTCCATTTAGGGCCGTTACAAATAAGGCGATTAATTTTACATAACGGTTACCGTTAAACCTTGAACGTAAAACAAAAGGTCAAATCAGCACAAGCACAAGTCACGATTTATTAACTTTAACTCAAAATCTCACCTTTAACTTAATCCTGGAAGCTTGTATGAATATTGCCTCGTGTCAGTTACTTTGCTATTTTTGGTGGTCAAAGTTTAGCAGTCTGTAACGTAACTTAAAATAATATACTTAAATGTCTATGAACTTTAACCGCCTGATATGCCACTGACATGTAACGACTAAGATTCAGTTTAGTGAAACCTGATGGTGAGAAATAAATGAAAATTAAAAAATTTAGGTTGTGTCGTGCTATCCCTGTGTATAAATAACTTCACGTCACTACATCAGTAAAAAAAACATGTAAAAACATATTTTAAATAAATAAAAAAAGATTTAATCACATTATATTTAAAAAAAATTACATACGTTTTACTGAATAACTTTATTAATGACACGCAATTTTTATTCGGCTATTCGCTATATTATTACAATTAGATTCCACATTAAAAACTATTATAATTTGTATTGATAGACCCAGGTTATCTCTATCTAATCTCTAATATTTCAGATACAACTGGTAACTAGCCACGGCCGAAGCCTCCCACCAGACCAGACCGGAGATCTAGAAATAGATGAAAACATTCCAAACCCCTGACGGGAATCGAACTCGGAGCCTCCCATTATAAGACCATAACTAATAACAAATAATCCATCCTGAGCAGATAGGTATGTTTTGGCACCAATTGTATAGTGAGTGAAACATGTAAATTTTTATTTAGAAACCTGTATATAAAGACATCTTAGCCGTTCACGTGTACAGGTGCATTTATAACATATACATTTTCAATATACATAATAATATGAATTTACCAAATACCACACCAAGGTAAGGTACAACAAGGTAAGGTAGGACAATATTCGCACATTATGTACTATGTACCTATACGCAAAGTAATAAAAGTTCTCTATGAGGAAACATCAACATAAATTCTCACTCAGGACACGAGGCAGAAACAAATGACCTAGACAGATAGTTATCACGTCTGTCTGGGTCATAATTGTATACCAGACAATTAAACTATCCACACACAACGCTACTAAACACAATTTTTACCAGTTATAGAAGTTCAAAAGAGTTCACAAACACTATTCGCTATACAGAGTGTGACCAGAACGCTAGCAAAAACTTTGCGATATTATTATACTACCATAACACAATTCAATGCCAATAAACATTTGCCTTATATTGTAGTTGTAGTGATTTAGTATTTTTCAAACCCGCATTGTATAGCGTGCAAAACTCGGGTCAGTGCCCCACCTACAACGCGGCATTGACTTCGAGTGGCATATTTACGGAACGTTCGTTGACCTCTAACGTTTATCACAATATGTTTTATTAACCCCCGACCCAAAAAGAGGGGTGTTATAAGTTTGACGTGTGTATCTGTGTATCTGTGTGTCTGTGTATCTGTGTATCTGTGTATCTGTGTATCTGTCTGTGGCATCGTAGCGCCTAAATGAATGAACCGATTTTAATTTACTTTTTTTTGTTTGAAAGGTGGCTTGATCGAGAGTGTTTTTAGCTATAATCCAAAAAAATTGGTTCAGCCATTTAAGAGTTATCAGCTCTTTTCTAGTTTTCTTGTAGAAAAGAAGGTTAGATAACCGTTAGGTTCATAATATTATGTCAATAGACAAATGTCAAGCTGTCAAGATGGACGTTGCCTAAGTACATAATTATTTATTTGAAAATGATGTTTTCGAAAACTCAGATACTTTAGATAGTAGGCGCGGAATAGTCCAAGAAAATCAGTTCAGCCGTTTGAAAGTTATCAGGTCTTTTCGGTCTTTTCTAGTTACTGTAACCTTCACTTGTCGGGGGTGTTATAAATTTTTAATTTACACTTGTTTGCAATATATTGTAAATTTTTAAAATTACAGGATTTTTTGCAAATTTTTAATGGTATCTTATCAGTAATCATCAGTACTATCGCCTGTGTTCGTTTTTGCTAGCGCTCTGGTTACAGTCTGTATTAGGGGGAAGTGCAGAAAAATTAAAAATGTCATTTCACTTCTTAAATATCATTTAATATTAGACTACTGGCCCATGCCCAAAAAATTTATGGGTCATATGAACCACCAGGTAACGTATACAGGACGATATAAGAGCATAAAATAATAAGATTCAGCACTATGCCGTCACTTGTAAGCTGTCCAACTGAGTGCTGGTGAGAATTCAAAAGTGCAGGTAGAGTGAGTACATTTTGGTCATATATTTTTGTACGGCATTTTTACCATCGATAGATCCATGAAAAATAATAAGAAAGCGCGCAGTGCCGTAAAAAAATGGTGCTGTAGTCTATATATCTTTAGTTTTGTTCTACGAATAGCAAATTTTATAAATATTACAATTTTGAGGTAACGGTCTGTATATTGCCACTGTAGTGTAGTACCTATCTGTCGTACCTACCTTTAAAGTAGCCAACGCTCTAAGTAGCCCAAATGTTCTAGGTTTCCAGTATTTTGAACGAAGCCGGGAAGGTCAGCTAAGGTCTAATCAGCTAAGCAGGTCAGAAGTAACACTATAATTTTGAATATATATCGCATGCAAACTCAATCAGTATACTGAACATCCTAAAAATCAAAAAGCTTCGCTTTGAAGAAGAAGCAGATTAAATTAACTTTTTGCCAGTATTCAGACGTTGCGTGTAGAACCTAGTCGGATCGATTATTGTTCAATGCAGCCGTAACTGTTTTAGTAATAACCGAATAAATCAGATTAAAAATATTACTAACATATCCATATCAGTCGATTAGTTACACCTAGGAACATGTAGAGGTGTAGTGTGACCAATGGCGGTTTTAGAACAATCGCAAGGGTCTACAGTCGACTAAGCCTGACGTGAAGTTCTTTACCTAATTACGAAAACGGATGGATGGACTAACAGACAAAAAGATAGATTTGTCTGTTCGTCTGTATCATTACCAGATCACTTTTGAAGGTGGAAAATGGAGATGATGGCGCACACGCGTTACCTATAAATCGTCATCTATGACATACATAGTAGGCCATGTCTTTCATATACCTAAAAGAAAAAAATGATAAACTGACTATCAACAAACTTACGGTCACATCTTTTTGTATCATCGTCACCATCATCGTCAACCGATAGGTATCTACTGCTGGAGTCTTCTAGGGACTTCTTGATGCCACTATTTTGCGCCTCCTGATTCCAGCGGCTCCCGGTGACTCGTTTGATATCGTCGATCCAGAAACTATTATCATACTACGGAACATGGGTAATGTTTTTAGAAATTCCATCGGAGCATACCTAAGGCGGATCAGCTAGTTCGATATAAAACTCTTAAAACAAAGTTCTTGTTTTTATTAACGTCTGTCTAGTGCCTAGAGTCATTAACAAGACTGAAGGCAATTTAAAATCAGTAAAGAAATAGAATGATGTATCATATTGCATAAGCTTCATATGTATTTAGGCTAATAAAATTACTAAAACAAATGGCAAATGTGCACAGTTCCCCGAATGGTTTTTGCCAACACGTCTCTGAACTCATTTTTTTGTGTTAATTAATTTATGTAGACGAACAACCAAGTCTGTCTCTTCGCGTCAAAGGATATTTAATCTAAAAGATAATAAAAAGGTTAAATTTTAGGGTACCGTTAAGCAATTATAGAGGAATTTATTTTTCACCGTTAATAAACTTTAATTTAATTTTAAACAACTTTATTGTTAACAAAATTACAAAAAGTAAGAATACAGGATACACCTAAAGTGATCTAAACTTATAACTAACTTAGTTATCGAGGGCCTATAATATTTATTTACGTAACCAGAAGTTACTTTTAGTAAGGAAGTTATTATATTAGTGATCCGTTCCAATTGTAAAGGTCCTTGATTAATCCTTCTACCTATTTCTTTTTTTGTCATGGTGGTCAAGTGCGAGTTGGACTCGCATTTGTACGAGATATGACGCTTTTAATTATTTTTAACCCCCGACCCAAAAAGAGTGGTGTTATAAGTTTGACGTGTGTATCTGTGTGTTTGTGTATCTGTCTGTGGCATCGTAGCGCCTAAACGAATGAACCGATTTTAATTTAGTTTTTTTTGTTTGAAAGGTGGCTTGATCGAGAGTGTTCTTAGCTATAATCTAAAAAAATTGGTTCAGCCGTTTAAGAGTTATCAGCTCTTTTCTAGTTTTCTTGTAGAAAAGAAGGTTAGATAACCGTTAGGTTCATAATATTATGTCAATAGACAAATGTCAAGCTGTCAAGATGGACGTTGCCTAAATACATAATTATGAAAATGATGTTTTGGAAAACTCAAATACTTTGGATCGTCGGGGGTGTTATAAATTTTTAATTTACACTTGTTGTCATGTAACTCTTTCCTTGTGCTATAAGAAATTGCTACCTGCCAAATTCTAGCTCAACGGAAAGTACTACGACAGACCGACAGACAGCAAACAGACAACGAACCAAGACAACGAAGTGATCTTATAAGGGTTCCTTTTTTCTCTGGGGATACGGAACTCTAAAAAGTAATATTTGAAATAGATAACTATACAACAGCAACTTAAAATATTGTCAAACCTAAAATATTTATATTAGTATTTTATTTATTTTATTGAAGCGAGTGGAATAATATTATAATTACAGTCAACCAAAGCTACGAGATGTCTACGAGACCATTTTAAATTTTATCTAATTCAGTAATACCTGCCACAGTTTGAAATACGATACAAAACTATTATGCAAGCTGATATTAACCGTATTATCTTGTGTGTCTGTCGTTGAATTAAATACTTGATCCTACAGCCATACATACGTGTATTATTTTCTCCAGATATTTCAGAATCACTAAATTAAAATAACAGGTCTAAAATTATTGATATCCCATTCATATCCTTTTCATATTCCCTGCAGAATAGGATAGCTGCACTAGATTCAAGAGTGTGGACTAACAATCTACTTAAACAAGTATAAATTAAATATTTATAACACCCCCGACAAGTGAAAGTTACAGTAACTAGAAAAGAGCTGATAACTTTCAAACGGCTGAACCGATTTTCCTGTGCTAAGAACACTCTCGATCAAGCCACCTTTCAACCAAAAAAACTAAATTAAAATCGGTTCATTAGTTTAGGAGCTACAAGGAGTAACATTAACGGCCGATTCACACCAATTACGTATGCAGCACGTAGACGTGACACGTGCGTAGTGACGCACGTGAACCCACAGACGTAACTGCACGCATAACGTTTAAGTGAACGTTCACGCCACGCAAGCGGTATGCCATGTTTCATACAGATCATTACATTACAACGCAATGGTACGCGCTACGTCTACGCTTACGCAACGCCTACGCAGCCTGTGTGAACGAGCTCTGTTATTCACATTATTATCCACAATTTAATTTTGTTTGATCCCTTTTTGTTTTATCTTACATAACAGCGAATTTGTCGCTCTTGACATGACTTTGTCACCATTATGATTTAAGTGATTGTCTGTATGTATAATATAATACCGGGGATGTATAAATACTCTATATTACACAGAATATTATAACGAGCACTGACGTAAAACAGGAAAGTTATGACTATTTGTTTGGTATCGATTAACTCTGGAACTATTGAACCGATTAATCATTCATTATTTCACTATTAGAAGGTTAGATTACCCGGAAGTAGCATAGGCTATAACTATTTAACTCTTTCAACGTAAGCATATACTTAATACGGAAAAACTTTGATTTATGTTTTATACTAAAGAAGAGATATCGGCTCTACAAAACAGTGCCATTTAGAGAAAGCTTTACCCAATTTTACCTTTTGCTACCAGTAATATTAGTATGGATTACATTAAAAGATGAACATATTTATTACAAACGTGGATCACCTGATTGAAGGCAAAGACGAAGGCCACTACGCGCGGACATCTAGGCTGACGCGCCCGTCTAGCGTCTCAAGTCTAGACTCTAGACTTTTAGAGCAGAGGGATTGAACATTTTTATAGTCGTGTTGAAAAATTACATAAAAATGTTTATTTGTATTTTACAGAGCTTTTTTATATACATTTTTATAATGATCATTTACTCACGACAGTTTAAACGCTCAGGTAGAGGTAAAATTATGTACCTAGGACCGAAATTACCATCATTAATGTATTATGCTTTTCTACAGGTAGGTAACTCATTTATTCATATCGTGTGGCTGTCTCATGATAATGCAATGATATTTAAAGGCCCTGAAGTATAGTTTGATTGCATAAAATCTTTTAAAAAATACACTTTTCTGTAATAATTTTTGTGTGCCAATAGTTTGCCAGCACTGAACTAGTCTAGCCGACCCGCCCGCTTACACAATGGACAATGCTAAATTATACCTCACTTTATAGGTTCAAAAGCAACCTCGTCGGTTCAATACAGGTTCAAGGTTGAAGATGATATTCGCTTCATACATTTTATTCAGCCGCCGTGTATGTAAAATGTGTAGGTATAGGTATGTATTTTGTGGCGTAACATTAAAATATAACACCATCATCACCAACCCTTCCACCCCACTCCTCCAGGATCCCCATGATCCCCAGGATCTCCTCCATGGGTCTCCTCTCAGAATGAGAAGGGTTCGACCAAAGTCCATTACGATGGCCAAGTGAGGATTGGTGGATTTCACACACCTTTGAGAACATAATGAAATTTTCAGTCATGCAGATTTACTCACGATGTTTTCTTTCACCGTTAAAGCAAGTGACATAGGCAGCCATACAGTGAGACAAACACTAATAATAATAATTATAATAAATAAGATAACTAGCTATTGAAATATTATTCAGCAGATATGCCTCAGCTTCCTTTAATTTTATTGTAATTTGAACAACACTACCACCTATTGAACGTTGAGGTATCTATATTACGTCAGTAACTTTCACGCAAGCCAACAACAACTGTACAAGGTTTCAATCATAGATAAGGATAATGTGTTTTTTTCAATTTCAACTCAATCCGATGAACGATGCGCGAGCGCATAGGAGACTCAGACGAGACACACAAACATTAATGTACGAGTATATTGTAATTTGTAGTCGATAAAATTTAAATATCGCTAATATAAAACATGTCAAGGATTGGGTTGCAAATGCGTTATAATAAATTCAGCATTTGCTAATACCTGCCTTTAATCTAGTCTGTGAATATTTGACTAAAGTAAATTGATAATTTACTAATGATATAAGACCGTAACACATACACGGCACATCCACGGTCCCACCATTAGTTCGTTTCCCTACCCAAATTAGGTAGGGATAGGCAAAGAATACCTTTTAAGTAAATAAGGGTAAAAAAGTAAATTGTTGGTAAGTAACGGTCACTAATCTCTGGCAAAAATATTACTTGCTTTTCTTCCTTGGCCTAAATTAGCTGGTTGATTGCATAACTCTTTGCTACAATCAATTTATTTGCATCCTCCACGTGATTGTGAGCCACTTTCCTCTGAGTAAGAGGTTAGACAATGCATGTTGATACTTGAAATTCAATATTAAATAGTTGAAATGTAACAGATCTATCAATATGTCACAGCGAAATGGCATAGGCCACGAGTTAGCCAATTCCCTTAGGGATATGGTTAACGCCTGGGAGATGTTAAAATGACCACTCAATTAGACTATTTCAATAAACTAATTTATTTATTTATTTATTAGGACACCAGAAAATTATGATATCGATACATTCTTAAATCTAAATACACACACACACACATTATTAGATACATAACTTATTAATTAGGTGTCACAACTTATGCCAAAAGAAATTAAAAATAATAATTATTAAATAATAAAAAAAAACTAATCTAGTGATATCATAGAATACTGAGCATCTGATAATATTAAGATAATATTACTCAATATAACCACATGAATATTTATGTTCTGACCTAATCTAACCAAACTTTAGATATTAGCGCCCTTCTTCTTCCTCTGAGATTTTACGATTACATCGAATGTGATTCAAAACGCAATCTGAGTACCAAAGTCTAAAGTTAGATTAAACTAGATAAGAATATAAATATTTATGTACCGCAGTCGTTTTGACATCTCCCGGGCGTTAGCCATATCCCTAAGGGAGTTGGCTAACTCCCGGTATATGACATTTGGCTGATATACATCTCTATGGTATGCCGTATACGGTATACTTAATAAGTACTCTATGATTAAGAAAGGGTTCCTTAAATTAAATAAAATCGCTTTTAAAAATCAATGGGGTTTGAATAATCAACTGATCGATTACATATAGCTCGAGGAAGAATAAAATGCGGACGGTCCATCGCGCTCGCTTCATTAGCGGTGTCGAATGTGCACGCGCGTGCCGATTACGTACAGGCGACTGCGTTCGCGACCTGGGACGGGAAAAATCGCCAGACAGCTACCGAAATTTAGGTTAGCCGCTTTTTTGCTGCGCGGGCGCCGGTAGAAGCTCGGGCCGAGGTCGTTGAGCTTGAGCACACCTCGTCCCCGCACCCCTCCCAACCCTCGCGACCAGTTCCACCACAAGGTGCAGCGCCCGCAGCCGCGAACCCTACATACCTACCACCTGCCAGACACTTTGTGAGTATAACACATGAAACAACCGACTCAACAGGAAACGGACTGAATAAAGAATAACTCAATTTTAACAACTTTAACAATCGATTCACGTGACTGCTTGATTTATTAGGTTGTAGGTACGAGTATAGATGTAAACAGGCATTATGATTCGACATAGTAACGTTTAGGGTAGATATCATTGATTTTAGAAGCGCCCCCCTTGTTTATTCTGAGGTAGATATAGCTAGGGTAATATATTGATTTATTATTATATAGTCATTTAGATTTTCAACTGTGATATAACAAATACAGCGATTTAGCAAATGAATAAAAATGTAGAAAAAAGTTTGACTGCGATTGCCTTTACATAGACACATAGTACGATACGAGTCATACCAAAAATTGGAAATATTTTACAACATTTTGTAAAATATATAGTCACGATTCACAGCCATCTGGTAGAAATTAGAGAAAAACACGACTAATTTTGGCATCAAATTATTCAAAACCAAATAAGAACTTGTTTCAAAACGTCGTGTATCTAGACATAGATTTTTATTAAAAAAAAGTATTGGTTCTGTAGACCAACTCATAAACAAGTGTAAATTAAAAATATATAACACCCCCGACAAGTGAAGGTTACAGTAACTAAAAAAGACCTGATAATTTTCAAACAGCTAGACCGATTTTCTTGGATTACAGCTTAGAACACTCTCGATCAAGCTACCTTTCAAACAAAAAAAACTAAATTAAAATCGGTTCATTAGTTTAGGAACTACGATGCCACAGACAGATACACAGATACACACGTCAATCTTATAACACCCCTCTTTTTGGGTCGGGGGTTAAAAATAAAATAGAAAGAAAGAGGCCAGTTTCTACGCTACAATGGGTAATTTTATTATGAGTCGATATGGTCATCCTAAGTCATTTTATCACTCAAGCTCGAAATCCTTAAATTTTGAATTGGGTCTCTATAATTCTAAAGGTGCGATAGGATGTTGGTATAACTTGTTAATATAATATCTGGACCTTGAACAAATATTATTTGTTTAAGTTTTTACTGTGCATATCCATCTTTCGTTTTATTTCGTTGATTTCTTAGTTTTCGCAATGATCACCTGCTATTTCATTGAAGCCTTCATTCATTAAAAGCATTTAGTGCCCAAAAAACACCTTTACAGAACAAGTCTTCTCTAATAATATAAAGGCTTGGAAGCGTTTGCCAAAGTTCAGAAAAGTCACGAGCATCGACCAAAGTTTCGGAACATGTCTGCCTCAATTATTGAAATCTTCAACTATTTAGAAGTGTAAAATGCACCGTCTGTCGGCTCGGGTACAACGACTCAAGCTATAATAACATGTCTATACAATCCACATCTCCTAATTGCCAGTTTTGTTTTTACTGCAGCTGCTTTGTAAAAGCATTGCTTTTATTGCTCTGTCTCTGCCTCTGCATAGAGTATAGATTACATCTTAAATTTTTGAATCTGAACTTTCGTGACTCTTTATATGCTGTTATAAGTGGTGTAGCTATAGTATATCAGTACGTCTGGTATAGAATAACTATGGCACAACATTGGTGCCTACTGTTGTTTTAAAGGTTTATGATTTTCTGGGCAGCGGAATAGTACCAAATTAATTCTTGTAGGTATGAACGTTATAAACTAGTGGTTAAGACGTCGGTCTTCTATTCGGAAGATCAGTGGTTCGATCCTGAGCACGCACCTCTAACATCTTTGAGTTATGTGCGTTCTAAGCGTTCTAAGTATTCTACTGTTTCTTTGATTTGAGTCTATGTGCGTTTGATTTTAATATTAAAATATATAACCTGTTTTAACGGTGAATGAAATCGTCGTGAGGAAACCTGCATACCTTAGAGTTTTCCATAATGTTCTCAAAGGTATGTAAAGTCTGGCCATTCGCACTGGGCCACAGCGTGGCAGGCTATGGCCTCAATGTTTTTCATTCCATTCTCATCCTTTCCATTCTCAGAGCAGATCCGTGCCAGATCACTATCTAACCACGGGTCTGCTCTGGTGGTGGGTGGCTGGTGATGGGTTGATCATGATGATGAATTCTTTCACTAAAGTATTATGCAGACAGACATAAGCCAAAAAATGGAGATGTGTGCCGAGTGTGTGTGTGATGTGTGTGTGTTGTCATGGCTAAGCGCATATTGTCCATGTTTGTTTACGAATATGCGAGCCACACCGAATGTGCTGCGAATAATGAATTACCTACATGGCACACATTTTTATCGTCGTCGCCGTCTGTCCCCGCCATGAATATCTATCGAATGATCTAAATTGTCCTTAAATACGCTGCAAGAATGACGTCACCTGGTATTTACAATAATGTTTCGAATGAAGACAAGGATACGATGTTTCCTTGTATTTTTTGGGGTTTTATTAGTCTACATACCTAAGGCGCGACGCGATATTCTGTGAATCGGTAGTTTTATTTGGCCAGTTCTGGTGAGTAACAAATTATGTCTGATGGTATGGTTAGAGACAACCTATCCCGCAACGATAAATACGCAATATGCAATAATATCATTTGAAACAGATGATTAGGTTATTAATTACGCTTCAAAATAGGTGGCCGGTAGATAACCTAATAAAGTAGGTATAAAAAATCCAATTCACGTAGATTCTTGTTTTATCCGCGCAGATCAGGCTGCAAGTAGGCATCTATCTAACATTTTAATATGTCATAGGCGTGGAATTTAGTCAACGTAAAAGTGAGATAAATATGTCCCTAGCCTAATTACAAAAGATGCTTAGTAAAAATTAAAATTCTTGTAAATTTTGGTGTAAATATTTATTGAAAGCTCTGAATCACTGACGCGAAGGACATCGAACCCGTTTTAGATAAGAAAGGTGAAAACACTCTGCACTCGGCTTTGAGAATAAAATGTGGGTACACAAAGCACGATATTCAATATTTTTAAATTTTGTTAATATATAAAAGGAAAAGGTTACTGACTGACTGACTGATCTACCAACGCACAGCTCAAACTACTGGAAGGGTCAGGATGTTTGGCGTACAAATGATTATGAGGAACACTTCCGCAAAGAAAGAATTTTTGAAAATTCAATCCCTAAGGGGGAAAAATAGGGGTTTGTTGTGTAGTCGCTAATAAAATCCAATAAAGTCACAAAATATTTATTAACTCTGAGTAGGTAATATTTGCCAACGTTTCAAATACTCATAATTTTTGGCGGGTTTTACTTATTATTATGATGATAGGTCCCTACTTACCTACAAGTTAGCCCTTAACTGCGATCTTACCTGGTGGTAAAATATGATGAATAATGGATGATGCAGGCTTACTTGGGAAGGGTGTGTTCAGTCCTATCAATTTTGTTATAATATAAAAAACTAGCTATATAAATAGTTAAGCTCCCATTAAATTTATAGATATTTGCAATGAACAATATGACGAATTGTGAGATCACAGACTAGGTGTAAATAATTTTATTTGGTATT
This sequence comes from Maniola jurtina, assembly GCF_905333055.1. Classification (NCBI taxonomy): domain Eukaryota; kingdom Metazoa; phylum Arthropoda; class Insecta; order Lepidoptera; family Nymphalidae; genus Maniola; species Maniola jurtina. The sequence continues at coordinate 6,712,395 of NC_060037.1, read as the reverse complement.
AGATCTAACTTTATACAATAGTGATTGGCGTAGGAGGGGCAGGAAATTCGCAGAATTTAATTTTGGTCTCTTCCAACATGGCAACCAGTCTGCGAATACATATTATTATTTTACTAAACACAGTCATGTGTTCATATCAAAAATATAGCAATTATGTTTGTATATTTTGTACTAATAATAAAATATTAGTTTTGCATGGAAGGTGGTCGTTTTCTCGTAACTGGGCAATGGGCAAAGGCATTGAACTGCGTGATTATTTACATGATGAAATATACCTATGTGAAAGTACCTAGGAAAGCGAAGAGGTGTTAGTCTACCTAGTAGGCCTGGAGACCGCGAACTAGGTCTAGGTACCTGACAATAGACTTACTTACTTAAATAATATTATAAATGCGAAAGTGTATCTGTCTGTCTGTCTGCTAGCTTTTCACGGCACAACAGTACGACTGATTTTGATGAAATTTGCCTTACATTCCAGGGATGGATATTGCCTACTTTTTAACCCGGAAAATCAAAGAGTTCCCACGAGACTAAATTCTCGTGGACGAAGTCGGTACAGAGATAGGTTGCATCCTGAAGATGGGCATAGGCTAGTTTTTATCAGAGAAACTGCGCAAGGACTCCCAAAAAAAACTAAATACACGCGGCCGAAGTTTTTAAATCGCAGGCATCATCCAGTCAAAAATATATCATTGAATTCCGTCATCAACACAAACGGATTCACAGGTAAACAACTAGTTGAATATTACAAAGTATTTGGTGTCACGTCACAATGTAAGCGGACCGCGTCTAGACAGACGGCAGACGAATTTTTAAACCGACGCGACTGCGGCTAGGCACCGCGCTGCGTGATACATAGTTACATGTTAATGTAGCTAGTCACTCGATATAAAAGGATGACTTTTTGCGCCGCAAATTTTAATATCGTTGAAAATAATTGCACTCCAACAACATGATTTCAAATCGTCGGTTTGCAAGCAATACCGCACAAGTACTTAATGTTTTACCATGTACTTTTCAGGAGAGACGAAAAACTGTTTTTATTTTGGCAAACTTTTAATTTGGCAGCTTCTAAACTGGGAAGAACAGTATAGATAGTAGGGTGGCGACTTGTGCGGTATTGTTGACGAATTATGAGGTTATGTGATTCACATACAATTAAATGTGTTACAATTTTTTGCATAACAAATGCTTGTTTGTCGAAATGTTTGAATCTGATCGGGATCAGTCATTTGAGGTATATCGAAGCGCGAATAAAACCGAAGAAAAACTGCATCCGATAACATTTTAATGTCAGAACTTCCATATGACTTCCATATGACTTGAGCGGTATTGTGACTAGCTAACCGACGAAATGTGAAACATTTTATTCCTATTTCAAAGATAAAGTTATGAAAAGTAGCTACGAATTTCGATTAGATATTCGTCGGCAGATACCTATTTGCCAAAATGTTGTGCAATTATAGATAATGCAGTAATCTTCCTCGGTACAGTGACGTGTAATCAATAAAGCAGGAATTTATCTGGGGTAGGTAGAGTCTTGGTAGAGATACAGAATTCTCAAGATGTAGAATAAAAAATAAGTTAACACTATAACCATTTAGATAAACAGACATTAGAGAACAATAAACTATAACAAAAGCATAAACAAACAGTGAGAATTACAAACGACAGATGAAAACTACAGAGAAGTTCCCAGACGACTGTACGATCTAAAAAATCCACATTTTTTTAATGTCGTAGTAAAATAAGGACCCTTATAGTTTCGTCCATTACATTTGTATTTCTATCCGTCTGTCCGCCCATATTTTACAGCCATTATGAAAATAAACTATAGGTACGTACTGTAGTAAATACCTACCTATATGTAAGGTTAAAAAGCACAATTAGGTATATGTAGAAACCTCTTACCGCTACACAGAGGCATATTCAAATTTTGGAAAAATATTTACCTTTACCTTTTGAACATGAAAGGTGTGAGTTGAAAAAAGATTTTGGGTAACGATTTTAAAAAAATCACGAAGAGGTCCCAAATCTTAATTAGGTTTCTTAGCCACTTAATGGAAAAAGTAGCAACACTCACTTTTAGTTTTTTTATTCTTTTATTTAGGAAAAATATTAACACAGTTTACAATAACTATGATGTAATCGCACACTCATAAAATGACTTAACCAGTCTTTTTCAGTCCTGAAAAGCGAGTGATGTGCCCATGACTGTAAAAACTCGTAAACAAATATTAACGCCTGTTTATCTAATGTCTTCAGCAATTCTACAATGCGTCTGAACTCTGATACTAGCAATACTTGCTGACGACTTAATGTTGCGTAGGTGATTTCAGTTCCAGTATTCTTCAGTATTTCAAAAATGCGTTGTGTTGCGGCTCTTACGCCTCTGCCATTAAGGCAATAAAGTTTCAATCGCAAAATTCGTATTATATGACAAGAAGGTAGATCGTGTTCGTGACACTACCTGAGTATTGTAAAGTAATAAATGGATACCTGCGAGTAAATGGTTGCGGCCAAACTGAAATCGTTTTGACAAATTGTGCAAAGGCTACACCCAGCAGTAAAGGAACCCAAACCGATCATTCGTAAAAAACAACCACCACAACTGGTTTATCCTTACAAGTCGCAGAGGTCAGATGGCAATAAACACTTATAAAAACAGGTAGCCTGTGAAATCTGGTTTAGGATAATACATACCCAACAAAATTTCTCGTGCCATACAAAATATATTTTTTTAGGGGTCCGTAGTCAAACAAGGAAACATTTAAGTCCAGGCCGTTCATCTGTCAGTTTATACAGCTATTTTATTCAGAAACTATTAACATATGTATTCAAAGGACTTTGAATGGCCTACCTAGTAGTCTGCCATTTTACTTTTCTTCCAAAATGTCGGCCACGTAATATTTAAAACCTGTATTAGGTAATCAATAACTATCATAGTTGTACAAACTGTTATACTGATGAGGATGACGCTACCAGTTTTAAATTTATACGGGAAAACATCAATCCTGGGCGCAGACTTCTTGCGTCATTACAAACTACTGGTGGACCAATATACGGGAGCTGTGTGTCTGTGTGCTCGACCGTACCAATAGGGAAATTTCCCAACCGAGCGGTGTTGTGCTCGGTGGCGCCAGCTGGGCCAATGGTTGTGCGTCGAAACTCCTATATATAGTGCAATCTGGTAAACGCTCTGTCATTGCGATTGAAAGTTGCGTGTTCTATTTTGAGTTTTCAATTAGGCTACCCGTGCTGCCATCTATTGTTACGAGCGTTGTTGATTGATTGAGTTTAGAAGCGACATCTTCTTGCGAATGTGGCAACCGCTACAAATTTATTATGACACATAAAAGAAGATTTTTAAAAAATCGATAAGTAAACCGATTTTTTTAATCTTCTTTTTACGAAATAATAAGCCCGAAAGTGGCAGTTTAACGAGATGAGCGATTCAGTCTCTAACTCCACTACGTCACAATCAGTATATGTACCTACTTATGAAGATTTACATACAAAATCTTTGTGCCAGTGTAACTTTGAATCTACACAATTTTACAGAAAGGCAAAATATAGACACAGATATTTGTTTCTAGAACGTAGCCTACAAAATTTCATTGAGTTTGATTGGTTGATAAGTATTCAAATGACTAACCAATACAAAGTTTGTATGGAAAACGTTGGGCAGCATGTTAGGTTATTGTTAACCGACATTAAATAGGGGGAGGTTATGTATTCGAAATATTTTTAACTTGCCTGAATAACCTAATAGACGCTGCCTGGATAGGCAATTTATTGAAGATACGGTTTCAAAATTATGTAATTTTACGCAATTTTGTAACCGTACGTACATAAATAAATGTTAGATTATCTGCTATAAAGCAATGATGAGTAATGTAACACGGCTATAAAACATGACGATAAATTCACTATAAAGTATAATCTGTATGAATCAGTGGGCCACACAAAAGCACGCGCAATTGACGTGCTGTACAATGAACTTCAACCACTCCACGTGCACTTTCATTAGCGTATCTACTATCTCTGTCCTTGATGTCTGTTGACTAACATCCCTAGGTACTTACTTAATTCTAATTTAAAGGCACACAGAAAGCGCGAAGGAGAGGTCTCCTGTGGCTCCTAGATAGAAGTAGTAATAATGAGGCCTTACCGTTTCTCACAAGTACGGGTTATTTTTACAAAATAGTTTATTAAAAGGAAAGCACATTGTGGACTGTGGAGCACGCGTAGTACAACGCTACAACAGTCGGGCACCGTCGTCGTCGGGTGCCCTCGAGTACCGTGATGATTTTAGTAGCTCCCTGACTATACAAATCATACAATTGTACGCGCGCGTTTGTTGTGACGTTTTTCTGTGCTGCTGCGCTGTCTTCAGAAATTTAATAAACTGATCTATTTCTGAAATGTATAGTATAATCATCATCAACATCATTGTTAACCGATAGATGCCCACCGCTGGACAAAGGTCTCTTGTAGGGACTTCCACACGCCACGGTCTTGCACCACCTGAATCCAGCGGTTCCCTGCGACTCGTCTGTCCAACTACTGGGCGATCGTCCAACGCTGCGCTATCCGGTGCGAGGTCATCTTGGGACCCCAACATCTATCGGTTTCTCGAACTATGTGCCCTGTCCATTGCCACTTCAGCTTCGTAACCCGTTGGGTTATAAAGGTATATTATTTATAGTATACCTAGTGGCTATAACTTTTCGAAAACTAAAAATAAATGATACTAACTTGTTGATATAGCTGTTTATTATGGTAATAGATGTCTTTTTATTAACGCGGTCTCGATTTAGCAACGATATTAATTATTATATTATCTTTTATTGCTTTTTGCATTTTATTTTGGTCCAACTCTGCTCTTGGGCAAGAAAAAAGAGATTGTATTTTTAAATTTGCATTTGAAAATAAAAAGGTTTTTTAAATAGCAGATATGGTACTGATGCTTTACATTTTAGCGTTAAAAATGTCTGTTGCTCCTAAAGAAAAGTTTTTATATGGTAGGTTACATGTTATTAACAGGGCTCTCTCCGTCACTCGTTTCCACTCGTTTCATACAATCGTAGTTCCAATTTCATTTGAATATTAAGCAACCAAAGTCCATGAAATTTTGCAGACATATTCTAGAAACTAATATCTGTGTCTGTGGTGTTTTAGATTTTTCTAAAAATATGTAGTTTTAAAATTACAGGGGCTCAAAGATTTGTATGAAAATTTTTAAGACCGCATAACTTTGAAACCGAATATTTTAACAAAAATCTGGAAAACCATAGACATAGATTGTAACGCACTGAGCACTAAGTAACCTTATAACTGGCGGGTAGGTAGGTACGTCAAGGTACGTGCGACAACTACAGTGAAACACTTATTAAGGTAAATCACGTTTATTCAACACACAACAATATTTCTAATTACACTTAATACTTTACTAATTCACTACACTTAATTTCACTTAAGAGTCCACTGTTCAGTTCTCAGCACTTTTCACTGTTAAGAGTATACACACACACACACTGTCCCGTCGCCGAAAACGTCCGCTTATATAGTATTCCGAGGCTCCGTCTGTCCTTTGCTTTCGTATAAGCCTATCTCTTTCTCCGACTTTTCTGGACACCTCGAGTGGGTCATAAAAACCCGCAGACAATAGATGTTTACGTTTCTGGAGTGTTTTCGACGCTGACCTATTGTTCTTTTCGGCGTAAACAGACCGTCCTTTTGTTTTGATGCACTTATTTTGAACTTGTATTTTCTCGAACTAAATTAATAGAGAATCATCGCGAACAATCTCCCCGCGGTGCCAAAGCACCTTCTCACGTTTAAAGCGATGATTCTATAGGAACCACCACGATGACTCGACGGACGTCTTAGCATTCCTCCGGTAGTTTGCCGGTCCGTAATTCGCGTTCTTCCTTATTATTGTTCGTTCTTTTTCCTCTGGGCTTTTCTGTTTGGTTACCATTTCTCTTCCTTCTGCTTGGCGGCGTTGACGGTATTATTTTTCCTTTGTCTTGTCGCCTTCTTTCTTTCTTTTCCAGATTTTCATTCGCCTTTTCAAATCTTCTCACAGGCCATTCATCCTCGTTTTTGCGCAAGAAAGAAGGGCCTTGGAACCATCTTGCTGCTTGGTCAAAGTCATTTGGCGTCCCTCTCGTCGCATCGTCGGCTGGATTCTCTTTAGTAGGCACCCACCTCCATTCTCCAACGTTTGTCGATTCTTCGATTTCAGCCAGCCGGTGAGCTACGAAGGTTTTAAATTTTCGAGGATCAGATTTAATCCATTGCAACACTGTACTTGAGTCGGTCCAATATGCTTTCTTTAGCACACGTAGATCCATTTCGCGTTCTATTGTCGCTGCTAACCTTGTCCCTAGTAAAGCAGCCTGCAGTTCTAGCCTTGGAATTGAAATGGGTTTCGTCGGTGCGACCCTTGCTTTCCCTGCAATTAGGGTAACGTGTATCTTCCCATCAGTTCCTATAGTCCGCCAATACACGGCTGCGGCATAAGCTTCTTCGCTTGCGTCTGTAAAGGTATGTAATTCTCCTTCTTGTGAGTACGGTGAGATACATCTTGCGATTTTTAATTCTTTTAGAGTGGATACTTCTTCCAAATACTTCAACCATGACTTCATTTGATCTTCGTGAATTTCCTCATCCCAGTCAATTTTCGTTCTCCAAATATCTTGAATTAATTTCTTCCCCTGAATCAATACAGGTGTCGCAAATCCCAATGGGTCAAATGTTGACATGACCGCGCTCATTACTTCTCGTTTGGTGGGAATTTTCTTCCCATTCATGAGTTCTTCCGAGGTATTTCGTAAACCAACATTAAAAGCCAATGCCTCTTCTTTTACCAACCATCTTAAACCAAGAGTTTTTTCTTCTTTCGTGAGTTCTAAAGAATCATTCTGTATCTTTTCCCTGAATTCCTCAATTACTCTCGCATCGTTGCTAGCCCAGCCTTTCAAGTGAAAACTTGCCTTTTCATGAATTTCTTTCACTTTAGCTGCCGTTTGCTTTGCTTCTTCAGTAGTCCTGAAACTTTGCAGGTAATCGTCCATATAATGGTTCCTTTCAATTGCTTTTACTGCTTCAGGGAAAGATTTTCCGTATTCCTTAGCGTTTTTATTCATGACGTATATGGCGGTCGCTGGAGATGATGCAGCTCCAAAGATTACCGAAGTCATCCGATATTCTTCAGGTTTCTTCTTTCTATCTTCTCCACGCTGTCCTGTTTCGTATTGATCACTTGGTAGTTTCTTCATGGTACTCTCTAGAACTTCTAAGGCTCTTCGGTCACTGTCATTACTCGGAAAATTAGGTTGTATTCCCAAAGACTCCAGTTTATAGTGTTCTCTGGTGATTTCTTCTATTTCATCTTCCTTAGTTCGGCAGTGGTTAACGAAGTTAACTACGGCGTTAGCACTTGTATCAAATCCATGCAGAACCCATCCTAGTCTTGTAAGTGATGCCACTGGTTTGGTGGCCTTTCCTTTTAATAGTTTCCTTGTGACAATCAATCCCCAATTGTCCTGTCCTATAAGAAGCTTAGGCTTTTCACCGGTGTAAACGAGTTCTTTTCTGATTTTTACTAAATGAGGACAATTGTTTATTACGTTTGTATCAACTTTTTGTTCTGACAACTTCAAATCGTCCATTGTCCTGGCTTCCATTGTCATTATTTCTCTACTGTTGACGCCTTTTATTTTCAATTTGACTTTCAAGGAGTTATTCTTCTTCAATTCTTTTCCACCAACCGTTTCTATTGTCAATGGTTCTCTCTTTCCTTCAACTCCAATCTTCTCTGCAATCGAGGAATCTACCAGTGTAATTGTAGATCCTTCATCTAACAATGCTAACACTCGGACTTCTCCTTTTGGGCCATATAGGTTCACTGGCACCATCTTCAGATACACCTTTCCTTTAGTCACTGTGGTATTGATGGATACAATTCTCTCTTCTGGTTCATCATCACAATAATAATCATCTTCATCGTGATATGTTTCATCTTCGTAGTCGACATTGTTGCACGACTCGTTCTTCTGCTGGACTGCAGCTGGTGTGGGTCTTTCAGAGTGAAGAGCTACATGGTGATATCTCCTGCATCTTCTACAGGGTGGAGCCTTGCAGTCCAGCCTCTGGTGTCTGTAACGAAGGCACTTGAAACATATCTTAGCTTTCTTCGCAATTTCCCATCGTTCATCTACGCTTGCTTCTCTGAATTTCTTGCATTCTAATAGGCCATGATTCTCATCACATAAGTTACATGAACTCTTAACTGTGCGAATGGCTATTTCTCGACTCGTCGACGGTGATTCTTGTTTTCTCTCTTCTGGCTCTAACATAGCGTGAACTGTCCTTCTCATGTTTGCATATTGCGGCTTTATGGTGTCATCGATTTCAGGTGGAGCGAAAACTCCATAATTCTGTATTTCTTCGGTAAGGAATAAATCGATTATTTCTAAGTCAGCTATTTCAGTGTCTCTATACCGGCTATAAAAAGCAACGTATCTATCAAACATGTTCACTGACATTTTTTCCTTTATGCAATTGGAAGTTTCTGGTGAGTGAAGATACTGTGGTTTCTTCAAGGTTTTGATGACAGAAATAGAGGCTTTTACCTGGCTGGCAAATCTGCAAATGTCTCTTGGATCATTTTTCACTGGTTTTATCCGTTTCATTTTTTCTAACTCTGCTAGTGCTAAAGATCCAGGTCTACCAAATCTATCTTCAAGGTGCCGCATTACGATCAGCGGATCATCAATGCTATTCATCAAGCTTTCCACTGCGTCCTTGGCAGTTCCTCGTAGAGCCTTGCGAAGGCGCGCTCGGTTCATTGCGTGGGAAAAGTTCTCAGCTGATTCAAAATAAGCTTTCTTGAAATTTAGCCACTCTGCACTTGCACCACTAAATGAAGGCAACTCTATGATATCTCTATCTTTTTCGTTTAAATTCTTGATTTCCTGTACAAGTAATTGTACTGTCGATATTTCATTTTGCCTTGACGCCTGGTGCTGACTTTTATTTTGAAATTCTTCTGAAGCCTGGATTACCCATTCTTCGACATGTTGTTCTTGTTCGTAAATTTCATCTTCGGTTTCCTCTTGTTCCTGCAATGCCAATAATTTCGCTCGAGCCAACTTTTCACGGGCTTTGGCGGTTTCATATTCCCTTTGCGCTAACTCTTTTTCGATTTCTGACCTCTCTTTCCTCGGCAACGGGTGCGCGTTTTCCGCACGCGTAGACTTATAAGGGTTCAAAGAATTCCTTCGTACGTCCAGCGCTTGTTGACGTGATCCCTTAATTCTGTCTTTCATCTTGAATGATCCAGAAGGCTCAACATTCGGTGAAACGTCGATAGTACCAGAAGTGAATACCGGAATGCCCCCCTCTGTGGGGGCAGGGTCTGTATTCCCCCTGATTACGTCCCCGACCTGTTGCACCGGGGACCCCACTGCTCTGACGTTCACACAGGGCGGAGGCGTCCTTAGCGTAGATTGACTGGCAGTGGACGTGTCTGTAGACTCGACTGGTATACTTACAGTCACATCTCTCGCCATGGTTTCCGCCGTAATCCTTGAGCGTGATTCTGATCTTGTTGTCGGCATCCTCACCTGGTTTACCTACTACAATAACCCGATCCGGCTCTTCGAAGGACCAATTGTAACGCACTGAGCACTAAGTAACCTTATAACTGGCGGGTAGGTAGGTACGTCAAGGTACGTGCGACAACTACAGTGAAACACTTATTAAGGTAAATCACGTTTATTCAACACACAACAATATTTCTAATTACACTTAATACTTTACTAATTCACTACACTTAATTTCACTTAAGAGTCCACTGTTCAGTTCTCAGCACTTTTCACTGTTAAGAGTATACACACACACACACTGTCCCGTCGCCGAAAACGTCCGCTTATATAGTATTCCGAGGCTCCGTCTGTCCTTTGCTTTCGTATAAGCCTATCTCTTTCTCCGACTTTTCTGGACACCTCGAGTGGGTCATAAAAACCCGCAGACAATAGATGTTTACGTTTCTGGAGTGTTTTCGACGCTGACCTATTGTTCTTTTCGGCGTAAACAGACCGTCCTTTTGTTTTGATGCACTTATTTTGAACTTGTATTTTCTCGAACTAAATTAATAGAGAATCATCGCGAACATAGATATTAGTTTCTAGAATATGTCTGCAAAATTTCATGGACTTTGGTTGCTTAATATTCAAATGAAATTGGAACTACGATTGTATGAAACGAGTGACGGAGAGAGCCCTCTTAATAACTTAAATTTTTTGATGGTATAAAAACAATACTTTTGATTCAACTTTATCCTACCTCCCTCATTTTAATTTTAAGATAATATTTTCTGTTAAAAACTGAACCGCCTTTAATTCCGGTAAACTGTATAAGTCCTTACAAAAGTAGTCCATATTGCGAAAGTGTGTCTATCTGCCTGCTACCTTTTTACTCCGATATCGGGAAACCAAAGAATTCCCACAAGATAAAAAAACTGAGTAGGTACCTAATTCACGCGGACGAAGACGCAGGCATCGGCTGGTATTTTATAATAAAAACTCTGCGAGACATGAGAACATAAAAGTGCCCATTATATTAACATTACCGTTATCAAATTACAGGTGAATAAAAAGAATGCAGTAATATTCACAGCCTGCCTAAAAAATAGGCGTCTCGTGCATCGACATGTAAACAGGGCTACCAAGGGCTACCATAATATTATTATGAAAAAATGAAATATTCTGCCTAATGATAAGCCTGATATATATTTTAATTTAACATTTAAAAATTCTTGATAAATAGGTAGGTACTCTTGCTTTGTTTCAAATATTGTTTTGTCTGAGATGTGTCGTTTTAAGGATTCCGTACCCAAAAGGTGCTAACGGGGGTATTACTAAGATTCCGCTGTCCGTCCGCCCGTCTGTCCATCCGTCCGTCCATCCGTCCGTCCGTCCGTCCGTCCGTTTGTCTGACAGTGGGCCGTAATAGGTAGAGGGTTGAAATTTTTACAGAATGTGTATTTTTATTGCTATAAGTAATTAAAAAGTTTTATTTCATTTACTGTCTGACTCGCACTTGACAGATTATCTTTTAATTTAATTTTATAACTTTTTAAAACGACTTAATAACACTACAATTACTACATACGACATCCAGCAGATTTTATAAAATAAAAAATATAAGTATACTGCTTGTAGTAAGTAATTTCAGGTAAGTTATTATATTATACAACAGCTCCTTCAAACAGAAGAAATTATGAAGTTACAACAATTATGGAAGAAAGAATTTTCCATAATTGGTTTTACAAGTAAGTTAAAATACAATAATAATTAATTAATTACTGGCAGATCCTCACGTCGGTAACCCTACATCACCTACATGCAAATTGCAAACAGCGGGCCCCAACAGCATTATTGATTGACAATCGCACAGCGCGCACAGCACAGCAACATTCGGTTACTTGCCAGTAGTTGAAATTACTGTGACTGTACGTTACATACCAGTGACCTCTATTAATACAAGTACGCTGGATTTGCCATCTTAATTTTCGCCATTTGGCGCTGATAGCAGCGGTGAGCGTCATGTCAGCGTACTCGAAACTTAATGTTTGTGATTGGACGTCTGTCACCACGAGGACATTTGACACAAAGTGTAAATTTTAGTTCCCCCTGTACGCACCGTCGTAGCTTCGATTCGGCACAAAAAATAACTGTCATTTAGTATACTTACTTTTATAGTTCTAATAAGTTTTAAGTGGTATTGTGAAATGGTGATAGTAAAAAGAACCTACTTGAGTTTGTGTGGGCTTCTTCGCAAACCAGGGCGCGCTTGGAACCCTCGTAGCTTTTAGTTTTAAGTTTACATAATCATCTTACAAATATTCAACAATTGACAATCAAAAAGTGTACAATGGTAGGTACCTATTTTGAATGAATTAGACTTTGACATACCTTTTCCAGCGTACTTGTTCAAGTCAATTTCAATGGTTTAATACGAACGCCAGGTTTTTATGGGCGGGGGAAAGCCCGCCTATTTGCCAGCCACGTTTCTAGACTATGACTATGTGTCTAGACGTCTGTTCCTGGAGGTCATGAGCCAGCTTTCACGTATATTCGGATAATACAAATTACGCCCTAAATCGAAATGACGCAATTGCATAACGCGATGTGTCCGTGCCTATTGTCTGGCGATTTCGATTGAAAACAAAATTATTCATTCGTTACATTGTTTATTCGACTCGAACTTGTGTGCTAGCATACGTTCACTATTTAAATTTGTATGTATCTTATGCATGTTTCTCCGTAAATAGGAGTTGAACACACTACAGGTTCATAGATAGGTATCGACTATCAATAGGTCCGACATTATTTCTTGCACAACTATCCTAAAACTGGTGTTGCATTGATATCACTAAACAATAACTAAATAGTAATTATTTTTGCTGGATATGATAACACAGTTTTATGATTTTCCAGCTGATTCACTAGGTGAAATTTGATATAGATAGGTACCTGTTACTTCTTACAAGTAAAGGTTTTGCGATTAGGGCTCCGAAACTCTACCAGTTTTATTATTAACCCTGATATTTTCAAAAATTCGTTTTCTCTTTCTAGGATGGTTTTTTTTTTAAATATACTTATAGACTAGCACTTGGCACTCAGACCTGATAGCAAGCAGCTTAAGGTGGAACGCGCTTGCCTAGAAGATTTTTTAAGGAAAATTGGTACTTAGTTGGTGTCGTAATTTTCCGGTCGCCATATTGTTTTTTTTATGAGGTCACCTAGCCGGGTACACTGGCCAATGTCACTTCCAAATTCATTGTTCAAGCAGGTACTATCAAAAATACAGGCTATGCGGGGAACACCATGGAGCACAGACCACCATGCCATGGAGCTTTAGTCGGTAAGAGTCCGACATAACTTCCATGCCTCCCCGAGCACGGTGGTATCCATAACGATTTTCCCACGAAAAAAGTTACTGAACTAATGAAAGATGGACTTGACCTAGGCAAGTATTTAATCTCAGAGGTACATACATAGAGTATGGCTTGTAAAATGCGTTCCTTGTTTATCCCATGCATATAAAATACAGGAAATTTCACCACTGCCAGGTATTAATCACGGATGCCTGGTTGCAGCCGCTGAGTGCCTTCGGCAGGTGGCTGGTTCAACTCTGGTACGAATGTGGCATTTATTTATAACCACACTACTACTGTTTCCAAGTATCCCGTATCACGAGGGACGTTCCGATTTCTTTAGCGCGCTCTTTGACTTTGGTCAAACTTCAGACATTGTTAAAACGAGGCATGAATCTGTCTCGTTTCACCTGAAACTTAACTCTAAGTAAAGTCAAAGTGCTTTCTATAGATTTCAACCTAAGAGTCCTGAGAAATTTGTGTATACCTAACATTGTAGTAGCTTCAAATTCAGATTTTCCGTATACATAGTATAAATAGTAGTTGAGGAATATGGCGTTTGGATACTAAAACTGCCAATTTGAGACTCTTTATTTATAGATTTTATTCAAAAAATTGTTCAAGATAAGCTTTCCGAGAACTTTTAGATCGAAATTAATATATTGGGCGTAATAAGTGCTTAGGTTAGGAACATTTAAAGAAGTTAACTCTGCGTGGACTTAAACTCCCAATCTCTCAATCGATATAGGTAAAGGTTTTGAGTGGCTTCAGTCTGGATATACACGAGTATAAAATAATTATATTGAAGTAGGTAACTTAACCATGTCCCGGAAGCAGTATCCGAATTGGCAACACTACTAACCACATACAATATTGTGGTGCAGGCTTGGTTTATTTATTGCGCAACTTGGCCCGGCGCGGTGTGGTCGTACAACTCGCAAAGCCGTCCCGTAACTTACGAGTACGATTCCTGAATTCTACATCCTTTTTGTACGTCGGCGCCGCGCCGCTCTCAACTAGCTATACGACTTGGCTCTTACCTAGATGCATCTACCGTTTGTTTAAATTACGTTAATACTTGCTAGAATTCCTTGGCTTTGCCCAGTTGTTTTATTTATTCATTTCCCAATAATTTCGAACTAAATAGATAAATACAATTCAAAGACATGCTCAAAGGACAGCGTATCTCTAGTGGGGAAATATCTTTTGATAATGCTGAGTAGGCAGGTACTGAAACTTCACATAATATGCTATATTATCATCATTAATTAATACAAAATAAAGTATATTAAATACACTAAGTAGCTATAAACTGTACTTACGTATAAAGACATTATTTGTAGTCTTTACGCTGATCATGGTAATTTTTTAGGGTTCCGTACCTTAAAAGGAAAAGCGGAACCCTAATAGGATCACTTTGTTGTCTGTCTATCTGTCCGTCTGTCGTGTCTGTCAAGAAAACCTATAGGGTACTTCCCTTGACCTAGAATCATGAAAGGCAGATAGGTAGCTCTTATACCACAAATAAAGGAAAAAATCCGAGAACCGTGAATTTGTGGTTACATCATAGGAAAAAAAAATTGTGTTACAATTTTCAAAGCAAGATAGTATACCAAGTGGGGTATCATATGAAAGGGCTTTACTTGTACATTCTTAAACAGATTTTTATTAATTTTTAAGCATAACAGTTTTTGATTTATCGTGCAAAATGTCGTGCAAAACACCCGAGTACGGAACCCTCGGTGCGCGAGACTGACTCGTACTTGGTCGTTTTTTTAACTATAGGAAATCTATCTAGTGAAAATTGAATAGGTAATGAACCTTTCACTACTTTCGTGCACTTTTGTTTCAACTATCAAGTAGCTGTAAACTGTACCTACCTACTAATGTATATTGGCGAAACCTAATAGTAAGTAGAATCCGTTCAGCAATTGATGAGTGATGGACCGTGAAGAGGTTCAACAAACCAATTAGTCATGATTAGCATGGCTAATATTTAAAAAAAAACCCCTGCAACAGCTTCGTGTCGGCACATTGGTGATTGGTCACATTTCCCGACGCCTAGTATCTATCTTGGCTAAACTTAAACAGAGTACAAAGATACTGTTACTGTCGCGAAAGCACTTGATTGTCCTTCAGGCTCAAATTGTATGCTATGACACGAACTTCAGTTATGAAGTATTCGATCAAGAAGAGTCCAAACACTGACCTTTAATTTAAAATTATAAAATGATCCGTTTTTAATAAATACAGAATATTGCAACTTACTTTCAAGCTTAGGTAGGTATGCAAATGAATTCCTATTAGAATAAGAAAAAAAAACAGTAGAAATCGGTTCGTGCAACAAACTGGTAGTCAAGAATAATAAGCAGCGGGACAAATACCTAGAAACTAGTAAAATGAAGAAGTGGTACCTACCTACACATGCAATAGGTGATATAAAGTAAGGATCTATTTACCTACTCGTATCTCACCAAGTTTATCTAAGCTTAAAATAAATTAAGTGCCTGTATTTAAATATAAAAATTGTTTTAATAAGTAGGTATAGAAAGTAGTATGTGTTGACAGTAGGCACATAATATGAATATCGTTTGCAAAGATTTAATTACCTATATCTACATAACACAAAGGATATAGAAGAGGCTGTTGATAAGAACATAATCTGTATTCTGTATTACAAAACATTTTTCCATAGAGTAAAGTGAAAAAGGCTGTATAGGCTTGAACTGGACAAAGCATGACGAATGCTTGGAGACTGGACATAATTCTTAACGCGCGCGTAATCGTGCACAATTTCTATGAAGCACGTCAAAGTCAAAAATCAATGCCTTTATTTTAGCATTCTATGTATTATAACTATTCTAGATGCCGTCGCATTATGATCTCGAGGACAACGTGAAAAATATCAAAATCAAAACTAAATTTTATTTAAGTGTTTCATGTAGGACAATAGCTAGTGTCTCTTGTGTTACGTCTGGGACTCTACCACCGGTTTCGAATGCAAGTTCTACTGAGAAGTGCCGGCAAGAAACACAGCAGTTGTTCTTTTCAAACCAACACCTTCGCATACTTGTGGTTCACGCAGTATATACACCTACGTATATATACTATATAATTTAAAATTTTATGTACAAACCATTATGTATTTACGCACAAATTAAGGGTATCTGAGTATTTTCGGGTAACATTGTTTCAGACACTTTTGTACGGTTCCAATAACTATGATCGGATGCTAGACATTTGCATATGCTACTCAGCAATTGGAGGTGGCAGCAGAAACAGCAGGTGGCCGGTGCAGAGAAAGGAGAGACCGCTGGAAGTGCAGTGGGGAGGGGAGTCGGGGAGAGAGGGAGTTAGGCATGGCTCTTATGTACGCGACCAGAGCTAAAGCGAAACTATTTGCCTATATTATCTTAACCAAATTAGTATGGGATCATTCTTATGGCGTATACTATCAAAAGAATCATTCAAATTGAATCACCCAGTAAAAAGATGCGCGGGTGTTTACTGATTTAACAGACCTAGTCAGGTTTATGTATCTACAGACGAACATACAGATCGAATTAAAAACCACCCCATTTTTTAAGTCGGTTAAAATTTTAGGTAAATTTCTTTTTAAATTTCAAAAGTATAATTTTTTTATTAAATGCAATTTGAGTCTTTATAACAATAATAATTATAGCTGCAGAAGCAGATCTGTGTGGATCTTGGCTTTATTTTTATTTATCATCCTCCGAGAAGCAGTAAAGTGATGGGAAGTGATGATGAGGCCTAAGATGGGACGCGTTTACCTAGAAGGTATTCACCCTTGTTTTAAAGATACCTGGATAATAAATTGGTAGAAACTAGAAAACAGTGATCTCGGAAGAATATTCCGAACCCTAGCCATGCGTGGAGTGATGATGCAAAACGTTTCGTGCAAGTAGAAGTGATGTCGACGACATAACGATGGAAACTCGCCCGGCGCGGCGCGGTGTCTTACCATATGGGCGTGTTGATCGGAAAGCTCCTGAGCAAACTTTCCTAAATAAATCTTGTAAAATAGCGACAAGCCGGCAACCCTCACGACACTAAAGTTTCACAAAAAAAAAAGGTGAATCTTCGTCTAAAATACTTCTTGTAAAGTAATAGACCAAGAGTTTTGCGCCATAGCTTCGCTGCAGCTCAGTTCACGCAGGTATAGCAAGTGCCTATGCGGGGAGTGGTACGTGTGCGGTGGCGGGGTGAAGGGGGGTCGTCTAGACAGGCCGCAGACGCACGGAGGCTGCGCCGCGCCCGGCTCACGCACACACGAGCACAATGCATCGCCCGCCTGCATGCACACACTGCACACAGACACGTTGCACTGACCTCTAATGCCCAAGGTACGATGCATCTAGAATCGATTAAAATACGGAATTCACTAAAGGTTTTTCTGCTGAACAATGGCCATAAAATAGTCAGTCATTTTGCGAACAAAAAATATCTTTAAATAATACTATGCACCTATCTACCGAATAAAAATATTCATAGGCACTAGGATATTGTGCAAAATATACCTACAAGAAATAAATAACAAATATTTTACACTATCGGCCGCCGCGGCTTCGTCCCCGTACCTTATTCGAGGATTCGACGATCTGAGGATTTTTATTATTCCATTACAAGTTAGCTCTTGTCGGCAATCTCATCTGGTGGTAAGTGTTGTGCAGTCTAATATAGAAGCGGGCTAACTTAGAAGGGGTATGGTGGTTTTATTAAACCCACTAATCAGTCTCTACAAGGCAGCGCTAAATGAACTATAAAATATAAATGCATTACCCCTTTTAAATTAGCCCGCTTCTATCTTAGACTGCATTTTCACTAACAACAATCATAATACAAGTGTAAATTAAAAATTTATAACACCCCCGACAAGTGAAGGTTACAGTAACTAGAAAAGAGCTGATAACTTTCAAACGGCTGAACCGATTTTCTTGGATTATAGCTAAGAACACTCTCGATCAAACCACCTTTCAAACAAAAAAAATTAAATTAAAATCGGTTCATTAGTTTAGGAGCTACGATGCCACAGACAGATACACAGATACACAGATACACACGTCAAACTTATAATACCCCTCTTTTTGGGTCGGGGGTTAAAAAGGGCTTTTGTCAGCGATTTTACACACGACATTAATTTGACCGCACTAATTTAGCTTGGGCTGCAAGTTCAGCTATCTTACACAAGTTTTAAAACGTAACCTGTACCTATACAAACTTTTACAAAATAAGCAAAGCACAAATGAGAAAAATGCACTGGCGGCGCCGGCTGTGAGCCAGGTCGTCGCTCGCTGCTTGATAACAACGATTGATTGTACTTACCCAGCCATCAAAGCAATTCGTATTACTTGCCTCTTATTCAACATCCTTCGCAGATATTACTTCAAGCTGAAAACATTCCCTGTAAAGCTGTTTGCAAAGCCCTTTTGCTCCTGGCGCGATGGAAAGCACTGTTGTCTTATGTGTGGGAGGTCTTAGGTTCGATTACCGACAGGGGCAATGGTCTGGTCTAGAGGAAGGTTACTCCCTTAATTAGTTACCATCTTACCGGCAAAGCTGTGCCACCAAGCAATTTAGGATTAAAGAATATACGATTTATAAAAAAACGATAAGGGATATAATATGAGTTTAATAAAATATTCCTTCCGAGTCAGTCAGTCCGCTGCCATCTTAGACTGCATCATCGCTTATATCCCTTGGTGAGACCGCAGTCAAAGCTAACTTGTAACCGAATAACAAAAGCAATCAAATTTAGGTCGGTACAAAGTTGCACAGGCAACTTATTTACCGTTCTGGTAGGTACTGCTGCCAACCTTCCGACTGCCAACTGGAACTTGGAAGATTCTTTCTACTAAAACTTGCCTGCCAAAAACCTTACAGAAAATTTAATTTTCATAGATCTATTCATTACCTATGTAGGTAATATTTTGTCATAATGCACAAGTCATTGAGAGCCTGAAAATTGTAGTCTATACCTACTTCTATACTAATATAATAAAGAGGAAAGTTTTGTTTGTTTCTTTGTAACCGATAAATTATGACTGCTGTAAAAAATTATTAACCAATAGAAAGCAATTTTAACCAGACGTAACATCTATGGCTATAAATAATTACATGAGTACTGCGGATGAAATCGAAGTCAAATGTTAATACTAATATTATTGGTATGATTAGTAGTGGAATCCCATTCGATTCTTATCTTGTTATGTCTATAGTCCAAGTCCTTTTGTAGTATCTTTCTTCTGGTTTCGAGTCGTGTGGCGTGTTACGTGTACAGCTACGTAATATAACACGTAGGTACGTGTTTCGAGCATACTAATAAGCGGAAATGTTATTTCAAAAAGCTAAGCATAAAGCGTAAATTGCTTGATAGCTGATAACACTAGCCGTCAGCTGTGCCCCGACGCGCAGTCGGCAGTACGGGTCACCGCACGCTTTATAGATAACACCGATTAAAATAATTAATTTACATTATTATAAACACCACAGTGCTGCCAACCACTGGGCTACTAGTGGTGGTCACTAAATGCGACCACTAGTGGTTAAGTCACTAGACGCAGCCACCAGTTGTGGCCCTTGATGGTGTCTAGATGCGGTCACCAGTGACTGTATACAGCCACTAGTGAACGATACATTCTAGCCACATTTCCGACAGTATTTGATAGGAGTCGGACGTGTTCATTTATGTAAAATGGCAACAACCTTGATTTTATTGATTCCATCCATCGTGTATACGTAAGTACATTCGGTTGCGGTGCTTGCAGCAAGACTGGACGAGCCGGCGTGGCGAGGAGAAACCGGAGAAGTGGTCAAATGTGCACGTCGCGCGATAAAACGCAGCCACAAAATATAGCGAGCGCTGTCCAGCCCCGCATCTTGTGGCTCGGGAATAGGAGGACTCAAACGCTCAGTTTGCACCAGTGCCATACAAAATGAGTGAAACATCTCATCCACAACTTGTGGCGGCCACTGTAGTCGTCACCACTGGCGGTTCAGTGTGCAACAGCACTTAGGGCACGCCTACCCTGCCAACTTTCGCCGCACGATTTTTTCCGCAAAATTTGAGATCCAAGAAAATTGCTTTAAGCTAACCTTTTTAACTTTTTAAGGTTGAGCAGATTGGTCCTGAAGTCACACCAAACTGACGAATATGTATAGTTCAAAGTTTTTTTAAGCATCGATAAAGTTCCATTATTTAAAGACACAAATTGAATAATTCATGAAACCATTAAGTCAATAAATAATTTATGAACGCCTCCATCGTTATTATTATGCATTGTGCAACTTCTAACATTTTAGTTCACATAAATTTTGCTGTTGCAAAAAGGAAGCGTGTTGTATATATTTACCTAATATCTACTTTGAGAAAATAACCGGAATAATATGACAGTGTGATTTACTTGCCCTGGAATAAAAGTGTTTATTCGCTATGAAGACTTTTAAGTTTAAGCGTTATACCAGTGGTGCCGGTGTCATAATTTACAAGTGAAATGGCCACAAGCGACTCTTATTAAGAATAAAGGAAAGTTTCCAACATCAAATGCGGTCTGCACATACGAGATAACTGACAGTGAGGGCAAAAAGGTCATTGGCACATACGGTACCTACCGTATATACATATTATTACAGACATATATGCTTGTACCTACATGTTTTAATCGTTCTCATCGCATTGTACAATGTACATAGCACTTATGTACGTACTTGTTTCTTACTTGTTAACATAATTTGTATTAAGAAGCCGAAAAAAAAAAACAAAATTGTTTACCTATAAGTACCTAATACTTATTTATACCTAATGATTAAAATTATCGGCTGTGAATGGTATTGAAACTCATTTTTATCTCCTTACGCGGCCAAAATTATGTCTATGTGTAATCTGTCGATAAGTTACATAACAACATTGTTATCCTATATTTTTTTTGAAAAATGACAACGTTACAAAGTAACTTATCTTGATTATTGATTGATAAGTTTCCATTTTCCAGGTTAGCCCTCTGAAGTAAAGTTAGATTGCAGTTAAAGGTTAATTTGACATCGAAATGAAAAGAAAAATATACCAAGTTTTAAACTAATTGATATTCATAGCCACTGCGGTCCGCAAGCTTATAAAGAATGTAATATTTAATCTTATCAAGCCAACTCACAGACTTCGGACATTTTTGTCTAGAGAAAATAAAAAATAAATAATTTAAGGTTAATTTTAACTACACAAATTGTATTTCGTACTCGACAGTGTCACAGTTGAAGACAATTATTTAGTTTGGAACAAAAATTTGGAAATGCAAAATACACATAACTTATTAATCAGGGGAAAATAGCCGGCAGAAGGCCACCTGGCCGAAGAACAACATCGTGGCTCAAGAATTTAGGCCAATGGTACGGGAAGAGTACCTACCCGATCTCTTTTCCGCGCAGTAGCGTCCAAGGTGCAGATAGCGCTAATGGTTGCCAACGTCCGGTAGGTGACGGCACTTCAAGAAGAAGATTTAGATCCTGATCTATTGTTCTTATATGTAACTACCTTATAGTTAAGCCCTTTTTTGAGTTTCTTTTCAATAAAATAAAACAGGTTAACTTAATTGAAAGATTTACTACATTTCGAAAATGGTGGTCCTAGTATAAAAGACATCAACGAGTTTTCAGTTATATTTTGGGGTGCACAAAATAATTACCTATAATATTACTCACTTATATATTAATCTTAACTATTCTTATATCTTTCAGTGATAAACGACGGTTCATAGAACTGAAATATTAATTCTATAATATGTAATGCGTATTTAAAATTGGAACTAGCATAAGATGTACATAGCTGTTGTTTTGGTTTTATGTAGTGTAATTCATTGCACGAGTATGAAGTCAACTCTATGACTCTATTATTTTTAAAAACCCACCATTATATCTAATCTATAGAATAATATTTTTAAGAGAGAAGATTTATTTATTTGTAATCGATGAACTCTAAAACTACTGAACCGATTTTAGTAATTCTTTGTCTTAGAAAGCTGCTTTATCCAGAAACTAGCTTAAACCGGCGACTTCGTCCGTGTGGACTACCTGCACAAATTTTGACCCCTTATTTAGAAGTTGAATTTTAAAAAATCCTTTATTAGCGGATGTCTACGTCATAATAGCCATCTGCGTGCCTTTCAGCCGGATCCGTCCAGCAGTTTTAGTTGTGCATTGATAGATCAGTCAGTCAGTAAATCAATTAGTCAGATCCCTACGAAAATTTTAATAAGCTGCCTGGGCGAAGCCGGGGCGGGTCACTAGTCGTCGATATAATACAAGTGTAAAATAGCATCGTGAATAAAAAGACAATTTGTGAATTGCGAAAATGTAATTGCAGGCGCTAGCGGTGGGCGGCGAGCGTAGCGCTAATGAAAATTTAAAGTAACTGGTGCGGGCAGTCGGCTTAGCCCAAGTTACAGACGAGATTTTTTACTATTGTGCAACTTGCAAGGTTTTCGTCTAACATCCATGTTTACTTATATTAATACTATAAATGCGAAAATGTGTCTGTCTTTTTGTCACTCTGTTCATCTGCTAACTTGTCACGGCCCATCCGTTTAACCGATTTTGACGAAAGTTAAGTAAGCAAAGACTACAGAGATAGCTTACATCCCGTGGAAAGATAGACTTTTATCCCGGAAAATAAAAGAGTTCCCACGGGATTTCCAAAAATTCTAAATCCACGCCGATGCAGGCATCTATTTGGTACAGAGTTAGCTTGCGTCCCGGAGATGGATATAGCTACTTTTATCCTGGAAAATCAAAGTGTTTCCACGAGATTTTTAAAAACGTAAATCCACACGAACGAAGTCGCGGACATCATCTAGTAATAAACTATGTTGCTGATTTTTTTTAATAAAGAATGTTAGCCATGCTAATCATGACTTATACTCCCCTTTCCCCTCCAATTAAGCGTATAAAGCTTGTGCCAGGAGTGGCTACGACAATAGTGCAACGGGTGGGGTTTGAACCGCCGACTTTTTGGAATTCAGTCCGCTCCTCAACCGTTGAGCTATCGATTAATCTTTTGAACAATGTCAATCACTTTTGTTCTTCTGCGAATTTCTTCAGTCCCCAGAATACCATACATAGCTACAGTTAGTCATAATAATTACGATTGTATATCTAGCAACGTGATGATCACGACTTCCTTTCTCGTAAAATATTGCGGTGCTGCTGATATCGCTCGTCACTTATTTCGCGCTTAGTCTGTCCAGGCCTTTAGGGTGGATGGGGGGCAGTGGCCACATTCTACGGTCTATCTGCCGCCAGTGCAGCTTGCAGCCTGTCGCAGCCCTTAATGTTCTCAACGGAGAATGGAACAGGAGGATTATGAATTAACTGTACTACATGATGTCCGCGACTTGATCTGCGTGGACGGAAGTTTCTTAAAAATCCCGTGGGATTTCTGATTTTCCGACCGATATTGGCTAAAATTATGATGCCTGCTCTTGATGAAATTGTACATTTTAGTCAATATTAGAAGAATGTCATCCAACTGAAAATGATTGTGATTACTATTTAGTGCAAAACGCATTCGCTTATGAATTGGGTCGAACATCGTAAAGGGTGTATGGTGTAAAGGCTTGGGCAGATATGGCGAGTGACGGCAACGTCTTCAAAGTGACTTCTAGAAGTTATAAAACAAGGAATCATATAAAAGTTATCGCCGTGATTTCCTTCGCCGTATGAAGTTGTCCATATGTTTACTGCCGTACTCAGTAGTTTGACTACAATGTGATGATTGCATCCACCTGATTGATTAATTTGAACTCTTTTCCCACTATAAAATCCATAGTTGCAGCAAGAATAGCATTCCATTCCATTCTACCAGCATGAACCCATTGCTGGAGTTAGGCTGTTTCGAGAGCACACCGCCTTCCTCGTCCAATATCTTCCTGCCACCTTCTCTTGGTCATCGGTCCAGCAGGCTGGAGGTCATCCTACACTGCATTTACCGGTATGCGGGCCTTCACTCCAGAACACATTTGCCTCACCAGCCGTCGTTTCTGCGACAAATATGACTGCCACTTCAATTTGCTAATCTTAATTTGAACTATATCAATCCACAGAAAACTATACATTCGGCTAGTCATAACAAATACGATTGTAGTAATGTGATCATAACTTTAAATGCTCGTAATATTTTGCAGTGCTGCTAATAACGCTCGTCACTTATCTCACGCTTAGTCTGTCCAGGCCTTTAGGGCGGGTGGGGGGCAGTGGCCACATGCTGCGGTGCATCGCGACCTCAGTGCGCTGACCTGCCGCCAGTGCAGCTTGCCGCCTGTCACAGTCGCAGCCCGCATTCCTATACATCTAGCTACATCTATACTACTATACTATACAGTCATAATGAGAGACTTCTGCTGCCGAAAAAAAATGTTGAAGATCCTTTGAGACGCAGTCGCTATCGTGGCGTTTTCGAAATTCTTGAGATAAGAATATTTTTTTTAGAGAATCCTGTATTTGACCGCATGCTATTTAACTTAATGGTAAGTAAGTATAAGGAAGATATTTTTATACCTAGTTAGTTCATTAAAAATATACCTAAGTATGTACATCGAATTTCGTAAGCCTAACTTAGGATATGCTTTATTCCTCTTACTTACTAGAATTTTAGGTAAAATATTTAAATAAGTGTTTTTTAACCCCCGACCCAAAAAGAGGGGTGGTCTCTGTGTATCTATCTGTGTATCTGTCTGTGGCATCGTAGCTCCTAAACGAATGAACCATTTTTAATTTAGTTTTTTTTTTGTTTGAAAGGCGGCTTGATCGAGAGTGTTCTTAGCTATACCTAATTGAAGAAAATCGGTTCAGCCGTTTCAAAGTTATCAGCTCTTTTCTAGTTTTCTTATAGAGGTTTTTTTGTCGGGGGTTTTTTAAATTTTGAGTTATTGCTAATTCAAAAGGTCTCTACTCTCTATCAAGACAATCCGGCAGTGGTAGAATCCTAACAGCACTGGTAAAAGTATCTCTAAAAGTTGTAGACATTGGTTTGGCGTAGCGGTTTTGCTCTACGGATGATAAAAATTATCAAGGTGTTGTTGTTTTATTTGAACAGTTTAACTGACTGGACTGTTAATGTTCATCGTGTGTCATACTGAACAGCTTTAGCTGAACGTTTATACTACTTATTGTACCATCTATTTGAATTCGTGGCTCCTTATGGCAGGTAAGGACCTAAGTAGGTACATAGGTAAATAAATAGCTATATTCCTGCGACTGAAAATTGGGCTATTATAATAAAAAAATAGTATGTTATTTATACTATTACAAATTAGTATAAAGGGTTTAGTAATATTCGGTGGCAATTTACAATTTAAAAAAGTTTTTTTTTTCTAAATTGCCACTGAATACATCATCCATCTATGATTTTATGTACATAACATCATCAGAAATCCCGGCACATCGTGATTAGCCTAGGCAATCCCCAAGAATGCCCAGAGCATTCCAAAGCCAATTTTTTCTTCTGTTTGGCGAGTTTTAAGCTCCTTCTTTTTTTGAAGTGAAGTTGAAAGAAAAGAAGTAGATAAGTACGTTACATAGGTACTTGTGTTTTTTTTTGTTTGAAAGGTGGCTTGATCGAGAGTGTTCTTAGCTATAATTAAAAAAAAATAAAGGTTCAGCCGTTTGAAAGTTATCAGCTTTTTTCTAGTTACCGTAACCTTCAATTGTCGGGGGTGTTATAAATTTTTAATTTACACTTGTTAATTCATCTTTCGTCAAAATAATCAAAACGTACATTGGGACGGGCGCGTTTCAAAAACAAATCATGTATGCGACTGTGCGTAAGTTCACAGTAGCTAGAGCCGCTGCTTTAAAAATACCGACACTTAAAAATCAGTCAACGTATAAGTATAGATTGATACTATCTCTATGCGTGCCTACGGAATCCACCGGAACTTATTACTGCCCTAATGGCGAAACCAAAGTACATGGTGGCGCCGGCCCTCACGCATAAACGCATGTCTTCCATACAAAACAACTTTAAAATAGGCATACAATTATATCTCCTAAACATTAGTTCCTTTTGCCGTATAGCGTTCTCATAGAAAAATGAAATGAAAACTCAACTCAATATAAATGAATAAGTTATGTGAAAGCCTCAAATAGAAAAACCTCACAGCGCGTCGTGTTTCATATGCGGTCAGCTTTATGCATAAAGTATTAGTATTACATAGATCTACTTATAAACATTATTTTTGTTATTTTGACACATCGATGTTTTGACTACAACCTCTCAAAAGAGAAAACTTAGAACATTTTGGTACGAAATTCAAATACGGCTCTGATCTACAATGACAGGTCGCATTGTGGTGGGTCATGGGAATCACACAAAATTTAAATAATTTCTATAATAATAATAATTAGTTCATGTCCGCCACCTTCTGCAAAGTGGGTCAGATTATGCGCGTTTACGTTTATCAATTTTTTCACGGAGATTTTCTCTAGTTAATATTTACATAAACTTTTAGAAAATCGTCTTCAGTTTTCTATTAATTATACTTACATATTACAAATAGGTAGGTAGCTTGCTTCCAACTCATCATCACGATCAACCCATCGCCGGCTCACTACAGAGAACGGGTCCTCATCACAGTGTAGAAGGGTTTAGGTGTTAGTCCACCACGCTATCCAAGTGTGGATTGGCAGACAGTGCGGTTGGCATACTTGCCACTAATAGATGCGTAACTAACTTAAAATTTAAAAAACCCCCGACATAAAAACCTCTATAAGAAAACTAGAAAAGAGCTGATAACTTTCAAACGGCTGAACCGATTTTCTTCGATTATTATAGCTAAAAATACTCTCGATCGGCCTTTCAAACGAAAAAAAAAACTAAATTAAAATCGGTTCATTCGTTTAGGAGCTACGATGCCACAGACAGATACACACTTCAGACATATAACAGCTCTCTTTTTGGGTCGGGGGTTAAAAATATGCCTTTGCGTGACGTGTTTCGATTGAACAGACAGGGTTATAGGAATAATCAAAGGCACTCAGAGCACGTGGCAGAGCGCCTATGAGATCGACAGTGAAGGCTGCGGTGGATGTCCCCTTGTAAGATGCACAAGAAAGGCAGCTGAGGCAGTAATGGAGTAAAGTATGCTACAACTCAGGTGACGACAACGACCACTTATTATCAAGAATGTATGGTGCGATATAAGTCCATGTCCGCGGTAGCAGCTTAGCTGTTGTCTCCATCTCAAAAGTTATCAAAATTCTCTAGCCTTATTCTGAAATTATAAACCATCAAATTAAAAAAAATTATTTACATATAGGCTCACTATAAAAAAATAGTTATCTGTGCACAAAGACGTAGTTAATGCTAATTGTATTTAGGTATGTAATACTTTATCGAATTAGTGATTAATTCGTTCAAGACAATACAAATCGAATTGCCAATCTCTTTCTTTTTTTAATATCGATAAAAAAATCTGACATTTAAAGTAAGTAGAATATTCGTAATTTGAATAATAAGTTATGCACGTCGCTAACAAGTATTTTTTTAATAGGTAGATCTCTAAATGTTATTTCTGAGCAGTAAAGAATATTATTTATACAGGTGGAAGTTCCCGACGTATGAGAGTTCAACGTAATGTCAAACACCTATCTATATCAGAAATAATTTTAAGTCTAAATATAAACCATGCATAAGAATTCACAACACAGTGCGCGAGACAGTGAGATAGTGCGAGTCTCTGTTTCCTTGCCAATTGCTGCGACATTGTATCTATTGACACGGGCCGCTCCGCGTTCGCCGACGACTATTTTAAGTGGAGGTACGGCGCACGTGTCGCGCGGCTGCAGCACGCTCACGGATCCCTCGGCCTTCGCCAGCCTGGCCCCAGACCCGACCCCCTCAATGAGAACAGGATCTCCTCCCAGGAGCACGATGGCGACCGAGGCTCGGACGTCGTTGCGAGAGACCGTGGTACATATCGCATCACCGCCCGCCCGCAATTTCGCGTAAAATTGGCAGCGCGCGGCGGGCGGGCTGCGGCGGCGCGGAGCGTCGCTCCCGAAATAGTGTTCGGGCGCGGTCGTGCGCCGTCGGAAGCGGCGCCGCAGTCGCCGTGTGGCCGCGCGCGCGCACCCGCGTCGCGTCCTAGCCGCCGTCTGCGCCGCCCGACACAGCGAAGCACGAGCGCTCTGCACGGCTCCACGGTGCGCGTATTTCCGTCGCGAGGAGGCCCCGGGCCGCGTCGGGCGAGTTGCCCGCGCGCTGGCCGCCGTGCTCTGGTGGTGGTGCGTGGCGCTGCTGCGGCTGGTCGCGCTCTGCGCGCCTCCCCCCGGCCCGTCCGGCGCCGGCGCGCCGCCGCCCCCTGCCCGCGCCGCGGAAGATGCGCCCGCGGCGGCGAGCGCGGCCTGCGCAGGTGCGCCCGCCAACTCTACCGATCCGCCGCCGCCGACGCCGTCGCCCGAGCCGCCCGACCACACCGGTCAGTATGATCAATCCCCGTCCGCACATATGAGCACTCCCACCGTTACTACTTACTACGTGGCACACTAATTTCTTTCCCAAACCTGATTCATTCATTCCTTTATCTTAATCAAACTGTTTAAGTATATTTAATTAACACGTGTGAGATTGTGAAGAGTATAGGAAATAAATAATATGTAAGTAACATAAAAAAATCTTAAGTAACAAATGAAGAACCTGTGCGCACGCTATAACCTAGATAAGTAGATATTCCTATTATACGCATACCAAAAACTACTAGCCGTCTAGCCAGAAGAGACGGTGAATTGTTCAGGTAAATATAATTGAATTACAGATGAGTACTTGTAATAACTACGTGTAACTGCCATTTCATTTAATTATTACTGAATCTAAGAACGTGCTTCTGGTTATTCCTGATCTAGTTGTAAAGGCCAATCTGCATTCTCTCATTTGTGCAGAAAGTAATAATACAGATTTTCACAAATGTTAAAAATACTTAAATATAAAATTTATAAAACAAAAATATCATCCAAATCACTGTAACGAGGCAGGGTGCCCAGAACGCTGGCTGCGTTACCTCGTTGAATGGCCAGACTAATATGCTGACCAAGGTAACTGCCAGATTTCCGGTCACCCGTGGACTCCACAAGACGGGATGACAGGTCCTTAAAAAAGGATCTGGCATCCTCGCCCCACGAACCCATGGTCTCCACTCCAAAAGGCACAAATATGAAATTATTTTCTATATTTTCATATTTGCGCCTCTTGGCCCTTTCTGCCTTAGTGGCTGCCGTTCCGGCCGCCACGGAGGTCACCTGTATGTGAGACAGCGCCAGTGTATCAACACACGTGGCATCCCATACAAGCGACCAATTATGCTCATTTGTGTCCACCTAAAAGTTAAATGATGATATTCCGTGATAGATCTGTTTACGAAATTAAAATTTGCCGTTACTATTTGATCACGTTTCAGTCATTTAGAAGAAAAATAATGTTTTCTAGCCAAAGTAGATATTTTTATGTTAGAAAATTAATATCTGGTCCAAGATCTCACTGCGCCAGACGTTCCTATTTTCCGAAAAACAAAATGTATGGGATAGAGCAGGGCTAGTGTGTACTTTTAATGTACGCATATTTGCTAGCTTGTAACTCGGGCCAATTTAAAAATATCAGTCGCTAAAGGCACGTAAAAACATTACTCACTTTTATTAATGTCTGAATGCTGATTGTCATGTAAGTGTATTTCCTGAGTAATATAAATATTAGGACTACTATAAGTAAGATAAACAATGTTATTTTCTGCCAGCTTTAAAGCGTCTGGCGGAAATTACCGCCGACAGGAAATGACTGGCAGTATTGAATATTAATTATTATTAACAATATTCTGTAAAACATACATGAAAACACCAGTCAGGCTTTAAGAAAAGTGAGTAATTTTTTAAATAGGTACTTTCAGTAGCTGATACCTTTAAATTAGCCCACGGCACAAGCTAGCAGATATGCGTACGTTACACACTAGCACTACAATTCTATCCCACACATTTTGTTTCTCAGAAAATGAGGAAGGTCTGGCGGCAGTGGGATCTTACTCAATAACCTGAGTAGATAAATATATCTAAATATATTAATGAATGCTATTAAGTAATATATATAAGTCTATGATGCTATTAGGCTTAGTTAGGTTTAGTTCGTCAATTATGTCAGTTTAATTGTTTTCTTGACACCAAACGTTCTACTTGCTTACTAATCATACCTTGCCTCGTATACTTACCTAGCTACTTTGTCTGCTCCATAAACCCAATTTTTTTTTACATTTTTATCGTAGATCCGCGCCCTTTGGGTTAAAATCAATACGGACCTCCAACTCCGCCCACACACTGGTTGAATTGACTTTGTCAAGTTTCGTAGTCTACGCTCACTGAAATAAACCTAAATATAAGTAGGTACGCTGGAAATGTCAGTAAAACGGAAAACCACAGTTACCTATTTTTTGTCCGATTTAAAATACCCCACCGCACCGAGCGTAGTGCATACATTTTGAGAACGCACTCGCCATATTTGCTCTATGCGTCAACTGTCCACTGTCATGTCAAAACTACGATTGTAGTCCTCAATCTGAGAGTAGACCGTACTTTTGAAATGACAATTGACACAGAGCAACTAGGGTGAATGCAACCTCAACATTTATACATTTCTAGCTTCTTCCTGCGACTTCGTTCGCGTGGACCACACAAATTTCAAACCCCTTTTTTAAGCCTTTAAGAGCCGAATTTTCAAAAATCGTTTCTTAGCGGATGTCTACGTCATAACATGACAGCTAACTGCATGCCAAATTTCAGCCCCATCCGTCCAGTAGTTTGAGCTGTGCGTTAATGGATCAGTCATTCAGTCAGTCAGCTGATATCAGAGCTAGATACCTACTACCACTTAGGAATTAAAATTGACACTTTGTGTCAAATGGTCTTCGTGTTGACACTATGTTAATAGTTGTCTCACCACTAACATTTAGTTCGAGTACGCTCACATGACACTCACTGTTACCACTAGCCCAAAAATAAGTTGCTTCAAAAAGAAGTCGACAATCGCAAGTCCAGCGTGTATTAGTAGAGGTCAGTGTCTACGCTTAATAAAAACTTTACTGATAATGTTAACGACAACTCGTAGACAAAACAACTCGAGCTACGAGCATGCTTCACAGATATGATAGAAATGGTGATAATAATAATATACTAAGTACTGAATACAAAACACCTTGTTTTTAGTTTGAAACTAACAGATAATCGCGACTTCGTCAGACTAGTAACCAGATTGATACCAATTGCGAACTACCAAATTAGGGAAATCTCTCTAAAATTGCTCTCTT
This sequence comes from Maniola jurtina, assembly GCF_905333055.1. Taxonomy (NCBI): domain Eukaryota; kingdom Metazoa; phylum Arthropoda; class Insecta; order Lepidoptera; family Nymphalidae; genus Maniola; species Maniola jurtina. The sequence continues at coordinate 6,681,096 of NC_060037.1, read as the reverse complement.
GAACATTTTAGGTGTGTAGTTGAGCACACCTATAATGTTGTACCACACAACACATGAGCACACCACTGAACTGAATAGGTATCCTTTTATTTTAGGGGATACGCGGAAGAAATCTTTCGAAAATCATCTTCTGAAAAGATAAAACGCATAAACGGATATATTTTGTGCCATGCATATTCCCTGGATTGATAAAGAATACTTTTAAAAATGGCATGAGTTAACAACAATTTTAATGATTTTTAGGGTTCTGTATCTCCAGAGAAAAAAGGAATCCTTATAAGATCACTTCATTGTCTGTCTGTTTGTCTGACGTGTATGTCAAGAACCGTCAAGGGAATCAAAACCAAAGTAGGTATGTAGGTTTTTCCAGTTGACCTACAATTATGACAGGTACTCATAGCAATGTCTTAAAACACAAGTAAAGGGAAATTACATAACGAAAAAAATTGTGATTTTTTTTTGTACGAAAGAAGTAAGTGTCCTTCGTGTAAGAGTCTGACTCGCACTTAACCAGTTATTCATATATATCCTCTCAAAAGAGGTTGCAATTTGCATACGTGGAAACTGATGCGGACAAACCTCTGAGCCATCTCTGAGCAAAGGCGAGTCCAACTATTTTATTAGTAGGTAGGTACGTACCTGTGTCGAGACAAACTGAGCCGCACTGCAGGATGTGCGGATGTAGGTTATCAGAGCGAAGGTTCCGCACACAGACAGCCCTCACCCTTAAACCCCCCATCCCTTCTCTCCCACGAACACCCCTCGAAAATTTGCGACACAACGCACAGATAACGAGGCCCTCCAACAAGAGCTCGGAGCTCATTTTAATACCAAGTTACCAAGACATACAATATAGCTATATAATATAGCAAAAGAAGCGGTGCTAGCCTAGTGGTTAAGACTTCCTTTCGCCTTCTTTTCGGGAGGTCGTAGGTTCGATCTCAGGCACGCACGTCTAACTTTTCCAAGTTATGTGCGTTTTAAGCAATTAAAATATATCACATGCGTTAACGGTGAAGGAAAACATCGCGAGGAAACATGCATGTTATACAAATATAAAATACTAAAATATTTATTTCGGTGTTTGAGAGTTCTCGTTCTCAAAGGTGTGCCATCTGCAATGGGCCAGCATGGCGAACTTATTCTGACAGGAAACCCGTGCTCAGTAGTGGGCCGGCAATAGGTTGATGACGATGATGATGATAATATAGCTGCGAAATGTTTCTTAGTACGCCGATGCTAGTCACTTTATCGCGCAGACAGGTCACAATGACAATTACACTGCGATAACCGTTCGACAGCTCTGATTATTGGGAACATGTATAACGAACTCATAATAAGTTTTCGCTTGATATGCTTAACTTTCTGGAACGAGTATTTTGATGAGCGATCCAGAGAGAAGGGCATCTGGTACAGGACGATGCAGTTCCAACCTTGGAGGTTTTGTTGTTTTGATAAGTACAAAACAAATCAATCAGAACTAATTACACCTTTTAGGCTTAGTTTTGGACACATTCCAACTAACTTTGTTTTTTTTTATTTAAAATGAAATCACATTTACTCCACATATGGAGCAATTGGGAGACCAATTGCTCCATATGTGGAGTAAATGAAGATGTATACCACCGTCCACCATATGTTGCTGAAGTGTGTTCGGAATGAATCGTTTAGGTTAGGTGTATGTAATATTTTTGATTCTTATTTTTTAAATATGTTTGATTGTGTTACGTTTCTTTCGTTTCCTGCGTAAGATCAAGTTAAGTTAAAAAAGTAATAAACCAGTTAAAGAATATTTTAAAATAAGAGTATTTTTTATATAGGTATTTCTTGTTTTTTATTAAGGTTATAAAACATACCTGCTATATGCTTCAAGATGATTATTTTTATATAAATGAATTAATGAAAATGCCACATTAATCGGAAAAGCCTAAATGTTAGAAAATAAGTTTATTTTGCACCGTTTTCAACATAGGTTTTCAATGAAGCAAAGGTTAACAAAATTATCCTTGTTATGACTATTTCACTGACTAGGTAGGTACGATGAATATTTAACAAACATCCGTTATCAAACGAATGTATGTAATTTTATTTATCTTCCTTTTTAATTATGTTTTCATTGAGCTATCTCTTTAAGCAAATACCTTCTTAAATAGTTCTCTAAAACGTATAGAAGCAAATTATATAAATCGTGTTTTCGAAAGTTACCATATTTGTAAACAAAAGAAAAATTACAGTTCTTGCAATTCACGAAGTCGAGCGGGATTTACTTGTGGTAAGCACGTATCTGTATATTTGTAACAGTGTGCGTGAGATAGAAAGCGGGTACGGTTAGCATAAAAAAAATGAAAAAAAAATCCTATAATTTATTGTACAATATTTTTTGTTGCAAATAATAAAAATAATAAAATCACAAAATTACTGTCTAGGTTAATTTAATTCGATAATCAATCATCTTCGTTTAAACTATCACTATTACTTTCAAACTCATCAGTACCGCTGTCACTTGATTCACCTACATTAATAACAAATTCAAAGTCAGAATCAAAGTACTTCATGTATTCTTTTTCAATTTTTTCTACATGATTGCAGGTATTGAGCCAAGTGTTGCTGTCAATGCTGTTCAAGCCCTCAAAAATTAAATTTTGTACTTCAGTCATGTTTTGTGCTATGTTTTTAGAGGCAATGCGATTTTTTAAAATACCCCAGATATTTTCTATCGCGTTTAACTCGGGATGATAGGGAGGCAATCGCAATATTTCGCAACCCTTGCTTTTTATTATCTCGTCAATTTTATACGTTACAAAACGCTCTTTATTTTTTTTAATTAAATCATACAGTTCTATATTGCGCGACCGTTCATCAAACGGAATATTGTTTTCCATCAGCCACTTTTTCATGTCACTCTTACAAGAATTTGATGTAGGTATTTTACTGCTTCGGGTGTTGTGATAAGATGCGTTATCCATCACAATAACTGACTTTTCTGGAATATTTGGCAGAAGCTTTTCATTAAGCCACTTGACATAATTGTCAAAATTCATGTTGGAGTGATAATCTCCAGTTGTGGATGCCGCTTTGTATACTAAAGAAGCATCTTTAATAAAACCACTACTGTTGCCTGCATGTACTATAATGAAACGGCTGCCCGTACTCAACTTCTTTGAAAAAGACGTGTCTTTTTTTGTTGGATCTTTGCTTTTTAGACACCAGGTGTTTTGTCGTACATGAGAAGTAAGCACATACGTTTCATCGGTATATACGATATGACGGCCTTCTGAACGATATTGATTAATTTTTTTCAAAAAATTAAAACGCCATAATTGTATTTCGTGCCTTTCTTGTAATGATTTGCGGTTGTTATCAATTTTTTTCCATTTGTAGCCCATTTCTATGAGCAAAGAGCGTAAAGTGCTCAAACATCCGTCAAAACCAATTTTTTCTCTCAAAACTGACTGAAGTTTTGCTAAAGTTGGTACTTGTTTGTGTGAAATGTGAAAATTTTGTATAGTAGTTCGAATTACTTCTCTATGCATATTGTCCAACATGAATTTGCTGTCTCTCTTACGTCGTTTTTTCATGGGTGAAGTGAACTTGGAGGAAGGTGACGGCAACTCCTTTTCTTCTTTCAATATTCTAGTTACAGTGCGCTCAGAGACGCCAGTTGCTTCCGCAGTACGTTTAAGTACATTAGCCAAAGGACTTAAATCACATTTGTCACTGTTATTCACTTTCATAAAATTATATTCTTCTTGAAGAAAGTGAAAGACTTTAGCGATAATTGCTCGTCCCTACAAATAATAAAACATACGATTAAATATCCAAAACACTTATAAAATTATTGCATGCCAAAAAACCTTTTCTTGAAAAATGGCTTCTACTGTCTATTATTTCTGACAGATCAAAATATAAATTAACTATTTCAAAATTCATCAAAAAACGATTCAAAATAAAAAATGCCTTACCTCGCTATGAACAACTTTGCGTTTTGACATGCTGACAGTACTTCGTGGTAATAAGCGTCGTGGAAACAACAAGCACAAGTGACCGTGGCGACGGCTCGGTCGCAACTGACCGCTCCGTCAGACACGCACACTACAGCAATGTACATATACACGTTCAACCACGAGTAAAGCTCACTCGACTTCGTGAATTGCAAAAACTATAGCAAGTTCTTAATTTTGACAACAGCAATTTTAATAGGAGGGAAACTATGAAATATGTAGAGGTACAAAATGTTATTGCAGTCGCGTTATGAATTTATGCGTACCTATAAACAAATTTTTTGCGTGATCGCATGCGGGATAAGGAATAAGTAAATGTTACTTAATAAACATACCACTCTACTAAACAGCCTCTACGTAAAACTTTCCCAACACAATAGGTATTAGGTAGTTAAACTGTAATTAAAACTTTAAATCACCGCAAATATTATGTTTCATGGCCAAGTGCGAGTCAGACTCGCACGCTGAGGGTTCCGTACTCGGTTATTTTTTCCAACATTTTGCTCGATAACTCAAAAACTATTATACATAAAAATAAATAAAAATCTGTTTTAGAAAATACAGACAAAGCCCATTCATATGATACCTCACTTGGTATAGTTATCTTACTTTGAAAATTGAAACGATTTTTTTTTCTGTGATGTAAAGACAAATTCACGGTTTTCGGATTTATTCCTGTACTTGTGCTATAAGACCTACCTACCTGCCAAATTTCATAATTCTAGGTCAACGGGACGTACCCTATAGGTTTTATTTATACCCTTGAAGGCACGACGAACGGACGGACGGACGCACGGACAGACAGACAGACAGACAAAAAAGTGATCCTATAAGGGTTCCGTTTTTCCTTTTGAGGTACGGAACCCTAAAAACGACATAATGTAACCGACCATCATTCATTCCGGCTCTAATGAAATTCATCATCATGATGATCAGGCCGATTCACTACTAGCACGGCTCCTCTCAGAATGACATGGGTTTGGCCATACTCCATCCACTTCGTTAGCCAAGTGCGGATTGGATGACTTCACACTCCTTTGAGAAAATTATGGAGAACTCTTATAGGCATGCAGGTTTCGATGTTTTCCTTCACCGCTAAAGCAAGTGATATTTAATTATTTCTTAAATCTCTTCTTCCGTCTTACAGTTCTATATAAGTCCTTAAGTATGCAGGGTTACCTTGGAAGAGATCACTGACCTGATAAGGTTGCCTTTTGTTTTAAGAGCACTTTTATTCTTTGTTATATTGAATTCCGCAATAAAGATGCTTAAATAAATAAATAAAATACTTAACTCCGAAGAGTTAAAGATTCGTGCCCGGGATGGAACCCTCGACCCCCCAGCTATCACGGCTCTGTAATGGCAATGAAATTGAAAATGGTTTTGTAACAGTAAACGATGACCATAGACTTTAACCAGAACGAGACAAGGACGCTGTCTAGAACCAGCTTCCTAAAATATGTTTTGAAGAATCACATGAATCTAGAAACCTGTATATGAATATACCTACCTACCTGTTGTACAATATTTTTTGCAAGATTCAAGTTCGATGTCCTTATGTAGTAGGTATGTAGTTATATCTACCTAATAGGACTGCAATTTAATTTTGTTTGACATCCCACTCAATACTCAAAAAAAAAATCGGAAATCCCCAATTTTTTTAATGTAACATCCTTTAGGTCAATTTTTTCGTATAAAATATAGCCCATGCCACCCAGACCTTTAAAACGAATCAATTGACACCTTATTTATCAAAATCGGTCCAGTAGTTTAGGTGTTACGGTGGAACACACCGAATCTTTAGACAAACATACATACATACATTACTCTTTTGGCTTTGCCGTAATGGGCTAAACAGCTTTGAGTTTGATTTCTGTAAGACATGAGGCAGATAGAGTGTAATACTTCCCAAGTCCAGGGTTCTACTCGGAATTTCTAAGGATGTATAGAATTCTAAACGTAGGTAGCTATAATAGGACCAAGGAGGACTTTCAAGAGATATCCACTACAGACTATAAATGGGCTTTGGAAATGGGAAGAAATTAATTTGGTGTGGTTGGCTCAAGTATAGAGGGATATCTACAAGAAAACTGCGACACCTTCTTGGGCAATAGGTAAGTACTAAGGTATATAAATTCATCCCTACTGTTCAGCACAAGTTGTGCTTATTTAGCACTAGATGATGTCTGCGTCATCTTAGGTACCTACCTACGAAATTTTTAAAATCCCGTGCGAACTTTTTGATTTTCCGAAATATAAAATTAGCCTCTATTCTTCTTTATGTTTGTAACTATGTCTATATCTATACAAAAATTAGGTCAATCCGTTGCTCCGTCGCGGCGTGATGGAAGGACAAAGCAACAAACAAACACACTTTCACATTTGTAATATGGGCAGTTATGACTGCATTGCATTGAACAAAACCAGTATTGGATATCAGAAATTATACCCACATATGTATCAATATAGATATACAAGATCAGCTTTAATTCCAATAAAATCAACATAAATAAAAAGACTCAAAGCGTACAATTTTGATCCGAAACAGGTATCGAAGAATAAATTCTAAAAAACTAGGTAGGTAAATCTTATACCTTATTTAGCCGCCTATTGCATGTAAATAAGCCTCGACGAATCCTTAGGAAGCGAATACCCAGAATCAGGGATTATTAGGAACATTTTGGTGTCTCCGGGTATAGGAAGACGGGGTGGTGGGGAGGGGAGAGGTTTGTTATGGCGGCAGGAAGCGGCCGGTGGCACGTGTAAGAGCGGCCTTGAGACGGCAGGTCGTCGAACGCGGCGCGCCTGCCGGCAGACGAAGCCGTCGGCCCGCGCCGCCCGCCGACCGCCGCCGCCCGGCTGCGACGCCCAAGGGACGACACAGACACCATAGCCTCCGTCCCAAAACTCTATCCGCACTTGTTACAGTCCACACGCCCGTTACAGCCTGAGAGACCAAACGAACATTTCCACTGGATTGAATACTTATATAAAAAACCGGCCAAGTGCGAGTCAGACTCGCGCACCGAGGGTTCCGTACTCGGGTATTTTTCCAACATTTTGCACGATAAATCAAAATCTGTTTTAGAATGTACAGGTAAAGCTCTTTTATATGAGACCCCGCTTACTTTGAAAATTGAAACACATTTTTTTTAATGATGTAATCACAAATTCGCGGTTTTCGAATTTATTCCCTTAGGTACTTGTGCTATAAGACCTACCTACCTGCCAAATTTCATGATTCTAGGTCAATGGGAAGTAGGTACGGATAGACAGACGGATGGACGGACGGACGGACGGATGGAAATATGTATTGACCTGTTAAGTAGTAATATTTTGTGGCTGCCAAAAAGATACCAACTAAAAAAAAGCTGATGATCTTCAAACGTCTAAACAGATTTTCCTGAATCTTTACGAATACCACCATAAAGATTTATTTATCACCTCTGTGTGCGAGTCCGACTCGCAGTTGATCGATTTTTTAACAGGGCTCTCTCCGTCACTCGTTTCATACAATCGTAGTTCCAATTTCATTTGAATATTAAGCAACTAAAGTCCATGAAATTTTGCAGACATATTCTAGAAACTAATATCTATGTCTGTGGTTTTCTAGATTTCTGTTAAAATATTCGGTTTCAAAGTTACGCGGTCTTAAAAATTTTCATACAAATCTTTGAGCCCCAGTAATTTTAAAACTACATATTTTTAGAAAAATCTAAAACACCGCAGACACAGATATTAGTTTCAAAAATATGTCTGCAAAATTTAATGAACTTTGGTTGCTTGATATTCAAATGAAATTGGAACTACAATTGTATGAAACGAGTGACGGAGAGAGCCCTGTTAATGAAAGCTTGCAACCCGGAGACTGACATATTTTCATTTGACATCCCAGATACTCAGAGAGCTCCCACGGAAATTTGAAAAACCTAAATCCACACGGATGAAGTGGTGGGCATCATAAAGTTCTTACTCATTTGTTACTCATACATACTATTTTCTTTTTTCAATCCCTCTGAAAATATGTTGAGGTCGTCTCCGAGACTACTTCAATCCTGCCGCAATTCCAACCGACGCGCCTCGCACCTTTATCGATCCCACTCGAAGCTCAAATATCCAGATACCTCCGAGATAATTATAATGTTATCAGATTTCACGGACTCGTTTATTTGCACTCTGTCAAAGGTCAACTGGTCATTCGTTTATTTATATCATTTACCCAAATTCTTACATCAAAAATACAGGTCCTATTTAAATAATGTCGAATGTTCTACACGAGGAGTCTCATAAACAAAACATCGGGGTCCTCGCAACAATGCACTATTCATCATGACGTCACCGCGAACAAATTCTTTGCGATTTATGATGGGTACACTTGTTTCTGATTTTGCACACTGCAATGGACATAGGTACGCTGGAAGAGGTGTGCCATACAAATTGACAGTTTTTTTTGTGCTGATTTGTAGCGCCTCAGGAATCTACCTACCAGGAATTAAAATTGCTTAATTTTATCAAACAGTCTTCGTATTGAAACTAGGTTCAGGTTGACATATTATGTCTCATCACTAACATTTACTTCTGAGTTCGCTCACATGACGCTCCCTGCTGTTATCATCGCCAAAGTGGCGAAAATCAAGTTGCTTCGTAAACAGATAGGGAATCGGAGGTCCAGAAGGTAAGTATACCTGATTTTAAGAGGTCAGTGGATTGTTCGTCTGATTATTATTTTATAAAAAAAAAAGATTCCGACCAATTGAGAACCTCCTCCTTTTTTGGAAGTCGGTTAAAAAATGATAGACCAAGTAATTTTTAGATTAACAGAGAAGAAACTTCAAACTAAAAATATACACGTAGGTTTTTTCAAAACTTGTTAGTACTAAATCCAAAAAAAAATACTATTTAAATGGAAAACTGTACGTTTTTTCTCGTTTTTATTCATTCATACTCCGCCGCCTCTATAAATTCATTAATTTGGCTAAAACTTCTTTCAAAGCAGTAAGAAGAATCGTACGGAAGGTCCAAAAACAATCGCCTGTATTCATCAATTGCCTCATCAGAAGTCTTTTCTACCACGAAGATTTTTTTTCGGCATGCAAGATTTACCATTTTCTTCCAAGGACCATTTTTAATAGTGAAACAATAAAAATAATAACATGGGGCCTTAGACTGTGTCCTTAAGCTATAGACTGTGAGTTTTGGACGCATGTGTAGTTATAGCTAAAAAGTGTTTAGCTATATAGAGCTAGTTCTAGCTACCGTATCGCGTATGCTTCACGCGCAGCCATTGACTTATTATATTAAATTATAATGAAGTAAAGTTCCACATTGACGTAGAAAAAATACTAAAAAAAGTAATGGATGAATAGATGGCCCAAGGTTTTTCCTTTGTTTCTTTTCCTTTCTCTTTCTCTTTGTTATAAATGGAGGAAAAATAATGAGTTAGCTAATTAATTCATGGACTAAAATTTTCGGAACGACCTAGTGTTTTATTATTAACTATGTGTACCTATGTAGGTACAACTCACTACGTAGACGAGGTATCGACCGTGTGTCTGGGTGCTTGGACGGAGACTTGTTATTATCAGGCTGATAAAGGATGAGAGAGGGCTGAGGCAGGCCTACGAAGGGGCGGGGAAAATAGGTCGCGAGGCCATCGGCCGGGAGCGGCCCCAGCGCAAGCCGCAACTGACTGCCAAGAAGCGAGTGCCGTCAAACCGCTTTGCTACCCTTATCGCAGCCTGCGCCAATTCGACGCTACACTCGTCAGTTCTCAGCCTTGCTTATTCTTACAAATAACTTAGATTCAGGATTGTTCTCATAATATGTATAATTGTATAATCATTAGTAATTCTTAATCAAAGACTAATACTAACACCCGTATTCACAAACGTTACTAAGAGATCTCATTGTGAATACGGCCGTTAATAACTTTGATAAGAACCAAAGAACCAAATCTGCACTTCACTCGTTAATCCTCAACCTTACTTATTCTTACAAACAATTTACAAATTGCTCCTCTAGAACTGGTGATTCTTAATCTAAGACAAATAATAACTTTGATGGGAACAAAAGAACCAACTTCACGCTACTCTCAGCTTTAGGTACGTCTTGTAACTTATTATTTTGCAAAAAAAAAAAATGAGAACAAAAAGAAAGTAACAACTTGTTTCTTAAAAAAAATATTTTTTGAGTGTGGGTTTTAATTGGAATTTGGAAACGGTATTTTTTTATTATGTGGATAGTGGATACGTACATTTTCCAAAAATACCGTGAAATTGTTTTTTCTTTAATAAAACAATTTATTTTAAAAACTACTATAATTTAAGTAATTTGATTTTTTTGTTTTTGTCGCGGCCAACTTGATACTACACTGCACTTGCTGAGTAGACTCGGCACTTTGAATCGGCAGACAAAAAATAAATGTCATTTTGTATGGTACCTACACACCCATGGATGCAATAAATAATATACTTATTATTTAGCGTAGGTACATGTAGAATAAGGACCTATGTCCATACTTGTGGTTCTAATACAAAAAACTGTATGACACACAATGATATAGCTTAGGTACATCCATGGACGCACACTAGGTAAACTGCAACGCGTGACGCTCATGCTTCGACTGCAGAATAATATGCACGAACCAGAAGCTAACCAATTTAGACGGGATTTTTGTAAACACGTACGAGTATTAGGTACAAAACTAAATTCGTACAAAAAATTGTATGACACACAATGATATAGCTTAGGTACATCCATGGACGCACACTAGGTAAACTGCAACGCGTGACGCTCATGCTTCGACTGCAGAATAATATGCACGAACCAGAAGCTAACCAATTTAGACGGGATTTTTGTAAACACGTACGCGTACGAGTATTACAAAACTAAATTCGTGCGAAAGAAATCGGAGGCATCAGCTAGTCTGCTTTATATAATTCTTGTAGATTGTAGAATTTGATTTGTCATGATAAAAACAAAAACATAGCTATATTACAAGAGACAACTGATAAAATATGCTATTTTGCGATAGCGACTATCTTTTTACCGCAAGAGACATTCTTGATAAAATAGATTAGACAGATTTTTTATAATTTCTTTTTATTTTAAACTGGCTGATTGGTGCGCATGGATTTAAGTTTTAAAAAGCCTTTGCTCAATTTTTGAATAAAAAATAGCTTATGTCCGTCTCCAAAATGCAAGCTTTCTCTGTACCTACCTACCTACCTTCGTCAAAATTGGTTAAATGGATGAGCCATGAAAAGGTAATAAACGGACAGCCATACTTTCGCATTCATGGTATTAAATTAGTTTGGACGTTTACTAAAAATTTGTTTTTATTTGTTAGTTCCATTACGTGCCTTTTTTACGCCTGATGTATGAAGTTTGCATCTTAGGTTTATAGCCTATAGGTGCTAGGTGCACTAACTCAACATAACTCAACACCCTGCTAAACATTAAAACAGTGTAGGTAGAGATCATCATCTTAATAAAATGAATTGAGAAGTCCAATAAAAATAATTAAGTTAAATTAGCTCGTGTCATCGCGAAGAGCGGGCATATTCATTTATCAGTTTAGCTCTAAATACTTACTTATATAAGTTGGTTTCGTAAGTTTTAGAAACTTTAGGCGTTTTGTAAAACTTAAGAAACAAACACAGCCCGTTTTCTTTGCGTAAGAATCTAGCTTGATCATGTCTATGTCTGGATATAAATGAAAGATACAATGATAGCTGATACACCGGGTCAACATGATTATAGGGTATTTTTTATCCCGAAAAAAAATTAGGGATTCTTCGCGATATGGGATCAAATTTTTTACCGATTTTACTCCATAATTTCGTTAAATTTGAACCGATTTTCACAATTCTTTTTTCTTTACAAAGATTGTACTGTACACAGTGTACACATTGGTGCCATGTAAGTTTGGTGAAGATTTATTTGATAAATAGTTGCGGAGATGGAATTCCTCAACGGGTAACAGCAAATCGATCGCGATCAGTTTAGTAGCTTAGTAAAAAGTTAGACTCTTAACCATAATTATACATAACATATATAACACAATACATTTTAAACAGGTTTGATTTCGGTAAAAAAAAAAAAAATATGTGTGTCCATAAGCGACAGTCAATTAACTAAGTATCATCGTCTGACCCGACTGCAAATCTGCCACCGTATTCTAAAATAATATTCTACAAAATTTCCCCACAGACCAGATAGGTGTCTAGCCTAGATTTTCATACAACTATAACCGTGGCCTACTAGAAATTGTTTGAGGTATCTTCACCTGTTCGTCGGAAAATATTTAATAAACTGGTTTATATGATGATCGAATATCAAGGTGTAGTGGTAACGTTGGTGGATAGTAGGACGTACACGAATGGCTTGCACCGCGCCGCCGCACGCGCCCGAAATAACCTGCGAAACACGACGAAAACAATTGAGACCGCGCTTGCGCCCTCACGCACGCGCAAAAATGACAGGGAAATATGCACAGACGAAGTGCTAGCTCACCATCTGACGCTAGTGAAAGTGCCACTTATGTTGTTATCTACAGGTTCCGAACGATCCAGTTTGACAAGTAACTCACGCTGTCATACCCGAATGATTGCAGCGGTGCATTCTTGTTGCATGCCAACACCAACCTGACAACTTTTCTCTACCACCGCTCATTGTGGGTAGGCAATCTGCATACGCAAATGTAGAGTTTGTGCTATTAAGGCTACTTTAATATTTGTTTACAACTTCTTATTTATATTCTCAAGCGTCGCCGTGAGCTATTAATGTATCTTACAAGCTGTTGAACGCAAGGTATTTTAGTATGACTAGGTATCTACCGATAGTTTTCGCTGGTGGACAATTTCAATAAACTTGAAATCAAAGAATTGAACATGCTATATTGACTTTTTGCCATACATTACAAATATGTAGATTTTATTGGTCCATATAGTCTGGCCATGTGAACCAAATAATTGCCCTGCCTGAACCCGCCCAAATCCTGGACCAAACCCTAAGTCAGCCCCGGAATTTTTTATTTATTCACTAGCCCTGGCTCTCTTACCTAGAAAATACTACAAAATTTATATGGGAACGATCACTTCTAGATAATAAGTACTAGCAGTCTAACATATCCCGTCCTTTTCCTCCCAAAGCTCTTCTTAAAAAGCTTCTTAAAAGCTTTTGCAGATGCAGAGAGTTAACAGTACAGCTAGCTATCTTAAGTATCAGTAGGATTGGAAGATGTGAGTTGTGAACTTTAATAATATTCTGGAAAGCCGAGAAATTCACTTTCCATTAAATTAAAAAAAATTAACAAAACGGACTTCCAAGTTACATTTTCGTTCCGTTTGCCGTGGTCCGGGGCCTTAGTTAATAGTCTTAGTGGTAAAAAAAACGCTGGTAATAGGCGGTTAATAGTCTCATCTGGTGGTAGAAAGGCTGGTTAATTTTTTGTGCAAAGGATCCAGCTGTCCAGCTGGCTGGTTGTCCAGCGCGGAAATACAGCCAGTATTCTTGGCACCATTCCACGTAAGTATAATTTGTACATTAAATAGATACCCGCTGACCACTTTTACTCCGTCTCATACAATATTGTTGACATTACAACAATAATCCTAATGTTTACTGGTCTATCTAAGGCCTCATTTTCACGAGTGCTTTTTTAACGTCCGCGTCCGTTAAAAAAGCGTCCAAATAGTGTATAAACAAATGTATTCCCAATTCTTCCGTCACTTTAGTTTTATGTTGTTTCTGTTATTTTATTTCTCTTTTGTTTCTGTTATTTTATTGTTTGTTATTTCTGTAATTTTAATTTTGTAAACATTTTTTAAAAATAAGGTAATATGCGAATAATAAATCAATGAAAGTAATATTAAAAATACTATGGTAGGGACCCCTTCGATTTTTTGAATATTTGCGCGATCAAATAAAAAGAACGATATAAATCCTGTAAAAACAAGATTCAGTGTACACTTGCGGAAATGTAAGAAAAATCTAAAATACAGATCTATCATGCATTATGCATAACAAACAGCTCACAAAACACCTGCTTGTGTGACTTTACTGCATATTTTCCAGACACTGGACAAAAAATATAGAACTCGATTCATGGTAGACATAGCTAAATGCTTCTTTGTAAAACTATTTTTTAACTCGTCTTAAAAATTATACATAATCAATTATATTATTTTAAATAGGTACGAGACATTGTTACTATGATATAAGAAAGCTCAGAGTCAATCAACGGGCGATGGGGAGAGCTTTTCTTTGAGATTCATTACGTGATCAAATTAGAAATGGGATCCGTAACCAGAGTAACCGACATAGCGCAACGGGTTGCGAAGCTGAAATGGCATTGGGCAGTGCACATGGTTTTAAAAATCGATAGACTGTGGGATGCCAAGGGGCTAGAATGGTGACCTCTCACCGAAAAGTGCAGCGTTGGGAGACCCCTCACTAGGTAGACATACGACATCAAACGAGTCGCAGGGAGCATCTGGACGTGCGGAAGTCTCTACAAGACCTATGCCCATCAGTGGTTGTCTATCAGTGGATAATGATGATGATGATTATTATTATTATTTTTAACCTCGACCCAAAAAGAGGGGTGTTATAAGTTTGACGTATGTAGGTATCTGTGTATCTGTCTGTGGCATCGTAGCTCCTAAACTAATAAACCTATTTTAATTTAGTTTTTTTGTTTGCAAGGTGACTTGATCGAGAGTGTTCTCAGCTATAATTCAGGAAATTTGGTCCAGCCATTTGAAAGTTATCAGCTCTTTTCTAGTTATTACTGTAAAGTGTAACCTTCACTTGTCGAGGATGTTATAAATTTTTAATTTACACTTGTAACACTAAAACCTGACTGCGGTCGTCTTAATAAACACTAAAATATTATAGTAAAATTGTTTTTCTCTCGGTTGGTATATTTTAATGTTGTAGTACATTTATATTTATGAACTCCGAATTTTCTCCTCTTTCATTTGACACCCCACTCGATACAATAGCAAAGAAAAAATTTGGAGACCTCCACTTTTTTTCATGTAATATCCGTTAGGTCATTTTTTTATATAAAATATAGCCTATATCACCCGGATCTTTCCGACGAATTGATTGACACCTCATTCATCAATATCGGTCCAGTAGTTTAGGCGCTACGGTGGAACACACAGAATCTGGATACAAACATACACATACTACATATGTACATACATACATAGACTGCTAAAATCATAACCCTTCCTTTTGGCTTTACCGCAGTCGTTTAAAAACACATATCTCTTGGTAGGTGCAGGTTAATGTAAATAACACATCTGTAATTCCTTACATAATTATAACATAACGGTATTAGTACACGAAGGATACCGGAACTGTCTGCGAGTAACATATTAAATCCGAGACATGTTCCCGCTGCAGAGCAACGTCTACAAGGCAATTATAATTTTATCCATATTAATTTATAGCCCTTGCGAGTACCGAACATACAACAATGTTGTCGTACTCGAAGGGTATTTTGTTAGGCGCGCGTCTGATGGAAATAACCGTGGTTATTCTTAAAGACTCGCCCCCTGTTACGACGCTTTGCTTGCTTACCAACGGCGTTGGTATTTGGGAAAAATACTCTGTACGTACTTAGGTAAATATAGAACGTGACAGAACTAGTTAATTCGCGTAATTATGTAAGTCGATATAGGTATTTATAGTAGACACTTGCACCGGCCCTACGTATACATAATTTATACAAACAAATTGAAAATAATAATTGAATGAAAAATCTTCTTACAGTAGGTTCCTACTATCAATTTTCGGATTTTTTATAGAGTGAAATTATCCATTGTTATTATATACTAGCTGATGCCCGCAGCTTCGCCCGCGTGGATTGGTCAGATCCCCTGCAGCATCAGGATTGAGGAGTTGGAATGCAAATTTTTTATGAAACAATGTCGCAAAGTTCCTCTATCGATTAAAAAAGAAATGACGCAAATCGGTTCAGAAATCTCGGAGATTTCGGTGTACATAGGTCGAAAAACACAACTCCCTTTTTGAAAGTCGGTTAAAAAAGTAGCCTATGTTACTCCCTGGTCAATCCTCTACTTGTCTGTGAAAGTCCCGTCAAAATCGGTTCAGCCGTTCCGAAGATTAGCCTTTTCAAACAGACAGACAGACAGACAGACAGACAGACAGACAGACAGACAGACAAAAATTTAAAAAACGTGTGATTCAGTTATGGTATCGTTTAAATAACGTTTATATAACGACAACTATAACGACAACATACATATACAATAACGACACTCCAATTTTATTTATTAGTATAGATAGGAAATAATATGTCCTCATCAATAATAAACAGATCCAAAAAAACCGGCCAAGTGCGAGTCAGACGCTTCCTTCATTATAATCCTATATACTGTAATGCTAGATGTAAGTGTTGAAAAAAAAACTTTTAAAGTTCGATGTAATATATTTTATGGCGCGTACCTACTGTACAAGGGCGTGAATGACGTAACATCTTATACCACGTCCACATTTTACCACCTCTTCCATAGTGTACCGAGTTACCAAATTCAACGTCTATCAAATACCTAGGCTTCCGATTCCGATAGGTATTCGATTTCCAGCGTTTGCTGAATAGCAAAAAGTTCTAGAAAATAGACCTACCTACTTATTTATACGTTATTTACGAGTTGCTATAGATTTAATATGTATAGATAGTTACATTATTTCTATTTACTTGAATTATTATCAGTTTGCGAGTTAAAGTAGGTACAAAGTACCTAGTTCCTGATATAATTGTAGGTATAATCAACGAATGAAATGCGAACTGCAATCGAAAGCCTTGGCAATCTATACTAATAAATAAAATTGGAGTGTCTGTCTGTAATTTCGAAATAACTACCTCATATTAAGCTCATATGGTTATTTGAACGATACCATAACTGAATCACACGTTTTTAAAATTTTTGTCTGTCTGTCTGTCTGTCTGTCGGTCTGTCTGTTTGAAAAGGCTAATCTTTGGAACGGCTGAACTGATTTTGACGGGAATTTCACAGGCAAGTAGAGGATGGACCAGGGCGTAACATAGGCTACTTTTTTAACCGACTTTCAAAAAGGGAGTTGTGTTTTTCTACCTATGTACACCGAAATCTCCGAGATTTCTGAACCGATTTGCGTCATTTCTTTTTTAATCGATAGAGGAACTTTGCGACATTATTTCATAAAAAATTTGGAGTCCAACTCCTCAATCCTGATGCTGCAGGGGATCTGACCAATCCACGCGGGCGAAGCTGCGGGCATCAGCTAGTACAAAATAAGAGGCACTGGGCAGAGATACCTATCTATCATACAGTAGGAATAACAACTCAAATCGAAAGCGAAGTGTTACTACATATTAGGGGTTAAAGTATGAAATTGCCGATTTGTACTGAAAAATAAAAAATCGTCTTTGTTTAATTTAACATATTTATTTAATCAAAATAATTACCATTATTATAACGCCGCCGTCGCCGTAGTTACTTACGACTAGAAAATATTTGAGCATCTATGGCCAATCCTATCAGAACCACGCGATAAACCTAAATAGGTATGAACACAAGTTATCACCATTTATAATTTTTATGATAGTGTTTTCCCCACACTTCAAGGAAATTTCTAAATTACTTTAAATACATATCAAAAATTGCGGAACCGGCAGGATTCAAACCTGAATCTGCCTAGAAATCACGCCCGGAACGCCTCACCACTAGACCACACGGTTCATTTGCTGCCAGTGCTTTTTTCACCATACCATACGTTACTACGGTAGGACACTCTTCATTGATTGATTCATCCACATGCATTCATTTTTAGGATTACGTACCCAAAGGGCAAAATGTAGCCCTGTTAATTTCACTCTGCTGTCTGTCCGTTTGTTCGCATGTTACGAGTATCTAGGGCGTAGACGAAATTAATTTGACCCGAAATTTCGGTACTTGGTGTAGAACGTTGATCCCAAATCAAACAATTATAATATTTGAAATAATAGTAAAAAACTTCGAGGCTTCCCCTACATTGCCAGGCGTCAAATGTATGATATAAACTAGAAGGACTAGGTTAGGTAGGCTAGGAAACGACAAGGTATCTTTGATTTCACGTCACCCCTAGCTATTTGACAGATGTGGATTCAGGATCAAACCAAGAGTTTCCTCACTAGCAGAAAGGTCAGTTATTTGAAGCATGTTCTCAGTCGTGACGGTACCGTCACCGTTTCCTTCAGACCATAATGACGGGCAAAATTGAGACTCAGGAACATCCGGAGAGTGGAATAGTCACTATGAAAGTAATACTTAAGAAATAGCGGACAAAAACACAAAAACTATAATAATTTTGCCCTCACTGGTGCAGAAAAAAAAGAGAAATGGTAACCCTTAACACAACCGATTGTTTGACGATCTGCCGCACTGTTCCGAGTTACTTCCGAGTATTTATAGCATCGAGTGACCGCGTACATCAGCACCATGCGACGTTAGCAAACAAGCGGTATACACTATATACTACTTATAACCAGGCATAGGTTCATGAACGTACCTACTCGTACTACCACTCTCAACACTCCTTTCTACATTGTCATCGTCGTCGTCGAAATTATGTTCTAAAATCTATTTGCGCCATCAGATAAGTGCGAGTCAGACTCGCGCATCAATGGTTCCGTACTTTCGGAGGATAGTATAATAACTTATTCATTTATTTAATAACAGACTAATTGTAACAACAATTTAATAACAAACTAATTGTATATCAGAAAAATTTAATTTCGTAAGTTTTTACCTAAGATATTCTGCACAATAACGCGACTCTTACCAACTGTGCTGTGAGCAAAATGCTTAATTATTTTTTTAATAAAACCTCATATAATTAAGTTTTTTTCCTACCTTATACTCCATTGATTTGTTTCATTTAATGACTTACCGCCCCACCTTCGCTCGAGTGGAATTTTTAAAATCGAAGAGGGAAGTTTCAAAAATCTTGGAATACAAACTTTTAAATTATTTTTTTATTAAAAATAACGATCAAACGAGCAGGCGGATCATTTGATATTAAGTGATTTCCGCCGCCCATGAACATTTGCAGCACCAGAGGAACCGCCGATGCGATGCCGGCCTTTCAGGAATTTGTTGGTCCCACCCTTGAATAACCCCATGTTGGAGTTGATTCCACAGTTTGCATTTACGTGGAAAAAGGATCTGGCAGTGCAAGCATTTCTGGAAGTGGTGAGGGATGTAATTGCGTACGGTGTCTTTGACCAAAAGCTCATTTTCATAAATATGTATAACTAAAACATGGCGGACTTTCAACCACGATTTAACTTCCATGGAAGGTGGAATTTCCAAAAATCAGGAAACACCTATTTCTTTATTATCCATCAAAAGCCTACTGATTTTCATGGATATAGGTAAATTTAAAAATGACGGACTACCATAAATCTTTCACCTTATTTAACCCCCATTAGGTGGAATGGGTTATGTCACAAAAGGAACCTACAGTCAAAATTGCAAGTTTCTAACGCCATCCAACAGCTTTGGCTGTGCGTTGATAGATCAGTCAGTTAGTCAGGATAAATTTTCTTATAATAATTATGTTATGATTTCTAGGGGCATGTAGCGTGAACTTTTGATTACGTAAGTACTCGTAGTTACCAGATTCTTATTCATCCATTCTTCCTTAGTATCAACATATGGTGATTTCAAAAGGAAACTTAAGAAGTCAATCGGAAAAAAGATAATCTGCATGTTCCACCCCTTAGATGTACACCTAGTATAACCTGCACAGTTGTATACCTAGATAGAAAATTCCTTAGATTATTACGGATTTTTCTGTACCCTCGCCATTTACCTGTTATGGTATTAATTAGAACATGACGCAAGGCCGCCACTGCCTACGCTGTACCTTCCTAATTACACTCTGTCTAGACAGACGTCGTCGCAGCGTCCCGCCTGGCTCCACCTCCCCTCTGACCACCCCATATCATTTGATAAACGGATTGCCACGTGCAACGTGTAAGGGGTTGATTTCAAGTTTATCTACCCCGCCAGTAGGTGCCCGACGCTTTCTAACACGAGATTCCTTCTCTTCGCTATATATTTTGCAAGTCACCTCATTTGTTTTCAGTTTAGCAAGCTGTAACACTAGAAGTAATAATTAGTAAAACAATGGTACAGTTGTGGTACAGTATATCTATATCCCTTTCCTTTGCTTTAGTAATAATCAGTTGGGTAGAAAATAATAGATATATCTATTATAGTCGTATCTCATGTTTTCTTCCTTGGTTACGTTCTGGGCATTATTTTAAGAAATTCTCATTTTTAAAGAAAAAGTTGATTAGGAAAGTATGTCAATTGCGATACTTGTGATACGACAGACGGTGTTATTTCTACATAGGCAGTAGGTATTAGTATTTCTTCAGTTGTATCGGTTACATTTCATTAAGTAATTTAGATTGTAATTTAGGCTACGATGGGGCTGCCGTGTCTGTGTGTACTAAACTCCCATAAAAATTAAGATATCAAAAAGAGGTATAAGTATAATAGGTATCCTTGACTGCGAAAGGTGTTAAAATGAAAGTAACGTAAAGCCATTTCTGAAATATATTAAAATTATATAATATATGTATTATATATATTAAAATCTGATCTATCTTGTATTGGTAGAGATCTAATAAACTTATAATAAATAAACTTGTAATAAATAAATCATATATGTACATCTATAAACTTAAGTAAGTATATAATAAATGATGCCTGCGACTCCGACCGCGTGGATATAGATTTTTTCTAAAAATCTTTGATTTCCCTCACTTATGTCACTTTTTAGGTCTACATCCACGTAGAAAATCAAATTGATTAGTCACCATTGCTCCGTTGCGACGTGATTGAAGGACAAACCAACATACAATTACACTTTCGCAATTATAATAATATTAAAAATAGGGATTGTTGATTCAAGTTCAAAGATCAAAGATTTGTCTACAGCTCTGATTGCGAATAAAATTAAACAGGGAACGAAATGGGGGCGACTCGAACGCCAACTCGTCCGTCTCATCGTGAGGGATGATGGGCGGTAGCCTGAACCGGCGATGGTCAGGCAGGTGAGCAGCACCGCTCGCGAGCTTGCCACGTGGCCAGGTATTGCCAGCTGGAGAAGCTATTTCGGTGATCGGTGGTAGGCCCCGGCAGACCGACACCAGACGTCGGCGCCGCCCCCGCGCCCCTCCTATCTCTAAAAATAGCCGCACTGTGCATTCTTGGGCGAACGATGTCGAATTTTTGTCGAGTACGCGCGTCCACATGCCGTTTGTTTTGGCCCAAGAGACCGGCCGCAACCTTCGACCGCGGCTGTAGCTACTGTGATCTCATTTAACGTCCGGTTCACGTGAATCTTGTTTTCGCCGATGTTGCAAAACGTGTCATTCTACATAGATCGAAGCTGAAATGTATTCGCGCCATGCAGCATCCATTAGATACAAATCTAGATGACTCAACAGTTAACATGAATTAAAAGAAGAATCTTATCAGCTTCTCTTTATAAAACTGATTCAAAACAAACAAAATCAAAACACCTGTTTATCATAATTTAAAATTATAGCATTGTTGAATTTATATGTATTTAGATTTTAGATTAGATCCTGTGATCTGGGTAAATTATTGTTTACTAGCCGATGCCCGCGACATCGTCCGCGTGGATTTAGGTTTTTCGAAATCCCGTGGGAACTCTTTGATTTTCCGGGATAAAAAGTAGCCTATGTGCTAATCCAGGATATTATCTATCTCCATTCCATAGCCAAATCCGTCTAGTAGTTTTTGCGTGAAGGAGTAACAAACACACACACACACACACATACACACAACCTTTCGCCTTTATAATATTAGTGTGATTATTATCCTAATGTTTTTTTCCTTCGAGGGCGGAAAGAGTCCTTCCGGATTTCTGCCTACTGGTAGAATGTGTCCGACACGTTTAGGTCAGCACGAAACGTTCTTCTTTATCTCGTGCCCTCCACTATTGGAGGTTGGCCATTATCTCGTTATATAATTGCCTATCTTTCGCCAAACGGAAAGTTGCGCTATGTTGGCTATCTCAGTCCATTCCTGGATGTTCCTATGCCACGACTTTCTTTTTATACCGACGCTTCTCTTTCCCTCAGTTTTGCCTATATCATGATGATCTGAAAGATGATATCGGTCATGTCTGAGAACAAGTCCAAGATTACTGACTTTTGCGATTGATGGTCAAAAATAGTTTTTACCGGTGCATCACGTCGTAGGGATTCGTTATGGCTTCTTTTTTTTTTTTTTTGGACCAAACTTTTTACAGCATTATGCAGTAGCACCAGATTTCACAAGTCTCTAGTTTTTTGTTGGAACCCTCGTAGCTTTAGTTTCAAATTTACGTAATTAATGTACCTACTAACCACTAATAACCACTACATCGTCTTACAAACCCAACAATTACTGTCCATCAACCATCAACTGACAATCAAAAAGTGGCACAAAAGAACCTACAATTAATAAATTATTTGACTTTGACGTTGTGAGCCATTGATATTGTCAAAGGTCTCACAACCCTTCAGAACTATCGGCCAGATGTAACAACGGATTGCACCACACCACATTGCATATATCGTGCACGAAGTAATTCCCCTTACTTATAATATAGGTAATACCTACCCCAAAGTTTATTTCTACCTTTCTCATATCTACGTCAAAAATTATTATTGTTATTAGCAGTTTGTGTTTATGTTTATATGTATATGTAGGTAGGAACTGCTTATCAAACTAAATAAATACTAAATTACTAATGTTATGCAGAAGGCTTTTATGGAATACCTAGGTACCTACCAACTGCTTATAAAATAGCAGAGTAGACAGGTAGATAGGCCAATTCCTAGTTAATTAATGTTAATGCCAATGTTTAATTTAATGCCATGCACTGCCGAATGCCGACATCTGCTATATTATGCTGGGTTTGGCTTATATTGTGACAAACATAACAAGTGAGCATTATTAATGGTATTAACACCTAACCCGACACATCATAATAAAAAAATTATTAGTGCGCCCTACAAGCTATCAACTACAGGTTCACTGTTATTGAAAATCGTTATTATTTTAGTAGGTACCTAATTTTTTTTTCGTAGGTACCTACCTACTAAATCAACACAAATCCAGTTGAAAATTGTAGATTTTCAAAAATTATATTTCTCTGTGATTCCAACAAAACGACATAAAAATCCATCCAACTCAAGTCTCAAACACTCACTAAACTCACAAAAATATGTTTTTAGATATTTTTAGTCTCCCGTAACCTCCAATGCTAAAGCATGAAAAGTTGAATCGCTTAGACACGTGTATTCGTTTTTACCTCGGATCCCGTTTAACGTGAACTATGCATATGTACGAGTACCTAATGAGTATATCAAAATTATGTACCTAGCCTATGATGGAATTGTTCTTTATTAGGACTATTTAAAAAAAATCTGCAATTGCATGTCTATGTTATACGAATAGCTGCCTATAAACATTAACTTATATAATGACCCATAACCATTTTAATGTTTAAAAAAATTTATACTTACAAATAATGTGGAGTATGGGGAGCTATTTAGACGATACGATATGCTGACAAGTGACACCAACCACATTAGTATCTACATTGCACCTGTGCAAAGCCGGGGCAGGTCGCTAGTAACAAATAATATAAAACCTGCCAAGTGCGAGTCAGACCTCGCTCTTTTAGGGTTTCGTACATAATAATTATGAACATTTTTTGTAAACTACCTAGGTACGATTCATTTCTGTGCTAGACATCGCAACAAACCGTGAAAGAAAAACCCAAAAGAATGTTCGTTTGTTGTGGTCATTGCTTAAAACTACTAATTGAATTGTTGTTTTCAGTATTTGTTGCACAATATATCGTACATAATATACCGAAATTTCATATTCCTAACTAGTTTAGTTTTTGAGATAGACCCCGTCACAAAAATGCTCTTAAATTGACAAATTTGACGGCCCCCATTTCTTTATTTTTAAGATAAAAAAGAATAAAAAATATAATATCGTACTATCATAATACATATCATATTTAGTTTTGGGTCAACGATCCACAACAAATACGAAAATGTCAGGTTTGTAACTCATTTCATCGGGCTAGAGACCCGTGACACACAAACAGACGGAAGAACAGACAGACAGCAGAGTGTCAGGGCTTTCCAGTTACCCTTTGGGTAAGGAAACCTTAAAATTTAGATGGCGAATTTCAAAATGGCCACCATGCAAATTTTAATCGTAGTGTTATTATCTTGTACGATGGTACGGATCCGTTCGTGTGTGAGTTCGACTCGCACTTGACCTATTTTTTATTTTATGACTGGCCCACCCCTGCTACGCTCAGGAGACCTGAGAAACGTGAAGATCCCTTTGAGAGGTTGTAGGGAAGATCAATTGCTGTCAATAAAATTTTCAGTATTACGAGTAGGTATCTGTGTAATTAAATAAGGTGTTGTTTGTTATTCCAGGGTGGTGGTGGGCGGGCGCATGCGTGGGCGGCGCCGTGCTTCTGTGCGCCGCGGGCGCGCTGGCCCGCCCGCACCTGCGTCGCCGCGCTGCACCAAACGCTGCTACCAACCCCGTAAGGGATATTGCCATTGAACTAAGGGGCGATACACAAAACTGCGTTGCGACACGATACGTAAAATACTGCGATGCGATTTTATTTCGCACGGTAAGGCGTCTTACGGCCATTGTTCGGATAACTTAAAAAAACCATTGGTTTTGGGATCGTGATCAATGGGATGCCCACTAGACATATCTAATTTTTTTGTTCATGGCAAAAAACGAATATCGTATTCTCATTGCGAAACGTCGTGCGAGCGCACAGATTTTGACGATGCGGCGTCCCTTCGCAGTTTTGTGTTATGGTCCTAAATTAATAAGAGTGTAAAATTAGTACAACAATCAAGTTGTAAGCAAAATCGAGTTTCAGTTCGAGTTACCCATAAAAATGTTTGCTCGGAATGTCCTGTCTAGTCCGTAGACCCCTAGTCGATCAAGTTGCGGGTATCAACTAGGTAAAATCTAATGTGAAATACTCAAATTCAGGGGTGATTTAAATTTCGTTTGATAAAACTGTCGTTCTGGCACCCCCACCTTCTTGCTCCACTATCAGATGTCACTTGGTGGATATGTCTACCAACTAAGTACCTGCTTGTAAAGACAAATCCGGCGGACCAACGTTTTATAAAGCCAAGTTCCTGTGACCACCTCCCTGCGATATCATCAAACCAGAAATTCTAAAATAGAATTACCAGGTCAGGTGGGGTATCATACGAAAGGGTTTTACTTGGTTGGTCCCATGTAAATTCAGTCTGATGAATAATTTCGGAGATGAAAGACAGAACTCCTCAACGAGTCACAGGAAATCAATCGCGATTAGTGTACGAGCTTAGTAAAAAGTAGACTTCATCATCATCATCATCGACCGATAGACGTCCACTGCTAGACATAAATGCTAAACATAGGTCTCTTGTATAGGGACTTCCACACGCTTCTGTCTGATGTCGTCCATCCACCCAGTGGTAGGTCTCCAACTCTCCAACTCTGCGAGGTCTTCATTCCAGCACCTTGGGACCCTGACGTCCGTCGTTTTCGAAGTATGTGTTTTGCCCATTGCCACTTCAGCTTCACCACCCGCTGAGCTACCAGTATGTCGCGGTTACTCTGGTCTTCCTATGGATCTCCTCATTTCTGATTTGATCACTTAAAGTAACTCCAAGCATTGCTCTTTCCATTGCTCGCTGAGTGACTTTGAACTCGCTCGCTCATTCGCTGAGTGAAGTGAACTTTCTTACAATGCCCATAGTTAGCGTCAGCGACCATGTCTCTTGGTTGGTGGGTTGGATTCGGCGGCTGACCTCCTTCTCGAAATTGGACTTACCTAACTGGATCGTGTGTCTTAGGTATACATATACTCATCAACAATTTCGAATGCAGAGCTCCCAACGATTAGTGGGTAGGGTGAGACATAAGGATTAGACATGATTTTCGTCATACTCATGTTCATTTTAGGTCCGCCTGTTGAGAGGCTTTGCTAAGTTCATTGAGCATTTTATTAGGGTGTTCTAGAGTCCCTGTAATAACGACTACTCGTATGTCATCGTATAATCGAAGATTAATGATGAGAGCTTTGGGGAGATTAGGTCTCTCTGTCGCCCTCCCCGCTGCAATTGGATTGGTCTCGTCAGGTATACGAACTGACATGGTGGTGTTTGACATGGAAATCATTTCCTTATGCAGCACTTTGATATACCGGTAGTCCATCATGCATGTCTGCAACGAACTTAATACAGCCTAAACTGCCATCGAATCGAAGGCTTTCTCACAGTCCACAAACGCTAAGCGAAATGGAAAAAGTAGACTTGACATCACATAATACATAAGAAATCATACAACATAATACATTGGTAGGTACTTACCTAAACTTTCCGGTGAAATTCAATATGATTTATCATTCAAAACAATTTCAAAAAGAAGGTGTACACTGTACATGTATTATTGATGTATTATTTAAATTTTAAACACATTTATATTTGTTTACGGAATAAGTAAGTAAACGCAGCTATAATTGATCATCAGGCTTATAATTACCAGTTGGTACTAAAATTATAAGTGGAAAAATCAGTCAAGTGCGAGTCGGATTCGCACACGAGGGGTTCCGTACCATAGTATTATACAAGAAATAACACTTTTTTTATGCTGAAACCACAAATTCGCATCATGAGGCTGATAGTATCTTTAATCTTACGCCTCAGTGGTCGATGTAGAAAAACGATGCAGAAAACAGAGCGACTCGGTGGCATTTTCATGCCAACCTGCATGGCAAGGGCAAAGGTAACAAAACTATAATACATATTATATCCATCCGGATAGTCAAACGGCTCTTTCGGCTTAACTCGAAAAAGAGAGTTAGTTGAGAACTGCTGGCTAATCTTGAATACCTTGGGCAATAAAAACAAGGTGGTTCTATGATGGGTTCTATGGCATGTGGAAATCGAAGGTAACGATAAAGGCGACTAACTCGCAAAGCGGCGCGCCTGGGTGCGCTGATAGGACCTGAGCCTGTCTGTGGTGTAAGCTTAGCACAGCTAACCCTGTTATCCTAACTGCTACTATGACCACTCATCCGATGGATAAATCTTTTAGGAATGAACCATGTCAGATATCAGGGCGCTGGTCAAAGCCTTCAATAACAAGGCTGCCATGGAAGCACAAACGCTAAGTAAGAAAAACTTATTATACTTAGGCATTAACGGGGCACTGAGGATAGAACAGACAACATGTTCAACCTCAAGCTTCAAGACACGATGTATGTAGGTCCTACCAAGAGGCTGCGGAAACGCTTTTACTCATCAATTATCACTGCCATGCGCTCGCACTAATGCATAGTTACACGTAGTCTTCATCTTCATTTAGGGAAACATACAACACCCAGAAGAGGCGAAAAACATCCCGACCAAAAAGCTGCTTCTGTTCCTGGCGGCAATCAGTATTGGTCGGGGTATTGGGATTGGTATCTCAATAAATTGGTAATGGTCAACGTGGCATAGGGTCTGGAAAAACCTTGCACAACCGCCAACATCAAGAAGAAAAACTACAAAATCACTGTTTTCGGATTTTCTCCTTCACTTGTGCTATTTGAGACATTGCTACCAGTCAAGCTTCTTAATTGTAGGTCAACGGGAAATACACTAGATACAGGTTATGATTTCCTTTTCTTGACAGACACCGGACACGACAGACAGACATATAGACAGACATACAGACAACGAAGTGATTCTATAAGGGTTACTTTTTCCTTTTGAGGTATGGAACTCTAAATATTATGTTTATGATGCAAACGTTTTTATGCGAGATCTCAATCCAGAGCGAACCACTAGCTAGTGTTATCTTACGCATTCTATAGAAAGTCTGAAGTACGTACCTATACGTTTCCGATGTTGGCGAAGTATTTAGAAAATAGCAAATTTCTATACCTACCCATTATACTTAATTCAGAGTGTGAACATTGTCAATTTTTTTCTGTTATGGTAGTTGTTGTTACGTACGACTCTCGAGTAGGTACAGCTCAATCATTGAGCAATGCCAACCGTCTCGTCTCACGAGCCGACAAAACGCGTCATCGCTTACTATTACAATTATAGGTGCGCATACATAAACGAGGCGGTGGCAGCAATCGAGTCTCATTTACATGTGTGCCCTCGGTTGTGTACACATGTGCTACACTCACTGCCGCAAGCACAACTCACACACTCTTACTGCGTCGTATGTTCGTGCCTCCGAATGAGCACACGAATGCATCTAGACAGATTGTGCGGATGTGTGCGCGTCAACGTTACACGGCGCGCCGCTGTGTGCGACGACATCGGGGCAGCCGGTGCACCGTCACCCCGCACCCGCCCGTCCTCCCCGCTACGCGACTGCGAAACCCGCGGCGCGGCGCGGCCGCGTCCGCGTCATTGAACAACAAGACTCGTTCGATGGCAGGCGTCTTCCTGCCAATATGAAAAAAATAGTGCTAAGCAACTCTGTTACAAAATTCGCGATAGTGGAATTTATATGTTATCTTTGTTTTACAAATTATTTATTTTTATAGTGTTATTACAATGAAAACCATATTTTTATTTATTAGTGAATGATAGTTAATTATTGTAAAAGCGCTTTACGGGTGTTATAATCTCCGTGTTTAGCCCTGTGATTGTTTTGTTTTAATATTTTAAGCTTCTATAAGCAAATCGCAAAATGTGTGGCAGTGTTTTAAAAAGCAAGCTCGTTCTAACCACGACAGTGTGATCGATTATTATGTCTACGAGTGAATCCAACGGCGTGTCATCGCAATAGAAACAAACACAGTCGTGAACTCTGGAAACCTACACAATAATTGTGGCCAACACTGATTCAAATAGTAAGTCAATAGTTACAGCATTAACATTCACACATTACTGTGTATATTTCACTTGATGTAATTCACGTTAGTTCCCTCAGTTGCAATATAATCGATAAATGCATGTCAGTCACGTGCGAGTTTTGCATGTAGATGGTAGACGAGAGATGATGTTATATAAATCTGACAGAGGTTGAAGACAATGTTTGAAAAAGCGAAATGGTCGACTAGACGCGAGTCGGGCCGAACTCCCAAGTGGCTGCGAGTTGGACGGGCGCGCGGCGCTCGGGTCGCGAGACGACGGGAGCGTGCCAAGTGATAAGAGCCGCGCCGATAGCGACGTCACGCCCAGACGTTGTTTGTGTGAATTTAAATAAATTTTCATGACAGACAGTTCCGTAATCACCTCTCGCGATAGTCATGACATGCCAACTCTGCACAAGTCTTCTGAATATTTTCCTCCAGCCTACTAGGTATCATTCCTCGCTTAGTACCTATATTGCAAACATTTCTTCCCTTCATGTTATTTCTCTTAACTGACGTTGATCTGCAGTCTACACTCTACACTGTATTCGATTTTACATCCGATTTTACACCGTACACTAGGAAGTTTGAGATTATCTTTAATTTGTACGAGGTATTTTTATTATTTTATTCCACCGCACGTACTCGTTCTTACAACTATTTAGTAAAGTTTTTGGAAAAACCCTGAATCCAAAAAATGCAGCAATAATTATATAGGTAGAGTATGCAATATTCCGTAATTATTAATTAGGTGGAGTTGTATTGATGATTATGATAACAGAACAAACTTTATTGCAAGATGCATGATAAATTATTTAATTAATAGGTCCCTAGTAACTAGTAGTAGGTACCTAGTGGTCAAATTAAGATCTAAAAAGCATTTTATGTGTAAAATATACTAAGTATTGACTAAGTATCCTTACCCTTTGTGATTATTTAGGTAGCCTAAACAAAGATTTAAACTTCTGAATATAAAACTGTTCTTAATCTGTGCAATATTTAGTTTTAGTTTAATGTTCTGATTTTGATTAAATTGCTTTAATTCATCACAACAAAATACTTGTATGATTGATTAGGTTATTAATTATTGTGTAAGTATGTATTTTATAATTCCTACTATATATTTTACACCTAATTAATATCTTTTTTTTATGTCATATAACTAGGTAGGTACCTACCTATTTAAAGAGAGTATGATTATTTACTTGATATATTTACTTTTATATCAAAATCACTTAGCTAAAAAGATTATTTCTTTCACTAGCACACATGCTAAAGAACGGGTTTCTACATAGTACCTACATGTACACCCGCCCGCGCCTTTTAAAATCAAACAAAATTACATCTAAAACGAAAATCCTAAAAAAATACATAGTGCATTTTGAATACGCAGCGACGATACGCGCCGATTTCAGAACCTCCTCCTTTTTGGAAGTTGGTTAAAAATATACCAGTTTTGTGAAACTAGGTATCAAAAATTGCAAAATATTGTGAGGCGACATCTCGTTTTCTCTTAGGTTTTTTATCCCTTTCCGTCTTGGCAGTTTTACTCTCATATATTATTGGTATAATAGCTGTTTATGTCACTAACAAACGGACATCACAAAACACGAATCTACTGTCTATGGAGTTTAGGCCCTCGGCTTTGCTCGCATATGATTCAGTTGATACGTTTAATTTGGATATTTTGAGTCAGACATCGTTTGTGTGATAAAAACCTGTTTTATTGAAAGAATCTATGCCGTTATCTATAATTAAATAAGTCTCATATCTTAATCATCTGGCTTACTACTGACATGGGTCTCCTCTAAAAATAAGAAGGGTTTAAGCCATAGTAGGTACACCACGCTGCCCAAGTGCAGATTGGCAGACTTCATACACCTTTGAGAACACTATCTTACTGAAAACATTAAACAGCCTTTATCTAGATTCTAGATGTTGCAATTTTACCTACAGCTCTATCAATATTGTAAAACATATATTTACTTCACCAATGTCACAAACTGCAAAGTTTCCCGATGTTACATATTTTTGTGCGAGTTTAATAGTCTCCTTTTCCGATTTGTCTTTTCTGTGCCTAATCAAGTCTGAAACGTGATTTTATCTTAGTTTATCTTATCAGTTTTTATCATACAGGTACATACATAACAGACAGATATGTACCTACCTAAATACGAGTTACGCTATCGCGTACTTTCATAATTTTGACACTACGATAAGACAATAAAATTAGTATGTTCCGAAAATCACTTACCAAATACCAATACATATCAAACATAAACTCACACACATTTTAAATTGAGCCTCAATAGCTCAACGGTTATAGGAGTGGACTGAATTCCGAATGGTCGGCGGTTCAAACCCCAGCCGTTGCACTATTGTCGTACCCACTCCTAACACAAGCTTTACGCTTAGTTGGAGGGGAAAGGGGAATGTTAGTCATGATTAAAAATGGCTAATATTCTTTAAAAAAAAATTCAAATCATTTACATAGGTATATGCAGATACAAATTCTGACAGCCGTTAAAATAACCCTACCCGATTGTGACCCTAGGGTCGATTTATACTAGCAGTAAATCGAAGCGAATTCCTAAAATTAAACATAACATATTGACCTCTATACATCTATATTTTTATAAGCTGTGTGTAATTCGCTCGAATTCCCGCGAATTTTTCATATGGGCAAAAAGTTTGTTTTACGTGGTAGAGATAGAAATCAATATGCTTTGTTAATTTTAAAAATTCGCTTCGATTCGCTGCTAGTATAAATCGACCCTAATAATTTAGATAGGTAGGTACATAATTGTTCGTAAGGTGTATCAGTCTGCCCATCTGTTACAGGCATGTATCAGGTATGTCTAGTATTTAAACGAAGTACCTAGGCACCTATTCTATTTGAAAAGAGATATTTGTTAAAGTAGGTATTTCCGACTTGGTTCAATGTCTTTTACATTGTAGCTGCTCCTTAATCAATTTAAAGTAAAAGCTTTATAATGTATCTATTAAAAATTATTGAAACTTACTCCTGAAAACACAATATATAAGTTCAAACACGACTATCCAATCATATGCCACTCGGCAGTTCCAGTTTTCATCTCCATCTTTTTTACCATAGAAGTTTTTTGAAAAGTATTCACGAAAACAAAGTGAACAAGTTAAATTTCGTCTGTCCTTCGATAAACCATCACAGAGATCCAATGTCCACCTCCCACTTCTATCATCAGTGACACTCAATGAAACGATAGTCATCGATTGTCATCCAAGATTCCATACTACAGGAATCTGTCTTTTCAATTCAATCGGTTAATAATAATGATTCGAAATAGCCGAAACATCAATTACCAATTTCGACGAAATGACAACGTATGAAGATGAACAAAACAACCTAATAGCAAGTGTAAATTAAAAATTTATAACACCCCCGACAAGTGAAGGTTACAGTAACTAGAAAAGAGCTGATAACTTTCAAACGGCTGAACCGATTTTCTTGGATTATAGCTAAGAACACTCTCGATCAAGCCACCTTTCAAAGAAAAAAAAACTAACTTAAAATCGGTTCATTCTTTTAGGAGCTACGATGCCACAGACAGATACACAGATACACACGTCAAACTTATAACACCCCTCTTTTTGGGTCGGGGGTTAAAAAGCTTTAAAAATTAAGACGAGCGACGTTGCTTATAGGACATAGTATCATCAACGTGATCAACCCATTGCCGGTCCTGTATATTGAGCACTGATCTCCTCTCAGAAAGAGAAGAACTTAGGCCATAGTCCGTCACGCTAGCCGGTAGACTTGACGCGCCTTTGAGAACATCATGGAGAACTCTCAGGCATGCATGTTTCCTCACGATGATTTCCTTCATCGTTAAAGCAAGTGCTTTATAGGATCACTTTGTCTGTCTGTCTGTCTGTCTGTCCGTCCGTCCGTCCGTCGTGTCTGTCAAGAAAACCTATAGGGTACCTACTTTCCGTTGATTTAGAATCATGTTTGGCAGGTAGGTAGGTCTTATAGCACAAGTAAAGGAATAAATCCAAAAAACGTGAATTTATGGTTATGGAAGTAAGATAAAACTATACCAAGCAGGGTATCATATGAAAGGGCTTTACCTGTACATTCTAAAACAGATTTTTATTTATTTTTATGCATAATAGGGATTTATCGTACAAAATGTCGAAAAAAATACCCGAGTACAGAACCCTCGGAGCGCGAGTCCGACTCGCACTTGGCCGGTTTTTATTGCTTGAAACGCACATAACTCCAGAAAGTAAGTGCGTGCGTCGGACATAGTATATATAGTGCTAACAATGAGGAGGGCCACATAAGTGAGAGCAGTGTGTTGTGATTTACAGATGCTCTCGGTACAAGTGCCGGGGTGTGCGGGCATGGAGCGGCTGGGCGCGCCGGGGGGACCGCGCTTACGGCACGACCACAGACACCACCATTCTACATTGTGAGTACCTTATCTGATTCTAGCTGATGCCATCTACTTTGACAATTTATAAAATACTAGCTGATGCCCGCGATTACGTTCGCGTGGATAAAGGTTTTCAAAAATCCCGTAGGAACTCTGTAATTTGCCGGGACAAAAAGTAGCCTATGTGCTACTCCAAGGTATAATCTATCTCTGTTCCAAACAGCAAAATCCGTCCAGTAGTTTTTGCGTGAAGGAGTAACAAACATACACACATACAAACTTTCACCTTTATAATATTAGCGTGAAGTGTGATAGCGTGATAGTGATTAGTGTGAGAGGCAGCGGTGGTAATAGCACATAGGCTTCGATCCGGACATATTCCGCTAAGCAGTTTCGTAGCGTTGATGGGCAAGGTTCCACTTCCTAACTGTTCAGAGTGCGATATAGTGGCGGATGTGCTGAATATAATAGCTGAATGTGTCCGGAACGAAGCTGAAAGGTCGGATTTATTACAGTATGTAGATCTCCTAAACACAGGAATATGGAACAGCATTCTTGCCTTCCCGGTCACCGAAAAGGCAAGAATGCTGTACAAATTAGTAATTAGGGCTAAAGCGTAGAGGGCAAGATATTTTTGTACATGATTTAGATTCTACAGGGGTAAGACATGTTCAATTTGTGACCAAACTCCTATAAATAAATTTATATTAGTAATATAAAAAAAAAATAGTAATAAATTTAGTAGAATAAAAAAAAGATTCCATACCTCAAAAGGAAAAAGGAACCCTTATAGGTCTTCATTGTCCGTTTGTTTGTCTATCTGTCTGTCGAGAATGGGGTTACCTTTGGGGTACTTCCCGTTGACCTAAAATCATGGGCAGGTAGCAATGTCTTATAGCATAAGTAAAGAAAAAAATCCGAAAACCGTGAATTTGTGGTCCATCACAAAAAAAATGAGATTTGTGTTGAATTATATCGATAATTAGTTTACTAAATCACATCAACATGGCGCTCTCGGGCATTAAATTGCAAATTTTTATTATACTGGTTAGAGATTTCTTGTATGATTGTGCGGAACACTTCATGTGCGATTCCGACTCGCAATTGGCCGGTTTTGTAACCTATGATCCAACATTTCAAGACAAATACTTTGCAGTTTGCAAAACTTTTATTTTATTTTCTAATTGATAGGTTTTAGCGTCTGTTTAAGACACGCCAGACAATCAGACAATTAATTTGTAAAATATACGCTATTTCATAGCTTACTTATTTTTGTGACAAATGTTCAGTAGCTAATAGTTAGGTTTAAAAACGCATAGAAGTCATTGACTCATGCAAATTTGCTTTGTAAATTAGGTACGTATTTTTCACACTTCACCGCGAGGTTAAACTAGCTGTTGGTTATGGAATTAAGAGGACTTATGAACTATAGGAACCTACATAACTTAGCTTCATGGGTTTCTAGCCACTGACGAATTTTGCAAACTTGTTAAGAGTAGACCTAAGAGTTTAAAAAATTTTAAATGAGTATCAGCTGTCCATCTAGCGGCGGGGATCTGCTCTGACAACGCTGCGCTATTCGGTGCGAGATCACCATTCTATCTCCTTAGGACCCCAACGTCAAACGGTTCTTTGAACTATGCGCCCGCCCATTATCACTGCAGCTTCCTGCCCGTTGAACTATGTCGGTTAGTCAGGTTTCTTCTACGAATCTTATTTTTGATTTGATCACGTAGAGAAACTCCAACCATAGCTCGCTCCATTACCCGCTGGGCGATGAGTGATTTTGATCTCTTATGAGGCCACTATATTAGCGACCATGTCTCGGATCAATGTCATCACTGGAAATGCACAATGTCAATACACTTTGATCTTCAGACCTTGAGCAATTTTTCTTATTTATATACATCATAATAATTTCTGCTTTTATATTGGTTTCAGGGAATGGGAAAAACAGCAGAGGTTGCAGGCCATGGTGGGTCGCCTGCAGGAGATGGTGGAGCAGGAAACGCGCGCGCGGTCCGCCGCCGCGGCCGAGCGCCTCGGCCTGCCGCCCAGCATACAGCTCCCCGACGGAGAGTACGGGCAGGACGCACATCTGCAGTTACGAGTCCCTTATCAGGTCCGTAAGTATTTTCATCTCATTCTTTCTTAAAGCTTTAGGACCATTAATTCAAATGTGCATGCTCTGATTCCTCCCACATAAGTACTACAACTTATATAAGTAGCGACATTCCCACTTCGATCACATCATAGACTTTGTGGACGTCGTGTTAACATTTGGCGTAAACAATAAAAGGATGATCCCTCAGTGATCAATGACATTATATCGTCATCGTCAATAACAAGTTTGCGACATTGCCGCAATAAATTTTAATGTACCTACGCAAGATATACGGCGCGGCGTACCATCTTCAGTAGGTACAAGTCGACTGACAAAAAGCAGCCATTGTAAGGCCAGCAGCAATAGTTATAGGTAATATTCAGTATCCACTTAATATTAGGTACAGTTAGCTATGAGTTCTATCACATAATTAATAAATAATGGCGCAATGTTTCAGCAAGCCGAGCTGACGAGAAGCAGTTTTCAACCGCCACCGAACAAGTGCGTGAGCGACGTGCCCGAGTGGGCGGGCGCGGCGGACGCGCGGCGCGCGCAGGGCGGCGGCGGCGCGGGCGGCGGCAAGAAGGACGGGCTGCTGCAGAAGGCCACGCGCTGGTGGGTGCGCATGGGCGCGCGGCCGCCGCCCGCCTTCCTGCCGGCCGCGCCGCCGCCCTGCGTGATGGTGCCGCGCCGCGCCGCGCCGTCGCCGCCGCCCGACGCGTGACGTCGCCGCGCCTCCGCACCTCTCTATCATATCACGCTTACATTCCATTATCGGGACGATCAGACTCGCCGGAGTGCACGCGCGTCCCGGAGTATTATAGACTTGCTAATTTATTTATTTGGGACTCGCGGGCGGTCGGCGGACGCGGACGCGCGCGCGTGCTTTGTGATATGTGCGACAGGGTCGTGTTGTGACAGTGCGGACCGTGTGGAGTGAGTCGCCTCACTCGCGAGCGTTGCTAGTCTTGATACTTTAATCGGTTTAGACGTAGAGGTAATTGTTTCTATTGAAATTTTATGAAACGAGACGAGGTTTCACTGCCCGCTATTTGTGTTAAAGGTGTGTATGACGTTGCGTAGAGTGTACGTCCGTGTTCCTCGCACTGTCTTTGAGTTTTTGAAAACTAAGACTGAAATAAATAAAAAAGATAACACTATAAAGTTTACATTGAGTATGTTGTCTTAGGTAAAATTAATTGAAATAGAAACAATTAAAATATATAATATTTAAAGAATCTTTCGATTGTAACCTTGGATGATATTGTATATTATGAACAAGGTCAGTCAATAGTATGCTATCAATGTCTTGCTGTGTACAGTTCACATTTAAGTAACCTATTTTAAAGTTTAATTTCTATCCAGCAGCTAAATCTGTGTTTAAACAACTTTTATATTTATTTAAATATAATGATGTATAAAATAATGCATATCAGTACAGTAATCACGAGGAATATTAATTTACAAAGCATAGTTACTATTTTATTGTAAATATTGTCTCTAATTTAATATTAGATTACGTCATGACCAAAAGCCAAACTACAATGGTCATTTGATTGAGTGTTTGCTACATTCCATATTTATGTTGAAATATTTTCAATTCTTTAACTGTACCTACTCGCTTTCATTTATCTGCTGAAAATCTAAGCAACTCACACATTTCACTATCTCGCTCTGTGCTTTTAGTTAACTACAATATTCTGTCATGCTGACAATAAGTAAATAGTGAGTAATGTTGTCAATGCAGATAAATCTCATTAGAGAATAGTCATTGATTATAAAATTGGTTGAATTAGTTTTAAATTAAGCATGTATTTATTACTTATCATAAGGTCGGGTATTGATATGACCTGCTTGCAGGTTTAATATATTTTGAGATAACATATAGTTGTATTCCTATCGGAAATTGTTCCAACTTTCCACTGTAGTCATTAAAAAGTGATATAGCTGAAATTAATTAATTTGCTGCAATAGGCGTAGAGTGTTCCAAAAATCGTAAAGGTTTGTAAGCATAACTAGATAATAGAATTTTGGTGCTTAATCCAATTTTAACTTAAATATAATTGTTAATATATATTTGCTTTTCTGTGAAAAGGCACATATATTGTTTTATGTGTTAGGTATTATTGACTACAGTATTTTTAATGTATCTACGTATATGTGTTTAAATCACCTCTTCTACATTTGAACAAATATATTCACAACTAAATGAGAAACAGAAAACGGCTGCAAAAGCTTTAAATAATAAGGGCACCTAATTGGGTTTCACTATAGCCATCTGTAGACAAAGACACATTTTTAAAAACTTTATATCTCATCATATACCTATAAGTAAATAATATATTTCCTGCTCGAACTCAATGACTGTATTCATCAATATTGATGCATAATAGTCCATTTAAAAATTGCAAAGTAGAATAGAAACTACTTAAGTTTACCTACTTTGCATATTGATAAACTACAGTTATTTTGAAAAGATAAGAAAGTAACTGATGTTATTATATTTTAGTTATATTATTGTCAAACCATTTAGAAAACTGTTTGGAGGTTCTATCTGATGCATTAGTCTTATTGTTCAAATATAAATTGACTAATGTAAGTAAAAATCTATCAAAGATAAGGCTAACATCTGTTTACTACAAATACTATATAAATAAAAGAGTAGAACAAGTGTCTATTTTGACAGAAAAATTTAAAATCCTTTTTATGAACTACTTTTTATGTTAAGCGACAATTATAAAATAAAGCATTGTCAAAAAATCATTTGTGACTATAAAATTGCTTAGTGAATTTTTATTTGATCTGGTAAGATGATTTAATAAGTAGTGAGTTCATCCATTCACACTAATATTATAAAGGCGAAAGTGTCTACTGTCTAAATATCCGTTACCTATTCACAACCCATCCGCTTAACTGATTTTGATGAAAGGTATAGAGATAGCGAGCATCCTTAATATTAATTTTAAGGATGGAGACAGACATATGCTAATTTTTATGCCGAAAAATCAGCATTCCCGCTGGATTTAAAGAGAAATTAATCCACGCGGATAAAGTCACAGGCTTTATTTAGATTCTTGTTGAGAAAAATTATTCGCTGAAGTGCTTACCATAACTTAAAAAGGAAGAAAAATTATTCACTGGAGAGCTTGCAATAAAGTTAAAAAGAGAAAGATTATTCGCTGGTGCTGTCACAATTATTTGCTAGTTTAAACAACCAGGATACCCTAAGCATGGCCATTAGAATATGGTTTTAATGTATAAGTCCATAAGACATAAACAGCAACACTATGAATAAATTGGTTGATTCTTTGCTTAGGTAGCAAATTAAATTACACATTTATGTAAATTTTGTTCATGTAATATTTTTATAAAAAGCATCATTTTCATTCAATGATAAGAGAACTTTAAAATTGTTTAAGACTTTTTTGTGAGAATTTGATTTTACAAAACATTTAAATTGACTATAGAACATGTAAAAAAACTATAATGGATAGATAAAAATTTAAAAACCTTTGAATATGATATTTATTCATCAGAATGTGCAATAATAATGACTTTTTCTGTACACTGCATGAGCTCTTAAGATTTACAGAATTTATAAATTTAATGAATAAAAATGATTGCAATGGGAATGAAGTTGTAAAATCAAGTTCTTATATTGTAAAGGATATTATACCTACCCTTCAAGTGTGTCAACATTGCTGTTTTTCGCGGTGTTGATGATGATTCTAAAAATGTGTGTCTCCAATTTATCGTACCTTACTATTGTAATAGATTTAAATTTTTAAGAGGTGGTAGTAAAGCTGTCCTTGTACAAAATGCTGATAAAAATATAAAAGTTGTTTAAAATAGTTTCACAGAATAGATATTTAATCTAGATATCAAACAATATTCCATTTGTCATATTAATAAGTAAAAGCAGAAGCAAATTTTTAATAATAAAAAAATACATTAAATTATGACCTACCAATAATGAACATGTGATTTTGATTTTCATTGCCTTTACCCAATTCAGAAAGATTATACATTATAGCAATTAGCAAGACAGAAAAGTCTTGATTAATACTGATAGACAAACAAAGTCTAGAATATAGGACCCTAATTATTACCTACTTGAATATAAAATTAATGATTTACAACTCAGTACAACTTACAACAGATTAAGAGAATCATTGTCAACGATCCCCCGTCGATTTCCTACGTATGATATTATTGTTCTCATCTCTATCTGCCCTGGTTCGTGCATTCTCGGTTCCTAGATCGGTGCATTTGTGATAACCAATTCTAATTGCTGTGATTGGCTGAATTTACCATGTTCTTGCTGCGACAGTGAGTTTGAGCCACTAGCGGAACAATGTTAGCCGGTCAGAAATGATTGCAATTAGTCAACCTGTATGACGTCCGTGTTCTGTTTTTGATTACAAA
Organism: Maniola jurtina; assembly: GCF_905333055.1. Classification (NCBI taxonomy): domain Eukaryota; kingdom Metazoa; phylum Arthropoda; class Insecta; order Lepidoptera; family Nymphalidae; genus Maniola; species Maniola jurtina. Next base: position 6,641,155 of record NC_060037.1, on the reverse strand, counting down.
AAAGAAAAAATTGTTGTTGCAATCATCAATTTTAGCAAATAGTGAAAGAGAGTCGGCCAATCAGAGGTCACAACTACCGTCACACTTTCTGTCAAACTATGGCAGTAGGCTTACCGAGTAATGAAAACAATTTTTCATTCTGTAATGTCATGTGGCAAGTAGGGTTGCCACCTGCCTCTTTTTGATTTACAGGCTACCACCATCAAAAATACGGGGTTTAGATTTGAAGAAATTTAAAAATTTGAAGTATTTGAAGAAATAGGCGGTGGTTCTCTCTGAAATGCATGGAAAGCCTATTTAGATATTTCAGTTTATTTGTAAGTTTTGTATTTTTTTTCTGTATGTTGCCGTGTCTTGATTGGTGAACTGTGTTTGCAATGTGATTTTAAATAAAAGATTTATTTATTTAAATAGCTTTTAAAAACTCTAGTTTTGTAAAGCAAAATGTTATACATTTCATGCATACAATCTTTGCATTTTAACTTAAATTTACATTTAACTTGTAATTCCACCTTCACAGTATCAATACTATGGCCGTAGCCAGGAATCGATTTCGGGAGAGGTTTTATCAGGGCCGGAACTGAATCCTGTCATGAGGAAAAAAACATTCGCTCAACTTTATGGGCTAATTACCTGGTTAGTGGAATTTCGCCTTTCAATTTGACAGTGAGATAAAATACAACAATAAAAAAGCGCGAGCGCAGTGAGCGTAAGTGTTTTTGGTTCAATACAGAAAGAATTAAAGTGAAAGGGAAACGAGTTTAGCCATAGCAAGATTTTATTTTTAAAGCTCCCTATCCATACTAATATTACAAATACGACAGTATATCTATTTGCCTATCTATTTGTTACCCTTTCACGGCCCATCTTCTTTACCAAAATTTTGGTACTTACTATTCAGAGGTAACTTGCATCCCAGACATAAACTTTTTAGCCCGGAAAATCCCCCACGGAATTTTTAAAACTCTAAATTCATGCAAACGAAATTGCGGGGCTTACACCAAGTAATACAAATTCAAAGTGCGAGTGAAGTGAGCGCGAAATGTTTGATATATTTCCAAAAAAAAATTGGTAAGCAAATGCAAGAAATAGTGTAAGTATTATTTTAGGCTTATGTTTTTGACGGCTTCCCAGGCGCAGTCGCCATTTCTAAATTTCTGGTCTGGTGGGAGGCTTCGGTCATGGCTAGTTATATGGTTAGTGTGGCCCTAACGGCCAAGAAATTAGACTGCATCATCACTTACCACTAGAAAAGATTAAAGTCACGGGCTAACTTGTATAAAAAAAGGCTAACATCCTCAAACCAAGCCCCGCCGCCTTGGCTACGACCATGATCAATATCGAGTGGGTTTCGGCTACGCATTGCCGCAAAAGGAAAATATTCTTTCTACTGGACATAACGTCAGTGTTCGGTTTCGCCAGCCAAGTGCGAGTCAGACTCACGCACCGAGGGTTCCGATTCGGGTATTTTTTTCGACATTTTACACGAGAAATCAAAAACTGTTATGCATTAAAATAATTATGCATAAAAATAAATAAAAATCTCTTTTAGAATGAACAGGTAAAGCCCTTTCATATGATAACCCACTTGATATATGTAGTTATCTTACTTTGAAAATTGAAAATACTAATATTTGTTCATGAACACATGACAGACGGATAGAAGGACAGATGGACAGACGGACAGACGGAAAGACAGACAGACTGATAGACAACGAAGTGATCCTATAAGAGTTCTTTTTGCTTTTGAGTTACGGAACCCTAAAAATATTTAGTTTTATTTGCCCCGTATTTTATTTTCATAATTACCGGTTTCTCTATCCTGACATACGGGGTAACCAGTAAAATACGGGGCCTCTGGCAACCCTATTCGGAAAACACTGTCACATTCAAGTTAATGTCAAATATTTTGTTTTCAATTACAGAAAGCTGTATCAATCATTATTACAATATTTTCTTTGTTGTGATTGGCTGAATTTTTGAGTTTCAGCCAATAAACAGACTGTTTGCCAATTAAACGTCATAACAATATAAATGCCAGAAAGTTTAACCAAATAAAACAAACTTAATGAGAACTTAGTGAGAATGCAAACGGCACACAATTTATAATACATATTATGTTAGTCGTATATAATAGATATTATAGTAGTCGTTCACTTTGGTAATAGTCAGATTGTCATCAGTAAAATTGATATTGGTTGATGTATCGTAAATTATTGTTTCGGTGACAAATATTTTTATTTTCTATTTATCTTTGAACAGAATGGAATAGAATGAAATGGAATGGAATACAATGATTAATTTTTATTCCTGTAAACTTTTAGGTAAACTTCGAAGTGTTTTTGAATGGTCAGAAAAATTTACCACTGGTTCGGAATGCCGTTCCTACGTTTTCTAGGATTTCGTACCTTAAAACGAAAAACGAAACTCTTATAGGATCACTTTGTTGTCTATCTGTCTGTCTGTCATGTTTGTCAAGAAAACCTCTAGGGTACTTCCCGTTGACTCAAAACCATGAAATTTGGCAGGTAACCTAACTGCGTACTTTTGGGTAGTTTTTTGCGACATTGTTCAATAAAAAATTTGGATTCCAACTCCTCAATCCTGATGTTGCAGGAGACCTGACTACTAAAGCTAATGTCGATTATTAATTGATATTGAAGGTATCTATACCAAGTAAATACTTTGTCGTTGACCTCAACCCTGATGCTGTAAGAAATTGCATTCCTAAATCCTGGTGATCCCTCGGGATTTGAAAAGGATCATCCGTTTAAATGTTCTTACGTGATACAGAAACAAGTTGCATCCCGGGGACGGGCTATTACGGAGAGGCAACTTTTGTTCTGGGAAATGAAAGGATCGGGATTTTTAATAACCTAAATCCACGCGAGCGAAGCTGCGGGCATTAGCTAGTTGTAAATATATTTAGAAGCTACTATAAGATAATAGATAAGGTACTTATTTCCTTATATTTTTATTGTATGGCAGCGCGCGGTTTTAAATTATAAATTGCACGTCCTGTCCTTTTCTGTAATACATTTTTTTCTCAATATCTACCGCTTTATCTCATAGGAAGAGTCCGTAAGACATAATACAGTGAAAATAGGCAAAATATACAATTTTTGCAGATTCCACGTCAGTACCTGTCGATTTTTTCTAACAGTGTAAGCAGCAGAGCTGAGTTTACCATCAAGTGTTGATATATAGGTGTTCCATAGAAGCTTTGCATCTAACGTTATACCGAGAAACACGGGGTTCTCCTTTCAAATCAAATCAAATCAAATCAAATTTCTTTATTGCGAATTTGGGTAAACAGTGGAGATGTTACAAAGATAAAAAAGTACAGCCAAATTCTGCTTATAAGCATGCAATATGTTACATTAAATTAAGATACATTTTTGTCACACAAAAAATAAATAAATAAAAATAATAATTAAATAATAATAGCAAAATGTCCAAAATTAAAATACAGTTATAACTTTTCTGAGAGGTAATCATTAATTGAGTAATATGTCTTTTCTAATAATAGTTTTTTCAATTTTCTCTTAAATAAAGGAAGTTCACGGGTCTCAATTATATAGCTGGGCAAGTGATTATACAAAAGTGGCCCAGTGGAGAAAAAACTTTTAGAAAAATGAGCAGTTCTACAAGAGGGGTGCTGTAGTTTATACGCATGTCTTTTACTTTTGAGATTTTTATACAAGTCCAAGTTTTGTTTAATAAAAATGATAGTCTCATAGATATATATACATGGCATAGTCAAAATATTATACTTCTTAAAATAGGGTACACAACTGTCCGTCATTTTTAATCTAAATATTGCCCTTAGACATTTCTTTTGCGCTTTGAATGCAGCCTCTTTTTCAGTAGAATTACCCCAGAATATAATGCAATATCTCAATAGTGAGGCAACATATCCATGATAAACCGTCAATAGTGCTGGTACATTAACCGTTTTACCTAGCATATAAAGTGCAAAGGAGAATTGGTTCAGCTTAGTGCAAATATGAGTTACATGCTCTTTCCAATTTAGGTTACAATTAATATTCAGTCCTAAAAATTTCGTTACATTCACTTCATTGATAGGTTTGCCCTCATAATTTATATCCAAAGCACACGACCTGTTTTCTCTAAGTGCAAAACTCATGAGGTTGGTTTTATCTAAGTTAATTTTAAGTTTGTTACAATGTAGCCAATTTATGATTATATCTAAGGTATGGTTGATATTACTTTTAAGGTCATTTATGTTTTTGTTTGCAAATATAACAGTACTATCATCAGCAAATAATACCATGTCATGCTGAGTCACATGCCTCGGTAGATCATTGATATAGATAATGAATAGTAGAGGACCCAAGATACTACCTTGAGGAACGCCGCGTTGAATCACTCTCGACTGTGAATGATAATTAATTTGCTTTTTATATTTCCAGCAGATTTTAGATATCTGAGTTATTTGTTTTCTATTTGTCAAATATGATTTTATAAGGTCTAATACATTTCCTCTCACACCGTATGCATAAAGTTTATTTAATAATACGTCATGATCGACGAAGTCGAATGCCTTGGTTAAATCCATAAATAAAGCACAAACTGGAATTTTGACGTTTAGATTATGCATAATAGTGTTAAGGAATTTATAAACTGCCATATTTATGGTCTTGTTTTTACGAAATCCAATTTGCTCTTCTGCAAAAAAATTATTTTTCTCGAAATAACTATTTAATGACTTATAGATAATTTTTTCAAAAATTTTTGATAGAACAGGAGCGAGAGCTATAGGTCTATAATTACTCATAGATTCTCTATCAAGTTTTTTATAGAGTGGTTTTACAATTACTGTTTTAAGTTTCTCAGGGAAAACGCCTTCAGAGATACAAAGATTAATAACGAAACTCAATAATGGTGAAACTATTTGCGACACAAATTTCAAGACTTTGGTAGAAATGTCATCATATCCAGTACTGTTTGTGTTTTTAAGCGATTTGATAGTTTTATCTACTTCAAAAGGCGTAGTAGGATTTAAAAATAATGATTTATAACTGTTACAGTTAGTTACTTTGGTATGTGATGTGTTAGCTTTTTGAATGCCATCAATAGTAGTTTGGTCAATAAAGAAGTTATTAAAAGAATTAGCTATCTCTAAAGGATCGTCAATAATATTACTACCGATTACTATTCGCTGTATCTCCTTTCTGGGTTCATTGACTTTGTAGTTAGTCTTGACAATATTCCATGTGGCTTTCGATTTGTTAGTAGCACAGGTGATGGCATACGAATTCTGGGCTTTTTGTGTTAATTTTATGATTTTGTTCAAACGAGTGGAGTAACCTTTTAATTTGTTTTTATTATTTTCGTTTCGTTTTTTCCTGTATTGCCACAATAGTGCCCGTTTTATCTTAGAACATTTTTTGATGCCATTTGAAATCCATTTAGGTCGTTGATGCAAATTATTTTTAATTTTAATTATTGGAAAGCAGAGTAAGTAGAAAAGATTAAATAAATCGTAAAATTGATTAAAAGCAGCCTCAGCGTCATTAGTTTTATAAACGTCACTGAAAGTAAGACAGCTTAGGCATTCTTTAAACTTATCCAAATTGTGTTTACTATAGTCACGCATTTCTGTAAACCAATATTTCAAATAGTAACTAACTTTAACTGGGCATGTTAATAATTGCGCCGTGTGGTCTGATAACGCACAGTCACAAATTTTACCCTTGCATCCCTTAATATTGTAAACAAAATTATCGATGCATGACCCACTTATTAGTCTTGTTGGTTCATTAAAGGCCAGTTTTAGATTAAATTTATTTAAAAGCTGAAGAAAAGTCCTGGTTTCCTTGGTGTCATTGAGAGTATTGATATTGAAATCACCACATAAGATAACCTTTTTTTTACTGTAGCAAAATTCCTGTAAAAGATTGTCAAGATTTAGGAAAAAAGTATTAAAATGGTCTTGAGATGTTTTTGGCGGCCTATAAATACATATAATTATGATTTTATGTTCCAAAAGTTCAATTGCACTACATTCTATTATATTGCTCTGACAGTAATTAGTAATAGGCAGGGTTTTAAACTTATGTTGTTTGTGAACTAATATACATGAGCCCCCATATCTATTATTTCGAGTAAAATAAGCCCCCAAGGTATAATTTGCTATATTTAGAACATTGACATCCAGTTTTGTCATATTGTGCTCAGTGACACACAAAACATCAATATAATTTTTATTATCTTTAAAAGAATCAAGTGTTAACATTAGCAAGTCTGATTTACTGATAAGTCCGTTAATATTTTGATGGAGTATAGTTATTTCTTTATATACGAAAAAGATTGTCAGGTGCTTTGGATATATTACAATCAGAGGTTATCTCTTCCGTTTGTGTACCTTTGTCATTAGTGCAATTTAACCTCTTAACTTTGCCTGTTATAAATGTGAGATAATTTATTTCAACATATGATTTTATTTATTTAACATATGATTATTTATCAATGAATTTATGTCATTTAAGGTCCTGGTATTGGGCAGTGTGAATTCAACACACTTAGATTTCTTTGCATTTGGAAGTAAATTGTTAGCAATAAATCAGAGAGTGACCTGTGATATGGCATTACATATAGTATACATTGCCAGCAAACATGAGACATATTTTTATCTACATGCATACGTCTGAGTAGGTAACGCATACGTCTAACGCAAGTTGAAATGTACCAGTGTATTTAGTTAGACCTATCGACAAGTTTGGAGTCGGGTGCAGTCTAAATGTGGCCCGTGTGTTTAGACTGTCAGTTTCTGTCAGTTTCACGTGTCGTCCCCCGCACTTCACCACCCCGCTTGCACAAATCGAGACAGCACGAAATTTTCAAGATTTCTGGGTGTAATTTCTGCTTTTCGTAGTTCCAACATAATTATAACAATATAAAATATATAACGATAATTTTTATACTGCATAATATTCATTAAATTTTCTAGGTCTGTGGTTTTTCCAAATTTCATTAAATTGCTTCGTTGTCTAGAAAAACGAGCACAAAGTTAGGCCTTTTTTTAAAGAAAAATACAAATCTTTGAGCCCCTGTAATTTTAAAACTACATATTTTTAGAAAAATCTAAAACACCACAGACACAGATATTAGTTTCTAGACTATGTCTGCAAAATTTCATGGACTTTGGTTGCTTAAAATTCAAATGAAATGGGAACTACGATTGTATGGAGTAAGTGACGGAGAGTGCCCTGTTAATGGCAAGCCATATTCTTTACTGATAATAAAAAGGGGAAAGATTTGCTTGTTTGCAATCGATAAATACTAATCCGATTTTAAAAATTCTTTCAAGCGAAGCTGGGCAGATCAGCTAGTATACAATGCCGTCAAATATACCTATAAGATAAGTATAAAAGCTAGCGTGAAAACAAAAAAAGTATATTAACCGGTTCAGCCTTACAGATGAATAGGTTTATCTTGAAGAACATAATATTCTTTATTAGTTGGTAAACTAGCAATTGGTCTAGTCGGTTGACCAATGAATACTTGAAAACGTCATCAGCGCCATCCTATTCCCTTCCTAAGTAGCGCCATCTAATTTTTGCTTTTAGTTTATACTTTGCACTCTGTAGTCTGTCTAGGTACTTCGCGGCCTTGTAAGCAGCGTTGCCAGAATGTTACTTTTGTAACATTTTACGTTACTTTTGACCCCCTCATGTTTCCTCCATGTTACACGACTCAAAATGTTACTTTACGTTACTTTTAGGACTTCATAAAAATATTCAAATTTTTCCCAGCAAACCAAAAATAATCGTGAAACGGAACGCATCCAAAACAGTTTTAGTTTCTTTCACTTTCTCTAAGTTATTGGTCTAAGTTCACTTTGTTTTGTAATTACTCTGTGATTAAAAAAGTGTTTTGTTTGTTTTTCTCTGTGACTCAACTTTGTTTTGGCCAAGTTTTGGCTAATAAAGTTATTCGTGGACTTCGTCTGTGGTGGCGTTTGCTGGCGCGCGTGTTGTGAATTTTTGGAGTGTTTTTTTGTTAGAAGTGGCCGGTTTTTGTGTTCTGCTAGTGTTTATTGGTGGTGGAACTGACCAAGGAACTGACTGGGAAGCACTCTAAAGGGGCGCCGCGTGTATGTCGGCGGGCGCCGGTACAGACGAAGTCCATTCTTATACATATAGTTTTCCTAACTTGTAAATAACTACAAACTTGACATTGGCTAATCAGTATAAAGCCAGTCGAGAGAAAAAAAAAAGTTATTCGTTGCGGGGTAGTGATATTGTACGTAGTTAGGTATCTAAGTACAAAAAAAATTGTATCTTTATTTCGTCAAAATTCGAAAGTGATTGGTTTGTTCGTTATCCTTATCGACTGTGTATATGTGTTGCTAACACTACTTGCTTGGTAAGTAAATGTTGTATACAATGTAGTTTTAAGTAAATAAGTAAGTAGTTAACTAATTAGGGAATCAGTAATGCAAAAACAAAGTCATAGTATTTGCAACTGAAAGCAGTTCGTTTTTGTATTGACTGTCATCTTATTATTAAGTCACATTAGTTTCCAGAAGTTCGTTTAGCTATTTACTACTTAGTTATTGTTGTAGGTAACTTCGGTTTTCTTTACAGGAATGAGAGCGAGCTGAGTAGATACCGGCCGGCGTAACCTAAAATTTGAGTTTTGCTATCGAATCTATCGATCTCTTTGCTGAGACCAAGGTAAGTAGTTAGGTACCTACCTAGTATTGTTCAGTTACCAAAACGAATTTGAAATTCCCGCGTAATTTTCTTCACTGCGTACCTACCTAGTGCGTTTTTTTTTATTCTCTCGTCTGGCTTTACAAAGATTAGCCAATGTCAAGTTTGTAGATATTTTTAAGTTAGGGAAACTATATAAGTAAGGACATCGTCTGTGCCGGCGCTCGCCGACATACGCACGGCGCCCCTTTAGAGCGCTTCCCAGTTAGTTCCAGCATGGTTCTAGCACCAAAAACGCCAGTGAAACACAAAAACCAGCCACTTTTAACAAAAAAAAACGCTCCAAAAAGGCACCACACGCGCGCCATCAAACGCTACACAGACAAAGTCCACCTAGTGCATAGCCTCTCAAACTCAAACAGTCCTGTGTTGCCAGATCGCCCGATATAAGACGATTTTAATCTTTTTAACCCCCGATCCAAAAAGAAGGGTGTTATAAGTTTGACGTGTGTATCTGTGTATGGCATCGTAGCTCTCAAACTAATGAACCGATTTAATTTAGTTTTTTTGTTTGAAAGGTGGCTTGATGGAGAGTGTTCTTAGCTATAATCAAAGAAAATCGGTTCAGCCGTTTGAAAGTTATCAGCTCTTTTCTAGTTAATGTAACCTTCACTTGTTGGGGTGATATAAATTTTTAATTTACACTTGTATTATAAATTGATTAACTAACAAAATAAGTTATAGCTATTCAAAGACATTTCTAAATCCGTTGGTATATTATTATTTTACATATTGATTTGTTTTTCTTTTTCAGGATCAGCAGTCAATTTATTCAATCAACAATTATTATTACGATTCTTTTAAGCTTAACTAATGGGACAAGAAAACTGTTTAAATTTTTGTATAATAAAGTGCCATGTTAACCTGTGTACCTTATTACTTTTATTTTCCACGAAAAATAAGGAAATGTTACTTTTCTCGTGAAAATGTTACATTTTGAGATGTCTCGTGTTACAATTGACTATCTGCCACTGGCAACACTGCTTGTAAGTGTGGGCCGTGCACAGAACATTATTACCCTAGGCCGTGTGTGGATCAAACCAACTTTTCCCAACATATTATTGCAAAAGTTTAACATAATTAGTATAATACGGTAATTTCGGCAAAGTTGCGAAAAATACCTACTATAATTTGAAAACTGCTTACGTGAGGTGAATCACTTCACACTAAAATGCAAATTTACGTGAATTGGTAAGTTTTCCGACTATTAAAAATTCCATTACCTAATGTAGAGAAAAAATCTATTTAAATTGAAATCGAAATAATATTCGTGTTCGGCGTTTTTTTTCCTCTATAAAAAGTAAACAACGTAACGGCGAAATCACCGAAAAAATGACGGTTCTTTTTTTTTTCCTCTCTCGTCCGGCTTTACAAAGATTAGCCTGTCAAGTTTGTAGTTATTTGTAACAAGTTAGTAATTAAGGGCCATAGACCGGCTTGCCCGCGAAATTCAAATTTAATTTGGTTTTTCGCAATTTGTAAACTAATACGACAACGTAGGCTTATGGCATTCTGATTCCGACAAGTGGCAGTATCATCCTCACAGGTTTATATAAAAATCTTTACTTGAAAAGGTCCAGTTTAAGAAATTAGTAGTAATATAATTACTACTAATTAATAGTCGATATTTTAATTAATAACTTCACTTCGTCTGTGTTGGTGTTAGCTGGCGGGCGTGCTCTGCCTCTTTGGAGTGTTTTTTTTGTTAAAACTGACTGGAAAGCGCTCTAAGGGGGCGCCGTGGGTATGTCGACGAGCGCCGGCACAGACCGAGACGGGGTCCATTCTTGTATAGTTTAACAAACTTGTGTTACAAATCACAGACCACGAATCCGGAGTTACAAATAACTACAAACTTGACATTGGCTAATCTTTGCAAAGCCAGACGAGAGAGAAAAAAAATCACAGGTTATAAAATACTAGACAACATATTCAAAGAGTATGTAAACACTGGACATTCCTATATGTTATTGGTCTGTGCTGGACATATTGAATTGAATCATCCTGCGGCTGATTTGTAAATTTTGTGGCACCAAAATTTATTTAAAACAAACCAAAAACCTAAAAAATTCTACTCCTTGTTAAAAAAGATATTTAGCACCTACCTATGATTTTGGGTTAAATACCGACAAGAATTTATTCAGAGTTTATTGCACAATATTGTATCAAAGTAAGTCCCTTTTAATTATTGTTCTCCTATCTACATGAACATTACATATTATGATAATATTATTTTATTATACTGAATTGAACAATACATATTATGTAAAATTTATTTAGAATCAATTTCTTCTAGACATGCCTGTCTCGCCTGTAATGAAAAGATAAACAAAACATGGGGCCACCTAAAAAAATCAAAAAATATGATTCAAAAGCTGGAGGCGATAGATCAGGTATGTATACTTGGGATTGCGGATTGTTTCATTCTAAAGAATCCATGTCATTACTAATATTTCTTAAATGCAAATGCTGAGCGAATTTACAAAGATGTTTTCTTGTTCCTTGATTAGATGGTATCTCTATAAATTCAAATTAAAAAAAATTGTTAAGAAGTTTTTAGATAAGTGTCAGAGTAAAAAGGTGAATAGGTACTACAAACTGATATGCTTCAATTATGGAAGGATCAATTAGTATGCTTATCAACGAAACACCCTAGAATTAAATCTGATCCCCCAACTCCATGCAGTCTTGTTTGTCCTACCCCTAGAGTGTTTTTGTAAAGATTGAAGACAAGCTTGTGATAGAGATCCTGAAGAAAACAAGCATAGCAAGCATGAATTTAACGAGCAATGGCTTAGTGGAGCAAAGGAGAGAGTAAACAAGCAAAGAGATCCTCAGAGAAATGAAGATTAAAAAGTTGAGCTTGAGAAATGAGCGAACTCTTAATAAAACATAACCTTTCTGCCTTAACACTCATTAAAAATTGAATCCTATCAGTTTGAGATAAAGATACAATTTATAAGCTAATAATTTTACTAGCAGAATAGCTCTTTTTACTTTACAAGATACAACCACTTGTGGCACAATTTATTCAATTGAAATACTAAATTTGAAATTGCCTTTGAATGGTAAAATTGTAGATATATAACTATTGTTAAAACTAGTTAGGTATTAGAGTTCTAATAATTTCATTTGTAGGCAAGAAAAAGAAAGTAGAAGAAGATGTGACAATAGATCTTGTAGAAGATGACAATGGTGAGAATACTGGTGTGCCGGGGGCTGCTATGCAAGACGCTGAGAAGAATGACCAGGTCCCTGAAGATGAGTTTGGTGCCAAAGATTACAGGTAAACATAGACACCCTTTATTCTATTTCTGATTGCTGAGGGTCATGACTCTACGCAATAATGGTGAGGTGTTTTTGAAATAAAAGGGATATTGTACGTACAAGTTGACTATGAGTATGATTTTGTGACCAAGTTTAAAGATTAATATCAGATGTTACTAATATTAACGTTCCCATCTTGGCATCTTAGTGGGATCATCACTTACCACCAAGTCAGATTCCAACCAAGGGTTAACTGGTATCTGAATAAAAATAAATAAAAAAAAACAGCACCTAAACTTATCAGTGTGTTATTTATTGTAGGATGGTACGGAACCCTTTGTGTGCAAGTCTGACTTGCACTTGACCGATTTCTTTACAGATCCCAAATGGAATTAAAAGCTGACAATGCTAGTCGGCCACTGTGGGTAGCACCAAATGGCCACATATTCCTGGAAGCATTCTCACCTGTGTACAAACACGCTCATGACTTCTTAATAGCTATCGCTGAACCTGTGTCTAGGTACAGTATTGTTGATTCACTATTATATGACTAGCTGATAGGCCCAGCTTTGCTTCCTTCTTTAAAAAAATGTTTACAGAAGATTAAAAAAAGTTCAAAATATTTGTTGAGTTCCACAATTTTGGTGTATTTTAGTGGTAATTTATAAATTTCAAATTAAATTAATCTGTTTCTTGTCCTTAAAGTCTGAACAATATTAAACAAAATCACAACCGGTGACTGGAGTTAAACAGTAAAGGAAAACATAGTGAGGAAACCTGCAGCCTGAAAGTTCGTCATAAGGCTCTCAAACGTCTGGCTAATCCACACTTGGTCAACCGCGCACTATGGCCTAAACACTTCTCATTCGAAGAGGAAACCTGTTCTTAGTAGTGGGCTGGCGATGGGTTGATGGTAATGTGATTGTGGAGCTTTTGTTGTGATTCTAATTAATACATACCTTGTTATAGGCCTCAACATATTCATGAATATAAATTGACAGCATACAGTCTATATGCAGCAGTATCAGTGGGTTTACAGACCAATGATATTGTGGAGTACTTACAGAGGCTCAGTAAATGTGCTGTTCCGGCCGGCATTATAGAGTTTATTCAGCTCTGTACATTATCCTATGGGAAAGTGAAGCTTGTTCTCAAACATAATAGGTAAGACATATGTTTTTGATCTTAATAACGTCTTTATCCATGTTAATGCAAAAGTGTGTTTGTTAAAAGAAGAAGTGTGGTTGGTGACGGGATTTAATGCTTGTATGGATGGACGGTAGAGAAACTTTTCGCTTCAAAAACGCCCTTTGAACCCTAATCTGTAAATATTGTATAAATTTTTATGTTATTTGTATATAATTAATTTGTGCGTAATATTATAAAGTTTCTACTAAACCGATTCTTTTGCAAACATTCAAACATATTTTTTTCGGGTGGTGCCACACATGCTAGTTTATTGCGGCGTTTCTTCTGCTTGAGGCCTGGTTAGGAGGTAACTGGTGATGTGTGGCACAACTTTAAAATTAACGTTTTTTCTTTCTCTTTTCATTTATTAAGTCATACAAACGACTAGAGATTTTTATTCAAGTAAACGTTTACAAGTGCTTTTGAATTATCAAAATAATTTACAACGTTTGGAATGCCGTAGGTACTTAGTTGAGAGCAAACATGTGGAAGTGCTACAGAAGCTTCTGAAGGACCCCGTCATACAGCAGTGCCGCTTGCGCCGCGACGGCGACGACGACCTGCTCGCCTCCGCGCTGCCCACCAAGCCTGCCACTGCGACCGCCAAGCCAGGTCTCATATTAATGCATTTACCCTATCTCTGTGCATCATTATTGTCATTGCTGAGGGTGGTGACCACTTTCTATTAATCACATATAAGTAGGGGTCCTCTTGAAATAATAATGCGGTTCGTAGATCCTTCCACATCGACGACGACATACTAAGTCTGGCTACGATTATGATTTGAGTCTATGATTATTGCATAATATCACATGTAACAATCGGGACTGACGGCTTACGTGCTGCCAAAACTGAGAAAACAGAAAGGCCTTTTGATCTCAAAAGACGGTCAAACATTCAGTTATTGGCTTCAGTCAACAATTCTTAACCAACTCAATTGATCCCTTAGTTAATAAGCATTGTTAATGAAAAGCTAACGAAGTCATCCATAGAAGGGCATTGTTTGGTGTATCAAGCTGTCTCTTAACCGCAGATTAATTCAATAAACTTTCATAATATCAGGCGAGGATAAACCCTCTGTGAACGGAGAGGTTCCCGAAGATATCAGCCAATTCTATCAGCAACTAGACAAGGACGACGACGAAGACGAGAACACTGACATAACGGCTAAGAACACTGCCGTCGCCTTCGAAGTTGATCCTGACAAGATTGAGGTATTGTTTTAATCATTATTTAACCAAGTCTTCTTGTACAATGCGCAATCATATGCCTCGTGTTCAGATATACCCTTGACTGCAATCTCACCTGGTGGTAAGTGATGAAGCAGTCAAAAATGGAAGCAGGCTAACCTGGAAGCGGCATAACAGTTTTTATTAAACCTCCCATACCCCTTTGGTTTCCACACGGCATCGTACCGGAACGCTAAATCGCTTGGCGGCACGGCTTTGTCGCTAGGGTGGTAACTAGCTACGGCTGAAGCCTTCCACCAGATCCAAACCAGAGAAAATTTAGAAATCATAAAATTCCAAATTGCCCCTGCCGGGAATCGAACCCGGGTCCTCCCACTAATAAGCCCATAGCGCTTATCTCTAAATGAAAAAAAAAACTCTATCATTTCATAGTTATCACTTCTGTCGGCAGTCCCTACTGACTGCCAATTTTTATTTTTATAAAAGGTGATACAAAAGCGTTGCATCGAATTGGAATATCCATTGCTCGCGGAGTACGACTTTCGCAATGACACCGTCAACCCGGATATCAACATCGACTTGAAGCCCACGGCCGTGCTGCGTCCTTACCAGGAGAAGAGCTTGCGCAAGATGTTCGGGAATGGACGTGCAAGGTTCATAATATCATATTTAATTTTTTCGGAACAAAATTATTCAAAGCGGAAGAATGCTGAATGTCCGAGTATTCTTTATTCACCATTTAGCTTCTTAAAAATCCGGTGGGAAGACTTTAATTTTACAGGATAAAAGTAGTTCGAGTCCATCATCCGTCCCCGAGATGCAAGCTATGTCTTGGTACCACGTCAAAATTGGTTAAACTAATGGCCTGTGAAAAATTTGCAATCAGACACACTTTCACATTTTTGATACTTAGTATGGATACATATTTTCCCCATAGTTTTGACCAATACTGATGCTAATTTAGTTGTACTCAAATCCTGATCTTAATTGACATTCTCTAGTCGAAAAATCTAAAATGTAGTGTAGTTTGTTTCAACTGGACACTGGTAAGTATCAGAGTTATAGATTATTTTCTACCGAACCATAGGTATAGCGCTTAACAGAGTAAGTTCCTCCTGTAGTAGTAAAGGATCGGTGCGGGAGGGTGACAGGTGTCACAAGTTGACAAATCACTGACCTCTTGCATCACGTCATCACACCCCTCTCGCTCCACTACCGCAGGAATCTACTCAGTTGTGCGTACCTTTAAAAACCCTTTCTGCTACTATATGTTCCTTACTAAACTATCCTTATTATTTCGCTAGGATAGCCAGTTCTCGATCTCGCAATATTTTTAAAATTGGTATATACTTACGCCAATAAGCACGCAAATTGTTCGAGATCAAATACTACCTATAACTCGGTCGTGCTAAGTTTGCACCTCGCTGAAATGCGGCGCGTTTCCCACTTCCCCGCTCATCTTGTCCCATCAGTACGGTTCGCATACCTGGTGGTACAAACTTAGCTTGACCTAGTAGTTCGTATGTACGAGTATATAACAAGATAATTGAAAATAAAGTATTTGTTTATTTGAACTACGCTCAGGTCAGGAGTGATCGTGTTGCCGTGCGGCGCGGGCAAGTCGCTGGTGGGCGTAACGGCGGTGTGCACGGTGCGCAAGCGCGCGCTCGTGCTGTGCAACTCGGGCGTGTCGGTGGAGCAGTGGAAGCAGCAGTTCAAGTGCTGGTCCACCGCAGACGATAGCATGATCTGTCGGTAAGATTGTTATAATAAAGTGTTTTTAAATCGGTTACGCCTCAAACCTAAGACTCACTTTGTCGTTCCTTCATTCAGCTTCACCTACTCGACCTTCATAGGCTCGCTTCATGCAAGAGCTCCGTGAACTTCTGGCTACGCGCTTTATAATGAAATCTAGGGGTAGGACAGTTCAAACCCTTCTGGAGTCAGGGTGCTTCGGGATTTCATTCTGGTTAAATTTATTATTCATTCATTAATATTCCGACTTCGTTCTGGACCACATTTAACCGATTAATATACATAGCGCAGTTAAAAGTAGATTTAACCGCATAAGAGTTTTAACTGTAACATACTGATATAATTGGTACATTCAGTTTCACGTCGGAAGCGAAGGACAAGCCGATGGGCGCGGGCATCCTCGTGACCACGTACTCCATGATCACGCACGGGCAGCGGCGCTCGTGGGAGGCGGAGCAGACCATGAAGTGGCTGCAGGCGCAGGAGTGGGGGCTGGTGGTGCTGGACGAGGTGCACACCATCCCCGCCAAGATGTTCCGCCGCGTGCTCACCATCGTGCACTCGCACGCCAAGCTGGGTACCTATTATTTATTTCCGCATTCATATTGTAAAGAGGCGTGAAGTTTGTAAGTTTGGATGTACGAGGTAATCTCCGAAACCACTCATCAGATTTCAAAATTCATTCATTATACATTATTCCAGATGGGCATAATATATGTTATATAAAAAAATAAAAAAATGTATAAATGCTAGTTTAAACATGAATAGCGAAAAAATGGGCAGGCGGGTCATCTGATGATTACAACCGCCCAAGAGCTTATGCAACTAAAGGAACCGCCAATGAGTTGCCGGCTTTTCAGGAATTTGTTGACCCACGTCTTGAATAAATCCATGTTAGAATTTAGCATCCACAATTTGCATGTGTGTGGAAAAAACTTGTCACTAAAAAAGTATGTTTAACATTAGACAGCGTTAAACCTTTTCTTTTATATTGTAAAAGACTGACAGCAAAAAATTTAAACATTTTCTCACTAAAAACGTTTTGTAGTTAACAACATATGATTTTATTAGGTCTAACTGCAACCCTGCTTCGTGAAGACGACAAGATCGCAGATTTGAACTTTTTAATTGGACCAAAGCTATACGAGGCGAACTGGCTGGAGTTGCAGGCGCAGGGCTACATCGCGCGCGTGCAGTGCGCCGAGGTGTGGTGTCCCATGATGCCGGAGTTCTACCGAGAATACCTCGTGCAAAAGTGAGTGTTCAAACTATGTCACGACATGTCCTCCATATTGAAGTTCAGCTACCATGGCCAATCTTCACAGAGATGATACTGTCTTAGATGGAAGCGGGCTATCGTGGAAGGGGTATGGCAGTTTTCATTTAATCCATACCCTTTTGATTTCTACACGGCATCATACGATTGATTGATTTTAACACTTAGTGAATGTCTTTTAGACTATTTTATTTTCCGAACCAGGAAGAGAATTTATTGGAAGAGACACGGATGTAGTGGCAATAGTTGAAATAAATACATTTAGATTATATTAGATGATTCTCGCGACTTCGTCCGCGTGGATTTAGGTTTTTAAAAATCCCGTAGGAGCTCTTTGATTTTCCGAAATAAAAAGTTGTCTATGTCAGATTCCGGGATGCAAGCTACCCTCTGTACCAAATTTCATGTAAATTGTTTAATCGGATGGACTTTTAAGAACTCCGTGGGAATTTTTTGCTTTTCCGCGATAGAAAGTAGCCTACGTTCTTACCCGGGATGTAAGCTAACACTGGATTAAATTTCATCCAAATCAGTTAGGCTGATGGGCTATGAAAACCTAGCAGACAGACAGACAGACACACTTTATAACATGAGTATGGATGATATCTTGGTTGCAGAATAAACAAGAAAATGTTGCTGTACGTGATGAACCCGTCGAAGTTCCGCGCGTGCCAGTTCCTGGTGCGCTACCACGAGCGGCGCGGCGACAAGACCATCGTGTTCTCCGACAACGTGTTCGCGCTGCGCCACTACGCCGTCAAGCTCAACAAGCCCTACATCTACGGGCCCACGTCGCAGAACGAGCGCATACAGATCCTGCAGAACTTCAAGTTCAACCCCAAGGTTTATTTTATTTTGTTACTTTAGTTTGCCTCTTACAGATCTTCTCATATCTGATTTGACCACGTCGAGAAATTCCGTCGACGCCGGTGCCTTTGGTCTCGTGGTACATGATGACCGCAACGACTCAAACTGCCATATAAGTATGTCCCGGAATTACTGGGACCGTCTCAGGTTGTGTTTTTAGTTCGATCCTATATCCTTGCCGTCACTTTGAGTTAGCCAATCATGGCAGCGGCCAGTGTCGCACGACACACAGTACGAACCAATCATGAGGCTGTTGCGATTTATAGTGCTTTGTTTTTTGCTTAAAAGGATTCAAAGATTGTGTATCACAGAATTGGTAGCAATAAGATTCAGAGGACATAAAATATTACTTTAGATAAAAAATTTTCAAAAGAAAAATAAAACCGACTTCAAAAACGACAAACACTAAAAAGTAAAAAATAACTTTTGTTTAGCTACACGTGTAATGTACCTAGGTATGAAGTCGAGCGAGCATATTAAAACAAAATTAGAAATCCAAGAGTGAAGCTCGCCCGACTTCATACCTAGGTACATTACACGTGTAGCTAAACAAAAGTTATTTTTTACTTTTTAGTGTTTGTCGTTTTTGAAGTCGGTTTTATTTTTCTTTTGAAAATTTTTTATTTCACAATTTTTAGTGGCCCCACTGTACTATAATATGCTGTGCCCAGTTAAAACCCTACTGTTTACTAAGCTATTACACTGATCGCGAGCAATTTGCTCCTATCCATTGAGGAGTTCTGTTCTCCATCTCCGAAGATATTCATCAGATCTTCACCAAATTTATATGGGACCACCTGCACAGTATACCCTTTCAAACAAAAAAAAAAATTTCCAAATCGGTCCAGGGGTTTTTGAGTAATCGGGGAACATACATAAAAAATATAAAAAAAAAAAAAAAAAAAAAAAAAAAAAAAGATTCCGACGAATTGAGAACCTCCTCCTTTTTTGGAAGTCGGTTAAAAACAAATTGAGAGTGAAAATAGTAATGCTACTATGACGTAATATATAGGTGTATTTTGTGTATCTAATATTTGTGCAAATACATAGTGTGTATTTACTAAATTACATAACTTGTATGTACGCACACACTAAAATTACAGCGCACATAGAATAATATCTACTCGAAGGTGTACGGCCAAGTACTGGCATAACTGTGTGCATCTACGTAAACGTGCATGTATAGGGTTGCCAGTTAACAAAATAGACTTAACATTCAAAATTCAAATAATTTTTCAAAGGTTAACACGATATTCGTGAGCAAGGTCGCCGATACGAGCTTCGACTTGCCGGAGGCGAATGTGTTGATTCAGATCTCTTCGCACGGTGGCTCGCGACGACAAGAAGCGCAGCGGTTAGGTTAGTATCTTGTCAACTCATAGCCGGCACACTACTCAGTACAGGTCTCCTCTCGGAATGAGAAGAGTAAACTTTTATATAGTACACCAGCAAAAGAGTAAACTCTTATATAGTACAGGCTATAGTACATCACGCTGGCCAAGTGCGGATTGACAGACTTCACACATTTTTGAATATTATGGAGAACTTTCAGGCGTGTTTTCTCACGATATTTTCTTTCACCATCAAATTATTGATATTTAATTCCTTCAAAAAGCTCCGAAAAATTACAGGTTACTTGAGCCCGGAATCGAACTCCGGGCCCCTCCGAATATTTTTAAATTAATAACATGAAACTACTTACAGGACGTATTTTGAGAGCCAAGAAAGGCGCCTTAGCTGAAGAATACAATGCCTTCTTCTACACTCTCGTATCACAAGACACGTTAGAGATGGCGTACAGCCGCAAGAGACAACGGTTCCTCGTTAACCAGGGTTACAGTTACAAGGTAAACGTTACACGTTACTCAACCATTCTAACAGAGAGATTGTGAGCGTCTGCATCCTTATATGGTCGATGTCGTTTTTGCTCAACGTTTGTGATACGGCTCTAAGGTGTGGAATGCCCCGGTGTCCGTGTTTCCTGACATATAATTGTGAAGTACCTTCAAGGGAAGAATGAATAAGCATCTTCTAGACTAGCGCGCTCCAATCTAGACCTCATATTGCTTTACATTAAGCAGATTGTCGTCAAACGCAAGTCTATCTAGTATCTTGCAATAAAAACTGGTTTACTTCATCTTATCAATTGTATTCAATCTGGTTTTTTTCAGGTGATCACAGAATTGAAGGGTATGGATCAAGAACCGGATATGTATTATGGCACGAGAGAGGAGCAAGGAATGCTGTTGCAACAGGCAAGTATACTTATTAATTTTATCAACCTGTAATGTTAAATTGAAAAGAAAATAATTTTGAAAATTACAATAATTTTCATGTAATTAAAGAAAAAATTTACACTTGTTTCGGTCGCGCTTACATTCTACTAGCCCGTGACTTCGTCCGCGTGGATTTAGTTTAAAAATCCCGTGCAAACTCTTTTATTTTCTGGGATAAAAGTAGCCTCTGTAGTATAGTTAGACTTGGGAAAGTCATGCAAAAAAGCACGTCAATCGGTTGCGACGTGATTGTAGGACAAACCAATAAACCAACAACAAACACACTCACATTTATAATATGGGTAGTGATGATGAATGTTTTGTGAGCGTTTATTTTAATTAAAAAACTGACCAAGTGCAAATCTGACTTTTGAGTCAGATTCGAACTTCCTACAAACTCTACTCTCATCCCATCCTATCTCAACTCTCATCCTATTTCTAACTATTAAACTCCTATTGGCAATATATATTTTTTAATTATTAAAATAAAAAATTGCGAGCAAACGAGCTGGAGGACAATTTTAAAGTTCAGACATCTGTTTCTAAAGTTTGACAAGCAATATTTCCTGCCGGGTACAGACTGTACTATTCTGACTTTTTGACTCGTCGCAAGCACGAGATTCTTGTTGTTATGAATGTCACCATGGGCAGGTGCTGGCGGCATCGGAGACTGACTGCGAGGAGGAGCGCGAGGGCGGCGTGGGCGGGCCGGGCGGCGCGCGGCGCGCGGGCGGCAGCCTGGCCTCGCTGGCCGGCGCCGACGACGCGCTCTACCTCGAGCACCGCCGCTCGCACAACAAGCACCCGCTCTTCAAAAAGTTCCGCTACTGACGCCTCGCGCTTTACGTGCCACTTTACGGTGAGATCAACGACTTTTGTACAAGTAACGGGCCGTCATGTTTCGAAGCATGCCGCTACCCGCGGTTTTATATATCTTCCAAAACTTTGGTAGTTTTTACCTACAGTCTCGTCTTATTGTAACAGCTTGGGCGTTTACATCAAAAGCATTAAATACGACTTAATGATTTTTTAGATATCAATAACAGTTATTTTGGTAACCTGTTCTTTAAAATTATCTTTTCGTTTTACTCTTTTCAGAACTAAAACTTGTTGGGACTCAATTGTTCACCTAAGTGCAGGCAGTGCCTTAAACATCAATAAAGCATGTACAAAAAAATCTTCAAAAATCCACACTATTCTAAAAAATGCTTGTTTTATTTCATTGCCCTGAAGCAGACATATTTTCGAAAGCACTCACAACCTAACTCACAAGAATCTTCATTTGTTCCAGCAAAACGGAAACAGAGGGAGGAATTCCGGAATGGGCAATTATTGAGCTACAAGGTCTTGTCCAAATGAAAAAAGAAAACCAAAATGAACCGACTGTAGTTGGGGATCTACATTACTTCAGCAGAAACCGCCAACCGGTTCTTATACTGGGTCACCATGTGCTCAATGGTAAAGAAGTTAAACTGGAACAACCGATGGCCGTCATAGAAAAAGCTACCGACGGCGACAATCACTTCTACAAGGTTAAAGCGATAGTTAAGAAGAAACTTTTGTTCAAATCAAGACCTAAACCAATAATTTCTAATGTCAGTGAAAAAGTGTGAATTAAGATAAAGTTGATTAAACGCCTTTGTATAATTTGTTTTTTTATTTAAGTACAACTTTTTTGATATGGAGTCTTTTTAGTTTACCATATCGTCGGTTAGCAAACGGTAGCGCTCAAGTCGTTGCGGTTCCGAGATCTAAATTGGAAGTAGTTTTTACGCGCACTTCGATCTATCTATCAGATTTAACGATTTCAATCAATTAGCAGCCGTTAATCAAAATTCCGCCTTACTGTATTTTCTTAGTATAGAAGCTGCGAAATTAAGTTTGTCAAAATGAAGTAATTCATCTCTCCTGAAAAGTAGTGAAATAATACTTAAATGTGCGTTGTTGATATGGCAAAAACATAGGAAGCCGACTAAAGTCAGTAGGTCCCTCACAGCTACTTATTTCGGTAACTAGTACGCGATGTAGTAGTTAAGATGGCAAGGGGTATGAGGCGGGGGTGACGCCTCGCACTCCCGCAGCGGGTTAGCGCGGGGGCTGTGCGGGGCATCCCCTCACCGGTGGCCATCTCAACCTGTCGCGCACTATTACTAAAAGGTATGGCAAGTCCCCTGAGTGTATGGACACAGAAGCATAATACGTCATGAAAAAGTTTTCAGGGTAAGTACCTATTTCCTGAATATGTAAAGTGCGAATCAAAAAAAAAATATTATATTCCCACCTCGAGTAATATCTTGTTAAATAGGTATTTTGAAATCATTGTGGTTTCTTTGTCAGTTTTTGGAAAAACTGTCATTTAAGAAAATATAATGGCCATCATAGTTTTTAGAAACTAGCATGACTGGAATCCTACCTTATGCGTGTTCTGATAGACACAAAACCAATTTTTTAAGTCTTCAATCAGTTGGTTAGAGGCCGATCTAGCTACGGTTGGCAATAAGGGATGGGTATGTAAAAAATAAAAGTCATAAAATACTATGAAAGGCACTTTATTTTTCTCAAGAAACAGAAATGTTATTATACTTAAATGTATATAACTTATTTTTCTGTAGGTATATTTAAAACTAAATAAATCCTAGACTGATTCGAAAAGATTTTACTAATTAATATTTTAACGTAAGGATTAATTTTGTACACAAAAGGAATGAATTGCACCTACCAAAACCATGACACTGTAATGTTATGTAACAAACATATTCCTTTAAACCTGGATAATTCAATGTGAACTTTGGCGTATTATATTAATATTTATCTAAATGATATGATAAACTCAAATATAAATCTAAAACAAAGAGATAAACAACTTATAATTCTAGGACATAACTTTAATAGTAGTCTAACAAAACCTTCGTTTTTTAACTGCTATAAAACGCCAATCGATTTAAATTGTATGGTTTACAAGCCAAATAAAAATAAAGCAGTCTTTTTTAATAAGAAAATTAATAACCAAAAAGGTAATAATAACGTTAATAAAATATCGTAGTTCGGAATCGATAACGAATTTGTGACACTGAATATTCAGAGTATGCTGTTATACAAAAATTCTACAAGCATACTTATCAAAAGAGCAATGTGTTAGGCCAATTTTATAAAGGAAACCTATTGTTATGCAAAGATATCTTGCAATAATCGAATTCATTAAAATTTTAATTCTAAAGACAATAAAAAGATATTCAAGAAGAATAAAAAGCTTCAATATCGAACAACATTTATGTATACTGTGGATACTAAATGTTACAAAACTTGTTATAAAATTAGATAACATAGTTACGTAGTTCACCATTGCTAGCAGAACTATTGAACGATCTTTGCATCTTATCATTATTATATTTAAATGTGGTTAGGACTTTCAAAAAACATTACAATTCATCCAATAGAGCAATTAACGTGTTATGCAAGTTTAATACTTTGAGTTCAAACTAAAAGGAATTTAGTTACATTAAATTTTTGCATATTATTTGCTTTCCTTAATTTTACGGTGCACATGCTAAACAAAATAAGGAAATAATATATTGTAGCTGATTCTCGATTCTATTACATTATTATTCGCTGTCATAATGCTCGCAAAACAAGTAGTTCAATCCGAAACCGAGGCGTATGATTGCACATTGCATGAGAATAGATCTCAGCCGAACTGTATTTAATCTTCGACGATCTGTGTAAATCGCCATGTTGCAGCTTCTGATTGAACTATTATTTTGCGTTCACTGTACAAGTACGTCGTTACATCCGCTTTTTTTAGGGTTCCGTACCTCAAAAGGACAAATGGAACCCTTATAGGATCACTTTGTTGTCTGTCTGTCTGTCCGTCCGTCGTGTCTATCAAGAAAACCTATAGGGTACTTCCCGTTGACGTAGAATCATGAAATTTGGCAGGTAGGTAGGTCTTATAGCACAAGTAAAGAAATAAATCTGAAAACCGTAAATTTGTGTAACATCATTAAAAAAATACCCGAGTACAGAACCCTCAGTGCGCGAATCTAACTCGCACTTGGCCGGTTTTTTCATACAAAATGAAAGCCGGAACGCTTTTCGCAACGATGCAATATAACTAGCGGCGGTCTGGTATGTATTGTCGGTTAAAGAGCGAATTACGATATTTTTGTTTTTTCTTGACATTAAATCAAGAATTCGAAAGACTACTTAAGTGATACATAAACACCCTAAATGCACCTTAGGACTAAGTATAACAGAAAGTTCATATGTATTATGATTTTTTGCATACACACTTTTTTAGTAAGTCAACCACAACTAATAACCTAGTTTAACTACGGCATCTTACAGACTGACTGGTTCTAAGCTCCAGAAACTTTATTATAATAGACATGTTAAAGTCTTAGATGCTAAGAAATTCAACCACCAGTCTTGACGCGGCATCGTACAGTTCATAAAGTCAAGAAATTAATCGCAAATACCAACATAGCTTAGTCCATTTATCCATAAGACTACGTCATTTCTTACATCGTTTATCGATACAATATTGTAACATTCAATAACACCATCTGCAATATAATTTTGTTATTTACACGACATTCTTACTCTAACAACAAATAAGATTTCATGTGCCAGTATCTTTCTCAGTTGTTGAAAGAAATTGATACTTACTAAAGAAAAATGTTTACAAAATACATAGAAATATAAAGATAGATATTACAGAAGACTGCACACGAACCGATTAATATAATCCCCTGAGTTGTTAAATAGACATACATTTCATTTCATTATATATAGTATTTTTCGTATAAAAGTTTTTAAATCATTAATGTATACAAGATATGCTGTCGGTAGGTAGTCAAATTGTCCCTGAGGAATTATTGTTTGCCGATAGCGAACTTATTTTCGATATTTCGCTAGTGAAAATGACGTCTCACGAAACTGCAACGTGCTTCAAAAGTTATCAAAATACAACCAAGAAAGTGTACAAGTTTTTAAGTAGTTTAAAGGGAAATATATATTTAGCTGTGCTAATAAAAATAACAACTTGAAGCGGACTGTTATTAAATTTTGTATGAGACAGCATATTATCTTGTACTTTAATGATCGAAATCGACAATCGCGACTCAGTTTCGTGCGCGTCAAGATAAGTAAGGTAAAAACGATGGGACGTGTTTAGGCGGCGTCTAGAGTGGCCCGCAGCAACTCCTGCCCTTCGACGGACGTCCAGTACTCCACGAGAAGGTCGCGCTCCGTCTCCAGGCACGCGAGGAATGTGAGCTCTGCTTCGCTGTTCGTCTTCAGACTTAGCAGCTTCTTCTTGAGCAATATAGTCTGTAGTAAGAGGTTAAATTAATTTAAATCATCGACAACTGCAATGCGTTTATCCTAATATAATATTATAAATGTGAAAGTGTGGATGTTTGGATGTTTGCTACTCAATCACGCAAAAACTACTGGACGGTTTTGGCTGTTTGGAATGGAGATAAATTATACCCTAGATTAACATATAGGCTACTTTTTATCCCGGAAAATCAAAGAGTTCCCGCGGGATTTTGAAAAACATAAAAACACGCGAAAAGCTGCATTAATCATTGCTGAAATCTCAATGGTAGTGTATGTCTGAATTCGTGGTATTTTTACTGCAACAATACATTTTAGCCAATCTCAAGAGACTGTTGGCCAATCAGAAGTGATTGCGATGGGAATGCAGAGGGAGTTGTGGTTGTCAAACTATGTCGATAGGTTCTTTGGTCACTGTTAATCTAACTCCTCAACGGGCTCAACCACGCCACATCATATAACTTGTCGAGGAGTTAGGCAGTCTATTAGCTGTCGTGGTTGCAGAATCAGGTCAAGGATACCATACTATTGTAGTGTCGTTGGGAGTACTCTGACTTTGCTTGAAGACAGATTTTTGTCAGCTGACTCGTTTTAGCAGTGTCTTAAGTCTGAGCAAAGTCAAAGTACGATCAATAGATTTCAATCTTAGTGTACCTTAGAATGCATTTAACAAGTGGAAAAAAAACAATAATTGTATGACAGATCCCTTTAACTGCTGAGAAAAGAGCTGACAATGAACAGATTTTCAATCCTGAACAGATTTTCTTCAAACAGCTAAAAACCGTCAATATTAAACAAACCTTTGAATAACAAAGCGGCAATTAAATTGATCTGTCCATTTAAGCGCTACAATTCTATAAACACACAGACATACAATAGGTTTCTGCTTTGCTGATTAATAGATCACTGTCTATAAGCAGCAATAATTATTATTTATCTTATCGATATAGGTTATGACCTCAAAATGATGACGATGTGTTAGTTTAGCTTCAATACCACAAATACAATAATTATGGCTATGTTAAAGTTTTTATTTGTACTAATTTTGGTTACTAATATACAAACGAATGACGAAAGTGAAGAACCGATTCTATATTACTATGGTCTGGTAAGTATTTTACATACAACTATGTACTCGTACTTGAAAGTTATGACTGTATTAATTTTTAAGTACTTATTCTTAATTATTTCACACACTCAGTTGTAGATAACTAAACATAGATATTATGTCAACTTAAGGGCGCGCTTACATTTAAACCAAACAAGTGTAAATTAAAAATTTATAACACCCCCGACAATCCAAAGTATTTGAGTTTTCCAAAACATCATTTTCAAATAAATAATTATGTATATAAGCAACGTCCATCTTGACAGCTTGACATTTGTCTATTGACATAATATTATGAACCTAGCGGTTATCTAACCTTCTTTTCTACAAGAAAACTAGAAAAGCGCTGATAACTCTTAAACGGCTGAACCAATTTTTTTAGATTATAGCTAAGAACACTCTCGATCAAGCCACCTTTCAAACAAAAAAAACTAAATTAAAATCGATTCATTCGTTTAGGCGCTACGATGCCACAGACAGATACACAGATACACAGATACACAGATACACAGACACACAGATACACAGATACACACGTCAAACTTATAACACCCCTCTTTTTGGGTCGGGGGTTAAAAATGCGAGTTTTCGAGCTCCAAATTAACCATTATAGGAAAGACTTCCACATAATTGAATACATGTTTAAAATAAATCAATCTTTCGTATTGACAGTTAATGTAACATTTTTGCGAACACTATTTTATTTATTTTGTAGTGATCAATCTCCCGCGCTTAAAGTTTTAATAAAAACAGTAACAGACCCAACTTTGAAGCCCTAAATCTGTCCTTATGAATCATCTGATTTACAGAAAAAAAATATTTAAATATTAGAAATATAGTCCCATTGACACATAATGAACTAAAATATGGATTTTTAATCACATTAATGAGTAAAAAAAAATAACGGTTACCAATTTTTGTAAATTATATGCCTAGTTTAACACGATTTTTTGTATTGAATAAAGCATAACTTCGTTCAAAAATTTATGTGAAAATAAACTATGTTCTTTAAAGAATCTATTTATGTAGTTTTGGTAACAATCCATTTATTTGATCTAACATAAAAATAATAATAAACATCACTCCAAATTGCAATAAGCAGCCACGCAATAAACAATATAGTCTTTTTAAATATGATACATTAAAATAAACCAATTTTTCGTATTGACATTTAAAAATGTATTCAATTATGTGAAAGATTTTCCTATTGTGGTAGCGCTTGAAATCTTAATTTTTTTGATTTTTGTGAGAGCGCGGCCTTAAGAGAAGTTTCTCTAGTGGCTCCCCAGCGCTCTTCATACAAACGTTCTCATTTGAATATTAATCAGTGAAACTCGATGAAATTTTCTAGACACGGTCTAAAAACTAATATCTATGTCTGTGGTGTGCCAGATTTCCGTAAAAATATCTAGTTTGAAAGTTAGACGGGTTTTAAGATTTGTAGTAAATTCTTGACACAACTGTTACTTCATCTATGAACGTTCTAACGTAGGTATCTGCAAAATTTCATTTTTTTTTCTAATATAAATACTAGCCATATGCTAATCATGACTAATACACACCTTTCCCCTCCAATTAAGCGTAAAGCTTGTGCCAGGAGTGGGTACGACAATAGTGCAACGGGTGGGGTTTGAACCGCCGACCTTTCGGAATTGAGTCCGCTTGTTGAGCCGTTGAGCTATCGAGGCTCGAGTTTGATTGGTTAATATTTGAATGAGAGCTGAACTATTTTTGTTTGGAGCGTACTTCGACTCTTGAGCTTGAAATCGCAACATTATTTACTAATAGTACCTACGCTAATAGGAAGAAAGTGAGCGTAGTTTGCCAACTTGCTCGGTCCAGCAAGCGTGCTCCGCACTAGTGCAACGCTACTGGCGGCGCGCTGCGCTCGTGCGGCTGTGTCGCTGCGGCCGCCGACTGCGCTGCGACGAGCCCGCGCCGCCCGAACGACGCATCGAACTCAACAACCGCGCACATTTACAGGTATTATACGCTACTGTATATGATATCAAAAGATGATAACCTAACCAATTCATTGCAGGGCAGGTAGGTACATGGATACGGCCAACGCAAATCGGTGGATAAGACGGCAGATTTCAAAAGCACTTCAACTTACTTATCCAATCCAAATAATATATATTTCAATGCTCGGAATAGGGTATCTATATATTGCACGTCGCAGAACACTTTGTACGCTCGGTGGGGCGCAGGCGCCTCGAATCGGTACATAAAAGACCTGTCATTTTGTTTGATGGTACCATAGTAGTATTGCATCTATGGTGCCAGTACTAGAACTGCATAGTGACTCATGACTGGATGCGGACTGCATAATCGGTCGGCATTTGCGACGCAGTTATGTCAACTGCACTTAAACCACTGGAGTCTACAATTTGGCTTGCGTGCGACTGCACTTAGACCCTAATACATATATAATAGTGTGCGCAAAATAGTAGCCCAATCTGAAGACGAGGCGAATGACTGTGTATTGTACAAATCAGATCACAGCTGGGCTTGTGTGTTTCATCCTTAGTCTGTGAACTGCACAAACATGGCGGATGTTGCAACTTCAGATTAGAATACTTGTTTTTATCTTGTTTTTTGATCACTGTTATTGGTATCAAAAATATTACTCGTTTTCAGTTTTGCCGCTCAATAACCGGATGGAGGGAATGTTCCGTCAACGAGACTCCCCTAACAGTTGAAACTGCATACGAGCGAATGAACCCCGACGAACTGGAGGGGCTACATCACGAAAACGTACAACTCACGCCGCCGAAAATCACCCTCGAATGCCGATGTCGCCACCCGAACTACTGGAGACTCAGCAACACATCAGAGAATGATAACGTGTTAACGTATCAGTGTACATCTTTACCGCTGTGTAAAACCGGTGATTTTTGTGGGAACGTTAACGATAACCAGCTTGCTCTATACCAATCTTGTTTGTGTCCTAAAAACCACATTTGTGTCCACAGTGGAGGTGTAGCACACATACAAATATCGGAGTTGCTGTATCGAGGAAAAGGCTGGAGAGCCTATTGCCAACCTATCAGTGACGATTACAATTACGAGGACTATTAAAACTGACGGTTATGTTAATTTATTTTTAAATTTATATAGTGCAAATAACGCATTTGATGAGCAGTGATAGCCTAGTGGTTAAGGCATCAGCCTCCTATTCTGGAGGTCCGTGGCTCGATGCCAGACACGCACCTTAACTGTTCGAAGTTATGTGCGTTTTAACCAATATAGTACCAACCTTACTTCGTCGAATTACGTGAGTCCAGCCGGTTATTGGTTATTAGTTATATTTATAATTACCACTTGATTAAATGGTGAAAGAAATTATCATGAGGTAAACTGCATGCCAGAGATCTCCATAATGTTCTAAAAGGTATGTGAAGTCTGCCAATCTGCACTTGGCCAGTGTGGTAGGTTATGGTCAAATCTTTTTTATTGTGAAAGGCTCAGTAGTGAGCCGTCGATGGGTTCAACCCATCAAGAATGTTGAGATGACGATGGTTTAAAATGGCTCTGGTTATCAAACACTGAGGTGCAATAAAATTAAGTTTTTTCTCGAACTCTTTTCCATCGAGGGGCAATGCGATTAGCGAGTCAGCACGTGTCGCGTGATTCTTACTGTTTTAAACACAGCACAGCCGTACAAAACGCAGCGCAGCAGGATTTGTTTCTAATAATCTAAGAGGAGCGATAGATAGTAGCACAGCACAGCGGAGCTGTTGGTTGGTCACCCTTACCGCAATCGCCCTACAGACCACGATAGATTGTAGCAATGATTGGTGCAGTTTTTCGTTATCAGTCAGCTGATATTACCTGCAGTGGTTGTGCGGCGATGTCTTTGGCTATGTCCCGAACCTGCTCGTCGAATCTGTCGGGCCACAGCACGCGGCTGATGAGCCCACCCTGCAACGCCTCAGACGCGGAAAGTCGACGGCCGAATATAACCAAATCGTTAACCTGGAATTTAAAAATGATTTAGAACTGTTATTTGGATGTTGGTAATATGAACAATCACTGCAGGACTTTCGTCACAAAGAAGGTTAAAAAAAACAATGCACACATTTGCAGTTGGAGGTAATTAATACACAAAAAAGTAACTACACAATATCCATCCACTATATGGAATTTTTGGTTCGCGAGTCCAACTCTTACTTGGCAGGTTCGTTTCTTATATTGTAACATAACATAGTATATAAAACCACTATGTGATTAGGTTTGATACTTAAAGTACGATACTACAACTTGAAATCGATTTTAAAATCTACAATCGGCACATATGTATATAACCGTTTGCGTGAAAATCTAAAAACGGCCATGTCTACTCTCTACAATAAATATTATATTACTAGCGACCCGCCCCGGCTTCGCACGGGTGGACATTTATTTTTTAAGCTCTCTGAACCCCTGCGGTTTCGCCGTGCGAGTCGTGCGACACCATCATTCATTTTAATACCAATTAAATTTTAAATTCGTAATATCTTTTGAATGGATTGTCCGATTGGAATAAAATAAAAAGTAATTTATAGCTATTGAAACAATCTTGCTCAATAAATAGTTTATTTGGATAAGGATTAGTATTTGACGATAATATGATCAATAAACATAGGCTAATAATTTTAATTACTTTTATTCTATGGAAAAGTGGTTATAATGGCTAAAATATAAATGTTTGGTTTATACTATCGCGGACTTTTTTGTAGGCATTATTGATTTCTACAACTTTTCTATAGAAGTCAACCATACATCTCTAACCATTTAGGCAGCGTTCGCGAGAATCGTTAACGTACGGCAGTTTTTTCGACGCCTTACTCCACAATTTTCACTACCACGAAAAATCCTATCTATTTTCCGGGATAAAATATAGCCTATACGGATTCGGAAGAATCCCTCTAAGTAATGGTGAAAGAAATTTTGAAATCGGTCCAGTAGTTTTTGAGCCTATTCATTACAAACATACAAAAATACAAAAATACAAAGGTTTCCTCTTTATAATATTAGTATAGATAGAGGTTTTGTAATTTGTGTGTAGGGGGTAATCTCTAGATCTAATGATCTGATTCTGAAAATTCTTTCCCCAATATATATCTACAACTTCCCAGAGTCCTATAATCATATAACAACACAGACAAAGTCATAGGAAAAATGTAGTCCTTAATAAAGATTAAAGGTGTATATACCAGAGCCTGTGGCAGCGGGCGGCAACGCGCCGTGAGCGCGGCTGCTCCGGGCGTGGCGGGTGCGGCGGCGGCGGCCAGCCAGAACGACGCGCCCTCCGACGCCAGCGCCACGTCGCTCATTGCCACCAGCGCCAGCGCCACGCCCGCCGCCGCGCCCCACACGCCGCAGCACAGTAGCGCGCGGTGCCGCGCGGCCGCCGCCAGCAACGACCTGTCAATTCAACATTATTCTATTCAAAACCTACAACCGAATCCCCTACCAAAATACCACCCAAGTGTAAGTCAGACTTACGCACCGAGGATTCCATAGAGTGTAAAATACCCGAGTACGGAACCATAGGTGTGCGAGTTAGACTCGCACACCTATGGTTCCGTACTCGGGTATTTTTTCCGACATTTGGCAAGATAAATCGAAAACTATTATGCATAATAATAAATAAAAATCTGTTGTAGAATGTACAGGTAAAGCCCTTTCATATGATACCTCATTTGGTAGTTGTTTTACTTTGAAAATTGAAAACATTGATTATTATTATTATTATTTGTTCAGGCACAAATTCTAATTGTTTTTTGTAATGGTACCACAAATTCACGGTTTTTTCCTTTACTTGTGCTACCTACCTACCTACCTACCTACCTACCTACCTACCTACCTATCTTTCAAAAATATGATTAACGTCTCGGTAATGATTCAAATTCAGTCAAAAAATGTATGTAAATAATTAAAAATAATTTTGATAATTAATTATTTAATAATTCTGTCCAGTTACCTTACTGATTCTGCTAGTTCATAGGCGTGATTAGCTCTTACTTCTTTATTTTCATCCAGCAGCAAACTTAAATCCAAACTTGAACATAGTGTTCCACATTGTGATTCTAACAGAGTGATTGATATGTCCTGCCTATTGTCAATATATTTGAGAGCTTCTTCCAATTCCTTCAAAATCTGTAATTAATAACAAGTTTATTTATTAACTACTATCCACTGAATTATGTTATATTGCTGAGGTGATCAAAATACTAACTGACTCGTCTTTTTACATTCAGTTGCATTTGTACACAACATAAAAACGCAAACTGCATTTCATGAACAAAAGATTTTGGACCCAAGGAGCCTTAAGAAGTGGAGCCAAGACTTAAATACTCAATTAATTAAATTTTCAGATTTCTTACCTCAACACAAATTTTTAGACCAGTTTTTTTAATACATATTAAGGCTAATCTTTGATCAATGGTGACTGAAATAAATTTTAATTGATTTAGCTTGTTGTCTTCTTCTATGGGAGGAATGATGTTTTCATCAGTTTTTACAATTTTCTTTTGCTTTGCTGGCTTCTCATTTTTGGAATTCTCACGTTTTCTTTTATTTAAAGCAAGGGATAATTTGGAATTTAATTTTTCTTTTATAGACAAACAGTCATTCTTATTGATCATCTCACTACTTGATATTTTAGGTGAGTCAGACTTAAAGACAATTTCCTCATTGACAGGTAAATTAGGATTGGTTTCAAGCTCTGGAACAGGCTGCTGAGTTATTTGAGTGGCACTCTGCGGTTGTGCGTTCCCGGCCTCGACGTCGCTGAGGCGCCGAGGACTCATACAGCTGCTAGAGTATGAACTTGAAGAGTGACGCCTGTAAATGATGGAATCGTCAGCACTATGGGTCTCAAAATCCTCACTGACCGCTGGAGATTTAACAGAGCTGCTCAAGGATGTCCTATGTTTTCCACCAAGAATCTTTTTGGCTTCCCCTTCTTCATACTTTAATTCTTTCTTTCTTTCTCTAAACTTCATTTCTTTAGTATCTGGAGTACTAGAACTTTGAATTTTCTTAATGAATTCTGCTTTAGTTCTCACATTTTTCTTGCCTTTAGGAGCCTCGGGGGTGAGTTGGTATATCATGTTCACCGCACCCTCATCCATTAGTAACCTGTCAACTTCTGACAAGCGTTTATGTTGTTTACTATTTTTATTTGATCCACTGGTAGGTTTTTTCCACTGCAATGTAGACAATGGAGATTTTGATTTAGATCTTTTTACTGATTGATCTGATTTGCCTTTTTTTGAAGGAGTTTGCTCTTTTGTGGTTGGTGTTTCTTTAGCTTTATTACTCTTACCTTTAGTGAATGTATCTGGGTTGTCAGGGTCAAATATGACTTTCTTTTTTATTACTCTACTTAACCTCCGTGTGGGAGCATCATCATCAGTTTTAGATAACTTAGTTTGGGAATCACTACTGGGTGAACCTGTATTGGTGCTCTCTATTGTTTCATCT
The DNA here is from genome assembly GCF_905333055.1 of Maniola jurtina. Taxonomy (NCBI): domain Eukaryota; kingdom Metazoa; phylum Arthropoda; class Insecta; order Lepidoptera; family Nymphalidae; genus Maniola; species Maniola jurtina. Next base: position 6,606,677 of record NC_060037.1, on the reverse strand, counting down.
TTGGAAATCATACATTCCTGGCTATTCTTAAGTTCTTCAGAGTCTTTTATTAGGCTGTCTCCTTCTTTGATAATTTCATTCACTTCATTGTTCTCAGCGGGCTCATCTTCCCAATCCATGACAAGAGATTTGACAATGTTATCTGTATATTGGGTTTCCTCTTGGCATGTTCCTGAGGCTTCTTGTTGTTCGTTGTCAATGTGGGTTTGTTGATTAGCAGCCATCAAGGCCTCCTTTTCTGTGGTATTGAGCTGGGATTTCTGCTCTGAGTTGTCGGATTGGTCCTTTTGGTGACTAGCATCTGCATTAATGTCCTGTTTTATCCCAGCTAATAAGGCCTGCTGTTGCTTTCCTTTTTCTAAATTTCTATTATTGCTAGATTTTAGAGGACTTTTAGTTTTCTCCTTTTTAATTTTAGAAGCTCTCGAGTCACCTCTTTTTTTTGATAGTCTAGATAGTTGTTGCATGGCTATCTCAGCTACTAAAACTTTACTTGGTGTCTGTGGAGATGACTCAGTAATTATATTGATAGGCTGTTCAATGTTATCATTACCCTCCAAAATATCAAGTAACTCCTCTTTATTAAAAATCTCTTGCTTGATTGCACTATTGTTATTTACAATGTTTTCACTTATATCAGATGAACGGAGCACTTCACTCAATTCAATATTTGGTCCCAGTTCATTCAATATATTATTTGTATGGTCACTTTCTTGATTGTCAACTAACAACTTCTCTGTACCATCGTAATCATTTTCCTCTACTACTACTTCAGTTTCAAACTGAACAGTTGATATTGAAGATTCTATTTCAACCATAGTCTCCGATGAAATTCCTTCTTCAATACATATTTCTTTTTCCGACTCTATTATAGTTTCAGTGATTACATCATGAAGTACCTCATCTGTATGGATCATCTCATTATCTTGTTGAACTTCTATTCCTATGTTAGAATCTGGTTCATCAGTTGCTATATCTGTAGCAATACTATCATGATCGATAGGGATCTCCGGCTCAGCTCCGGATTCCGCCTCAGCCTCGACATGGTCGGATACATTTAAATTTTCAGGCTTACTTTCCACCTCTGATACGTTTCGCTCCAAGTCGGACTTCGCTGGTTCCGAGTCGAGTTTCACTGGATCCGGTTCCGAGTCGAGCTTCACTGGATCCGAGTCAGGCACCGCTGGATCCGAGTTAGGCTTCGCTGGCTCCGAGTCGGGCTTCGCTGGCTCCGATTCGACCTTTTCCGGCTCATTAAGGGGCTCTGGTGGCACATTATCCGTCTCCGGCGGCACTTTATCCACCTCCCGAAGTACATTATTCGCTTCGGAATGTTCACCTTCGACTTGCACGTCGCATTCGACACCATTCGATTTTTGACACACATTTGACTCGTCGGCACTCGCGTCCTCAACTATATTTGGTTTTACAACATCAGTTGATGTATGAATTGGGTGATCTTCCACAGTTTCCATTTTATCTTAGCCTCGGCTATACCTTATTCCTAATCACTTTTACCAGAGTATAACCTAATTTGTTGATAAATAAATAAAATGAACGCAAAACACTCGATGTGAAACTTAATTTTTTCGTTACATTATCACGTAACTATCTAATTGCCAGGTATAGACGACGTGAACGTAAATGATGGTGGAATTCAATTTCCTAAATTGTTGTATTTAATTTTATCAAAGCGTCAGTCGCGTCAGTCCATTTTATTTTCCAAGCACTTTCTCCATAGATTAAAATTCTTCGAGTCTTCTTTTTTTTTCTCTCTCGTCTGGCTTTACAAAGATTAGCCAATGTCAAGTTTGTAGTTATTTGTAACAAGTTAGTTAAACTATACAAGTATGGACCCCGTCTGTGCCGGCGCTCGCTGACATACGTACGGCACCCCGGCCCCTTAGAGTGCTTTCCACTTTCCAGTCAGTTTTAACAAAAAAAAAAACACTCCAAAAAAGCAGAGCACGCCCGCCAGCTAACACCAACACAGACGAAGTCTCGAGTCTTCTTTGACGACACTGAGTCCACAGAGCACAGATATATTCCTATCTCTATGGTACAGTCTATGAGAAAACCATAATAAAACAATAAAACACAGTCCGACAAGGATCTTTTGGCACTCGAATGACATTGACAGGGGGCGTAGTTGTAGAGCAAAGGCTGCCAGCAAATAAAATCTTTTCAAATTCAGGGAGTACGTTGATAGTGTCAATGTTGAAAATCGCGTAAGTTTTATCTAATTTTAACTGAAAGAGAAATTGGGAAAGCGGTCCCTGTTCCTACATCGAATAAGAATAATAGAAACCATTAATAGGCCATGGATTTGCGACCAATCATGTTTACCTGCTCAAATACCATATTCACCAATTGCTAAATGTAGCTATAAGATGTAGACACATTTATGCTGCATCTTTAATCAGGATATATTGTGATATTATGTATATAGAATGGCTTGAATTATTGAAAAAAAATAGTCATTTTCAGATTTTGTACCTAGCAACACCACGTATAAGAGGACAGTGCATGGAGGTTAGAGAGAAGGAGAACGATCGCTACGCGCTAAAGCATTCGCGCCTGTCCCTGAAAATTGGTAGAATTTATAATTCGTTTTTCAGCCACCAGCCGCGCTGTCGTCGGTAAGGAGTATCTGTGAAGTTAGCTGTTTATGAGTACAAGTAGATGAAGTTAGTTGCATAATGTATAAATTTTCTTCGCGGCATCGGTGAGAAAATAATCGTGCTCCGTAATTTTTTAATTTTTGACGAAAAGAAACATTAAAAAATGGTGAAATATTGTATTGTGCGTGGATGTACAAGTGGTTTAGCATCTGGTCGGAAAAATAGAGTGAAAAACAATTTACGTCAATCATCATTATTTAAAGTACCAAAGGTAATATCTTCATAGTATAGCACATTGAAATATTGAATGTATAAAATTATTATTTGCTTAATTAATCATGGTTTTTTTTTTCAAATAAATCAATCTTTATTAAGCTTTCAAGAAATTGTTGAAATTAAGGTTAATTACTAGATTTGCATGTTCCCGAAATTTATAAAGTAGTATAGATAATTTATTCATCAATAAATAATAATAATTAATAATAATTTCATTATTATTTTTTTCCTTTGAATAATACACGTGTAGTAAACGTTGATATATCATTTCAAATTAGCGCACAACAGCCCGCTTTTATTGAGACAACTTAGCGATCGCAGCGCCTCACTTATTTTGTCCGTATTTCGGGGACACTATTTTCTACAGCGATCGTTCTCCTTCTCTCTAACCTCCATGGGACAGTGTGAAACTTAACAAGATGGCGGTGTTAGTTCCGGTTTTGGCCATGCGCCAAAAGATTCTTGTCGCACGCACTGTACATGAATCATGAAGTCAATCAAAATTATTTCATGCACTGTATGATTGTTGTTGATCATTGTTCGTGTTCATCGTGTTATTTTTCGGAACCCTAAAAACTTGGGAAAACTGGCGTTGTTTTTATTTGGCAACCTAGAAATATGAAAGAAACGTACATCATTTTGCTTTGTGTAAACAATTCGATTAAATGTAACGAATATAACTTTGTTAAAAAATGAGATGATAATCTACTTTTCTAATAAAAAATGAATATACTTCCTAAGAAAAGGTAATGGTTTTTCCAATGTGAAATATAAAATGCTTGACACGGCGTACATTGGGCTCCGCTTTCCTGCTAAGTTGCTTTCACTTTGCACGGTGCATAGCATCCTCCCTTCGAAGACCGTTCACTTGCATCTGCTTGTGCGGTTTGAATCCATCGTATTCCAGCCGGCCTCAGGACCGGTTGTAAGCGACAGGCATGTTAAGGACTTGTGACCCACGGCACTGGCCAGGCTTCGCTGCCATAGAGCATTACCTACTGGTCTTAGTGATGCTCTTGTAGACCAGTCCTTTTAGGCATTATATGGAAACTTTGGGTCACAGGTTTGCTGTTAACTCCTTTCACTTGGCCCAGGCAGCGGCATTCTGTGATTTGACATCAAAATTGCAGTTTAATAATTTAAATATGTATTTTGTTAAAAGGTGGCATGTGAGAACAAAAGAAAATATAGCACGAGTGAGAAAAGATGAAGCAGAAGCAGCAGAAAAGGAACGGCAGGAGAAGATTCGAATCGACAGAGCGGAACGTGAAGCTCGTTTGAACACACTAAAACATAAAAGCAAACAGAAGTTGATAGATCTAGATCTTCAGCCACAAACTTCAGAAAGAGTTTCTAAGGACCCAGAACATGTTAATTTTTTCTCAGACCTTGAACATGCTGTTCAGTCTACCAACAAAGAACATGATAAAGAATTCAAAGACAAGAAAGAAGAGTATGAGAAAAAAATTGGTTATTTAACATATTTAGGACAAGACACTAATGAAGCCCTTGGTAAGAAAAATTGGTATGAGGTTCCTCCAGATGCAGCACGATTTTCACGTCCCGGAGATGTTAAAGATACTTATGAAAAGCTTATCTTAAGAGATGAAGATGGAAAACCAAAAGAAAAAACATTGGATATAAAAGATAATGAAATTGCTTGGAAAGCAAAACAACGATTAGATCCTTTGAATACATTTAAACATTATTGTAATAAGTCTAAAATAGAAAAGGATGTTAAATTAAAGCAAGAGGATTATGTAAAAGTTACAGCAGATATAAAAAAGAGACATAAAAATAAATCAAAACACAAAGATGGTGATCAATCTAAAGACAATCTCAAGAAATTAAGAGAAGCAAGATTGAAGAGGGAACAACAAGAGAAGTATAAAACTGAAATGTTCTTATCTAAACTTAGTGGTTTGGCAGCACCTGAAAGTTCTAAACAAGATAACCCTAAAAAAATCCAGCCCAAATACAATTCACAGTTCAATCCTGAACTTGCAAGACAAAATTATAGGTAAATTAATATGTTAAAAACATTTCTACCTTTTGAGGTTCACACTATTTATTATTATTGGACAATCATTCACTGGGCAAAATTGAAAAACTAAATGGCTTAATGAATAACCATAGCAATCAAATTTTTAAGTATATATTATTTCAAATATAAAGCAACAGGTGACTGATTGACTGATCTATCAAAGCATAGCTCAAAGGAGTGGACTGCTCAGGCTGCTAGCTATTATGATATAGACATATGCTAAGAAAGGATTAAAGGATTAGGATTGAAATCAACTTTACAATATTGATTAGAAATTTGTGTAGGAAGTCCTGGGCATAGTCTATACATATAATAAAATTGTAGAAAAGTGGTGTCTGTACAATGGAAATATATAAAAAAAAGTAGCAGGGGTTGTTATTATATCGATGCCAAACCCGAAATTGTAATTAATTTTTTTTTTGTCTGTTTGTCTGTGTGTTTGTGCACGCTAATATCAGAAACGGTTTATTCGATTTAGATACGGTTTTCACTAATATATTGTAGTAAGCTTCACTTAACATTTAGTGTTTGTTTCGTGTCAATCGGTTCATAAATAAAAAAGTTATGTCAATTTAAGGACGTCTTTGCAAAATGAATAGGTATCAAAATTGCACTACTACATAAGTACACTGCCCACACGCACACAGCTGCGTCAAAATGAGTGAATCGACTTGATTTTGATACTTTTATATTTTTATTTTATTTTATATTTGGTCATCTATTTTTTTTTAACAGTTTTTTTTTAAATATGTATCTTGAGATATGTATCTTTAAGTAGAACAGTGCCTACAGACTAAGGGTCTGATGATGAAATATTTCACCATGACTTCTTGGCAATGAACAACATTTCCATGCTTATGAAATTATGAGCTCCTACTATGACTAAAATAATCTGAGAAGGATAGCATTACATTACCTCCCGACTTGATGAAATTGCATACTTTGGAACCTACTACTGGAACTCAGAGACGAATAGAGCTAGGTGTTTCGAGTTTGGGCTCATTTTCTTAGTCATGATGAGATCTTACCTCCGGATTTGTGGAGTGACCTGATGGTATACTTTGGAAGTCACTATTGGAACTCGGAGACGAATAGAGCTAGGTGTTTCGAGTTTGGACTCATTTTCTTAGTCATGATGAGATCTTACCTCCGGATTTGTGGAGTGACCTGATGGTATCCTCGGAAGTCACTATTGGAACTCGGAGACGAATAGAGCTAGGTGTTTCGAGTTTGGGCTCATTTTCTTAGTCATGAAGAGATCTTACCTCCGGATTTGTGGAGTGACCTGATGGTACACCTCGGAAGTCACTATTGGAACTCGGAGACGAATAGAGCTAGGCGTTTCGAGTTTGGGCTCATTTTCTTAGTCATGATGAGATCTTACCTCCGGATTTGTGGAGTGACCTGATGGTATACCTCGGAAGTCACTATTGGAACTCGGAGACGAATAGAGCTAGGTGTTTCGAGTTTGGGCTCATTTTCTTAGTCATGATGAGATCTTACCTCCGGATTTGTGGAGTGACCTGATGGTATACCTCGGAAGTCACTATTGGAACTCGGAGACGAATAGAGCTAGGTGTTTCGAGTTTGGGCTCATTTTCTTAGTAATGATGAGATCTTACCTCCGGATTTGTGGAGTGACCTGATGGTATACCTCGGAAGTCACTATTGGAACTCGGAGACGAATAGAGCTAGGTGTTTCGAGTTTGGGCTCATTTTCTTAGTCATGATGAGATCTTACCTCCGGATTTGTGGAGTGACCTGATGGTATACTTTGGAAGTCACTATTGGAACTCGAAGACGAATAGAGCTAGGTGTTTCGAGTTTGGACTCATTTTCTTAGTCATGATGAGATCTTACCTCCGGATTTGTGGAGTGACCTGATGGTATCATCGGAAGTCACTGTTGGAACTCGGAGACGAATAGAGCTAGGTGTTTCGAGTTTGGGCTCATTTTCTTAGTCATGAAGAGATCTTACCTCCGGATTTGTGGAGTGACCTGATGGTATACCTCGGAAGTCACTATTGGAACTCGGAGACGAATAGAGCTAGGTGTTTCGAGTTTGGGCTCATTTTCTTAGTCATGATGAGATCTTACCTCCGGATTTGTGGAGTGACCTGATGGTATACCTCGGAAGTCACTATTGGAACTCGGAGACGAATAGAGCTAGGTGTTTCGAGTTTGGGCTCATTTTCTTAGTCATGATGAGATCTTACCTCCGGATTTGTGGAGTGACCTGATGGTATACCTCGAAAGGCACTATTGGAACTCGGAGACGAATAGAGCTAGGTGTTTCGAGTTTGGGCTCATTTTCTTAGTCATGATGAGATCTTACCTCCGGATTTGTGGAGTGACCTGATAGTATACCTCGGAAGCCACTATTGGAACTTGGAGACGAATAGAGCTAGGTTTTTCGAGTTTGAGCTCATTTTCTTAGTCATGATGAGATATTACCTCCGGATTTGTGGAGTGACCTGATGGTATACCTCGGAAGTCACTATTGGAACTCGGAGACGAATAGAGCTAGGTGTTTCGAGTTTGGGCTCATTTTCTTAGTCATGATGAGATCTTACCTCCGGATTTGTGGAGTGACCTGATGGTGTACCTCGAAAGTCACTATTGGAACTCGGAGACGAATAGAGCTAGGTGTTTCGAGTTTGGGCTCATTTTCTTAGTCATGATGAGATCTTACCTCCGGATTTGTGGAGTGACCTGATGGTATACCTCGGAAGTCACTATTGGAACTCGGAGACGAATAGAGCTAGGTGTTTCGAGTTTGGGCTCATTTTCTTAGTCATGATGAGATCTTACCTCCGGATTTGTGGAGTGACCTGATGGTATACTTTGGAAGTCACTATTGGAACTCGGAGACGAATAGAGCTAGGTGTTTCGAGTTTGGACTCATTTTCTTAGTCATGATGAGATCTTACCTCCGGATTTGTGGAGTGACCTGATGGTATCCTCGGAAGTCACTATTGGAACTCGGAGACGAATAGAGCTAGGTGTTTCGAGTTTGGGCTCATTTTCTTAGTCATGAAGAGATCTTACCTCCGGATTTGTGGAGTGACCTGATGGTACACCTCGGAAGTCACTATTGGAACTCGGAGACGAATAGAGCTAGGCGTTTCGAGTTTGGGCTCATTTTCTTAGTCATGATGAGATCTTACCTCCGGATTTGTGGAGTGACCTGATGGTATACCTCGGAAGTCACTATTGGAACTCGGAGACGAATAGAGCTAGGTGTTTCGAGTTTGGGCTCATTTTCTTAGTCATGATGAGATCTTACCTCCGGATTTGTGGAGTGACCTGATGGTATACCTCGGAAGTCACTATTGGAACTCGGAGACGAATAGAGCTAGGTGTTTCGAGTTTGGGCTCATTTTCTTAGTAATGATGAGATCTTACCTCCGGATTTGTGGAGTGACCTGATGGTATACCTCGGAAGTCACTATTGGAACTCGGAGACGAATAGAGCTAGGTGTTTCGAGTTTGGGCTCATTTTCTTAGTCATGATGAGATCTTACCTCCGGATTTGTGGAGTGACCTGATGGTATACTTTGGAAGTCACTATTGGAACTCGAAGACGAATAGAGCTAGGTGTTTCGAGTTTGGACTCATTTTCTTAGTCATGATGAGATCTTACCTCCGGATTTGTGGAGTGACCTGATGGTATCATCGGAAGTCACTGTTGGAACTCGGAGACGAATAGAGCTAGGTGTTTCGAGTTTGGGCTCATTTTCTTAGTCATGAAGAGATCTTACCTCCGGATTTGTGGAGTGACCTGATGGTATACCTCGGAAGTCACTATTGGAACTCGGAGACGAATAGAGCTAGGTGTTTCGAGTTTGGGCTCATTTTCTTAGTCATGATGAGATCTTACCTCCGGATTTGTGGAGTGACCTGATGGTATACCTCGGAAGTCACTATTGGAACTCGGAGACGAATAGAGCTAGGTGTTTCGAGTTTGGGCTCATTTTCTTAGTCATGATGAGATCTTACCTCCGGATTTGTGGAGTGACCTGATGGTATACCTCGAAAGGCACTATTGGAACTCGGAGACGAATAGAGCTAGGTGTTTCGAGTTTGGGCTCATTTTATTAGTCATGATGAGATCTTACCTCCGGATTTGTGGAGTGACCTGATGGTATACCTCGGAAGTCACTATTGGAACTCGGAGACGAATAGAGCTAGGTGTTTCGAGTTTGGGCTCATTTTCTTAGTCATGATGAGATCTTACCTCCGGATTTGTGGAGTGACCTGATGGTATACTTTGGAAGTCACTATTGGAACTCGAAGACGAATAGAGCTAGGTGTTTCGAGTTTGGACTCATTTTCTTAGTCATGATGAGATCTTACCTCCGGATTTGTGGAGTGACCTGATGGTATCATCGGAAGTCACTATTGGAACTCGAAAACGAATAGAGCTAGGTGTTTCGAGTTTGGGCTCATTTTCTTAGTCATGATGAGATCTTACCTCCGGATTTGTGGAGTGACCTGATGGTATATCTAGGAAGTCACTATTGGAACTCGGAGACGAATAGAGCTAGGTGTTTCGAGTTTGGGCTCATTTTCTTAGTCATGATGAGATCTTACCTCCGGATTTGTGGAGTGACCTGATGGTATACCTCGGAAGCCACTATTGGAACTCGGAGACGAATAGAGCTAGGTTTTTCGAGTTTGAGCTCATTTTCTTAGTCATGATGAGATCTTACCACCGGATTTGTGGAGTGACCTGATGGTATACCTCGGAAGTCACTATTGGAACTCGGAGACGAATAGAGCTAGGTGTTTCGAGTTTGGGCTCGTTTTGTTAGTTATGACGAGATTATACCTTGAAACTTGTTGGAGTGCTCTGAAGGTATACTTCAAAAGCCACTATTGGACTTTCGAGTCGAGTAGAGTTAGATGTTATGAGTTTGAGCTCGTTTTGTAAGTTCCAATAGTGACTTCCGAGGTATACCATCAGGTCACTCCACAAATCCGGAGGTAAGATCTCATCATGACTAAGAAAATGAGCCCGAACTCGAAACACCTAGCTTTATTCGTCTCCGAGTTCCAATAGTGACATCCGAGGTATACCATCAGGTCACTTCACGAATCCGGAGGTAACATCTCATCATGACTAAGAAAATGAGCCCAAACTCGAAACACCTAGCTCTATTCGTCTCCGAGTTCCAATAGTGACTTCCGAGGTATACCATCAGGTCACTCCACAAATCCGGAGGTAATATCTCATCATGACTAAGAAAATGAGCTCAAACTCGAAAAACCTAGCTCTATTCGTCTCCAAGTTCCAATAGTGGCTTCCGAGGTATACTATCAGGTCACTCCACAAATCCGGAGGTAAGATCTCGTCATGACTAAGAAAATGAGCCCAAACTCGAAACACCTAGCTCTATTCGTCTCCGAGTTCCAATAGTGACTTCCGAGGTATACCATCAGGTCACTCCACAAATCTGGAGGTAAGATCTCATCATGACTAAGAAAATGAGCCCGAACTCGAAACAGCTAGCTCTATTCGTCTCCGAGTTCCAATAGTGACTTCCGAGGTATACCATCAGGTCACTTCACAAATCCGGAGGTAAGATCTCATCATGACTAAGAAAATGAGCCCAAACTCGAAACACCTAGCTCTATTCGTCTCCGAGTTCCAATAGTGACTTCCGAGGTATACCATCAGGTCACTCCACAAATCCGGAGGTAAGATCTCATCATGACTAAGAAAATGAGCCCAAACTCGAAACACCTAGCTCTATTCGTCTCCGAGTTCCAATAGTGACTTCCGAGGTATACCATCAGGTCACTCCACAAATCCGGAGGTAAGATCTCATCATGACTAAGAAATTGAGCCCAAACTCGAAACACCTAGCTCTATTCGTCTCCGAGTTCCAATAGTGGCTTCCGAGGTATACTATCAGGTCACTCCACAAACCCGGAGGTAAGATCTCATCATGACTAAGAAAATGAGCCCAAACTCGAAACACCTAGCTCTATTCGTCTCCGAGTTCCAATAGTGACTTCCGAGGTATACCATCAGGTCACTCCACAAATATGGAGGTAAGATCTCATCATGACTAAGAAAATGAGCCCGAACTCGAAACAGCTAGCTCTATTCGTCTCCGAGTTCCAATAGTGACTTCCGAGGTATACCATCAGGTCACTTCACAAATCCGGAGGTAACATCTCATCATGACTAAGAAAATGAGCCCAAACTCGAAACACCTAGCTCTATTCGTCTCCGAGTTCCAATAGTGACTTCCGAGGTATACCATCAGGTCACTCCACAAATCCGGAGGTAAGATCTCATCATGACTAAGAAAATGAGCCCAAACTCGAAACACCTAGCTCTATTCGTCTCCGAGTTCCAATAGTGACTTCCGAGGTGTACCATCAGGTCACTCCACAAATCCGGAAGTAATATCTCATCATGACTAACAAAATGAGCCCGAACTCGAAACAGCTAGCTCTATTCGTCTCCGAGTTCCAATAGTGACTTCCGAGGTATACCATCAGGTCACTCCACAAATCCGGAGGTAAGATCTTATCATGACTAAGAAAATGAGCCCAAACTCGAAACACCTAGCTCTATTCGTCTCCGAGTTCCAATAGGGACTTCCGAGGTATACCATCAGGTCACTCCACAAATCCGGAGGTAAGATCTCATCATGACTAAGAAAATGAGCCCAAACTCGAAACACCTAGCTCTATTCGTCTCCGAGTTCCAATAGTGACTTCCAAGGTATACCATCAGGTCACTCCACAAATCCGGAGGTAAGATCTCATCATTACTAAGAAAATGAGCCCAAACTCGAAACACCTAGCTCTATTCGTCTCCGAGTTCCAATAGTGACTTCCAAGGTATACCATCAGGTCACTCCACAAATCCGGAGGTAAGATCTCATCATTACTAAGAAAATGAGCCCAAACTCGAAACACCTAGCTCTATTCGTCTCCGAGTTCCAATAGTGACTTCCGAGGTATACCATCAGGTCACTCCACAAATCCGGAGGTAAGATCTCATCATGACTAAGAAAATGAGCCCAAACTCGAAACACCTAGCTCTATTCGTCTCCGAGTTCCAATAGTGACTTCCAAGGTATACCATCAGGTCACTCCACAAATCCGGAGGTAAGATCTCATCATTACTAAGAAAATGAGCCCAAACTCGAAACACCTAGCTCTATTCGTCTCCGAGTTCCAATAGTGACTTCCGAGGTATACCATCAGGTCACTCCACAAATCCGGAGGTAAGATCTCATCATTACTAAGAAAATGAGCCCAAACTCGAAACACCTAGCTCTATTCGTCTCCGAGTTCCAATAGTGACTTCCGAGGTATACCATCAGGTCACTCCACAAATCCGGAGGTAAGATCTCATCATGACTAAGAAAATGAGCCCAAACTCGAAACACCTAGCTCTATTCGTCTCCGAGTTCCAATAGTGACTTCCAAGGTATACCATCAGGTCACTCCACAAATCCGGAGGTAAGATCTCATCATTACTAAGAAAATGAGCCCAAACTCGAAACACCTAGCTCTATTCGTCTCCGAGTTCCAATAGTGACTTCCGAGGTATACCATCAGGTCACTCCACAAATCCGGAGGTAAGATCTCATCATGACTAAGAAAATGAGCCCAAACTCGAAACACCTAGCTCTATTCGTCTCCGAGTTCCAATAGTGACTTCCGAGGTATACCATCAGGTCACTCCACAAATCCGGAGGTAAGATCTCATCATGTCTAAGAAAATGAGCCCAAACTCGAAACACCTAGCTCTATTCGTCTCCGAGTTCCAATAGTGACTTCCGAGGTATACCATCAGGTCACTCCACAAATCCGGAGGTAAGATCTCATCATGACTAAGAAAATGAGCCCAAACTCGAAACACCTAGCTCTATTCGTCTCCGAGTTCCAATAGTGACTTTCGAGGTATACCATCAGGTCACTCCACAAATCCGGAGGTAAGATCTCGTCATGACTAAGAAAATGAGCCCAAACTCGAAACACCTAGCTCTATTCGTCTCCGAGTTCCAATAGTGACTTTCGAGGTATACCATCAGGTCACTCCACAAATCCGGAGGTAAGATCTCGTCATGACTAAGAAAACGAGCCCAAACTGGACACATCTAGTTCTTCTAGTCTTCAAGTTCCTGTCGCAGCCTTCGAAGTTCACTATCAGATCACTATCATGCTCAAGAAAAAAATCCAGCTAACGATAAAATGTGATAATAGGTACATAATATTATCATTATTATCTTACCTTGCCAAAATATCAGCACAATCACGGAATAAGTACCTATAAATATCAGTTAGAGTTTTGTCGAACTATTTTGTGTTCGTACAGCGATCTTTTCCACATCAAAAAATTATAGCAACCGACGCAGAGACCACCCACGAAGGCGGCTGGCCGCTGACTGATATAATTTTGAAATCATACCATTGCCTGCCCAATATCAAAATAACCCTTAGTGCACTGTATTAAGGTTTGCGGTTGAAGCAAAATACGTGAAAAATTTATACACGATGTTTTTATTTATTTTTATACTATTATTAATATAATAATCTCACATTTTGAGGTGCACATTATGTGCTAACGGAAAATATTTATTAGAAGAATAAAATCCGTACGTAAACTGAGAAAAATGTACCTAAACTTGACCCTAAATCGTTAATTCTGCGTGGAAGAGGTGAAGGAAAATCGTTCTTATAGTATCAAAATTAATGATTTTATCAAAAAATTACTCGATCTCTGGAGATAAAGGACCAATCTATTTTTAGCAATCTGTAGTTCCAATTTACTTAGTATATTTTAGCCACAAAGCGTACCGAAAATCTATACAAGTGTGCAAATACGTCCTTAAAGAATCACGGCGAACATTTTTAACGTACAGAGTACGTACTACACGCCTCGCGCCTGAGCGTCCGTGGCTATATAAAGCCCGAAAAGTCACTATTCCACGCGAACGAAGTCGCGGGCACAGATAGTTTATAATAAATTTAAGTCTATACTAATATTAAAAAGGGGTAAAGTAAGTTTTTTTGTAGGAAGTAATCTCTGGAACTACTGAACCGATTTTGAAAATTCTTTCACCAGTAGAAAGCTACATTGTTCTTGAGTGACATAATATTGTATAATTTTTTTAAAATTAGAGATCCCCACAAAAATTGTAATAAGCTACCCGTGTGAAGCCGGGGCAGATCGCTAGGTATAGATATGTACTTATAAACTTATAAATGAAATACAAGTTATGATTTTAATAAAAATATATTCTATATTTTAAAAAAATTTCATTCTTAATTACATTAATTATACATCTGTAAAACTTAATATGTATTGTACATAGTAATATTACACATCAACACTTTATACACGCGAACAGATTAAACCCTCTAATGTCCCGCCAAGGACAGCGCTATTCGTAAATCGAGCGGGACAAGGACGTTTTACTGAATACTACAGCTAGGGTAGGGTGTAACCTTGATATACGCGTAACCTTACGTTACTGGCGAATAAGGAAAGAGGGTCGCTTCTTTACATAATAGTAGTAATAATAAAATTAGTAGATGAGTATTCTTTGGTAATATCGCGTTTTATTTTTGTGGAACTTGAGTTAACAAAACCATTGGTAATTTGTCTTCAATTTTACAGAAAGAATAACTAAATGTTTCACAAAAGAGTTGCAACACTCTAATTATAAGTATGCCTTCATAAGTCGATTCTGCAGATTTTAATCTGAAAAATAAATTTTTATATAAAGCTTACACCTGTCTATTAAAAAATTAGGGACTTGATATAAATAATAAATAATTTTGCTTAAAAGATGCAATATTTAAAAACATATTATGAACAGACGTAATCAAAAGCTTTATAATAAAATTGGTTTAAATATAAATACTAACTTGTTCATAGTCACAACTTTAGCATATTTACAAAGATAGTTGATAAAGATTTCAACACTTTCTGTCTTTGACTGGCGAAGCAATGTATAAATGCCAATCAAAAGTGGATAACCATCAACATTTTCTCCTGGTTTTTTGGTTATTAAATCACCTGTAAATAAATACATAAAAAATTAACACTGATAGGTAGATAGCGTGAACTTGCTGTCGGGTGTACCGAAATAGCATAAATAAATAAATGTACATGTGGTGCCCACACTGGTGGTGGGCCTAAACTTCAGGTTTCTGTTTGAAAATTAAAAGACCGGACAAGTGCGAGTCAGACTCGCGCACTGAGGGTTCCGTACTCGAGTATTTTATCCGATTTTTTCGATTCCGACATTTTGCACGATAAATCAAAATCTATTATGCATAAAAATAAATAAAAATCTGTTTTAGAATATACAGGTAAAGCTCTTTCATATTATACCCCACTTGGTATAGTTATCTTACTTTGAAAATTGAAACACATTTTAATTTTTTTTCTGTGATGTAACCACAAATTCACGGTTTTCGGATTTATTCCTTTATAGCACAAGATAAGACCTACCCTACCTGCCAAATTTCATGATTCTAGGTCAAAGGGAAGTACCCTATAGGTTTCTTGACTGACAAGACGGACGGACAAACAGACAGACAACCAAGCGATCCTATAAGGGTTCCGTTTTTCCTTTTGAGTTACGGAACCCTAAAAACTTCATAAATGATTGGCTTCAATATTAACTTTCATCTCCTATTTAACCAGCAAAAAATTCATCTTGTTTGTATAGTTTTGCCTCCATCTCTGCCATACTATCAGTGCCAACTGCCAGCCAATGCATCCAGCATGAGCAGTAATTTTTAAATGAATCAACAAATAATTGTCAATTTTTTGAACCCATACATATTATTATCCACACTTCCATCCTAATATTATAAATACGAAAGTGTGTCTATCTGTCTTTTGCTAGCTTTTCACGGCCCAACAGTTTAACCGATTTTGATGAAAGGTACAGAGTTAGCTTAAATCCGGGGGACGGACCATATAGGCCATCTTTATTCCGAAAAATCAATGAGTTTCCACGGGACTTTTAGAGGCCTATCCGTTTAAACGATTTATGTAAAATTTGATTTGGATGTAGCTTGCGTCACGGAAATATGCATAGGAAACTTTTTATCCCGGAAAATCATAAAATTCCCATGGGATTTTTTAAAACCTAAATCCACGCGGACGAAGCACCGAACATATAAAAAATCACATTAAAAAATCTGAAATCAAAAATGAAAACTGTAGGTACCTGTAGTTAAACATATTTGCAATCTGGATAGTTGTGAAAATAAAACGACTGCCATCAGGCGTCCCATATCTGAGTTTACAAATTCATGGCAATTTTTCACGTAAGTCTTTTCAAAAGGCTCATTTATTCCACATCGAACCAAATATTCCTCTAAGCCGCGCAACAGTTCTAATGGAACTGATTTGGTTTCCGTTTTAGTACTCTTTTTAATTTCATTTAGTAGAGACCTAAAATAGAAATAAGTTTTGTTAGCTCCCTATTGGAAATACTTAAACATTTTGGTCTTCCTATAATAATCACTACGCAATATCATTTAAAATCTCTTGCCGCGCTGAGGTAGTGTTTGTTGTGGGTAATCTCTGAAAGAGCAATCGCCGAGTTTCTTGCTGGTTCTTCTCGGTAGGAACTGCATTCTGAACCAGTAGTAAATTATTTTGACGATTCAAAAGCACTTTACTGATTTACCACCTGTATGATGTTAGACTAAAGTCTGAAAGAATCGTTCCATAGCGTACGATTCGTAATGCTACGCGTTCAAAGGCGGTGAAGGGGTCGCTAGTAGTATAAAACAACCATCAGCGTCTAACGACCTCCCAGGACATACAGGACCCCTTCCAGGTAAAATTTTAGACTGCAGTGCTGTGCAACCTGAATTGTACTTTAAATAATAAAAATATTTTTTATTCAATTAAACTTTTACAAGTACTTTTGAATCGTCAAATGCATCTACCGCTGGTTCGGAATGCCAAGTTGTCTACAAGAGCCAGCAAGAAACTCGACGGTTGTTTTTTTCAAAGATTTGATACAATATTATGCCATGTATAAAAGTAATTGCTGTTCCGCGCATAGCTAGCACGAGCTGCGGGTCAAATCCACGCGCTTTTATCTTTTACATAATCTTTACTGCGCCATAACAAGAATCGCTAATTACTTAAACGTTTTTGAAGATAAGCCTTCTGTACCTGAAAGGTTACTTCTGCGGTTGGTTTCGATAAGGTAGCAAAAGTACGTAATATGGAGTACGGACAAAACATTTTAGCCATAGCTAGGACATAAGGAACAACTTACTCATTCATGGTACGCAAAGAAGCTTCTAAATGTGCGGAGTCAAATTTGCAGCTCGTATTTAGCTGATAAGCGATGTGTTTCCGCAGAATTTGTAGAGTGCCTATAACAACTATCAAATCTGACAGTTGCTGGTATGTCTTGTGCCCTTTAGCAATGACCTGTTGATCACCAAAAAAGTAATAATTTAAAAATAGTATTAACCATATTAATAAAAAGTCCGAGTCCACCGACGAGTGGCTAGTAGCCTAGTGGTTAAGACATCGGCCTCCAAATCGGGGGGTGCGGGTGTGAACCCAAGCATGTGCCTCTGACTTTTCGGATTGTGCATTCTAAGCAATTCACTGTCACCTACTTTAACAGTGAAGGAAAACATCATGAACAAACCTGCGTGCCTGAGAGTTCTCCATTATGTTCTCAAAACTATGAAGTCTGCCAATCTGCAATGGCCAGCGTGGTAGACTATGGCCAAAACCTTCTCATTCAGAGAGGAACCCGTGTTCAGTGGAGAGCCGGCGATTGGTTGATCATGATTCTTGATGATGATACTAATAAACAATATAAATGTGAAAGCGTTTGGCGAATTATATCGATTTTAACGTGCTACAAAGATAGCTTGGATCCCGGAAAAGGACATCTAAGGCTATTTTTTACCTCGAAATATCTTATAATTGGGACTTTGAAAGGCCCAGCCATTTAACCTATTTCGACAAGATTTAGTAGGTGCAGATACTTGCATCCCGAAGATGGACATAGGGTACTTTTTATCCTGGAAAATCAAAGAGATCTAGGCGGACAAAGTCGGGGGCATCGTCTATTTTTTGATAATAATTAGAATACAATCATAAACTATGTCAACATTTAAATTTTAAAAACATACCTGTTCCAAATCCTTTACATCAGTGTTGCCAATCGAAATTTTGTCTGGATAAGTTCTGAAGATATTCTGAACTTGCTGCAACTGGTTTTTTATCATGTAACCATAAAGAGTGTCTAAACCATGTAGACCAAGCACGCCGATCGCGTCGTTTAGTTTGGCAAATGTTTTCGTGTTTATGACTTCGCTATGGCTTTTAGCGTCAAACCAGGCTGCTGATATGTTTATGTAAATGCACATTCTGGAATTACCAAACACATCAAAATGGATTGCTAAAAAGGCGGCCTTATCACTATAATTGACCGCGACGAGCATATGATTTTATTGTAACATACAAAATACTTAATACTTATCTATTCCAAAATGAAAGATCCATAGTAGAACGAGAGTAACAGGCAGATAGGTAATATTTATACAAAATCGGTGCAATGTGTGAACAGCGCAACGACATCTTCTAAGTAACTATTGATTTGCGAACAAACAAAATATGCAATAAGGTATAATTGAGGAAAAAACTTATTTTTACCTTGCATCTGTTATTTGAACGATCTGTCGCGCAAGACTTCCCATGAAACTAGCCGACGGTCCATACAAACTAACGCCTTTTCGTACACTGATTTCTTTCGCTACACTTTGATTGATGATTGCAGACACCTGTGTAACACACCATTAATGTTATTTTAGTTTTTGAACACATTTTCTGATTTCATGACTGAGAATTGTATTGAATGTCTTGCCTGTTTTTGCCAAATTCTTAGGCCATGAATGTTTATGTAATCTTGAATATATTCCAAGGATCTCTTATAACCGTCCATACTTTCAGCTAGTTTTTGGAGGCGAGGCAACAAATTGTTTGCCTTCCTCACCTGTGGCTCAATGAATTCAAAGAACTTCTTACTGATATGCCCGTCTAGTTCTCTAAGTAAACCTTCTTCCAGTAACTCTGCGGGATCTACTCTTATCACTCCAACTAATGTTGATCTCATATCCAAAATGCCTGTAAACAGTAAAAAAACAACGCATTGGCGGTTCCTTTGGTCTTGCAAATGTTCATGGATGGTGGTAACAGCTTTAATTTCTCTTTATGTGCACTCATTTATGCTAATATTAAATGCGAAAATGTGTCTGTCTATCTGTTACTTTTTCACGGCTCTTCCGTTTAAGTGATTTAGAAGGATAGCATTCATCGCGGACACGAACCTTGGCTACATTTTATTCCGAAAAATCAAAGAATTACCAGAGTATTAAAAAAATTTAGTAATCAATAAATGAAGAACAACGAAAATACCTCAAAATACCAATGTCAGGTTTTGATAAAAGGATTAACCATCTTACCTGTTGTGAATGTTGAAGCAGAGTGTGTGAGCTTAGCAACTTCCATTCTATGTTCCATCTGAGCATACTCTCTCAATTTCTCTTTCTCTATTCTCGTCGGTACTTCTTTAATTGTCCAAGTTTGAAGGTCTATTATCTTTTCGACAATATTAAAAACCATTTCTGGGATAATTTGCAATACTTTTTGAATATACTTGATCAGTTCGCTGCTGTAATACTGTGAAACTGATACTAGATCATCACTTTGCGCCTGATTAATCCGTAGCAAGGGTATTTCCATAGCACTAGCTAACTTCAGAAATAGCGCGCGAAGTCTACTTGTGACTGCTGGGTTCTCTTTAATGCTGTCTTGCATGTACTTCGTGTACAAGTCGATGGTGCACCAGGCGTAACTAAAGTCCGCTACAGTTTCCAATGTCACCAGAGAATCTTCTTTTAATGAAGCAGCTCTCAGAACATTTTTCAATGCATCTTTACTGTCACAAAGAAACTGAACCACAGTTGAAGTACTTTTTATACTGTGAAATTCTTCCACATTATCCAACACTTGAAGAAGTTGAGTCACCTTTTTTACAGTTTTTGGTGTGATAGGTTCATTGAGTGATGAAATCTGTTTTGCTATGTTGCCAAACCAAAGCTTCAATTGCTCATTTTCAACTACTTTTGTATATGGATTCGATCCCGAAAATAATTCAGATAGATTATTGATTGCCTCCAAAGCGAGCTCTTTGTTTTTATTCCAAGTATCACTTCTAGAATCGAGCAGCTTCCTCAAAAACTCTCTAACTTTTAACTCTAACTCTGCCGTACTTATCAGGAGTTCGAGAATTTTGAGTGGGTCATAGCTGGATTCTTTTGTAACTAAGTCCTTTAGTTGTTTACTCTTTTTGTTGTTATCAAAAAATATTACATCACTGTTGTGCAACAGTAACCAGCGCAGAACATGATTTGAATTCAAAATTACATTTAAGATTTTGCTTATATTGTCTAGGACAAATTCATCAGTGAATGTGCCTTCCTTCAATAGTAAATGGGTCTTATTTATAAGCAACTGTACTGAGTTGCCGCGTTTTGCATAAATCTCCTTGACCATTTTGGTGTTACAAGTATTGCTGAGTGAATTTTTGGCCGCTTTAAAGTTTTCCCAGTAATCAACTAAATTCATGGTAACACCCATGTAAATTGGTATAATCCAGTTACATGGGAAAAACTTATCTACAATCTCTCTCATTTTTGATGTATCACTATGCAAATAGTGAGGGGTAAAAAATAAGCAGACGACCAGCATACTGGCCTGAGTGGCGAGAGCAGACGCCTGGTGCTCGGGAATAGTATAAACAGCTAGCTGGTTGTATATATCCTCAGATCTCAACTTCCCTACAACCTTCTCCATAAAATCTGGATGGATTGGAACGCGACTGAAATAAAATAACACATTAATATTGCTTTCTGTTTCTACCAATTCAATTATTTGAATTCACACTTCCGAAAAAAATATCATGTACATGCTTTTTGTTCAATAAAAGATAACTAGGATAATCATAAATACCTAAAATATTCAACGGGATAATCGGAAGGTCTTTTCGCCTGTTGCTGGTTATAGCCGGTGTCTCTCAGTAGCTTGCAAACATCGTCTACATTTGACTGAGACTGACTTGTGCTGTATCGGTAAAATGCAACTAGCAGCCTTTCCCTCACATATCCAGGTATGTACAGGTCACACAGCAGAAGCATAGCACCATACAAATATAAGGATTCACACTGTAAATATGGCAAATTGGGAACATTATTGGGAACATTGCTTGATTTACTCACGAAAAAACCCGCCAGTGCCAGTCAGACTCGCCGACCGTTCGCGGTTCCGTACTCAGGTATTTTCCCGACATATTTGTAAAACTTTTATGCATAAAAATAAATAAAAATCTATTTTAGAATGTACAGGTAAAGCCCTTTCATATGATACCCCACTTAGTATAGTTATCTTACTTTGAAAAGTTGAAACACATCTTAATTTTTTTTGGTGATGTAACCACAAATTGACGGGTTTCGGATTTTCCCTTTATTCATAAGACCTACCTACCTGCCAAATTTCATGATTCTAGTTCAACGGGAAGTACCTACCCTATAAGTTTTCTTGACAGACACGACAGAAGTACAGACAGACAGCCAACAAAGTGATCCTATAAGGTTTCTATTTTCCTTTTGAGGTACGGAACCCTAATGTGTTTTTGAACAAATGGTTTATAAACCACATCATAGATGGCGCTGTCCGGTCATTAACTTGCACGTAGCATAAGTCACGGTGGGCTAGGTGTGGGATTAAAGTCTTATTTCTTGTACAATGGTACGGAACCCTTTGTGTGCGAGTCCGACTCGAACTTGACCGATTTTTTGGAGTTAAAAGTAATTTTGACCAGATAGTTTCGACTGTAGCATACATATATTTTCCAAATAGGCTATCATGTGTTAGATATAAGAAGTGACTGTTAGAAATGAGAATTTACATACAACTGTTCTCTATTAATTAGGCAATCAATAGGCATCATAAGTCAGGTCACATACCAACAGTTGTTTGCCCTCAATATCTTTCATTACTGTTTCAATAGTTTGTTGTATGAAAGCTCCATCGTGTAATTGTTCTACAAATGTATTCAGATCTACAATATACTGATAGATATTTTCAAAGAGTAAGTAAAACCGAGTTATGAGTTCAAGGTATTTTTCTTTTAAGTCATCATCTAATTCTTGTAGTTTCTGTAATAAAAGTACATATTCATATCAAGATCTACAAATGAGAGAATTCTATCCTGACCCTTATTTTCAATACTGGGATTAAAAAAAGACAATCTGAGATTTTGAATTGCAAGAAAAATCGCAAAAACTGTGTAAAAAAATTACGGTTTTAGTTTTTTCTTAATAGACAAAGCAATCAAGTACCCTCATTGGTTAAAATTCTATGAAAAGGTAAAGTAAAACATAATATACAAAAATTATTATAACTAATCATACTAACATTTACTTCTTCTTTCTTTTTAAATTGTGAAGATAATATTATACTCTAAGAAATAGCATTGCATGAGTATTTATGTATAGGTACTTCTATTGTTATATTATAAAAAATAAAATATTTGAAATTGTCTGTCCATCTGTTTCCTACTACAGACCATCTACTTAGCTAATCTTGACAAAATTTGGTATAGAGAAGTTTAGTTTGGAGAGGGTTGGTGTGGTGGAGAGGAAGTTTGCCATCTCAGAAATGGACATAGGCTATTTTTTATCCTGAAAAGTTCCCATGTCAATAAACAAACTGGTTTTAAATTATAGCCCAGTTGGAACCTTATAGATTAAATTCTTTCTTAATAATTTTAGAAAAGTCACTGACACATTTTAAAATGAGATTGAAATAGGCCTGGATTTCCAGAATTTGGGATTGAATCCTCTGTCTATAATGTTATTTAAAAAAATTGTTTAAGTTAATAAACTTACTGTACTTGCGCTGATCTTCTTTTCTTGAACTTCTGATACTTTAAAATAACTAAAGTCCATGATGACATCTTGATAATTTTGTTGAATCTCTCTACTTTCTAACCTGAAAGAAAAATTTATTTATTTATCCATCTTTATTGCTTAATACTATGAAAAATAATAAAATACAGGATATACTTAAAAACAAAGGGTAACCTCACTATGGTTGACCTGGCAACCCATACTTATTACTAAATACATGAAATCCATACTAATATTATAAATAAATGCAAGTGTGTCTGTCTGTCTGCTACGTTTTCACGGCCCAACCGCTGAACCAATTTTAATAAATTTTGGTACAGACTTGGGGTACATCCCGAGGAAGGACATAGGCTACCTGGAAAATCAAAGAGTTCCTATAGGATTTTAAAAAAACGAAATCCACGCGGGCGAAGCCGCGGGCATCCTCTAGTATTTAATAATTTTACTATAGTTTTTGGTAAAAAGAACTGCAGACTTTTTTTTTTTAATAGTACTGTATATCAACTAACTGTAGCATAGCAACAAATTGTTTCTTAAATACGGCTCCGTTTATACCCTTTGGGAACGGAACCCTAAAAACATAATTTAATTGCTTAAAAAAAATTCTTTGAAGCTTTACTAAAAACTTTAATAGGTAACAATAAATACCTTAAAAGTACTTACAAAAACACTTTGGGAATGTGGTCTTTTAGCCTTAATATTTCAGCCAATATAGCATTTCCATGAGAAACAAGTTTTAGTAAATTTTGAGCACAAAGATTATCTTCTGCTAAGAATACCCGCATGTTATTGAAAATTACTATTACTAATTAATAATGCAAATTTAGCTGATATTACAAAATAAAAACAAAAATAGGAATTTATTTATCAAAAAATGTATTATTGTTATCTATCTTTTTTACTGGCTTTATGGCTCTGGGTTCATCTTTTATCATCACAAATTATTAATAGAGAGAGTAGGTAGTATATCAGACCAGACCAAAAACTAAGGTATGAAGGTACAAAACTATTGTATATCTGGCGGATCCCCGTGCGTGCGTCCAACAGCAAACAGCATGCTTGTGGATGGGTGCATCTAAGACCAAATGGGTGTTTGCATATGTTGCCCAAAGTTGTACAATGTGCTTGGGAGCGCTTGCTGTTCAATCCGAGTGGCAGGCAAGACCAGGCAAGATAAGCCGAACATGAGTCAAAAAACTAAAAAGTACTCTACGGTGTTTGCCGATGATTGCAAGCGCTTCACGCTTATGGCAAACAACAAAAACCCATCCACACGCTTGCCGTGCCGTTTGTCACAAACGTCTGACACGTCCATAATATTTTTGTTTGTCGTACAAGCGTCTGGTGCCAAATGCTCGTGATAAACAGCAAACAGCAAGCGTGTGGACAGGTATTTGTGTATGTTTGCCAGTGCTTTGGGGCGTTCCAATTTGTGTTGGCCTGTGTTGGCTTGGCAAGCAAGCCATCTGTGGTGTTAGCATAGTCGATGCTTGCTGTATTTTGTTTGCCGCAAGCAATGTCGTTCGCATTTCAATTCTTATATCGCAACCATAGTGTTTCGCAACAGGATTGTGTGATGTGTCCGTAGACCATAGACCGGAGACCATAGTGGTTTCCTCAGGTTTCCTAGTTTCCTATGTGACCTAGATATGTCAGATGTCAGTGATTCATGTTCGCAGTATGTTCGCCTTGGACTTCGTAAATATTCTGTACGCCGTAGTGATTACATACTCTTTGCTGTACGCACTTCGCAGTTCGCACCAACTTCGCACAGGTGCACAGTTTTTCGTGAGGAGTGAGAGTAAATGTTGTTTACTCAAAAATTAAATTTCAAATGATGTGATTAAAAAATTACGATTTATAACAAGCTGGTCTTATGTTTTTTAATTAATTAATATTTAGTTAAATTATTAAAAGGTTCGATATTTATTTGTGCAATTTTTTTTATTAGATAAAATTAAAATTTATCCTTATAGCTATGGCTTCCTCATTATTAAGTTATGAGACTCTAGTTCATGCATTGGCCGGTGCTATGGTAAGTAAAAACTAATCAATTTTAATTTTGTACTGTATTAATATAAGTATAGATACCTACTTATAAAATATTAATCTTACTTACTTATAAAATTTTCAGGGAAGTGTTGTTGGAATGACAGCATTTTATCCTTTGGACACATTACGGTCAAGGATACAAGGTGAATTTGCTACTATTATATAATATTATTTAAATAATGAACACAACAAATCAAAAAATAAGCTTAATATAGTTTGGCATTACTAATATTATTGTGAATTGAACATTTGAAAAGAGCATCCGCTGAGTTTCTTGCTGGTTCTTCTCAATAGCAACAACATTCTGAACCAGCTGTAAAATATTTTGCAGATTCACACACTTGTAAAAGTTAATTTAAATAAAAATGTGTATATTCTTTTCTAAGGTAAGTTATTCATACAGTTAATTCTCTTATTTACAGTTGAAGACTCTATGAAACTTTGTGGAACACCAATAGAAATACTTATTAAACTTGCGAATGAAGAAGGCATTGAATCTTTATATCGTGGCTTATGCCCTGTTCTACAGTCTCTCTCAGTTTCAAACTTTGTTTACTTTTATACATTTCATGCATTACGAAGAGCTTCCGCAACGAGCAATTCAGCCTTGAGAGATCTAATGTTTGGTATGCTAGCTGGTAGTGTTAATGTACTAGTGACATCACCTCTGTGGGTAGTTAACACTAGAATGAAGATGGAGAAAAATTCATATTCAAACTTATTTGAAGGGCTCTTTGATGTGTTCAATAAAGAGGGTGTGAAAGGATTATGGTCTGGCACTGTGCCATCATTATTGTTAGTTTCAAATCCTGCTATTCAGTTTATGGTATATGAAGCATTGAAGAGAAAATTGACATCTAGAGGACAGTTTGACACTTACACTGCATTTTTTGTTGGAGCTATAGCAAAAGCAATTGCAACAACTGTAACATACCCTTTACAGCTGGTTCAATCCAGACTAAGAGCTGGCACAAGCTTGAGACCCTTAGTAGCGTCTATAAAATCAAAACCTTTAATGATGTTCCGTGGTTTGGAAGCCAAGTTGCTACAGACTGTTCTGACTGCAGCATTAATGTTTTTAATTTATGAAAAAGTAGTCCGTATGGTTTTGACTATAATGCGCATAAAGTTAAAACATTGAATGACAAGATTTACACCCGTATTAACAAACATTACTATAAGGTCTCATAGAGCGCTAAGACGCGCAGTGTAGGTTCCACCAATCAGATTACTGTATCGTGTCAATTTACAATGATCTGATTGGTGGAACCTACACTATGCGTTCAATTGCACTGTGAGACCTCATAGTAATGATTGTGAATACGGCCACTAGTATTTAGCTTTGGATTTTGCATTTAAAAAATTAACTGGTGATAGATAATTTTAATTTATTATGTCTAAATAAGCTATGCTGATTATGAAACGGTTATAAAGATGATTGATCAAAAATGAATAGAATGTAGATATGAGCTCATATCTTTTTTTTTTTAATTATCGCCTTTATGTTATACTGTGATAAAAGCCAAATACATGACCAAACTAGCAACTTAATGTTAATTATTATTTATTTGAATAAATTAAATTGTATTGGGGTGCAGGTGGTGTAAACTGTAAACAAATGGTGATGGAGAAAGGGTTCAAGGTTAATAATCTGCAATTTGAAATGACAATTATTTTATTCTTATTTAAGGAAAGAAATAAACAATTACAATTTTGATTTATTATCGAGTTTTAATTTGCGCCAACTTCATGTCCTCTGATGTGCGTATTACTATTTTCATGTATTCCTCCACAAGAGATTTCAGGTCATTATACACCTAAAACAACAAGATATGAATAATATTCAAAATCATGTCACCACAAAATTGTAGTATTATTGGAATTTGGAACCAATATTAGGTCAGTGGGTCAACATAGTTGACTGAAGCGCATGTGCTCTGAAATAAAGAAAGAATGTGCTAATTGCTAATTCTGTTGTACCAACTTGATGAGATGTCTAAATTGCTGTCCCTTTCCTAATGTTCCATGTCACATGTAGCAATGATGAGTGTAACAGTAGATTGATAGCTTTTAATATATTTACATGAAGCAAATACCAAATTAGAGCGAAAGGTCGGACACCAGTGGTTTTTGATCTTTCACTCTCGCACGGCAATCGAAGTGTGACAGCGATAAGTAGGTATTTGCTTCAAGTAGGTATTAATAGTACAATATCCATCACTACCCATATTATAAATGCGAAAGTGTTTGTTTATTGGGTTGTCCTTCAATCACGCCGTAACGGAGCAACGGATTGATCTGATTTTTTACATGGATATAGTTAAAGACATGGAGAGTGACATAAGCTACTCGTTATCCCGAAAAATCAAAGTGTTCCCACGGGCTTTTGAAAATCTAAATCGGTACGACGACGGACATCAGCTAATAGGTATATGAATTCATGGTAATGACCTGTTGGATGTGGGGATGGTGCGCGTGGTGGGGCAGCTCGCTCAGCAGCAGGTCGGCCAGCGCAAGCGGCGCGGCGCGCGGTGCGGGTGTGGGCGGACATAGTTCCAGTGCGGCGCGGCGCAGCGCCTCACAGCAAAGCTCACCCGCCTCCAGCGCGCGCCCGCCGCTCAGCAAAGCGCGCACGCACAGGCTGCCCTCTACCGCCTTCAAAACAATATTATCAATATTAACTAAAGTCCGTCGAAGCAAAACGCTGCGCTAGCCTATTATAATTAGAGTGGAGTGACGAACGCAAGCTAAAAACTTTTTAGTGCTTTTAAAAATCTGTCACTTTTTGTTTTTATCCGCGTCCCATCTAAGGTCACGTCATCACTTTCCATCATGTGTGATAGTGTTCAAGCGTGTGCCGTGCCTATAATAATGAATAAAAAGAAAATAGTAATTACGCATTTACTACATCAACAAAAGGAAAAAAATACCATAAATCTGTTGAGGAACCATTTAGGTAGAAACTGGCTAGTGCTGATTGCTCTCTTGGTTACAGCCAATAGGGTTTCCGCATCTGCCTCTTTCAATTTTGGATATAAATTTTCAAAGTCTATTTTGTCAGTTTCTGTAAAAAAATATGAATTTGATGATGCTCACAACTTTCTCTGCATGTATTTAGGTGTTTGAAATACTGTAGAAAGTTTTGATAGTCTGGGAATTGGGATAAAAGTAGCCCCTCTGAAATGAAAACTCTCTTTTTATTAATATTCATAAAAATCTGGGTTGTGAACAGACAAGGACACTTTCGCTTTTATAATATTAGTATGGCTATGGACTAATGAATAAAATTGCTCATTTGCGCTAAAGTACACCAAATAAATCAGTATCTACTAGATAGTAGACACTGATTGTTCTAGTAGTAGATAGTAGATAAAAGTTGATCATAAGTCGAAGGATAAAATTGTAGTAATAATTTTAATTATCATCATTAAAATCCTACGTACATTATAGTTAAATACGAATAAAAACGGAAACTCTTAAAATATAATAAACTAGCTGATGCATGCGACTTCGTTTCCGTGGATGGAGGTTTTTGAAAATCCCGTGGGAACTCATTGATTTTCCGGGATAAAAAGTAGGCTGTGTGTTAATCCATAATCATTTTACATATTTTAATAGTGCATGCCAAGTCCACATCGAGGAGACACAATTGCGTACATGTATCTTTGTCTATGTATCATCTTGTATTTTTTTTTTCAATTGTAGTCAGTTTTGTGGACTGAATTAAAAAAAAACCAAATTTCAGCCAGATCCGTCCAGTAGTTTTTGCGTGATTGAGTAACAAACATCCAAACACCCACACTTTCACATTTATAATATTAGTGGGATAACGTACCTACTAAACTATTAAAACATTATTTTGTACTTACTAAGTAGCGCTTGTTGAACTGAATCCAAGGCTTCCGGTACTTCTTGACGCAGCTCGGCGGCCAATTCTTCTGGACCAATCACCTGTTACAAAATACAAGTGTTTTATAATAATTATCTTGACCATGTGAAATGTACAGGCCATCCACATTATGCCTTGACCACATAATCCTATAAACTACTTGTCGAGACAAATCTGACAAATACTAACTCTGGATCAATGTTCAATAGTGTCTGAGTTTCTGTGACCGGCACACCCGCGTTGTTATAGTTTTAGTGCTGCACGACTCTCCGTATCGACCGTATTGATTTCATCGTTGCTTGTAGTTTTGTGTAGCTCGTACCTGCAGCGCTCTGGGCGCGGAGGACTTGGCGAGGAAGGCGTGCTCGGGCGCGGCCAGACGCAGACATGTGACAGCGGCCGCCAGGCAGCGGCGCCGCCACGCCGCGCCACCGCGCTCCGACGCGCACCGCGCGGCTCGCTCGTACATCACCACAGCCGCTGTGGGAAATAGGAATCGGTCAAGTGCGAGTCGAACGGACTGCGGAGGCTTAGTAATAGGGTCCCTTTAGCACCCTAAAAACTAGCACCTAGGGTACAGAACTCTAAAAAGGGTTGAAAGATTAATGAAGGTGTGACAAGCGTGCCGCAACTACAATTAGACAATTAAATACTTCAACCGATTCTCTCGTTCACCGTTTGTAATCGTGTTCAGAGTGCATTGGAGAACGAGGCTGTGCTAAATATCTGTAATATTATCATTAAGGTGCTAAACGACTTACGGCCTATGACTATAACTTGATGTGCAAAAATGACAATACATGCGACGCTAGCGAGTTTAAAAATGAGCCACCTTTTCTGTAATGATGCCGGGAGAGGTGCAGCGCGTAGAGGAAGTCGTAGTAGGGGTTGTGCGGGTGCGGGTCGTGCAGCTTGGCGCGCGTGGCCGCCGCGCGCTCCGCCTCGGCCGCCAGCGCGCCGCACGACACCAACGCGTCCAGCTGTTTGCGCTCCGCTACACATAGTATGAACACATAAATCCTATAGAAGCAAGCGTTACTTTGCGGAAGTCCATGAAACACAATAGAATCAAAAGCTTAATTTCCTATAATCCGCTAAAGAAGGTAAATCTGTATGGTATGAAATGCTGCATACAAATCTGTATGGTACAACATGCAGGGCATGTCACATACATGCTGCATACACCACCCGCCCTCCCACTTTTTAGCGGATTATAACAAATTAAGCTTTTGATTCTTTGTATCACATATGAATTAGTCTCTGTGCGTCTTGCCCGTCGTTATACGGGTGGTCTGGTGGGAGGCTACGACCGTGGCTAGTTACCATCCTACCGACAAAGCCGTGCCGCCAAGCGATTTAAGCGTGTAGAAATCAAAGTGGTATGGGTTTAATAGAAACTGCCATAACCCTTCTTGGTTAGTCCACTTCCGTCTTAGACTGCATCATCACTTACCACCAGGTGAGATTGAAGTCAAAGGCAAGGGCAATCTGTTTAATTTTGACTTTAGAACACGAACGCCGAAGAGGTAAACACAATAAATGTTGAAACCAGATGGAGTGCTATGACACCTGTACTAAGAAAACCTGTGTTACCGGCAGCGCAGCCTTCCCTCCTTTACTGCTGCCTTTAATGGACTTTATGAGGTAGAATAGTTAATAGTCCAACGGCCGCCTCGGAAACTGCTATTATCTGTTCGGAGTACGGATAAAATAGTTACCGAGCGTAGTGAGGAGCGTGGCGGCGGCGGCGGCGCGCGCGTGCGGTGCGGGGTTGGCGGCCGCGGCGCTGAGCGCGCGCGACACGCGCCCGCCTGATAGGTGCCACTTGAACACTACCCACTGGAACATCGCCTGCCGACCAATTATAAGTATCTACTTATCAGTGGTTTCCAAAAAAAAAATCGGCCAAGTGCAAGTCAGATTCGCACACGAAGGTTTCCGTACCATCATTTAAGAAAATAGACGATGCCCGCACCTTTCATCCGCGTGGAATAAGGTTCTTTAGGTTTTAAAAATCCCGTGGGAACTCTGCTTTTCCGGGATAAAAAGTAGCCTGTCTGCCCCCGGAACGTAAGCTAACTCTGCGTCACATATAAATCGGTTTAACGGATGGGTCTTTGAGAATCCCGTGGCAACTCTTTGCTTTTTTGGGATAAAAAGTAGCTTATATCCGTCCCCGGGATGTAAGCTAATGCTGTATCGATCAAAATCGGTTAACTGTTGGGCCGTGAAAAGCTAGCAGTCAGACACACTTTCGCGTTTATAATATAAGTATGGATATTGGATATTAGGTTTTTAAAATTTTTACGGCGGCCATTTTGAATTTTTTATCATTTGTTGTTATAGCAGCAACAGAAATACACATTCTGAGGTAAATTTGAACTGTCTACCTAATACGGTTCACAAAATACAGTCATTTAGTAGACAGACGGACGCGACAGACAGCAGAGGCTCAGTAATAGGGTCCCATTGGCACACTTTTGGTAAGGAACTCTAAAAATAGTAATAGGTTTAAAACCAACTACCTTTACTACTACAACGAACTTACCAAGTTAGGATCATCCTTATCGGCGATGCTGATGGCCGTCTCGGCCAGTCTGACGACGCATGCGCCAGCGTCGTGTATCTCGAACAGTTTTATCACCTGACAAACGAATCCAAATGACAAACAAAATATACAGCCTTGTTAACAACACATTTACACACTTACTCTCTGTCTCTCTCGCATACGGCCAGCTTATGAGCTTGACAGAGAAAATTATTGTTTTATTTATACTACTATTCTTCTTCTCTCTGGGCTGGTTTCCGCACTTAAACGTTTCCGTCTGTTGTGCGTGCGTTATACTACTATTATGAAATACATATAGTGTGATTTTTGTTTTAAACCCATCCGTCAGTCAACCTATAACTGTTTATTTTGAAGTTAAAATTGAATGTTATCCGAAAAAAAATTGAATCTGGCAAAACATTAAAAAGAATAATCTCGTGAAATAGTGTAAGTATATTATTACTGGCTATTTATGCATGTTGCACTATACAATATACATCCCATTGCGTCTGACTGCCAAGAAACGTTTCTCGCGTACTAACCTTCATGTAGTAAAGGACGAGAGCCTGGTGCTGCGTGAGGCGGGCGTCGGGCGCGGCCACCAGGCTGCGCAGGAAGGGCTCCGTGCTGACGCCCTTGGCGGCGCGGCAGAACGCCGTGTACGCGCCCTCCGCGTCCTCTAGCTCCAGCAGAGCCAGGCCCAGGATAAACTGGCCTACATTATAAAATATGTACATTGTACAATTACCTTCCATCAGGTACTCCAAAAATAATTCAGCTCGTACATCACTACGGATTAAATTTAACAAACGCCTCTCTTTCTATCGCATAAATTCTTAATAGTGCTACCTTCTTTCGCATCAAACATTGCGAAAGGGATATAAGTTAATAATATACCTGTTAACGTTTCAAATGATGTGAATTCAAAAGATGGCACCAACGTCAAATAATCAATGCTGAAATCTACAGAGCGTACTTAAACTTTGCTCAGATTTAAGAAACTGTTAATCAATCAATCATTTTATTTGTTATAAATGTAGGTTAATAAAGATGTTACAACAATATTCATTCATAACATTCGCCATGCAATGGGTTGCAAATATTTTACACATACTTAATATTAAATGCTAATTAAAACGAGACAGCGTTATATTGCTGACATAAATCTGTGTCTTTTTAACTGAAACTTAAAGCAAGCAAAGTCAAAGTACGCTCTATAGATCTCAACCTAAGTGAAGTTGGAAGAGCTGATAAAACATACTTACGCGAACAAGCATTCCATTCGCACCAGGGTTCCAAAAGAGCCACGTAGCTTTGCACGAGACGCGGCTGGTTTATGGAGGCTAGCCACCAGCCAAACTCAAATCCGCCGCTCACAGCCCAACTGAACTCAGTTCAGGAAACAAATAATGAGCACAGGAAAATATTATCTTAATAATAATATCGTATTTAGAGCGGAGATCCCAAATAGTTACGAATCCATAAGTTACCTAGCCCAATCGTGTACCTCAAGGTTCCCATTTAGAAGGCCACTGCTGTTTCTAGCTTTTATTAATGGCATCCACCTCTGAAGTGAAAAATTATCTGGTCTAATCTCTATCTAATTATCCCATCTGCAAAAGGGAACTACCCTTTTGCAGATGAATTGAAAATGTATAAAACAATAAAATCTGAAAAGATTTATTCTGAGAGCAGACCCGTGCTCGGCAGTGATCCGAAGTAAAGGATACACAAGGAACCAAAAGCTTTATTTGCTATAATCCGCTAAACCAGACAAATCTGTATGGTGCAACATGCAGCATGCAATATGCACCGACCGCAAAGTAACGCTATACAGGTAAAGGATACAGTTGGTGCGCGAGGTGGTACGCCATGAGCGGGAGCGCCTGGTGCCAGTGCGTAGGGGCGCGCGCGGCCGCGAGGTGCCGCCGAGCGCGCCGCCCGCCCGCCGCCGCCGCGTAGGCCGCCGCCGCGCCGCTTGTGCCCTCCGCCGCGCTCGCCTCCGCGCTCTCGCCGCCCAGCGCCGTCAACTTCAGCCGAAACACGTCCGATGAGCCCGCCGCACTGGTGACCGAAGAGTTTTTTTATTGAATATCGTAGCTTTACTTTAAAGTCTACGTAATTAATTATCATTACTATATCATCTTACAAATCTAACAATTCTGACCATCAAAAGGTGTACAAGAGTACCTACTTTAAATAAATGATATTGAGTTTGAGTTTGAACACAAGTTAGCCCTTGACTGCGATCTCACCTGGTGATTAATGATAGTGAAGTCTAAGATGAACGCGGGCTAACTTAGAAGGGATATGGCAGTTTTATTAAACAAATAGCCTTACCCCAATTTTCCATTGCATCACATAGAGTAACTCCAAGCATAGCTTTCTCCATAGCTCGCTAAGTGACTGAGCTTTCTTACAAGGTTTGAGCTTTCTTATGCATATTTAGTATTGACATGTAAAATTTTCTTATTGAGTAAAAGTTTAAACTGAGTGTATTTCGTGTAATTGAGTTTCTTGCCGGCACTTCTCAGTAGAAGCTGCTTTCCGAACCAGTGGTAAAGTCTTGACATATCACAAGAGACACATGCTGTCCTACACGAAATAAATCCATTTCATTTCAATCGCGCGAGCTTATGTTTGTAACACAACCAAACTGCTGGGCTTGATGATGGCTGTTCTTAGAAGTTAAATCAGCATATCAAAGGGATACTCACGGGCGCTGCAACGTCGCTGCTCTCAGCCACAGCAGCGCGCGGTAGGCCTGCCAGTGCACGGCGCAGTGACCCGCGCCCGGCACGCCACCCGCGCCGCGCGCCACGCCCAGCGCGGCCAGCGCCCCGCGCACTACGCGCGATCTGTAGGCAGGACTAGTTATTGTTCTTGCAATCATTTGGGGTTCTTGAAACTAGTTTGAAGCTCCGAAAACTAGTTCTAGCCGAGAGAACTGTGGGGCTCCAAATACTATTTCTAAGCTCTGATTAATAGTCCAGCGCTCTGAAAACTAGTTTACTAGTAAACTCCGGGACTTCTGGGACTAGTCGGGTGTTGGGAACTGTTAGTTTTCAACTACTATTTCTAAGCTTTGAATAATTGTTAAGGGCTCTGAAAACTAGTTCAGGCTTTGGGGCTCAAAATATGTACTATTTTTAAGCTTTGGTTTCCAGTCCAGGGCTCCAACTACTATTTCTAAGCTCAATCACTACTGTCTCTAAGCCCTGGGGTCTAATCCAGGGCTCCAAATACTAGTTCAGGGTTCCATGGAATAGATCGGGTTCTGGGTACTTCAGAGCTCCAACTAGTATTTCTGAGCTCTGGGGTCTAGGGCTTCGAAAACTAGTTCAGAGCTCTATGGACTATGACAGGCTCTGGGGATTTTGGGACTCCCAACTACTATTTCCAACTTCTGGGTACTAGTCACAGACTCTGGACACTAGTTTTTGATTTCGGAGATTTCATCCAAGACTCCAAGGACTAATTCAGGCTTCAGGGTGTGTGGGGCTCTGGGTTCTAGGGTTCTTGAGCAATTTTAAACTTTGGGCATACTTGAGAAATTACACTTGCCTCATTTCAGCCATTTGACGTATTGCTTCAGTAACAATAGCTACTCCCAAATCACTAGCAAACAAGTTGTCATACTCGCTTGTTTCTTCATCATCACCTGGAATATAAGCTCAATTTTCATTTTTGTGCCACAAACTATATGATACTGGGTGCTGCCCGCGATTTCGTGTAAGTTACGTTTTATTTTATATCTAGTGGGGACTCCTTGATTTTCCGGGATAAAAAGTAGCCTATATCAATGAAGCAAACTATGAATAAAAGATGCCAACTTGGACTTTGTTAATTTGGATTAGGTTTTTCAAGAATCCTATTGGAATACATAGTTCTTTTCCTTTTTACGGAACAAAATGTAGCCTATGTCCTTTCCTGGAATGCAAGATACATCTGTATTTTTTCATCACAAATGGTTTATCGGAAGGGCCGTTAAAGGTTAGCTAACAGACAGACGCAATTTCGCTTTTATAATATTATAAGTATGGATAATGGATACAGATTAGAAAGAAGAGGTAGTGAAAACTTTCTCGCAGCAACTTACTTTTACAAGTATCAATTTCGGGAACATCCAATCTTAAAGCATCATTTAACTCCAGGACAGCATTTTGTAAATCTTTGATAGGCTCCAAAATGGATGTGATTTCATCAATCTGCTCAGGTGACAAAGTCTAGAAAAAATATTAAAATATAAAATGAACATAACTTATTATTTCGGTGCTTATTTTATTATCATTAATGACTCTATCTAAATATTAAATCATAATAATCGTCATGGATTGTAATAGAGATTATTGAAATAGACTGACAGCACTTTTGAAGTCCCCTGCTGCGCTGAGTCCATCTTTGTTCAGAATTGTAGATAGTTTTGACCAATAATAAAAGGCTATAGATGATCACTGCTACCCATTAGAAGATGGGGTGAGTCACCAGTTTGAAAGTAACTGAGGACGAAAAAAGATTCCGACGAATTGAGAACCTCCTCTTTTTTTGAAGACGGTTAAAAGAACCTCGATTTAATAAACTTCTACTAACTAAGAAATAATAAACTTTATTTTTGACTTGGCTACATTCCTAGTGTGCCCGGGCGGTGGGCTATAGTTACCGGTGCGGGGTGATCCTGCGGCGTGGCGGCGAGCAACAGATGCAGCAGGCGCGGCAGCAGGCGGTGCTGTGGCGCCGCACACGCGAACAGGCGCCGCTCCAGGTCGGCCGCGCCCGCCGTGGTGGCCGCTCGCTCCCAGCGCGCGCCCGCCACCACCACCCGGACCGCATCCGCCGACAGCTCACCTGTATCACCTACGTTATCCACGAACCAGTGAGATTTAATAGTATTATTATAACGTGTAATGTAATAAAAGCTGGGACTCAAGGAGGAGGTAGGAAAATTTCACTTAGCACTATCCCTCCAAAACCCCTGGTATGAAGTCTCAACGCATCTGCTTCTTTAACAAGGAAGGAGTGAGCGATGTACCACCACCATCACCACCGATGTACTACCTAAGGAAACCCCCAAGCCAAGGATGCTGACAAAAATGGAAACAATATTGATACGTACATACGTACGGATGAGTGAAGTAGTGTGTGCAGCTTAGGCATACATAGTCTACGTATCAAAGAAAATAGCAGCATGGTTCGAAATGTTCCAGCTGCCGCATCACCAGTCGCTCTCCGCCTTGCCGCACTCAACAACATTATAATGAACGCAGTCCGCTCATGTACTGCAAAAAGCGAACTGCAAACGGATGCTCATGACAAGTGTTGTACCCATTACGTACCCATAGTTGCACGCGCGTCGGGCAGCGTGTCTTCAGGCTCGGGCGATAGCATGATGCGCTCGAGCGGCTCCAGCTGCCGCACCAGCGACACGCCCGAGCGCCGCACCACCGCGCACCACCAGCCGCTCTCCGCTTCGCCGCACTGAATGCACCCAACAGAATAACGTTATAACGCAGACAGGTTTTGAAATTCCTGAGGAACTCAAGATCTTTTCTGTACTGTATCAAATTTCGTCAATATCAATTGACGGGCCGTGAAAAGTTAGCAGACAGACACAGTTTTGCATTTATAATAATATTTTTAAAAATCCCGTGGGAACTTATTGATTTTCCGAGATGAAAAGTAGCCTATGTGTCAATCCATTATTATTATTAGTTAGTTATTAAGTCCTCCTGTTAAACAAGACCAACGAAATCTATATTCGTTTTCTTTCACAATACCTTAAAACTCGAGTATATACGCCATCATAGCATAAGAAGTACATCGATTTATGTGATACGTTAACCTAGTGTAGAAAAAATTAAACATACATGTTTTGACACCATAAGACCGAGTGGTTTCTGCAACCCTTCCATGTACTGCATGCACCAGCTGTACAAATCAGACCAGCAC
The DNA here is from genome assembly GCF_905333055.1 of Maniola jurtina. Lineage (NCBI taxonomy): Eukaryota > Metazoa > Arthropoda > Insecta > Lepidoptera > Nymphalidae > Maniola > Maniola jurtina. Next base: position 6,569,301 of record NC_060037.1, on the reverse strand, counting down.
CTAAAAAAAAAATTTAAAATCTATGAAACTTATTTACCTATACTAACTATTACAAAAACCTAGGTTAGCCTAGTGGTTAAGAGGTCAGCCTCTTAGTCGAGAAGGTTCGGGGTTCGACCCCAGGCACACACCTCTACCTTTCTGGAGTTATGTATGTTAATGCAATTAATTATCATTAGCTCACAAAAACATAACAAACCTACATGCCTGAGAGTTTAGATTGATAAATATTCTCAAAGGTGTGTGAAGTTTGCCAATCTGCACTTGGCTAGGATGGTGGACTTTGACTAAACCCTTCTTATTGTGAGACGAGACCCGTGCTTGGTAATGAGGTGACGAAAGGTTGATGATGGTGATGATTTATTTGTCTTACTTCCTGTAGCTGGCTGTAAGTTTTCCTTATAAATATAAATAAAATATATAAAATAGTGAGTTTGCGTGTTTATGTGTGACGTGTTATGGAGTCGAGACCGCGTACCAGCAAGCGCAGTGGACGTGGGACGACCTCCAACCCGCTGGACTGACGACCTTAAGAAGGTGGCGGGAAGTGGGTGGATGAGGAAGGCGGAGGGCCGTGTGTGGTGGCGCGCTCTTAGGAAGGCCTATGTCCAACAGTGGATGCAAACAGGCTGATTCATTGATTGTTTGTTTGTCTAGCAACTTACTTATGCATGAGTTGTGAATGGTCGAGCGTAGTGGAGCGTGCAGCGAGGTTGCGCATGCGCGCCTGTACGGCGTCCATGCAGGACTCCCTCAGGTCGCCGTCCACTCCCGTCTCGGCACCGCCCCAGGTCCGACGGTATATCTGTTAACATTACACCACATTATTGTGGCAATTTCTTTAAAAAGAATATAAGCCATGTTTATCATGACCACACCCTTTCCCCTTTAACTAAGCGTAAAGCTTGTGCTAGGAGTAGATACGACAATATTTTAACGGGTGGGATTTGAACCACCAACCTTTTGGATTTCACTTTGTTCATTTAACCATTGCTCTTGAGCTATTGAGGTTTAAACTAAAATAAAAAGTTTGATTAACTAAAACAACAGGTCTTAATATATTGGTCCCCGATCGTAATGCTTCCTGTGGAAAACTATAGCACTAGACTTGTCAATCTTATTGATTTTGATAAAAAAAGCAGGTTTTTACAAACTAATTGAACAAACACTGTCATAACTGTCATAATTTGTTGTTTTTTTTTTTGGTATTTGGGGTTTCAGTTAAAATAAAATAAGCCAGAGATACCCATTGGATCAGGACTTTTAAAACTCAGGGTGTTTAAAACTCTAATGTAACAACCCTGCAAACAGCTGATCGCGGAAATGAACTCGAAAAAAACTTCTGTGAACTTGAAGGACCGTTTGAATGTTTTTCAAGTAGCAGAGGCAACGAAAGAATCTATGTCATTATAACTATTTGGTACTACTTACCTCATTTGTCATGCTATATGATTTATCAAACAGTTTCAGGAATTTTCGGTACCAATTTTATGATAATAATTCTACTCATGTAAACCGGGGCGGGTCAGTTAGTTATTACTTATTACATACCACGAGAGCCTTTTTGACGAGAGCCTGAGGGAACAGGCCCGGCGCGAGCAGGCGGTCGCGGTACTGCTGGTGCGACGCCAGCTGCGGCAGCGCGCCTGGCGCCTCGCGCGCCGCCACCGCGCGCCAGCTCGCCTCTGCGCCGATCGCGCTGCCTGTGCGCAATACAATACTGTAAGACTGAAATCTATAGTACACAAGTTGACTTTGATACTGTTAAAATGAGCAGAAATCTGTCTCATTTTAACTGAAACTCAAGTCTGAGCAACGTCAAAGTACACTCTACAGATTTCAGCCTAAGAGCCTCAGCTTAGAGTTGGGAAGTTGGCAGTATTGTATTCCCGTGCGTCAGAGCAGGTAAAGCTGTTGTTCCTACACCTGGTCTCTCTTCATTCGTGTTGGGCTGCCGAGCTATCAGACTACGAGAATGATTGAATAGATTTACTTAAGCAAATAAGTTGTATAAGCATATAAATTGGTATATTCTGTTGAGATTTGCTTGTGGACAAATTGGGTCTAGCAGCCAATCTATAAATTTGTAAATATAGTGTAGCTTTTTTTATTGTGTTATCTGTATATAATTTGAGTATAATAAAGAGTTTTTACAAACTGACTCAATCTCAGACTGAGATTGACTGACTGCCATTGTTATGTTAACAATTTTAGTTTGAAAGTGTGATGCATTTTGCTCATAATTAACTCACTTGTCACAACAGCGTCACCGTCCGGCTGCGTCCAAAGCGCCCAAATAACGTGGCTACCTTCCCCATAACCAATTGAGTAATCCAGGAGGTCCAGCTAAAAACAATAATATGCTTAGTACGTTTATGGCATTCAACACATACATAATATACTTAATCAAACATGAGTGTGAATACATAATGTGGAAACAAACCATAAGACTACTCCAAGCTACCATAAGACTATTCCTACTTCCTACCTTTTGCCTACCCTGCCTTGAAACCAAGGGGCACACTGCAAGTAACTAAGAACAGGTTAAATGAGCTAAGCCATGAAAATGCAGTGTTCCTACTGCTCGGTTTCACACAAATTATTTGCTAAATCCTAGCACATCCCTGAAGGAATGGTAACCTAAAGTAGTTCCATGAGATTCACAATATTCTTTGAAAAAAAGTACTATACAATATCAAGTTATAAATGTGACTTAACTATATTTTACCTGAGGTCCAAATATGTGACATATCTGTGAGAATTTGACGGCACCGGCGCCTCCATCGTGCATTTTCATCACCATAAATTCACATTCATTGGGGAAAGAGAGGAATGCCACCAGCAAGATACTTCCGTCCAATGCAGTTGCATATTGCAGCATGTGGCCATGTGCTGTAAAGCATAAACATTTTGAACCTTTTAGGACTATATATTTAAAAAAAATTGACATCTTCATATTCTTTTATAAGAATAGGTACTAAACACTAGATAACATGGGGATAACACAGGCTCTCTAAGATATTGCACAGCTGTCTACTCTCATGAGCCTTGGGATAGATAAAATATTTTTTTAACCGAGCAATATGGGGATTCTTCTTTTGTTTATTACGATTAATAGTAAATGCCTGCTCGCTTGTTTATTATTGAGTACAGCAGCCACGCGTGAGGCAAGTGTCAGCGCACACCGCGACCGCCAAACCATTGACAAGCAGCACGCCCTATGTTTCTTCATCAATAACTTACGAGGAGATTTAGGTCTATCTAGTGTCTGTGACAGCGGCGCGGAGACTGCGGTGGGCGCGCCGCCGTCGTCCAGCAGCCACGCGCGTAGACAAGTGTCGCCGCACACCGCGACCGCCAAACCATTGATGAGCACCACGCCGTATGTGTCTACACCATCGCTTTTTCCTCTACAACAAAATATTTTATTTAGAGAGAGCCCAATTTGTCAAGTTTTTCTCATACTGAAATTGTCCAATTGTCATTCCCAAGGTTAGTGTTGGAAGGAAGAATTGCACGCAAAAGAGCTTCAGATTGCCAAAGACGGACATGGTTCAACAGCAACACTATAAGGTAGTGGTCAGGGATTAGTCATCCGCGGCGGCTTTAGATAGAGAAGCTTTTCGCATGATGACCGCTTAACTTCATTTCGACGAGGGCACGCGATAATGATGACGATGATTCTTTTTAGTAGTAGGCCCTTTTTACGTACGAAAATGGTAAGAAAAGGTTACAATGCAACTTTGCCTGTCCATCTGTCCTTCACAATTCACAGCTGCTTATTTCACTAATACTAATTGACTTGGGAATAGTTTTAAACAATGCTTGTCTAACCATATAGCAAAACTGATTAATTTGTCTTGAAATGAGGGGTCAAAATTTTTATGTTCAACAATATACCTAAAGCTACTTATGATGAAAAATAGCTAATAGAAAATACCATTCCAGTAATAATCCTTTACAAACCTTAGTTGTGTTTTAAAAAAAAAATTTTCAAGATAGACCAATAAATAATTTAACCAAATAGTTAACTATTTAAATGTTTCCTTTCATGGTACAGAATAGATCGCTCGGTGCGCGAGTCTGATTTTCACTTGGCTGGTGTTTTAAATAGTGAAATCATACCTTTTGTGCACAAAATTGTGGCAAAGTTACGAACATCTTTATAAGCTCTTTGTTATAAGCGGTGTACTGTGTAGTGTTATACCTCAATGCTCCAGTAATTCCATGCAAGAATCGAGGCACTGTAGATTCCCGTTTCAGTAATGTGGTGACTGCGGAGCCAGTGACTGGCAGCTTGACTAGCAGCAGGCCTCCTTCCCCTCCGTAACCAAATGCCAAGGCAAATACCGCCTCTCCATTGTCTCGCAGTAAGGAAGCGCAAGAATGTGCTACCCCAGTGTCTATAGTAAATACAATAATTATTATATATTATACTGTTTCAATTTACATGTTTATGCTGATTGTATGTAAGTAGTTATGATTTACAAGGATTATATTATTCAATACTGAAAATGTTATGGCTGATGGGGCAGATGTGTTCTGGTGTGGCGACTGTATACCGCTAAGAGCAGTGTAGGATGACCTCCAACCTGAACAGATCACCTGAATAAGGAGATGAGGAAAGTGGACGACTTTTGATAAGGCCCATATTGGATTGCTAAAACATGCATATGCAGTCAGTATAATATTTTAAAACCCAATTAATGAGTGGGAAAACTTATTTTATGCTAAGTTACTTATATTAACATAATATTATCACAAGTTAATGCTGAACAGAATAATGTGTCTATAATATTACATTCATCTGTGCTAATATTGTAAAGAGGTATAATTCGTTAGTTTGTAAGTTTGTATATAGGGGTTAATCTCCAGAACTAATGCTCCAAATTTTGAATCACTTATAGATAGCTATATTATTACCTCTGAGTGCTATAAATTATACCATGCGGATAAAGTCACAAGCACAAGCTAGAAATAAAATATTCTGTTTTACTTACTTGTGTTTGAATATTGATTGAGAATGTAATAATTGTTAGGATTGTTTACTGCACTTGTATCAATAAATATTGATGGTGTCATATTGCCCATTGATCCAATAGCTGACTGCAAATTGTTAAAAATAATTATAGTAAATTACTTTTATCAACTTTATTATGTTGACATTTATTTTTTTAAACTAAATTTTTCATAAAAAACACCTTTCACCTCCAGGATGCAAGCCATCTTCGTGCTAAATAGATGATGCCCGTGACTTCATCCATGTGGGTTTAGGACTTTTAAGAATCCTGTGGAAACTCTTTAATTTTCTGGGTCAAGAATACCTAAGTTGCAAGATGTTTTTGCCAAATTTAGTCAAAATCGGTTAAACAAATGGGTTGTAAAAAGCTAGCAGATAGACAGAAAGACATATTTGCATTTTTAATACTAGTATGAATTAAAAGTATGATTATCAAGCTTTTACAACAGGGGTGTTATTATGAGGACATATTAAATCTTTACTTGGTTAAATTGTCTTACCTTTCTATCCAACCTGAAGTCCAAAACATCAGGATGAGGGAACACCAGTCTATGCACTGATGAAACAGTAGCTGCTAGCATAACAATTTGCTGTGAAGCTGTTCTCTCATAAAATGCTAAGTTATTCAAAGGTGGTGTCCCTGGTGCTACTTTGCATCTTAAGTTACATCCAGCCAGATTCACATCTAAGGAAGCTTCTGATAGTTCTATGGAATCAGAGGTTGTTTGCCTAAAATATTTTTAAAATTAATGACAGTACTTAACCAAAGTACAAGTAATAATAAAATCATAAGTTAAGACAGCTGTGCTATTTTTAAATTATAAACCATTTTTAGATTAATTATCATGCTGTTTTCTCAACTATATTAATTAATAATATCACTTATACATTGGTAGAATTATTATGGCCAAAGACTGCAGAGAGTCATAAAGAAGAAAAGAAGAAGAATATGATGTGATTTGTTTGCTATAAATACATCACATTTAATTTTAATGGCCCAAAAGCTCCAAGACTAATTGGATATACACCAACCAGTTGGCCGTGAGTTTAAACTGTCTAGATTGGAATATTACCAATATATGAATCGATTTCTTGTGTTTGCCTTTTTGGAGTCCCTGTACCAGTAACCACCGGCTTTCTGAGGAAGTTTGATATCTTGTAGTGTACTATGTGTACCACCTGAAATACAACATGATTGTGGATTACAATATTAAAGGTAGACGAAAAACATACCAACAGCTAAATTTTATTCCACTAACCTGTATTTAAGATCACTTCTTTCCATTTTTCTGGAATATTGTGATTTGGAGTAATTTCTTTGAAAGTAACCGGTATTGCTTCAATGAATTCCATGCTTCGAAATTCAATAAAATACCAATATAGAAAAAGTTTTTCTTATCTAAGGCTAATGTCTCGTGTTATGTGAATTAATTTTCAATCTACTCACTACTGTAATGAATTCAATATTTGAGATTTCTCAATTTTTAAATTAACCAAACTTATTTTGATTGACATTTGAACAATTTGAATTTGAGTTTATAGTTATTAGTTTATAGTTATACTCTTTGGCGCTTCCCAATCAGTTCCACCACCAAAAAACACCAACTGACACAAAAACCAGCCACTCTTAACAAAAAAAAAAAAACACTCCAAACAAGCACAGCACGCGCGCCAGCAAACGCCATCACAGACGAAGTTACTCTTTGGTTTGACAGTTAACTTGACCCCAGTGCTGTTTTTTTTTTTTACTCTCTCGTCTGGCTTTACAAAGACAATGTCAAGTTTGTAGTTATTTGTAACAAGGCAGTTAAACTATACAAGTATGGACCCCGTCTGTACCGGCGCTCGCCGACACACGCACGGCACCCCTTTAGAGCGCTTGCCAGTCAGTTTTAACAAAAAAAAAAAATACTCCAAAAAGGCAGAGCACGCCCGCCAGCTAACACCAACACAGACGAAGTCCCCAGTGCTGTTGACCGGATCGTGGTCTGTGCTGTTGACTTGATGACTTGATTAAATGTACATAGCTTCTGGCATAGTCTGTACCAAGTCTACTTGTCTGTGGTCAAAGGCAATAATCAAAATCTGTGCTCAGTGCTGTGGTGCTGTGTACTTAACTTTACTCTATAGTCTATTATAGTTTGGCAAATTCAATGACAGACAGCGTCATTTTGCGTTTTCAATTTGTCTTTTTTATGCTTAGCTTAGTTTTTCGGTTTTTGTGAATATTAATCAATTATTTAATCATTTATGTATTTATGAAGAACTATAAATAGTGCAAGAGATTCCATTAATAAAAAAATATGATGATTTTGAAGCGTGGTTCTTATTTATAGGTTTGTACATTATTCCATCGATTTTTTATTTCTTTCTCAAGTAGGTACATTGCTTATAATATTCTTGTAAAATATGTAATGCTATCAAAATAATACCTTAAATTACTGATGATTCTCTTTACAATTGTACCATTATTATGCCATTAAATGTCCCACGTTTTACGTAAGTTTTTGTTATGAATTTACCATGAACTCTTTGTCCTGCTCTTGCCAGTGTAATTATATGCCCAAGTTATTATCCGAAATAATTAAAACATTAATAAAAGTCTAAACCTATGACTATTTCATAAAATATATATAAACAATATAAGAATTTTTTCATCTGATATGATATTAAAAACATTTTAATTTTATAAATGTACCTTTAACTAGCTTATGCCCGCGACTTCGTCCGCGTGGAATACACAAATTCCAACCCCTATTTTACGCACTTACGCGTTGTATTCTCAAAAATTATTTCTTAGCTGCTGCCTACATCATAATAGCTATCAGCATGCCATTGCAGTCCAATCAAGTATACCCTAATAAGAAGTAAGATTACCCTATAGGTTTTGATTCACTTTTTTTGAAAGAGAGGACAGACAGAAGACAGATACACAACAAAGTTACTACTTATTTTGTGATTATACTAGTTTTTGTAATTTTGTTATATATATTAAGTTAATGCAGTGTACAGTAAAGCCCACCGTTGTTTGTGGCATTGAATAGCAAACATAATGTACATTCTATAAGATTAATAAATAAATGTAAAAAAATTGTAAGCTCAGTCTAAAATAAAGAAGTAGGAGGTGGTTCATTGACTCATTCACAATGATACAGCTGAACCACATTACATGAATTTTACTTTAAACTAGCTGATGCCCGCAGCTTCGCTCGCGTGGATCTAGGTTCTGAAATCCCGTGGGAACTTTTGAATTCCCAGGACAAAAGTAGCCTATCCGTAATAGCCTGTCCCCGGGATGCAACATGTTTCTGTACCACGTAAAAACGTTTAAACGGATGATTTAGGAATGCAATTCCTTACAGCATCAGGGTTGAGGAGTTGGGTCGTCGAGGTCAACAACAGTCTATACTTGGAACAGATTGGTACCTTCAATATCCATCAAATTTATAACCGACAGTTTCTAAATTCCATCAATATTGATGGTGAGGTCCTCTGCAGCATAAGGATTGAGGAGTTGGAATCCAATTTTTTTATGAAACAATGTCACAAAGTTCCTCTATCGATTAAAAATAAATTTACACAAATCGGTTCAGAAATCTTGGAGATTTCGGTGTACATAGGTAGAAAAACACAACTCCCTTTTTGGAAGTCGGTTAAAAAAGTAGCCTATGTTACTCCCTGGTCAATCCTCTACTTGTCTCTGAAAATCCCGTCAAAATCGGTTCAGCCGTTTCAAAGATTAGCCTGTTCAAACAAACAGACAGACAGACAAAAATCTTAAAAACGTGCGATTCAGTTATGGTATCGTTCAAATAACCATATGACCTTAATATGCGGTAGTTATTTCGAAATTACAGACAGACACTCCAATTTTATTTATTAGTATAGGTAGTATAGATATGGCATCTTATTGCACAATTTGACATTATAAATTATTCCATAGACCTATTTGTGTACAACAGAATTAGAAACAATATGTATACATGTCATAATTTAGATTTTCCATTTGATTTGGAACAGCGCGGTGGCGGGTTGCGAGCAGGGGGCGGGCTCGGGCGGGCGGCCCGGCGACACCATTCGGCGCGTCAAGGTGAAGATGTCGTCAGTGTCGGCGCAGGGCGTGGTGGAGCGCGCGTCGGCCGAGCTGTCGCGCCGCATCACGGGGCTGGGGCTGCGCGGCCGCAAGCGCTCGCCCGGCGTGGTGGAGCGCGTGGCGCACGCGCTGTGCGGGCCCGCCGCCGCCGCCGCGCCGCGCCTGCCGCGTCGCCGCCGCCCCGCGCCGCGCCCGCTGCAGTGGAGCCAGTTCATACTCGAAGACCGATTCCTTGAAAAGTTTTTTCTTTATTTCAATGCGAACGAAAGAAAATCGCTAGCCCAAGTGTGCACAAAATGGCGTGACATTCTCTACTCCACGCCTCGCTGGTGGTCCGGGTTGGTTGCCGTGTTGGATTGCCGCGAGCTGCGCTCTGAGTCTGGCTGTTGCATGCAGAGGTTTTACAATTCTGTGGTACGAAGAGGAATTCGCGGCATCATTTTAATATCTGCCACAGATGATGATATTAATGAGTTTATAAAACAGTTTCCTGTATCTGCACATCATGTACATGCTATTGGTTTAAAAGGGTGCACAATAACAGATAGAGGATTGGAGGCAATATTGGATCACTTACAGGTTGGTTTTGTTATTTTTATTGTTTTTCATTATTCATTTAACTCTTTCATTGAAACTACATTCTTTATGCATTCTTTTTAGGTTCTATTTGAACTAGAACTAACTGGCTGCAATGAAATAACGGAGGCTGGTTTGTGGGCATGTCTAACTCCTCGGATTGTCTCACTTACGCTTACTGACTGCATTAATATTGCTGATGAGGCTGTAAGTTGATTTTGTTTAGATACACTAAAATATTTTATTTAAATTTTGTCACTTAAAGCTATTTAGTATCAAATGTAAAAATAATGGCTTTATTCAAACTGCAGGTGGGAGCGGTAGCGCAACTATTGCCGTCATTATACGAGTTTTCGTTGCAAGCATACCATGTGACGGATGCGGCTCTTGGCTACTTCTCGCCAAAACAAAGTGCATCACTCAGTATATTGAGGCTACATAGTTGCTGGGAATTAACTAACCATGGTGTTGTCAATATCGGTAAAAACTAATCTCATTCATTTTCATTGGCATGCTTATATTCATGCATGTAGTCATTGTGCGTTCCAGGTTTAGATATCAATTTTTTTTAAATAATGTTAATCTGAAACACAACTTTTTACTTATAAAATACAAGTGTAAATTAAAAATTTATAACACCCCCGACAAGTGAAGGTTACAGAACTAAGAGCTGATAACTTTCAAACGGCTGAACCAATTTTCTAAGAACTAGCTAAGCTAAGAACACTCTCGATCAAGCCACCTTTCAAACAAAAAAAACTAAATTAAAATCGGTTCATTAGTTTAGGCGCTACAGTGCCACAGACAGATACACAGATACACATATACACACTTATAACACCCCTCTTTTTGGGTCGGGGGTTACACACGTCAAACTTATAACACCCCTCTTTTTGGGTTGGGGGTTAATAAACAACATTGAGTATTAATAATGTTAAGGTGGCTCTTCACTGCCATTTTACCACTGCACATTTTTAGCCTATTTAGTTCTGATGTTGCTGACAAGTCTTAGGCCGTTTATGCACTCATTCGTAATCGTTTTCGTAACAATGCGATTCAAAGTGGCCACCATACAAAACGTATGTACGCATGTGCACTCATTCGTAATTTTACGATTCTTATGATGGATTTTTGACGTAAAAATACGATCAGTATTTTTTTTTTATCTGCTCGGACTGGAGCAACTATTTTTCATATTCATATTCATTTGCGTTCATGTACATTATTATGTTAGATGCTTAAATAAATAAATCTAACATTGACATGAGGGCCATAAGGCCCTGTGAGGTCCCTTCGAGCCTTTTCTGTTGTTCAGACATTACTCAATAGAGTGAGAAAGACTCGAGCAAAAGCAATCACACTATCATACTTTCATACTGTTATTATAAAGTCGAAAGTTTGTGTGTGTATGTTTGTTACTCCTCACGCAAAAACTTCTAGACGGATTTGGCGGAATGGAGATAGATGATATCCTGGGTTAGCACATAGGCTTCTTTTTATCCCGGAAAATCAGAGTTCCCGCGGGATTTCGAGAAACCTAAACCTACAAAGACAAAGTCGCGGACATCAGCTAGTTAAATAATAATTGCACCACACATCACAGTGCACTCGCTGCCGAACCTGACTGTGCTGTCGCTGAGCGGCTGCAGCAAGGTGACGGACGAGGGCGTAGAACTGCTGGCCGAGAACCTGCCGCGCCTGCGGAGCCTCGACCTGAGCTGGTGCCCGCGCGTCACTGACAACGCGCTCGAGTACATCGCCTGCGACCTCAACCAACTCGAAGAGCTCACGCTGGACCGGTGAGTAGTGTTGTGGGCTACATGTGCAGAAGATCTATCTGACTATATTCCTAGGAGTGTCTTCATCTTCGTGAGTTTTTGATATCTACTGTTATATGCCTTCCCTAATGAACGCCATTACACACAGAACTCAGCCTTCCTAATTTAGCCTTTTCACAAAGCCCTCTATAATTTATCATCCGTCTGGTGCTGGGGATTGCACCCCAATATGTTTGTAGGTGGCCTAATAAGCCTAAAATTACCTATTATTAGTTATTTAATGAAATACTACACTAAATTCGAACATCCCAAATTCTATCCCAGTAAATTGACATCTGAATTTTATTAATCAATTATATTTATAGATGCGTACACATAACGGACATAGGCGTGGGCTACATCAGCACGATGCAGTCTCTGGTGGCGTTGTTCCTGCGCTGGTGCTCGCAGGTGCGCGACTTTGGCGTGCAGCATTTGTGTGGCATGAGATCTCTGCAGCTACTATCTTTAGCAGGTAAAGGCACGGTACAGGTGTGCGCTATATCAGTACCATACAGTCTGATCATCGTTTAATCATTTTAAAACTACTACCAGACAGAAGTAGTACCAAGATTTGAAAGGATTTGGAAAAGACTTCATGAAATATATTTTTTCATGAAATGAATTTAATTACGTAAACTAAAAAAAAAAAATAGCCATCTATCTACAACTGTTTTTAACCATCTTCCCAGTTGGGACTTGCATCCATATTCTCAGTCATAAATAAACTCATGATTTTCTTGATTCGACTCAAGCTCACTGAGGCGATTTCAAGTTGTTGCTTTGTACCTACTACCTACAATATTAATTCACTATGGAAACTTCCTCAAGGCTGTCCCCTGCTGACATCAGGCGGGCTATCGAGTCTGATCCAACTCCGGCAACTACGGGAGCTGGAGCTCACGAACTGCCCCGGCGCGTCGCCGGAGCTCTTCGACTATCTGCACGAGCACCTACCGCGATGCCTCATCATAGAGTAAGGTACTGCACACGACTGATACGATTCCACAACTACTTATGGCAAACGTGACGCGCAGGTTTTTGAGCCTTGAATGTAAAAACCTACCAGCATATTAAGTAAGGTGATATCAGATGGTTCATTTGAGTGATTGTTTCATTTTTTTTTCATTCCACATTCATGGACAAAATGTTTATTCGCTCTTTTTTCGAATATGCCGTCGAATGGATTGTGTGTATGTGTATGTGTGAAGAATCTGTTTGTTTTATTATCACAAAAGAGCAAAGTTACTCAGAAAAAAGAAGTCTGTTTTGTTCATTCCATTTTTCCGCACATATACAGAATAATATATTTTATTACAGTGTTGTCCTTCTACTAGACGTATGTAGGACGTAAGATAATGAGACCGAACTCAAGTGAACATTCTCTCTGTGTTCAGACGTTCTCTAAATTGAGACTATTATTTTTCGTTCGTTCGCGTCGCGAGTGATAGATGCGAATACCGAATTGTGAATTTGTAACATCGTTGAATCGGTCAACTTATAAATGTATTCGTCTTCTTTTAATCAGATGTCTCATTTTGAACGAAGAGTGTTGAATGAAAGACAGAAATGAACACAAAATAAACCGTCTGATATCACGCAGTACGTCGTGCTGCTACCGGTGGCGATCGGAGTCTTCCGTTTATTTATGGACTTGCACAGTAGCACACTACTCAGTCGCGTATAATTTCAGACTACCACTGGCAGACGATTTGTCAATCAACGTTTCTGCCATGATTCGTGTATATAAATGTAAAAGAATTATCATAGGGTCTCCAAACTTATTTCTACATTTTTGTTTTATTTTATTTAAAGCATCTATTTTATTGCAATGATGATATTGTGGGTGATTCTGTTGTATACAATCTCTAAACTTAAGTTAAATGAAAGATCTAAATCTATTACTATTCTAAAAATTATACTACCCACAAAAAAGGATTTTACTGTCATTTAATTTCGTACATTATTTATTGTGTACAACTGAATTAATCATATTGTTTATTACAAAATATGTAATTTAACAGTTAAAATCACTTTGCCACAATATGAGCTGCGTTTGTGGTCGCGAGCGATGTCTTCACTCTTCAGTGAAGGCACAGTGGAAAGCCCTTGAAAGCAACCACTGAAGCTACGCGTGCATCTAAAACCGGTCATGGATCGGAATCGGCATAGGGATTTTTTTTAAGAGATATTAATTGGAGACTCCTATTTAATATTGCAAACCAAGACGTACAATTTGTATAAAATATGAAAATAGAGCAGTTTGTAAATAAATAGTAAATATATTATGTTGAGCAGAGTCAATTTATAAAATTTGCGCATTTGGCAGCTGCAAATATTGTATATCTCTTTACTGGAGCCTGGAAGTTTTGCATTTCAAGAAAATCTAGAAGTTACTATACCTTATAGTTAAATCCAATCCAATGTTAGCATTCAACAGACTTACGTGTTATTTTGTTCCATATCCAAATAGCTGTTTTATTGGTTTTATAATTAATGTGATTAGATTGTTATGAAAAATATTAATAATGAAATTGGTATTGCTGTAAAATTAGAATTGGTCTGTGGAATTAGAATTTATTTATTAGTAAATTAGTAATTAATTTTCCATTATATTAATATGTTATGGTTGTGTCCTATTTACATATTACTGAAAAAAAGTTTAGTTAAATTTTCTGTACATAAAAATATTACTTTTTTTAATTTTTTTATATGAAATAATTGAATATGGAAAACATATGAAAAGGTGTTATATTTTATCTTTCCATCACCATTCACAAGTAATCAGAAAAGTTTGCAATCCATAATAATATAATTGCTCAAATTTTTATGTGAAGTTGTATTATAAAATAATAGTAAATGTAAATATGTCCTTACACAGTTGTATCACTTTAAAATATTAATAATCTCCTGTTTATACTGGTTTCAAGAGATTTATATGAATACAAATCTTTCGTGTTGATGGTATGAATGATATTACTATAATAATAATCAATGAATTCATAGTAAAAAAACCTATTTATTATGATAGTATGATTTTCTTGGGACCTTAAATAACACAAAATTATTATCGTTAGAGATAAACTTCGTACCTTAAACGTTTTAAAAAGAGTGCTTTTCGCCCGTTTACTTATAAGATTACTTTTAATTCATTTACGCAATATTTTACTCAAGCTCTGATATTGTTCTTCTTATTTTTGTAAACTAATTATTATTTTGTGCTTGATGCACTACACGGGTCTGCCCGCGAAATTCAAATTTAATTTGGTTTTACGCAATTTGTAAACTAATACGGCAAAGTAGGCTTATGGCATTCTAATAGTAGCAATAGCAAGTATCATCTCCACAGTTTTATATACAAATCTTCACTTGAAAGTGTCCAGTTTAAGAAATTAGCCAGAGTATCGACTAATTTTTGAGTAACTCACGCCAATACATATCTATGCGTCAAACTCATTATTTTGACTAAATTCTTAAACTGAACACTGTCAAGTAAAGATTTTTATATAAACCTGTGGAGACGATGCTGCCATTGGCGCTATTAGAATGCCATTAAGCCTACTTTGTCGTATTAGTTTACAAATTGCGAAAAACCAAAATAAATTTGAATTTCGTGGGCAGACCCGTGTAGTGCACCTTAATCTATTTTAGTCCACTGACATCTACTAATACAAGTACGCTCGACCAGACTAGTATAATAGTGATCTGTGCGCAGGACTTTCAATTGTCTACCTGTTTTGAAGCAACTTGTTTTCATCATTTTGGCGTTGATAGCAACAGTAAGCGTTATGCGGGTCCTCGGACTAAGTATTAGTGCTGAGACATCTGTCAAGCGTCAACATTGAAATGGTCAAATGGTCTTGGTGTGACAGATTCCCGGCAGCTAGGTGGGGCGCTTCGAATCGGTACAAAAATAAACACATTTTGTGCACACCTTTTGCAGCGTACTTGTATGTAGTTATTTCAATACTTTTATCTTATTGTAGAACAAAATGTTTCAAAAAATAATAGAACTCTATTTAAGCTATCTAGTCAAATCATGTGTAAAGATTCTGATCAATTCTCATTAAAATTATAGTTTGTACACAATTTAATATAAAAAGAGATGCATAGTTATGAAAATAATATAATCCTATTCAACTGGCTTTAAAAATATGCTTGATAAAACATAAAGTTCACGTAGATAGACAATTTGCTTTATACTATTCCTTACTGCTACTATAATGATTTATTATGAATTATTCTAGTCAATTTTTTGGTACATTTTTAATTTATTGACATGTATTATTATGATTTTATATGAATTATTATGGACCTAATCAAATGCTAACAAGCACTTGCTTGACATCTCACACTAACTTCACTCACAAAATATTATGTAATGATGTAGGTCTCTTTGCGTGTTCTATCGTCTATAAAACCGGGTGTGTTCTGAATTGGTTGACCTAATTCCGCCCTCCTCTTCCTACAACCGCACCGCACACCCCCGCAAGCAATTTCACCCTCACCACCTGGCTGCCAGGTGTACTTCGACCACCCGTTGTTCAAGCACTTTTTTAAACGCAATGCAAACGAACCAATTCCCTTCAACAGTGTTCCCACTAGAAATCAACATGGCGTTATTCAAAATGCAGATTAATTACGAAGCGGTTCCTCTGGTGCTACAAATACGGGCGGCGGTTATCACTCAATTTCATGTGACTCGCTTGCTAGTTGGTTCGCTATTTTTTCAAGTTGTGGGTGAAGTTAGCATAGGCGCAAAAGCGCGCCTGTTAGCATTTGAATTTAATGTTTATTGTGGAAAAGTAATTAATTTTAAGGCATTCACGTAACGTACTATGTAATTACAAAAATAAATTGTAATATTTACTTCAATATTCGTAGGTAATTACTAATGTCAAGTAGTAGAGTAGACTGTTAATATATAAAACTTTATGTTCTGCTAATTTTAAGTTTAGTTTATAATTCTATTTCTTTATAATAGAACAAAAAAGGTCAGCCATGATTTTATATCAGTGCCTCCAGTAAAAAATGGGAACCACGCAAATTTATAGTATTTGTTTTTATGATTTCAATTGCGAAATACTATTAAATAATTAAGAGTATAATATTTTGCCTCTCTTGAAAAGTGTCGAATTTGATTGGTCCCCGTTTATTACTGGAGGCACTGATATTTTAGTGTTTATTTTAGTCTCATAGTTTGATAACATAGCTTTAACGCCTTCAATTCGACCTATTTATTTTATCGGTTTCTTGACATAAACTTCTTTTGATTTTTCTGGACATACGTCACATGTTCTCTCTGCAATTACTTGCATTTTATTGTTACTATATACCGTCCGAAAATTGTCTGGATGTGCAGTGTGCGTGTGATTGAAATAAAGTATAACTGATATTGAAATATTGGTGAAACCAATTTCCAGTATTTTTAGTTTATTTGATTTAATGCCGCTAAAATATTTCTTATGTGGCGTGCGTAGCGTAGCGCGGCTATGTTGTCGTTGTATTAGTGAGAACTATCGATTTGCTTGCGGTAGAGCACGCGGCGGCCACCGCTGCATGATGTATCGCCAGCCCACCGCGTTTCCCGCAGTGTGGCAGCTCGCTTCTCCATGTAACGAATAACGGCATGACGCGTCGCGCAACGTCCCTCCTCTCTTAAGGTACAGTCCGACAAGGCTCTTTTGGCACTTGACGGGCGCTGTTGTAGCTTTATGCCGACACAACGAACTATCAACAAGGCCAGAAGAAGAGAGAAAAAAAAACGATCAACAAGTGCAGTTCTCAAGATGGCGGCTTTAGTTCCGATTTTGGCCACGCGCTAAAAGAGCCTTGTCGGACTGTAGACTTTCGAGTCGAGCGTCTGGCGTCAGTGGCGCCGCGACTAAGCGCCAGAATAATGAACTACGCAAAGTCTAGAGTACAAATCTGCCGCTCTGTCGCGGCGTCACTCACGACAGACGCTCGCGGCTTGAAAGTTCACCTTGGATAAGGTCTTAGCGTTTAGAATTTGATTATAGCTACCTTTCTTTAAATATTATGCTATAATTAATTATCTACCCTGTGGCAGCTATAAAATAGATTTTAGATCTAGAGTTTGTCAATAATGATAAAGATAATGTGTAATGATGTTATACATATGATTTACTTAATAGCTAATGCAGTTTATTTCGTATGTTAGACTGTTAGTTCGATTGATCAAACAACCTGGAAAAAGTCCGTTTTGTTAGACTGATTCATCTAACAGATAATATTTATTTTGTTCTGTGAACTGTTAGTACGATGGGTGAAGAGTAAAATAGTCTGGTTCGGAACCAATTATTATTATTATGTTCCAAGTCAATTAATTATATAGCCTGATAAGCCTGAGCAGTCGTACAAAAGACTTTTCCAGTTTATCGATCAATCGAACTTACAGTCTAACAAAACGGAATAGACAGCTAATGCTTTAGAAATGTAGATTTCGAATAATAGAGCACATCAAAACGCCATATGACCACAGACGGTTCTGCTGGGAAATATCTAGCAGTTCCACCTAAAATTCACAAATTGATAACACTCCTGTGTTTGTCACACACATTGCTGTGAGGTTTATAATTTGCCATACTCAGGCAAAGCAAAATAATTACCATACCAACTTTCAGCTTTTCGAAAAACCTCAGATTCCTATAGGCTCACAGGCTATATTTTGTGTATTCGAAAATATAGCTTATTATTATTTTTTTGCAAAATGAATATTAGGTGCCTAGCCTACCTAATATTGATCTGATATGAAAAGCGCAAAGGCGGAAGACATAGATTTTTATGTAGATATTGAGAACGCCCACCTCTTATAGATCTTTATATACAACGTATCAGCAACAATGTAGTTATTGCAATCAATTTATGTTAGGTACAATTTTTTTTATTGTAAAATTATTTCCATTTGATTAATGTTAGATGCCTAAATCAAGTGCTGAAAAAGAAAGTGTAATTGAAATGAAACGTAGTGTATTATAATAATAGATCTAATCTTGTTGAACAGATGTGACTTATCCATACATTTATCTTAATAATGGTTGTAATGAAAACAATAAAGCAATATATTATGATTATTATTTTAGTTTATTTGAGTTAAGTGTATGTTCTAAATTATTTGCATAATTGAATTATTTTACATAATACTTTACCATAGGTATTCGCCTTTCATAAGAATGTTTCACCGCATTGGTGCGCGTTTTAGATACTGTAATTATATTTTTATAAATGTACAAGGATGTAAATGTATAGAATTGATTACGCTTCAAGTAACTTTTTTGTCAACTTTGTAAAATAATGTTCCTTTTTCGAATATGTGTATTATTACAATTTATGTATAGTAAGATGCACTTTTTAGATTATATTATTAGAGATGTTGTGTGAATTTTGTGTTATATTTACTTTTTTAATGTCGAATTTCATAAAAAACCCCTTATTTGTACAATACCAAGTGAGAAGTTATAGTGCAATATAGATGTACTGTTTTATGTTGAGTTTTATTTTACCCGTAAGGACCGGCGCACATATGGAAGAGCGCAGCGCAGAGCATTTTCCACAATCAAAATATTATCGACATTGTCCTCATTGAAATAATATCTAAAATCAATTGTGCATCCGTGCGGATACTCGCGCCTCCGCGCACAGTCCGGCGCGTGCTCGCGCATTCTCTGGTGGAAATTCGAGTAATGTGTCACGCGATTAGAAAACTTCGCGGGCATGCTCTGCGCTGCGCTGCGCCATATGTGTGCCGGCCCTAATACATCCTGATTCTGCGAAACGCAACTGTGTTTATGCACTGGTGTCATCTATTGACATTTGACAATAATTTTGTCGTCGCGACAGTTTTTCGCAAGATAAGAATTAAGTAAATATTTAACATATCGTCTGTTTGCGACTACAGTGTGTTATTGCACGAACTTTATATTTTAGAAATAATTAGTCGCAAACAGGCAATATACGTTTGTCTTCCGTCCGTCAGTTTTTTTTTTTTTATTGAAATATGAAACAGATTTTGGTTAAATTAGCTACCTTGAAATGCAGTCTGAGAAAAAATAGTGCTGTATGTGGAAGATCAGTCATATTACATCACAGAACATTATTACCCTAGGCGGGTATAATATCATATAGCCATTAGTTGGGCGTTCCTGCTTCCACATTTCGTTATCGTATAGGTATCAGCTCTGGATTTCGATTTTCGAAGTGGAGGGGAGAGCCTTAGAAAACAGTTCCTAGTTGTGTGATTTCCTGTGATGATTTCGACAAGAAGTTTGTGACGATGACCTCTTTTCAAGTATCAAAACATTGAAAATCCTGGCAACCCTAAGCGCGGCGACTTCAAAACAATAATTCCTTCCAAATCTTTTTAAAAATAATTTTAACATCTGTACATTTTAGGAATCGGTTTGAGTTGAAACAGGTTAGATCTAAGGATATTATATCAAATAGACACACTGCTTGTGTTAAACCCACAGAGTACTTGTTAGAACGGATGTTGGCCTGGCGCACTGCAAAGCACCTTGATGTTGTAACAGGATAAAAAAATGAAAAATCATTTACAGGTACTTTTGTACGATTTATTGAAATAACACAGTCTTACAAATAAATCCATGACAACAAATGAGTCACTAAACGATGGTAACTTCAAATTATTATTCATACATCACAATTTTAAACTTTCTATTATTATGTGACACTATTACACAAAAGATACATCAAGAAACAGTAAAGATATATTTATAATACATAGTTTTATAGCATTATAATGTTAGGTCCTACATGTATAATATAATATTATAGTTCTGAGAAACAAAACTTTGAAATGCACTGAGCACCAATGAGACTAAAAATATATCTTAATATAAATTAATATATTTTTACACATTTACACAACAGGCCTATTTGGTATGGCTTTTTTTATAAGTCCAATTGAAAAGGAAACAAGTCTTCTAGTTTGGTAATTTGCGAAACATTTTCTTTTCAATATACATCACATTTTAAACAGCAAAAATAAAATAACCATCAACAATTATTCATCATAAGTCATAAACATGATATTTCACAACTACACCAAGGAAATATATTATGTTATTATTTTACGTACCATTTTTATAAAATGCTATTAATATATTTTATCCCTACAGTGGGATCAGAGATGTCCTGAGAAGATAATTACTTATAGTATTAAAATGATTTTATAATAAGAAATAACACATAATACTTGTAGTCATTTACAAAGTAGGTATGTGTAAAGAAAATAAATAAAGTCAGCTTTCCATACATCATAAAAGATTGAAATAAAGCGGTCTTCGTTGAATTTCAGTCTTTCGTTATTTGGTCCTGCAATAAAAGAAAAATATATTGAATTAATGTTTTCCATCAACAGCAACATTTAAGTTGACCACATACTGAGCCAAAAATGAAGTTACCTAAAGGTCCTGAGCATAGAAATGTCTAGTGTTTTTCTATTTGTGCTTACTATTACACGATACATCCTTGATCTTTCAGTGCTCATGCTGCTTTGCGCAGGTCATGGACTTAAGGAATAAATACACAAGCCCATTTTTGTACAATGCGCCTTATATTCAGATTGGACTACTACTATACCCTATCTGTTAAAATCTTAGGCTTTCTTCACTATGTTGTTTAATTGCCTTTATAGAATTTTTATTTCACTGGTTTGCTAACAAATACACAAAATTAAACCAAGAATTTTATTGCGCAGAGAGAAAATATGGAGTATACAGCCTGGCAAACTGGCACGCATTTACCTAAACATCCAAGTACAGGGTTACCAGTACCTGCCAGAACACATATCCAAGCGCAAGTATCCAAGTGATGCATCGAGATTCTTGCCGTTTACATGTAGCGCCGAATTTGTTTCGATGTAAAATTGATAGTTAAAAGATATACAGTTGAAAGTTAATAGTTGTTGATAATAATAATTTAAAAAGTTCCCCTAGTGTCATTGGTTGAAATTAATAGAGCGCACTTTGACTTTGCTTAGACTTAAGTTTCAATTAAGTTATGCCAGCGGTATAGCGCTGTCTCGTTTTAACTGTGTCTTAAGTCTGAGCAAAGTCAAAGTGCGCTCTATAGATCTCAGCGATAGTGTGGTGCGTGAAGATGAACTCACCGGCGGCATCAGTGGTAGGCTTGCAGGTACGTGGTGGTGGAGGCGAGGTCGCGGCGCAGCCAGGCCGCGTTGAGGCGCACGGTCTCCAGCGCCTGCTGCACGGAGCGCTCGGTGCCCGGCGAATGGTGCGTACGGAAGAACTCCTCGATCTCCTGCGCGCACGCTTCCGACGCGAAGTTCTCTGTCGTCGATTTCACGAGGCGAGCGAGCAGGAATCCACCCTTTAATTTGAAAAACAAATATGAATATAAGTAGCACTCAGTGACCTATAAGCTGTGAAAATCTAGACCCATTGAAAAATACCAAGGAAATAATTCATGTGTAGCCACATACGATAGGTGGTTTCTTGAGAAGATATTTATACAAGAAAAGGATTAATTTTTAACAGACTCTCAAAAAGGAGAAGGTTTTGAATTGCATCACTTGCCAGCAGGTCTGATTGCAGCCAAGCGAGTCTATTTTTTGCGAAAAAAGAAGTTCATGAGATGGTCCTGTAAAAATTTCAGGATCCAAATCTTTCATTCTGATGCTGCAAGGCTATCGCCTGCTAAAATTATGAAGATTGAGGAACTGTTGATGATGAACTGATTGACTTCAATCATTGAAGTTCAGATCCTAAGTCCTCAATCCATATACTACACATAACTGCACTAAGCTATTAGGGACTGAGAATATCCTTATTGCGAAGCAATTTAATTATGTTCTTATACACTAAAAAGCTTAAAATAAAAATTCTTCATTATTTCATCATTCATGCAAGTTTTATCATACCTGATAGCGGTCCATGAACTCCTGCCAGTGATCTTTGAAGAACTCCCACGCGAGGTCGCGGCCGTTTCTGCTCACTGCCACTGAGACGATGACAAACACCGTGTCTTGCGATCGAACCTCATCCTACAAGCAATAACATGTGATTGAACAGTGAACTATTTCATCTTACTTGACTTCTATTGTTCTTTAAACAATAAAAGAGAATATATTTATTTTGCGCTATTGAGGTTACTAGCCTAGTGATTTAAAAACGTGACAAAGGAAGACATTCAACTTGATTTTGGGCGAAATGATGGCGAAGCGCATACTAATATTAAAAATACAAAAGTGTGTCTGTCTGCTTTTCACGGCCCATTCTATCAACCGATCTTGACGTGGTACGTTTTGATGTAGTACAGATGTAGCAGCACACTAATATTATAACGGCGAAAGTTTGCGTGTATGTTATGTGTGTATGTTACTCCTTCACGCAAAAACTACTGGACGGATTTGGCTGAAATTTGGAATGGAGATAGATTATGGCCAGGATTAGCACATAGGCTACCTTTTATCCTGGAAACTCAATGAGTTACCACGGCATTCTCAAGAAATCTATATCCACGCGAACGAAGTCGTGGGCATCAGCTAGTGGGATATAGCAGATCTACAGAACAGGAGGCGAGGACTCACCGAGATGGCGAAGTCGAGCACTTGCTTGAGCAGCGCGGGGTCGCGTACGGCGCCGAGCGCGCGGCTGATGCGGTCCTTCTCCTCGTGCAGGTCGGCGGCGCGGTACAGCTGCAGGAAGCGCTGGAAGGCCTCGGCGTCGGCCTCGGCCAGCACGGCGCGGTAGCACGCCGAGCGCAGGTCCGCCGGTAGCGTGCACACGCCCGAGATGTGCTTCTCGAAACTAAACAACACAGATTTACGGTATTGCCCATTTTTAGGATTCCGTAGTAAAACAAGGAAACCTTATAATTCTGACCAGTCTGTCTGGCTTTCTATGTGTTACAGCAGGTTTAAAATTAAACTATTAAAGTTGGAAAGTTGATAATTATCATAGAATGTTGTTTTTTACCACATTTTTGAAAAAAAAAATTAGGGGTCCTCCTAAACGCTGATTGTAGGAACGATGGTATGGAACGGAGCCCTTCGTGTGCACGTCGCACTTGACTCACACTTGATGGGAGTTTTTAACGATCCGCTCTGTAGCACTATAGGTTAAAACTAAACGAATCGGATTGACTTTTTAGGAAATCAGTATTTCGGTAAACTGGTACTTACAAAGATTTAAATAAAATAAAATTATGGTCAGAATACATACCGACTCTTGGCTTCTTTGAGAGTTTCTGGATCTTCGAAACTGATCATTTTGTTCAGGACTAAGCTCCTGAGTAGCGTGTCGAGGTGACTTTCCTTTTCTTCTGCATCCCATCCCAATCTTTTGGTAATGTTGGCGAACAGTTTTCGCCCGTAATTTTTAAGTGGTTTGTCGAGAGCAGTGTGAGAGAAAAGAGCGCTCAATTTGGACAGGCAGTTGGATATGGATGACCAAACTGTGAAGTTCGTTTCGTTGCTAAATGCTTCCATTAGTTTAAGTGACTGTGAACAAAAAAACAGTACAAGTGTAATTTAAAAATTTATAACGCCCCAGACGAGTGAAGGTTACAGTAACTAGAAAAAAGCTGATAACTTTCAAACGGCTGAATCGATTTTCTTGGATTATAGCTAAGAACAGTCTTGATCAAGCCACCTTTCAAACAAAAAAAACTAAATCAAAATTGGTTCATCAGTTTAGGAGCTACGATGCCACAGACAGATACACACGTCAAACTTATAATACCCCTCTTTTTGGGTTGGGGGTTAGTAAATATTCCAACCAGTCACAACAGGTCGACCATAACACACTGTACCATAATATTACACTGTAGTTGGGATTGAGTCCATAAGATAAGTATAATTGTATGAGTAGGGATCTCCCTGCACCGGAGAAAACAGATTACAATCTTCAAACGGTTGAACATATTTTCATAAAAAATAACCAAGAACCATCTCAATTAAACAGACTTATGGATAAAAAACCACATTCAAATCAACTCATCCATTTGAGCGCTACGATTCTAGGAACAGACACACGTTAAACTTATAATACCCTCCTATTTGCGTCGGGGGTAAAAAAATATGTGCTAATATGTAGTGTAGGTACGTGAAGTTGTAAGAGTCGTGTGCCAGTCTGTCAATCAAGACCTTTTTTTCTCAGGACCTAGTGGAGAGAAAAAGGTATCATGACTTTTAATATCAAATACAGATCTAGGGCAGACCATTTAATGTGAGTGTGTGCGTGCGGTATGTGTGTGTCCTTACATCAGCGGTGTGCGTGTGTCCAGCCTGCACGAGCGCGAAGCAGTCGTCCAGCAGCCCGAGGCGGTCGAGCGGCGGCAGCGAGCCGTCGCGCACGGCACGCACCAGTTGCTCCAACATGGCCGCTGGGTACCTCGTGCGGTAGTACCCCACCTGTGTACGACAAGTATTCCATTTTTTAAAAAGAACAGAATTTTTTTTTTAGAAATAAAGACAATTGGTCCTCAAATCTGTTCATAGTCCACGGACTGATTGCAGATGGAAGAGATATGAAGAGAAGAAAAAAAAAATAAAGACGATTTATATTTTCGCCCTTAAGATTTATATTTTAACTAGCGACGCCCCTTCCCCAGAATTTTCGCCGGGATCGCTAATTTTTTGAAAATAGAGAATATAACCTATGTCACTCAGGAATAATGTAGCTTTCTACTGCTGAATGAATTCTCAAATTCGGTTCAGTAGTTCCAGAGATCACCCCCTACAAACAAACTTACAAACTTTACCTTTTTATAATAATATAATATTAGTGTAGATAGTGTAGATAACAGGATTTTAAAATACTAAATCCACATGGAATGTTGTGAGCATCAGCTAGTCAGCAATGAACCTTTACAGACAGACATCTTTTTGATCCTAAATAAATAGGGTAGTTTTTGGAACAGGAATTTAAATTAACAAAATGTAAAACTTATGTTATAGCAATACTTACAGTGCCCGGGTTAAGCTTAACCCATGAATCTTCTGCAACATTTTCCAACACTACTTCCTGCGATCGCTTTTCCAATACTGTAGACAGCGCCACCTAAAAATACATATAGAAGTATGCTCAATAATGAGTACTTGAGTTTCTTTATTCCACTGTAACAGTTTCTTTATTCCACTTTCTAACATCTAAATGCCTGAACAGATTAAAATGTATTAGGATCCTTATTACATTATCTCGAGTGAAACTGGCTATAATTTTTTTGAAAAAAAAAAAAAAAAAAATGGAGACTGTATTGTCTGTAGTGACTGTATTGAGGCCGACGCCTTTACCACTATCTATCACCGCTTCTACTACGAGCACTCGCGCTGCTGCCGAGGCATAGACGTTACCAAAAGCGCGTCACTACATACGGTCATCCACAACATTATAGAGCCACTTCCCACCACTCCTTCCATTCCATCAGCCTGTATGCGTCCACTGCTGGACATAGGCGTTTCCAAGAGCGCGCCACCAAACATGGTCCTCCGCCTTCCTCATCCACCCGCTCCCCGCCACCTTCTTTAGGTCATCGGTCCAGCGGGCTCACCGCTCATTAGTAGTGTTATATAAAAAATACTTGAAATTATATTTTGCTTGTTATTTATTTACCTTGGCTTTACTGTTCAATGTGATTGCAATAGATTAGATTGATCCATTATTTTATTCATTGTTATAGCCACTGAAGTTTGATATGACTTATCATTTTTATCAATAACAAAATCAAAATAGGAAATGAAGTAGTAAACTAGGTCAATGTTACGAAAATGAATGATAAAGATCGCAGATATAATGAAGGACGATTCAGACAGTTGTTTTAAATCATAAGAAAATAATTTAAAAAAAAAAACATATTACCTTTGAGGGTTGCTCTTGTGTAGATATAGTAATAGGGACCATCCACAATCTATCGTCGCCTTGGCTGCCATCAGCACAGAATTTTTGCTGAGTCAATTTTAGTACACGATCTGTACCCTTTTGCTCAGAGCTGACCTAAAAAAAAAACATTTTTCATAACACTAGATACATACTAATTACTAATATACAAGCGAAAGTGTGTCTTGTCTGTCTGCTAGATTTTCACGGTCCATCTGTTGAACCGATTTTGACCAGTACAGAGATACTTCTCTCTCTCTCGTCATCTTAAAAATTTAAGGATTTCTAAAGATTCTTTAAAAATCTAAATCAACGCGGCAGATGTCGCGGGCATTATTTAGTAGTATATTGTAATAATGGGAAAAATGTTTCACATGTAGTTCCTATTGAAATAATATTGTAAATGCTGAGCATAGACTTTGTTATTCAATTTCCAACTCTTCAATCTTGATGCTGCAAGGTACTGAACTCCTAAGTCGTGTGGATTTGGAAAGTTTTGCTGGTCAATTGATATATTTAAGATACCAAGCAGTGACTATTTACACTAAAAAAGTTATTTTTTTTAAACTGACTTCCAAAACTACTACTTATATAATATAATATAAATAGCCTTTATTTACTCCTTATCTTATCGTAATCCTAATTATTTACATATTATTTAAAAAAAAAAAAACTACTACTTAGTAAAAGAATATTTTTTGTCTTACACATTTATGTATGTATGAAGTTAGATGAGCACTAGAAAACAAAGCATGAAGCTACAACATAAATAAATAGGCACAAATGTAGAAACAAATATTATTTTTTATCTTTTTAGTAAGTAGTTTTGAGAGTCGGTTTTTAACAATTTTTAATGGTCCTGTATTTATCAATGTTACTACAAATGTATTTCTTTCTTTATCTAAATAAATTATGTTTAGTCATATTTTATCACATTTATAAACCTATAATTATTAACTACACAGCTGCTTTGATAACATTGAGAGATTACCATGACACATTATCATAATATAACAATGAAATAATTACAATGTGTGCTACTGATAACAAGTACTTAAAAATAATACCAACTAGGTAGATCACATTATTTCGTGTTGCTGGCCTGATATCATGACAATTAAGGTGAATGCACATTTGTTTGTGCCATGTTATTTTTTATGTATTAAATAAAGTTAAAGGACTGCACCATATGCAGCACATTAGAAATATGGAATAACTAAGTAGTATAATTCTGAGGAAGTTCTCCTTATATTATGTGGTGTCATCAGATTAGATGATGCAAATAGCAAAAAGAAAGATAGAGAAATTAATAAATGTACCATAAATGTACAATTTATAAGGCAGTAAATTATGTTACATGTTTTGAGAAATGTATAGTGTCCTTTAATAGACCATAATATTATCTTAAAAAGACTTTACAAAGCAAGTATTATTTTATATTGCTTTGACCATTACCTCGACCATTGGGAATCCCATTTGTTTAGTCCATGTTGACATCACAGCTCCAACTGGTTTATTTGAAGCTTCTTCTAAAGCAGCCCATAAATCCTCAGTAAAGGTGTTTTTATACTAAAACAGAATATAATAAGAATTGCTAATAAATAGGTTACAACTGCTAATTTTGTAGAATCTTATAGCAAATACCTGATGTCTTGTTAAGTAAATGTGCATGCCTTTACGGAAATCATCATCACCAATGTATCTATGCAACATGCGTATGACGGATGCACCTTTATTGTATGAGATGTCATCAAAAATTTCATCAATCTCAGATGGGTGTCCCACTGGTACCTCAATGGGATGTGAATTTTTTAAGCAATCTAACTCTAATGCTCTGTAAATAATACAAACAAACATGTTATTCCATTCTGTCATTTTGTGGCCTCATTAGCCATCAAAACTAGAAATATTATGTAATAACTAAAATAATTCTGGATTTTAGACGTACAAGTTATAAGTAGTATGTATACTTGACACAAAACAAGTAGTCTGATCTGAACATAAGAATTTCTGCTAAGCTTGTGTATTTAATCCTTTAGTCTATGACCTGCACAAACTACCATGTTGCAACTTGAGATTGGACTACTTGTTTTATGTGCATCGACAAAAACATTGTATAAAGGTTTGTCAAAATTCTTTGAACTCCTTGCGAAAAAACAAACAATGTCAGTAATAACAATTTTGGAGCTATTTAAATAAAATTTATGTACATAAATGAACTGAAACACTGGCAATGTTCTGACAAAGTAGTGACCTGTAGGCAGCAACTGATTATTTTGGCTGCATTCCACTTTTGTCTCATGCATGATAATGCAAATTGATATGTGAACACATTGTTTAAAATAATTGAAGCTCTTGTTTATTATATACAGAGCTGTTGTTCAAAAGGAATTGTATGTGATAAGCTCTAAACACTTAATTTCTCAACTGTGCAAAGAGACATGGTTTGTCTGTATAATTTAAAATATATTATTTATCTATTGCTGTTCAAGACTATAGTTCAATTTTGTTTTAATTTTTAGTATTTTTGCATATAGTTCTTTTACTTATGCTCTTTATTTTTATAAAATCAAAATGCCAAAAATCTATTATTATTATTAAAAATTAATATTCTAATTTTCTATATCTAAGATGTCAAATTTGTGACTTATTATTTAAAAAAAACAAGCTAAATTCTTACCTGATGTAAGTCTCAGTTACAAACTGTGTCCAAATATCATACTCAGGGAACAGATGGTTAACACACAGGAATTCAACAAAGGATGCATAACCCTCATTTAACCAGAGATGAGTCCACCATTCCATAGTGACCAGATTGCCAAACCACTGGTGTGCAAGCTCATGCCCCACCACCAGTGCAATCCACTGTCGTCTCACAGCTGACGTGTGCTCCTCATCTACTAAGAGACAGGTTTCTCTGTATGTCACAAGTCCCCAGTTCTCCATAGCACCAGCAGAAAAATCTGCTATAGCTATCAAGTCAATTTTTGGTAATGGATAAGCTATGTCAAAGTATTCCTTATAGTACGGCAGTACTTTTGCTGCAACTTCCAATGCAAATAATCCTTGTTTACTTTTCCCTACAGGTGTATAAACCCGTACAAGAACTCCATCGCGCGATGTCTTCTCAACATAATCATACTCTCCAACCACAACTGCTACAAGATAGGTGGACATAATGGGAGTTGTGTCAAACTGCAAGGTTTTCTTGTCACCCACAATGTTCTCCTGCTTCACGGGCATGTTAGACAGAGCGACTCGATCAGCTGGCACTACTAGCGTGATATCGAATGTAGCTTTGATAGCAGGTTCATCCCAGCAGGGAAAACATCGGCGAGCGTCGGTGGCCTCGAACTGAGTGACAGCAGCGTACCGCTCCTCTCCTCCAGGGGTTAAATACTTGCTGCGGTATAACCCCTTCATTTTATCATTGATTTCACCCGTAAATTCACAGTAGAGGGTCGCGTCGCCTTCAGGAAGTGCCTTCTCGAATGTTATGATCGCAGTTTCGTCAGTCGGCACCAATCGTACTTCCACCGGATTAAGTGTTGTAATTGAACCACCATCTTCATATTCCAGTAACACACTCGTTAGTTCCAAATCCAAACTATTGAGCACTATTTCTTTGGTAGAACTAGCGATCTGAAAATGTGTTCGACGTTTATAAACGTTACATGGAGACGAAATGTTTGCAATAACCTTATGACGAAATTTCCACTTACCGATACTTTCACCCTGGTGTTTCCAGTAAATGTAAACTTTTCAAGATTCGGAACCAATTGCAGTTCGTAATGTTTAGGCACAACATTTTTCGGAAGACGCTGGAACGGTTTGTTTTCTGGCATTGTCACTTTTTCTTTCAAGATCGTAAATGTGGGACGTAACACAGAAAAATACCGTAATGACCGACTGACAGAGTAAACTCGCGCTCCTACCGCGCCCGCACCGTTGAAGTTGATACGAATTCCCCTCGCGCGTCCGAACCCCCACTCCGAGTAACGGTATTCGCTACGTAATAACTTGTAATGGCGACTTAGATTACGATGACTAGTAATGTAATTTTGAAAACGAAATGCAAATGAATTAATATGCACAGCACGTAGCAGTTGCAGCGTCATGAGACGTGAATAATATCAGTAGGTAAATGACGTTTTATCACATAAAAAGTTATCAGTGAAAGTTAGAGGACATGAATAATTAATAGCGTTTCAACTTTCAACTTTTGTCAGTAGAAATTAGGAATCCGAAATCGATATTTTAAATCAGAGTTTTAAATAGCAGGTAGGTTCTAATTTGTAGGATTAGGATACTTTTTATGTTTTAGGTTATCCCCGTTATACTCGTAATTCGTAAACAAACTACAAAAGGACTTTTTGTTTAAGGGGGCCCTTTACGGTATACGGTACGATTCATCGCTTCGATCAATCAAGAAGATCGTGACGATACATCGCATCAAAAATGCTGTTCATACACGAAACAAATTGATGTTATAAGAAGTTGCAAGTTGTTGTTGTTGACTTCGATTAAATAAATCGTTAGATGGTCGTTAGCGATTTTGACATACACCATCGATTCATCGTCTCGATCAGTCGGAAACACAGATCAATCAATCAATCAATCAGCCTGTTTGCGTCTACATCTGGAGTCTGGACTGGGCCTTTTCAAGAGCGCTCCACCACACACGAGCCTCCGGCTTCCTCATCCACCCACTTCCCGCTACCCATAGAGTAGGATTATCCGCTACCATCCGATCTGAAACATCGCAAAGAGTATGTAATCACTATGTTAACACCGATCCTAAAGACAAATCGTAGTCCGTGTTTATAAAGTACTTTTTACATAGAACCATGAATCTACCAATGTCGGAGTGTTATTGATCTGTGGTTAGTTAGTTTTTACCACAGGTACCTATTTACCGTCATGGACCATGGACTCCGTGAAAAAGGAACTTTGTGTGAAAGTAAAATTAGTCGTATTCAGTCTGACAAGGATCTCTTGGCGCGTGGCTTGTAAGAGGATTGTAGCTACTCTTTGACTAACATTGTGTCCAAGGTTCAAAAAAGCTAGAACCTAAAGCCGTAAAACTGGTTAAAAAACCAAACTGTGGTGGTCATAATCACAGTCATAATTGGTCCATTTGGCACGTCAAATATGCGTCAAATTACAAACTCTTTGGTCATTGGTGTCTATACTCTATACACAAAAATCTGTGAAAAAATTGAAAACATTGAGTGGAGAAAATGTGCTAAAAAACTGAATTTTTATTATAATGTACTTCTAAAAATATAATAAATGAGTTTACTGCATTAACCATTTTTAGCTGCCTTTAACGAAATAAAAATGAAGGGGATCTTAGAACCAATTTTTATGTTTTTAATAGGTACGTAATAGATCTATGAATTGCTGAGATATTATTTCTAATGTAGGTAACAAGTTTTATTATGAAACTTCACTTACAAATCAATGGCATAGGCATTTTGCAATTTTATTCAGTAATAAATGATCATTCGATGACTGCCGATTTTAGGGGAGATTTATGGTTTTTCAGGTTCGGTATGTCTAAATGAAACAACGAAACCATTATAGGATCACTCGGTCTGCCTGTCCGTCCGTCTATCACAGCCAATTTGCTCCGAACCTACTGTGCCGATTAAGTTTACGAGAATGTAATGTATTCTGTGATCCAAACATAGACTTGTAAGGTAAATAAATAAATTTTGATTATGTGCACATTTGGGGGTCAATTTGCAAAAAAATGTTTTGCAAACTGTACCGTGCGACATCAAATGAAAGGGCTTGGTGTGAGGGCTTTAAAATAGACCGTAGTTTGAAAGTTGTTTAGGAAAATAGATGAAAATTGGTCATTCACACCCCCTTGTCTATGATACTACCAAGCCTAAAATCCATACTTAATATTATTATAAATGCGAGTGTGTCTGTCTGCTAACTTTTCAGGGCCACCAGTTTAACCGATTTTGATGAAATTTGGTACAGAGTTAGCTTACATCCCGGGGACATACATAGGCTACTTTTTATCCCAGAAAATTAAAGAACTTCCACCGGATTGTTATAGGCCATATGTTTAACCGATTTTGGTACAAAGGTAGCTTGCATCCCGGAAATTGTCATAGGCAACTTTTCATCCTGGAAAAGCTAAGAGTTCCCACAGGATTTTTATAAAACCTAAATCTAGGCGACAAAGTCGCAGGGATTATCTAGTTTTGAATAAATATAGAAAATTGTTCTTTTCTTATAGATGAAAATAAGGTATGATATAGATGAATACAGGAAAACCTACAAAAAAATAGACTGATCATAAAACATCAGTAAATCTCTCAATATTGTGTGTTGTGCAAACTTACTTAATTATTGTACCTTCGTTGGGACCCTCTCCATTTTAGTTCAACTTGCACTTGTCCACTTTTTTAATAATATATTTTTAAATTGTTTATTTTAGGTCTAAATGCAGTATCATCATCTAGAGTGTTAGAGTTAAGTGACAAATTTATCGACATTAGCAGTGAAGGAGTTTGGTTTGTAAAGTTTTATGCACCATGGTGTGCACACTGTCGCAGAATCGAGCCTATCTGGGCGCATGTAGCCCAGGCTTTATACAACACTCCCATAAAGGTAGCCAAAGTAGACTGTACACGGTTCACAGCTGTAGCCACTCACTTTAAAGTGAGAGCTTATCCTACGATTATGTTGTAAGTACCATTGCATTTTGTTTCTCTAAAACTAACAAACTAAGATATCAAGATACCACTCACACTGCTGGGTCTAGAAACTTGAATTGTTGCATGTAGATTTTCACTATGAGGAAGATCACCATTAAGAAAGGGTTTATATGAATTACACCAGAGCAAAGGTCTGGCTCAGCTAGTTTAAATAAAATTCTTTACTATAAAAATTGTTGTGAACTGTGAACCTTAATATTCTTTTACATTGGTTGAAGTTTTAGAGAAATTTCCAGCTATGATAATTATTGTTAAAATCTAGGTATAACTTCCTATTAAAATTGATAATAATTATAATAAAACTTATATAAACCCTTTATTATACATTTCTCTACATGCATCCTTGAGAGTTTATAAATGAAAATAATTTTACAGTATAAAAGGAGCATTCTGGCATGAGTACTCTGGAGAGAGACTCAAAGAAGACATGGTGAACTATGCAATGAGGATGGCTCAGCCAGCAGTACAGAGAGTATCACATGCTGACAGTTTGGGCTACCTTAAAGAGACTCACAATATATTCTTTGGTTATGTTGGAAAACAACATGGACCATTATGGGTGAGAATTATGAAAATACTAGCATCTCCAGAATGCAAGCTACATTTATTATTTGTATATAAGTATATGAGGCCTGCAACTTTCTCTGTGTAGATTTAGGTTAAAAACACTGTGGAAACTAATTTTAACTGAACCGATTTTAATAATTCTTTCACTATTAGAAAGCTAAAGAATATAATATATTTAGAAGTAAGATAGGGTAAGTATATATTATATTGTACATGCAAGCATTATACCTGAGTGAAGCAGATTTGATCAGCTAGAATATATTAAAAAAAGTAAATGGTACAAAAACAAATGTTGCTTGAAAATCTGGTTTTTAAAAGCAGTTTTATAAATAACACAGCTATTAACTACATAATAATTATTCTTTCAGGAAATGTTTTCAAACCATGCAGAGAAATATCAGGCTCATAGCTGGTTCTATGCTTTGTCACATGATATTGCTAGTAATGACTTGAAGCCTCCAAATGACTCTTCTGTGTTTGTGTATAAAGAAGAAGAAATTTTTTATTTTCAAAGTGAGTAACATTCATAATTTATTAGATTTTTGAAGCAGTTATTTAGTAATGTTATCTGAATTCTGCCTTGGTTTCAAATGGACATTAATTCTATAACAGATAAAGGGTTTAGTAAAAAGAAAATCGTTAGGGTCCGTACTCAAAGGGTGCCAACGAGACCCTATTACTAAGACTCTGCTGTCCGTCCGTCTGTCTGTCTGTTAGCGGGCTGTATCTCGTGAACCGTCATAGGTAGAGAGTTGAAATTTTCACAGAATGTGTATTTTTATTGCCGCTATGACAACAAATAATAAAAATTTCAAAACAGCTACCATGAAAATTAAGAAAAAAAAAGTGTTATTCCTTGAACTATGGTACAGAACCGTTCATGCGAGAGTCTGACTCGCACTTGACCGGTTTTTTTCTTTGTGAATTAACATTTTCAGAAATCTGAATAAGTATTTTTTGTTGCTAAAGAAGATAGTTGTTTTCAAATTATCCTATGTAATATCTTTGTTAATGCTACAATATTTTTTATATAATAGCAAATCTGGAACTGTTGGAAGATAAGGATGCCTTAAATACTTCTCTGAATAAATGGGTTAACTCTGAGAGATTTGGATTTTTCCCGAAAATTACAAGATCTAACATAAATGACTTAATAGCCACTGAAAAGTACATAGTAATAGCTGTTGTGTCAGAAAATAAACTCAATGAAATAACACAGACTGAACGTGACTTCAAGGACATGATTGAAAGCATTATAAGGTATGGCTTCTTTAATCAATGGCAACTGATTCAATGGAGACGGTTTATTGAAAAAAGTCTCTGACCTACAAAAAATTCTAAAAAAAGATTTATGAATTGTATTTGGCTTTACAAGATGCTGTACATATTCATTGAAACCATATAAACACCCATAATAAGAATTTTCTGGATTTTGGTACATTTTTTTGTCATTGAATACACCTAGTAAAGCCAAAAACTGTTCTTTTAGAATATGTTCTATATTATAATATGTATATTATTGATACATCTTAGGCCGTGCTAACTTCGCATGCGTTTCCCCATGAAATTCGGTCGTACACGTAACACATACGAAGCACGCAAAGTGAGCGCAGCCTAAATACTGAACTGAAACACCCAATCTATTGTTAGAAATATTATGGAATAATTCAAATTCAATATTTCATTAATTTTTTGCTTTCAGTATTTAGATAAAAATATGTCGTCAAAACATAATGGTGACAGAGTTAATTCTCCCTTACTTTTTGCAGAAGTAAAAAGCAGGAATTGCACCATCACTTTCAGTTTGGATGGATAGGTAATCCTGAACTGGCCAACTCGATAGTCATGTCGGAGTTGACTGTGCCGCACCTGATCGTTCTCAACTCCACCACCAGCCATCACCACATGCCGGATGACGACCCCGTGCTTATGACGCCTGAAGCTGTGTCATTGTTCCTTGATCAGATACACAAACAAATGGCACCGGTAAGTGTATATTAACGAGTAAAAAAGCTGACTGAAATCCGGAAGGTCGGCGGTTCAAACCCCACCCGTTGCACTATTGTGGTACCTACTCCTAGCATAAGCTTTACGCTTAGTTGGAGGGGAAAAGGGGAATATTAGTCATGATAATACATGGCTAATATTATGGAAAAATATCGCGACCGGAAACCAAGTTCGGGAGTTAGAAAATATAAAATTTCTAAGGACTTCGTCTGTGGTGGCGTTTGCTGGCGCGCGTGTTGTGCCTTTTTGGAGTGTTTTTTTGTTAGAAGAGGCCGGTTTTTGTGCTCTGCTGGTGTTTACAGGCGGTGCAACTGACTGGGAAGCGCTCTAAAGGTGCGCCGCGTGTATGTCGGTGGGCGCCGGCACATAAGAAGTCCATACTTATATATATAGTTTCCCTAACTTGTAAATAACTACAAACTTGACATTGGCTAATCAGTATAAAGCTAGATGGGAGAGAAAAAAAAAGAATTTCTAAAAAAACTGGTCTAGTACGACTCGTACACAAATGGTCTCATACCATCATACAAGATATAACTGAATTATGTAGAACAAGTATACAAGTACAAGATATAACTGTATAAGACCTACCTGCATGCGAAACATGATTCAACAGGAAGTACCCTACAGGTTTTCTTGACAGACACGATGGACAGACGGACAGACAGAAGTGATCCTATGAGGGATCCTTTTGAGGTAGGGAACCCTAAAAACAAGTTTTTTTCAGGCATATGGTGGTAACAACTGGATAGTCCGCATGTACCGTGGGTTCTTCGAGGCGCGAATCACTCTCATGAACATGTGGCGTGGCAACCCGGTGCTCACTGCGCTCGTGTTTGGCCTGCCGCTTGGTTTCCTCTCACTTATATGCTATTCTATATGTTGCGCCGATATACTAGATGCGGACGAGGAAGAAATTACAGGTATTTGTGTACATCCATACTTTCACACTAATTACATCCATCCATACAGCATAATATTAGTATATTTTTAAACCCCGACCCAAAAAGAGGGATGTTATAAGTTCGACGTGTGTATCTGTCTGTGGCATCGTAGCTCCTAAACGAATGAACCGATTTTCCCTGGTTCCGGGAACTGGTTCATTGACCCATTAACGATGACACTACTGAATCACACCATTTTCCAATTTTATACTAGTTCCTGTCAAAATGCCATTTTAATTAAAAAAAATACTTTAGATTATTATCACTATAACGACTTCTTGTATTTACTTTTCAGAAACGCACGAGAAGAAGGATTAAAGAAAAGTCGCGAGTATTTTAAAATGATGTAGTTTTTCGCTAGATCCCGGATTAATTATAACAATTAGGTATATAATAACTATGTTTCCTGTTCAGTATTGAGTTCTCTAAATCCTCATACTCATGAACGCTTTTAGTAATGGTTGTTAAAAAACATTATTAACTGAACACCAAGCGTCACGTTAGAAAAGCGTCCATGTAAACAAGGGCTTATTGTTTTTATTTTCTGTTTATATTTATAACTAGAGGATGCCCGTGGCTTCGCCCGCCTGGATTTCGGTTTTTTAAATCCCGCAGGAACTCTTTGATTTTCCGAGATAAAAAGTAGCCTATGTCCTTCCCCGGGATGTAGCCTATGTCTGTACCAAATTTCATCAAAATCGGTTCAGCGGTTGGGCCGTGAAAACGTAGCAGACAGACAGACAGACAGACAGACAGAAAGACAGACACACTTTCGCATTTATAATATTAGTATGGATTATGTTTGGTACTTATGTAGGTAGTTTGATTTTAATATTGGTGGTTTATTACGATCTTATTAATAATACTTGATATAGATTTTGCTAGAACTAAGTTATTATTTTAATAGCCTAAGTAATTAATGTTACCTTCTGATTTTAAGTACAAAAATAAATATTTAAAATTAAGTAAAATAATGAACACAGGCTATCAATTTTTCATACATGAATATTATTGTAAGTAATGTGTCACGGTCGCGACGATTCCAGTTTTTATACAAACTATGAAGTTTATAACTTACCTATATGAAAATTTTATTTTGATAAAAGTAGGGTAACTTCGACTTGTGTGCGTAACCCTAACTGCGTTTCGGTCGAAAGTTAAGTTGTGCAGTACACACTACACACTATAGCAATATGCATTTTATTAAACCCCGACCCAAAAAGAGGGGTGTTATAAGTTTGAATTGTGTATCTGTCTGTGGCATCGTAGCTCCTAAACGAATGGACCGATTTCAATTTAGTTTCTTTTGTTTGAAAATTGAAAGGTGGCTTGATCGAGTGTTCTTAGCTATAATCGAAGAAAATCGGTTCAGCCGTTTTGAAAGTTATCAGCTCTTTTCTTGTTTTCTTGTAGAGGTTTTTGTGTAGGGGGTTTTTTAAATTTTAAGTTATGTATGTCTGGAATTGTAAACCCACTCGTGCGAAACTCGGAGTGGATTCACTAGTCCATAGTGAGTTGGTAAATAAATATGTAACTATTTGTGAATTAATTACATGAAGCATAATATGTATGGACATAACGCAATATTGACAAAATAAATAATGTTGTTTTAACTTTTAAGTAATCATTTTGTATTCGTATCTGTTTTACCCATAGACTTACAATTTTTCTAAGCGTATGGTTTTACCTAACGAAACATCGTACATAGTTAATTTGACTACCTACTTATATCAAGATGCATCTAGATTACAATAATTTTTATTATTATTCAAATTAAGAATAAAAATCAAAGATTAATAAGTAGATTATCCAAAACGCCAACGATGTTTAAGACTTGAGAGATACATTATTTCTGCTATGGAGGCTTAAAATATGTCGACGGTCCCTACGTACATAAAGACATGTCAAAAACCGAGGTTTACAGGAGAGCGTTATTTATGTTCAAACCGCTCTAGAAATAATTCTATGTACAATTATAATTATTATTTTTCTATAATGTTTTATTAGCTTTAGGAACTTTATAGTGGTATTTCTACATATTTTCTTTTTTTATATTTTCTTGGAAAAACTGATAGATGACTGTTTCTACGCTGATATTAAAATAAAAGCATGTCAGAGATGTCTATGATACCTTTTTATACGCAGGAAAGAAGAAAACAGTTAATAAATGTACAAACATGTAGGACATGACTTCATATACTTCGATAACAATAAAATCTTTGTTTTCTTTGTAATAATTATTTAGGAAATCATATTTTAAACAAGCATGTAACATTATAATTATTTGTGAAATAATTATATTTTCATGACTATATCATAGTATAAGCGGATATGTCTGATATGACCGCTTTTACACTGATATTCTACTGGTCTAGGTCTAGGTTAGAAAAACAATAAAAATATTGATTTATATCGGTTTTGTATTTCATTGAGCTAGTAAAGGGGACCCGTCTTATTGGGGAACTCCCGCCGTGAATGATGTTATGTCAGACAAGGCCGCGTCCGCACCGAGTGGCGCGCATTTTAAAACACCGTACAAAACGATACATATAGATATCCGCATCTACGACACTTATTCGTTGTAAATATAATACTTGTTCTCATATACGATTTGTAAATGACGTTAAATACGTAATATTAAAAAAATATATATATACAGGTATGTGCATAAGGAAAATCTAAAGCCAATTGTGCAATAAAAAAAAAATGCCATTTTCGACATGTCTTTATGTACGTAGGGACCGTCGATGTATGTAACTTTTGTATAGTACCTAATCTGATAATGTATAAAATTACTATAAGCATTTTTGTTTATATTTAGTTACTTTTGTATAGAATATTTTGTGTAATCTAGTCCCAATTAAATTATCTTATACTTAACTTTTTGCATTTATTATTTTTATCCTTTTTACTTACGCGGCCACACCTGCGCAATGCGGCATTCGATACGGGAGCGTCCACGACGCGAATCTACACATATACACTTACAAACGCAACTGCGGTAGTCGCGTGTATGATTCCATCGTAGTATAGAAGCAGGCGTTATTTTGCTGAAGTCCATAATATAGGTACAAGGAACCAAAAGCTTCATTTGCTATAATCCGCTAAACCAAACAAATCTGTACGGTGCAACATGCAGCATGCGATGCGCACCGCCGGCCCTCCCACTGATAAACACGCAGGAAAAGCCAGCGACCAAGCAAGCCATACACACCATCACCACGCAGCACCATACAAATTCCAAAAACCACTCTACGCCCGTGTCGCCCCGACACCGGAGCATCCTCAGATGTAGACTATTTGCAATTAGGCATTGTAAGGTCTACATCGCCTGTCGATTGAAGCAATGCATAGGTGTATTCGGTGGATCAATCAATAAGTGAATTACATCATTGAGATGACGTGATCAAATTAAAATCATCATCTCTGAATGTTATTGGTCCCTTGAACGAATATGATAATTATGTTACACACCGCTTCCAAGGGTTCCTTGTTTTACTATGGAAGCTGTAAATTCAAATCGTTGATACTCTCGTATAAGTAGGTAGTGCCAAGTTGTTTGCCGGGCACTGTTTATAAAAGGACCATATGGTTTGAATTTGAACCGCCGACCTTTCGGATTTTAGTTCGCTTCTTAACCGTTGAGCTATTGAGGCTTTACCTGGACGCTGCGGATACTGGCCGTGGTTGTGGCCCCTTTTGAAGTAAAAGTAACCATCCTACATAGCATTTTAGCGGATAGACCTAAATCATATTATTAAAAAAACGAAAGAATACTTTAATGTTTTATTCTTTAGTACTTTCAAAGCTAAATCAACAAATTAAAAAAAATATTTCAGCATTTTCTTCAAGTGTAGGTAAACACTAATAAAAATTATAAAATAACTAAATCAACATGTTTATAAAATCGTATTTATCACAGAAACAATCATTATAATTTACTGAGTTCATCGATATAAACTGCTAATTCTATCTGTCTAACTCTTATTTTTAGTTTTTTGTACCAATCACTGTAACAGCTCATAAATAGATTTTCTTCTGTAGGGTAGAAGTCACTACTTGTATCAGAACTACATGAAATTGAACTGTGTGGAGCAGATGATTTATTTAATTGTGTATTTCTTACTTTTGATTTAGTTCTACATTTGTAACTGGTTTTTTCCCTTCCATTCTTGCAATCTTCATTAGAACTACTAGATGGAATTTGTTTTCTATTGTGGCTGAATTCATGTTTTTTATTCAAACTGCTGATCGGAAGTAATCTATTGGCATTCGTCTTAACTGATTTCATGGTCTCAAAATTGTTTTCTACACTTTTTGAATTATTTTCTTCACTTATTGAATCTTGGATATTTATTTTAGAATAATTTTCTACTCTCTGCTCAGTTTGTTTTTTGTATTTACCACATATTGTTTCCCGACTTCCATTAAGATTATTAGCAAATTCAGTAAGGGAGTCATTTGTTTCATGCGCCAAGTCCTTTAATTTATTTTTTACACCAATAAGATATTGCTTTGTTGATAAGTTAGGCCATTTCATACATTTATACTGAAACCCATTAGTGTCTGGCAAATTGTTATTTTGAAATGAATTAAATAAATCAGAAAATGATTCAATATCACAGGTTTCATTTGCAGTGTTTTGAAATGAATTAAAAAGTTCATAAAAATTTTCAATATTTTCCTTATTAGGAGAGTTTTCTGCACCACAAATGATTTTCCAAAGTTCTGTGGAGCCTTGTTCATCAGTGTCTTTCAATGCTAAATAATTTTCAGCTTCTGATACTTGTGCATGTTCCCCATTACTTTTAACTTCAGGCCAAAGTGGAGTTAATTTAACTGACAAGTTTACTGCAGAAAGCAAATCCATAAACTTTTTCTGATCACTTCCCTCACTAAGTATAGTAATAGCCATGCCATAAGATCCAAACCTGCCAGCTCTTCCTATTCTATGTAAATATGTTTGCCATTCAAATGGAGGCTCAAAATTTATAACAAGATCTACATTTAATGCATCAATCCCACGCGCTGCCAAATCTGTTGATATCAATATCCTGCACTTATAATCTTGTAATGTTTTAAGGGCATCTAAACGATCCAGTTGATCTTGAGCACCATATAACTGCTCAGCGGGCCATTTTTCTCTAGTTAGCATTTTATATAATTCTCCTACCCTCGTCTGATAGTTACAGAAAATCAGACATTGCTTAAATTGCTTTGTCCTTATAATTTTTAGTAGTTCTTTAAACCTATTATTT
This sequence comes from Maniola jurtina, assembly GCF_905333055.1. Taxonomy (NCBI): domain Eukaryota; kingdom Metazoa; phylum Arthropoda; class Insecta; order Lepidoptera; family Nymphalidae; genus Maniola; species Maniola jurtina. The sequence goes on along the minus strand of NC_060037.1, from coordinate 6,527,403 downwards.
GTTTGTATAACAGAGTTGCTGTTGTATTTGACATAAGTTACTTTTTGGACAACTCCCAGAAGAACACAGTCACTATTAGGACAGATGTGCTGTGCATCATGGACAAATTCATTGATGAATTCTTTACAACTCTCTGGAAATGTTGCACTACTCATAATCACTTGTTTTTCCAGGGGAAGAGCTTTATGTATGTACTTAATGTCTGGCAGAAAACTTTTTTCCATTAATTTATCAGCTTCATCAAGGACCAGTAGTCTTACAGCGCCAATATCTATATGCTGGCCTTTTATCAGATGTTTCAGTCTGCCTGGACTAGCGACTACAATGTGCACATTATTTTCTTTAAATTTTTCAATATCTTCTTGAACAGGTAAACCTCCCATAACCACTTCAACTCGTAAGCCTAAAATACAATCAGCATTAAGAAAAATCAAAATTAATTATTTATGTGCAAAATAATCAGTTTGAACATACCAGTATATTGATTACCAATCTGTCTCAATACATCACAAACTTGAGCTGCTATCTCTCGAGTAGGTGCTAAAATAACTGCCTGTAAACCTTTATCTAGGTCTAGTTTTTCCAGTATTATAATAGTGAAAACAGCAGTTTTTCCAGTTCCCGATTTGGCCTCCAATAGTAAATCTAGAACAATTACATACATATTTTTAATAACATGATCTATTAAAAACTGGGGAATGCAAGTGTGAACGGTAATATCGCCTGATTTCGATTAAGAAGCTGTTTTTAAGTCCAAGCCAAATAAATTCGCGCTTGAGAAAACCCTGTTTGGAACTGCTCGAAGCTTGTTGCTTACCGAATCCACACTTTCCTAGGGGAACACCATGTAATTGAATTGGTGAAGGCCTGATGAAGCCGGATTTTTTTAATCCTTCTAAAGTATTCGAAGAGAGAAGCATTGTATCAAATGTTACATCTTGTGATATCTCAATGTCATTTGTCTTCTTGCTTTCCTGTAAATCGTGAGCCAGAACCATTATTAAGAGTTGAATCACTGGATATTTATTTGAATTGAATAGTCGGAGCCCGGAAAAGCCGGAAGAAATGGTCAAAGAGCACGTCAAAGAGCAAGTATAATTTTTTTTTGTTATTTTTTTAGATTGTTGATGACACTTGACAGATAGTCGATTTATTCCAATGCAAGCGCTTCAAGCTTGTGGCAAACAAACAGCAAGCATCGGCAAATACCACAGATGGCTTAATCTGCTAACCGAAACGCTCCAAAGCGTTGGCAAGCAAACGCAAACGCGCCATCCACACGCTTGCTGTTTGCTGTTTGTTAGAAGCGTGGGGCGCTTCCCTAAGATTATTAAAATTTATTTACGTAAGTGCAACTTTAAATCAACTGCCAGACGCTTGCGACAAAAGAACATGCACTTCGACTGCCCGTTGCGCCAGATCCTTCTTTCCACCTACATGCAAACTGGAATAAACTCCTTTCTGCAGTGTTTCCATTAGATTACAACATGGGATTATTCAAGGGGTGGACCAACAAATTCTTGAAAGGCTGGCAATGTATTGGCGGTTCCTCTGGTACTGCAAATGTTCATGGTCGGTGGTAATCTGTAATCACTTAACATCAGGTGATCCGCCTGGTCATTTGTTCACTATTTTTATTTAAAAAAACATACAGCAAGCATTGTCAAACACCGTGTTTGGCATGCCTGCAAAGGCCAAAATCCGGATTACTAGTCTGTGCTGCCAATCAATCAAGCGCTCCCAAGGGTGTGGTATCTAAGCATACCTACGTAAAACATGCTTGCTATTTGTCTCAAGCATGTGTGTGACGCTGCCATTAGATTCATAGATCCATCATAATCTGTGGCGTGTACTAGGTACTTTACGTTTAAAAATTGGAATCAAATCAATTACCTATTTATTGTAAATTATAAAAATATCTGACTGGGGTGTTGACTGCTGAATCTTAAATCATTAAAATCATATAGATGTGAAACCATGTAAAAACGAATTCCGTATGTTTAGTTAAATGACAAGAATTAAGAAAAGAAAGTGTTGAGTTTTCCGAACAGGCCAATTTGTAGATACCTATACTTTACGTAGGTAGGTAGGTATCTAGGTATTTAATATAACTAAACTCATACTTTGCGTTCGATATATCAATTAAATAGTAGTAAAATAATGCAACATTTATACAATTTTCTTGTATTATTTATATGATATCCATTTTAAGAGGTAAAGTGCTGTTGTATTGACATCAATGAAAAGAGCTGATCTTATTAGAAGCCAGTTTTGGAATTCCATGAACAGTTTTGAATCCACAAATTTATCCACGTAAGTTATTTTATTGCTTTGCGATCTTATGTTCTTTTAATATTTTGGTTTCAGGGTGTTGTAACATTCCGAAGACATCTCCTGAATGCTCGATCAGTCAGGATTATCATGTAGGTCAACATCATTAAACACTATTTGTATACTTATACTACTAAAATACTATCTATAACTTTCTTGCTTTGGTTATTAATGAATTACTACAATTTCAACAGGTTGATAGATGTAATGTGTACAGAAAGAATGGGGGACACTCATTAAACTAAGTGAACACTGTATTTATTAGCAGACTAACCAAACAAAATGAATAATTGTGGAAGTGGAGTGCCCATCACAGTTGGAGCCTATGACACTAAAATAGCAGGCTTATATGACTTGCTGGATACTCTTGGCTCGGGACATTTTGCTGTTGTAAAATTAGCACGGCATGTCTTCACAGGTGAAAAAGTGGCTGTAAAAGTAATCGATAAAAGTAAATTAGATGATGTATCAAAATCACATTTATTTCAAGAGGTGAGCTGGTTATTACGTTTATTATTATTTTGTATTATATTATTATTTTTAACCAATATCAATAAAAATAAAGTTTACATATAGCAGAGGCGCAAAGGGATGGTGAGGCAGATGACAAAATGTGCATTTTGTTCTGGGTCACATTCTGTTTATTCAAGCATTATATCAATCTAGATGATGCCTGCAACTTCATCCATGTGTTTTAGGTTTTTAAAAAGCCTGTGAAAACTCTTTGATTTTCCACACAGTCTATGTCTGTTTCCAGGATGCAACTATCTCTGTACCAAGTAGATGAAATTTTTATTGTATGTGTTTGTAATCATTTGATATTTCAGGTTCGCTGTATGAAATTAGTTCAGCATCCTAATGTAGTAAGACTTTATGAAGTTATTGACACCCAGACTAAGCTGTATTTGATACTAGAACTAGGAGATGGGGGTGATTTATATGATTATATTATGAGACATGAATCTGGTCTCTCAGAATCTCTTGCTCGTGATTATTTCAGGCAAATAGTCCGTGCAATCTCATACTGTCACAGGTAATACGATAATAATTTTCCCTTATTTTGATTGACAATATGCTTAATGTAATGACTTCTTATATTGGAACTTTGTTTTAGGTTACACGTTGTGCACCGAGACTTGAAACCTGAAAATGTAGTATTTTTTGAAAAATTAGGAGTAGTAAAATTGACTGATTTTGGTTTTAGTAATAAATTCTGTCCAGGACAAAAACTAGAAACATCATGTGGATCATTGGCTTATTCAGCCCCTGAAATATTGTTGGGCGATTCCTATGATGCGCCTGCCGTTGATGTGTGGTCTCTTGGAGTTATATTGTACATGCTAGTGTGTGGGCAAGCTCCTTTTCAGGAAGCTAACGATAGTGAAACATTAACCATGATTATGGATTGTAAATATACCATGCCAGCTCATGTTTCTAATTCATGTAAAAGGTACATCAATTTGCAATACCTTTAATAATTATGCATATTAATTTACAATACATTCTACTAATTATTCTGTTCTTTTAGGCTTATAGGAAGAATGCTTGTAAGGGAACCAGAAAAGCGAGCAACATTAGCAGAGATTGCATCTGATCCCTGGATTACAGCTGGTGAAGGTGTCACTATAGAAGATTTTGACACACCTTTGGTTGCAAAACAGGACCTGACTGAAGAAGATCGGGCTGCTATTCTGCAAAGAATGGTTAATGGTGCTATTGCTACAAAAGAACATATTTTAGAAGAATTGGAGAAGAATGAATATAATCACATTACAGCTACTTATTATTTATTAGCAGAACGAAAGCTTAGATCTAAAAGGTTCTTATCATTACATCTTTATATTTCACTACCAGTTACCATCAATTCTGTCCGCGTACAATTTGTAATTTCCCAAGAATACAAAATTTTGCCTCAGTAAAAAGCCTATCGCCAAAACGCCAACCACTATTCAAAACCGGGACATCGTACGTGTGGAGTTCGCCATTTAGATATCTTTTTAAAATCCAGACTGACTTTTGGACTTAAAGAGTTGATGGTTTTATTTTTTGAAAAAATCCCCGTATATATTCATCAAAGATATTATAAAACTCTAGATAGCAATTGCATTTTAAAAAGTGAATACAGTTTATGCACCTTTTAACATGCTTCAAAAAAATGGGGCCCAGTTACATATTTACTATTTTACTTTCTATACATTCTTACTACTACCACATATTCCAAGTTGAGAGCATTAGTATAGTTATTGAAATTAGAAGCTTTGATGGAAGAACAGACCAGCAGCAAGTGTGCCATTTTTCCTAATTTCCAAAAAAAAGTTCCAGAACAATTTTTCATACAAACTTCGAATCCCATTTAAGGAGGTGGTTTTTCGTAAAATCCTTTAGCTAATGCCTATGCCCTATATTTTCTAAACTAGTTAATAATATCGATAAATTATATTCTTTATCATATAAATAATCAATTAAGAATCTTTTTAAAAAAAAATTGCAGCACCCTATTATTATTATATATTATTTAAAACTTGGTATAAGTTTTAAATAATAAGGTGCTGCAATTTAAAAAAAAAAAATGTCAATTTGCATGTCTAACTTCAAAAACAAGACTCATATAACTTTAATCATATAAAATAGTAACAGTAAGTCTGGTTTAGGTTTTTAACTTTACCTTGTTTATATTGTAGACAAGAAGCTAGGCAGAGCGCAAGGCGGCCCGAAGTGTTGGGCGTGTCTCGCACGTCGCGGGGGCTGCTCGCGCCGCCGCAGCTGTCCGCCGCGCCGCGCACGCCGCAGGATGTTCCTCCAGTGAGACTATTTATATTGTAGACAGCAAAGATGAGTAGGTAGTAGTTTGTAAAGTTGAAGTTCTATGTTTTTTTATTTTCTAATTTGGCTCCCAAAAGTTATCCCACATTCAAAATGCATTTATTTAATTAGGGTCACAGAAATTCATATGTGTACCCTCCAGATCCAGTAGATTCGGGGCAAGCAGGCTGTGACAGAGGGATAGTCAGATACGCAAATGATCATAGGCCAAAAGTAATATTTTTCATTGGAGTGAGGCGACGATGTTGATTATTAAAAACTTGCACTAAGATAAACATCATCAGCATTTTATATTAATTAGAGTAATTTGGCTGCAGCGATCGCGGAAATGCAGCATCGTGCGCGAAGAGGAAGACGACGAGGAAGGCGCGGTGGCGGCGCCCGCAGCGCGCTCGGCGGACGCGCGCCGCGGCTCGCGCTCCGAGGGCCGCCTGCACCTCGCCCGGCCCGCGCAGCTCGCTGACAACCTCACCAAGGTAATGTAGCGCCGCCCTTCTCACAATCAAAGGTTCCGCTTACAACTGAATTATTGACCACATAACAAATGACTTCGTTCGAAACTTATCTTAACTTGTAGAGAAATCAAATCAAAATATTTTTTATTCAATTAATCTTTTACAAGTACTTTTGAATACAATTATATCTAGCTGCTGCCTAGCCTTTTTTTGTATGCTCTACACGCTACACGCTACCCGCCCCGTAGGACGCACCCTCTCCCACCTGGGCCGCTGACTCAGTGTTAAGGGACGTTTGTGACTTGTATGTTTCCCACAGGTGAATCTCGACGAAGGTGCGAGCGATGTAACTAACGCAGCAACGCAAGCGGAGAGCGCGCGTCGTGCGCCGCCGGCCCCGGCGCCGGCCCGGCGGCAACGTATTGAGTGCCGGCGGAGGCGCGCCCGGGCCGGATCTTGCTCATCCTCGGACCTGTCGGATGACGATTCCGAGAAGAAGAAGCGAGCCGGCGAGCAGACGCCGGCGCCGGGCGAGCGCGCGCGGCGCGACTCTCACGACGACTCCAGTGACAGCCAAGAGCGCGGTGCCGCGCGTCGGCCCGCGCCTCGCCCGCCGCCCCCTGCGCCCGCGCCCACTCACGGTAATCTCTAGCTTCAGGGAACATTCTCTGAATTCACCGAATGGAAAATCGACAGTAATTTACCGGCTAAAAGACCTATAATAACAATTCACTGGATGAAAAACTAACCGCACCATTATTCGTCTTTGAGGGACGGTTAGCAAAAAATGATCTAGTTGACAATAAAATGACACTTTTTTTCAGGAGGAGGGTCGTCGAGCGGCAGCGGTGGCGGCGGCGGCGCTGCGGGGGACGCGCGCGGCGGCGGCGCGGGCAGCGCGGGCGGGCGCCGGCGCCGCGCCGCGCGCAAGGAGAGCCGCCTGCGGGAGTCGCGCTCACTTAACCGCATTGCTGAGGTAAAATCTAACCAGTAAATAACCAATCTTTGACTGTCTGTAATTTATTATAGCTCAAATTTTTGATGAATTCACCTTAAGGCAATATAACTTACTTCTATAATTAGGGATTCTCACTAAGAATCACTCACACGCTCCCTATTCAATTATTATAGAATCCTTCGCTTGCTCGGGATTTAAACTAGGCACTCAGACAAATCATAGTTGTAAATTTGTCACAAACTCACAATGAATACTCAGAACACACGTGTTCGCACCTTGTCCCGCCGCCGCACTCCTGTTGAATCCAAGCGGGTGCGGCGGCGACATGACGGCGCTGTGTGACGTCTTCTATATCATCTAGGGTTCTACAACATTACAATTAGGATGATGACTACCTATATCAAAAATAAATTATTCTTAGGAACTTTTAAATAGAGGGTCTTCCAAAATTCATAAAATCCACGTAAGCTGTTAGTTTTAAGTTTGCTAACCATTTTAAATTATCGATTTAACTAAAAAGTACATCACATATATACTATAGCTATAATCTAAACTTTATCCTATCCTATCTTTATATATTTTTTGAAATATTATTATATAAACACTGATGCACAAAAAACACATAATTTTTTTTTGAAAAAAATGGAAATATAGGCTTACCTTTTTTTTTAATCTTAAAATCTTAAAATAAATTAATCTTTTTTTTTCTTTTTTGTCAGCCCTAGCACAGACGGTCTATTTGGGCTGGAAAAATTCCAAACACCAGTCTGTTTTTTATTGGTCGATAACAACTGGTGAAAAATGTTTCTCTTTAAATTAAGTCTATTATTAATAAATAAAAAATAAAATAAACAATACATCAAACGTTTATGACGTCACGTGTGTATTTCATACAAGCTCTCTTAGTAAACGAGCGTTTTGACGTTTGATAAAAAGTCGCTGATTTGAATAGTAGTCAGCATTCCTATAATTGCTCACGTGTTGTCACTATCCGGCGTCCGTCGTGTGCCAAGAGCTTATTAGTAGTGTTGTGTTCAGGTGGAGGAGGCGAGCGCGGCGCGCTGGGCGGGCGGCGGGCTGGTGGCGCTGTGCGGCCGCCCGCTGCTGCGCCTGCTGGCCGCTGCGCGCCCCGCGCCCTCCGCGCGCCGCCTGCACGGCCTGTGCTGACCGGTACCTGCTGTCCCAACGATAATAAACCCGATCTTAAACCATCAGGCTTTCCAAGCTCTTACTCAGAAAGGCGCGAGAGTTTCTGTGGGGTACCCGACGGAAACGAAGCTGTACTTTCGCGCTCACTCATGTGTCTGTTAAGCTTAGCTTCAAAACTGGAATTCCCTTTTTTGTATTGAATACGAAATTTTCACCCCTAAACTTTTTACCAAAAACCTGTTGTCCCCCTAACCTCCGGCGTAACAACTAAATACGACGTTACTTTCATAAGTAGCCTTAAGGAAGCTCTATAATATATTTTTGGTTACTTCCGTTTTGTAAGTTTGATATACACAGGCAAAAACAACAACAGTTCATCTCTAAAAACAACATTTCAAATCTATGTAGGTGTCTTGTTGATAAATATCAGCTATACATTTTTGATTTTTCGTAACTGGTGTTTTCACGTAACTACATTTCAAGAAAACTTTCTTAATATAAAAAGCATAATATAAGGTCATAAACGTAAAGATAACGGATTGGCTAATGCTAATTGCTAACAGACAAGTGTGAATAGCTTCGTATTAAATGTTCTGCCACTGGAACATCCGATTAAAACCGGGCCCAACAGACGACAAGTGGGAACCGGCACTAAGACGACATGTCTGTCTGATGTCTATTCCTAGATGTGTATATATTAAATATACCCTTACTGTCCCCTTATATCGCCAAATAAATTTATTGGTAGGATTTTAGAAATATTTTACCTACATATACAATAATACCTATAATATTTCCGAAGCTTTCCATTAAACAAGACAAAAGTTGAAAATTGCGTGGGGCCACTTTATATTTGGTAATATTTTCTTGATAGTTTATCAAATCAAATTCATAATACTGTGCGTATGAAATAAACTTTAGGTCGACAGGGTTTCAAGATTTGGTTCATTGGTACCTATCCTTGATAAACCTACCTACGGCAAATTCACTGTCTGCAAATCATATGAGAACAATTCGCCGACTGGCAAGTTTAAATGATTTCTGATTATGTTATCTGTTTCTGTTACAGACAGATAAAGATTAAAAAGCTTTGGATCATATTCCTGTTTTCTCAATTTTCAAGTGATTAATGATGTGCTTCTTGATTCAAAAGATTTGTAAAGAGTATGAATGGTTGTATGATGAATCATTATAAACGATTGATATTTTGAGATAATGTGTCTGTCTGATTATTATCTGGGCTTGTTTTAGTAGAAAAATTGCAAGCAACTTTTCAGCCGGTGAATTGCTGCCGGTAAACTTTCCGTCCGGGAAGTTTCTAGAAGTTCAGACTGCAATACAGTCTGAGCTTCTAGAAACTTCCTAGAACTCGTACTCTTTTTTACTGACTATAAAAAAGAAATACACGACAACTGTTTTGTAAAGAAGTACAAACTGAAATTGTATATAGCTTCAAGCTATTGATCAATAAATAATATATATGTATGAGTACTTACAAAAAAAGCTGTTTCAAACACATATACATATATTATTATTTATTTCTATTATAATCAACCATTTTGAAATGCAGCAATATACTTAGTATATCGAGGCAAATGAATCGATGTTAATCTAAAAAAATATATTCTATAGAGTGTATTCTATTCTGTAGACCCTAATTTATGATGCTTGATCAATGTCTCTTGAATTCGACAATGAACGACTTCCGATCAATAAGTTGCATTTGAAGTTTAATAAATAACAGTTTTGACGTGACTAATTCGAGAGATGATACGAATCCGTCTAGTGAAAGCTAATGGTGGGAAATGGCGGCAAAATAATCTAGTATCAATATTCAATACCATTCGCTAACTCTAATACCGAATGATAGCCACCGAGCACATTTGACATTGTTGCTTAACTGAGTGACAATAAAATATTTTTTCCTAGAAAAACTTAAATGAATTAAAAATAAACATCAAATGAGCTCGGTGGCTATCATTCCGTGTCAGACACCGAGTTAGCGAATCTCTAGGCAGGGGCTCTACCAAAGTAGTTTGATAAAACCTATTGACAGAACAAATTTTAATTATTAAGTTTGAGTATATGGGTGACCCTAAGCCGGCTCCTCTGCAAATATCAAGTGCTTCTCACTATGTATTATGTATGTATGCTACGGTGTACACTTACTGTAAGAAAAATGTAGGGATGATTTAAATAGGACTTCATTGCAGTTATCCAACGAAAAATTTACTTTTTGTCAACTTTTTCTATGGCTCTTAATAAATTCTGAAAACAATTTAGGCACTCGCTAAATTATATTTTGTTATTGTATAAACTCTTATTTAATTTTTATAATTTTCGTTGTGTCAGTGTTAGAGTTAGTCATAAGTTCTAATGCACAATAATATGATATCATTAGAGGTCTAAACTTAAACGGTTACATTCTTTCTTGACAGCTTTAAAACATTTTCGGCCCATCTCTGTCCTAACGAGATAACCATACCTATTAATTATTATTATATTGTAGTTGCATTTTGCGTTATGATTTCTTTTAAATATTTATTCAGATACAAGTTAGCCTTTAACATTGATCTGCATAATACTGTTTATATAAATGTTGTGCTGTTTGGTGCTATAACAACATTTAATTCATAGTTTTTTTGGTGTTTTTGAAAGTGAGAAGTACCTAACCAATAATTGTGTATAATGCTTATTTATTGTAATACATGTGCTCTTTGCCTCAATATGTTTTGCGTTGTAGCTAGTCAAAGGCCCGTAAGTTTTCCGAGAAATGTAGTGATCGAATGAAAGTATTTTGTGAATAATGATAATTATTGTACCTTTAGAATATCAATAGTAGTTGAATAAAAAGTTGTTGTACTTCGACTTTTAAAACATTTGTATGTAGGTGATATTTTACTTTTAACTGTAATATTATGAATACTGTAGGAAATAGATGTAGCGAAAATTGTAAACGATTTTCTGTTCTATGATTTGCAGTAGTTGTATGCAATTATCATAAATTTATTGTTGAACAAGTTAAATGTTGTATATTAAAATATTTATGTACATACCTATTTAAATTGTTGTAAATAAAAAGTCTATTTAAATTTTATAGTGACTCTTGAATTTTGAATTTTGAGTTGTGTTTGTGTGTGTTTCTTAATATTTAATGTCTTTGGATTTGTGATCTAATTCTGCAATAGAATATCTAGACCAAAGATTAGTAAAAGTCTTCATTGTGCACTTTATATGACGCCTTGTGCCAATATCCAGCATTGTTGATAGCATAAATAGTAGGTACCTAATGGTAAATTAATTTAAAAACACTCAGCGTAACTGGACATATATTTTTATACATTCTACTAAACGGTTGCTTTTAACCGCTTAGGTACAGAGAAGTTTTTTTCACATACCTACCTAATTACACTCGGTTTTTTATTTCTATCATGATGTAAGTAAGGATTTGTAATAATTTATCTCCGGTTTAAAATTACAGTGACGTTACACTTGTGATTTAATACCTAAAGGATTCAGTGTACTTTATTCGTTTGTAAACGTTGTGTTTTTGTAAACTAAATTGATAGGTCTGAAAACAGTGCAAATTTTTCTGGAAGGAACATTGCGATAAGGAGGCACTATTTTTAACCGACATCAAAAAAAGGAGGAGGTTCTCAATTCGACTGCATGTTTTTTAGACCTATAAATTTAGTACTTACTTATTACTTACCTACCTAATTTACCTAATTTAGTACTTATGTACTGTTCCAACTTGATGTAAAATCCGTTAATACAAAATTTTCTACATTTACAGGACTAAAATAGTTGCAGTTTCATAATTAAAGATTTTTCAGCGAAAAAGCTCAACGAGATTTTAATAAATTAGACCTGTCAATTTAGTTTGTATTGCCTACAAAGCCAGTGTGGCTAATTCTGTTGATAAATGAAATTGATATGACAGGTCTAAATGTATTACTATAGCTCGGTCGCGCTTAGTTTGCACCTCGCTGGAATGCGGTGCCTCTCCCACTTACCTGCTCACTTCCCCGCGGTTGTCTTGTCGCGTCAGTACGGTTCGCATACCGTACCTAAACGTCAGTGAGACGTAATCGACGCGAGGTGCAAACTTCGCTTGACCCTTTCATAATGTTTCCTGCGGAAAAGGACTGCGTTAGATATTATGCTTGTGTGTGTGACAGAATTAGTCACATTAACTGGATAATCTATCACTCATATTGTATTGTAACTATCGTTTTGTGAATCAGTACGAAGTAACATTTAAAAATGTAGATGTCATTTAAATGAAAGTGATGTGAATTTAAAATACTACAAACAATTGTATAAGCAATATTATATGAATTTTTATATTTACCTCGTTTTTAATATTTAGGAACCAGTAAAAATTATGATAATATATTATAACTCTTTGCTAGACACTGAAGAGTCACAATTTTAAAATTGTAGGATGGATTATGTATAGCACGTTTGTTTTATTGTATTGTTCACGTTTGTATACATTCAGAGCTCTCAGCGCCTCTCTTTCACTCAGTATATCTATTATCTCTGTACACAATACTCTCATCTGAATGAATACGTATAATCTTATTCAGTGATTCTAAACTACCCTAGCAAGAAACCATGAGCTCAGGAGCTGGTACTGGAGCTAGTGAATAAGTAATATTTAAAAACAGCAAAAATCTACCGATATATAAACAAAACTTTCATAATTTTTAGTGTCTAGCAAAAGTCTGATTTTAATCGTCGAAAGTTTTATACAAATAAATTATAGATTTGTCTTTGTAAACAATGGCGCTTTTTGAATAATGATATACTTACGCCGAAATAACTGTCGGTTTGTTACTACGGTTTTGTATGTGCCTGATTTATATTTATTTATTCATCTGTCTTAGGATTTCATTGTCTTAGCCATATACCACCACTAATATTGATCTGATTCTGGTCACATATTAAAAAAATATTATTTAACAAATGACTGAGAAAAACCGGTCAAGTGCGAGTTGGACTCGCACACGAAGTGTTCGGCACCATCGTACAAGAAATCTCAAATCAGTATAATAATATGCAAGTTCTTGATTTGATTTAGTAAACTAAATTAGGTTGGGAACACAAATCTTCACTTTATGTGACGTAACCACAAATTGACGGTTTTGGAGTTTTTAGGATTCCGTACCTCAAAAGGAATTTGTGGTTGTATTATGTAAAAAAAAAAAAAAAATTAAATGTGTTTCAATTTTCAAAGTAAGATAACTATACCAAGTGGGGTATCATATGAAAGGACTTTATCTGTACATTCTAAACAGATTTTTATTTATTTTTATGCATAATGGTTTTTGATTTATCGTGCAAAATGTTGGAAAAAATACCCGAGTACGGAACCTTCAGTGCGCGAGTCTGACTCGCACTTGTCCGATTTTTTCTTTACTTGTCTGTAGACATTGCTATCTGCCAAATTTCATGATTCTAGGTCAACGGGAAGTAGGTACTTACCCTATAAGTTTCGTTTTCCTTTTCTTGACAGACACGACAGACAGACAACGAAGTGATCCTATGGGTTCCTTTTTTCCTTTTGAGGTACGGAACTCTATAAATCAGCGTAGATTATTTTTGTTAATAAAACAGTAACTATAGTCCATTATTTAAATTAAATCTAACTCTGCCAGTGAGTCGCCGTTCTTATAAGAACTTGGCTGATCACGCCGCGTGTGTGTGGATTATTGTAAACGACCTGATTTTTTGCTCACGAGTTTAGAATCAGGTAGGTACATAATATTTTAACAATGATTACGATTTAATATCATAAAGCTTGGAACTTTGTTCAAAGCTGGTTTAATACTTAATACTCCTTCCCTCCGCCATAGTAGAATAGTAGGTATGTATTTATATATTTTATTAGTTTATTAAAAGCACCTCATTTACTATATTTGTATATTTTCTTACTGTGTACAGTTATAATATTATGATATAGCCCTACTGAATAATAAATGTTAAAAGTACTTTTATGTGTTTTAATTAGGTAACTAGGTACCTAAATCCTTTTAAGTTTACGTAATTAATTATTATCACAATTGTAACTTGTGGGTGAGTCCCTACTACACCTAATTCACAACGCGCCAGTTAAACCAACGGGTTTGGAGGCATATAAAATTTTTGAAAAAAAGATTTTTCATCTGAAATATGAATTCAAAAAAAATTGGTTTACTCTAGTGATACCTACCTCATTTAGGGCCTGCGCAGACGAGGGACAAGAAGACTGCTCCATCTTTCCCTACGGTGTTTCGCCATACTATTAGGTGATCAATTTTGGTCCTCCGTCGACAATAGTCCCTCGTCTGCGCGGCATCGCCCCAACTCGAGCCGGTCAGTAGTTTTGTACGAAACTCATGCGGAATTTACATTACGAAAATAGTGGCACGAAATTAGTTTCACGACATCAATTTCATTATCAATTGCACGTGTAAACGTCTAATTTCGTAATGTACCTAAATTCCGCTTTATTGCAACGCACACTAATCAGCGTCGTAACGGCGCGAGCGTCGCGTCTTCGCTTCTCTTCGGACGAACCCCCTAATAGGGTTAATAGGTAATCCTACTGAACGTCATAGCTAGAAATAAATTTTGACTAGCTGATGCCGGCGACTTCGTCCACGTGGATTTAGGTTTTCAAAATCCCGTGGAAACTTTGTCTCTCTTCAGCTAAATCCATCCAGTAGTTTTGCCTGAAAGAGTAACAAACACACACATAAAAACTTTGATATTAGTGTGATGTGATTCAATGTTTTTAAGGTTTTGTACCCCGAGGGTGCCAACATGGTGCCAACGAACGGGGCTCTATTACTAAGCTTTCGCTGTTCGTCCATCCGTCTGTCTGTAAGCGGACTGGATCTCGTGAACCGTAATAGGTAGAGTTGAAATTTTCAGAAAATGTGTACTTCTATTGCAGCATTCATTAACAAATAATAAAAATTTCAAAATGGACGCCATGATATTAAAGTGGTATTTCTTTTACGATAGTACGGAACCCTTTGTGTGCGAGTCCGACTCACACTTGGCCGATTTTTAAAAATGTATGTTGGATCAAAATTAATTTCTAGCGAGGACGTCACATAATGGCGGACACGATTTCGCTTCTTAGTTTGGACGCCACATTCAAGTCAATAGCATTAGTAGTTACTGATATAAGCAGTTGTGACAGACAGATGAACACTGAATTCCTTTTTTAACATTTTGGTACAGGACCTTAAAACCACTGAAATCGAAAGCCTACCTAAAAATTTTTTTAGGAACTCCATAATCTCTCTCGTCATATAATCAAATGTGCCTAAGAACTTTTTCACCTGGTTCTTCCTTAACTTTTTCCTCCATTGTACCGCAAGGCATCGTCGAGGTCTGCATCCATAGGTTTCATCCTACGTAGTTCTGGAAATTCCATGGACACGTATGAAGCGATTTGCTTCCTCGTTTCTTATCCGAACCACTAGGTTATGGAAACCCCTTCCCGTATCAGTTTTTTCCTCCACTACCATATATGGGTACCATTGAATTAAGAGTGAATATGCATCTTCTAGACAAAAAACTGTTTTCTTGACTATGTACCTAGTTATCTAAATATATAAAAGAAAAAAGTTGACCCACTGATCTATCAATGCATAGCTCAAACTACTGGACGGATTGGGCTGAAATTCGGCATGCAGATAGCTATTATGACATAGACATCCACTGAGAAAGTGTTTAAATATTCGACTCCTGAGTGGGTAAAAGTTACGTCCATGCAGATGAAGTCACAGGCCAGTTATAAAATGAAGCAAATAAAAATGTCAATGACAGTATTGTTTGATTTATTTACCTTTGCTAGTTATACATTGGTAAAAATATTAATGCTATGAAACAATGACTTAGCATTTTGGTTTAATAACAACAAAATCACACAGCAGTTATAATGTTCTTAAAGGAATCTACTGTAATATTCTTAGATTAATAATAAGCGATGTGGTTTTTAAGAAATCTTAGTTTTAACCAATGTGTTCAATTTAGAAGAACATTCAAATTATGATGCAAAGCCTTACAATGAAACAGTATTACTTTATCTTATGTCTCTAAGAAATAAAGATTTCCTAAAATATTTTACACTTGATGTTAAATTAAGAAAATCAAATATTTTTAACTTAAGCCTGTGATTATATATTTTAATAGAAATATTTTTATTTATTTAGGGTTTTATGCCTACATTTAAGAACATATTTGGATTTTCAAGTGTAGTCATCAAATCTCTTACATGAAAAATATAAGGTAAGTTTAGCTCTAATCATACAAAAAGCAAGTTTGACTTAAAGGCCTCAATAATTTAGGTAGAGATAAATAAAGGAGTGTTACCCTTTAAGTGGATTTAAGAGCCATCTTTGTAAAGTGAAATCTTACAAGATAATATATATTCCACCCAATCCACTGAACTATACAATAGACTTAAAGCAAACAATTTGCTATCTGATAATACGAAATTACAATAAATGCACAACAGAAACTTCAAAATACACTGGCCAGAGCATTATAGAAGATGCTGCCTGAGTGACTATAATTTAACTGGACATGTTTAAAAGTATATGAATATAATATTATGTATGTTAATTATAATTTAGCAAAGTATGGAGTAGATTGGGTCATTGAGACAAGTTATATCAGAATAACTAAAAAGTGCTTCCTTCTGGGGGCTGAGAAAGCTTCATATTTTCCTTAAGAGTCATGAGGCGTCTCAGTTCTTGAAGCACTGTCTTGATGGTGTAATCACGCTGCCATCTAGCAAGAATTGGGACTTGTCTATTATCCACCTATAAGAGCAAATAATTACGATAATCACATTGTTACAGCTGTGTTTTTGGGAGGTTTTATCCCAGACACACACCTCTTGCTTTTTGGAGTTGTGTTTTAAGCATTTAAGTATCACTTGCTTTAATGATGTGGGAAACTTGCATGCCTTAGAGTTCTCCATAATGTTCTCAAAGGTGTGTGAAGTTTGTCAATCCGCATTGGGCCAGCATTACAGACTATGGCCTACACCCATTCTAAGGAGACTAGAGCTCAGTAGTGGACCGGTGATGGGTTGATCTTGATGATTGTTAAAGCATTAGCCTAAACCCTTCTCAATCTGAGAGTAGACCCGTTTTCAGTAGTGGACCGGCAATGGGTTGATCATGATGATGATGATGATTGTTACAGCATTAAAGTAATGTTTTTAAGCTTATTAATTTGTAAAATTATATATGTTGAAAGTCCTATCAAAAATACTGGAATTAATACTTACAAGTCCAGTCTGGCTGTTTACACAGTTCATGTTAATCCTGGAGATAAATCTAGCAGTAGGAGGCTCATCTGGGTACCGGGTGCCACATTCAATTTTAAGAGAATACATCCTATTTTCATATGGAGTCTAAAATATAAAGAAATGCAACAAAATAAGTTTTAAAATTCAATAGAGACAATCACACTTGAAGATGAACAAAGACTAAAGAATAAAGATCAATAATGATGTATTTTTATCTTAATCTAATTTACATGACTAGACGATTGCAATCAGCTGCTGCAACTTGTACAAAATTGGAATATCATGCATGTTATTGTAAATGATGCTTGGTTAATATAAACAGTAGTGTTTGGATATCCAAAACAGCAGACAAGTTAAATGTATATGAGTAATTACCCTGGGAGGACCAATTATCATGCCAGTCCAGTGAGTAAGGGTCATGTCATCATCACTTTCGAGACCCCAAGAAATCGTTCCATCACCCACTCCCTTCTGACCTTGCTCAAGTTCTTCTAGAAGACGAAAATTTCTTGGAACCACTGGGAAAAATTTAATCAATGGTGACTATAAAATTTGAATATATTTGGACGACAAAACAAATCTGCTATGAAAAAAGACGGCATATAACGTGTAAAATAAAGTTCTTACCAACGCCTGATGACGGATTCGCCATGATCACAATTTCACCGGCGCTCACTACCTCTCGGAAATTAACTTCTAAAGAATTCTAATATCTACATAAACTGTAAATATTTCTCATGAGATCGTTAATTACATAAAGTTATTTGTAACGATGTTTTAAATTTCATTTAGATAGTTCAAATGATTCACACGAATTAGCTGTACTCAAAGACTCAAAGTTGAATCAAAGATATTTTCTTTTCTACGCTGACTTTGACAAATCACAAATGTCATCCACCAGTCCACCAAAGACAACATTTTATTGCCGCGTTATCTGATACGTCAATGGGTGAAGTGGACTATTGTCCACTAGATTTATTTAAGTCGATCGAATCGTAATAATTTAGCGCCGCGCAGCCGAATTGTTATCAAAGTGTTCTGAATCAGCCTGCAGCAGCATACATGGTACTTAGGATTAGGAGCAGTATATGTAGAAGAATTCAGAATAGGTACCTAACACGGTCTGTAACTCTGATGCTGTGTCTACTGTCGTCTGTCTGTAAGAAAGTAATCACTAAAAGAGCTAGAACCCAGAACCGTAAAACCAGTTTAAAAAAGTTATAATCACTTTGACGTTTGTGACGACTTGTGTGCGTTTTCCTTTTTCCGTGCTGTGCACTGTGAACTAGTGTGAACTCAGTATTTTGAGCAATACACATGGTTGATTAACAAATAACCATTATTTAAACACCCAGTTTACAGCATAAACAGTGTACGATTGAATTAACTATCATGTGTAACTTAGTAATTTGATAAATATTGTGACGTGATAGTGCAGTTTTGGAGGTAAAATGCCCGCTTCAATTTGTGACCCAGTATCAAGCGCATTGCGTTTATCTCTTACGGCTGAAGAATCACAAGGTTCATCTTTGTTAGATAGCAGACTTTATTCTTCTGCTAAAAATGTTCTTCTATCCAAGATTGAGTTCGAAGAGTCTGGAGATTATCAAAGCAATATACTCGACGGTTTGAAATCCAAGTATGTGGTTATTCGACCTAAAAAACAAGTGCTCGACACTAAACTTCTTAAAAAGGACTTGAATTCGAGCAATCTATCTACAGGTAAGAATAAAATATATCCTTTATTAATTATTTTATTGATTTACTAGACCCATCATAAAAGTATAAGGTTATCTTTCATTATGTCAATATTTACTTTTATGGCAAACATGTCTATTTACCACTATTAAAACTTATATATTTACTATAATAAATCATGATAATCAAGTAATGAATTTTTTATTTTCTATTGAACAATATTTTAAGCATTCCCAAGTTGCTTGGTCAATTACATTAAATTACTTGTTAAAAAGCACAATAATTAATACCATTGTTATTTTTAAAATATTCTTTATATCTATTTGAATAAAGTATAATCTTAAAATTATGTAAGTTACATTTCTGTGACCAAAATGTCAAGAATGCAGGCACCTAACTTGATTGTAAATTATTTTCAGATACAAAAAATGGTGATGAAGGCTTACCAAAGCCCAAGCGAGTATTTTTCCCTGTAGAAAAGGTGCAGTTGGGGTGGCTAAGTGCATGGGGAGCTGGTGCTGGCATGCAGAATGTTGGCAACACTTGCTACCTCAACTCCACTCTGCAAGCACTGTTCCATGTTCCTGCATTGGCCAACTGGTTGGTCTCAGATGCAGTACATTCAGAAAAGTGTAATCAACAAGGTAAGTCTTATTTTTTTTTATCCATGCAATTCTACTTATTCTTGAGTAGATTCTATGTAGGGCTGAATATTTATAGTTCTCGGCCAATACTGCCTAAATCAGTGTTTTCTTAACTAGGACTTGATGGAAACTAGAGAATATGCCTTGATTTTCTTTTCTTTTTGGCAATCTCTTTAATTACATATGTCATTATCAATCCATTGTTGGATTACTACTGAGCATGGGTGTTCTCCCAGTGCAGTTGGCCTAGTGCAGATTTCAGACTTCATACACCTTTGAAAACATTATGGTGAACACTCAGACACACAGCTTTTCTCACAATGTTTCCCTTCACATTTAAAACAAGTGATACTTAATTGCTTAAACACTGATAATACAATATACACACTTCTTTTTAACAAAGGACTAGCATCTTCAAATCCCTAACACACAAATAATTAAAAATTTCAGAAGCATGTGTCATATGTGGAATGCGTGCCACATTGATGGCAACACAAAAGAGTGGTGGTGCACCCATTAAGCCATGGCAGGTGTATTCCAAGTTAAGGCTTATTTGTAGACATTTAACTCCTGGTCGGCAAGAAGATGCCCATGAATTTTTAAGGTAAGGCAGATCTTTAATAATATTTTCACCAAATTTTAATGGAACTAACATGAGGACATACATCCTATCAAACAAAAAAAGAATTGAAATCGGTTTAGATTTGACAGAGCTATAGAGTAACCTCACCAAAAAAAAAAATGTGTCAAATTGAGAACCCCCTTCTCTTTTTGAAGCCACTCAAAGAAGATGGATATTCTTGATCTAAGTTTCTTTACACTCGAAATAGTTTGCTAGATGATGCATGGATTTTGGTAAAATTTTACTAATTAATAGAATAAATGATAGGTAGATTGACTTATATGTACTGTAAAGAGATTTTATTATGGTGTATTTTTGTTTACAATAATCACTAGCTGATGGCTGCCACTTCCTGTGTGGATCTAGGGTTAAAAAGTAGCCTATGTCACTTTCCAGGTCTTTAACTATGCCCATGCAAAAAATCGTGATTGAAGAACAATCCAATAAACCAACAAACAAATGCACTTTCGCATTTATAATATAGGTAGTGATATAAAAATACATTGTGAACTTGCAGGTACCTAGTTGAAGCCATGGAAAAGTGCTACTTGACTAGATTTATAAATGCAGACAAGTTGGATCAGTACAGTAAGGAGACAACTCCGCTAAATCAAATCCTTGGAGGCTACCTCAGGTCCACTGTCCGGTGTCTTGCCTGTCACCATTTGTCCACCACCTATCAGCATTTTCAAGTAAGTATCCAACTAAAGGAAGCTAAACGAAAAGGTTTCCTGGCTCGCTGCTCTATATTATTATGACCTAACATATCTTAAAATTTAATTTTAGGTGTGTCTATGTTTATTTTTATTGTGTGAAAGGCTTGATCTTGATGCCAATCATCCTTAAAAAGGCAATGATGATGATACTTAGATTGATTAAATGTTATTTTATTTTTAAGGATTTGTTATTGGATATAAGGAAGCATTCAACATTAGATGAAGCATTAGATTCATTTTTCTCAAGGGAAAGGTTGGAAGATCTTGGCTATAAATGTGAAGCATGCAATAAGAAGGTTAGTATATAGTACAACTTTGTCTTCCTTTAATTTCTTCACAACACTAGCAATAGGTATTGTTTTATTTTTATACTAGCTTTTGGCTTCAAATTGGTCCACATGGTATATTTAATTATACAGCCTAACTCTCAAGGATAATTTAGCTATCAGTGAAACAGTATTCAGATTGGGCCATTACTTCTGGAGATTAGCCCCTACATACAAACTCACAAACTAATACATCATATCACTTTATTATTTTATTTTAACCATTTAAAAGCTAGAGCTTGAAATGCTTCCACACAAGATGGTCCTCCTCTGTTAGTTGATAATCCAGATAATTGAGTCTAAACTGTACACAATATTTTTACAAGCACACCAGTTGTTTAAAAACTCTTCTTCTTCTTATTTTGTATAATGGCTTTTAGGTTTGAAAACTCTGCTGATAACATTAATTATCATTAGTTGCAAGCAAAATTCAAACAAAGGTTAATAAGTTTTCACAATTAAACTTAAATAGGCCTTACCCTTATACTTTTGAACTAAAACACAAGCTTTTTCTGTAATATAGTGCCTGCAAGCCAGGTGATAATATCAATGTGGTCAGATGCTTGCAGATGTCTGATTTACTGTAAATAGTTGCTGAGGCCAATTGATTTTCTCCTGTTCTGGCTATCATCATAACTTCAAAAATTATGTGAGAATCACGCAAGTTTTGTACTTTAATATCAAATATGAATAGTAATAATATTATCTAGAACTTAATGATACCTTGGAAAGTTTAAAGCTTGTTACAAAAAATAGTATAAAAGGTTATATTATCTAATAAAAATAAAATAAATAAACAAAGATAATATTTGTTATTGATTTTGTTAGCATTAGTGGCCTGTCTCTGCAATCACCTCAAATTGATTGCAAAGAAAAATTCAATATTATTAATAAAAGATAACTACCATTTCATATTTTGTTAGTTTAAACTCAGACATCATTCAAGTGTTTATACTCTTTTCTTTATTTCTCATCAGGTATCAGCAACCAAGCAGTTCTTTATAGAACGGGCCCCTATGGTACTTTGCATTGCCCTAAAAAGATTTTCACTCGCCGGTGGAAAGCTATCTAAACATGTGCAATTCCGAAAGAAAATTAACCTTAATAAATATATGTATAACAAAAATAGCCAACAACAACTGGTAAGTATGTTTTGCAATGTAATATGTAAAAGAAATGTTTCAAATGTTTGTGCCTGATCACTTATAAATGATTTGTACTTTTTCAGTCTTATAAGCTAGTGAGTTTGGTGACACATTTAGGGCCATCACAAAACTGTGGACATTACACTGCTATAGGTCAAGCGCCTAATAGCAATTACTATCAGTTTGATGACAGTTGTGTCCGGCCTCTCCCGCTATCTGCTGTGCTGGGGACCAATGCTTACATTATGTTCTTTGAGAAAGATAACACCATGGAAGACCCTTCAATTCCTACTGCCTCTACTTCCAATGTTGTCTATGGACCACAACTCCCTAGCAATATACTCAACAGAGAAAAGAGCCCTTTGAAATTAACATTTTATAAAAACGATGACAGAAAACCGAATATGTTAAACAGCAGCACATCAGAGACGCTCAAACCAGAAGTGAAGCCTATCTTATTAAATTCAACACTAAGCAAGTCATTGGAAATTAGCAGTTCCGTGTCAGAACCATGGGTTGTTAAACAGAATGGAGAAGTAGAGAAGGTGACACAAGCACCAAAAGTACTTAATGGTATTGACAAAGTGACCCACAAAGTTGATGACGATAAAAAGATAACATTCGTTATAAAGAAGCAAGGCAACGATGAATGCCTTGTTCAGCCCAAACTAACTAAGAGTGATTCAGATCTTAGATCTGTTGGCAGTGTGTGCCCTAAACCACTTCAAGAGAAGTCTGCATCAACGAGTAAGCTAGTTAAACCGTCAAAGTCGCCTTTAGAGAAACTGGAAGAACAAATGAATAAGGGTGATAGTTCGTCGGTTCACATTCAAAGGAACGGGAATTCTGCGTCCAAGTTGGTGCCTTACGACTCCGAGTCTAGCGGCGACGAGCGCTGCGAACGAGCAAGCGAAGACAAAAGCAGAAAAGAGGAACCGAGAGATCAGAATCGGAAACCGAAGCCTAGTCGATGTGAGTCGCCGCAAGGCCTCATCGTCACCACTAAGGCGATGCATCACGCCTGGACTGTGTCAAAAGAAAAAAATGGTCCACTCTTAAGCCCGAGTCTGAACGGCGACACCATTAAAAAGTAGGTGTTTTTTTTACTATTAATTACAAACTTCCTGCAGTAGCATAAAAGGTTAGGTTAGGATTAAAATCCTGTGGGAACTTGGATTTCCAGTGATTAAAAGTAACCATCTCTGGAATAAAAGCGATCTCCAAACCTTTTGTCAAAATCAGTTAAACAAATGAGCTGTGAGAAGGTAACATATAGACAAACAGGCATACTTTCGCATTTATAATAATAAGTGGTGCGTTTGGAACCCCTGTAACTAGTTTTAAATTTACATATGTAATGGTGATCATTATCATAAACTTATATATTCCACAATTTTTTTTCTTGACAGTCAAACTAAACTATAACTGGGTGCAATGGAACCCAAATTGAATAAATGATTTGAGTTTGAGTTAAGTATGGATTGTAATTAATGTTCAAAGGTTTTTAAGAGTTTCATAAATAAATATGCAGTGCTCGCTGTATGAAATGGGTGCACACAAGATGTGCAAAGTCGCATACCATATTATTGCGCACGCATAATAATTACTCTTTGTTGATTCAATAAGGATCAAGGATAAAGAGGAAAGGAAAGGGGAGAACGAGGAGAGTCCGAACACGAGCGTGAGCAGCATGTCCCCGCTGAGCGACCGCAGCGACGCGCCGCCCGCGCCGCCGCCGCCCGCGCCGCCTGCGCCGCGCGCGCCGCTCGACACCGCGCGGTACCTGCACGGCGTGGCGCATCGCGGCTACGGCGCGCCCGTCGCCTCGTGGCACGGCTCGCACAGCAACATGTCCCGCCAGGTAACCGCCGACCCTGTAGCCCTGTTCCATGTATAGCCATACACTAATACGTTGAATATATTCAACACTCGACTGCATCATGTGCGTGTACACACGAGCCCAACCCAAGAGACATACATTTGAGGCTAGGCTCAGGCACTATAGAAACTATACACTTATGCACGAACACGTAATAAGTGTTTTATGGATTTTTTTATAGTGCTTCAACCTAGCTTCCTATGCTCGTATGCTCTCCTGGAACTTTAGTCATGTAAGCTACAGTTGGTATCACGTCAAAAGGTCTCCGATCTTGAACTTGCGCAGTATGAGAGTGAGTTCACCCACAGGCCGCGGTCGCGTCTCACTCTTTCATTTTCTCGCAATCAAAATGAAAACTAGAGTTTAACTCAGGATTTAAATCCATTTAAAGGTCGAGCACTCTTAATGAAAACCTCTTACTTAAAAGTATGCTAGTCATTGCATTATTCTATTCGTTTTTAGATATACAAAAACATTTTATGAAAATGTGAAGTTTGAACTTATGAATTTTCTAAGTTACCTGTGATGTCTGAACTCTGAAATATTCATCCCATACTAAAATATTCATCCCAGGTATTTGAGGAGAGGCGAGACGAGCGCAAGCGTGCCATCGAAGCCGCTGAAGACATGGACCGTGGGCGCACTAAGAAGATGAAGAAGTTCCACCATTACAATCGCTTCAATAACAATAGGAATGGATATAATGCTTTCCAGGTAAAGATATTGTGTCTATATCTAACCCTAACTTGAATATACTTCGAAACGAATCACTCGCAGATAGCGCAACGTTTCAAGTTATTGAAGTTGATAACTGGCAGTGTAAACTAGCTGGTGTAAGTGCGTGCGTGGTTTCTACGAGAGCGCAATATCTAGCACGGTAAACAATATTTGAAAGGATTTTGTCTTGGCCACAGGATAAACAAAACAAGCTTCACTGGGGCGGCAACTTCAAGTACCGCGGCGAGCGACGCCCCAACCACCACTTCAATAAACACCATAGCAACAAATACAAGCGCTTTAACAGGTAGGCGACAGATAAACACATACCTAATTATATTTGTAAAAAAAAACTTTTTGGAGCAGTATTCAGTTTCCAATAGAAAAAAATCATTTTTTTAATCGTTTGACAACCTTCCTAGCGGAATGATTAGCGCTGTGATCTTATAAATTGCCGCGTTATGTCTCGTATCTATGAAATCTAATAAAGTAACACGACTATGTTAGGAACGATGATCGATAAATCATAAAAATATTCCACACGCTCCATTATTGTGTACCGTCGCGTTGTGAGCGGTATCGCCGCAAATGAAAGTGCGTAAAGCCATTGGTCCTACACCTGATATTTCTCCGGTCGTGTTGGATCGCCGTTCCTTTTTTGCCAGTGTCTTATTTCTGCGCAAAACCTAAGTACGTTCTATAGATTTCAGCTTGTGTGTGCGTAATTTGAACACGTGTCCTTGTTCAGGTACAACAACGGGCACCACTACCCGAGGCACCATTGACCCTGGCCGGTTAACTTGTCGGTGTATATAGATGAATGGACTTTAATAACTATACGGTAACACTTTAAGCTAATGAATAATTAGTTAACTTGGTTAATAAATTAGGACACACTGGAGTCCCGCACTGGGGAATGTGGGATATTGTGTGTGACTAGTGCTTAAAATATGTAGTGGACAAGTTATGATCACAAAACAAGTGGTCCAATCTAATCTAAAGTTGCAACATGACAGTTTGCGCAGGTCATAGAGTTCATAGACTAGGGATTAAAGACACAAGATCTGTTTGATGACAAAGAGACAATGAGATCTGATTTTGTACAATGCGCAGTCACATGCCTTGGACTATTGACCCCTTAACTGAACTATTACCTGGACTGTTGGACTATTAACTATTCTATTGGACTGCTTGTTTTGCGCGCATTTTACGTCCTATGAAATCCACTGCGGTTAGTCCATATAAATTGTCATAGTGAAATTAAGTGAAAGCGATTATTATTATTGTTTGTGGTAATATACGTACTATAAACCTTTTTATTACTTTCTTACTAATAAACATATAATGGTTTTATAGTTACACAATGCTTTGTCTTCTTTCGAATGTCAAATGGCAACAATGGAAATATAAATTAGTGTGTAACTATTCATCCGTTATCTGTTTATTAGTGAGGGGTCTGATGATGTAAATTTTGGTGCTAATTCAGTTGTACAAAATCTTTAAACTTAACTAGTGCTATCCTTTTCCATAGGAAACATGTAAGGCACAGCCTTTACATTTAAACCTGTTAATTTAGTTTAGAATCTGTGTGCAACTGAATTAATACCAATATGAGTTTTGTTGTTGTAAACAAAGCAGTGCTTTATCTATATTATATTTCAATGGAAGCTTCACAAAAGATACATATATCACAAACTTTTCTTAATATTTCTTATAATTGGATAGTTAAAAAAACGTGAAGTCAGTGGTAAGGAAATATTATAAAGGTTTCTTGTGCACAAGTCCGATCCGTATCGGAAAATGGCGATAGGTAGTAGTTTATCAAACAACCGTATTTTATCGGCTTCAGACTTTGGATTCTAGTCTGTCATTAAAATGACATCATTCAGTAGATACGAATTTTTTATTTTTCGTTTTTTCTCTGATTCAGAGTAGTGCACAAGCGCCTAGTGAAGGTATGAAGGTTGTTTATATATGCAAAAAAAAAATGAAATATATAAAATAAGATATTTAATAACCTGGGTTAATAATTTGGGTTATAAACGAACGGTTCTTTTATGCAGCTACTATTGAAAAAACATGACGCTTATTTGGTTGCAAACGACTCGTAAAGCCGGCGCCACACATAACGTTTAATACGCTATTGTGCGTCCGAACTAAGAAAGGGAAATCAAGTCCGACATACTGTGATGTCATAACTGTCAATATGATCTGATAGGGGTTAGCTGCTTTCTCAATAAAAGTAGAACATGGATTTATGTAGGATTTCAAATATACCTAACACTGATGTTATTTAAAAGAAAAATAGGTATTTTATTACCAAGTTCTCATCCTCATCTTCGAATCCCTCCTTTGGCGGTATCTATTCTCGATTTGATTCACATGATTTATCTCTCTACCAGTCGTACCTTGTTTTTGAGGCAATCGCTTAAAGACTAAGGCTTAAATCTATAAAGCGTACTTTAACTTTGCCAGACTTAAGACACTAAAACTTGTCTGCATTAGCGACAGACGAGGCATAAATCTGTCTTGTTTTAACTAAACTTAAGGCTGAGCAATGTTAAAGTATGCTCTGTAGATCTCTATAAGGATAATACTCATGCATTTAATGAAATAAAATGTCTGTCTGTAATTTCGAAATAACTACCTCATATAAAGCTCATATGGTTATTTGAACGATACCATAACCGAATCACAGGTTTTTAAAATTTTTGTCTGTCTGTCTGTCTGTCTGTTTGAAAAGGCTAATCTTCGGAACGGCTGAACCGATTTTAACGGGACTTTCACAGACAAGTAGAGGATTCATCAGGGTGTAACATAGGCTACTTTTTTAACCGACTTTCAAAAAAGGAGTTGTGTTTTTCTACCTATGTATACCGAAATCTCCGAGATTTCAGAACCGATTTGCGTAATTTTTTTTTAATCGATAGAGGAACTTTGCGACATTGCCCTAAAAATTTGGATTCCAACTCATCAATCCTGATGCTGCAGGGGATCAGATCACCAAAGTGGATGGGATTTAGAAACTGTCGTCGGTTATAAATTGATATTGAAGGTTATTTACCAAGTAAAGACTTTGTCGCGCGGACGGTTTTTAGGTTTTTAGAAATCCCGTGGGAACTTTTGAGTTCCCACGGGATTTCTAAAAACCTAAATCCACGCGGGCGAAGCTGCGGGCATCAGCTAGTATCAAATATGGCTTTCCCATTGTTAGTTCGGAAGTGTTGTAAATGTGTTGTGATGATAATAAGCTTCAAAGCAATGTGTGGCCCGTGAATTTGAGTGAAAAGTTTTAATTCAAGTCTCTCCTAGTGTGGCGCCAGCTTAACACAAAATGGACAAGTCTAAAAATAATGCCATCCCTTTTTACAGAGAACATTGTGAAAGTTTATGTATAACCGATTTAGCACCATTACTAATATTATAGTTAATAGATAGCTAGTTAGACTGAATAACGATTTGTAATTATTAAATAATTTAGTTCAACTATATAATAAGCAAATTTCTGTTAATAGATATAGTATAGTATGCTGATATATTTATTACCGTTCTAAATTGAGTTCCTTTATTATTATTCCTTTGTTATATTTTATGCATTTAAAAAAAACTTAGTTATTGTGTAATTAATTCAATCCTGATTATTCTCAGAGCATTTTAAAATATTTTTTTCTGATATAACTAAACTTCTATGATAATATTTTATAAACTTGAGTTATACTTGAGTCTATTCAATCGTCAGTACATAGTGTTGTAATTCTTCTATTTTCTATTATTAACATTTCATATTAAGTAGAACATATTATGAGGAAGTTCAGAAATTATGTAGGTAATATTTTAAGTTCACTATTCTGACGGCTCAATACATATTTCTGTTATTCTATGTAATATTTTGGAGTCTTTTAGTATTATTGTTTAAATAGCGATATTCAGATTTGATGGTACTTTGTTGTTTTGTTTTTTTAGAAACACCGTCTAAAGGAAAAAGATTGATGGATTCTTCCAAACACTTTGTGATGAAATATGTTCTATTAATGAACCTTTACACAATATTCAAATGAGAACAACATCGGCATTCGGCAGTATCACTCCGTAACTCGCATTCCTATCAAACTTATGCCACCAGTTGCTTGATTGCTTTATTTTTAAGAGAAATCCTATGAGAGTTATGAAGTTTGACAACATGCCAGTCAGAGATATATTGCCGATGTTCTTCTTGTTTGAATACTTGTTTGACCCATTTTTATCATTTTCCTTTAGCCTTAATTTAGATGTGCTTACGTTCCTCTAAGGAAAAGAAGGGGAATATCATGAGTCGTTACATTTTTGAGTGCTAATAACGGTTTTGATTTAGAGCACATTACATTAGACAGAATAATCCTGATTATTTTAATACGCAAAAGAGACTTGAGACGACGTTTATTTTGTACATATAGTGAAGTTCGTTCAAGTCTGTCTGAAGTGTCTTGTAAATATCAACATGCTTTATATTTTTGTAAAAATTATATTAGCTTCGTTTGAATTTTGTTTTACCACAACACTATTGCGAAATTTGTTCAATTTTCTTTACCTTAGAAAGTCCAATAGTTTAGGTAAGAATTTAAAATAGTGTATATGGTAAATCTTAGTAAATAATTTTATTGATTTATCTTAGAATATTGAATACCAATAAATGTATGACGGCTAAGCTCAACTTGTTAAAACTAAATCGACTAGTTTCGAACCCGTCCGGGGTCTTTTTCGAGGTCGCGATGCGGCGCCAAGCTATCGTCCATGGCGACATGAATGGATTTTAACCAAAATAATGATAAAAAAAACAAACACGTGAGATTAGCCGTCAAACATATATATTTATAATGAATATCATTCACGATAGTTTAAACGCAAAATATTAAATACCTCTGTTCGTTTTAGAAGACTTGTGGAGAAGTAAAGTAAAACATGTATTTTTACAACTGTAGTAAGCCCAGAAGTGACCTCGTACCTGAGGAGTTTGACATTAATTATTATATATGAGCATTTATAAATAATAATTTTCAGGCCATTGCATTCAATAAAAATTAAATCTGTTTGGTCATTATAGTCGTATTTGTATTTTTAAAATTGTTATTATGAAGGGTAAATACTTAAGGAAAAAGACCCATCCCACGAAGGTTTTTAAAGCAAGGCCAGCTTTGGACGTCTTCATGCGTTGTGTAACGTAAGCGCGGGTAGAAGGCAATAGACTTTCTGGCTGTTTCAATGAGGATCAACCAAATTTTTTTTTGATTATTAGATTGTATTAGTGTACGCTATGTGTGATTAATTATTACTCTTTGAATGATTCAAATGTATGACGAAAAATGACGAAGTGATTTAAAAAATTAAACGACTCCTTCGGGCGAGATGTTGATGACGTCATAGTTGGAAACAAGCGGGCGTAGCGGAAATTCATGATAAACAAGAAACAATACGCTTAATTCCCTATAAGCCGCCAAACCAGGTAAATCTGAAGGTTACAACGTGCAGCAAGCGATATACATCACTCGCCCTGCCACTACTAAACATGGAGGAAAAGCGAGCGACTAAGCAAGCAATACGCATCACCAACACACAAATCTTTAAAAAAAGTATTCCTCTTTGCAAGTGTCAAGGGCCGTAAGAGCGCGCGACGCACGGTACGTGTGGGCGAAATGATTTTAGTTTTTCTTTTTCTCTATAATATGGCTTAACACTTGGCGTGCGCATTTTGATTGTTGCTCTTTAATCATTGTATTTTCATTTATTATCTGATTAAAATAATTTTTCTTATGCTTTTACTGTAGCTATAAATCCACATAGTTACTCAATGGTTCTGATCCTCATTATTCAAGGGCCCCACAGTTGCAAGACGCGCATAATCTTTTATTTTACTTTAGCACTGAAAATGCCTTCGCAGCATGGGTCATCTGCTGGCGTCAACAAAATTTCTTCGATGTAACCGAATCTTGCTGCTGACAAAATATTTGCTGCTTGATTCATATGAATTAACTTTACCGTGGTCTTTTTCCTTTAGTCAGAACACGAAAAAGGATGTTGTATCTTACAAATAAGTATAAAATTAACGCCTTGAATATGTAATACTTTTGAAAAAATTGTCATATAACAACAATTCAATGAAGTGCGTCAAAGTAAACAAGCCATCTTATATAATTTGTATTTTCATTTCTCTCCAATATCTACAAAAGGTTTTTAGGGCTCTGTACTTCAAAAGGAAAAACGGAACCCTTACTCGTTGTCTGTCAAGTTTTGTATTTGTACCCTTTCATGTTTTCTGCACAATATGTATTTCGGGCCGATCGATGCTCGTCCTGTCATCAGATTAACTTATTCAGGTCAGGTATTCTAATGGGCAGCAAAAATAAAACACGATTAATAATACATTTTTTTACTACATTAAGAATATTCTTAAACAAAACAATAACATTTAGAAAGTGTCTAGACGGCCACATAATTAAAAGCAATATCCTGCCCCTAGTGGTGAGTTCAGCAATAATAAAATCCTACCGCATGATTGCTAATAAAATCTGTTCCTTGCGCAAATTGATATAAGATTCAATGTGGAAGTGTCTAGTATGCTTTTGGTAGCCGGCGTACGTCATCAACTAAATAGGCCAAAACGAAATATGACTACCCCGACGACTTCTGCCATACCCCAGAGTATTTTTGTAAAGCGCGAAGCGAGAATTTCGACAAGGACTTGAACGAAGTTCGAGTAGGTGAAACTGAATGAAGGGACGACCGTGCGAGTTCATACGTGGCCCATTTAAAAACCATGTTGTCCAGTCAGCTAAAATACCGATAACGGCATACTAAACCACAGTTTGCGCTAAGAAAAAAAAGTCAATTTGCAGCACAGTATAACTTTTTCTTAACTAACCACGTCTATTGGCAGGGTGTTGCCTTTTATTAAGCAACCACTAGTAGTGTCTAGACTCTTCCTAACATTAAAACGTTCGGATGAAATTGACGATTGCATATTGATTATTTACTGCTTGTTCATTGCATTAAAAATAATAATTATATACGAATCAAGAATTGATGATACACAAAAGTATTTTAAAATGCTGGAAGTAATCGATTTTTAAGAAATTGCCAACTAAATATGGGCTCTAATATCATTTCGAATCATCATCGCCAGCTTGTGGTCGCTTTGGATATCCACTGTTGGATATAGGCCTTCCCTAATGAATTAAATGATTATTATTCATCAACAAAAATAATCATTCCATGTTGATGTCCCACTTTTGTATGGATTAATAAAACCGTTTCAGTAACTTTGCAAGAAAACAACCATCATACTTCTCTAAACTCACTGAATTTCATACTTGTTACACTTTGGAACTGAGGTATCGATATCTTATTAATACTGCCTACGTCCAATAATGAACTCGTTTGAAATCAACGGTAATGATCAGTAAAATGTCAATAAAATCAAATGTTTTACGTTGCAACATAATATTTTTTTAACATAGTTGGAAATTTCAAAACAATCAAAAAGCACATTAATTGTAACTTAGTGTGGGGAATATAAAAATTATAACGAAGATTTAATTCCTTACATAATATTATCACAAACGTACTTAATATAATTACGTTTTTAACTAAAAAAATAACTCTTGCATTACATATTTTATGCGTTTTTAAAATAAGTACCTATACAATATTAATTAATAAAATGCACCTTAACTGAATTATATACTGTACAAAGAGAGAATTTTCGTTATTTAATATGTAAAATAGAAAAAAGACCCAGGATCGATCAAAAGGATTTATATAATATTATATTGGATGTAAATAGGTCACAAAATATATGCATTTGGTTTTTCACCCAGTCCATGTGTTACAGCTATTTTAAAAAGAAACTATTACAGCTGTAAAGTTGAAGAGCACAAAAATAAAAGTTGATACCTCGTTGAAAATATCATAAGTCATTGAGGTTTCTTGGTGTTTCGTTCTCCTAACTCGTAAATTGTTGAATAATAAATTAAATAGATCCATATTGAAAAATTCTAGGATATTAGCACATATTTGTATAATGAAGTTATTTAGAAACAAAATCATGTGTGAATCTTTTGTTCGGCTCAAGCTTGGTGATTAGTTTATCCTTTATGTAAAACAAAATGCATATTTATCTTATATTAGACAATAAATAAATTATTTTGGTCGACGCTGGGTCATTTTGATAAACTTGTAGTAGTCTATTATTAAATTCTTTTCTCAGGTTAGTTATTAATGTTTATCAGGTAATCGTTTTAGTGTACAGCAATGATGGATGTATAAAAAAGCATGTTAGTGTCGGACCGAAGGTTGATTTCCGGCCGAATCCGAAGCGGATGAATCGGCTTTCGATACAACTTTAGACCGAAGCTGAAGGTTTATCAATAAACCTAAGAAATTCAGTTCAAGATTGGCTAAAAGTGAAAAAATTTAAAGTTGAACTTAGTTTCTACTGGCGGCCGACCGGCGTAACACAGTGTGACATCCGCCCCCTATGCGCGGCTTCAGCTAAGTCTCCGACTCATTTTAGCCGAAGCCGAAGGTTCAGTCAAACACTACCTATTACATTTACCATTGAAAAATCACTACACACTAAGTAAAGCTGCTTTGGTTAAATATAAAAATTGACTGCTCCTAGACAATTATATTTAAACATTATCTTTGATAAGTTTTCATTTTGAATTTGGATTTATTATATAGTTGAGAATATCATCGGATGACACGGAACCATTTGATGCCGGTTGGCAGAATTTGTTTGGGAGTGTTCGATAAAGATTTCTCCTTCGAGCATCGTCGACTAATGTTTGCCATTGGTTATTTTTCTGAAAAATAAATAATCTATGTTATAATATAATAAAAACGTAAGTGCGTGTCTGTTACTTTTATTAACGTCCCATTGGTATAACCGGTTTTGTTAAGTATAGAGATAGCTTACATCCCAGAGATGGGCATAGGCTACTTTTATCCTGGGAAATCGAAGAGGTCTCATGAGAAAATAAAATCATAATCCCACGCGGGTGCAATCGCGAGCATTATCCCAATAAACAATTAAATTACACAAAAGGACCAACATTATTATGCAGTAATTTCATCGAATGGAGGCGAATAATTATGTAATTGGTTTCGTTGTACAGATGGCATCACAAATAAGAGCTCTAACTTTGAACGTGCTCTGTGAGTGATTTTTGGTGGTACCAATGTCTAACGTCACAAGCATCGGTGAGAAAGCCCACACCGTGGCTGCGTGGGAGCCACATCACCACGACGTCGCGCTCCTGCTCCTGGAGGCTGGACACCAGAGTTGTAACAGTTGGTGCTATACTCACGACGAAGGCCATCGGGTTGAGGCAGACGAAGAGCTGCTGCCGCGCGCGCGTCAGCATGACGTTCATGCGGCCCGCGTCGGTGAGGAAGCCCACGCCGTGGCTGCGTGGGAGCGACAACACCACGACGTCGGGCTCCTGCTCCTGGAAGCTGGACACCAGAGTTGTAACAGTTGGTGCTATACTCACGACGAAAGCCATCGGGTTGAGGCAGACGAAGAGCTGCTGCCGCGCGCGCGTCAGCATGACGTTCATGCGGCCCGCGTCGGTGAGGAAGCCCACGCCGTGGCTGCGTGGGAGCGACAACACCACGACGTCGGGCTCCTGCTCCTGGAGGCTGGACACCAGAGTTGTAACAGTTGGTGCTATACTCACGACGAAGGCCATCGGGTTGAGGCAGACGAAGAGCTGCTGCCGCGCGCGCGTCAGCATGACGTTCATGCGGCCCGCGTCGGTGAGGAAGCCCACGCCGTGGCTGCGCGCGAGCGAC
The DNA here is from genome assembly GCF_905333055.1 of Maniola jurtina. Lineage (NCBI taxonomy): Eukaryota > Metazoa > Arthropoda > Insecta > Lepidoptera > Nymphalidae > Maniola > Maniola jurtina. The sequence goes on along the minus strand of NC_060037.1, from coordinate 6,492,793 downwards.
ACCACCACCACGTCGCGCTCCTGCCCCTGGAAGCTGTCCACCGTGTTCACCTCCACGCGCGGCTCCGACCTGCACAGTGCACACTAGGGATACAATGGAGCAATTGGCAAATATCTTACATAGGACGAGGCTGACCGTGACCACAGAACCCTACAAAATAGCATTTACTGTAATATGCGCCTCTCTCCGGTTATGTAGGGTTGCAGTTCCGTCGGATTATAAGAGTACACATATATGGTGTTTGTGCAGCTCAAAGGATTAGCAAGCTGAAGTGGCAATGACGAGACGAGAATGACTGAGGCGGCCGATGCGGCAGACGTATTATGGAGTGGAGACGACCTCGAGCCCGCTGGACCGATGACCTTGAAGAAGGTGGCGGGGAGCGGATGGATGAGGAAGGCGGAGGACCGTGTTTGGTGACACGTTTTTGGAAAGGCCTATGTCCAGCAGTGGACGCATTCAGGCTGATGGAATGGAATTGTGCTTGTAGATATACTGGTGCATTATAATATATCCTGCGTAACTGACTGCTGCGGCTGGAATTAGTTCGGGAGAGAACAATATGTACGTACGGCGCGTGCAAGTGGCGCAGGTAGTCGCGCAGCAGGTCGCGGTGCGCGCTGTAGGGCGTGATGACGGCGAGCGAGAGGTGCCGCGCGCGCGCCTGCCGCGCCAGCGCTGCCGCCAGCCGCGCCACGCCCCACGCCTCCATCTCATTCGCGCCCGAAGCTCCTAAGTGCATAATAATACTTAAAACGCGTCCAAACCAAAAACCGGAAAGTGCGAGTAAGACTCGCGCACCGAAGGTTCCGTAGTAAAGAAGAAGAAAAACGGTAATAAACAAAGTAAGTTTTGCGATTCATTACCAAAAGTGTTAACCTTTAGTTAATGAATCGCAAAACTTACTTTGTTTGTAGAGGTTTATTGTTAATAAAAAAAAAAAAAAACTATGCTAGTTAGAGCGTTCCTTTCCTTTAAAATATACATAAAGCTCTATTATCCTATAAAATTATTTCAGACTAGCTGTGCCCGCGACTTCGTTCGCGTGGAATAGTGACTTTTCGGGCAGCGTGATTATTTAAATTGACATAACTTTTTTATTTATGAACCGATTGACATGAAATAAACACTAAATGTTAAGTGAAGCTTACTACAATATATTAGTGAAAACCGTATCTAAATCGAATAAGCCGTTTCTGATATTAGCGTGCACAAACACACAGACAAACAGACAAAAAAAAAATTACAATTTCGGGTTCGGCATCGATATAATAACAACCCCTGCTACTTTTTTTTTATATATTTCCATTATACAGACACTACTTTTCTACAATTTTATTATATGTATAGATTTTTCGATTGGTAAACTTTGGAGATAAGGGCCCCATCCTTAAGGGGGGAGCATTTTGGATGATAAAATCCGATTTCCCCCTTTTATAATTACATTAAAAACAGTTAGTTTTTACCTTGTCCTTTGTCTCCGCTGGAAATGCCGAGGACCATGTAGGGCGGGCCCGCGAGGCCAGCGGAGGGTGGCGGCTCGGAGCGCACGCGGCCGTCGTAGAATGCGCGGTTGGGGTACTCCGCGATGGCGGCGTGCATGCGGTACTGCTGGTCCAGCAGCACCACGGGCGACTCGTCCCACAGCTCCGAGCACGACGTCAGCCGCGAGAACAGGCTCTCGCCGAGACCGTGCTTCTTGGCGCGCTGCGGAATACGCACAACGCATTACCACCAGTGGTGCGGCGAATACAAATTCCTTCACTGGCACTGTGCTGCGCAATATGAACGGAAATAAAGCAATTTACGGCCAAGGAATATTGGAAGGACGAGGCTGTTAAGTGCTTTCGGCCGTGACTTGTATAGTACTTTTTGCTCATAATGCTAGGAACTACAAACAAATTAATAAAATAGTTATACATAATATAGTCATTTGTACAATTAGACAACGATAATAAATTGATCACTTGCCAAGTAAAATCGAATGATTCTTCTTTCAATGAATAAGTACCAAACTTAAAAATTGTGTTAACCTAATGAAAACGAAGGTTCGGGTCTAAAGGGCCCTGCATAGCCGCCAAATCAGCAAGAAGAACATCTGTATTCTGTACCTGCGAGCATAAGTACCCCGGCAGCTGCTGCGGGTCGCCGATGAGCGTGAGGCGCGTCACGTCGAGCGTGAGCGGGATCAGCGTCTCCGGCTCGATGGCCTGCCCCGCCTCGTCCACGATGCACAGCGCGATGCGACCCTTTAGCCTTAAGGGCCAGAACCAAGCCAAAAAAGGTAGAAGGATAGAATTATTCACAGTAGTGTACCGAGAAAAAGATAAAGCAATGTTGGCCACAGAATGAGATAAAGCAGGATCAAACAAACAAATTTTAGCATTTAAAAAATAAACTCAACAATAAACAATGTAATTTTTGGAAATCCACATAATTTTAAAATATACACAGAATTTTTCCGAATATTTTGAAGCAGTTTTCGGATTTTTTTCAATCAAGAAAATTGCATCCAATCACAATTAATTCATGATAAAATGAAATTAAAGCTATGCTTCCAGCCTTACCCCCTCATCTTGTAGCTGTGCGCGCTGGCCAGCGTGGTGACGATGATGTCGGCGCCCTCGATGGTGCGCCGCTCGGCCTGCACGAGGCGCTCGCCCGCCACCGGGCCGCCGCCGTTGCGCAGCTGGAACATATCAGTAAAAATCTCATGCATGACATGTGTTTCATGGAGTATGGTCCGCGCGGACTGTTCACAGTTCATGCGCGTGATTCGCTAACTCAGTGATCATCACTAAATAAAAGCTATCGATAACTCATTTGACATTGGTTGGCGCTACATTGCTGGTTCAACATCAAATGATACACCTGCTTATTTGCTCACTATTTTTATTAAAAAAAATCGTAAAGTGCAAAGTTATAAGTATTTTAATAATAAAGTCTCGCGTACCAGCATGAGCCTATCTTGAAAATGGTTCACCCGGCCCTGGCAGTAGGCGGCTCGCTCAGAATTCTTTGCTTCTCGCTTTAAAGTCTTCCACATGTTTATTTTTGCTTCTAAGTTGGAAATCTGGAAAAAATGATAAATATGTCATCACCATCATCAATACATTACCAGCCCACTACTGAGTACGGATGTCTCCTCAAATTGCAAACAGTTTAATCTAACACGCTGGCCAGTTGCAAATTGGCAGCTTTATTAGGATACAGGTCGCAAAGCTGTCGGATAAATGTAAGGGTTGTGACACATTACCTCCTCGTCGAGGCCGGGGTACGCGCTGTCGCCGTGCGCGCGCCCGGCGTCGCGCTGCGCGAGGCGATGCGAGCTGACGTCCGCCGCCGCCTTGTGCATCGACTCCAGTCGCCCCACGCGCACCATGCGGAACCGCTCCGCTGATTCAACAAAAATTATCTTAGTCGTAACTATTGAGTCGCTATTTGTTTAAACGTCATTACGGAGGCTTCTGTACCTGTAAGTTACCATTAAATATTCTGTGCCTAAGCTATGAAGACACGGTACGAAGACACGACTAAGCGCACAGACTTAACAAAACTAGACAAAAATAATCATCATTCACCCAGATCTGTATTGCTACTATAGCAAACAAATTTTAATAGAAAAGCTGTTAGAAAAAGAAGGAAAAAGTTAATTACGCTTAAATAGATTTTTTTTTTGACATTAAACTGGATTTATTATTTAGCAGCATTCTTTTTAATGGACGTAAAAGTTGTGCGTGGATCGAGCTAACTATAATAAAATCGGACGGCGTATCCGAGCGCACTCGGATTGCTAGCTGCCACGATATCAGTAGCACCCGAGCACCCTCGTAGCGTATCAACGCAGCCTTAGACTACCAGTTGGGTTGCAACACTACCAGGGCGGACTGCGCCGAGCCACTCCAACAGACCTATAACACTTTATAATATTAGCGGAAATTAGGGTTTCACATAGGGATGACGTAAACGTGTAATAACACGTTTACGTCATCCGAGGCGACAATGTTTCTGTAAAGGACAAAATAAGAAATGAAGTAATACTAGTAATTATAAGATTCACAATTACATTTCGGCAGGCTTTGTCTGATATTGAGCAGCTTGATAACCAGTCCGTCGACGGCGGCGTTGCTCGTGGCACATATTAGGACTTTGCCCCTATTCTGTTGTTTCTTGCCCGAAGCGTCGTAGAAAAGTGTCATTACTATGGCACAAATAACGCTTGATTTGCCTGCAAATTAACAATATTCTATAATAGTTATTTGTTCAACAAGATAGCAAAGTTCATTTTTGTTGTGAGTTTGAACCCCGAGCGAGCGAAGGATACTATAATAAAATCACGAGCGTAGCGAACGATTCTAACTTAGAATCCTGAATGTGGCGAGGGATTCAAAGGCATAAGAAACAAAAACTTTGCCATCCTGCGATACATACAACTTTTCATTTCAATAAACAGAATTTAATTACAAACAAAAAAAAAACAGATTTCAATTATTGAAAGTCAATAGTTTAAATAATAAAATAGAGGATTTAAAAAGTTTTAAAAAATAAAATGTTAGCGTTTGAAAATATGATGCATAGAAGATTTCGAACTTTTCATGAGACAACACTTTCACTGAGTGAGTAAAATCGATTTTTGCTCACTGGTTTTAGACAGCAAAGGCGCCCTTTTTGAGTTAGTGAGGTGAAAACATAATACATGAAAATCAGTACTCAGACTTCAAAAGTGAGTGATGTTTTATCACACAAGTCTTGTTTCTCAGAACATAAGTAAGGTCTGGCGGCACTGAGATTTTGCTCTATGGAGTTTCTCTACGTCATCCAATCAGAAGTGAGGAGATACGTAGGAGAACCTGAGTAACCGACATACATAACTCAACGGGTTGCGAAGATGAAGTGGCAACGGGCAGAGCTGTAGTATTCAGGCGGCGCAAGACCACGGCGTGTGCAAAGCCCCTCAAGAGACCTATCTCCAGCAGGCAACGTGTACCGTGGACGATGCAGATGCGTATGTAAAATGATGGGTTAGTGTGGTGTACCTGTGCCCGGAGGCCCCTGCACCATCTGTATGGCGGGCCGGTCGCCCAGCGCGGCTGACACTGAGTTACTGACAGCCAGCTTCTGGCTAGGGTTCAATTCCATCGTCCACTACAATTAAAACAAAATTTTGGTTTTTTTCTGTTGTTTCGTTATTAATTGTTCTGTATTGTTGTAAGCAAATCATGGCTGTACGCGCCGCTGGGTTAGCGAAATGAATCAAAATGTAGGCGAAGACAGTCGGAGTGGCGGTCAACAGCAGTCTCTAGTAAGGAAGACCGGTCGGCTAGTTAGATAAAATTTGAGTCACCTAGCTAGTAGTTAGCTACTTGTGCATAAGGCTTAAAATTGGTAAAATGACATTGGAAGGAAAGCAATATTGGTCACGCGCGGGAACCGTTTTGACGGCTCGACGGAATTTTAATCGTATGCGTATTTCTGCGCTAATCTATGTGTGCTTAAAGTCCTTGAGTGGAGACCGTGTTTAAGCAAGCGTAGTGTGGGACGCCCTCTAGCACGATGGACCGACGACGATACAAAGCGGCTGGCGGGAAGTGGCTGGATGAGGAAGGCTGAGGACCAGGTGTGGTGGCGCTCTTTAGGGAAGGCCTATGTCCAACAGTGGAAGTCCACAGGCTGATGACGATGATGATGTGTGCTGAACTATGATGAAGTTAAAATATTAAAGGTAATAAAAATTTGAAAAAATAATAATAATTCTGTTAAAGATGCAAACTGCCGTGCACTCTGTTGTTAGGAGTGACAAACTAGAGCGCGCTTAAGCATCAGCGCAGCATAGTTCTCTGACAAACTGTATGCACGTTTAAATAAAATAAAAATAGAAGTATGACTAGATTGTCTTCTGTAGCACAGACACAGAAGTTTATTTGCATCTAAGGGTGTGTCTGAGGCGTCTGTCAATAATCTAATAATAAAATTGGTATAATACTGAATATTGCAGCTTCAATCGATAATAATCGATAAGCTTCAGTGGGGATTAATTTATAAGTAGAAATATGTACCTGCGAGTTCAGATTAATTTTGTTGTTGAGTTCAATTCTGGGATATTGCTGAGGGTCAGGCTTCAAAATGGCTCTACTTAGCGGAGACCCAGCCAAGTATTCCATTGCTTCGAATAACATCAATTCATTCTTTATATACGCCAAAGTTCGGCCGGTGATAACTTCGCCGGGGTCCAGAACCTTCATCTTATCTGTGTATATTGCGTTCAGCGATATACTAAAGAATGAATTTATATTGTCTGAAATAAAATAATTAGCAAAATAAAAGTACCTTTAAGCCAAGAGTTATTATAGGCAAGCGCGCTCCATCTTAGTCATGAAGCCTTTAAGCGGCATGATTGTCGTTAAACGTGTACTAGCGGTTGCTACATTCACAAGCAGATGTCGCTTCTAAATTCAGTCATTCATCAAACGCTTGATGCATGAACCCAAGCCTGATTACTCACGATGTACGCACTAGATGGCATCACGGATAGCTTAATCGGAAGCTCAAGTGAAACACGCAGCTCTCAATCGCATTGACAGAGCGTTTATCAATCTGCACTATATAGAAGTTTCAAACTACAACCGTCAGCCCAGCTGAAGCCAAGCGCAAGTCCATCTTTGTAAGTAATAATACTTATTAAAAAAAAGGGTCTAGACAGATGAGCTGCATTCGTCTGCATGCAATTCACTGTTGCACCCGCGATATATGTGTATTTAATTGCTTAAAACGCACATAACTCAAAAAAGTTAGACGAGCGTGACCACTCCAACTTCGATTAAGAGACGGATGTCCTAACCACGACACCCCCCCCCCCCCCCCCCCCCCGACAACGAAAGGTAAAATACTAACTTGGAGGTGATTGAAGTTGTTTGCAGTTGTGTACATAGACGAATCTGCTACACTTTGCCTTTTCAGGCCCAAATTCTATCACCATTATCTCTCCGACTCGAGGTGCACGTTTAATTTCAGATGTTGGCAATGACACTGAAATTAATTTTGTCTTTTAAATATATTTTTTTTTCCGACAAATAATGGAATAGCAGCAGTTATCTTAATAATTATTATTATTAGGATAACTGCTACTATTACCTTCTGCAACCAAACTGTGCCAATAGGATCTATCACTAAGTTTCCGCTGTCCGCCCGTCTATCTGTCGGCGGGCTGTATCTTATTAAACGTAATAGGTGGAGAGTTCGAATTTTATTTCTTTTGCTGCTATAACAACAAATAATAAAGATTTCGAAATGGCTGTAATTTACAAAAAAACTTTTTCAAAGTAAACATATTTAAATTTAATATACAATAAAATGTATTTTAAAAGCATGCTAAAAAGTTAAATAGTTTTTGTAATAAAATGTATGTACTGTAAGTGTAGGCATTACTTACAGATAACAGCCATATTTGTTAAATGAATGTTTCTATCTTGTGCAGGTGGTTCCATTGGACATGATTCTATTCTAAATTGCAACTCTTTATATTGATTGCGTGTACGATTAAATGCTTGTGTAATGCATTCCCAAATTTCCATCAGAAGTAAGTCTCCAAAAACTCTGTAAACAAAGTAGCGTACAGAGCATTTCCCAATTTACCGGGTCTCAGTCGATCGATTCCAGAAAAGCTGCATCAATCATTGTTTATGTTACTATTTCTCATGATGATAACCCTGTGAAAGCAGAAAAGGAAAAAGTATCGAAATACTTGGACCTGGCTCGTGAGGTTGCCACCATGAGGAGTGTTGAATCAGCGACTATTTTACCAATAGTTATATTGCAAATAGTTTCGTCCAACATGTTAAGAAACTATTCGCTCAACTGTTGGATCAAGGGATCAAGATACAGAATGCAGTGTTCTTGAGACGGCACGTGTTGTGAGGAGGTTCCTCACTCTGGAGCACTGACCACTGGCGGCGTGGGTCCAGCCCACCCCGCTGCTAGTGGGGCCCATTTCACCATATTAATTTAAGCGGATCAGAGCATCAATCAGTCGATTCCAGAAAAGCTGCATCAATCATTATTACAATCTCAATTGTAGGGATTGGCTGAATTTATGATATTCTTGTTGCAACAATGCATCGTAGCCCATAGTGAGAGAGTGTCGGCTAATCAGAGGCAATTGCGATCGTCACACTGTAGCTGTCAATCTACGGCGGTAGAGACCCGTTTATTCAAATGCCAACAGATTTAACACATTTTGCAAATTTTACTCACTAAAATGTAACAACATTGAAATGGAAATATACAAGTATGCTAGAAGAGGTGTGGCATTCAAGATGACAGTTATTTTTCTGCCTATTCAAAGTGCTCCACCGGGCATACCATGTTGATAGATGTATCATCATTGACATTTAGTTCCGCAGCTCGATTACGTAAAACCTGCATCAATCATATTACAATCGCAATTGTTATTATTGCCTAAAATGCTATTCTTGTTGCAACAATACATTGTAGCAAATAGTGAGTGAGCGTCAACCAATCAGAGGTGATTGCGATCGTGACATTGTAGCTGTCATTCTACCGCAATCGATTATAGCTTAACAATGCATTTGAATTTGATTTAAATAACATAATTTAATTAATTAATAAATCGACAAATTCCAACTATTGGAATCTAAATAAAATTACATAATTAAAAAAAAAACAAACCCCCCCCCCCCCCCCCCCCACTGCCAATAAATGGTAACTGAAAAGTAATAAAACAAGCTTTGTATTCTATAAAGTAGAAATTGATAAGGTCATAAAAATAATTGTTACAAAATGAATGGCAGGTGGGGGCAAGCTAAAGTGAAACTGGGTATAAATAATACTACCTTGTACAATTGTAGTATTTACTCCAAATGTTATATTTACGGAATGTTTTGAAATTGAGCTAATAGTCCTAAGTAGTTGGCTAAGATTCTGGTTTCCCCCTCGAATAATACCTTGTTAAGTAGATATTTTAAAATTATTATGAGGTTTCTTAGATATTTTTGAAGGAAAAACTAAGCAGTCTAAGTAATAATGACTGCCAAAACATTTGAGCATCTAATGGCCACAGATCCCTACCTCCTATTATTTTAAGTAGTTAAAAAATTGGCATAGAACAAATATTAGTTTAAAGAATAAAAATGTATCCTTACCCAACATAATCTTTGTGGCTGTTAAATGAATGAAAAATAGCCATAGGTGGATTCTTATGACTTAAAATTGGCGGTGGTTCAGAAATGTTCATTTGTTCATCCAACCAATGAGGGTTCCAGCGAAGGATTGTTATTAGTGTTGTCTTTTCCAATGAAAATATATGCATTTTTTGTCCATCCAATAATGATGTTTTTATTGACCTTGTTTTCTTCAATTGGTTGCCAGGCTCAATTTCAAATTCGTGCACCTCAGGTGCAGAAACAGAGAATCGGACTGTCTTTTTTGGTTTTTTGGGTGGTTGAGGTTCAACTTTCGATACAGGCTTTCCCAAACAAGATTCTTTACTTTCTGTTATTGGTTTCAAGCTTTTGAAAGGAATTTTAGTATCAGTATCAACAACTCGTAATTTATGCAAGTCTGAGTGGCACTTACCCTCAGTTTCTTTTTGTTCACATGTCTTTCTAGTCTTTTTTATTTCGTATGGGATGAGCTTATCATTTTTATTGTTAGTGTTGGATTTTACTAATATAATTTTTGATTCATATTTTGATGATTGTATGATATATTTTCTTTTAATAGGCTTGACAGTAGCCTGCCTAGCATCAGTAAGGAAAGCTCCTCGATTAGCTGTAGTAATTTTTACATTGACAACAGACTTGTTTGTACTATTTGCTAAATCTTTACTAGTTTCATCGATATCCTTATCCTTACAAGCAATCTCTTTGAGTTTCTTCTTTCGTTCTTCTTTTTGTGAGTTGGTTATTTTTCTTTTGGGTGATAAATGTTTTTTTGTTGTGGTTGACTTATGAGATTTTGATTTACCTGAAAAATATTGAATTAAGAAAAGTTCTAAACAACAAATTAAAATTAGAAACTAAAAGAAAAGTTATCTACAAATTTATTATTACTTACTTTCTGACATATCTTTGTTCTGAGACACAGATTTCCTTTTTGTTGTTTTACAAAGTGGTTCAATCATTTGAGCCATTTTTGATATTTTATTATTGTTTTGTTGTAAAGGAGATACTGATCCGATAAAATTTTCTGTATGATCAGTGCTAGAACTAATATCTTCCACGGGAGAAAGAATAAGTTCAACTTCTTTTGTAGAACTATTTTCAGTGCAAACATTTTTTAATATTGCTTCAGGTGTATCTTTTTTTTCTTTTTCTGTTATAAAATTACTATTAGGAATGACATTTTCCAGTTCTATAGGCTTTTCTACAGGAACTGGAAGTGTTTCTTTTGGTAGTAAATCAGAATTTTCTTTATTGTAAGGGTAATTTCCTGGTGGCTCTAAAGGAATTGATATTAAATCATCTAAAAAGTCTTCCTCTTCATCTTCATCATCTATAATTTCGAATACATCATCTAACTGACTGTAGGAACCATCTTGAGGTTGAGAATCTCCTTTTATTTCACTCATATCATTTTTCAATGGTTTGCCTGGTGAACTTTGAGATAACTTTCTGAACCAGTGTTCTGATTCACTATCACTGTCACTGTTAATTTCGATTGGTTCTTCATTATAACCAAAGTGTTCTTGCTTCACATTGAATGCTTCATACTGAAAGTCTTCATTTTCACACTTTTTCGACTTTTTCGTTTCATCTTCAAGCTTTATTACTGCATCCGGTTCCAACTTTATTTTCTTAACGGCACATTCTTTTTGTACATTGGTTTCGTTTTCACTGTCAGATATGATACTAATTATATCTTCATAAACTTTTACCTTTGTAACATCTATGTTTAATTCTTCTTTACTGATTTCATCACTTTCAAACTTAAGATTTAACTTTCGTTTTAATTGTAACTTTGGTTTGAATACAGGTGATGGCACTTTTTGTTCAGGGCTGGTTTTTATTGCATCAAATGATGCAATTTCTGCTTCTATATCATCTAATAGATTGTCTTGAAATTTTAGTCTATCTGTGATAGACGGTAAACATTTCTCTAGTTTAAAAACATACTTGTCATCATCACTGATTGCTTTATGTGAAGCTCCATCAGTCCATCCAAAACCAATAACATCATTTTCAGTCAGGATATGAGGAATATCTGCTGGTATTTTCTCTGATCCAATATAGATACCATTTGAACTCTGTAAAGTGTACATATTTTTAATACGAATGAAACATATTTATTAGATAAGTGCAGTACTTAGTTGCTCTCTATTAACAATCTACTTATTTAAAACAAACATAATAACTTAAATTACATCTTAAATGTTGATTCATATCCATAGTAATATTATAAATGTCCAAGTCTGTCTGTCTGTCTGCTACCTTTTCATGGCCCATCTGTTTAACTAATAATTGAGGTTTTACTATTGTTCTGCTTATTTTTTTTACATACTTTTTGTAAAATCAGGGGCTGAAAGCGGTAGAAAATAAGGATATATAACCAGTTAAATTGACCGATACCATTATGTCAACGCTTTTTAATCAAATTGCTATTTAACCAAAATGTTATTTTAGAACTGAAAACCAAGATATCAACAAAATATAATTGTTTAATTCATATCGCTTAGGTACCAGCCATCATAGATTGCAGTGAAGACATGTTTGACTTAAGTATGAACTACAATATTATGTCATATAAAGATACCATTATTTAACCAAAAGCAAATATTAATACCCTTATACATTAATACCAATAATGCATGGCACTCAAAGGCGTTTAATATGAAAATATATTGGTTTAAGATTATAGCAGTCAATAAAGGTATCCGATTTTTTTGGTAATTCAGTCCCCAATAAAAACAGTAAAATACAAACCAACCAAAAAAGTTATGGCTAAATTTGGCGGTCTGCAAATATTAGGATATACCTTGTCACTGATAACAAGCAAGTAGATAGAGTATAGTAATCTATACTAATATTATAAAGAGGAAACCTTTGTATTTTTGTATTTTTGTATGTTTGTATTGAATAGGCTCAAAAACTACTGGACCGATTTCAAAATTTCTTTTACCATTACTTAGAGGGATTCTTCCGAATCCGTATAGGCTATATTTTATTCCGGAAAATAGATAGGATTTTTCGTGGTAGTGAAAATTGTGGAGTAAGGCGTCGAAAAAACTGCCGTACGTTAACGATTCTCGCGAACGCTGCCTAAATGGTTAGAGATGTATGGTTAACTTCTATAAAGTTGTAGAACTCAATAATGCCTACAAAAAAGTCCGCGATAGTATAAACCAAACATTTATATTTTAGCCATTATAACCACTTTTCCCCGTGCGAAGCTAGGGCGGGTCGCTAGTTGTATAATACGTTAGGCAGAAACATAACAGAGTTGTTAAAACTAAATATATATTTTTGTGGCTCAAAATCAGGGTCCATACTGTGGCTAATTTTGCTGTAAATCATTTCTAAACTGAACCGACAGTTTTAAGTCTAGTGTATCCTTATAAGTATAGTGTATCGTTTTCCACAGGGAGCACTATGAAAGCGTTAGTAAGTAGCAACATGTTAGGCCTTCCATTATTGTTTAGTTTAGAGATTCTATGTAATAGAGAGGCTAATCTGTTGTACACAATCTAGGGCTCTCTTTTTCATAATGCTCTCTGTGGACTAGACAAGACAAACACTAGATTAAACCCTGTCAGTTTAGTTCAGTTAAAAGATTATGTATAACAGAATTAGCCACATTTGTCTTCCAACTTTAGGTATTTATTAATACTCTTAACTATTTAGTTTACTGGTCAGTTTTAAACACTAAAACATACCTTCAAATCAGTGATTGACACTTCATCTCTTTTAGCATCTATTACGCAGTGGTTTCTGGATATAACTATACTTGATAGTGTTATCTTATTGTTTGTTCCTCTCCCAATTGTGATTTTTTCACCTTCAGAGAATTCATAAACATCATTTCCAAATGTTTGACGGGATAACTTCCACTTTGCCATGGCTGCTTCTATCGGCGTTATATTTTAGCACTTTTGGGACAGGACTGTCTCAACATAAGGGGTGTTTAGCACCAAATAAATAACACTAATCATCACTAGCACAGAGCACTATTCTTTAACTCATCATATTTTAAAATCTTTAATTTAAAAGAAGCTCAACTCAAAGAAATCTCAACCGCTCTTGTGACTTGTGCCTCTAAGTGCTAAAGCCGGCGCCGCTCTTTTGAAAATAAAAATCATTTATGTCACTGCCAACTGCCAAGTGCCAAGAGTCTTTGGTGGTCTTTGTCAAAATGTTGTCAAATTGTAAGTCATAGAGAGCTAATCTATGTAAAGCCAGAAGAGAAAAAAAAAAAAAGTCATAGAGAATCTCTATGAATTAGCGAAGTGCATTGTGCTGGGTTGGCCAAGCAAAAAGCCCCCAATCAAGTGAAGAAGAAGAATCTCTATGAAATCTAAAATCTTTTTGGCGGTACAAGAACTACGCAATGACAAGTAACTACCTGTTTAGTTCGTACAAAATAGGTATTCTTACGTATAAGGGTTAACCATGGGTTAACCTTGACAATAAGGACTAAAATCGTATTTTTGACGGGAGAACTCATTTTTTAAGCATATCATTCAAGGGTTTATCAAAGAAAAAACGGAACCCTTATAACTAGGATCACTTTGTTGTCTGTCGGTTTATCTGTAGGTCTGTCGTGTCTGTCAAGAAAACTTATAGGGTACTTCCCGTTGACCTAGAATCAGGCAGATAGGTAGGTCTTATAGCACAAGTAAAGGAAAAAACCACGAATTTGTGGTTACATCATAAAAAAAAAAAATGTGGTCACGAACAAAAAATTATTAGTCTTTTCAATTTTCAAAGTAAGATAACTACCTATACCACGTAGGGTATCATATGAAATGGCTTTATTTGTTAATTCAAAAACAGATTTTTATTTGTTTTTAAGCATAATAGTTTTTATTTTATCATGCAAAATGTCCGGAACCCTCGAGTCTGACTCGCATTTAGCCGGTTTTTTTCCAATGTGGAAACAGTGATGGCTTCCCCAATTTCTCATTCTGATTCGATTTTTAACATATTCCCTAATATTGAGGAGATTATAATTAACGCATGCTGGGAACCCTAAAGCTAGGTTTGCACCAGTCCATAGCCGCTTGTATTGGCGGTCGCAAGCCTAACTTTGTTGTTGACTGTACTAAAGTGGTAGGTCGGTACTAATGGTACTAACAATTCGATAGAGTCCAGGCAAATTTAAAATTTTGTGTATCCGTTTATAAGCTCTATATCTAGGTATTTAAGATAAGATAAAATAATTTATTTTGGCACAATAACAAATATAACAGAAACATAACAATACATTGACTTAAATTAATTATACTAAATAACTTTCACTAACGATTGTAATTTTATGTAGGTAGGTAACCTTGTAGGTAACCTAAACTGTTAGTACATAGTATAACAGTACTATAAGTATATAGGCAAAACGAGATAATCCATAAGATAATTGAAATGAATAAACTGCCATCGTACTTCTGATGTAGGCACTTCTAATGATTATTAAGATTGAAGCATGATCTAACCACTAGTAAACCTGGATACTAACTCAGTGGATTCCTCAGGATAGCAACCTTTAGATTAACCGAGCCTTCGTGGTCGCACTAACGATTTCTTGGACTATCAAATGATATTGAACTACCCTCAACTACAACCATGATAACTCTCAGATACTGCACGTGAAAACTACCAGCGTATAACTAGGTAAACCTAATCTAACCTACCTAGACCGGCTCCTCCGCTCCTTCACCGGTCCCAAACCGACCATTTAAACTAACCACCATAATAACAACTCGTCCAACCAACAGCACCACTTTAGGTAACCACTACTCTAAAACCTTACGTTACGTACGACACACCGTATCTACTGAAAACCTCCTCGGACCGAAGCCAGAACAAGAATGAATCACCATTCGCCACGCTAATATTCTGATAATAAAATACGAGAGTGAATTCTGAACACAGCAACGCGTGCCGACTAAAATCATACTAAAATCCAACTCTGACAGTGACAGCTAAACAAATACGGCTGAGTACCTTCATGTAACGTTACTTTTTACGGAGTCTATGACATTAAAACCTCTTTTTAATATTGACTCGACGACAAGTATAACAATTTAGTAATAATATGGAACTACAAGCTTAATTTGTTATTTGTTTATACATAGTCCGCCAAAACAGATTTTGTATGGTAGGTACAACGTGCAGTGCACACCGCTCGCCTTCCCGCTATTGAAAAAGTACCTAGCCGTAAGATAATAATTTGTGCATTACTGTACATTGTGACATATCCAATATAATCCGAGAAAATCGGTTCAGCCGTTTGAAAGTTATCAGCTCTTTTCTAGTTACTTGTAACCTTCATCTGTCGGGGGTGTTATAAATTTTTAATTTACACTTGTTTAATATTGTTTACATGCAATCAAAACGTAGGTAGGTACCTAAATAATATAATAATATGTAACATTATTACTTTATTCTACATTATGCACTGCTTGTTATTATCAAATAGTATTAATGAGAATCGTTGTGAAAGAAAGAAAATGTGTTGTTTTTGCGTTGCGCAGAAAAAGCTCTGGGCGGCTGCGTGCGGGGCGGGCGGCGAAAAGCGAGCGCAAAATAGCGGTAGCGCACAGTCGGCCAGCACCGGCCCGCTCGCACCGTGCGCTGCTCTGCTCCCTGCGTCCCAGTCGCGTACCCGACGTAAAAAGACGATCGCGTGCTAACTCGGACACTCGCATACCCATCCGACCGGTGTTCGCTCGATATTCGCCCGGGGTCTAGTTTCTCGTAGTGCCATTTGTTTGCAGTGATCGTGTAGTGCATCCATATAACCCGTTACAAATATCATCAGACTGATAAAGGTGCGCTGGCAATCCTACATAAACCTACGTTCACGTGGACTTGGAGTCGATAAGGGACCTGTTCATCTCCTCGACGAATCCTCCTCCTCAAGGTCACACGAGGAGGTAAACATCATTCTACTACAGTCATTTTATCATATTTTTAGTAAGTGTAATAAAGGAAAGCTTTATAAGACTCAGCCCATCACCTTATTATTCACGAAAAAGCTTTCGGGAATGGTGTCAAGATTCAAATTTCAAAGTGGAATTACATACGGACAGCACTGTACACGAGCGCCGTGCATGAATTTGCATCGATTCGTGTAAGTGCATGACAGTTAGTGACCCATTTTCGCAACTAAGACACTCGAAAACTCAACGTTTGGCAAAGGTATGGGTAACCAATTTGGCTGGTAATAAACTATTTAGAGATATTTTCAACAAAAAGTCTTAAAGATAGTACGAGTATTATGCACAAAGACTTCGAAAATAATTTCAATGAATACCTACTGTTATTTCTTTGAACGTAGGTGGGTATTTTCTTTTTACCCGACTACAGCAAAGTCAAAAGGAAGGGTTATGATTTAAAAGCAGTTTATTACCGAATATATTATGTATACAAAAGTTAATGTAGTTCTTATAATAACTTTGTTTGTGACTCTACATTGGCACCTAATTGGCACTGACTCCAAAATTATGTTATTACAGAACTACATTTACTTCTTGTATACATAACATATGCGGCAATAAATTAAATCAGTTTTAGAGATCCATAATCCAATAAATCCATAACCCAAAAGAAAAAACGGAACCTTCATAGGATCACTTTGTAGTCTGTCTGTCTATCCGTCTGTCCGTCTGTCCGCGTGTCCGTCTGTCCGTCTGTCCATCCGTCCATCTGTTCGTCTGTCGTGTCTGTCAAGAAATTCCATAGGGTACTTTCCGTTGACCCAGAATCATGGAATTCGGCAGGTAGGTTGGTCTTATCCTTTAAGTAAAGGAAAAAATCCTAAAATTGTGATTTTGTGGTTATATCACAAAAAATATGCTGTATTAAAATATGCTATATCTGATAAAAAACCTACTGTTTACTAAGCTATCACACTGATCACGAGCAATTTACTCATATCCATTGAGGAGTTCTGTTCTCCATCTCCGAACATATTCATCAGATCTTCACCAAACTAAAATGGGACCATCTCTAAAGTATGACCTACCAAACAGAGTTTGACAGTTGACGTATAGAGGCTATAGACGCTACGAACGCTACGTAAATTAAGTTTATTATAGAAAGAGAGAGAGGCAGCGCGTGCCAGACCAGACAGAGCCAGTCGTGCAGCTAGCTATACTAGGATCTTTTCCTTTTATTTAATCATACAAATAAGCTAGGTATAGGTAGAAGTTATTTGCCGGGCGTGAGTTTTGAATATTTTTACAGCGTTACTATTTGTGCAAGGCACATATCGTCACCTTTCTTAGTTTCTTCAACAGTATTCTGAAAACCACTTCTTTATCCATTCAATGAAATGGAATGCTATCATAATTCATAAATTCCATAGATATGTATAAATTCATTAGAAAAACGACGGTAAAATATGTAATATGTATTTCAAACTTAGTATGAGCACAGAAGAGGTACGAATTACGTATATTGTACGAGTATCCAGCAATATAACAGTTTGCAAGATATATATTTATTCTTGTGAACTGTTTACATATGATACACATATAGTACCTGAGGTTCTCCAACTTTTACAAATAGTACAAGTACAATCAGTTAGAATTTAACAAGCTTATTACGCTCCTACAAAATTGATTAAGTCCAAGTAAATTAATACCTACCTACTCATAAAGTTTAAGTAAGGTTACTTTGATCCCATTGAGTAGGTACATAATAATATCTATTATACCTATAGTATTCGACAGGTTGAGATGGCAATCGGGCTATGAGGCGGGGTAACGCCCGGCCCCCGCACACCCGCACGTCACACGCGCTATTCCGCACCGGGGTAGCGCGGAGGCTGTGCTGTGCGGGTATGCGGGGTGTCCTCATCCCGTTTGGAATGTCAACCTTTAGCGAACTCTGCATTTTTCTTGACAAACACGACAGACAGACAGACAGACAGATAACGAAGTGATCCTACAAGATAAGGGTTTTGTTTTCCTTTTGAAGTACGGAAGCCTAAAAATTACCAATAAGTCCAAATTATGTAATTAGGTTAAGGTATTCTGGTAATAAAACTTATTTGCTAAGGCTTTTATTAGTAAGTTGCAAGGAGTAGGATCAATCAACGAGAAAGTAGGCCTGGAGCTGTTCCAATTTACGTACGTCATCGTGACCCGGGCCTTAAAGGTCGTAGAGCCTCGCTCGTAGGAGCCGTAGGCATTGCGTGTACGAGTTCTACAACCATAAGAGGTTCTCTAATGTTAATGCTATTTATTATTTATTCAAGAACTTGTAGTCATAATGCTAGAACTTATGATGCTAGGAAATCTATGTTTATCTAGGTATCTATATAAAGCATAAAATGAGCAGTAACTGTCTGAAATATCAATTTATAGCTTAAACTGCTAAGTTTGGCATGTGGGATTCTCTATAATGTACTCATAATAATATAGGTACTGAGTATATACCCTCCCCCCGCTTTCATCTTTCAATCTATCATACTGCAAGGTATCGTCAAGGTCTGCATTCTGCTCCCATATGTAGTCAAAATTCCACGGACACGTATAAAGCGATTTGCTTCCTCGTTTCTAATTCGAACCGCTAGGATATTGAATACTCTTCCGACATCAGTTTCCACCTCGACTTTGGACCTTTTAATCAAGAGTGGATAGGCATGTTCTAGGCAAGCGCGTTCCATCTTAGGCTGCATCTTCACTTGCCAGCAGGTCTCACTGCAGCCAAGCGCTAATCCATAAATTAAAAAAATTACTAAAGCCACGTAAATGAATTCTGTATATAAAAAGCTTCTTAAAATTATTATAAAATAAAGAGATGGTAGTGGATGTTAGGCAAAAATAATTGCGTAATTGACGATTTCAGGCCACTGTATTCCCTCATTTGCGCTGAAGTTAAGTCTAATCCAAAGCAAATAATATCTTTGCAAGTCGACACGTGTAAATGCTAATTAAAATGTATCAAATCTAGATATAAAAGTTTTATCAGACGCAGAAGCTGAATTGGAATTTTAAAAGCGACGAGCAAGTTCGGTACCGGAAACGGATAGGTATTGATCGAGCGATGTGAACAAAGGCACTTCACCTGACTTCACCTGTGCTACAACTAGGCCGACCGTGGGCAACAGGTCTAACGTAACAGGTCCTACACTAACGTGACCTTAAAACTACTTTATTCATACAAAAATTTATGTTTGTTTGATTTATTTTAGCTTTTATTTAATAAAAATACAGATTTTTACAAATGTTAAAAATACTTAAATATAAAAATTATAAAACAAAAATATCATCCAAATCACTGTAACGAGGCAGGGTGCCCAGAACGCTGGCTGCGTTACCTCGTTGAATGGCCAGACTAATATGCTGACCAAGGTAACTGCCAGATTTCCGGTCACCCGTGGACTTTTTTAGTGAAAATCTGTATTATTACCTATATTTAAGATTACTTGGATAATAAATATGGAACATATATTTAATAGAATATGTTGAAAATTTAGATTTTTTCTTAAAAATTTTAAATCGCAATGACCTGCAAGCGGGTTGAGACACCATATCAGTCACATTCCCATATTTAAAGATCAAATTGTCATCATCATCATTAGCAACTGATAAACGTCCACTACTGAACGTAAGTCTCTTGTAGGGACTCCCACACGCCACAGTATTGCGCCGGCGGCGCCGCCCAAATGTTCAACAGGCAAATCTTCAATCAGATAGTGAGTGGATCAAATTCTGACACAAAAATAAACGATGTTATTCGAAAACAATATAAAAAGATGTGGTAGATCATAAAGTCGATTCACGAGAATTTATTGCCTAAATAATAGTCGAGAAACATCATAACAACTATAAAATGAAATAGATGTCTAAATCTATGTTCTAAATACCATGTCTAAATACCATGAGTAGGAAAACTTTCAGGAGTGGTTTAATTATAAGTATGTATATTTGTTTACGTAAAACCACTCCGCCCGGCTTCGTTCAGGTAGAATTTCTGAAAATACTTAGAGACGTTTCACACCAACGCAGATTCGAAGTAAATCAAAGCGACAATTTAAAATTCATTCTACTATTCGTTCTAATATAAATAAACTAGCTGATATCCCCGATTTTTAGATTTTCAAAAATCCCATGGGAACTTTCTGGTTTTCCCTTATAAAAAGTAGCCCATATAACTCTCCAGGTCTTCAACTATATCCATGTAAAAATCAGGCCAATAGCTACATTATCCTCATATCATATAACCCGACCGATATATATACTAGCGACCCGCCCCGGCTTCGCACTGGTGGACATTTATTTTTTCTATTTTCCGGGATAAAATATAGCCTATACGGATTCGGAAGAATCCCTCTAAGCTAAGTAATGGTAAAAGAAATTTTGAAATCGGTCCAGTACTTTTTGAGCCTATTCAATACAAACATACAAAAATACAAAGGTTTCCTCTTTATAATATTAAGTATAGATATAGATTAGGTACATTTCGCAGGAAAAAGCTAGTTTGCTATGATTGCAATTAAAACATGTTGAGCATAAAGTTAAAAAGTAACAAAAACTGAAACGTACATAGCGGACTGAAATCTGAAATGATTTAGATTTTTTTCTATAGGTATATCAGTACATCATCTATAGATAGATTTATATGTATATCTGTATGGAATCTAAATAACGTATTTATGAAAGCTATATGTACATAATAAGTAGAGTGAGTTGCTGGCGAGAAGGGATTTTGTTTTGCTCCCTTACTTTAAAAATAAACAACACCGAGTTCCCTCTCAGTGAGTAATTAAAAATCCAACCTTGATGATACGCGATGTAAACAGCACGAGTTGGCAAGCCGTCTCCATGAGGAATGCTAACGAGATTGGCCCATTCTGCGCCCGCATCCACACTAACGCCGGTTTGATGAAAGCATTTACAGCTATAATTAAGTGCTTCGTGAATTCTATTATTTTCGTCTTGAATTACATGAGTTTTCATTCGCATGAATGGAAACCAACTCGCAGAAGGTACGCTTCCACTTACCATCTGTGCTGAGGATTAAAATAGATTGTTGTTTGATAATTTATTAATCTACTCCTTATCCTTAGATATTATATGTACAAGAGCTATTTCAAAGTCTACTCGTAGCTCAATGGCAACACCACTGGACAACACTGAAAAACAAATCACCACTGAACCCACTGAACTAGAAAGATGTTCGTTGTAGAAACCCAAAACAAATAGTAGGTAGAAAGTAGCAGATGGATTTTTTTTTATGTTTCCCACAGACCCAAACAGAAGGGTGTTATAAGTTTGAGGTGTGTATCTGTGTATCTGTCTGTGGCATCGTAGCT
This sequence comes from Maniola jurtina, assembly GCF_905333055.1. Taxonomy (NCBI): domain Eukaryota; kingdom Metazoa; phylum Arthropoda; class Insecta; order Lepidoptera; family Nymphalidae; genus Maniola; species Maniola jurtina. The sequence goes on along the minus strand of NC_060037.1, from coordinate 6,471,304 downwards.
CCTAAACTAATGAACCGATTTTAATTTTGTTTTTTTTAAAGGTGGCTTGATCGAGAGTGTTCTTAGCCAAGAAAATCAGTTCTGCCGTTTGAAAGTTATCAGCTCTTTTCTAGTTACTGTAACCTTCACTTGTCGGGGCTGTTATAATTTTTTTAATTTACACTTGTTTGTTTTTATATGTAAATATTGTATAGTTTATTTTCATTAAAATAAATTCTTATGAAAAATAATTAGCTCATCAGGTGAAGAAGTCGATTGTTGCTAATATCGACCAATTGTAACAGCTATGCAGTTATTACTGATTTATATGAAGCTAATACCTACCGACTGTAAGAAATTGATACAATTATATTTTTATCCATATTTTCATACTAATATTTATGCCTCCATTAAAGTATCTTGTCAGGTAGGTACAATCCACAGTTTTTATCTAGTTGGACCTAGATATCACATCTATACTAATAAATAAAATTGGAGTGTCTGTCTGTAATTTCGAAATAACTACCGCATATTAAGGTCATATGGTTATTTGAACGATACTATAACTGAATCACACGTTTTTAAAATTTTTGTCTGTCTGTCTGTCTGTCTGTCTGTTTGAAAAGGCTAATCTTGGGAACGGTTGAACCGATTTTGACGGGATTTTCACAGACAAGTAGAGAATTGACCAGGGAGTAACATAGGCTACTTTTTTTAACCGACTTTCAAAAAGGGAGTTGTGTTTTTCTACCTATGTACACCGAAATCTCCGAGATTTCTGAACCAATTTGCGTCATTTCTTTTTTAATCGATAGAGGAACTTTGCGACATTGTTTCATAAAAAATTTGGAGTCCAACTCCTCAATCCTGATGCTGCAGGGGATATGACCAATCCACGCGGGCGAAGCTGCGGGCATCAGCTAGTTAATAAGTAAAATTACACAAAACAATGTTATAGGTATTGAGTCAATTTATTCCAGATTAGAAGAACAGTGATCTTTGTGCAGCGATTATCATCATTATTAGCAGCCATTTTCCTTCAAAGTCGCAATATCAAAACATTTCGTTGCGTTTGTTGTAAATATTTAGGTACAAACATTGTAGAACAATGTATCTTTAAGTAAACAGTTTTGCAATGTACCTACCTACTTTGATACTGATTGACTTCCAAGAGTTCTGAAATATTCTTAATAAGTACTTATTTATAGTACTTATTTCCCACACGAAACCGCGGGTGGTCGCTAGTGGACAGTAATTGTTGAGTGGAGAAATCTCAGAAATGTTGTTTTCCTCACGATGTTTTCCTTCACCGTTACTGTGCGTTCACACACTGCCACACAATTAATCGCGACGCGCCGCACCAGGTCGCTTGCCTTTGCAACACGATGGACGTCGAAACTGTGGCAGCGTGCGCGCTATTGCACACTTACCGACAAAATAGGGAGCGATGGGCATGAACGAGGAACATGCGAGTAATGCGGCCACAGAGTTACGTCTCTGCCTCCGTTCCTCGCTTCTTCCCATGCCACACGGGCAGTGTGTGGACGGGGGGTAAAAGGAAGTGCTATTTCATTACTTTACGCACTGTATAACTCCGAAAAGTTACAGGCAAGTACAGTGCACCCGTGATTGATATAATGGCGATAATTAAGTACGAAAAATTAAAGCTACGAGGGCATCTTTTCATACGTACTCCGGGTCCGAAGAGAAACCCACTACAAACTATAAGCCGGCTGTCAAGCTTCTACAGTCAGCGTCCTGTGGAATTGAGCTGAATGTTGATGTTTCTGTCCGTCAGTTTCTCCCATTTTCTCCTTTTTATGTATAGGTAGGTATATATACTTAAAATATGTCATATGTACAAGTACCTTTAGTATACTAATATCAGCAAATGTGTTGATTAGAACTTAGAAGAGAAGTAGTTGATTACACTTTTGAATTGTTATAGGTACTTACCTCAATTAATCTAACTATGACGCAGTTGTGATACGCTTCACATTAAGTCTCGTTAACAAGTAGGTACCTACCGATAAGGTACAATCGCCACCTGAAGCTATCACAATATTTATCAGACTATTAATGAGATAACAAAATAATCCGAGTATTCTAAGCAAATCGATTATGTGGGTAAATTGCATAATTCTTACCACTAATACTACCTATTATTGAAGATTATGGTGGATAATCCGGACACATTGTCGCGTTGTGCGTTGGCGGTACGGGCGCCGGACAAGCTACTCCGGTCATGCCGGAAGTGGCCTTTCTTCGCGCTCGAGTCGTTCCGTACGCGCTCAAAGTGCGCCAACCTTCCGTGCACTTTCTGCGCTAAATCAGTTGATTGCTCAGCATCAGAGCCTAGACGTTTTAATATAAGTGTAAATAGTTGTATCACATGTATGATGTATAGGTAGTTATGAAAAATTTCTGATAGTATATAAGTCGTAACTTGTAATGCACTTTGGCGTCAGCTGTGAGCATTACAAGAATCTATACTAATAAATAAAATTGGAGTGTCTGTCTGTAATTTCGAAATAACTACCTCATATTAAGCTCATATGGTTATTTGAACGATACCATAACTGAATCACACGTTTTTAAAATTTTTGTCTGTCTGTCTGTCTGTCTGTCTGTCTGTCTGTCTGTCTGTTTGAAAAGGCTAATCTTTGGAACGGCTGAACCGATTTGGACGGGACTTTCACAGGCAAGTAGAGGATTGACCAGGGCGTAAAATAAGCGACTTTTTTAACCGACTTTCAAAAAGGGAGTTGTGTTTTTCTACCTATGTACACCGAAATCTCCGAGATTTCTGAACCGATTTGCGTCATTTCTTTTTTAATCGATAGAGGAACTTTGCGACATTGTTTCATAAAAAATTTGGAGTCCAACTCCTCAATCCTGATGCTGCAGGGGATCTGACCTATCCACGCGGGCGAAGCTGCGGGCATCAGCTAGTCTAAAATAAAATAAAATTAACATTAATAATAATAAAAAACAAAACAATTTAATCAAATAAAACAGAAAAGTTATTAAGTAAGGAATTAAAAATATAAAAGTGCGTAGAGTAGCAAGATCAGTTCTCCTAAATAGAGAGTAAAAGATGGTTTCACTACTTAATAAAAAAAATCACGCTAAAGCTCCTTGTACTGTACCAATAACTCATCCTTTAGTTAGTAATGACCAAGGAACATATTTGCTTTAGAGAGGCACTTTTGGTAAGGTAACAACTCTGCCACAATATATGATTGATACCTACACACATAGTCGGAAAATTGTTTTATATTATACTAGATGAGGCCTGCGACTAAAAATCCGGTGGGCACCTTTTATTTTTCGGGATAAAAATTTGCCTAGATGCCCATCTCTAAGATGCGAACTATATCTTTATCGAATAGATGACGCCCGCGACTATGTGCATGTGGATTTAGGTTTTTAAGAGTCCTGTGGGAACTCTTTAACTTACTAGGGCAAGGAATAAATAACCTATGTCCTCCCCCGGGATGCAAGCTACCTTTCATCAAAATCGATTAAACATACGGGCCGTGAAAAGCTAGCAGACACGGGCAGACACATTTTTGCATTTATTATATTACCTAAGTAAAAGTATTGATATGGTTTTTATATATGCTATTTCAAGGACGTGTTATTGGCAATTCCTCTGCAGCAAGTAGATATTTCTCATACACTAGCCCTGACCTACATACGAAGGGTCGGTTTTGCCAGATATCGCCAAATGTGAAATTGATTACGCTGTTCCGTACGTAGATATCAAAGCAGTAGGCCAATTTTGATACTGTCAAGTGTCAAAGATAACAGTGGTGTGTTGGTACTCCTGTGGTTCCTCAACACTACTTACTAATTTTAATCAATGCTCAGCACACATTATGACACCGACCTCTACTAATACAAGTACGCTGCACTTGGGATTGCCGACCTGTTTTTGAAGCAACTTGTTTTTTTTTGCCATTTTGGCGCTGATAGTAGCAGTGAGCGTCATGACATGAGCGTACTTGGAAATAAGTGTTATTGATGAGACATCTGTCAACATAGTGTCAATACGAAGATCATTTGACACAAAGTGCCAATTTTAAGTTGGTAATTCCCGGTAAGCTCAGTGTGGCGCTTGGAATCAGCATAAAAATAACTGTAATTTTTTATGGCACACCTTTTCCAGTGCACTTGTTTACAAACTATTATTCGTATGTTTATTTCAGTGCCAATATTGATCTTGACTTCTGAGTTAGGTACTTAGATTCATTGAACAACCATTAGATATCTATGCATATTATAATATAAGGATTTAAAACTGTCTGACTGATATGCCAATTAAATTTGAGATGTCACATGTAGTATCTCTCTACGTGAGCAAAGCTGAGGGTATAGTTCGTTAGTACAGAATATAATAGGTAGGTACATAGTTTGCTATATCATATTGTTAAATTGAATTTCAATTTGATTCAATTTATTTATTTCACATAAAATAAATGTAGTTATGCTATTTTTATTACTCCTTACATAATATTATGCTAGTTTGAAATTCTGTATGTAAGTTGTGGCGAATCGATGGGCTTTGTTGGTTCTTTGAAAAGCTTTCGGCAACGCTTAGAGTCTCAGAAAGATAAAATCTGTGATGAGTTAATGATGAAGATCCAAAAATACCGATAAAATTCAAAGAGCAGGGCACGGCAGTAGCTTCCTACTTATTTTGGTTGATACTCCAACAGGGGCAGAGAAAGAGCAGTTGGAGAATGCACTGTGGTGTGAATGGTTCTTGCGAGTTGATGATGATCCGATACACAAGATAAAGTTGAAAACTAAAACCCGCTGAAATATTAGAGTTAAATTGTTTTTCTGTCGCTTGGTAGGTATATGTTGTTGTACATTTATCAAAATGTACAACAACATACATATCCTTGTATATGTTGTTGTTCATTCATCAAAATTGGCCCAGTAGTTTAGTCACTACGGGGGAACAAACAGAATTTGGATACAAACATACATACATACATACATAGACTGCTAAAATCATAACCCTTCCTTATGGCTTTGCCGCAGTCGGGTAAAAACGACCCATGGCACAATAAAAGTACGCTGAAGTCGCGGAGGCAGAGAGTAAAGGGTCATATTTTCTGAAAGCAGGAAGATGACGTAGGTAGAAATTGGATTGACATAGCTATGTTTGAAAGAGTCATGAATAATTTCAAAACAAAGCAAGTAGGTAGGTACGTACGATATTTTTCAAATAAATTGGAAAGTAACAAAGTTTAGGTACTCGCAGTAGATGCTGGCGAAAGCTGCAGTAATGAATAAAATATTGCTAGGAGCTCGAAATAACATCGCGGAGCAAGGTCGGGTCGCCCGTATCCATAAGATAGAAATAAAAGTTCTCTTCAAATGCGACCACAGCAGGATTACCTGCCTACTTCGCTAAACGTTGCGAGCTTTTTCCACTTGAGATAAATATAATATTATGTAAGGTAGGCATAGGCTACTCGTGTAGATACTCCCTTGAGCAAAAAATTGTTTCTACTTTTGCCTGCTTATCTGAATAAGATCTTAGTAAATAAAAATTGGAATACTTCTTAGTTAGTTACAATTATAGATCATCACTTATATAGTACCAGACGGGCACGTGGTTTATTTAAACATAGTATATCACATACTTACTTAATCACTTTATGACGTGTTTTGAATACGAAGGGTAAGAAAACTTCTTTATAAGTCGAGGTATAAAATAATGGATGAATTACTTAGTAAATTACAACGATGTTTTTCTTAGCAATTTGTTTCTAGCATTTATTTCATCGACCATCGTCGATCCATCACGCTGTAAAGTTATGGACTCTCTTTATAATATGTTGTTATGTTAGCTTTAAATAAATAGTATGAGTAATGCTAACAAGTGTAAATTAAAAATTTATAACACCCCCGACAAGTGAAGGTTACACTAACTAGAAAAGACCGAAAAGACCTGATAACTTTCAAACGGCTGAACTGATTTTCTTGGACTATTCCGCGCCTACGATCTAAAGTATCTGAGTTTTCCAAAACATCATTTTCAAATAAATAATTATGTATTTAGGCAAAGTCCATCTTGACAGCTTGACATTTGTCAATTGACGTAATATTAAGAACCTAACGGTTATCTAACCTTCTTTTCTACAAGAAAACTAGAAAAGAGCTGATAACTCTTAAACGGCTGAACCAATTTTTTTGGATTATAGCTAAGAACACTCTCGATCAAGCCACCTTTCAAACAAAAAAAAGTAAATTAAAATCGGTTCATTCGTTTAGGCGCTACGATGCCACAGACAGATACACAGATACACAGAAACACAGATACACAGAAACACAGATACACAGAAACACAGATACACAGATACACAGATACACACGTCAAACTTATAACACCCCTCTTTTTGGGTCGGGGGTTAAAAAGAATGCGATGAGTGATTGTTGACATATCAACACTTACTTTTAAGTTTCAACTTTCAACCTTATCTATACATTACATATAATAAAATTGTAGAAAAGTGGTGTCTGTACAATGGAAATATATAAAAAAAAGTAGCAGGGGTTGTTATTATATCAATGCCGAACCCGAAATTGTAATTAATTTTTTTTTTGGCTGTTTGTCTGTTTGTCTGTGTGTTTGTGCACGCTAATATCAGAAACGGCTTATTCGATTTAGATACGGTTTTCACTAATATATTGTAGTAAGCTTCACTTAACATTTAGTGTTTATTTCATGTCAATCGGTTTATAAATAAAAAAGTTATGTCAATTTAAAGAATCACGCTGCCCGAAAAGTCACTATTCCACGCGAACGAAGTCGCGGGCACAGCTAGTTATGTAATAAATATAACAACCTACCTACTTCCTATTTCTCACCATGCTTTCAACCACATTCAACCGTGGACCGCTGAGATTTTTTCCCCCCATCATTTCCGTGAACTATATAATTTTTTTAACGATGTCCGGTAGGTACTACCTAGGTGTGAACTACACTAACATTTGCGAAAGCTTGATAAAAACTATGCTGATGAGAGATGACTTTTTGTTTGTTAATATTTTAATAGATTAATTTAATTCTTAGGTTCTCAGCCATTTCCGCTTTTTATTCAGGCATTTATATTAGGCAGCTATTTATTCAGGCTATAGCTATTTCCTTACATTAACTGATGAATTAATTATTAATTATTTATCAGTTTCTTTTCATCGATTCTAATTGGAATGCGTGTTTGATACCCAATGCTTGGCTTGCGAACGAAAGTGAATAGACGTTCGTCATGTTGGCTAGGTAAGTAAGTAGGTACCTAATATCCATTTTTTATAGCAATGATTTTACAATGTTATTTCCGACACTGCATTAACACGTGCCAAAAATGATTTTATAGCTTCACCCATGAGTTGTTAAGACGAATAAATAGCACGAGTAAGTTAGAATATCTCTCTATTTGTACTAGTTTTTCCGCTGACTAGTTTCACCTAGTTGGCATGCGGGACTGGCAGCCCCCCAGGCGCCCACGTCCGTGCCCCCTGTACATTTGTATGGCGTCACCTGCTCCGAGCTATAACGGTGGTGCAGATGCGTACACTTGGCTCCCTGGCGCGATGTTGCAATACCAATGATTGTCACAGTGCTAATTAAACTCTCTCTCGGTACTCGGAAGTTCATGCTCTATATTTAGCACTAACAGGTTCTCTTTACTAACAGGAATTGAATGTGAAATGTCACATGAAAACATATGAGTGAGAAATATATATAGTTGCTAAAGATGATGACATCCCTTTTGGCTTTTTGTGGTAGGTATTTTGGTAGGCAGGTGGTTAAACAGAATTACATCGAGCAAGGTAAGTTCTGCGGTGCCTACAAACTTCATATTATGCCTCTCTCTCATGGTTTTACCTACCTACCTACTTAATATTTTTTGTTTAAGGGAATACCAGGGAAATATATAAAGTATACCAGGGAAATGTACCCAGTTTTTATTGATAAAGTGCAAAAAAAAATTCGCTTAGAACCATTGGTGTAGGACTATAACTGACAATCCATCGATAGGTACCTAGGTCCCCTCTAAAATCTGACATTTTCGATATTAAATTTTTCTTCGACAAAATCCAAAACTGTTTTAAATGCCTTAAAAGTGAAATTAATTTTAATTTAGAATTCCAAATCAAATCGTAGATATAGGTACCAAACCAGTTCAAAGTGGCCAGTTCGACAAAACAGCATGAGCGTACAAGACCAACGACTTCCTTGGATTGGTAACGAGCCGCCATATTTTGAAGGCATGCTCGTAGGACACCTACTCGTACGTACATTCCCAAAGATGGTTTTGCCCAAAGGTGCGTGAACACCGCACAAGCTTACTTGGTCTTCACTTTTCAAAACACGAATATGAGCTTTGCCCATCTAAAGTTTTGTGATATCTTTAGAAAAGACCTAAAATTGTCGTCCTAAAAGCAAATCACATTTTATATAATAACCATAGTAAGTAAGTAAGTACGTTTGTACATATACCTAACAATATCTCGCGGTAAAGTAAAATTGTTTCTTCTCAGTAATTTATTAGACAACTGTGAATTTTATAATACTTATCTTATGACCGAGCAAGCTGTTTAAACGTCTTTATGAGATAAAAACGATGAAGCAAAAGATAAATCAGTACGGGAAGTGTCTTCTTATACCTTCAGTAGATTTAGCTAATTTGAGTTACCTACCTACTTGAAAATCAGGATATATAAAAAACTAGATAATGCCCGTGACTTCGTCTGCTTGGGTATAAGTTTTTTTAAGTCCCGTGGGAACTTTGATTTTACGGAATGAAAAGTACTTAGCCTACATCCATTTCTGGGATGCAATCTATCTCTGTATCAAATTGATTGCTTGCAATTTTATGCACGTGGATTTCGGTTTTAAAATCCTAGATCCCCGTGGGATTACAACGATTTAGTAAAGATTTCCCATCTTTGACTTTCCGGGACAAAAAGTAGAAATGTCCGTTCCCCGGATACAAACTCTTTATACCAAATTTCTTCAAAATCTGTTAAAAAAGCTAGTAGATAGATACATAGTTAGATCTTAATTTCGAATACTTAATACTACAAAGTTAAGTATAGATTCTGAATGCGGTTGATAAAATATTAATATTCTTGTTTCGGGATTCGGATAGCTATTCAAATGCCTACAGCGTAGGGGTACGGGGTCACGTTGAATTCAAATATAGGTACATAAATACATTAGCAGTCCCTATACTTAAACTTATGTACTTTTGACGTCACTGGTAGAAGTTTGGAGCACGTGACCTTTTGACTTGGCCTCAGGGTAGGTACCGCTGTTATGTAAGGAAGTATAAAAACGGCAATCTCTGTATAAAGAAATTAAAAGAAAAGTGCTTTAAACTTAAGAAAAGGAGAGAAGTTATTACTTATTATGACAGTATTTTCAAATACTCAAAGTAGCTGTTATCTGTAATTACACTTGCTGATAAAGTGATGCATCGGCTTGGTGGCTTGCCCAAAAGATAGGACTTTAGGCATGTGCAATTTTCTATTTTGTCAAAAATTCTATGGTCTTCTTACTGCATCACTTACTGCTTTGCATTTTTTCTGGATCCAAAACATGTTAGATTTTATCTGAGATTTATAGAATACCTAAATAAAAAAAAGTCGATGCGTGTACACAGCGGCTATTGTGTCGTTAGATATAACGGCCGCAAGCTCCAGTTTAACTTTCAAGTTAACGATACTATGCGTACCTAAATCTGTCACTGTTCCATACAATGGTACACGAGACAGAAAACTTTCCGTCCCTTTTCCATCCGTACATGACAGACTTAGGCACAATCTACGTTAACCTTACGTTAACTTGAAAAGTTACACAAAAGCTTCAGGAAGCTTTTGGGAAAACATCGCATTTGACAATTCCGAATAATTTTTGTATGGACACTTATTATATTCGATAAGATAAGACCTTTAAGTGCGCAATATTTTCCGCATTTTTAATAAGATGCTCGAAGCAAGCAAAGTGTTATTATAACATTATTGTTTTGTACTGAGGGAACCGGGCTAATTTTGTGTGTGTGATAAATATACAAAGCAGCTATAAATAATTTTGTAAATTCAGGTTTCCGCCCTGCGCATCATATATTGTTTGTTTAACAGGCTGCAGTGCATAAAATCAGATCGAGATATATTGAGAGTACTGATTAATGTTTATTTTTGGACGTAAAATGTACCTACCTAAGTACTGGAGGTACTTACTAAGAAGGAGTACCTACTTTAGTAACTACCATTTCATATTTTTATTTCGCTATAATGTAGAGACAAAACACTTACAAATTGATATTGAAAAATTGCTAGGGAATTTAAAATATCCAAATCCCCAGCAGGTGAAGTCGCGGGAAACAACTATATAATAGGTACATATAGAGAACGCCAAACGCCCAGTATAGTATCAAGATTTGTATATTCGGAAAAATACTAGAGTTGGCAGCTATCATTATAATAAAAATATGACACACAGCACTGTTAAACTGGCGCCAGCGTCGATCGCCCTGCGTTTGACGTGTCCGTATTTATAGACCGACCATATTTTTTATAATATAATTATGAACGATTTTGTTAAATAAACATTTTTTTCAAATAAACAACCTTGATCTTTGGCACAATACAAGCCGTCAAGCTTCGAGTTTCGGTATTTTTTGGTTGTTCCTAAAACGTTTAGTTAAATAAAAACGCAACGACTTCTATACTGGAAATGGCTGTCATATTTTGAGGAATGCTCGTAGGTGTCGTTTTACCCAAACACGGCTCCAGTATGTACGTAGTATGTAGGTATGTGCCAATAGGCGCATGCGTTTTATCTCAGAATACGTAATAGTACAGGTAGATTCACACAGAATATATTATCTTCGCTTTTAGAAATACGAATCTATGAGCTTTGCCTTTTTGGAGTGCCTTTCAGATTGCAAGGTCCCAGGGGTTTGGGCTGTGGCGTTGATGAGCCAGTGAGTGGGTCAGGATTTTTTTTTTGATGTACTGATCAAAACCCAAATAGGTGCCGTTTTTAAAATTGGAATAAGACCCAGACAAATCATTGAAAGGGCAGAATAAATACTAACGGGATTTACGCAGGCAGATAGACTATATAAAGTTAATATTTTTATACTAATTAAATGAAAAATTCCTATAAGTACGTTCTTTATATAAATCTAAATCCACGTGGACGAACACAGGTAAAAGATAGTAGGTATAGTGAGATCAGTACAAAACAGCGGAAACAGCCATGCAATGCGTCTCATAGAAATTTAATTTACGAGTAGGTAAATGTAGTTCACTCTGACGGAAGAGAATAACTCTATTGAATTGTTCTTCGAAGCGCAGTACATACCTATAGGTAAAGATTAGCCCCACGTGATGTCTGTGTGTGTATTTACCGTTGCCACGTACCGGCACTGAATTGTTGGTAAGCAGGTAAATTTATTTGCTTAAGCTTCTAGGCATACAGCGACGAAAATGCCGCGTTGGTCTGAAAATAGTTGGGTTGCAAGGGCCGCACCGTTTTAATGCTCGATGATATTGGCAAGGGGATAGTTTGTATCCTAATGAGGTACCTACTAAAATGGACAAAATATTTGTAGCTACACGCTTTATATTGTGTGCCATACAAAATGACAAATTTTTATACCGATTCGGTTTTATACCGTCGCCCTATTAATATTCGCAATTTAATCAACATATTTATGCAAAGAGTTAGTAACATGAATAAACACATTTATAATTTGGGAAGTCAAAACTCAAACCTGCAGACGGTTAATTATAACCTAATATTCAAAGTTTAGATATTACTAATAGCGGTTCTGTAACATAGTGGGTAAATGAGTTATTTAGCTTTTAACAAGCTTGACTGCTAAATATAACTAAAGCGAAGTTGTTGCACCGCGCTGTTTACATTATTCAACTAAGTGCTACATCAAAATTAAATAATACACAGTCACTATTGTACATCATAGGTACGTGCTTACATTTTCATATTTCATTGAAAAAAAAAAAATTGCTACATAATTCGTTGTTCTGCTTGCTGTTGCTTGTTTACTTTGTCTTACATCATTACCTACTACATAATATTAGGTGCTCTTAGCCTGGCGTGACTATGACTATGTCATAATCATAAACAGTACTAAACAGTTACATGAACCTATAGGTTGATCTCAGAGCTATGAGTAGATCAGTTATCAGTACGAAGACACCACGAGTCAGATAACCTAACTTTATTGTGTATCTTTTAGTTGGTTCAAGTAATTTTTATCTGTGTCTCATCATGCTCATGCATTGGTCGGTGGATCGGCTGCTTGCCAAACTATCGTAAATTGGGGAAATGGCTCGTAAATTCGACCATTATTGATAGCCATTAAATTAGACACTTTATAGGTCGCGCGTAGTAAAAACAGTGTCTGCCATGTAACGAGTACAGACTACAGTGTGTAAGACTTTGACACATTCATTATTTCCTTACAGATTAACAATCGATTTTTATTGACATGAGTTTATTGGTTAAAGAGGCTCATGTTATTAAGAGAGGCAAAATTTGTTTCAAAATGTGCTTTATTTGAGACCTTAGAAGCCTGTAACTTTAAAGTTCGAATCGGTTTATAGCTAGTGACTCTACCACCGGATGCTTATTCTACAGTGTGCAAAAAACTTGAGCCATTATTTTCAATGTCCGTCAAAATTGGAATAATATGTTAGTGTAATAGTAGCTTCTTCCCCGTATTTCTAAAGTATGAAAATCATAGCATTAGCAAAGAAGTTAATTTGTGGTCGCTGTGCCATGATATTATTACTTTATATATTACCGGATGACATTAAACTAATTTAGCTTTACAGCTCTAAATGTGTATATTATGACAACAAATCTCACAGCAATACCAAACACTAAATTATTTAGCTAAATTCTCTAAACACCGAACTACCTATAGAATTTAATTTAGTTCGAAATTGAGCTTTTTAAACGCCAATTAATTAGTTTATGTTTATGCAAGGACTATATTTTTTCGGCGTTTGCGTTTCAGGTTCTGTGTCCAAGGTTATCGGATACGAAAAGCTTTATAAACTTCGTGTCTCAAATTTGATCTAGGTAATAGGTATACGTCTGGTGACCCTAAGCTGGCGCTTATTAAGCCTTGATATTCAAAGAGGCAATAGCGCCAGCGTATTGGCATTTAGCCTATGAAAATAGTAAACTGTAGATGCCATGTGTATTATTTGTAAAAAACTAAGAAATATTTTTAATAAGTACCTAAGTACATAAATATACCTATAATCTTTTTAGGGTTCCGTACCTCAAAAGGAAAAACGGAACCCCTATAGGATCACTTTGTCGTCTGTCTGTCTGTCTGTCTGTCTGTCCGTCCGTCCGTCCGTCCGTCTGTCCGTCCGTCCGTCGTGTCTGTCAAGAAAACCTATAGGGTACTTCTCGTTGGCCTAGAATTATGAAATTTGGCAGGTAGCTAGGTCTTATAGCACAAGTAAAGGAATAAATCCGAAAACCGTGAATTTGATAACAAAAAAATAATAATTATAATTAAAATGTGTTTCAATTTTCAAAGTTAGATAACTATACTACGTGGGGTATCATATAAAAGGGTTTTACCTGTACATTCTAAAACAGATTTTTGTTTATTTTTAAGCATAATAGTTTTTGAGTTATCGTGCAAAATGTAAAAAAAAAAATCCGAGTACGGAACCCTCGGTGCGCGAGTCTGACTCGCACTTGGCCGGTTTTATTTTTGTTATAAATTGAAAAATATTTAGTCGATAAAACAAATCAACATTCTGTTTATTCGGTCAAAATCCATGTGACGAGTGTCGAAAGATGTTTTTAAACACGACGTCACATGTCCGATTGCGAGGTTTTAAAAGCTTCAATGTGATGAGCTTTTTTCTGATGTTATCGATTTCGGATTAATGAACTTTAAAACGTGGCAGCAATAATAATAATTAATTATTATTATAAATGAGTGACGTTTACTTTTCTGTTACTTATTCCCGATTAAATCGCTAGACCGATTTTAATGTACCTATTTATACCGGATATGATGATACTGGATTATTTAGACTAGGAACTAAAAAGACTAAAACAAAAACTAAAATTCAAAGACTAGATACTCTTACCCGCACCAACAAATTCCCCTCCAACAACAGGAAATATCACCGTGCTTTAACTAAGTAACTTGACCACAATGAACAATGATCTACTTAGTTGATAATTGAGTTTTAGGGCCTAAAATGTGTTAAGTTTTCCAATCATAGACACGCGATGTTGTACAGTCTAAATATGTTTTAATTGTTTAAACCACAATTACAGAAAATGTATGAAAAACATTATGTAAATGTACGAGTATTTAAAAGTAGATCTATAGCCTATATGAGCTAGTATTCACAGCGGCGTTGTTTATGTCAACATTTAGAATGATCGGATTGGATGTCTATCGAAGCACATACAAATCTAATGTCCCGGTTTATTTTAGATTTCTTCGTTATATTATGTAGATGCAATCGAACCGTGACCCTTCTGAGATCAATATACTTACCTAAGTGATATATCCAGCAGCTGAATCAAAAATACCACTCGGTTTATATTTGTGGAGACGCAGCGTGTGGCACATTCGCTTCTAATGCCGATGCCGGCTGTTCGGACAAATAGATGGGTCAATGTCTTGGACTAGATCGAACGCGTCCCGATCTCTTATTACTTTTATAAAATACCGTGACGTAAGAGGCAGGTGTACTATGAGAAACGTACGTTATCGTGTAACTGTAAGCGATAAAAATTCTAGTTTCATGTTCATATGTTCGAATTTCAAGCTTTACAAAAATACCAATAGACTAATGGAGACGAAATAAAATATTTGCAGCATAAAGTATATTATTATGTTCAGACTTTTGAATAAACAATGTACGAATTTTGATTAAAATAAAATAGATCCCGAGATACAGCTCGAGATAAATCAAATTAATAGGTAGGAACCTACTTATCTACTGTGATAGATAAATAGGTACGTCATGACGTATTAATTAGGTAAGCTAGTTAATAACAATAAATGTAACATTTGTTTTTGTTTTATGCTCATGTATGTATGTAAGTCTTCTTTGCGTTTTTGTTGAAATTATAGTTTCTCTTACCTTCTTCGTTTGATTAATAGGAGTAAGAAATTCCTCTATACCATGTAAGTGTAGAAAATGTAAAAGGTTTAAAAAGCGTCGCTATAAAGTATAATGAAATCACAGATATTACAAAACGTCTGGGTACATATGCGTTATGACTGTTCTGTTAGCGTATGTTAGTCACGCAATTCTATTTCGCTAGAGCCGTCAGATGACCGAATGAAATCGACATACGTGGGAGCTGACGAAAGAGTTAATATTAAACTTATTTATATGATATGCGTTAGCCCTGTAGCCCTGTATCAAGGAGAAGACAAAAATACTCGTCGTGACCTTCGTCGTCTCAGTCGTCGCCTCATTGTCAAATTATACAAGACAAGAAACAGTTGGTTCCTTGTCACCATTGTACGGTGTCGATGGCCTTTGAGAAATACTTGAACGCAGCTGTCGTCTTCCGACTTGAATTATTAGAGTGAAGCCACACGATGCGTTGACGGTGCGGTGCGGCACCTGAGCGGTACCGCTACGTCATCGTACAAAAATCGCTATACCAAGCTACACGAAGCGTTCGTGCGGGGCGCTGCCGCGACGCGCAGTTCAGCTGCAGTTCAGTTCGAGTGCGTGAACACCTTTACCCCTTGCAGTGTCGCACCGCAAACGTGCCGAACTTGTCGCTTGACATACGAAGCGGGGAGGGGTGGTGCGGTGCAACGCCATACTTTCTGCCGGAGCGGCAACGCAATGGCCGTGTGGCATCCAATACTGAAATCTACAGTGATGCATGTGGCGGTGCAACCCCGCACCGCACCGTCAACGCATCGTGTGGGGTCACCCTTATTTTCTTGTAATAAGTACATGTGCTCCTCGTTTATGTGTTTTTGTAATGGTCGTCTAACATGATTATTGGTTGAGCTTTATAAAAAAATTGTAATACAATGAAGCTACTACTGTTCATAACAATGTTAGACAGCGGTTAAAGTTTTTGTTCAAAAACTTTAAGGTCATAATATTTACGTAAGTATCTAGCTAATTACCTTTCATTTGTGGAAAATAAATTAACGGAGGCGTTTGAGGCAGCCTTACTTCAGTGCAGGCAGCCATCTTTGTTTACTTAAATATCTGCTCAGATAAAATTTAAAAGAAATATGGATTCCTGTATGAAATAAAAATGTTTGATGTCAAGTTCACTAGAAAACTACTTAGGTACTTACTTCATATTTTATTTAAATACAAAGTAGGTACTTCATATTTTATGTAAATACAAAGTAGTCTTTACTATAACTTATAGCATAAAGCACTGGGGATAATATTGTTGTTCTACCAAAGAAATAATATTTAGAACCGAATTGTTATTCATTAGTTCTACTCGTATCTATACTACCTCTTTATAATATTAGTGTAAATAGTAGATCTACCTAAAGAGTATATTTTAGTATATTTACCCTACCTATCTAAATTAAAAAGCAGTCAGTGAATTGTTTATGAGAGTCGTCAAGATTGATTTATTGGACTTATTTTACCGATAGAGTAGTAATCGAGAGCCCTAATGCTAAACTTACATTAAATTCAAAAGTAGTGATCGTAAAATAGAAAATTGGCTCTGGTTTGCGATCAGTGCGGAATTGAGTAACGAGACTCGTGATTTTGTTCTACTACAACCTATAAGTAATACAAGTGTAAATTAAAAATTCATAACACCCCCGACAAGTGAAGGTTACAGTAACTAGAAAAGCTGATAACTTTCAAACGGCTGAACCGATTTTCTTGGATGATAGCTAGAACACTCTCGATCAAGCCACCTTTCAAACAAAAAAAACTAATTTAAAATCGGTTTATTCGTTTAGGCGCTACGATGCCACAGACAGATACACACGTCAAACTTATAACACCCCTCTTTTTGGGTCGGGGGTTAAAAATAAAAACCTATAATACTTAATTAATATTGACCTTTCAGTGGAATTTTAGGTGTTTTCCATCAAAAACAAACACCCCACATTATAGAAATACACTCACGAGACCTAATAGTACAGGTACCTAACTAGACTTCATTTAGGTATACTGAATTTGTGCCCTACTTAGATAATGTCAGACTGAATTGCACGACTGCACGGGACGGTGCCTTTTAAGTTACTTATATGTACCTGCAAGCTAGCTAGCTGTATCACACCTAAAGGTAGACTTTGAGCTACGCGACCACGACGCGCGACAGCGACACGCGACTCTTTGTGTGAAGAGTATTTGAGCCCTAGTTTGATAATGTCAGGCAGGGACCTTTTTTTAACCGATTTCCAAAAAAGGAGGAGGTTCTCAATTCGTCGGGATCTTTTTTTTTTTTTTTTTTTTTTTATGTATGTTCCCCGATTACTCAAAGACCCCTGGACCGATTTGGAAAATATTTTTTTTGTTTGAAAGGGTATACTGTGCAGGTAGTCCCATATAAATTTGGTGAAGATCTGATGAATATCTTCGGAGATGGAGAACAGAACTCCTCAATGGATAAGAGCAAATTGCTCGCGATCACTGTAATAGCTTAGTAAACAGTAGGCTTTTAACTGGGCATAGCATATTATAGTACAGTGGGGCCACTAAAAATTGTGAAATAAAAAAATTTCAAAGAAAAATAAAACCGACTTCAAAAACCAAAAACACTAAAAAGTAGAAAATATTTTTTGTTTAGCTACACATGTAATGTACCTAGGTATGAAGTCGGGCGAGCTTCACTCTTGGATTTCTAATTTTGTTTTAATATGCTCGCTCGACTTCATGCCTAGGTACATTACATGTGTAGCTAAACAAAAATTATTTTCTACTTTTTAGTGTTTTGGTTTTTGAAGTCGGTTTTATTTTTCTTTTGAATTTTTTTTATTAAACTAGATACTTACGTACAGTCAAAGGCCGTACCTAAGTCGTTTAGCATCGTAATGATCATATTCGCGTGGCAAGGTT
The DNA here is from genome assembly GCF_905333055.1 of Maniola jurtina. Lineage (NCBI taxonomy): Eukaryota > Metazoa > Arthropoda > Insecta > Lepidoptera > Nymphalidae > Maniola > Maniola jurtina. The sequence continues at coordinate 6,453,211 of NC_060037.1, read as the reverse complement.
ATGCACATGCGTAAGGTGTGTGTGGTGTGTTTATAGAAAAAGGCACTTATGCGACATTTTTTTGATGCAATAGTTTCGCAAAATTGCTACTCAAATTCTGAAGTCGACCATACCTGTATAAAGGCTTGTTATAGCTAGATATATATTATGTATGAATACACGTAAAGGTAGACTTTGTGCTACGCGACCGCGACGCGCGATAGCGATACGCGACACTTGAGAGGCGAAATATATGAAAAGCATTTGAGGTGAAACAGTACTGCATAGTGCATACACTCCTCTGATACACTCAGTAGGTAATCACGTTGCATCATGGTCGCATACCACAAGTCTACCTTTAGGCATATTTATTATTTAATTAATACGTACGTATCTTTTTTTTTACTGTCTAACTAGATATTCTCTTTTATTATTTGATTCGATAGATTAGCTTAAAGTTAAGTTAAGCAGTGTAAGTAAGAAGTTTTTCATCTATACTAATAAATAAAATTGGAGTGTCTGTCTGTAATTTCGAAATAACTACCGCATTTTAAGGTCATATGGTTATTTGAACGATACTATAACTGAATCACACGTTTTTAAAATTTTTGTCTGTCTGTCTGTCTGTCTGTCTGTCTGTTTGAAAAGGCTAATCTTGGGAACGGCTAAACCGATTTTGACGGGATTTTCACAGACAAGTAGAGAATTGACCAGGGAGTAACATAGGCTACATTTTTAACCGACTTTCAAAAAGGGAGTTGTGTTTTTCTACCTATGTACACCGAAATCTCCGAGATTTCTGAACCGATTTGCGTCATTTCTTTTTTAATCTATAGAGGAACTTTGCGACATTGTTTCATAAAAAATTTGGAGTCCAACTCCTCAATCCTGATGCTGCAGGGGATCTGGCCAATCCACGCGGGCGAAGCTGCGGGCATCAGCTAGTTAGTAAATAATTGATGGAAAAACTGTTTGTTAAAAATCCCGTGCTAATGGGGAAATTCCAAACGTCGGAACTTTGTGTTTGCATAGTGAAATAAATAAATATGAGTCAAAGCGTGCAGAATTTAACGTTGGAAGCGATTACGTTCTCTAATGGACCATAGGGTGCGATTCACCGGCCACGAGCAGTCATTCTGTCCCTGGTTCTGTAAATAATCGCTCCTAATTGCGCCCTTTACAAATACCTATTGCTGCCAAGCGCGAATTCAAATCAAACCAGATCTTTACAATTCCTTTACAAAGTTACACAAACAAAACTTATATAGGAAACTAGATGATGCCCGCGACTTCGTCCACGTGGATTTAGATTTACCAAAAATCCCGTAGGAACTCTTTGATTTTCCGGGATAAAAATTTGCTATGTCAATTTCCGGGATACAAGCTACTGTAACCATATAAATCGGTTAAACGGATGGGCTAAAAATCTCGTGGGAACTCTTTGATTTTTCGGGATAAAAAGTAGCTTATGATTTTCGCCGGGATGTAAGCTAACTCTGTACCTATCAAAATCGGTTAAGCCGTTGGGCCGAGAAAAGCTAGCAGACAGACAGACAGACACTTTTGCCCCTAAAATATTAATATAGTACCTATGGACTATTTTGTTTGATGGTAAATATACACTATGCACACTAATATTATAAGGAGGTAAAAGTCAGTTTGGATGTAGTGGGTAATCACCGGAACTAATGATTCGATTCTGAAAATTCTTTGACGGATATAGCTACTTCTCCGAGGATATAGGCTATAAATTGTATCACGCGGACGTAGTCGCCGGAAAAAGATAATAATAATTTAATGTGAGTTGTAATCGGAATTATTATGTCATTAATGACTAAATTGTTTGAAAATTACACCAGTTTAATCCGAACAAACCATATTGAGTGTCGGTTATAAATTAAAACAATAGCCCAGTTCGCGTCCAAGGGAATGACCGCACGAAACTTCGAAGAAAATTCGGCTTTGAAATACGCGTGAAAATGGGAAGAGCCCGGGAGGCATGCCAAGAACACTTGCCCGGCTAAATGCGGACAGACACGTCACTCGTTCAGGAGTGTCACGCACTGTTGTCCTACTCTGTGCTGTTGTGTCACGGACCGGAGCCCGGACCAGTGGACTCCGCCTTGCCAAAAGGGAACGAAATTCCTATTTTTGGGTCATGTTTGTAATCTTTTCCAAAGGGACAAATTCCAAAGAGACCTAATGAGGACGGTTTTGTTGTTTGTGTTATTTTTTAACAACGTACATCAAAATTAATAACCACAGTTCGGAAAGGAAAGTCTTGAGTGGAGACCGCGTTTAAGCAAGCGTAGTGTGGGACGCCCTGCACGATGGACCGACGATATAAAGCGGCTGGCGGGAAGTCGCTGGATGAGGAAGTCTCAGGACCGGGTGTGGTGGCGCTCTATAGGGAAGGCCTATGTCCAACAGTGGACGTCCACAGGCTGAGGATGATGATGATGATGAACCACATTTCAAACCCCAGAAATTAAGTAACTGATTTTTTATTATTTATTTTTCGTTCCTGTACGTAAATCAGTGGCGTAGCACCGTTGTAGCTTTTTAAAAGGCTTTTCAGAGTCTCGTTCGTATAACGCCACATATTATCGTCCGGCAATGCCGCCAATGGTGGTCGACAGACCGGTCAGACCGACGTCGGCAGTTGCACTAACCTAATTGCCGTCGTATCTCTGTATCTATGCCGTGGTAGTATTTATAAATACCGCCGGCCCATTGTTGCTTGTCAACTCATTAATGTCTTTTATGCACTGTCCTATTTTTTGTGCTATGAAAAAATGAGGGCTTCCAGTAGGTAATTTTAATGTTTTGAAGCGAAACTTTTAGGGTTTTATAACGTCGCTCGTTAGACAAGTAAGTAAAAACTTAACTAAGAAAATAAAACATCGGTCTCGTGTTTATAAGTAGGTAACGAATTTTAAGTATGGAAATACTTAGTTATAATAAATTCTTATAAAACTTAATTGCTGTAAAATTCTTATAAAATATTTATGTCAACCCACAAATGATTGCAAAATAATCTTGGAATATCAAATTCCTGAAAAGCCGGTAACGCATTGGCGTTTCCTTTTATATAATGTTCTTGGCTTGCCGTAATCACTTAACATAATGCGACCACCTGTTTGTATTTTCACCAATTATTTAAAAAAAACTGTTATAGTATATAAGGTATACAAGGACATAACCTAACAAGTGTAAATTAAAAATTTATAACACCCCCGACGATCCAAAGTATTTGAGTTATCCAAAACATCATTTTCAAATAAATAATTATGTATTTAGGCAACGTCCATCTTGACAGCTTGACATTTGTCAATTGACATAATATTAAGAACCTAACGGTTATCTAACCTTCTTTTCTACAAGAAAACTAGAAAAGAGCTGATAACTCTTAAACGGCTGAACCAATTTTTTTGGATTATAGCTAAGAACACTCTCGATCAAGCCACCTTTCAAACAAAAAAAACTAAATTAAAATCGGTTCATTCGTTTAGGCGCTACGATGCCACAGACAGATACACAGATACACAGATACACACGTCAAACTTATAACACCCCTCTTTTTGGGTCGGGGGTTAATAAAAATATTTGCGTTGAATTTAATTTTTTCCTGAAGATGTAAAGGAAAACAAACAGAAAGCCTGCAGTCCATTTTGATGATTTATATTTATAAACGTTGGTATAATTAATAAATTAAAAATACATATTTTTTTTCAATTAAACTTTTACAAGTAGGTACTTTTGAATCGTCAAATGTCTCTACCACATGTGTCTCTACCCTGGTTCAGAATGCCTAATCTACCTAATAACTGTATTTGTACAGAAGTACTGTCTGTATTACAACTTTGTTAGACACCCATATTATGTACCTACTGTTAGACTAATGAGTATTGAGTGTACGTTATTGTATAGAGCAATCAACAAAACAAACATACTAATGACAAAAAAGCTTGACCTATTTTTACGCGGCCTAAAAGCAAATGAACTGATGAACTGCCACATAAAACATTTTATGTTTCTATTCATCAACTATTTTTAGATCCGAAAAATGTAAGCAAATCCAAAAGACTTTTTTAATAGAATAAAACGGGTCAATATCCAAAGCTGCAAAAAGGTTTGCTAGAATGAATATTATAGCCAGCAGTATATTACCTACTGTGACCCTAAAAAGGATGCAATAAGCATTAAAGAAAAAGAGTGCACTATTCTCTGAAAATGTAGCTAATTGACATAATTTTTAAGTAGAAAAAAAATTTAATAGGTAACTACCACGTTTGTAAAATAATATTATGAGAACCTTTTTTTTAACGCGATTGTATCCATACTTAATATTATAAATTTGACAGTGTGTCTGTCTGTCTGTCTATCTGCTACCTTTTTACAGCCCAACAGTGTAACCGATTCTAATGAAATTTGGTGCAGGGTTAGCTTATATCCCGGGGACGGACATAGGCTACTTTTTATCCCGGAAAATCAAAGAGTTCCCGCGGGATTCCTAAAGACCCATCCACTTAACCGATTTGTATGAAATTGGGTACCGAAGTAGCTTACGTCCCTGTAATTGAAATAGGAAACTTTTTATCCCGGAAAATCAAATAGTTCCCACGGGTTTTGTAAAAATCTAATTCCACGCGGACGAAGTCGCGGACATCCTCTAGTTCAAAGTAAAACAGATGGAGAAAACGTTGATATATAACAGGAAACAAACAAAAATTATCTTTGGTAATCATTGGGTAATTTCCTTATTGTGGTTAGAATGTTCATATACTGGAAAAAACTAAGCTTTTCTAAGCTAGCATAATATAACTAATGCTAAGCCATAAATAATGGATCATTACGCAATTTATTGATTGATATGACTTATTGACGTATAAATTTTCGTATTTAATTTATTTGATGTCGATGGCGTCATAAAGAGACAGATAAACAACGCCATAATTGCTGTCATTAGATAGCAGCCACTCGTTCTAATTTGCTTCAGCTCAATCGTTCAGAAAATGTATTCGAAATGCTTTCCGCAAGGCAAGTTAAAGATAATAATCAATTTGCTTAAACAGACATGAACGATGAAATTCAACGAATTAGCTGAATATAATTAGTACCTAGTATAATTAGGCGAATGTATTTGCACGTAAATAATTTAATTTTGACTTCCTTCAATCGTATCCAATGAGCCTGAAATTAGTAATAATAGACTTTATTTTGTCGGCAGGACGTTGGCCAGTTTTTTTTATGTGTAGCTTTTACTAAGGTTATCCGCACCATTACCTATAAAGGATATTATTTAAGGCACTGGGTATTATTCTATACGTCTTGTTGGACTAATTATGTAAAGCATGTAGTAAAACTTACCAAAATTACATTGTATAATTTTTGTTTGTATAAAATAATAATGTCAACGCTGAAAATTTTAAGAATATTTTTATTTATTTTTTAAACATCTGTATTGCTTACATAATAAATAATAAACGTAAATTCAAAACTTAAAAACCCCCAACACAAAAGTCCCTAAAAAGTAAATAACTTTCAAAGGCTGAACCGATTTTTTTGGATTATAGCCAAGAATACTTTCGATCAAGCCAACTTTTAACCAAAAAAAAACTAAATCAAAATCGGTTCATTAGTTTAGGAGCTACGATGTCACAGACAGATACACAGATACACACGTCAAACTTATAACACCCCTCTTTTTGGGTCGGGGGTTAAAAAAGATGTAAGGAGTCATTCAAAACAGTAAGTGAACTATACAATGCGAGTCTTCATAATGTACATATTTTTTATATAGATTTTTTCCAGCGATAAAGAGTCTAGTTCCACCCAATCCAATCATATGAATTTTATGAGCCCATAACTCACAAAAGATTCTGAGAAGATGTATAAACTATTGTTATGAACAAAAATCGATACACGTCTAAAAATAATTGTTACAACAAAGCGAAAATTAATGAAGGGTTAAACTGAATGGGTCGTATACCGCTGGGACCAGCTCTTTAAATGTCGTTGATTTACCAGCTGATATACGAGCTGGTAATGACCGTTCGATAGCTTCTCATTATACGCAAATAGCAACCTTTATTTTAATAACCAGCCTGCTACATTATTTAGCGTAATCGCCGTTTCCGCCCTCCGACATTGCACCAGTAAGGCCGTGCCAGCCAAGTTTATGAGCACCTACTTTAAACCTTTATACTTTGTTCGAATAAGTACGTAGGTATTCACATAGTTTTAAAAACCGATGTTGAGGTGCCAAGGTGCTAGAATGTGCCAGCGATATCGCACCGGAAAGCGCAGCGTTGGAAGAGCCCCCACTAGGTGGTCAGACGACATCAAACGAGTCGCAGGGTGCCGCTGGATTTAGGCGGCGCAAGGCAGTGGTATGTGGAAGTCCCTACAAGTGGCTCATGTCCAGCCGTGAACGTCTATCGGTTGATAATGATGATGAATATGATGTACATATTAGATATCTACTTTAACTGGTCTATAGTTCAACCTTTTTTAACCCCCGACCCAAAAACAGGGGTGTTATAAGTTTGACGTGTGTATCTGTCTGTGGCATCGTAGCTCCTAAACTAATGAACTGATTTTAATTTAGTTTTTTTGTTTGAAAGGCGGCTTAATCAAGAGTGTTTTAGCTATAATCCAAGAAAATCGGTTCGGCCGTTTGAAAGTTATTAGCTCTTTTCTAGTTACTGTAACCTTCACTTGTCGGGGGTGTTATAAATTTTTAATTTACACTTGCTGTTATTCAAATTTATATATTTCTTCATTCTTATATGTTTGGAAGATCTATATTTTATTGAAAAAAAAAAATGATAATATCCAGTGTTTATCCATACTAATATTATAATTGCGAAAATGTGCCTATCTATCTTTCTGCCAGCTATTCACGGCCCATCATCTACTTAGTCCATTTAGAATAGTTATCTTCTTATAGGCTTCGTTTTATCCCTGAAAATGAAGAGTTCCCATGGGATTTTTTAAAATCCGAAACATATGCGAACGAAGTTGCGGGCGTCATCTCGTCATTTAGGTATATATATTTTAATAAATTTTGAATTAAAAAATCCGGCCAACTGCGAGTTAGACACGCGCACAGAAGGTTCCGTACTCGGTTATTTTGTCCAACATTTTGCACGATAAATTAAAAACTATTATTCATAAAAATAAATAAAAATCTGTTTTACATGTAATTGTATAGATAAATCCCTTTCATATGATACCCCACTTGGTATAGTTTATCTTACTTTGAAAATTAAAAATACTAATTATTTGTTCATGAATACATATTTCTTGTGATGTAACCACAAGTTCACGGTTTCTGGGTTTTTCCTTTACTTGTGCTATAACTACTTACTTGCCAAATTACATTATTCTAGGGTGTTCTTGACTGACACGACAGACGGACAGACAGACAATAAAGTGATCCTATGAGGGTTTCATTTTTCCTTTTGACGTACGGAACCCTAAATATGCTGTTTTCCTGTGTATTCCCTAAAGCGTGCAACTAAACTGAAAACTAACTGCTAGAGTGAATACAAATTTTATGCATTTTTACTGATCGTAATAGGCAATCCACGTTATTTGTCAGGCGACCTCGCGGTCGGTCTTTGACCTGTACGTTATATTACAACTAGCTGATACCCGCGACTTCGTTCGCGTGGATGTAGTTTTTTAAAAATCCCGTGGGAACTCTTCGATTTTCCGGGATAAAAAGTAGCCTATGTGCTAATCCAGAGTATAACCTATCTTCATTCTAAATTTCAACCCAATCCGTCCAGTAGTTTTTGCGTGAAGGAGTAACAAACATATACACACACACACACACACACACACACACACACACACATACAAACCTTTCGGCTTTATAATATTAGTGTGATTATGTTATACTTGCTCAAGGAATTTTTACTACATTAGGTATAAAAAGTTAGATGAAGTCTGTATTAAATATGTTTCCCGCAACTTCGTCCGCTATGATTTAGGTTATTCAAATCCAGCGGGATTTCTTTTATTATCCGAGATAAAAAGTTGCCTATGGTACTTTCTAAGTCTTTAACTATACCCATGCAAAATCACGTCAATCCGTTGCTCCGTTGCAATGGATTGAAGGAGAAATCAATAAACCATTTATTACAAACACACTTTCGTGTTTATATTACGTTTAACTGACTTTCCAAATATAGTATTTAGTTTTTCATTTTTTTATTACAAAATTGTTTTTTCATCATTTAAATGAAGAATTTTCGATCAGGATAGTTTTAAATTTTTTTCATTTTTAATACACACAAGTCCAGTTGTATGCATTAAACTCGTAGATATTTTTGTAAGTTTCTACTTCAATTAAAGTCTAAACCTAGGAACCTTGTGTACAAAACATAGCTGGGTACAATAAAAAAACACGTAACAAATAAAATAACACTATGATACTTAGTACGATTTGCGATTGCTACACTCTCGTAGCTTCTTGTAGAGAGCGGAAGGTCGTAGACAGCTACGAATACGGACTCTACGAGTCGTAGCATGGTCCAGTGATTCGATGCACGAATTTTACGGTCAATAATCAATAATTATAAATATGACAGTGTGTTTGTTTGTTTGTCCTTCAATCACGGAGCAACGGATTGATGTGATTTTTGCATGGATTTAAAGAGAGCGACATATATACTACTTTGTATCTCAAAAAAACTAAGAATTTCTTTGGAAAAACTTTGGAATTTTTAACCTAACTCTACGCGGACAAAGTGGCGGGCATCAGCTAGTTGATTATAATTAATTAATTTACCTACTCTCTTCAACAACGAGGCAAACACTTATATACGTGGGCTTTAATGCAAAATATTAGCGCTTTTAAAACGCTAAGTTGGTTGAATGGTAGTTTGCCTCAGTCAGTTCCTTTGAATTGCCGCTATTGAAATTGCTTATTCATGTACACATGCAACATTCAATTACTGATTATGAATTCTATGGCCCACATCACTCAGAATGAGGAAAGGTCAGAGGTAACGTAGTAGCGGTTACGAGACTCCTCTTTACATAATAAATCGCAAATCTATCAGTAAAGAATATTGAGACAAATGTTCTTATCTTATGATCGATGAAGATGTATGTTAAATTATTTTCGAGATCAAGAGATATTTGGACCTCGAACTATCACTAAATGGAGTGGATTTGTAATGCTGTAATTTTATCAATAAATATCTAAAATTAACGTTGTCTTCATTTCTTAATTTAATTAATATGTAAGATCTGATAACTGATAATAGAAAGCTTGAAAAAGATGATAAACTTTGAAGAAGTGAGAGAACGTTTTGTCATGGTTTAGCATTGGTTTAGTTATACCACGTTATGCAATGTTTTTTATCTCACCTGGTGGTAAGTGATGATGCAGTCTAAGATGGAAGTGGGCTAGCTTGAAAGGGGTATGACAGTTTTGTCAAACCCATACCCTTTATCGGTTTCTACAGGTCAGCGTACCGGAATACTAAATCGCTTTGCGGCACGTCTTTGCCGGTAAGTGGTAGGGTGGTAGCCACGGCCGTAGCCTTCCACTAGACAAATGTATGTACGTAATGTTTGTACATAATACACCTACAGTAGCAATTCTTTTCATTTTTTGTGCCCGTATAATATGATACCCTACCTTTTGGTTATTTGCCAATTTTATAAGTAAGATAAGCTTCAAATTTATAAAATGTCCACGTTTGACATCACAGTTTATTACGAGTATGCGCCAACCGTGAATATTGGCTACGTTGGAGTTAAGTCTATTGACATATGATAGATAGACTGCAGTCTACGTTGAGGTATTGGGGTGGATTCGTTATGGTTTTTAGTTGGAGGGCAAAGGGGAATATCAGTCATCATGAAAAACTGGACTAATATTCTTTAAAAAAAACATAGGCACATATACATAAGCTAGGAATACGACGCAGAGAGAAAAATGTTAGTTAACAATAAGTTAAAATTTCAAGGGTACTTAAAAATCAATTAAAAATGTCATCACTTTTCAATGAACTAGTTCGCCTATTTTTCTATTCAATCTTATTTTAATCAAAAGATATTATCGTCGTGAAGGCAAAACTTAAGTGTGGTGTAGAAAATCACAACTTTCACCCTACATAATTCTGTTAATGGCTTTAGGTAATCTTGAGTTATAGTGGCGTGATGGTGCTTTAATCCGGTGGAATGATTTATATGTTTTCAGCGACAAGTGCGTGCAAACTTGTGTAGACATTGGACTTCAAAGGCATTTCAATAGGCTAGTTTTGACAGTTGTGGGTAAGAAAAAATCAGCAGACGATTTATTTAGTACAGTACAGTGCTTCGTAGTACAGTTTCATCATGGAACGAACGAACGAAGCACTATTTATTTCATGGAACTTCCATGAAATAAATATTAAAGGAAAATAATGAAAAAAAAAAACTGAAATGCACGACTGCCCTGTTCTATAGACATTTTTCGAAAGTTTTTTTGCCATTGACCACACTTGCGATGAAGTAAGGATTCTAATGATACCCCATATTATATTATCTAAATCTGTACTGGATTTTAAAAGTTATGGTATAATAAAAAAGTCATATACACACATACATAATCTTACCTACATATACATTTATACATACAGTGAAAACATATGAGCTAGCCTTGAAATAAAACATCTGAATAGATGAAAGCTTAGAAAAATAAATTTGCTACAGAAAGCCAACTTCAAGTTTTGCTTGTTAAAAAGTTTGTTATAATATTATGTGACATCCCGTAGGTGCAGTCAGCAACAAAGCTTTGCACCCGTCCATAGTCGCTTGGACTAACGGGCAAACGGCAAAACTTAGCTTTGTTGCTGACTATATTTAGTTAAGTAAGTAGGTAAGTAGCCACTAACTTAGTATGGGTACATTTCAAAATATTGTAAGTTAAAATATGTAATTTCATTTGGTATACGTTTAGAATACATCGAAGTTTGAAATATACATAATGTTTACTTATGAAAATGAATAATGCCTACAAAGAATAATAGTTAAGAGTTAAATAGCTGGAGGGCGCCAAAATCGAATCTCAAACCGCCCGCCTGTCGCTTTAAGTATCGGTTAATGTATTCGAATCCTAAGGTCAAGAAATCATCGATTCGCCTCCGATAAGCTTGAAGACGCTTGGATTAGCTCGGTCGAACGGGCACGAGACGTCGCACTGTCTGCTGAGATTAGTCCAAGTTTAGATGGCGTCCAACGAAGACGAATGACCGCGATGGCTTCAAAGTTTTATATCTGCAATTTAGCACTATCGTTTTAGATTTTAAAGTTTTCAACATCACAATGTGAATTTGGCATGTGATTAGATTATGCTTCCTTACACTGCGGTGATAGCCTAGTGGTTAACAGGGATCTCTCCGTCACTTACTCCATACAATCGTAGTTCCAATTTCATTTGAATATTAAGCAACCAAAGTCCATGAAATTTTGCAGACATATTCTAGAAACTAATATCTGTGTCTGTGGTGTTTTAGATTTTTCTAAAAATATGTAGTTTTAAAATTACAGGGGCTCAAAGATTTGTATGTAAATTTATAAGACCGCGTAACTTTGAAACCGAATATTTTAACAGAAATCTGGAAAACCACAGGCATAGATATTAGTTTCTAGAATATGTCTGAAAATTTTCATGGACTTTGGTTGCTTAATATTCAAATGAAATTGGAACTACGTTTGTATGGAGTGAGTGACGGAGAGACCCCTCTTAAGATGTCGCCCTTCTATTCGGGTAGTTCGGCGTTATATGCGTCTTATGAAATTAAAAATTTTAACTCGCTTTAGCAGTGAAGGAAAACATCGTGAGGAAACCTTCATACCTCCGGGAAGCTGGAAGAAATCTATGTTTAGAGATAAACATTTCCAATGTAACTTAATTTATTATAACATTGTAACTACAATTTTGGTACATAAAAAAAACCTGATAGTTTTCCATAATGTTCTCAAAAGTACCTACGTGAAGTCTGCAAATCCGCACTTGGCAGTAGTGATGGACTATGGCTAACCCTTCTCATTCTAAGAAGATATTTATACTTAAAAGTGGGCCGGCGAATGGTTGATTTCATTAGGTATGAGATTATTTCGTTATTAAATTACGTTAATTATCTCCGTACTCGTACCTTCTCTTATAAATAAATGCTCTATATTAATATACTCTAGCTCTACTCAGCTAATAAGTGATTCACTAACCAAATGTTAGGTATGTAAGTTCACCGCTGTCAGTTATAAAGTATTTTTTTAAATCCATCATCATATTTTCATTTATTAAAAATATTACAATATAACTTAAAGCTAGCCTTATCTAATTAGTATACAAATCATGCTCACGTGGAATGGTGCCAAGAATACTGGCTGCATTTCCGCGCTGGACAGCCAGGCTGATCCGTTGCGCAATAAAGTTGGAAAAGAGCTCGACAACATTTTAAAGGCCAAGTTTTATATAACACTGCTGATATAAAGTGGCATTTGTATAAGTCGGTAAGCTGGTTGACAGTGTGAAGGTTCTATCAGATTATTTACTACCAGCGGCGCCTTCACGCCTGTCCCGTTCATTGCTCGAGATCAATACGGAGGCTGTCTCCACCCCAATACCAACTAGCCTACTTAGGCTGGCCGTATATTAGAACACTTAGAGACCTTGCATTGGGGTTGCATTTATACCTATTATAGACGAGCGAGAGTGCATTTCTCTCAGCTTTGCTGACAGCGTTTATAGATAGAATTATTATTTTTAGAAATATTTATCTACTCCTATATTATCTAGCTTATGAATATTTGAAAAAATTCGAAAAACACAAAGTGTGTCGCCATTACCTAGGTGATTGTAGGTGTTTTGCGCTTCAACGACTCAAGGAGTAGGCACTGACGGTTCAGGAGTTAAAATGGTTCATTATGATGTTGTTTTCGTTAGTCGTGGTGTTTAAGTAATTTTCGGTGGTTAATTATAATTATGTAGTATAATATGGATGGATCTTGTGCATCTTGTGTTTTATTAACCGCTTTCACAAAGAAATCGAACCTAAACTTTTGCCAAAAGATGTGTCTAACCGTTTCCACAAAGAAATCAAACTTTAAATCTTTTTGACATAAAAAATAATTATATTTTTGTTCCGTTGGTATCCGCCAAGTTTTACAATAAACGCTTGCCTACACCACATCATACCCCTTCTTTCCCAATAGTATGAAATATTTATGAACTATGAATAAATAATATTGTGGAGAATCTTGACTACAATATTAGGTAAATACGACTAAGTGTATGACCATTCAGTCTAAGCTAAGACTCTTGGCTAGGAATTAATTCCAGTGTTTAAGTATTCAGTCTAACTTAGTGCTGTAAAAATGATGAAATAAAACAATTTGTAATAACATATCATAACACGTATCAGAACCGCACCAGTCGCTAGTTCTAAAAGAAACGCCCAATATTATAAAAAATGCAATCTCGCACGATCAATTAATTTTAAGTTATATATTATTATTCATAATAATTGAATGAATGAATGAATATAATTGTTGGTTTTTGTAACTCATTTTAGTTACAACACTACTTTTTTAGAAAATCATCGCGCTTGCTCGAGCGCACTTTATCAATTTGCAAATATGTACCTAGATAGATTTTATTTCCACATTTCATATTTATTATTGCTCGCAGCGCATATGTGATCACGTGCCTTTATGGTATTTCTTCCCACTTTGGTATCTTTCTGTTAAAATTATTACCTATATTAAAAACTAGATGATGCCCGCAGCTTCGCCCGCGTGGATTGGTCAGATCTCTTGCAGCATCAGGAGGAGTTGGAATCCAATTTTTTTTTATGGAACGATGTCGCGAAGTTCCCTTAACGATTAAAAAAATACGCAAATCGGTTTAGAAATCTCGGAGATATCAGTGTACATAGGTAAAAAACACAACTCCTCCATTTTTCAAAGTTGGTTAAAAAAGTAGCCTATTTTACTCCTTGGTTAATCCTCTACTTATCTGTGAAAGTCCAAAATAGCCATTTCGAAGATTAACCCGTTCAAACAGACACGACACTTCAATTTTATTTATTAGTATAAATATAGATTGAACTGATTAACAGTATGAGAAAAATCTTTCGGAGTTATAAGTTATGAAAGTACAACATCCATCAAAGGTGCCATCAAAATTGACCAGGGCCCTGATTATAATGATGGTCTTGTAGCCAATTACTTTGTGTCACAAACATACCTATAAAGAACTTTTCACAAATGTTAGTTTCTCTAGTACTTAAATACAAAATGCCTAGGTACTATGTGTACCGGGCCACGAAATAGTTTTGAATAGAATAGTTGAAAGTTATTTTTTAATTTACCTTTTACTCTGCCCCAAAAACCCGGCTGAAGTTTTCGAATAATTTTCAGCAGTAGATACTTCTACACGTACAGTTTCATGAAAAGGTAAGTCTAATAGGCGCATACTACACATAGCCTTTCGTATTATATACATACAAAATTCGAAACGTGGAAAGGATAAAGTCATTACGGTGACGTAACGTGCCCTGGTTTACAATGAAAGCTCGCAAATATTAAATAGGTACGTAATACCCGTATAACTTCTATCAGCTTTTCAGAAATAAGCGTTAATTTCACAGTTCATAAAGTCGGAAATGTTAAGAAAATGAGATACAGCCAATTGCTTTCCAGGATCACTGATCTTTCGTACTGTTAAAATTATTGTTTGTATTCTTAGAATTTTCGTGCTCCATCTGGTACCGATATCATAAAGAATATGATTTTATTTTTCTCTGTACAGATGCTATTCAGGTATATATGTAGGGGATTGATATATTTTTTCTATCATAGTTAACAAAGCTTTCTTTGTATGGCCTATAATCTAGCGCCAACGTCTCCGCACTTGCACTCCATAAAATACAAAGTAGTTATAAGTACCTAACGTGAATTCGAAACGCTAAGAAAATATAACAAGTAGATAAGTAGCTATTTTATTAGACAGCACTGTTTTGTGACCTATTTTCATACACATATTATACGAGCCAAGTGTACTTAAGTTAATATTTGCCCATCTTCCACAAATTCCCTTGGCACGTTGTAGGACTTATTTTCTTACAAAGTTAGTAAATAATTATTTTGTGATAAATTTAGCAATTCAGTTATTCCTTACATTACATTGTATGCAGATGACTTCGAATTTATTCAGTTACTTAGTATCAAGTTTGAAAAATATATTTGCTCGGTTTAAAATAATGTAGAAAATTATACCTACTATTTCCTTAAAAAAAATGGTCTAGTATGCGAGTCGGACTCCAACCAACCAAGCCATCGCCAAGCCAAATAACACTTTTTGTCCCCACACAGCCCACTGGGCACTCGTGACCTCACGGATCGCGGTACATGAGCAAGTTAATGACGGACAGCGCCATCTATGATGTGATTTAGTAAACATATTATTTTTATTATGCTATTATAAGACATTGCTACCTGCCATGAAATTTGGCAGATTCTAAGGAAAATACCCGGGTAAAAGCTAGTCATAAAAAAACAAAATTAATTATACTCTTACTCAGAATAATAATTAAGTGGTCAGTTTAATTTTACGTTGGTAGAATGAGTTCGTAAAGCAAAATGTCTGTTGTTCATCAAAAAGCAACACATACTTAGTCGATCTTGGATTAGTGCTTGTGAACACTTCACAGCGCGAAAGACTTAAGTCTTTTATCTTGTCTAGACCACTTAACAATTTAAATAGCGCAAACATGTATTCTTTAAAGATGTTAAACTTAGTTTAGACAAAACTCCACTTAAATACATAACCTATCATTTGTATATTTGTTTATCTTTGATGAATAATTACAAGAAGAGCTTACTGATGACAAAAAGTGAGAATATTCCCTCAACCACGATTGACAGAATAATATTTGTCGTTTAGGCGATTTATACTTTCACATTAGTAAGTTTTACACTGTAATGTTTGAGCACGGTTAAAAACATCCCGGCCAAGAAACTGCTGCTGTTACTAGGATAATCAGTATTGGACGGGAAATGTATGTAAATGAGGGCGATCACAATAGATCGCCAACGGTCAACGTGACGTAGGGTCTAGAAAACACTGTACAGCCGCCAACGACAACAAGAAGAAGAATGTTTAAGCATATCATCATCATCATCATCATCAACCGATATACGTCCACAGTTGGGCACAAGTCTTTTGTAGAGTCTTCCACGCGGCACGGTCTTGCGCTGTCTGAATCCAGGGGTGATCTGGATTCAGGTTGTGCATCTATCTATCTATCAACCTATCAATCATGAGTACCAATACTTCATAGTTTTTTTTTAGTTCAACTAAGTATTTAAAAAAAAGTCTGATTAATAAGAAGTATATTTTGTGTCAGATTTTGTAGGTATGTAACTAAGTACCAACATAATTATTTTTTCACAAAAGTGGCATTTACCTAAAGTTATTTTACATAATAATCGTAATTTAAATTCGTAATTAAGTTTGTTTCGTAGTACACTAAAAATAGGATCTTTAATTAAAGTTCGCTGCCTACGCATATAACGGAGCGCTTATCTACGCTCGTCACTCACTCAGACTATCGCTCTGCTTTTCAATGTATTTGCAAACAAGTTTGCCCCTGATATTTAAATGAGATAGAACCATGATAGAACATAGAAACAGTAGCAATGTTTACGCTGATGGCGAGTGCAATGTAGGCTATTATTAGATTAAAGTCGTCCGGAAGGCCTGATACAGGGCGCGCCACGCTATCTGCCAATCGATTTGCCCCCGCCCACCTCTCTCGATTCTGTCCCGGTGAAAATTGTTCTTCTTTTCTCATTTTTAGGGTTCCGTACCTAAAGGGTAAAAACGGAGCCCTATTAATGTCTCTTTGCTGTCTGACTGTCTGTCTGTCCGTCTGGACGGCTGCCTGTCCGCGTGTCACAGGTCTCTAGCTAGTAGACGTAATGAGCTACAAACCTGTGGTATTTGATATACCTAGAACGTTGACAAAAACCAAATATTGAATTAGAAATTCAATTAAATTATTTTTTAAGGGAAATGGAAGCCCCACATACATGAAAAAGGAGCCGGAAAAAAATCTTATCTATTTATATATAGACTAGCTAATGCCCGCAGCTTCGCCCGCGTGGATTTAGGGTCTGAAATCCCGTGGGAACTTTTGATTGCAGCATCAGGATTGAGGAGGTTGAATCCAATTTTTTTATGAAACAATGTCACAAAGTTCCTCTATCGATCAAAAAAAAAAAATTACGCAAATCGGTTCAGAAATCTCGGAGATTTCGGTGTACATAGGAAGAAAAACACAACTCCCTTTTTGAAAGTCGGGTGAAAAAGTAGCCTATGTTACACCCTGGTCAATCCTCTACTTGTCAGTGAAAATCCCGTCAAAATCGGTTCAGCCGTTTCGAAGATTAGCCTTTTCAAACAGACAGACAGACAGACAGACAGACAGACAGACAAAAATTTTAAAAACGTGTGATTCAGTGTTGGCATCGTTCAAATAACCATATGAGCTTAATATGAGGTAATTATTTCGAAATTACAGACAGACACTCCAATTTTATTTATTAGTATAGATACTATAAATATGGAGATTATCTTTTTACAGTTTTATAATAAGTAGGCATAGGTACAATGTTCAGTCGCAGCGATTAGTCTGTTTTATTTATCATCTCAAATACAGCAATCAAACGTAAAAAGTTGTCAAACGCAATGCATTTTTATCGATGTAATCGCATAATCGCTTATCATTTGATGCTAAAATCATCTTGTCTGCTATGGCACTTCGAGTTAGTGACCAATGATGCTACGTCGTAGAGATAAGACCGGGACGGACGTCTTAAGCCCTAATTCCCACGAGCGTTAAAAAAGAGTTGCGGTAAAACCCGGCGTTGCGCTGACAATACAAAGTACGCGTTAAAAAAGCGTTGACTTGTGAACAGATACTTGGGAATGCATTTGTTCTATTTGAACGGTTTTTTAACGGACGTTAAAAAGGCTCTCGTAAGGCCTCATTCGCTCGAGAGCTTTCACGTCAACGCTTTTTTAACGCTCGTGCGAATTATGGCATAATGTGCTCTCCGAGATATGGATGAAAAGTCATTCATTTCTATGACCTATATGTACATTATGTTGTTAATAGTTGTTATTGTAAGGTTTGGGAATCAAAATTTTCTTAGTAGTAACCGAATCACAAAGTAGTAGGTACCTACGACGCTATTTGAATATTTTATGCCATTGAGTCGGACGGCCACATCGATCCACTTGTTAACGTGGGGTAAATTAGCTTTGTACGTTTTGAATAGGGGACAACATAGGGGTTGAAGTATTTTCAAAGGTTTTAACAAATACTATTTTATACGATTTCTACAGAATTAAAAAAAAAAAACAGGAATTTAGTCATTGAAATGGGCATATTCTTACAAGTACGCTGGAAGACGTACGCCATAGACTACAGATACCATACAAAATGACAGTGATTTTTAGGGTTCCGTACCTCAAAAGGAAAATCGAAACCCTCATAGGATCACTTTAAGGTTTACCTGTCTGTCCGTCCGTCTGTTGTGTTTGTCAAGAAAACCTATAGAGTCAACTTCCCGTTGACCTAGAATCATGAAATTGGCAGGTGGGTAGGTCTTATAGCACAAGTAAAGGAATAAATCCGAAAACCGTGAATTTGTGGTTACATCACCAAAAAAATAATTAAAATGTGTTCAAAGTGAGATAACTAGGTATACCAAGTGGGATATCATATGAAAGGGCTTTACCTGTACATTCTAAAACAGATTTTATTTATTTTTTACATAATATTTTTTGATTTATCGAGAAAATGTCGGAAAAACACCCGAATACGGAACCCTCGGTGCGCGAGTCTGACTCGCATTTGGCCTGTTTTTATACCGATTTTAAGCGCCCTACTGAAACTATCTGAAATGAAAATTGACCCTTGTGTTAAATGGTCGTGTTGCCAGATGTCTTATGACTAATATATATTTAGTTCCAAGTACACTCACATGACGCTCACTGCTGCTATCAACGCCAAAATGGCGAAAATCAAGTTACTACAAACACCGTTTTGCAGTGCAGAATAATGAATTTAGCTCATCACGAGACAACACTTAATATAAGCTTACAGATGACTGATGTAGAGCTTACGTGTCTGTACATACCTAATAGGAACGCTAGCCGAACCGTAGCGAAAATTCGTAAGTCTATGAGCCGAACTATTGTATAAACAATCAGTTTGGCTAGCTTCCTTCCACTCTACGATATCACATGAAGTGTTATTATGGGAAACTGTCCTTGAGTACCTACACATCTCAATTCACATTATAAGTATCTACATCTGTTGATTTCTTAAATGACTTCGTATGAATGTCGCAATCCAAGACATGATCATCACACTAATATTATAAAGGCGAAAGTTTGTATGTGTGTGTGTGTGTGTGTGTGTGTGTATATTTGTTACTCCTTCACGTAAAAACCACTGGACGGATTTGGCTGAAATTCAGAATGGAGATAGATAATATCCTGGATTAGCACATAGGCTACTTTTTATCCCGGAAAATCAAGGAGTTCCCACGGGATTTTAAAAAACCTAAATTCACGCGGGCGAAGTCGCGGGCATCGGCTAGTACAGAATATTTAGTTAACGTTCTTTATGAATAGAGAGCAAACGGGCAGGCGAGTTTCTTCACGTAACATAAGGTCCTTCCGCCCATGAACATTAAGTATCACAGATACCTTCGAATACGTCGCTAGCTTTTGAGGGAATTATTTGTATGATCTTATTCAGATTCTACACAAAGGGCAACATCGTCTGTTATAATGTACGAGCGAGTGTGCCGGGCTCACTTGGTCATGTGACCCGTGAAATATTCCTATGGCGGCGCAGCCTTTCGACGGCTCTCGCGTGACTCTGTGTGAGAAAAAAATTAAAATTTACGCGATCGAGGCTTTTAAGAAATTTTTACACCGCAGTGTTGTGTGAGCTGAATCGTACCGTACATCTTGCGTCGTAACAAGAGTCATTATTTATTTAAACGTTTTTGCGGAGTGATCGTTCTGTACCTGGAAGGTATTATTAAAAGTATTCTGTGACAAAATATTATGTCTGTATAAAATATTTGAAATGGCTTTATTTTTCACTTACTTTCAGAAACAGCTAGGATATAGAGCAGCGCGGGAACAGCTTATAAAATAGGATGGGGAGGCGAAGGACGGCGCGATGAGCTAGCGGCATGGGAGGCGAGGGGGCGGGCCGCGGCGCCGCGCGCTGGCACTTGGGCGACTCGCCCCCGCGCGAGCCCATGGGCTTCGCGGCGCCCGCCCAGGATGCGCCGCTGGAGCGCGGGCTCGCGCCGGCGCCCGCGCTCGCGCAGCCCGCGCCGGCCGCCACCGCCGCCGCTCTACAGCGCGCGCACTCCAGGTAATCTATACTTATAAATTACTAGCTGATGTTACAATATAAAGATATTTAATTTTCCGGGAAAAAATTAACCTATGCCCGTCTTCCGGAGGTACTTACCTCCGTAACAAATTTCATAAAAATCGTTAAACGGCTGAGCTGTGAAGAGGTACTAGACTCTCTTGCATTTAAAATACTACTAGATTATGCCCACGACTTTGTACGCATGAGTAGGGTAATATTGTGTGTTCTAGCTCAAGTCTCTAGATGACGCGGCGCGCCAGCGCGCGCCGGATCTATAAGACTTAAGCTAGAACACACAATATTTTCACAATAGATATCAGTTACAAGAGAATGATCAGGTTATTGTTACTAACTCATGTAGAAAGATGATTCAATGGTTGATTTAGCACATTCTCAACTGATGCAACTACTTACGATACTGAGTTGGAATATTTTATACAAATTCTATTCTTAAGCATCGATTAGATTATTTAGATTTAGAATAATTTATATTTTGTACTGGAACCCTCAAGAACCTACCTAATGCAATTAATGTAGCACTCATCTCAAATTTATGTTAAGCGGAGGTTCAGTTTATGATGGGAGCAAGTTAAAGCGGAACAGGTATGTCAGTTTATTAATATAAGTAATTAGTAACCACACTCCTTTATCGTAAAGTAAAAATTCAAGTGTTGCGGTATAAAGGTTCAAACACGATCGTTCAATTATTCAATCATTCATTTATTCATTTATTCAAGTATTCAACTCATGGTAAGTGGTGTGTCAGTTTAAGATGGAAGCATACTAAACCAGAACAGGTACGTTTGTCAGTTTATTAATATAAGTATAATTAGTGACCACACTCCCTTACCGAACATTCAAGTGTTGCGGTATAAAGGTTCAAAGACAATCGATCAATCATTCAATCATTCATTCATTCATTTATTCAAGTATTCAACTCATGGTAAGTGGTGTGTCAGTTTAAGATGGAAGCATACTAAACCGGAACAGGTACGTTTGTCAGTTTATTAATATAAGTATAATTAGTAACCACACTCCCTTATCGAAAATTCAAGTGTTGCGGTATAAAGGTTCAAAGACGATCGTTCAATCATTCATTCATTCATTTATTCAAGTATTCAAAACATGGTAAGTGGTGTGTCAGTTTAGGATGGAAAGCATGCTATGCCGGAACAGGTAAGTATGTCGGTATATAAGTATCAATAATAATTACTAACCACACTCTTATAATAGAAGGTTAAAATTCAAGTGTTGTAGTATTAAGGTTCATCCAATTCATTCATTCATTCTAGTGTTATGGTATCCCACTAAAGCAAGTGTCCGAGTCAGAGGTGCATGCCCGGGATCGAACCCCTGCCCGACTTATAACCGGAGGCAGCGGACGTCTTAATCACTATGCTATCATGACTCATAGAGTAGATCGAGTTCGGTTGATAGACCTACTATTCCATAAAATACTTACATTAACACTTTTCTACCTAACTATTTTTGCCGATAAAATCATATTTCATATAAGTAAGTATAAGTACTTTTTATTCTCTAAATGGGCGATAATTTTTATAAAATTATTATTAATCGATCCGCTTTTGGTAAGTAACTAATGAAATATTATATTGTATTTTGGCATTACACTATTTCAATTGCTGTAAACATTACCTACATAGTGCATAATATGCATACTTATCTAATGTAGAAATACAGAACAGACGCCATGAGTGTTAAAAAATAATATCAAAGTAGGTATAGTCGGGATACATCATGTGTTAACTAAAAGTGATTCTTTTTCGGTGTCTAATGACTCGTATTGCAGGATTGCATATTTGCAGTTTGCTTCCTAATAGGGAATCCTAAACATGCATGCGGCATCTTATGTATGTGTGTAATAATGAGATCTTTGAATGTCATTCTAATTACTTTTATGTTTAAGAGTCATTATTCTATGCAAATACTATGAACTTTTGACTTTATTGATTGACTATTAGAAGAACCTAAATTCTGTAAGCACTGTTTTCACTACGCATTTCTTTTGTGAGCACTTCAACGAGCAAACGTTTACTTAATTCACTTAAAAAATCATTTTTTAAATTTCAAAAAGCAGTTGTTTAGCTTCAGTATGTATGTATTTTTTTATTTTTTTTATTTTTTACATATTTTAATGAAAGAGTTGTTGCATCTACAGAGAAATAATATTTTTTTTTAATATTAACTTCTTACCTAATAGTATTTTAAAAAGTTACATTAAGTACATACATGTTTAAATTTCATTTCACCAAAAAATCTTTAATTGTTTCAGAACTAGTTAATAGTATGATGTAACAACATTAAAAAAATGTTTTTTCTATAACAGGGCTTCGAACTTTAGTAATAATCCTTTTAATTCGGATGACGAATTACCTATAACTTCAAATTCAACTTCAAAGAGTAAATCACTCAATAAATTGAAGAAATCAAAAAAGCGGCAGTCAGATTCAGAATCTGAACCGGAACCACCTGTAAAGCGTAAGAAAGCGCTTCAAAAAAAGCCTGTCAAGGCTGCACGTCCTTCATGGGAGTCTGAGGTGAGTTATTACACTTTATTTTTACTGTAAATATAATATTATTACAATTGTTTTCAAGAAATATTAGAATTCTGACTGAATATAAGCATCAACTAAACCCTTTAAGAAGATATTAATGGTTTTTTTACATCATTATATTTAATTATTAAATTATTAGTTAATATTAGCTTAGCACGTTTGAATATGGAGCCTAAGGTCTCAAGTTCGATTCTTGAGCTGGATCAAATAAATTGTTAGCTTTAGGGGAGGTTTCGCAACTCAACTCTGGGTTGTTGAATTTATTGATGGAAACCTATTTATTAATAAACATTTTATTAACTGAGTTAATATTTTTTAATAACTAAAAATATTATTTTTGTCTTTTCAGTACGAAGAAGAAGTGGTGCAAAAGCTTGAACCACTTAAAAATTTTATCACCAAAAAAATAGCATCTGGGTATTCTACCCAGCGAAAACCAGAGAAATTAATAACGGAAGGCGATTATTACTTAGAACTCCGCATCTATAACGCTGCTGAAGCATCAAAGATAAGCCCGGGTAATCGATGGCGTCACGCTCTTTTTACTTATAAGTCATGTATGGATACCAACTCAGAAATTTGGCAGGCAACGAATCGCTTGGTCGCTGCTGCTAAGGAAGATTTTAAAGGGGTTAAACCTACACTATACCCAGCATGAAAATTTTAACTGCATTTTACTAACTTCAAATAATAAGTACTCTTACTTAGTATAATCTCATAATGACTTTTTGTGATATTTGTAATATAACAGTGCCAAAATACTTTTCACATAAGAAAAGTTATATACATAAGTCTAATTGTTTACTTCGCACAGAATTCGATAATGTTCAAATAATTGGAACTGCTTTTAAGAACAGAATACTAAGCTATCGTGTATGTCCATCAAAAAAAATTTTGTTACCTGAGCAATTTTTATCTGAAGTTGTAAATACGATATGTAATTTAGTAAAAAGAAGTCTTGAGAAACATAATGCTCTTAAAATAAATTTTGAACTATTTGCGACTTTTACTTTGCCAAAAAATAATGAAAAATCTTTGAAGTCGTTTAATACTAAATATGTACAAATTTTTCAATCCACAAACATAAAAAATATATATTTAGAGTGTGTAAAAAGCCTGCTTAACAAATTATCAGAGTTTGAACATTCAGAATCAGGCTGGTCTTTTGACTCTTTGAATAATTTAGAAGTAAACATTAATAAATATAATCCTTTAAGGACAGGCTCCTATATTCCACTACCAATAAAAATTCTGAAAACTAGATCTTGTGTAAATATTAAAAATAGTGATGATAAGTGTTTTCTGTGGAGTATATTAGCACATATGTATCCCACCGATAAAAACTGTAATAGAGTATCTTCATATCCTCATTATTCAAAAGTTTTAAAAACAGATGGTATGTCGTTTCCACCATCTTTTGAGGATATCACATTATTTGAAAAAAATAATTCTGACATAAGTGTTAATATATACAGTTTAGAAAAAAATGGTGATATTAACGGACCTCTGTACAAAACCAGCAAGCGTAAACTTGTTCATGTTAATTTGCTTTACATTACTAAAAGCAATAAAAGACATTTTTGTTTGATAAGAAACTTTGAACGGTTGGTTCATAGTCAACTTACTAAAAATAAGTCTAAAATTTTTTTATGTGAGGAGTGCTTCATTTATTTCAATTCAGAAGAAAAATTATGCAAACATAATTGTGCTAGAATTAAAACTGTTCTTCCAGAGAAAAATAGTAAATTATATTTTGATAATTATGAAAGAACTCAAAGAATACCAATTGTGATTTATGGTGATTTTGAAAGTTTATTAAGAGAATATTCTGATAAAAGTAAATCTGGGCATACTGAAACCATACAGGTTCATGAAGCCACATCTTTCGCGTACTATATTTGTTGTGAATCTAAACCTGAACTTAATGAACTGGTTTCATACATAGGAGCTAACTGTGCTCAAAAATTTGTAGAAACAATTTCAAATGATGTCAAACGATTACATGCAATTTTGTTAGAAAATAATCCCATGAAACTACTTACTGAAACTGAAAAGAAATGTTTTCATAATGCAAAAGTTTGCTGTATATGTAAACAAAAATTTACATCCACAGATAAAATTGTAGCAGATCACGATCATTTTACAGGGGAATATAGAGGCGCGGCTCACAACATTTGCAACTTGAGTGCAAAGAAATGTCCTTTTATACCTATTATATTTCATAATTTAAGTAATTACGATTGCCATCTTTTTATTAAAGAGTTAGCGAGTATTAATGGTCGTATAAATATTATTCCAAAAAATAAAGAAAAATACATATCTTTCACAAAATTTATATCAATTGATTCAAAAACTGCTGCTCAGCTGAAATTCATCGATTCTTTTAATTTTCTCAGTTGTAGCTTAGATAAATTAGCTAGATCTTTACATCAAGACGACTTCGTAAACTTGCGTAGGTATTACAGTGATCAGTATTTATTTGATTTGATTTGCAGAAAGGGTGTGTACTGCTATGATTATATAGACTCTTTAAAACGTTACGATGAAACTGAGTTACCAAAACGAAAACATTTTTTTAATAAACTTACTTCAGAACTTATTTCGGAAGAAGATTATAAACATGCATTGAAAGTTTGGAAAACTTTTAAAATAAAAAATTTAGGCGAATATACAGATTTATATTTAAAATGTGATGTACTATTACTAGCAGATAGTTTTGAAAAATTCAGAAAAATTAGCTTAGCAACCTATTGCTTAGATCCGTGCTATTATGTTTCTTCACCTTCTTTAAGTTGGGATGCAATGCTTTTGCATACCAATGTAAAATTAGACCTTATAACTGATGTGGAGATGTATCAAATGATTGAAAAAGGTATACGAGGTGGTCTAGCTCAGTGTTCTTTAAGGTATGCTAAAGCTAACAATAAATATATGTCTGACTATGATATCAACAAATCAAGTAGCTTTTTGGTATATTTAGACTGTGTGAACCTGTATGGTTATGCAATGATGATGAAACTTCCTACAAGTAATTTTAAATTTTTGAACAAAGACCAAATTGAGACTTTTGAAATTGATTCTATTACTGTTGATAGTAACATTGGTTATATACTTGAAGTAGATCTTAGTTATCCATCTGAAATACATGACGCTCACTCAGATTTACCATTTGCTGCTGAAAAATTTACACCTTTTGGTCATAGAAATGCCAAGCTTATTGCAAATTTATACGACAAATGTTCCTATGTTATTCACTACATCCATTTAAAAGAATGTCTTAAAAACGGTCTAAAATTGTTAAAAATTCATAGAATTCTATCATTTGAACAAAAAGAATTTTTGAAACCATATATTGAATTGAATACCTCTTTGAGGCAAAAAGCAGAGTCTGAATTTGAAAAAGACTTTTTCAAAAAACAAAATAATGCTATTTTTGGTAAAACCATAGAAAATAAAAGAAAACAAGTAAATGTAAAACTTGTTAATACATGGACAGATAAGAATAATAAGACAAACAGGATTATTGGAGCAGAAAAGTATGTAAGTGCGCCTAACTTTAAATGTTTGTCGATATTTACAGATAATTTGGTTGCAATCCAATTAGAACAAACGAAATTAATTTTGGATAGACCAATTTATGTGGGGTTTACTGTTTTAGAGTTAGCTAAAACACATTTATATAACTTTCACTATTCTATAATGAAACCATTATATAAAGAAAATATTGAACTTTGTTATACTGATACTGATAGCTTACTATATCGCATATATACTGATGATTTTTATTCAGACATGAAAAAGAATATTAAGTTTTTCGATACCAGCAATTTTAGCAATAAAAATGTTTACAATATCCCTCAAGCAAATATGAAAATTCCGGGGTTTTTTAAAGATGAGATGGGTGGAGATGTTATTGTTGAATTTGTTGGCTTACGAGCAAAATTGTATTGTATTGAATCACAAAAAATGACTATTAAAAAGGCAAAAGGAGTGACAACATCTGTTACCAAAAGGTTGGATATAGATAAATACAAAAATGTGTTATACTACAATCAATCAGTCAGAAAGAATATGTGTGTTATTAGATCTAAAAATCATAATGTATATACCCAAAAAATTAATAAGTTAGTTTTAAATAGTGAAGATGATAAAAGACAAATTTTAAAGAAGCAATTTAAAACGTTGCCGTGGGGGCACTACAGTACAATTTTTTAGTTGTTAATTTGTACAAGATTTTATGTTATTCATTACTGTGCAATTTTGATTGTTCATGTATGCATGCAAATATTGAAATAAATATTTACTACTCATCATCACTGTCATTTTATTATTTTACCTTTTAGTTTTTTATTTTTATATTTATCGAGATCAATAACTTGAGTTATAGTGATATCATAGCAGGTGATAATGTTTGCTTACTGACCTTTACGTTTGTTTATATAGACCTTCAATTTCAACATTATATCCTTATCACCTTGGTCAAGAAATGAAAATGCAGTAAGCAAACATTAAGCAAAATTAAAAAAAACCTTTACATTGAAGGGAATCGAACCCTTGAAATATTTGAAAAAACTTGATTGTACTACCTAATATTTACATGGAATACGTTAATATTATTAGGTACTTAGTACAATCATAATGTTTTCAATTAATAGTTTAAAATTTAAAAAAACAATTTTATTCTTTTAACCACGTTTATTTCATAAATAATGAATTCATGCTACAGCTCCTTACTCTAAAAAACACTATTTTTATAAACAAAAAATATGATGATATTTAAAAATAAGCAAATTACATTTCAACAATAGTTCACATTTATATGGAGTGAGTAATTTTTGACATTATTTTACCTATCAAATTTTCTGTAGCATCCATAACTTCATCGTAATTATCCTTGACTACATACTGTGCACTAACACTAGGAGTATCACCATTTATATTTTCATCTTGTTCTCCTCCATTTAGTCCATAAATATTTATTTTTATTAAATGAAGCCGTCTTCCAGTTGCTTTGCGAATAACATAGGATGTTGATGTAGAAGTCGGGGGTGAAACAGGCTTCAATAGTGATAAACTGCATTTTTTCTTTTTTTTCATCTCCTTACTAGATGCTTGAACTGGTTCTGCTGCTTGTTTTTGAGCTAAATCCTCGCAAAGTCTCTGAAATTCAGTTTCCGCGAACCCGTTTACATCTTGTGCGTAGTAAAAAGGATTTGTTAGATTTTCGTTGGGTAAGATAGGAGTCGACATAATTCTGAAACAAAAAGAAAAATAATTAATAAATAACGGTAAAAAAATACATGCTTTATTAAAAGTCAGCACATTGTTATAAAATAATTATAATAACTTACCAAGTAAAATACTCGATATTTATTATGATAAAATTATGAGCGCGGCTACTGTTTTCTTCGGGAGCTGTAGCAGGAATGAAGCTTTAATAAATAATAATTAATCTAATACTGTCTTGCGATCTAAAACGATGTAATTTGAGCAAAACGAAAACATAATGCTTTAGTGACACAGCATCACATTCCAAGTTTTTCCCGAGAGCTGTAACAGGAATGAACATGCATCGATAGTAAAATCTTATATAATCTTGTATTCTCAAATGGGTAATTTGAGCAAAGTGAAAACAAATCTTTAGTGACACAGCAACGCATTCCGAGTTTACACGTGTATGGTGTCATTTCTTTAAATTGGTTATTAACATTATGTTACATTTTAGTTATAAAATTATATAGAATATAATGTGAAGACTTTATAACAGGATTTTATCTTTTTTAACAGAAAACACAATGAAGTTGATCAAACAACCAGTAACATTGGAAATTAACAATTTAAATATAGAAGCGTCATCAATCCAAAAAAGGCATAGTTTGCTATTGCCCGATACGATTCGCTGTATAATATGTGGACCGTCAAATTGTGGCAAAACAAACACAATGTTAAGCTTATTACTACATCAAAATGGTCTCAAGTTTCAAAATGTTTACCTATATTCTAAAACAACATTTCAACCAAAATATTGTTTTTTGAATAAAGTTTTAAGCATGGTTCCAGCTGTTAAGCTCTTTACCTTCAAAGATGATAAAGAGGTTATTCCTCCTACTGAAGCCTTGAAAAATTCTGTATTTATTTTTGATGATGTTACTTGCGAGAACCAAGTAAATATCCGAGATTATTTTTCAATGGGTAGACATAAGAACATCGACTGTTTTTATTTGACTCAAACATATTCTAAGATACCAAAACAATTAATTCGAGATAACGTAAATTTTTTAATAATTTTTAAACAAGATGATATAAATTTGAAACACATCTATAACGAACATGTCAATTCTGACATGACTTGGTCAGACTTCAAAAAATTATGTTCAGATATATGGAAAGATCCATACACATGTTTAATAATTAACAAAGATTGTGAATTAAATAACGGTAGATATAGAAAATCTTTCGACGTTTTTGTAAAATTTTGAATGAAATTATTTAAACAGATTGTAATTTAAAATTAGTTTCATTTTAATTTTTACTACATAGTTCAATGGTTGTGTAAAATAATTAAAAAAAGAAATGGAAACAAGTTTGAAAAAAGAGTTAATTAAATCAGTAAAGGCTATTAAAAGTAAAGTAAAAAGATTACGTGATGAAGATGAAGAGTTAGAACTGAGGCGGAAAAAAATATTTAAACCACTGTCTGATCCTTTGAAAGCAATTGTTACACTAGGTAAATATGCTACAAACAAATCTTATCATGAAACTAATTGTAACAACGCAAGTGTTGAAAATAATCAATCGCCTGAAATTCCAAATATAAACTCAAAACAAGATGGTGATATTGAAATTACTCACAACGATAATAACTTTGAAGAAAATCCGAAAAAACAAGAGGAAATGTCTGAACCTTTGGAATTTCTAAATGATGAAGTCAACATTTCCGAAACACTGGCAGACAATGATCTGTTTGGCGAGCAAAGCAATGTATCTATACCATTTGGTATACGTCGCATTAACAAAAAATTGATGATAGGAAATACCCCCGTCAAATTTTCAACTGTAGATGATATGTCTTCAAACAAATTAACTTTTATTACTATTGATGATAAAAGTTATGAACTAACTGCTGGTTTAATAGAACTTTTATTAAGAAATAAACCAAACTTGAATAAAGTAACTGAAAGTGATAAAATCACATATAAAGATATCTTAATTAGTACTAGTGCTCATAAAAGGGATTACAATCCTGCTAATCAAATTAAAGGTGACAAAGGAAAAAAATATTCTCAAATCATCAAACCATTATTTTATGAAAAGGATATGTGTGAAACAAACAAATTAAAGTACGGTGGTAGGCTACCAGTTTTAAAGAAATACAAAACTGATACTGATCTCATCTATTGGGATGATCCAAATGAGTTAATTGAAAGATTAAGATTGATTATTGCGTCCAGAGACGCTGGCAACACTAATCATGATAATGAAATTCTTTCGATTATTGAAGAGTTAAAAGAAGCGGGTATAATAAAAGAATAAAAGAAAGCACATTTATGGAGCGTGTTCAGTATTGATAAGCAGGTTGAACATGAAAGTTGATAAGTTTGGACATCATGTTAATAAGATGCGAAGAATGAAAGGAGTGTTATTAGAATGCGCTTTGAAGTGTACAAACAATAATTTGGATGCTCAGCATAAAAGAGTAAAAAATCTTGCGCAGCCGGTAGATTCTAACGATTGTGTTACAAAAGAATACGTTGATGTTTTGGCAGAGAATCTTTCAAAAAAAATATCATCAATTAATCAGTTTATTACAGAAATAAATATTAAAGTAAGTAATTTGATCGAAATCACCGAGGCTAGTAAAGTAAAACATGAGCAAAAACAGCGTCGTAAATGAAATACATAAAAATGCAAGAGTAAACTTTCCTCGTCGACATGTTGTCATGAGAGATATAGACGATTTATGGCAAGCTGACTTGATTGATATGAAATCTCTTTCGAAACAAAATTCAGGTTATAAATATATTTTAGTTGTAATTGATACATTCTCAAAATATGCTTGGGCATTTCCACTAAAGTTTAAAAATAAAGATCAGGTCTCTAAAGCGTTTGAATCTATATTAAAGAAAGGACGTATTCCAAAAAACCTTCAAACAGATTTTGGAACTGAGTTTTACAACGAAAATTTTAAAAAGATAGTCAAAAAGTTTAACATCAATCATTATTCTACATATTCCACTAAAAAAGCTTCTATAGTTGAAAGACTTATAAGAACTTTAAAAAATAAAATGTATAAACAATTCAGTTTCCAAGGAAACTACACTTGGACTAAAGGTGTGCTAGAAGAAATAGTTGAAAATTATAACACCTCTAAACATAGAACGATCGGTTTATCTCCTAACGCAGTTAATGAAAATAATAAGAAACTTATACTTCAAAGATTTAATGTAGGAAAACAGTTAAAAATCCTTAAGAAGAGAAATTTAAAAGTTGGAGATTTTGTGCGGATTAGTAAGTATAAAGGTGTTTTTGAAAAAGGTTACACTCCTAATTGGTCCACCGAAATATTCCGTATTAAAAAAGTACAGAAAACGAATCCTGTTACTTACCTTATAGAAGATGCTAAACATCAGCCAATTTTGGGCTCATTTTATGCAGAAGAACTTCAAAAAACAGAAAATCCTAATGTCTATCTTATTGAAAAAGTTTTAAAAAGAAAAGGAAACAAGATATTTGTAAAGTGGTTAGGATTTCCATCGAGTGAAAATAGTTGGATAGATAGAACGAATATTTTATAACTAACCAGTTCCCAATTTATTTATTGTTATTTAAGTGATAGTATAGTTATTTTACATTCATTGTAATAAAAGTAATGAAAGAGAGCAGTATTCTCAATTGGTTTATAAATCATTTACCATTTGAACTTCATCTACCTGGATATAATTACTGTGGTGCTGGTACAAAATTGTATAAAAGGCTTGCACGGGGAGATCAAGGTGTAAATAAATTGGATGAATATTGTAAACAACACGATATTGCATACGACTTGTCAACTTCATTAAGTGATCGTCATAAGGCTGATAAAATATTGATGAAAAGGGCTAAGCAACGTGCTTTAGCATCTGATGCAACTTTGGGAGAAAAGATAGCAGCAAATTTAGTTAATAAAGCTATGATAGCTAAATTGTATACCGGGTCGGGACTGACTAGTAAAGCCAACAATTCTAAAACAGTGTCGCCAAAAAAATCCGCTTCAGGCACTGGTTTGAAAAAACACTTTAAACATGTTGTTGCTCATGCAAAAAAGCATGTGCAAAAAATGAAACCCAAATGTAAGAAAATGGCTATAGAATTAGCCATAGCAGCGGCTAAAGAATTGACTAAAGACTCGTCAATAAAACTTCCTCGAATTATACCAATTCCAAAAACTGGTGGAGTACTTCCTTTGATACCTATTTTTGCTGGATTATCTGCTGCGGGTAGCTTAGCTGGTGGTGCTGCGGGAATCGCTAAAGTTATAAATGATTTGAAAGACGCTAAAAAACGTTTTACAGAATTAAAGAGGCATCATGAAAAAATGGAAACCCTCCATATAGGCAAAGGTTTACATATCAAACCGCATAGAGGTAGTTTAGGAATTTACATTTCAAATGAAAAAAACTAAGAGAAAGGCTACCCAAACGAGCGCTCACCAATATCGACATCATCAACCATTCGCAAGACATTCCTTACTTTCGAGGGGTGTTTATGAGAGATGAGATGCCAAAACATCCTTTTCGAAAAGAATGTGGTATAGTTAATTTGGATAGCTCCAATAATCCTGGCTCTCATTGGGTAGCCTATGCAAAAGTAAATAATGAAATTCAATACTTTGACAGCTATGGAAATTTAAAACCACCTAAAGAGTTAATTCAATATTTAGGAACTGGTATGAGTTATAATTACAAAAATTTTCAAGGTAGTCATCCTTATAACTGCGGTCATCTATGTATAAAGTTTTTAAGAAGTTTTTGGAATACACAAAATAAAATGTATAAATAGTTCAGTAAAATCAGTAAATATTTAGTTTACGATCATGTCTGTAACAATCACTATTACCGGGCACAAATCTGTGTTGGAATCATTTTTTCAACCTCCTCTTATTCTCGATGGTGAATATGAATGCGGTTTATTATATTTTTCTGCTCTGAACTCAATACCAAACATAAATCATAGCAATAACATATTTGCATATGGTGATGAATGTAAATATTTAAAAATTCCATATGGTACTTATGATTTATATGACATAAGAGAATATCTTGCGAGTAAGTTAGACAACTGTGAAATTGAAATAAAACCAAATAATAATACTTTAACATGCTCGCTTTTTTGTTCCAAAACTGTACATTTTGACGTAGAAAACAGTTTAGGACGCTTACTTGGTTTCCCAAATGTAAAACTTGAAGCAAATAAATGGCATGAGTCTGTTAATCCAGTTAACATTCTTCCCTTGTCTGTCATCAGGATCGAATGTGATCTTATATTCGGATCATTTAATAATGGGTTTGCATCACATATTATTCATGAATTTATTCCTAACGTTCCTCCAGGATATCGATATATAGAAATTCCAAAAAATATTATTTATCTTCCTGTTAATAAGAGTAATATATCATCCGTAACTGTTAAAATCATTGACGAAAACGGTAACAATATTGATTTTAGAGAAGAAAATATCCAACTGAGACTTCATTTACGTAGAGCAAAATGATAGTGTTTAATAAAACACTTGGATATGAGGTGAAAAGAATCAATCATTTGCCTGCTACTAGAGCGCGTACACGTATTAAAGCAAATCGTAATATTGTAACAAAAAGAAACAAAGATTTTCTCCGATCACTCGGATTCAAAGTATGAATATTCTAAATATTAATAACACCCCAGTATTCGATAATTCTATCGAAAGTTATGAGATCCACACGTACAATCCATACAATAACAGCTTTAAAGAAAATGATGAAATTCGCATTCCAATACATCAGCAAGACATATACATATTACCATGTAATAGTTCAATTTATGTTGAAGGCTTTGCCACAGTGACTGGAAAAGATCAATCGGGGAAAGAAATAAAGAAACCTGTAAATTTTACTAATAACCCTGTTATGTTTCTATTTCAAGACATAAGGTATGAAATGAACGGTATTGAAATAGATCGCGTAAGAAACCCTGGAATAACCACAACATTAAAATCATACATATCGATGAATGAGGGGGATAGCAAAGTCGCAGCATTGTGGGGTTGGCAAATGGATGGTTTTAAAATGACAGAGGGATATTTTAATGCTGTTATACCATTGAATAAAATAATGGGATTTGCCGAGGATTATAATAAAATTATTATAAACTGTAAACATGAACTTATTCTGAATAGAAGTAATAGTAATTTAAATAGTGTAACAATTCACAAGGATGATAATATAGATATAGAAGTACGAACAATTCAGTGGCGTGTGCCGCATATAAAAGTTTCGGATCGTGAAAGACTCTCACTACTTAAGTATTTAGAAAAAGACAAACCTATTCAAATAGCATTCAGAAATTGGGATTTATATGAATATCCTTTACTTCCTAAAACTACAAAACATTCGTGGTCAATTAAAACTACTTCTCAACTTGAAAAGCCTCGATATGTTATTTTTGGTCTACAAACTAATAGGAAAAACAGTAAGACTAATGATAGTTCTATATTTGATCATTGCAAATTAACGAATGTAACACTGTTTTTAAATTCACAGTATTACCCATACGATTCACTTAATTTGAAATTTGATGAAAATAAATACAGTATATTATACGAAATGTACACTCAATTTCGTCAGTCTTATTATAATCTTCCTGTTGACCCGTTGTTTGATCTGATCACATTTAAAGAAAAGGCACCACTGTTTGTAATTGACTGTTCAAGACAAAACGAGAATTTAAAGACAGGACCTGTAGACGTACGTTTGGAAATTGAAAGTTCGCAAGATATCCCGGATAAAACATCAGCATATTGTCTTATAATAAACGATCGCCTCTTTGAATATAAACCCTTAAGTAATATTGTTCGCAAGTTGTCATGAGTGTCATCATTGATGTACAAGGATTCAAGACGGATTCCAATGAGTTTATAGTAAAAGAAATAGCTATATTGTGTAATAACCATATCCAGACTTATTTAATCAAGCCACCATACCCATTTTATAATTTAACGAAAACGGAAAGAAAACAAGTTTGTTGGATAGAAAAAAACAGAGGAATACATTGGAAAGAAGGTTTTATTTCATACTTAAACTACAAAGATTATGTAAACATGAATAATTATTTAAATAATAAACGTGTTTATGCTAAAGGTGTAGAAAAAGTGCAGTGGATATCGAAAATGTTTGGTTGCGATAGTGTTTATAATTTGGAAGATAAATCTTGCCCTAGCTTATTAAGTTTGTATGAACAATACGAAACGAATAGTGATGTGTTTAGTTGTTTATACCATCCTTCAATATGTGCATTAAAAAACGTGCTTGTTTTAAGAAAATGGTGTCTCGATAATAAAATTTTCTAAAAAAATATATATCTAGTAGTTTTTATTTACTTTCCTTTTGTTAAGGGTTGATTAGTAATATAAGTATGACTAGCAAAGTATAGTCAATATTTTTATTAGTTGTTGATTAATACGACTTTAGTTTATTCATGTACATGGTCTAAGAAAGTCATTCCTTTTCAAAAACTCAAAGTAATCATCATAATTATAAACAAATAAAAATGATATTAAAAGTTAATGATTTAGTTGACGTTGTTATTGTAAAATGGAATTTGTGTGGGCTGCATCATGTACATATATTAAACTATAAGGAATACGATGGTATTCTGATATCAACGATCTCAAAGAAATCCAACATTTATTATCAAGGTCTTAAAGTTTCCGCACGCGTATTAAGAATAAATAATAAGTATGTTGACTTGATACCATCAGCTGATTAATGTGTAACTAAAACCGTCTGATTTTCATAAATAACCTTATAAAGCTGAGTCATTAGGATTTATCTGAAATTGACACATTAAAAGTAATTTGTTGAACGATTTAAAATAAACGATTACTTATATAAATCCAAATAATTCTAAAATGAGATGTCAATAGCGATAAGTAGGCTATCCAAGAATAATATCACCATTGAATCATCTTCGAGGAGTTTGTGACAACCTGATCATTCTCTTGTTACTGATTATATTTAACATCGATCGTGAAATTGGAAGTTGTAGCTCACGTCTATACGATGCGCGGCGCGGTGCAGCTACACCGCTAGACGCGCCGCGCTTTATCTAGAGACGTGAGCTACAACTCCCAATTTTACCCTACTCGCATGGATTTATGTTCTTAAAAATCTTGTGTAAACTCTTCGATTTTCCGGCATAAAATTAGTCAATGTCTGTCTCGAGGATGCAAATTATCTCTATACCAAATAGACGGTGCCCGCAACTTGGTCCAAACATGTGAATTTACGTTTTTAAAAATCTTTTGAGCACTCTTTGGTTTTCCGGGATCAAAAGTACCTATTCTAAGTCCGTTCCCGGGATGCAAGCCAAATGTCAAGATCGGTTCAACGGTTGGGCCGTGAATAGTGGCAGACAGACGGACACTCTTTCGCATTGATATTTATATGGATTAGAGATCAATATGACTAAAACTAACTATATAACTTTTCCAAATTTATTATGTACTAATATTATGCGATCGGTCATGTATATTACATTGTGTTACCTGCATGAGTTGTGTGTGCCCGTAAGTGGTGTGTCACACTGAATAAGACTATACTATTGTATTTTTAAGTGTTTTGTATGCTGTGGGCGTACCGTAAAATAATAAATAAAATAAAATAAATAAATAAAACTTGGTACAAGACCCTACTTCTAGCATCTACCTTACTTTTACTACAGCACAAAATCTGCTTCAAAATAAAATCTTTTACAGAAATCGAAAACGATTTTCAGATCGATGTCGTCGCTACCACCGGAGCCTTTTATGATGCTCAGAGCGAAAGCTCTGAGCAAACGTGTGATAATCAACGTAGGCGGCGTCCGACATGAAGTGCTGTGGCGGACACTGGAGAGGCTGCCACACACGCGCCTCGGCCGGCTGCGCGACTGCAACACGCACGAGGCCATCACAGAAATCTGCGATGACTATTCATTGCAAGACAATGAATATTTCTTTGATAGGTAGGAGTACAACATTTTTAAATCAATTATTAACACATTTACGCAGCTTGACGTTAAGACTTTAATACAAAATTAACAGATTTTCGTGCTATCTCACTCATAATTCGCACATAAAACAAGTGTAAATTAAATAACACCCCCGACAAGTACCTACTAGAAAAGAGCTGATAACTTTCAAACGGCTGAACCGATTTTCTTGGATTATAGCT
Organism: Maniola jurtina; assembly: GCF_905333055.1. NCBI lineage: Eukaryota > Metazoa > Arthropoda > Insecta > Lepidoptera > Nymphalidae > Maniola > Maniola jurtina. The sequence continues at coordinate 6,415,732 of NC_060037.1, read as the reverse complement.
AAGAACACTCTCGATCACTTACCTTTCAAACAAACAAAAACTAAATTAAAATCGATTCATAATGAACTACAGTTTAGGAGCTACGATGTCACAGACAGATACACATATAGACAGATACACACGTCAAACTTATAACACTCTCTCCTCTTTTTGGGTCGAGGGTTAAAAAATATCCAATAGTGGACGGACGCGCGCTATGATTGGCCGCAATGTTGCGCGGGCATCATCTAGTAATAATATGTAGATACATAAAAGGAGAAACTGACGGATTGATACATCGCTCAAACAGCTGGGTCTAGAAACTTGAGATTTTTCATGTAGGTTTTCTACTAGATACGTAAGAAAGATTTTCAGTTAACTCCACCTGAGTCATCTACCTACTATAGTAGCCAATAATTTTATTTTTTTAATTTTATAATATTTTTTATCTTTTTAATTATACCTTAGCTTAGACATAATTATACTTACTTTTGACTCTTAGCAGCGACTTTGCAGTTTCTAAAAAGTTAATTTTTCTTTAACTTTTATTTTCAGGCATCCGAAGAGTTTTAGTTCAATTTTAAATTTCTATCGGACTGGAAAGTTACATCTAGTTGATGAGATGTGCGTTTTGGCGTTTAGTGATGACCTCGAGTATTGGGGTGTAGATGAACTGTACTTGGAATCGTGTTGTCAGCATAAGTATCACCAGCGAAAAGAGAATGTGCACGAAGAAATGCGCAAGGAAGCTGAAAGCTTGCGGCAAAGAGAAGAGGAAGAGTTTGGCCAAGGCACTTGCGCTCAATATCAAAAATGGCTCTGGGATTTACTAGAAAAACCCACTACGAGTATCGCAGCTAGGGTAATGTATTCATTGATGCCAAATTTCACTTTAATATTTGCTGTCCCAAATTAATACTGCTAGTTACTTTAGCAAGCTGCCAAGGATTTTTCTAAGTTAAGTTTGAAAGGTATTAAAAATTACGTAAGGAACATGTCAATTATTTAAATTAAATTTAACTGAAGTAGATATAGATGCTTTAGTAGGTATATTGAGATCTAGATTTTATAATTTAAACTACTGTCGGATAACTGATATTACCTATATAATTCTATTCTTTACAAATTGTTCGATTTCCACTTTTCAAATTTTACACTATCTTGCACAATGTTATTTATTACTTTTACTTATAATATGATTATATCACATACACTGTTAAATGCAACTTACATGCTATTGAGATAGATTTAGGTACTCCTACTAGTATATTAGACACGAGTGCACACTGCACAGCTATTGTAAATTGAATAAGCTTTACTAACATTTGGTATGCACAGTTGTGATATAAGTACAAACGTATTAAAAGTAGGTTATAGTACCTGTTTGAATTTAATAGGTTGGTAGACAATTATTTCACTTCTCTGTATTATACTACTATTATATATCCTGTAGTTATTAATCAGGTAAATATTAGGCATGAAACGGTTAGATTGTAATGCAAGCAATGTTGTATTGTGGTCTTATATATATTTCCTATTCGTGATCGTGGTGCATGAATAACATCTATCACACTCTTGTAGTTTGTCTCGTTTTTTATGGAATGTGGTGTTGTGTTCCGATGTTGTATAGTGTGAATTTTGTCGAAACATGCCTGATTTTATCGTACCCAATAACCCAGTCCTTGTTTCGGTTTCATACTAGGTTTCCACGTGGTGCACATGCTCGACGTTTTAAAGTTCATTCAAGTCAATTTGAATGTGTTCGAGCAAATAAATATAGCTGTCATATTATCTACAGGAAGCTTGCGCGTCCAGCATGTATCTGCGTGGGACCTCACTTTTAATGTTTCACAATTTTTTTTTCGACGACAGCGAAATTAATATATTGGCTATGTAAGTATGGTTCACCAAATTTTCTTGTCATATATATATTTTTTTAATTTACATGGTATATTTTTCTTTAACATACCTAGAATAAATTATTAAATATCAAAAGCTACTTACACTCTCAACAGTTGAAGAATGTATTTTTGGAACCCTAATGAAAAAGTAAATTTGAAGATTGCTGGTTTCAATATGTATGTAGTATTTACTAAATAACTTACTACTAATACCCTAAATATTACTTAGGGTACTATTTAAGTGGTTTTAAGCTAAAGAAAAGTTAAAATATGTATTTTGAATAATATTTTGTCAAATAAATTCGTTGCGACTGTAGCTGGAGCTTCTTTGGTGGTGCTAAGTGCTCCATAACTTTTAATTAGATCAGTTACGCTTTTGGTTCTTATAGCGATTCGTTTAGAGTGAATGTAGTCTTTTCGGTAGGCCAACGTTTTGTAATCGACATAGTTACTAGCATATAGATATTTCAAGACTTTATATATAAATGATATAATATTAATTTCCAATTTAAATATTTGTATATCACGATGTAACATACCTACACATTAAATTTTCCTCTCGTAGAAAGACAAAATTAAAAAGGGAGACTATTCATGACCCCTTTTGGTTGGAATCTTGAATATCATATTCTTTTTAGTAATTTTATAAGAAGTACCTAAGTAAATCTTAATTTATCAGAATCTGAAACCTTGAGGTAAAAGGCCACATCAAATAAAAAATAATTAGAATTGGTTGAGTTTTAAGCTTATAAAAATACGTTTATAAATTAATTATTATGGATAATAATAGATATTATACCAAAATTGTTTCATTGTGTTATACAAATAATTTTTTTTTAAAGCGGCTTCGATATGAAATATTTTTTAGTAATTTTCAATAATATTTTTATTGGTTATAATGTTTTACTCACAATTATTTAGTTTATATTTAGTTGAAATAATATATCTTAACCCGTCAAAGCCGCTTTGTATCTTTGTAGCTTCTAATATGTTATGTATTATAATTATGTATATTATGGTTCATATTTATTGAAACTATTTTATTATATTTGTAGGGAAATATGGATTAGAAGAAATAGACGCGGCGCTTCGCGTCTCTTAAAAAATATCTGTTACAAATATGTCTTAATGTTCACAGCCGCGAGGATAGTTCTCTGAATGAGAGCACTTTTTTTTATAAAACAAAGCTTAATTGTTGTCGCAAAAAGTCGCAAATATGGGATGGGCTTACGCGATGTGACCAGCCGCTGCCGACGACGCTCCGGGGCCCGCGTGCGGCGCCGCACGGGACGGAGCGCGCGCCCTGCGGACCGCAGTGCGCAGTGCGCGCCCCGCGCCCGCGCGGCCTCGCACCACGGCTGAGCGTCGCTCCACCGGCGCCTCGCACCCACCCGCCCCTCCCCGCCACTCCCTGCGCCCTCTCTAACAACCACCAGCGCTTCCGCTTCGTCTTACTTATCCGACTAACCCGACGCGTCCATGGACGAACGCGCGTTCCACTTCGCACATTGCATCGGTTTGTTTAGTGAGTTTTCTTTGACTAAACGCACGTCCGTCCATCGTGTACATGTACCTAACTATATATTACTTTTTACACCTCGACCACACAACACTACTTACAATATTACACCAATAGATGTTATTTCTACACCAAAATTTGTGCATTAATCTTAAGTTAACAACTGTTATACCTATTATAAATTGGCTTTAGTCAGGATATACTTACCAAAACTGTAAATATATACATACCTATCTACTACTTCTTACATCTGTAACGACTTGTACAATAATAAGACTGTTACTTTTGTATAGACACTGGCACTACCTACCTACTATACCTACTTATCTCATATCAATACTGACATATCAGGGCTTGATGTGCGACAGTACGGTGGCGGGGAGCGCGCGCTCACTCCACACATGCTTGCAGGTGATCGCGGTAATCTCGATCCTCTTCATCGTGCTGTCCACGATAGGGCTCACTCTCAACACCATTCCGCAAATGCAAGTGTACGACGACAAGGGCGCGCCCATGGACAACCCGCAGCTGGCCATGGTCGAAGCCGTGTGCATCACGTGGTTCACGCTCGAATACGTGCTGCGGTTCAGTGCCTCGCCGGACAAATGGAAGTTCTTCAAGGGAGGACTTAACGTGATAGATTTATTGGCGATATTGCCTTATTTCGTGTCTCTATTTCTGCTCGAAACTAATAAAAACGCGACAGACCAGTTCCAAGATGTGCGCCGTGTTGTACAAATCTTTCGTATCATGCGAATATTGCGTATCCTCAAACTCGCCCGCCACTCGACCGGGCTGCAGTCGCTCGGCTTCACGCTCAGGAACTCTTACAAAGAGCTCGGACTGCTCATGTTGTTCCTCGCGATGGGAGTGCTCATATTTTCCTCGCTGGCATACTTCGCCGAAAAAGAAGAGCCGGGAACTAAATTTATTTCTATACCGGAAACGTTCTGGTGGGCCGGCATCACCATGACCACAGTCGGATACGGTGACATTTACCCCACGACCCCGTTGGGCAAGGTCATCGGCTCAGTTTGCTGTATTTGCGGCGTGTTGGTAATTGCGTTACCCATCCCTATTATCGTCAACAATTTCGCCGAGTTTTACAAGAACCAGATGCGCCGCGAGAAGGCGCTCAAGCGGCGCGAGGCGCTCGAGCGCGCCAAGCGCGAGGGCTCCATCGTGTCCTTCCACCACATTAACTTGCGCGACGCGTTCGCCAAGAGCATGGACCTCATCGACGTCATCGTGGACACAGGTCAGCAGCTCCGCCTCCCCTCGCGCCTTATTGCTTCTCCATGTCATGTGTCCTCTGCTCGTAATCGTAACAACCTTTCACCTTCTGCACGCATGCCTCTATGTTCAATGCCCTATTTGGTATTAGTGTTGATGAATGCGATGGATGTTAATCGAGTGCACGTCGCATCGTTTAGCTCTCCGGACCCGCAGGCATATACTCAAATCAGAACAGAATCACGTTACATCGCAGCTACAGCTATTTTCACTCGCTCGTTCCAAAGAGGTGTATCAGAGTGTTTTGTTCATTGTCTTCAGGTGACAAGTGCGTCCTCATTGAGGCGAGAGACGACGCCCGATGAGCTCCTTGCTACTGTCGCACAGTCGCCAAACTCGACCCCTTATTGTTAAGTCCGTAGCTCGGGGTCGGGTCCGCGTCGCGTGTAGCTTGCGATGTGCGACGAAGACACTTTATCTAAGGTCGATTACATTGTCAGCGTAAGCCTAACGCTTCATAAGACTAACACTCATTTCTTCTGTGGACTGTACGTTGTGTGTATCCGGAGAACGCTGGATCCTTTAGACTGTTCGTGTGGAATGTGTGTTGTGTTGTTCACGCCGCTTCATTTTATTCTAACTATCGTTTAATTTTGTACAATAATATGTAGGTACTCACTCGTAATGTGAGCGCTTTATGGAAATAAGTGGGGGACAGGACAGAAAACGTTGCTACTTAAGATGGTATGTGTCTCCAGGACACAACCTGTCGCAAGGGGACACCACTAGCCTGGATGGCGAAGTGCCGGCGACCACTGGCTGCTACAAACAGTACGAACATTCTATTGGCAATAAGATACCGCAGACTGCTGACAATATTCAGGTAAGAAACTATGTTAAATGTCTGGCTGCGTCCGTAAGTAAAATGTACCTACCTATTCAATCTCCATATGACAGTAACCACATTCTTTTGAAATTTTCTTTGGTAGTACCTACTTGCCAAGCATAGCTCAGCTTGCGTAATAAACTGTAGAAATGATCCCATACCGTAATTATCTAACTTAGGCTCAGCTGATAGGGTGTACGAGATGATCGTACATCGATCGTTATTGGGATTGGGAGCTAGGTACGTTTCACTAACTTCAAAATTTCGCCGCAATTGAAAAAGAGCATTTTACTTCAATGGATCATCTCATACACCTTTCCCCTATATAGTAGATAATAACTTGAAACCCAATAAAAATTTCTCGAAAATCCTAAATTAGAAACACCGTTGGTACTGTTAGTACTGAAAAATTGGATTTATTTTATTTTATTAACACGTTAGGATGTAGTTCCAGAGTCCTTTGAAGGAACGCCGCTTCTCAAGCGAGGGCTTGGGCACGCCGGAGAAACGCTTGCTCATTAATCCAGACCTGACACCCGTAAGACATTTTATCGTCACAATCATTGATGGCTACCGCTTAGTGCAACAGTTTTTGGCTAATTCATACTCGTACAGTTTCAGCCACGAAGAAAGAGCTCTGACCTTTCAGTGCGCAGTGAACTTATATCGATCTATTGGTGGCGCTCAGTGAGGCCCGATTTCGTTTTTAGGGTTTCGTACCCAAAGGATAAAAACGGAGCTCTATTAATGTCACTCTGCTGTCTGTCTGTCTGTCCGCGTGTCACAGGTCTCTAGATCGTAGACTAAATGAGTTACAAAGCTCAAATTTTGGTGTTTGGTGTAGAAAGTTGATTCTAAACCAAATATTGAATTAGAAATAAAATTATTTTTCTCCCATACATGGAAAAGGATCCGAAAAAATTCTTTTTACCCTAGCGTGTGGGGTATTATTGTTTAGAGCTCATTGAGAAAAGTACGAATATACATTTTTTTATCTTAAAAATAAATAAATGGGGGCCGTCCAAATTGTCAGTTTTTAACCATTTTTGTGGCGGGGGCCTATCTTAAAACTAAACTAGTTAGGAATATTCCTAACCGAATACATACCATATACTGTATTTAAACAACAAATACTGAAAACACCCAAAATATGATGCTAACAATGATGTACGGAATCCTAAAAGAGCGAGGTCCGACTTGCATTTGACCGGTTTTTTCCTTTCTGTTTCCTGCGCCCGCGCCCGCGCCGTATGAAAGAACAGTATCGATGCGCAGACACATTCCTTCCACTGTCGCCCAGAACTCTTTTTACTTGAAACTAATAACTATATCCACTTAAATAATTATGTATAAGCGCATTTTTCCAATACATATATCAATGACACTAGACTTAGCTGCGTAGCTACGTGAGCTACGAGAGTCGTAGACATTCGTAGCTTTTCTACGTTGCGCGTTAGGCAGCCTTAATAAAGTCTATGGGATTTAAATGGTCTTTTGTGAAAGATGCGCTTTAAAGTCTCGTATAAAATACTACCAATGGGCATGGGCTATGTTGCTTACGTTTATTATACTGAAAGCACTCGTAGGTACCTATAATTGTGTATCCATAATTCAATTAAAATCATCGTTGTTGCATTTGGCATAGAATTTTTCTAACTTTATCATTCTTAATAGATAAGATAATCATAATCGACGTAGGTAACTACTAATATTTTCTCTTTTTCTAGGAAAAGAAGATGGCTGAAAAACAGCTTGACTTGGATCAGCTGCCTTCTGAGTTTGAATGTTGTTTTTGCACGTTCAAGGTACTAAAACACTAACGCGTGAATAAGTATGTGCGTTGGGAGATTGCCAAATTAATAAGTTTTGTTTCCTTTGCCATTAACATGATCGTGTTAACAATTCTATTTTAATTATACCAATTTAAAGTTTTCCATCAGCATTTACCCGTAAGTATGTATTGCTTTAAATTTATTTCATTTATATTGCAGATAAAAAAAATATGGGACTCCAGGTTGCAGCTTTAAATTTTTTAATTTGATTTTTTAAATGAAATAGAATTATACATATTTTGTAGTTACGTGTAGATTCTACGTAGATTTATTTACATCGCTTAACTGATTTAGCCCAGTAGTTACTTAGGACTCGGGGCATCTTATTTCACTGGATAGCCGATGTTAATGTCTCAAATACTCGTATGATGGCCCTTAGATGAATGATACCCGTTAGATATCAAATATTATTATATTTCCACTAGGTACTTACTATCCACCTAAAAAAAGATTTAGTTACTTTCCAATAGATAGACTTACCAATAAATTAGTTGTAGATATCTAGCAATTCGTGCACACAAACTTATTGACCTTGTTCTTGTATAGGGCTACAAAGAATTCATAGACGCCGAGCAACTGATGCCAATGCCAACATCGGACCTACGTCAGCCCGTGTGCGTCGAACTAGCTTGCCTGCAACGACACCCGGCGCCGAAAGCTTTGCCCGAAGCGACGCCCAATAGCCTTGATAGTCCTGGTACGTCACCTGCACCCATCTACCTAACATCTTTCTTAAGGTAAACGCACACTTATCCAAGCCAAACGCGTCGAACGAAACGAATTTTAGAATTCTGTATATGAAATCTCATGAAACTTCGCGAACTTCCCCGCGTCGAATCGTTCGAATCGGAAGATTTCATATGTAGAATTCTAAAATTCGTTTCATTCAACTCGGATAGTTAGTATGCGTTCACCTTTAGAGTTACTTTTCTATTTATCGTTGCACCGTGGGTTAAATAAACCTCCTATGCATACCCCCATTAATATGTCATGCACCAAGTGAAAGATAAGCACTGCTGAGCACAAGAATAATACGTTTGTAAAATTATGATCAACACTAATAAGATTTTGCACTCAACTACTTACTTGGTACATAACATTTTACAGCGTAACTATATTAGCTACCTACGTACCTAGTTCCTACTTTTCTTTTTTATACCAGTGCTAATTATTGTTACGTATACCTATTGTAGAAATAGAATTAGAAATAATTTTTATTCAAATAAATTCAAGTACTTTTGAATCGTCTTTATCTAACACTGGTTCGGAATGATTTGTAAAGGCATCCGTTTACAATATTGTGGATTTGTTCTATTGATCTATTCCTAAAGATTTTTCCAACCTGTGTTGTCATTTAGCTGTAGGTAGGTGTACCTATCTTCCTTTGTCTTGATCGCAACCTTTTACCATCATTCCAAGTGGGTGACGCGGTTCCATATGCGTGTATGTCTTACGTTGCAGATACATTTGCATCATGCCTTACGCACCCTTTTCCTTCAGAGGGCGACATCACGGGCGAGAACGACTCGTCAAACTTGTATGTGAATCCGTTGGACGGTAGCGGCGGTGGCGGGGCGGGGGTGAGCGGGGGCGGGGTGTCGGCGGAGTTTAACGGTGTGCGCAAGAGCGCCTCGGGGGACATTTTGTGTGCGAAAGGTTCTCAGGGCGAGGGCTCGCCGCGCGGCTCGCAGGGCAGCCTGTCGGGCGCGGCGTGCGGCGACGCGGACGCGCGGCCGCTCGACGCGTCGCGCTGCAGCCTCCCGCCGCCGACCGACGACTCGCCCGCCGCCGCCGACGACTCCAAGCCCAAACACAGAAAAGCGCGTTTTCAACAGGTCAGTGACCAGTGCGCGCATATTCGTTGCACAGTTTGTTCCGATTCGGACCATTGGAAGCGCGTAATCAAATAACAACAATCCTTTAGAGCTCGTTCACACAGGCTGTGTAAGTTAACGCGACACGTGCGTAGTGACGCGCGTGGTGTGAATCGGCCATTATCCATAACTCTAAGGCACGTCGTACACGATAGTAGTGTTGAATTGGGGATCCTGTATCAAAATCCATGGGGATTTTGGATCACTCTCGCTAACGCTCGTTCGCTACGCTCACCGTGATACAAAATCCCCATGAATTTTGATACAGGATCCCCAATGTAGGCTACTGTCCACAACAACACATTAAATAAATGGAGTATTCCTAAATCCAAGCAACAATTAATCACTATCAACAGTGAGACAAAATCCTCAATGACTAGTTATTGCGGATCCTATATCATACGCCCGCACCGCACAGTGGATGATATAATACGATGAGTTCGACGAGACTGCGGCATTCATAAGAAATGCGAACGAGCCCATATGCATGATAATTTTACGTCTAAAAGTTTGCTCTCGCATAGTTAACCATTTGATTTGTTGCGCTCAAATTATTTTTGTATATTGATCGTGTTTCTGCTTGATCCGGCATTGCTGTATTCATTAGTATGAATTTCGATCGATTGATTCGAGGCTTGCGCATACTTATAATAGGTTGGATAAAGGTAGACTCTTTAAATGTTTATAGCTCATCAGAAATATATTCGTATTACATTAACGATTGCTTTTCCACATATCGGACATAACATTTTATCCAACGATAAAGCACATTTAGTACACGTTATAGCATGACCACATGGTATATAACACGCAGCTACTTCTTCTACAAGACAAATTTTGCAGCAAAGTGTTTCTTTAATATTTTCAACACATAATATGTTTCTGTCTGCAAAAGAACTTATTATATTGTTATTTACAAATTGTTCAGATACTTTTGATGCACCACAAACATCTTTGCTATCACTTTGTAGGTATGTTTCACCCTTCACAAGTAAAACATAGGGACAGGACGGAAACCAGCGTGCGTGCTCCGACCATGGATGATCTTCGATGCCCCAGTCTTTGAGCCTGCCATCACAAAAGTAACAAATCACGCGATCACTATCTCCTGTATAAAAAAAACCAGCATCAGCCATTTCTTGAGGTTTTTGATTTAAATCTTGAGGCCAGGTATCAAAACTTCGCAATCTTGCGATTTGAGTTGCATAGCGAGGATATTTAGGATATATTAACTCCATTCTGATCTACAAACAATGAATTTTGGATAAAGATTTATTAGTAAAAATATATTATAGCAGATTTCTAGTAAGGTGTGCAAGCTTATCATACATTATTATTTATCGAAAATTAATTCTTTAATGATGAATTTAGACACATTTCCCGCTATTTAAATATATTTCGATTGTTATAAATACTTTGATAAATAGAGATTAATGGACGAAAAAAATACGTACAATGCGTACTAATATAATAAATTCACTGATGCCCCCACGACTTCATCTGCATGGATTTAGGTTTTTAAATCCTGCGGGAACTCTATGATTTTCCGAGATAAAAAGTTGTCTATATCTCTCCAGTTCTTTTACTATACCCACGAAAAATCATGTCGATTCGTTGCTCCGTTGCGACGTGATTGAAGGACGAACCAATAAACAAACAAACAGACACACTTTAGCATTTATAATAAGTATGATTAGTGATGCAAAAAGGCGTCTGTCTAAACTAAAGACTAACGGCTGAATCTTGCCGAAATTTGATACACAGACAATTCACATCTTGGAGACGGATCCAGGATATTTTTTGACGTCGAAAATTAAAGGATTTCCACTCAAGTTTTAAATCAAATTCGCAAGGAAGAAGATTGAAGCATCAAATAGGAGCAAATATTATTAGACCTTTCACAAATTTTATACCTACCTATGGAAAGTAGTAAAATGTATAACCTTTTAACATTTTAACTATCGCGAGTCCGACGCATACCATTCCTTTTACGGTTAGATCTCAATTCACTGCGTAACTATAAACAACAGCGTCTTCCATGCTTCAAAATCGAACACCTATAGCTGATGCGGCAATAATTTATACGTAAGACAGTGTTCATACGAATGTATAAATCTAGTCTGATTACTTTCGCAAATATAAGTTTTATGTTGTGATGATTTAGTGTTTAAAGTTACATGCGCAAATGTTTAAATCTAATTTATTTCAATCCATTTCGTTTATTATGAAAGAGGTTTTAGAATTCGAGCGTATAAATAGGTCGATCCTAAGCGTCACCATTCCTTTCTTTCCGAGTTTTGGATACGACGACAACAACAGTCGAAATAAAGTATGTAAGTATTTTTATTTTATATGTTTATTTTTGAATTAAGCAACTAGGTACCTATTGAATTTTTATTTGGAGTTTTCATGTTGATAGTTACTTAAATTGTTTTTCAGGGCCTCTTCATCTTTCATCAATCCATTTGACGAAGACGAAGACCCCATCGCTTTGGTGCAGCCCCCATCAACATCGAAGTCTCTTAAGAAGAAACGTGAGGTGAAGCGGAAGAAGACGATCAAGAAAAAGGAGGTGACTTCTTCTGCTCCGAAGAATCCGTTCGAATCGAGCGGATCGGAATCTGAACCCGAAACGTCTCCAAATACACCTACGAGTCCATCTGTTAAGCGGAGGAGGTTTATTACCGAATCTGAGGTGAGTTGTCTTATTTATATTTTATTGGATTAAAGCTTTTAAAAGACTTCCCAATAAGAATGTTGTTAGGCAATTGGTCTGTATATAAATTTATGAATATAGTTTGTTAAAGTTATTATTTTGTTAGGGATCATATCCGAAGGGTACCAGTGGGATCCTATTACTAAGCTACCGCTGTCCGCCCGGACGTCTGTCTGTCAGCGGGCTTTATCTCATGAACCATAATAGGTAGAGAGTTGAAATTATCGCAGATGATACTAAATTGAATATTTTTCAATTTCAGGATGAATCTACTAGCAAGCCAGTGCGCGCTGCGAAATTGAGAAGTTTTCTCAGTCGGCGCGTTGCGTCGGGGTATACATCCCAATCAGACCCATCGAAGAAAGGCAGCTACTACTTCGAGCTGCGCGTCTACAACTCTGAAGAAGTGGAGAAACTCGCGAACAATGAGCGTTGGAAGCATGCCATCTGCACACTAAAACTTGCAACTGATTTAAATTCGGTGGTATGGAAGTCCCTCACCAAATTAATTGATGATAGTAAGGCTGAACTAAAAAATATTCAGCCCATTTTATACCCTGCAAATGAAAATAATTTCTAAGATAAATTTTGTAAATTAAATTTTGTAAATCTTAGAAATTATTTTCATAAATAAATTCAAAAAATATTTCATCTGCAACATATTGTATATAATAAGTATGACAATTAAATTACTATCTTTATGTTTGTGCCTGTAAATATTTTTTAACGTGTTTTTTTTACAGAAATTACAAAGCCTAAACCATACAAAGCCTAGACCATACAAAGCCTAGATCATACAAAGCCTAGACCATACAAAACCTAGACCATACAAAGCCTAGACCATATGAAACTAGAAATATAAAAACTAGAACCATATGAAACTAGAACCATATAAAATTAAATTAACGTGTTTTTTTTACAGAAATTACAAAGCCTAAACCATACAAAGCCTAGACCATACAAAGCCTAGATCATACAAAGCCTAGACCATACAAAACCTAGACCATACAAAGCCTAGACCATATGAAACTAGAAACATAAAAACTAGAACCATATGAAACTAGAACCATATAAAATTAAATAAAAATGTCTAAATGTTCATATCGAAAGATTTGAAGTTGGGATATTAATAACGTGATACTTACAGCCCTTATACTCTTACTAAGTCTGCACATTGTCTGAAAATAACTAGATTACTTTATTTTAATACAGTCATCTCATAACTATCCAAAATTTAAAATCTAGAACTGAGAAACTAGAACCATACAAACTAGATACTTGACATGTTTGAATGTTGATATCGAAACATCGCATTACTTCCATTCTATTAATAACTGTTTACTGTTTATTAGCCAATAGCTTGATTTATTATTTAGCTGTATTTCCTTACCGATTTTTTATACGCAGAATATTAAAACCAGAACTGAGAAACTAGATACTAAATAGATAAACAAGATAAGCAATTCTATGAAATTGAAAATGTTTTTCTGCAAAGAGTGTAACCTTTATGTTAAAACATCTATATCGTCACATAACAGAACAAATACTCATAAATCTAATAGTTTATTTCAATCTAGATATGAGAATGTGCAAATTATAAAAACGGCTTTTAGAAACAGAATAATCAGTTACAAAGTAAATCCGACCTCTACAACTTTAGTTCCAGAGAGTTTTTTTTCACAAATATTTAAAACCACACGCGAGATCATAAATATATCTCTAAAGAAACACACTGCCATTAAAGTAAATTTCGAGTTATTTGTTTCGTATATTTTACCAAAAAATTTTGAAAAGTCTATTAAATCTTTCAGTACTAAATATGGTATTATAGTCCAAAGTACTGATATTGATAATTTTTTATTACAATGTGCTCAAAAGTTAACTTGCAAATGCGCAGAATTCGAACAGTCAGAATCTGGTTGGACAATTGATTCTATCAGTCATTTGGAGATAAATATTAATAAATATAATCCTCTGAAAGGTGGATCATATTTGGCATTACCATCACATATAAGAAATACAAAATCATGTCTAAATATTCATAATTTCGATGATTGTTGCTTTTTATGGTGCATTGCTGCTAAAATGTATCCTACAAAACTTAATTCCAATAGAGTTTCATCATATCCTCATTATTCATTGCTTTTTGACATAAGAAATATGACATTTCCTCCGGGAATTGAAGATATTAAAACCTTTGAGAAGAACAATCCAACTATTAGTGTAAATGTTTATGGGTTAGAAGCCAATAATACAGTTACAGGTCCTTTGTATGTGACTTTAGCTCGAAAACTTACCCATGTTAATTTATTATATATTACTAAAAATGACAAAGCCCATTACTGTTTGATTAAAGACTTTGGCCGACTTGTGCGAAGGCAATTAACAAAACACAAGTCTAAAATATTTTTATGTGATGAATGTTTTTTATATTTCGCAAATGAACAAAAACTACACAATCACGATTGTGCTAAAAGACAAACTGTACTTCCAGAAGATGGTAGTAAGTTGCATTTTTCAAACTATGAGAGAACTCAAAGAATTCCTATCGTGATATATGGCGATTTTGAGAGCTTGCTTTGTAAATATTCAAACGAAAATAAATCTCTTTATACTGAAGATATACAAACACATGAACCATCTTGTTTCGCTTATTACATATGTTGCCATTCTAAACCTGAGCTTAATGACTTTGTAAGCTATCGCGGACCAAACTGTGGTAAAAAATTTGTTGAAAGCATTACGCGAGATGTAAAAAGATTGCACGGTATTTTAAATACAAATAATCCAATGTTTCCTCTTACTACCGAAGAGTTGACTTCATATAATGAAGCAAAAATTTGCTGCATCTGTAAAACAATGTTTAAAAAATATGATATAATAGTAAAGGATCATGACCATTTTACAGGTAAATACCGAGGCCCTGCTCACAACACTTGTAACATAAATGCAAAAAAATGTACGTTTATACCGATCATTTTTCATAACTTGAGTGGTTATGATTGCCACTTATTTATTAAAGAATTATCAGAAATTACCGGAAAAACGAGCTTGATACCAAAATCTAAAGAAAAATATATATCATTCACAAAATTTTTACCTATTGATAAAACAAATGCTGCTCAACTGAAGTTTATCGATTCATTTAATTTTTTGAGTTCGGGTTTGGATAAACTGGCAAAGAGTCTTCATCCGAATGATTTTCAGCATATGCGTGTATTTATTAAGGATGAACACTTATTAAATTTGGCCTGTAAAAAGGGTGTCTATTGTTATGATTATATGGATGCATGGGAGAAATATAATGAAACAAAGTTACCAAAACATTCGATTTTTTTTAATAAACTCACAGGTGAAAATATTTCCATTGAGGATTACGAACACGCTTTAAAAATATGGAAAACTTTTGGTATAAAAAACTTAGGAGAGTATACAGATTTATACTTACAATGCGATGTCTTATTACTATGCGACGTTTTTGAAAAGTTCAGAAATATGAGTTTAGACTATTATAATTTAGACCCCTGCTATTATGTATCATCTCCATCTTTAAGTTGGGACGCAATGTTGTTATATACTAAAGTTGAGCTTGATTTGATTTCTGATGTGGATATGTATCAGATGTTAGAAAAAGGTATTCGAGGTGGTTTAGCCCAGTGTTCATTGAGATATGCTGAAGCAAACAATAAATATTTACCATCCTACAATAAAAATGAGTCAAGTACGTACTTAATTTATTTAGACTGTGTCAACCTTTACGGTTTTGCTATGATGCAAAAAATGCCAATGCGTGACTTTAAATTTTTAAATGAAAATGAAATTAAAAATTTTGATGTAAGGAACATTTCTAAAAAAAGTCAGTGTGGATATATTCTCGAGGTAGATTTATGTTATCCGGATAATATTCATGATGCTCATTCAGACCTACCATTTGCTGCGGAAAAATATTCTCCTGCTCAAAATCAAAGCAAAAAATTGGTGGCAAATTTATATAATAAACATCGTTTTGTTATTCATTATATGCACTTGCAAGAATGCTTAAAGAATGGTTTATTGCTTTTAAAAATATACAGAGTGCTATCTTTTTATCAGGACAACTTTTTAGAGCCTTATATTTTTTTAAACACAAGTCTCAGACAAAATGCCAAGTCTGATTTTGAGAAAGACTTTTTTAAAAAGCAGAATAATTCTATTTTTGGAAAAACGATAGAAAACAAAAGGAAGCAGGTTGACGTAAAACTAGTAAACGTTTGGAGAGATACTACAAATAATACTAATAAATTGAATGGAGCGGAAAAATATATTAGTGCACCACATTTTCACAGTTTATCAATTTTTTCTGAAAACTTAGTAGCTATTCAATTGAAAAAAACAAAAATTGTCTTAGATCGACCAATATATATTGGATTCACGATTCTTGAACTGTCGAAAACGCATTTGTATCATTTTCATTATTCGGTCATAAAAAGAATCTATGGAAATAATGTTCAGTTATGTTATACGGATACTGATAGTTTACTATATCTTGTAAAAACTGATGATTTTTATGAAGATATGAAAGATAACATTCATTATTTTGATACTAGCAATTTTGAAGATGATAATATTTTTAATATGCCGAAAGCTAATATGAAAATACCTGGATATTTTAAAGACGAAATGGGAGGAGAAATCATTTCTAAATTTGTTGGTTTACGCGCAAAATTATATTGTTTACTTTCTGAGAAAAAAACTATCAGTAAAGCAAAGGGTATCACGAAGCCTGTGACAAAAAAATTAAACTTTGAGAAATATAAGAAAGCCTTATTTTGCAATGAAAATATAAGAGATGATATGTTTGTCATACGATCAAAAAATCATCAGGTTTTTACTCAGAAAATTAATAAATTAGTATTAAATAGTGATGATAATAAAAGGCAAATAATGGAAAATGATTTTAAAACTTTGCCTTGGGGGCATTACAGCACGATTCTTTAGTAAAAATATTATGCTAAGTACCTATGTATTTTACAAATTTTTATGTGTCTAATTTTAATATTAGTTTTAATGGTAATTTAGCATTTAATAAATTTGATTAAGTTTACCACAGTGTTTTATTTCAAATAAAATCACAACATATTTTATATTCCCTTTATTAATTCAACCAATTATTTACATTACTTCATAAACTTAGTACTTAACATAAGATTAACGTATTATAAAAACTTACTACTTAATGGAAAATATTCGGACTACAACTTACTTGCATGATATGAAAATATAAAATATACTTTATACTTTAATTAGAACTCATTTATGCTTTTTATTTTTACAATCGCAAAATAACAATAAAATAATATTAAATTTAACTATTCAGGCACACTTAGCTTTTGTATAATCCTATTAATTAAATCTTCTGTAGCATCCATCATATTGTCATAATTATCACTCACTATGTACTGTACACTCAAATTAGTCTTTGCACTGTTCTCCTGTTCTTTACTATCAATTTCAAGTATTTCAATTTTTATAATGTGGCTTCCCTTTGCTTTATTTTTCCGTATAACAAAAGATGAATCTGGAGCTGGTGAAATCACATGATCTATTTTTGGAAGCTTCTTTTTTAAAGACAATTTATTTTTCTTTTTTATGGTTTTCAAACTGGTGTTATTTTCAAGTGTTTCATTATTTTTTTGCTCACGTAAAGCTTTCAATCTATTCTCTTCTTCTCTTTCTAAAATAGCATCCAAGTCTTGAGCTCCATAAAATGGATTATTCATACTTGTGTTTCTTTCGTCATCCGTGAAATAAAAGTCCGACATGATGCTGTAACAAAATACAAAATTTTATAAATATAACAATAAAACAACATTTATAAAAATATCAATAAACAAATTCTAAAATAGAAAAGAATACAGTCAAAATATTATATAAGTAATTTTTTTCACTAACCAGAAGCGAGTGAGTTCCTTGCGTGAGAAGATCTGGGAATGAAAATTGTTTAGTAACAAATCTATGGAGTCAAGTTTTCAAAACAATTGTATATACTTGTATGACATTCGTCCGCATTATGCAATCTCTAGCGACATGTTAGAACCTGTTTAGTATTAAGTTCTTACGAATTTCAATTTCATACTATTATCACAAGGTTTAAATTAAAATGTATACCTACATTTTAATATAATCATCGACAAATAATAGTGCGCTAGACAAGTGCGAAGTGAAACACGAATGTGATACCTACAAGCAATACCTTAAAATTTAAATCAACTAGCAATAATATGAAGTTATTTAATAAGTTGCATTTTTAAAATTATCATCAATCAGTAATATGAAGTTGATAAAACAGGCTGAATCATTAAAAATAAATTATATAGATGTTGAAACACCACCACCATGCTTTAGCCGACATAGTAAACTTCTACCAAACATAATTCGATGCATAATTTGCGGACCCTCCAACTGTGGGAAAACAAATATTATGATAAACTTATTATTGCACGAAAATGGACTTAAATTCCAAAATGTTTATATTTACTCAAAGTCCACTTTTCAATCTAAATATTGTTTCCTACAAAAAGTTTTTCAAAATACTCCAGATGTTAAATTTATTATGTTCAAAAATAGTGAAGAAGTTATTTCGCCAACTGAAGCCTTAAGAAATTCTATTTTCATTTTTGACGACGTGACTTGTGAAAATCAAGTTAATATTCGAAATTATTTTTCGATGGGCAGACACAAACAAATTGATTGCTTTTACTTGACCCAAACATATTCAAAAATTCCTAAGCAATTAATACGTGACAATGTTAACTTTTTAATTATTTTCAAGCAAGATGATATAAACTTAAAACATATATATAAGGAACATGTTAATTCTGATATGAGCTGGCATGTCTTTAAACAATTGTGTGCAAGTATTTGGAAAGATCCGTTTATGTTTTTATCAATCAACAAAGATTGCGAACTAAATAACGGTCGGTACAGAAAAACATTTGACATATTCGTGAAATTCGACTAACAATTTTACAATTATATACCACATACGAGACACAAATTTAGTCAGTCAAATGAGAGCACTGGTAAGAATACCTACCCATATTTAATTTAAAAATGGAAGCCGTTGTAAAGAAACAATTAATTAAATCAATTGAAACCATCAAAAAGAAAGCAAAACAAATGCGTGAAGAAGAAGATGATTTAGAACTAAAAAGGCGCAAACTTTTTAAATCCATAACGGATCCATTAGAATCCATAGTATTGCAAAAAAAAGAAAATAAAAACAATAGTCACCATGATTTACCAGATACATGTTCACCTTCAACTTCTGATAAAATTAAAAACATAGAAAATGATGATAAAAATTATGTAACACCAAAACCAATAACTTCTACCCAAAATTTTGAAGAAATCGAAGAATTCTATACTCCATCTCCAACGCCTGAAAAAAGCAATGAAATCTATAATTTGAATGTACCTTTTGGTGTACGTAATGAAAATAGTAATTTAATGATTGGAAATACAAAAGTAACATTTTCAGATGGTGATGCTCATAGCAAAAATATGATGGCTAAAATAGGAAATAGATCCTATGAAGTAACCCCAGGTTTGGCAGAATTATTATTTCAGAGTAAACCAGATGTAAAGATTGTATCTGATCAAGATAAATTAGTATATAAAGATATTTTATGCAATACTAGTGCACATAGGAGAGATTATAACCCTACGAATCAGATTAAAGGCGATAAAGGGACAAAATATACTAAAATTGTGAAACCTCTCTTTACTGATAGTGAATTAAAAGAAAAAAAACAAGGTGGTTTTATGCCAACTCTTAAAACTTTGAAAAAAAATACAGATTTCATATACTGGGATGATCCGAATGAGTTAGTAGATAGATTGAAAATTTTAATTGCTTCAAAAGATGCTGGCAACACTAGTCATGACAATGAGATTATATCAATAATTGAAGAACTTAAAGAAGCTGGTATAATAAAATAAGTATATAAAAATAAAACCTGGTTACATTTTTGCTTAGTTCTATAAACACTGTTGAACATGAATGTCAACAAGTTTGGTCATCATGTACACAAGAAACTGAAAATGGATAGCTCTGCCTTAGAAAATATCTTTGATGCTCAACATAAAATCATCAAACATGTTGGTACACCCATTGACCCAAACGACTGTGCTACTAAACTATATGTTGACAAATTCTTAGATGGGCTCTATATACGATTAAAAACAGTAGAGGAAACATTGTTGCAGTTAAAATCAGAAATAAATAGTCTAAAAAGGAATATAGAAGGTGTAAGTCGTAAATTCAAAAAATGAGCAAAGATAGTGTAGTAAATGAAATACATAAAAATGTTAGGAAAAATTTTCCTCGAAGACATGTTATACTTAAAGACATTGATGATGTATGGCAGGCCGATTTAGTTGATATGCAATCATTCTCAAAAGATAATTCACAATATAAATATATTTTAACAGTCATCGATGCTTTTTCAAAGTATGCATGGGCATATCCGCTTAAACTTAAAAATAAAGAAACTGTGACTGAAGCATTTAGTAAGTTACTAGAAAAAGGTCGTGTTCCCAAAAATCTACAAACTGATTTAGGAACAGAATTTTATAATAGTTGTTTCAAAAAATTATTACAAAAATACGGTATAAATCATTATTCCACTTATTCCACTAAAAAGGCGTCAATAGTAGAAAGATTTATAAGAACGTTGAAAACTAAAATGTACAAGCAATTTAGCTTGCAAGGGAATTACAAATGGAATGATGGAACCCTCGAGCACATCATGAAAAAATATAACTCCACATTTCACAGAACAATTGGTACAGCTCCAGATAAAGTTAATGAAAAGAATAAACAAAATATACTAAAAAGATACAGACTACTACAATTATCAGCACCATCGCAGAAACGTTCAAAATTCAAAATTGGAGATTATGTAAGAATAAGCAAATACAAAGGAACTTTTGACAAAGGATATACTCCCAACTGGTCAACTGAAATTTTTAATATAGCTCAAGTTCAAAACACTCATCCAATTACTTACCTTCTAAAAGATGCAAGACAGCGACCTATTTTAGGATCATTCTATACTGAAGAATTACAAAAAACAAAACATCCTGATATATATCTTATTGAAAAGGTTTTAAAAACAAAAGGAAATAAATTATATGTCAAATGGTTAGGTCTGCCGCCTAGTGAAAACAGTTGGATAGATAAACTAAATCTTTTATAAACACATTTTATGTTAACAACTTTCAGTCTCTTATTATCTACGATACTGAGCAGAGTTCTCTTTTATTAAAAATGGAGAAACAACCATCCAAGCGTAAAATGACTTTGAGAAGAAAATCTAACAATTTGAAAACAAGTAATTCTGGTGCTGGTTTTAAGAAAAGCTTTAAGGATATTGTATCTCGCGCGAAAAAACATATCCATAAATTGAAACCTAAATGCAAAAAAGCTGCAATCGAATTAGCTCTTGCTGCTGCTAAGGAATTAGCAGCGACATCTTCAGTTAATGTACCGCGTATAATACCCATACCAAAGACAGGTGGGGTTTTGCCACTAGTCCCCATATTTGCAGGATTGTCTGCCGCGGGCAGCTTAGCGGGTGGTACTGCTAGTATAGTGAAAGCAGTCAATGCTATTAATTTAATGAAAAAAAAATTTCAAGAACTAAAGAGACATAACGAGAAGATGGAAACATTGTGTATCGGAAAAGGATTATTTATAAAGCCCTATGGTAATGGTTTGGGAATATACACAGCAAAGGAAAAAAACTGATTCGGCGGCTACCTAATCGTGCTCTAAGTAACTTGGATATTCTAAAAATTTCAAAAAATATTCCTTATTTCAGAGGTGTATTTATGAGAAATGAACTTCCAAAATATCCTTTTAAAAAAGAGTGTGGTATCATCAACTTAGATAGCTCTCAAAATCCTGGAACTCATTGGGTAGCCTATGCAAAAATAAATAATTACATTGAATACTTTGATAGTTATGGTAATTTGAAACCGCCTAAAGAATTTGTAAAATATGTGGGAGCGAATATTAATTATAATTATGACAATTATCAAGGATCTAATTCTTATAACTGTGGCCATCTATGTATCAAATTTCTTATTAATTTTTGGAATAAAAATTGAAAATAAATAGATGATACAAAAATATGTAAGCTCATTTAACCATCATGTCTATTACACTCACGATCGTGGGTGAAAAATCTATTCTAGAATCATTTTACGCCCCTCCTCTTATTTTGGAAGACGAATATGAGTGTGGCTTAGTATATTTTTCTGCATTTAATTCAATTCCAAATGTAGACTATAATAATAATGTGTTTGAATATGGAGAAGAGAAAAAAAGAATTCTTATTCAACCAGGTGCTTACGATTTACAAGATTTGTATGAATACCTAAAAGAAAGAGTTGAAAATTGTGAATTACAAATAAAATCTAACATCAATACAATGACATGCTCTTTGTACTGTACTGAAACTATAAACTTTAATTCAGAAAATAGTATTGGACCTATGCTAGGTTTTTCTAACGAAAAACTAAAAGCAAATAAATGGCATGAATCTACAGAATCCGTTAACATTCTACCACTGTCTGTCATAAGGATCGAATGTGATCTTGTACAGAGTTCGTACACTAACGGTTCTCCTTCACATATTATTTATGAGTTTGTGCCAAACATTCCTCCAGGTCATAGATTTATAGAATCTCCAAGTAATGTGATATATTTTCCGGTCAAAAGAAAGATAATTTCATCAATAACAATAAAAATTTTGGATTTGGAAGGCAATAATATAAATTTTAAGGGCGAAACTATTGTTTTGTGTCTTCATTTGAAAAAGTCAAAATGATCGTATTTAACAAAAGTAATTATTATAAAGAGTATAACCCAACTATTAAGAAAGTTATTACCAAGGAAAGTGTAAAACAAAGAAGACGTGTTAGAGTATATAAAAAAATTCATCAGAGTAATAAACAATTTCTTAAAGCCCTCGGCTTCAAAGTATGAGCCTCCTTCAGATCAACGAATTACCTGAATTCGATAACTCTATCGAGAGTTATGAGGTTCATACATATAATCCATACAATAACAGTTTCAATGAAAATGATGAAATTCGGATACCTATTCACCAGCAAGATATTTACGTGTTACCATCAGCCAGTTCCATTTACATTGAAGGAAAAGTTTCGGTGACTCATAAAGATCAAGCTGGCAAAGTTCAAAAGAAAAGTGTTGACTTCAGTAATAATGCAATTGCATTTCTTTTTCAAGATATCCGATACGAAATGAATGGTGTTGAAATCGATCGTATTAGAAATGCTGGAATAACTACAACCATAAAATCTTTCATTTCAATGAATAGCGGTGACAGTAAAGCGGCTGCTGCTTGGGGTTGGAATATAGACGGATTTAAAAATCAAAATGGAAATTTTAATGCTTTGATACCCTTAAATAAGATTTTAGGTTTTGCTGAAGACTACAATAAAATAATAATAAACTGTAAACATGAACTCATACTTAACAGAGGTAGTACTAACATAAATAGTGTTGTCATGGGTAGCGATGATATTGTAGACATTGATATACAGAGAATCCAATGGCGAGTACCACATATTAAAGTATCAGATCAGCAAAGATTAATACTTTTAAGGAAATTAGAAAAAGATAATCCCGTACAAATAGCATTTAGAAATTGGGATTTGTATGAATATCCATTATTGCCAAAAACTACCAAACATTCATGGGCGTTAAAGACTGCTTCTCAATTAGAAAAACCTCGATATGTTATATTTGGTTTGCAAACTAATAGAAAAAATGTTAAAAACAGAGACAGCACAATATTCGATCATTGTACATTAACCAATGTCACATTATTCCTGAATTCCCACTATTATCCGTATGATGCTTTAAATCTCAAGTTTGAGGAAAATAATAATACAGTATATTATACGACATGTACACCAAGTTTCGTCAGTCGTTTTACAACCTTCCTATTGATCCACTGCTTGATCTTCATACATTTAAAGAAATAGCGCCTTTATTTGTCATAGATTGTTCCAGACAAAATGAAAATTTAAAAACTGGTCCAGTTGATGTTCGTCTGGAAATAGAAACGTCTCAGGAAATTCCAAGCAATACCAGCGCTTACTGTTTAATCATAAACGATCGTCTTGTGGAGTATAGGCCGCTGAGTAACATTGTTCGAAAACTATCATGAAAATTATTGTGGACGTTCAAGGTTTTAAAAATGATCAAAATTACTTTCTGCCTAAAGAGATTGCTATAGTGTATAGTGATCGAGTTCAAGTTTTGTTAATAAAACCACCATATCCCTATGAATGGCTAACAGACACAGAAAAGAAACAAGTTAAATGGATTGAAAAGAATAGAAAAATATTATGGAGCGAGGGAATCGTGCCTTACGAGACCTATAAATACCATCTAATAGATATTTTAAAAAATAATGATATTTATTGTAAAGGCCTTGAAAAGCAGTTATGGTTAAAAGATATATTAAGTAATCCTAACGTACATAATTTAGAAGATAAAGGATGTCCTCGTTTATTAACATTGTATGAGTTGTATAATTCACATTCTGACATATATAGTTGTGTTTATCATCCGACCATCTGTGCGCTGAAAAATGTAACTTGTTTAAAAAAGTGGTGTATGAATAATAAAGTTTTAGATGATTAAATATGCTTGTTTAATTTCCATATACCTGCTTCTTTTATTTAATTTACTGATTATACTCGTATTGAAAACACAATATTTGGTGTAGGTTGTTATAGCCAAATAGTTGTTTTTCATGTTGTAAAAATATTACATTTGAAGAGTAATTTTAAAATTCAAGGTTTCTTAGTACCTATCTAGTTTTATCAACATATTTGCTCGTGCAAATAGAATGAATATTTCGTTCTTAAACCATGTGAATAGTTTGTTCAAAATACGGATAGTTGATTAATTTTTGCTTGGATTTAGCTACACTCCATTTATTTAATGTGTTGTTGAGGACAGTAGTTTAGAATTGGGGAATTCTGTATCAAAATTGGTGGCGATTTTGGATCACGGCGAGCGAAGCGAGCGAGCGTAGCGAGAGTGATCCAAAATCCCCACCAATTTTGATACAGAATCCCCAATTCAACACTACTCACGATATAAGAAAAGAAAACCCTAGCGAAGTAGGTACAGCTGGAGTGTATCTTGCCTAAAATTGTATCTACAGTACATACCTACCTAAATGGCCAAATTGTAGAATGAAGTCCTATGTTCTTTGTAGACAGAGACGCTCTATATAAAAGGAATTGGATTATTATTATCGTGAACGAGGCGCTTTGACTTCAGTTCTTTTACCTACGTCTGCATGGTAATAATCAATGTTATCTTTTACAACTGTTTGCATGGAATTTATTATATTGGCATTCCTGAAAATTGCCATGTAATTTGCCGAATGAAAATGTTTTTTAGGAATGGTCGGAGGAAGAGAAGAAGCCTCCGAGAGGGATAGCAACGAGGATTATCAATCATCACATTCTGTTTGGTAAGCTCTTCAAAAAAAAATCATCTTCACATCCTTCTATGACAGTAGGCGCCTGTTACTCATCCCGATCTTAGTATTATTACTAACTAGCTGATGCCCGCGACTTCGTTCCCATCGATATAGGTTGTTAAAAATCCCGTGGGAACTCATTGATTTTCCGGGATTAAAAGTAGTATATATGTGATTTTTAAAAACCTATATCCACGCGAACGAAGTCGCGGGCATCAGCTAGTCCTGTAACAAAATTAGACGTGTGTTGTATTTCAATTAATTCTTGAGGGGCATGCGACGGGGCTGCCTGCGAAATTAATTTTTTTTTGGTTTTTCGCGAAATTTCGCGGGCAGACCCATCGCATCCACCTTAATAGGCGAAATCCTTTAATAATGCTGTTTTCTTAGGTAAGAATGGCAATAAGCGCACCGGAAGCAGTTGGCCCCACGAGAGTGACTCGCGATCTCGCTCCATCTTGAAGAATAAAGAGTTCCGGGGCACTGACAGTGAACTACTCCTACAAGAGACGAATTCCCTTGGTGCTAATGTAAGTACCTATACATAATATATCTTTACCACTTATTAGGTACCTAAGCTAATAGAAGTAAGAAATTGCACATCATTAGTCGCAGATAACGGACATAGAACACGTTCAAGTCTCGATCAAAATGTTAGTCTAACTATAGGTAAGCTGTCTCTCGAGCAGTAGAGATTTGACTTTTGGTGTCCTTTCCTTTGTTCTCAGCTTTAAATTTTACGTTGACTTAGTTTGATCATTTGACTGTACTTATTGTTTATTTCGTAACTTGCCGTGTTTCTCGGACTGATTCTTGTTACGAGTATCTATATTGTTGACTCGGGTTTCTCATTGAACTATTTCCTGTTTCCGTATTTCCGACGTTTTTATTTATTATTACTTGCAATAAATATATACTTGTATTTATTATTATTGTATTTTACTGTATTTATTATATTTCGTTTTCTTTAGTTTTAGTTTAAAAATATTTTTATGTTACAGGGTGACTCGGGTAGCGAGTCCTCCCCAATTCGTCTCAAAGACTTCAAGGGTCAAAACCACAAAGGCAGTGCGGCAGATAGAAGCAACCTTGTAACGTAGGTCGTAGAGCATAAAGACTTATTAAGGCCACACTAGCCCGCTCACGCCTCGCGATCCTGCCCCCGCGCGACGCTCGTAGGCGTAGATATAGCTGTGTACCTACGTATACATAATACTTCATATAAATAAATAAAATTAGAGCGCAATAAAAAATCCAAAAAATAATTTTAACATATCATTGGGCGATTGTGACTGCTTGTTGATAGACGATTTTCATTTTGTAGGGTTTATTATAAATATTGTATAAAAATATTACTTAATGTAATAATCGTTCATTCCAATCGAAAAGTTGAAAGTACCTATTTGTTAAGTTTTTTTTACGTGCAATTATTAATTGCTAATTCTAATTTAAGCGAATATAGTTTGTACAGCATAGTTGAATAAAAAAGAAGCAATTATTAAAATTAAAGATTTTCTGAAATTGTTATTTGATCGTTTTATTTAGATTTTTTCAAATTTTCCTTGCAGCTGCTCTCAATGATTACCGCTGCTCGCCCCATCATGTTGAATAGTACTTCCGATTTCTCTGCATCGTATTCCTCATTGCTGAGAGTCGTGACACTTTTCCATTAATTACATAATGGTAGGAAGTTTAATTGGTATATTAATGCAGTGGGTTCCCAAGACCTTCCGCATTCAAAGCTGAGATCTATAAGCGGACTTTTACTTTGCTCAGACTTTAAGACATCGATAAAACGAGACGAGACAGACAAACTTAAATCTAAGCAAAGTCAAAGTGTGTTCTATAGATTTAAATCTTTAGCAGATGTAACTATAACTAGAACTGACGCCAGGGTTTAACGTGCTTTTCGAACCACAGATACTTCCGATAAATCTACTTCCCATCAAAAAAATCGAAACGCCTTATAGTTTGCGAGTGTTTCGATTTTTTTGATGAGAAGTATAGAATAGAAATCTTTCACTTGAACACTCTTTTGAATTGTCAAATGAATCTACCACTGCACGGGTTCGGAGTACCCTTGATTCTACCGAAAATCTTAAAACATCCGCTTCTAGACCCACCTGCACAAGCAGGATTCGAACCTGCGTCTCCTTGGGATTTGATATGTATTTAAAACTCATTTATTCCAGGGTTGACAAGAAAATTACAAATAGGTATAGAAAAGCAACAAACACATTTAACAGGTAGGTGCCAGTCGATTTAAGTAAGCAGGTACATTATGTTTATATAATTTGGTTTAAAATAAAAGATGGTCTATTAGTCAACAATGATATTTATTTTCAAGCGAAATAATTTTAAAATATAAAGTATTTAACATAAAGTCATGTTCAGTAATACAAACGTGTACCTACGTGAATTAAAAGTCAATTATAAAAAGAAAATTACAAATTAAATAATATAAACATCCGTATCTCACATAAAACAAAAGTTGGAATTGGAATAAATACATTTTACATTTGTCTTATAAAAAATAAATAGAAAAAAGTACCTAGGTACACCTAATTTAAAGATTGTCCGTGAAATTAATACTAATTGTCATAATCATAAGTCATAACACTAAAATAAATTTTTAATACTTAACACAGTATAGGCAGGCAGGCAGCGTTCCGATTGGCATAGGAAAATGATCAGTCCTACGAAAATCAAGAATGAATTAAAGCCAATTCACACGCGCGCACGTACACGTGACACTTGCATGTGACGCGCGTGAATCAGTAGACATAACAACTGCACGCATTACGTTTACGCGAAAGTTCACGTCACGCAAGCGGTATGACATGTCTCGTACAGTTCCATACATTACAACGCAATGGCACGCGCTACGTCTACGCTTACGCGATGCATACGCGGCCTGTGTGGCCGGCGCTTTAAAGTGAAAATATAGACATTAAGAGGGCTCTCTCCGTCACTCGTTTCATACAATCGTAGTTCCATTTTCATTTGAATACTAAGCAACCTAAGTCCATGAAATTTTGCAGACATATTCTAGAAACTAATATCTATGTCTGTGGTTTTCCAGATTTCTGATAAAATATTCGGTTTCAAAGTTACGCGGTCTTAGAAATTTTCATACAAATCTTTGAGCCCCTGTAATTTTAAAACTACATATTTTTAGAAAAATCTAAAACACCACAGACACAGATATTAGTTTCTAGAATATGTCTGCAAAATTTCATGGACTTTGGTTGCTTAATATTCAAATGAAATTGGAACTACGATTGTATGAAACGAGTGGAAACGAGTGACGGAGAGAGCCCTGTTAATTATTATTTATTTACAAAATAAAATTTGTGAATTTTGCACTTGAAGCACAGAGCAATTCCAATGCCAGTATAGTTTGATTAACGAGAAATCGAAAACCAGCCGGATCGCAGCCTCATTAGTAACTAAGAGAAATAAAGAAAGACAATTTACTTTGGCTTATGAGGATTTTAAATAAATTAAAAAAATAACTGGTAAATTAGCATAGGAATATTACGTAAAATTTACTTACACAAATGACCAATAGGCGTATTAGTGTTGATTTATAACAATATTGGATATTGATATAATTATTTATTTATGTTAGCCTATATTACATCTTATCGTGAACACACAGGCACCTTACTTCAAATGTCTTGGCATAAAATCATGGCACTACACTGTACATTATACGTTTTAGCACTCGCTGCCATAACTCCTTTTCATTAAAATCTTTTATATATAGTGGCGATATAGTTAAGCGGTGTTTCTATAGATAATAAATACATGAGTAAAATTCGCGAAGCGTGAAACAAATCAATTTTAATCTTAAAGCTTTGAGTACCGAAAAAATATCACAAAAATTTGATAAAGGTGTCGTTCTGACAATTGCGTACATTTACATTTATTGGTTACTTAACATCACAGTTTTTTAACCTCCTTCTTTTAAGCTTCTTTTACGCCAGAGCAACATCGTACCGTAATATTCCAATTCTAGAGCATGATGACGTCTCGATACAAAATTGACTACTGCATGGCGCTTAAGGCCCGATATCCACTTGAGGCCTCATTCATACGAGAGCTTTTTAACGGACGTTAAAAAAGCTCTCGTGCGATTGAGGCCTTATACCCCGCCAACGCCGGGTTTTAACGCACCGCTTTTATAACGCTCATGTGAATTAGGGTTTAATGTACTAAAATTCACTAATATGAAAGGAGATTTGTTCAGTCGACTAATCAGATTTTCAAATGAATGACGTGATAACTTTTTCACTCTATCTCTTAATAAATAATCTGATTGGTCTGCTAAACAAATCTATGCTCCGATTTGGTCCATACCGGATTTAAGGCCGCAAAATTAATGTTTTCATTTGTAGCATGCCTCATTGTAGCATTTTGTTGCTCCGGCATAAACAGCCTGCAGATTTATTTGCGAGCTTAACTAAATAAAATTATTATAGTGACGTACATAGTTCAACGTTTGCAAACCTAAGGCACCATCTGCCCATATCTCATGCAAAAGTTTGGAAGTTTTTTTTTTGCAATAAATAAATATTTTTTACTGAATAAATGCTGATGTGATGGCTACAAAATATTTTACTAGTAATTCGGTAACAGCAAATTAGATACGATTCAGACTGTGTAGTAGCCAAATTGTAGTTAAAATAAAATCGATTGCAACATTTTCGTAAAACAAAATTGTTATTAAGGTTTATTAAGAATACTTCGGTATTTTTTCTTTATTGATATCTCTTAATTATTATATTTCTCTCCAAAGTGTTATTTCGGAAGTATAGGAGTATTTAACTTGCCAGCCACTTTACAAAGCCAATTAGGTAATCACGCGTTAGTTCATGTTAGTTAATAGAAGATATTTAGCATACTCATAGCTCATAGCATAGCCAGGGAGAGGAGGTTTGGGAGTCTAAACCCCTCCAAAATCATATGTAAAGAGAAATAATTATTTTGCATAGTTCTTGCATTTGCGCCCGCGCTCTTTTTTATCGTTATATTCTGTCAAATTGAAAGATAAAATTCAACTAACCGTGTAACTATCCCATCAAGCCAAGTAAAAGTTTTTTTTTCATGGAAGGATTTAACTCCTGGCTATGGCTATGTGCATACTTATTTAGTTACAATGAATATGACAAAGCTTTCATAATAACAAAATACATTTTATATAGTAAAAGTAAATATATTTTGCCTTAAAAATATAATTGACACGAAATATTTTGAGTATGAAGAACAGTAAAATTATATATTTATAAAGAAGTAGTAAAACTGAAAAGCGGCCGCATACATCAAACGCAATGATGGGGGCATTTTTTATTTGTAAGTTTTTCGGCAACAACAAAAAATACAAAATGTTAATAAATTAATAATAACAGTTCCTCTAAATAATCTAACTGTGACTGCGCGCGCCGGTTATACACCTGATGTCATGAGTGCGGCTCAGAGCTTTGAGAAAAACTTCGAACGTACTTTTCCTTCTTTACTATCTTGTCATTTTTAAGATATAAAAACAAGACTTTTCCCAACAATTTTCCTAGATAATTTTGATACCTCTAACACACATTGATGGCCAGGCCGATTAAGTTGATTTCAAACTACGGAATATAATATTATATATAAATATCGCTCACCCTACTATATTGATTAATGTAATTGTAATTAACTCGATGTAAGCGTGTAATATTATATTACATCCAAGTGTGAACAGTGACATTTAAAAGTAGGGTGAGCGATATTTATATATAATAATATATTCCGTAGTTTGAAAGCAACTTTAGATTTTTAAAATATTGCTTTTGACAGGTAATGTAATAAAACAGGTAAAACAGGTAATAAAACATAAAAATGTTTGATAGTCTGAAATATATGTATATCTACTGTCCTTGAGTTACTGTACACGTATGAAGTATGCGTTACTTCACAAGTATGAAGTATGCATAGGAAGTATGCTGTATCAAGCATTTAGTCTATATTTGTCACTTTTCTTACCTATTAATAATAGCAAATATAGGTATAATATAAATGTATAACAAATAAACAATACTCTGTTAGGTTTTCCCCAAAAAAAAAAACATGCACACACTACATTATTACTATACTATACACCATGTCAAACAGGATTTCATATAATATTATAATACATTTTTCACTAGATCTTATACTTTTTTAATATTTTAAGCCGTGCTGATAAAAGCGCAATACAAAGTAGTGTGAAATAAGAGGAACTAATTTGTGAGAATGCTTGCGTAGATATTAAAATAAAAGGTGTACTAGTTACCTTAATAGAGCATAGTTTCGTGGTGCTTTATGAGTAGTGACAGTATGCAATCTTATTGGTGAGTTTCAGTATAAAGAATGTTGGATGAATTTTGTCCTGTTTGGGTGATATGATTATGTATTTACTTTAAAATTTTATTGCCTAAAACCTTTGGTGTTTAACCTTATTATATTATAATTTCGTTTAAATATTATTTACCTAGCCTATGTATTTAACGTTAAAATAGTTGTATCCTCTAACAAAAATTTCTTACATAAAATTATGTGACACCTGCACAGCACATTAAAATTTATAAACCCGGACTGTACACTGCACCTAGATTTTTTTTTATAAACAAAAAATGTATTTATTTGTAATTATAATTGATCGATCTAATAGAAATCGATATTTTTTCGATTTTACAATTTTGCTGAACAAATGTGTTACCAAGTTTTAGCCACCTTTTATGCAAATATGTAGTCAAATACAAAATTTGACAGAAAAACTGTCACTTCGAATTTATTTCGTTTACAGCAGAAACATAATATAAATGACAAAATATATGCCCATTCGTGGTCGAGCCATGGTCGAGCGGATATTTTTGACGTTCGTAAGCTCATCACAAATAGATGAATTTATGATTACGGCTAACGATTGCCGTCGCAATGAGACCACATCGCCTACGCGATCAATTAACATCTGACCGCCACATAAATTTAATTATAACAGTTGTCTAATATTCATTGAAGATGTCATTTGGACAGCCCAGGTATCAATTAATACTCATAGTTTGTATTGTATTTCTTATTATGACTGATATTATTTACATGGGTAGGTATAATGTGTATAATTGTCATATTAAATTCGATTTTGTTCAATGGACAATTGAAAGGAAGTAGTATTATCGATGCACGCACTGCGTATAGTCAGTGAACATAATCCTGCTATCTGATTACTCAATTCCTTTGCTTTGAGTCATGGCCTTGAAGTCGACGTTTACGAGGAAGAAGTAAAAAAAATTTGAGACATTACAGTGGGATAAATTATTATTCATCTTCATCATCCCATAATTATTGTTTTAGTTTAATAACAGGTGTTTCTACGATATTAGTTGCTAAACAGTTTTAAAATTTTCATTTTGATTATTTCGTTTCGCAATAGAGCAGTCTATAAAGAAAGATGTCAAGCAACACAAAACAATATAATAATGATTTTATTTAGTTGAACACAAATCTCTTACTCAGTACTAAAATTACTGCTATTCTTTTCCGCATTGAACATTGTGAAAAGGACAACACTAATTTTAAACCATTAAATTAATAATCAATCAATCTGCAATAAGTTTCTTAGCAACATTGTTATTTGTCAAAAATTTTAGGTCTTTTTTAACAAATAACAAGGTTGTTAACTTATCGATTACGGATACATTGATTATTATTATTATTATTGATTTTGGCTGTGAGATTTGTGCACAACCAAATATTTTGATTCAAAGATTTAACAAAAAAATGCCGTCATAGTAACCTAACACCGCGATTCAAAGCGATCCTCTGATCTTAGCCTATTATAACAATACGATTTAATAATAGGGTCGATTTGTAAAAGTTAGAAGTTATTTTCGTCGAACATTAACATACTTATACGAAATAACAATGTGCCAACAAAGCAACGTTATTTTAATTTTACTGTAGGGTTTCCTACTCACAATAATCCTATTTAAACTCCGATCAATTAGAAATTTCCAACTATGTAAATAAATAAGAAGGAATGGTATTTTTAACTAGCAAAAGTTTATATTTTCGTATTTTTTTTCGTAATATAACACTTTTTGACACTTTAAGACTTTTTGTATTGTGGTTTTTATCAAATCGGATGTAGAGACAAATATGCTGTTTACACAATTGAAATTTCTAAATGATAAATATCAAAGAGTACAGTGTGCCACCAAAGGTGAGCCATACCATTGGATTTTAAGGTATAACCTAAGGTGCCTTGCTGGGGCCGATGCCAGCTCATAGTTCCCTTGCCCAGCGTAGTTTGGCACCACTAAGCCGCATTTTCACAGGACCTGGGTAGAATGACTTGGGTATTCGGATGAAGTCATTTTACAAAACATATTCACATGTTTCGACGAAATCGCGGTCAAAATCAGCATACACAGAAATATGGCACCGTATAAACTTGTGTCAGCCAGAATTAAAACTATTTGTGGGGTATTAATAAATAGTAAAGTAAATCCAGAAATAAAATATATACCTACCTTAAGTCTGGATACTAGACTAGCGATATTCTTTCCCATAAAAAGCAAAAAAACCTAAAATTAATAAATCTAGTCTAATAGCTAGTCGCACGATGTGGTCGAACAGGTGTCTAGATGCTCAACTTGTAGGGGTTCGATTCACCACGTTATATGTCGAGCGCAAAAAGTAGATGGTCTTTCTACTTTAGTCCAATCAAAACAAAAGTCAAATAATTTGGTTGAAATATTGTTTACACGGTTGATTATTATCAGTTGATTGACCAAGTCGTTCTACCCAGGTTGCCTTATGAAAACACGGCTTAGTTGAACTTTAGTATTGCATACTGTAAACGTGTAGTACGTACCGTACACTGTAACAACCATCAAAATTACGGCCTAACAGCCAATTCTTATAAAGCCCAAATGGCAGTTCATGATACGATTGTCAAGTTTTCGCTGTATAAATGCCTGGTCAGACAACACGCGAAGGCAGCGACGCGTGAATCACCCAGAGATTGGTACGCAGCATTGTGAAGCGTCAAGGCAGCGGCGCAGGTTCACAACGTGAATGCCTTCATATCTTTGCATTACTACTTTTCGGAACCTCTGCCGTCACGCGTCGCAGCCGTCGCGCAATGTATGTGACCAACTCGATTATGTATTCCATTAGTCTAAATGCAAAATATAGCGATTCTCATCAGCATATTATGTTGTAATACAAAACTGTCACACATCAATATGACAGTTTTGTATGAGCTGATAGACTGTGAATGGTATGCGAAAATCGCTAATTTAGCTATTCAGTCCTACGGAACCAGTCCCCAGGGCTTAAATAAACTGGTGCTTACACTATCTGTGCCAAGCGATGGTGAGCGCCGTCCTGAGTTTGCCCCAAAGCCAGGGGTATAAGCCGCCGCCACGAAAGGCCGCTCGCGCAACGTACTTCACATAGTCGTACAGGCCCCAGGGCGCGTGACCGCCGTTAACGTAGTACACGTATGTGAAACCGTCTTTACAACGCCCCTTTATCGAATAGTAGTAAGGCAGGAACGAGTGTAGCCTGAATCTGGAAAAACAAATAACAGCCAAGTTATGTTTATTTGTATTTTAAATTGTAAGAGTAAA
This sequence comes from Maniola jurtina, assembly GCF_905333055.1. NCBI lineage: Eukaryota > Metazoa > Arthropoda > Insecta > Lepidoptera > Nymphalidae > Maniola > Maniola jurtina. The sequence goes on along the minus strand of NC_060037.1, from coordinate 6,380,562 downwards.
TAGCTGACTAATTATTATTAATGGATATGACTTGAAAAATAAAGGACTTTTATACAAACTTTAAACCTCTATTTAACCTAGGGGTGGTACTCCTAAAAATCCTTTCATAGTGAGTGCTTACGTTATAAAAGAACCTACTGGTAAAACCAGTGGTTTAGGTTCTTCGTTGATAGATCAGTCAGTCAGTCAGGAGTCAGGTCAAGTCTTTTATATGTATGGATAGATAGATTACCTGCGTTTCTCATAGAACAATATGGCTTCACTGTTGGTGGTGAGCACGTGCAGGAAGATCGCCTTGACGCGGTGCTCGTGAGGTGGCTGCGGAAGCGCGCCCGCCAGCTGCGCCAGCAGCACGTCCAGCAGCATGCTGGCCACGCCCGAGCGCCGGTATGCACGGACCACACCTGTAAATTACTTTATTTTTAACTGACTTAAAAAAGGAGGAGGTTCCCAATTCGTTGGAAACTTTTTTTATTTAAATAAACCTTCTTTATTTAGCAGCAGGAAAGACTTAATTTATTTGAGCATAATGTAGAAAAATCTGAAAATGACACATATACAGAAGTACTCTCAAAGCATGAAACCTTATTGTGTGTAATACTAGATGGTGCTCTCGGCTTAATCTGAGTTGATTTTAAAAATCCTATAGGATTTTCTGGGGTAAAAAGTAGGCTGTATTGATTTCGAGAATGCAAGCTATCTCCATACCTAATTTAATTAAAATCAGTTCAATGGATGGGCTGTGAAAAGGTAACAAACAGACAGATATGGTAACAGGTTTCTATAAATTCTAAATGACTATTCCATAATGAGACATAATTACCCAAAGACAGTATGTAAGCCACAAGAGTGTCCTTCGATGCAAACCATCTTGATAAAATCCCTCTGTCCTCTGCATTAAGTTTCAGATATGGCTTGATCTCAGCAACTATGAGACCTATTATCTGGCTCTTGTATACAGCCGCCAAGGCAAAGAACCTCTCTGATGAAGTGATGTCTTCATACCATGATTGTGGATATTCTATTGGAAACCAATCTCTACATAAAGATCTAACCTGGAATGTATTATGCAAGTCTAAATTTGAAAAATTCCATGCAGAGGTAATATCTTTGTTATTTACTACGAAGAGATTAAAGACTAATTTTTGGATAACCTACATAAGGCAGGGAATGGTTTTGGCAGATTTTTTATACAAATACTGTTAAAAGTGAAACTTATTCCTTAGTTAATGATTTATTTTACGTTTGTCCACCTAAGTCTAGCTGGTCATCTAATAACATTACAATTAAGAAAAAATCAACTGTAGTCAAATCAAATATTTAAAATATAAATTCTACACAAACTATTTAAAGAAGTTAACCAGCCACTATGTTTTTTACATTATCATAATTAAAGAACTGTTTACATCTCTATCATCTCCATACCAAACCACAAGGAACTGGCCATTTTATTTTATTACAGTAAGTTTTTGTAAGAGTGTATCAAGGTTTAGGTTTAAACTTTAAAGGTAAATAAACCAACTAAACTTAAGTGATGTTTATGTTATACATTTTTAGTCAAAGTTTACATCATCACTGGTTCACTATTGAGCACAGATTAGGTCATGGACTACTATGCTGGCTAAGTGCAGATTGGTAGACTTCACCCACTTTGGAGAACAATATGGAGAACTCACAGGCATGCGGGTTTCCCACAATGTTTTCCTTTACCATTAAAGCTAGTGATACATTATTCTTTAAAGTAAGAGATGCATGCCAAAATTAAACCCTGGACTTCCCAACCGTTTAAAGTTCATACTGAAACTAATGAAAGATTTTCATTCTGATGGTCTCATGAATGGTTAAGTTTAAGCTTAAATACCTCTTCTAAATCATCAGGGCACAAGAAACGCAACTGTACATCTTTTAATGAACATTTCGCCTCTTTTGACTTCTCAATAATTACTTGGAAGCCCTCAGAAAGGTACCTGTAAATATAAAGGATCTAAATAAAATGTTTTGAGTGTACCAGTCAATACGCTCTATTCCTACACTCCACCTCAAGGAAATCGAAAACCATTTGAGGATTATGTGTAATATTTTATAATCAATTTTAAACTTGCCTTTTGACAAATTCAAAAAATCTGTTAAAAAATGCTCCTAAAAACATATTATACGATCGAATATAAGGTTAAAAAAGCATGAATTTGACTTGCTTCAGCAATGCGCGGGACTTTAATTACATGGTTATAATTTTATTGTAAATTGAATATTTAAAAAGTAGCCGCCGAGTTTCTTGGTAGTCTTTTTTTCGTTAGGAAGGGCATTTCAAACCAGGCAGTGGTAGATTCTTTGAACAATTCAAAAGCACTTGTAAAAGTTTATTTGAATAAAAATTCTTTCAATTTTAGTTTAATATCTTGAAGGTTTTTAATTGAATTGCTGCCGAGAGCTGGGCACCAATCTAAGCAATTTTGGTCAATTAGAGCTCGTGGAAGGAAATGAAAATACAAACAACAATAAATTCGTCAATTAATGGCCCATGACTGTAGTTGAAACGTAAACACTTACCAGCTAAACCCAGCCATCCGGCAATTTTGCCATTAATAGTAACATCTAAACTCTGAACACCATTAATCTTGTAATCATTTCAAGAATCTATCGTTTTCCATGAAATAAAAATAAACGGATTTGTAAAAATTCTGTGCTATCAATTGATTTGATTTGATTGTAGTCCTGTGTCAGTCGCGACCGATTCGGTCATTTGAGTCAAATGACCGAATCGGTCGAATTGATTGACATTTCACATTTTTTGCCTGACAGCTGTCTGAATAGAATGACATAAAGATGACAGTTCGATTTGTTGCCAACCGGATTATTTGTCTGTGCTACAACCGTACATTGTTGCCAACCTAATGGTGTCCTCAGACATTTGCGACAGACCGCAAACAACACTGGCAAGCATGTGGATGGGTGTTTGCTCAGAATAAATATCAGCTGTAGAAAGTGCCCTATTGTGACTTACTAAGCTCATAAAAGAAGGTGACGAATGATTATTTTAGCCCTTATCACCGTAACCAGTATTTTTGTTTGTCAAAATGTATTTTGTACAGTCGTCCCGGGTAACATTGTAAAAGTGTCAAACATTGAGTCCCATCCATGTTCCCATTGTAGAGTCCGACGTCTCTTCAGGACGTCTCATTGGAAAATGATGGCATAAAATTAGGTATTATGTATGTATAAAAATCAATCACCAGCAAAAACTAATTTTAAAATTAAATAAAAGCGCTCTTCATTGCGTTTAACAAAATAAATAAAAGCCAATAAAAACATTATGTAGTTATGTACCTACTGTGTAGTTATGTACTTACATAGGTATATTATTTTATTAATGTGCAATTATAGTATTTTAAAACATTTACAAAGGTGCCTATTTCATGATTCTATGTCAACGGGAAGGACCCTATAGGTTTTGATTCCCTTGTCTTGACAGACAGACAGACAACAAAGTGATCCTAGTTTTAACAGGCCTCTCTCCGTCACTCGCTTCATACAATCGTAGTCCCAATTTCATTTGAATATTAAGCAACCAAAGTTCATGAAATTTTGCAGACATATTCTAGAAACTAATATCTGTGTCTGTGGTGTTTTAGATTTTTCTAAAAATATGTAGTTTTAAAATTACAGGGGCTCAAAGATTTGTATGTCAATTTTTAAGACCGCGTAACTTTGAAATCGAATATTTTAACAGAAATCTGGAAAACCACAGACATAGATATTAGTTTCTATAATATGTCTGCAAAATTTCATGGACATTGGTTGCTTAATATTCAAATGAAATTGGAACTACGTTTGTATGAAGCGAGTGACGGAGAGACCCCTCTTAAGGGTTCCTTTTTCCTTTTGAGGTACGAAATCATAAAAAAAAATTGACATTACCTTTAAACTGTACAATGTTGAATGTTCTCCCAAAGTTCATTTGATTCTGACGTAACCGCGCACAATGATTCAGCTGCATTGTACACATGTTGGCACTTGGCTCGTACATTGTTGGATTTGATTTCTCGATGCTCTCCAGACGCCGAGGTATCGCCTTACACATCAGTATCTGGTACCAGTTTCACACGGACTGTCGTTGGCCAACCACTTGAGTTTAGCAGTCAGTGACAGCCGACAGGCGAAAGCCATCGTTTCCGATCCTTTGATGATAGTCAAACCTACTCTCCTACTATTGTGATGGTATTTAGTACTATTATATATTCAATGGATGGATGATGGTGATACCTATGCTAAATAAATGCCTATCACTACTTAGGTATCTAGATTTGAAACCTTTTTATTCTTAGTGTTGGTTCTAAAACTAAGTAGGAAGATACAGCCCTACTTAATGAAACCCCAAAAAGCTTACCTGATACTTTTTGTGGTTTTTCTTCATTTATATTACCTGTTTACTTACTTATACGAGACTTAGGTACGTACTACGTAGGTACCTAACTGCTACACCTACTCCTACTAGGAGATGTACGAGTAGTAAATAAAATAGACCACCTATACGTGTAGCTACAACTTAATTTTCGGTAACGTAGATATAATTATATACCTACACCTAGGGTTTTCCGTTACCAGATCACACCAAATCAAATAATAATAATATGTATTATCCTGTTAAATACGAACTTGTCGGTACCTAGCTAATGTTTTGCAGGATAAAAGGGCAAAATATCCTTACGAAAATGTGTTTATAGTTATTACAAGCTTAACACCTACCTCCTATAGTAGGTAAGTACCTAGGTAGCTGTTTTAGAAAACAATTCAAGTTTATAGCATAAAATTGAGCGTGCGACCCTCCGCCCATCTACTTACCTAATTAATATTTCATGTCTTCGGCGCAAAAACGTCAGCGAGTAGATCGGATGTCTTTGGGCGAAGCGGCCGGCTTCAGGCTGTGAAACTCGAGCTGCACCGCACGCGCCTTGCCCCGGATCATTTGCACTCAATCTTAATATCCCGCTCGATGCACCATTACCAGTTCATAACGACCATGCCTGTTTTGTTTTTTGTCTCTATAAAGCCCTAATTTTTGAGAATTCAAATGATTTCCTATGAAATTTTGACTTGGTTCTTATCTACTGTACCTCGTCCCGCTTTTTAGTGTTTCAAGTAAAACAAATTACCTACTGTTATAGTTTCGTCCAGTTCATTTGTCTGTCTGTCTGTATGTGTATCATATCCATTTTCAAAAGAAACTGTAAGATCTATAAAGTTTATTATCACATAAAACCTTTTGAAAATTTGAAATCAACGAATATATTTTTCAGGATATCTACCTAAGAACCTACCTCTTGAACACGAAAAGTGAGAGTGGAAATAGTGAGTTAGGAACCTCCGCCTCGAGTGGTACCTCGTTAAACGGATATTTTAGAATCATGCTTAAGTTTCATACATATAGGTACAATTTTTGAAAAAAAAAAATCTACCGTTTTAGAAATATCGAATGACCGCTAAAGTTTTTAGCAACTAACCTAACTAGTCAAACCTACCTAATTACCTACCTAAAATAAAATTTAGGTTGGAATGTGACTCTAACTTATGCGTAGTTAATTTTTACTTCAACTTAGGAAATACTGTTTCCTTATATTATTGATATAAGGAAACTACTATACATATACTGTACTTCCATATATTACTACTATATATACTGTATTTCCTTATATTATTGATATACCTTGGTGATCAAGCTTCGGCCGGCGTACTTAGGTACGTGTACTGTCTTTCTTTATCAAACTCGTATTTTGAAATTATACAGTTATCGAACAGCTATCTGAATTTATAATAACAAAATAATTATATTAATTAAGGACAACATTCCAAAACTATAAATCAGCCGTATCTCGAATATGAGTTCTCTTAAGTCGCATAATTATGTAATTTGCCGATATTATTGGTCATTAGTCGGTCGCGAAAATGTGATAAGATATGACAACAAGGAGGCTTTGTGGCGGGCGGAAGCGGCCGGGCCGGCTAGGGGTCGCAGTATCAAGTACCCTTCAGCAGTTCTCAGAACGAGAGCCAGAGGATGATATTCATACTCTCCAAATAATATTTCAATAACAAAATTCATGATTTCATCATTTCCATCATTAAAAAAAACCGGCCAAGTGCAAGTCAGACTCGCGCACCGAGGGTTCCATACTCGGGTATTTTTCCGACATTTTGCACGATAAATAAAAAACTATGAGGGATAAAATAAATAAAAATCTGTTTTAGAATATACAAGTAAAGCTCTTTCATATGATACCCCACTTGTTATAGTTATCTTACTTTGAAAATTGAAACACGTTTTAATTATTTTTTCTGTGATGTAACCACAAATTCATGGTTTTCAGATTTATTCCTTTTTTTGTGTTGTAAAACCTACCTACCTGCCGAATTTCATGATTCTAGGTCAACGGGAAGTATCCTATAGGTTTTCTTGACAGATACGACGGACGGACGGACGGACGAACAGACAGACAGACAGATAAAAAAGTGATTCTATAAGGGTTCCGTTTCTCCTTTTGAGGTACGGAACTCTAAAAATAAATTTTATGAACTCATTTGATTTGTATCATTAATACCTACTTACTCCTAACTTTCTATCATGAAGGTTTTTATCATCAATGCATCAATTTAAGGCATTCCTTAAAATTATATTAGCTACATCATGAGTTCACCTGTTTAAATAGAATAGAAAATCCACTGCTGTTCTTTTTCTACTAATTTCACAACAAGCAAGATCCATTTTATAATGCATAGGTACTTCAACTATGTTATGTATTGCTGCAAGAAACATCAAAATCGGTCCACTCGTTGAGTTACAAAGATCTATGCAGAATTCTGCAGGGTAGGAGTACCTACCATATCCGTTTAAATCTGGTAGGGATATGAAACAAAAGCTTTTGAAGTCAATAAAAACTTTTATTTAAAAAGATAACATTAACATTACGTACGGATAACTAATTACCTAATCACAATAATAACTTAGAAATTTTAAAAGTAGGAGATTATTAAAATTAAAAACTAACTAATAACCTGAGAAGGCAAATACATAGACGAATACAATTAACTTTGGAATTTGAGGTTTTTTCATGAACTTAAAGACAGGGACAAATCTAGTGGAATTCCGTGAGCGCGAATTAGTTCTAAGTACAATAAGTAATAAAAGACGTATCCAATCCGTGCGCATTTTTCCATTCACAATATGGACCACTGGTATTTCCATCATCTTTAGTGTAGGTACTCCTTTACGACATATTGCAGTACACCGATGCGTTTCCGATCAGATTTTTCGGGTGTTTACTACTACCTACCTACTCTGCGCGCCGAATTGCCACTTGATTCGTTCCTAGCCGTACATTAACTTTACTATATAGATAATCCTGGATTATCCGCATAGGCAACACAGGCCTACATAGGCTACCTCTGGTCCTCCTACCCTTAGGCGCCTCATGACGGGCCACAGCCCATACAGGGCGAATTTTTTTAATCTCTGCTATGAAACTAGTAGCACTCGAACCTTTTATCATGGATTATTTATATTAAAAGGGGAGAGGAGAGGGGTCGTCCCAAGGGTTGTATTGCCTAGACCTCTACAAGCCTTAATCCGGCCATGACTATTAAACATAAAAAAAAAATTAAAAACATAAAATAAAGCTGATCACATTCTACTAGAAAAAAGCCGTGAGTTGCAAGGTGATAGTACGGGTTTATTTTACGGGTTAGTTGATTTTACGCGTGCGAAATGCAACGCGTCATCAGTAAAAATCCGCGGCAGAAAAGTGCAGAAAAAGAAGTCGCGTTTTGCGCCTTTTGCACGTAGTCTTGATTGACTCTTGTAGTATGCGATTACCTTTAAGCTACAGCCTTAATCTGCCTTTAAACTACAAACTTAAAGTACGACTTATAAAAAATTAATAACCTGCTGCCAATATTTACACGGAGTGGCTGCCATTCAATATTAATTAAATGACGTGGGTATGTATATTGTATACCTATAATAATAATCTGCTTTGTATTAAGGTACGTGAAAAACGCCTTATTCGGATTACCTTTTTAAGAAAGTTCGGATTTCAACTTAGTTGATCGTATTATTTTATGTAATATTTTCGAGACCATACTGCTTATTGCAAGATAGACTTGCGCTTGACGACAATCATACTTCGAAAAGCATCTAGGATTCTACACTAAAAATAATGTGGAAATAATTATGTAGGTACATCATACATAAAGGTACCTAATGTCTTATGTTTATTTTTGGCCTTATTTAAAAAAAATATTAATAGAAAAGTCCCGACTCACTAACTGACTCATCAACGCTCAGCCCAAATCTTTGAATCTAGGAAGATGAAATTTTGAGGTTGCGTAGCCGACGTGACGTAGACAAGGAATCATAAGGCCGAATTTTGAAAAATTCCCACGGAATAGGGAATAAAGAGGATTTAAATGTTTTCGCCAAACGAAGCCACGGGCGGTCGATGGTCTATTATAATTTATAATGTCAATCTTAGATATCAACATGTTCTTCCAATGTTTGCTTTGCGATGTGATTAAACGCACGTGCGGGATCCAAACCCATGTGGCGATATCTACCATGATATTTACAATACCTATTACTTAAATATTTGTAAACTATGACCTATTTTAAATGTTTAGATTCACGATATGGAACTTATGTCACCCACAAGGAGGTTTTTTTTCTTGTTAGGGATGTCCTGGGTAGTGTTGCCAATCTCCACACGGTGGGTGTAAATGTGAGGGTATAGGGGGAGAATACAGTCCTGGAGGATGCTGTAAGCTGTGAGTGTATCGTGGTTGCATCTCGTGGTAGTCTAAAATAGGCGCTGGCTTCAAGTACTGGTCTAGTTCGGCGCCATCCGGCGTGCCATCCGCTAACAACGCCCCGTCGACCTCGATGCGGGAGAAGTCCAGCTCCGGGGTCTTTTCACGTTTCAACCTCGTCGTGGTTGCCGGTGGTGGCTTCCGGCGACGAGGTTGGTATTTGTAGTCGGGGTACTCCCGTTTGTGTTGGGTACGCAACCTTTCCGCTTCCTTGATAAACGGTAATTTCTGGTTGTCGCTCAGGCTTCTGCAACAAATAGAACCAATTTATAAGCCCAAGTTCAGTTTAGAAAAATTCTCAATTAAACTCGATGCAATTTTGTAAATATATTTCTGTGGTTTGCTAGATTTCCGAAAACATAACTTATAAAAGTAGTTTTAGTTACAGTTACAAGGGCCTAAAAATATGGAAATTAGATGAAACTGTGTAACTTTGAATGTAAATATTATAACGTAAATCTGGAAAACAATAGACATAGATTGAGTTCTTAGAAGGTATATTTACAAAATTTCATTGACTTTGATCGGTTAGTAATCAAACTACGTTAGTTTGAAGCGCACTACGAACAAACTCCTCTTAACCATCTTAACAAGTAAAGAAGCTTCTAGCAGTTAGTGTCATAAGATACGATCGGCAGACTATTTCCAGATGCCGCGGCGGCGCGTCGCCCTACAAATGTGACGTAAGATCCATACTACCTCTAGTCCTCTTGTACCTACCTAAATAACCATACCTAAATAATTGGATCACTCTACGTCATAATTTGGGAAGCTTTCTTCAAAAGACACTATTAATTAATATCTTTATGTTATGTAGCTACCTAATACCTGTAGTTAATTTTAAATATCTATGTACCTAAAATTTTGATTTCTTAAACAAAGCTTTTTTCCGCTTCGATTTTGCCCGCGTAGATTTGGGGTTTCAAAAATCTTGTTGAAATTTTAAAAAAAATCTGTTAGAATAAAAGTATCTTCGCAAAGCATATCTACCTATTTGCTCCAAACAAATCCCATAACCCGCACTAAGTACTACTACAGTGCTGCGAATAACTACAACAGTTGTTATTCGTAGCTCCAGTCCGTCTCTCAGTCGGTCTTTTGTTTAACAATGGAACCTCAAAATGTTATTTAAATAAAAATAAAATAAAAAATATGTTCGTACTCTACTCAATTAGCTCTAAACAATGATATCCCACATGCTAGGGCAAGAATTTTTTTTTTGGCTTTTTCCCTATGGGAGAAAATAATTTAATTGTATTTCTAATTTTTGTTGTTTGGTGTAGAACGTTGACCCAAAACCAAATATTGATTTTGCGCCAACATTCTACACCAAACACATATCTACTAAAATTTCAAGTCTGTAACTCATTTCAGTTATACGAGTTAGAGCCCTGTGACACGCGGACAGACAAACGGCAGAGTGACATCAATTAGGGCTCCGTTTTTACCCTTTGTGTACGGAACCCTAAAAAAGGGTAACCTTGCTAATCCAGTCATTCACCGACAGCAGACAGTTTATGAGAGAGTCGGTCGGTCAATCAGCATCTTTTCACCGACTGTTTTCTTTGATGATTCGAGAGTTTGCTCTGAATACTTAGCCAAGTCATTCTTGTGTAATGTGTACTAACAATTCTTCGCGGGTGGCCTATGCTATCAAATATGATCCTTAAAAATGTATATCCTTTAATTTGCGCAATTTTGTTTGTTGTTAATACATATTAATTAGAATTAAGAAATAAATTAAGTAGGATTTAAAAATTTAACTATTGTCAGGCTGAAATGCTTCAGACTATTTTAATTAAAATATGATTTGCCTAAATCTCAGCATGGATTGTTTTGTCGGAAAAATCTCAGCCAAGTATGTTTCACGATTTTTTACGGGATCGAAACCCGGAACCCGGAATAAGAAGGAGGCTGATTCAAAAGGCTATCACCGCTTATTGATCCTAGACCTAGATGACTAAAGATTGAAATAAATGAATGAAAGATAGTGATTCAGTGATAGGGTAATTTTTAAGCATCTGAATATAACTGCATCAGCTGTTAACACCTACTTATAGTATAAGTAACGGGTGGGGAGCTGTTTGATGTACCTACTTCTTCTCGGCCTTATCACACTAATATTATAAAGGAGAAAGTTTGTATGTGTGTGTGCGTGTGTATGTTTGTTACTTCTTCACGCAAAAACTACTGGACGGATTAGGCTGAAATTTAGAATGGAAATAGATTATACCCTGGATTAGCACATAGGCTTCTTTTTATCCCGGAAAATCAAAGAGTTCCCACGGGAATTTAAAAAACCTACATACACGCGAACGAAGTCGCGGGCATCAGCTAGTACCTACTATGGTTGAGTGTGTGCCGTCTAGACATCTAATCATGGAATTAAAGTATGGCAGTAGGGTGTTTATTATGCTTATTTGTCTTTGGTCATTTTCCATCCTAGTCCCTGTTTGATGATAACCAAGCTATAGCTTCATGAGTTTCTAAAATTGCGTTTCAATTCGTAACTTTTTAAGTTCAACCAAAGCTCCAGTGGAAGGCTCGAGACAGTTAGAGATGTTATCACATCACTTAGCGGCGATAGCATTTTAATGAGTAAACAATCGATGCACGCCGCTCTGCTGGGCGCCGCACGCGTTCTCCACTCTACTACATCAGCTTCTTTTCCCCATTGAAATTTTCATTTTGATGCAATGCAATAAAGTTCAAATTTCAGTGAGCTGCCAATCTTTCGCTATAGATATATACCTTCCCCGTTTACTTTCTCAACCCCGCTTGCAGTACTTGATGTTAGTCATCTCATCGAACACGATGTGCTCATTAAGATAACCGTTGGATGGGTTGACGTTAAAATTGCAATGTTAGTGTTGTTTTAAATTGAAAACCATACCCACTTACTTTAATCTGTTTTATAATCGCAATCACGATTTCTAAAAAAAAATATATTATTCCAAATTAAATTTAATGAATTTATTTATTTCATGTGAGCAGTATGTGCCATTTATGATAATGTATATCGAGAATCGACGTGCAGCGGTTGGGAAAGCAGATCAACCACCTAACTGATGAAGCCTACCTAATCTGTACCTACATAAAAGTGTTACCACTTCCAAAATTCATAATGAAACATACGATGGCATCTATAAATCCCATATGTTAAAGAATTTTTGCAGTATCTGTAATTAAGGCGAAAACTACCAAAGCTATAGGTACATACCGTACTTAATTATTGTAAATAGATCGTCGTCTTTTAGGAATTGCCTACAGCATACCTTTTCTTAGATCACATGAGTAATATCCTTAAATGAAGGATTGGCTAGGCTCCGACTGCAGCGGGAACCAATCCTTAATCTAAGTCCCATACTTTGCTTTTTTTCCTTTGCACACGAAATTTCTTTCAGGCAATAAATTTCAAGTTTCTCTCTATCAATCATGTTCTCAATAGAGGCTGTGTGCAAGAAAAGTAAAGTATTCTAATACTTATTCAATTCAGGCAATTTTAGGCCTTTAGAATTTCAGTACTCCCCTATAACCATATTTGAGACGCATTGAGATTTAGTTCTTTAGCCTAAAGCGGTTGAATACCTAAATAAGAAGATTATTACTTACTTCCACATAGATCCTAAGGACTTGCTGAGCTCAGCGTTGTGCAGCGAGGGTCGTTGCTCGGAGAGACGTCTGCGCATCGCCTGCGCGAACACCATGAACGCATTCATCGGCCTCTTCACGTGTTTCCTGCGCATACAGCCGCCGCCTCTGAAGAAAAGGATTTATCTTTAAATCTTATGCAAATACAACGTATTTCTTCTCTTTACGCACTAGGATTATTCGGATGATTCGATAGAATTCTCGATTTACCGTAACAGTTAGGTATTTGGATACTAGTTGTATAAAGAATTGTGGACTAGAAATTCATTTTCCGAAGCCGAGAATATCTCCAATTCGGAGCACTGTTCTCGGACCAAATTAACTACAATATTACCTATCTATTACTTGTATGAACGCTTGCGCACCGTCCGATCCAATCCGAGTTACAACAATAAGCAACGTCCATCGAAAACAGAAAAGGACACTATTTAAAATCGCCGTCCGAATTTGATCCAAGTTTTCTGGTCTAAGGTCTGAATTTTCTGGGATTCGGATGAAAAGATCTAAAAGTATTGTATTAGTTTATTGGGTAGGTATACTGCACCCGTTCGCTTTTCTGGTCTTATGAATTAAGTATATTCGGCTATATTTGAACCAAAGAAAGAAATGGTTTACTTGCGTCTCCTAAACCGTTGAACTATTAAAACATGAATCTGTATGATACCCACCATTATGCACCATATATGCAAACCCCTTCGTTAGGAACAATATTTTAATAGAAGGCGATGAGTAGGTAGCTAAACCATAAACAATTAAGTATAACTTACATCAGCACAAAGCAAAAGCGTAATGTTGACACAACCAATATAAAATACGCACTCGAGTAGCTGTGCCACTTAAAAGTTTCAACTTTCGGCGCGCGACCGACATTATTACCTCCTAGCCGACCGAACCCACAGAATCTCTGCACAGAATATATCTAGGTACCTACCTGCTTATACGTGTTCTAAGTTTGGACACGTACTCAAATTTTTTAAATTAAGTATAAACTCCTCTTGGCAGGAGCACCCCGAAGTGGCAATTGAGCGAAGTACCTATTATTAATTCTTTTCGCACTGGCTGCCACCAAAGCCAAACCAATCGGATGGCTTGATGCTCTGTCGTGAGAATTGGGATAATTAGCGGACCCTAGGTTGTGTATTCAGAGCTGCCACAAAATTTAAAAACATTCGACTAGGTAGATATATTACAAAACCTTTCATAGGTAGATAGTGGTAATAGGTATACCTAATTAGCTGACTCCGCCCGCCTTCGTAGTTCGTATGGGTGGGATTACCCAAAGTGATATTATGACAAATATTCATTCCTCCTGAAATGCTATAAAGCTTGATTAATGATTATCCTAATCCTAATCCTACTATATTATAAACTAGCTGATACCCGCAGCTTCGCCCGCGTGGATTGGTCAGATCCCCTGCAGCATCAGGATTGAGGAGTTGGACTCCAAATTTTTTATGAAACAATGTCGCAAAGTTCCTCTATCGATTAAAAAAGAAATGACGCAAATCGGTTCAGAAATCTCGGAGATTTCGGTGTACATAGGTAGAAAAACACAACTCCCTTTTTGAAAGTCGGTTAAAAAAGTAGCCTATTTTACGCCCTGGTCAATCCTCTACTTGCCTGTGAAAGTCCCGTCAAAATCGGTTCAGCCGTTCCAAAGATTAGCCTTTTCAAACAGACAGACAGACAGACAGACAGACATACAGACAGACAAAAATTTTAAAAACGTGTGATTCAGTTATGGTATCGTTCAAATAACCATATGAGCTTAATATGAGGTAGTTATTTCGAAATTACAGACAGACACTCCAATTTTATTTATTAGTACAGATGTGAAAGTGTGGATGTTTGGATGTTTGTTACTCAATCACGCCAAAACTACTGGACGGATTTGGCTGAAATTTGGAATGAAGATAGATTATACCCTGGATTAACTCATAGGCTACTTTTTATCCCGGAAAATCAAAGAGTTCCTGCGGGGTTTTGAAAAATGTAAATCCACGCGGACGAAGTCGCGGGCATCAGCTAGTAATAATATAAGGACATGCGGATTGCAACTTTACTAGGAATTCGGAAATAAGATGTAGGCTACATTCTACAGGCTGCATCCCTATGTTTGTGAATACAGTAGATTATAATAAGTAAGTACATACCTACGTACGTACTAGATATTTGATACAGTTCAACTTTCAATAGGTAATACGTCGGCGCATGTAAACTTCTTAAACAACCCAAGTGGTAGACCCTCACGTCATTTTACGCTCGTAAACATCTCTTATTTTATTACTTTTTCTAAACGCCGCGTTCGGGTTTCCTCGCGATCAATGCTGACGATAAATTATGCTTTTTTCAAACGCTGACACGCCACTAAAAGTCGATCAATTTCTAACGGATCACTCTCAGGAACCAATATGAAACGTACCTAATAATTACCTACTGCTTCTCCGAACTACCGGCGGTTTCCTTGTTTATTAGTTCGAACGAGTTCTAAAGAAATGACTTTTAGTGAGCTTTATTGCCTATCCATGGCAGCACATGAAAATTAGAGCGTTACAATAACTGCATGTGCCGTAAAGTTCCTATTCTGAACAAATCACAATAAAGTAAGTATGTATAATTTTCGAGACAATCTAAAAGTATTCGATTAGTTTTTGTAGGGATGTATCATGTAGAGAGGACCTACCGCGCGCCGCCATCTGGTTAGTAACATCTTCTGACAATCACAGATAGGAACTTGTGCATCCTATTCCATTACATCAATCCATATTATTAAAACTTTTTGCAGGGTTCTTCTAGATTATGTTCGAAGCTGCGTGGATTTAGGGTTTTATAAATCATGTGGGAAATATTTTATTTTTTGGGATAAAAAGGATTCGATGTCCATCTCTGGAATAGGAGCTATCTCTGTAGCAAGTAGAGGATGCCGTAACTTTGTCCACATGAATTAAGGTTTTTAAAAATCCCGTGAAAACAATTATGTAGTCCCGATAAATCAAAGAGTTCCGTGGCTAAATCAATAGAGTTTTACTACATGAATTTTACCCACTGCTTTTTAGAATTCCGTACCCCATCATGCCATCGGAACCCGTACTAAGCCTGCGATGTCCGTCCGTCCGTTTGTCTGTCAGCGAACTGTATCTTGTGAACCGTAATAGGTAGAGAGTTGAAATTTTCACAGAATATGTATATTGCCGCTATAACAACCAATACTTAATAAAAATTTTAAAATGGTCGCCGTGAAAATTTAAGAAAATTAAAAAATGTTATTTCTTGTACGACGGTACGGAACCCGTCGTGTGCAAGTCCGACTCGCACATGACGGATATGACTATCTCTATACTTTGTCTATATTTTAAAAATCTTATTAAAAACTATTTACATGTGTATAAGTACTTCAAGAGAATAATTTAAGAGAAGAATAAATTATGAAAAACACGACCAAACTGAAAATCTCCGAAAACATGGCATAGTTATATTACTAAAAGCAATAAGTATTTTATTATTTCCCTGAGTAAGTATTCGTTTAATTTTAAAGGCTTAAAAATCATTACCGAACGTGTTCGTTTCTTGACAAAAAAGTTTTATAGCTGTAAGCCTTGATTTACTACACCAGATTTCACAGTCTACGACTCCACTTCGTCTCTACATCTGTGTTTACAACGAATGGGACATAATTTTTTCATTAAACATATAACAAACCAGCGTACCGAGGCACGTGTTTATTACGAACATCTAGTATTTTTTTCTTTCAATTTATAAAATCAACATTAATCGGAGTAGCTTTTTATAAAACTGCGTACCGACACATTTTCAGGTTTGGGCGATTTTATTGACGCTTGTTTTTAACTTTTTTAACTGTAGACTACCGATAAAAGCCAGCAAGAAACTCGAAGGTTGCTCATTTCAAAGATTTGGTATATTATGCCGTGTAATTTCAATCCCGCTAATCGATTTAGGATTCGATAGGACGTATAAGTCCTAGCTAGTAGCTACTCGAATCATAATAAATTACGTTATGAATATAGTATTTATTATACTTAGTAACAGTAGCGCGACTACTAGTCTATAATAAAACTTATTCAAAACAACTTCAGAATATTTTGATAATAAATTTTGGCTAGCAACGAGATTAAATTTGACCCTTTGTTATGAAAGTTTGCAATTAGAATCATTATTAGCCTTGTGCAGAGAATTTTTTGATTGATTTATTATCAAAAACAAGCATAGAATTCCAAACAGGTAGGTAAGTACATGAAATTAAGTAGGTTACATAGCAAGTTGTTACAATGTACAGTACTACTAGTTGATGCTTGCGACTTCGTCAGGGTGGATTTAGGTTATTTAAAAATCCCATGGTAGGTAACTCATTGGTTTTCCGCAATTAAAAGTAGCGAAGGTAAATAGAACCAAACCAAAAAGTTCTTGGGCACATTCTCTAGTGGAATACCAATAGACAGGCAAGTTTGCGCCGATCGATGTTCTAAACTTTGAAGCTTAGAATTGACTTAGATAGATAACATTATGAGTACAGTTTGGCTCAATCGTGAAAAGGCCATTGGCTGAGGAAGTCATAAACAGCGCAGAATGCAGATAGCTGTCATCTGTGACGAGCCCGCCCACGCTATTTCTGCTCCCAACGATGCGCCGGCGCTGCCCCTTCCCAACCCTTTTACTAATCCGACATAAATTTGCGAACAGCACGTTTATGTCAGGCTGTTAGTTATTCTGTTAGTGTTCTAGTTTTGCATTTTCATAATATAAGGCAAGTAAGTAAATAAATATTATGTGAGTATCTATTTTTAAGAATAAATTCAGGGTATACCTGAATTGATCCTTGTTTTACAAGTATCGCCATTCTTATGCCTAACCTGAGAGAGCAGAGAGAGCGACCCAATCATTGACACTTCCAAAAAAACGACAGAAAGCGTTAGGCCTCATTCGCACGAGAGCTTTTTTAACGTCCGTTAAAAAAGTGTTCAAATAGAACAAATGCACGTATCTGTTCACACGTCAACGCTTTTTAAGGCGCACTTTGTATTTTCAGCGCAACGCCGGGTTTTAACGCAACGCTTTTTTAACGCTCGTGCGAATTAAGGCTTAGACGGTGTATAGACCATTGAAATTTCTATCTAATATTAACTTTACTAAGACATACTTGCATTCAAAAATCAAAATCGGTCCATCAGAAAACAAATTATAAATTTACACGTATGCAAAAACGAGAGTTAAAGCCTACAAACTAGTTTCAATAACAGTTTAAAAATTACGATGATAGAGATTTTTAGTATACCTATATTATATTTTCAGGCCAATCTGTTCATTCAAGAGTAGATACAGTCACCGGCTGTAAAATTCTTCTGTCGCCACTCACTTCCAAACATCCCCTGACCGCCGTTATCTTTACAGTCAATTTAACAACCACCATAAAATAATTAATAGCGCTCTAAAACATTACGGTAGCTGCACCACAATTATTATTCTGGCACTCGACTCCGCTTATCATAATAACAAATTTGTAGATAGATACGACAGACGGACACCTGCTTCAAGGGTTAAACCATGGGAATATAAGAATTTCGACGAAAATTAGGGTGACATCGGACTATGTTATCATTTTATCAAATATCGGAATCAACTTTCCTCTTTAAAAAAAAAACTTTCCTCTATTTGCTAACCAACCGATGAAAATCTTCTTGTCCTTATCCTGGGTCCTGATAATAGCTCTGCATTATTACCTACTTTCAATGTTCATGCAGGTTTATGCATACAGTGATGTGTGCCATATATTTTGTGTTGATACAAAAGCGATAAAATATATCAGTTCTATGTATACATCGCGATTGCCAATCCAATACTGCGTAGGACCGGAAGTGCATAAAATAAAATAAATATAAAATATTTATATATCTAGGTGGGTAGGTACTAACGGCTTCCCGATGTGGTTGTTTGTAATGAAATTAAATTGTCTTTAAACACAAGAAAAGAACTTTCAAAATGCAGCAGTTTCTGTAATAGTAAAATATCTTCGTTATCTAAGTAAGTACTTATGTACTTCCTAATGTTGTTCCTTATGTACTTGGGCCCTTATGTAATAAATGCCCTAAAAAGTTTACTTTGACTTACTTTTAGCATCTTAGGGACAGGCTGAGGCTACTTTTTATCCCGGAAAAACAAAGAGTTCCCACGGGATTTTTCAAAAACGAAAATGCACGTGGATCCACCCATCCTATCTAATAAAATCATAACTTTATTATAATATGCTTTTTATATAAAAATAGCTAGAAAATGAACAGGCGAGTCACCTGATATTAAGTGATTATCGCCGCCCAAGAACATTTGCAGTACCAGAGGAACCGCTAATGCGTTGCCGGCCTTTCAGGGATTTGTTGGTCCGCCCCTTGAATAAATTAATAGTTGCAGATAGTAGGTAAATACTCAGATTATCCATACCAACTACTTCAAGAATATTATGTCTAAGTACCTACGTAAAGCGTACATGTAGGTAATTCTATGCGCCCCAAGAGTGATGGGTGCATGGGAAAACATCTGTGTCCACATAGCTACTGATAACGTCCACTCGGCCCTATCTACGACTATAATACGGTCTGGTTCTAATTGAATCGGGGGTTTTCCACTCCACTGCAGCTACTAGAGGTCACACCTACCTACCTAACTAAGTTTGACTAGCTGCATGTTTATTACACAGGCATGTATCAAAGGTGTCATGAGAAAAACAAATTAATACTTTACAAGTGTAAATTAAAAATTTATAACACCCCCCGACAAGTGAAGGTTACAGTAACTAGAAAAGAGCTGATAACTTTCAAACGGCTGGACCGATTTTCTTGGATTATAGCTAAGAACACTCTAGAAACTCTAGATCAAGCCACCTTTCACACAAAAAACTAAATTAAAATCGGTTCATTCGTTTAGGAGCTACGATACCACAGACAGATACCAAGATACACAGATACACACGTCAAATTTATAACACCCCTCTTTTTGGGTCGGGGTTTGCTATAAAATGTAAAACTACGAACACCTACCACGTAACTCACGTTACCGGATCAGCCAGCCGGATTGACAGGTATTACAGGTATGCATTGCTACAATTAGCTAACACACCTACCTCTGTGACTGCTAAAGTTACTGAAGTGTTTATGCTTAGGTGTTATAAATTGATGGACCTGACCATCATTACTGAACACGGGGCTCCTCTCAGAATTAGAAGGGTGTAGGCTGTAGTCTGCCACGTCGACTCAGTGCGGATTGGCACCACGCCTTTGAGAAAATTAAAGAAAACTCTCAAGCATGCTGGTTTCCTCACGATTGACCTGATGATTATTAAAATTCTATTTGACTAAAGACCTGATACCTAGCTCGACTCATTTGCGATATAACCGTGAGATATATCCCATATGTTAGTAAATTCAACGTGGTAACTGATCGCGAATAACGTTTAGCAAGTGGAAGCATTCCAAATAAGTACATAGACGGTAATGAAGAGCGGCTGGTGTTAACCGCGCGCATTACCGCCGGCCCGCTAACACACACACACACACCGCAACGTATCTACCATACTCCCGTACCATTGCTACCAGATTACACTCTGTCAATATTGTGCTAGAACCACGGAAAATTAGAGGCATCGTATACGGTATATAACTCAAATGACCATGTAAATTTCTATATCAAATGTAAAACAAATTAGAGATGTTACGATTTTTTTTAAAGCTTTTCTTCGCCGCACTTGTTTTGTGGTACCGAACTATAAAGTTAGATTGACCTAAATGCTAGACCCTCAAGAAATGCATTCGAATTTGATAGACTTACTTAACTCAAATGAGTAATTAAATACATTACAGTTTACTAGAAATAAGCTTTTGAGCTTTCTCAAACATGTAAGTATGTATCGACCTATCTACATAAAGAGAGCTGAACGTATCAGATATTTTTCTACAGAAGAAAAATATAAGCTTTTTGTTTCTGTAAAGCTCATTTCGTTAGTAACGAATCTTGAAAAAGTAAGACAAGTGTAAAACAAGTGAACACTCTCGATCAAGCCGGCTCGGACCTTTCAAACAAAAAAAACGAAATTAAAATCGGTTCATTAGTTCAAGAGCTACGATGCCACAGATAGATACTCAGATACACAGATACACACGTCAAACTTATAACAACCCTCTTTTTGGGTCGGGGGTTAAAAAGAGGTGGAAAAATCCGTAAAAGTTACGATTCTACTTCAATTTATTCAACCTGCGAAGCTGTTTGATTATAATTGATGATGAAGACCCTAATAGAGTGTAAGATTGCAAAATACAGATGCCTTGCTCTAGATTTCATGAAGTACTGAGTATGATGATTGGTAGAAAATAACTCAGAAAATCTATACACCTACCTATTTAGCACACATGTCGTAATTTATGTTTGGCTTCTAGTTTTATATTGTCGCATACCTAGCTAGGTATTAGCGTATTAAGCATAGTATACGACAGGTCGAGATGGCAATCGGGGTATGACACCAAAACCCCCCCCCCCCCCCCCCCCCCCGCTCAAGTGTCAAATAACGAATTGCTTTTCCAAGTCATAAACAGAAGTTGAATGAAGTTGACTTAAGTTCAAAAGTCATGCACTCATACGCAGCAAATATTAGGCCGGGTATCGAAATAGGCTGTGTACACAGGGTGCTGGGTGTGGAAGCGGCACCTGTGATCGTGTTTGCACCCCCACTTACAGGGCAGGCTAGAATAGACGTGCAAACTGTTTGCTCGCACCGGCACCGTCGGCCTAGGCGAGGAAATCTTAATCTACCAAAGAGGTTTCAATAGTGATGACTCACTCGTGCATAACATTATGATAAGTATGAAAATATTGTAGAAGGAAAGTTTAAACGATGCTGTAACGGCTCGTGAACTCGTACCTATCTGTTCTAAATGTATAAGTAAATCTAAAAGTAGATTAGTACTTTTTCTAAAAAAAGGTGTATCTAAACTTTTACAGTCTTGGTATCTTCAAGTGCCTTTATTGGAAAAAGTTTCTACGTTCTAAGGTATTAGGCAAGTGGGACAAGATAAATATGTCACTTCTCAAACTCTATCCCTCATAGACCACATAGTATAAAGATGGTATGAAAGAGAACAGAAATCGCTCAAATAGACATCTGGATTCTGGGCCTAGAATGCTGAAATTTTGCAGAGATTCCCTTTATATAATGAAAAAAAGAATAAGGCTAGATTTTTCGAAATTTCCACAAATCGAAGCCGCGGCCATTCGTACCAAATAAAATCAAGTTTTAAGTAGTTTTAATGTAACCTGTTAATTTCTTGGTATAAAATTTAGATGAACCGTAATCGTGAGTAGGAAGAAGGTTCATAAGGAACTCCCGGGCGACTGAGATAAGCACCCCACAAAGGGAATGTTTGTGAAGCACTATCGCCCCATGCGGAAATAAATCGGTACCTAACAGGAAGACGATAAAAATCCTCACACTGTTTGCGCACCCTAACGTAGAGCTCTTGAGGCGCATAAAATGACAATATAATATAGCCATCTTCATCAATGAGCCATCGTTTTTTTCTAGAGTTCTTGCAGGTGTAGCAGTAGAGGTAATAAGCAACTAAGAAAATTACTCCGAACCAACCCTTTCATAATATATTGTAGATAACTTTCATAATATATTTCATATTTATTGTAGATAACGGGTGCATACCATGATTGTTTGTTGTGTTTATACCTGCCGATATTTAAATCCCGTATCTACAATATAAAATCTCGTTACACCACGAAATAAGCTTAAAATCATTAACCCTATTCCTTGCCTTTGTACACTCTATACACTTTCGGGTGCAATACTTCTGTCTTTTCTTTTTATGCCATTTTTAACCCCCGACCCAAAAAGAGGGGTGTTATAAGTTTGACGTGTGTATCTGTGTATCTGTGTATCTGTCTGTGGCACCGTAGCGCCTAAACTAATGAACCGATTTTAATTTAGTTTATTTTGTTTGAAAGTTGGCTTGATCGAGAGTGTTCTTGACTATAATCCAAGAAAATCGGTTCAGCCGTTTGAAAGTTATCAGCTCTTTTCTAGTTACTTTATTTATTTTATTTTATTTATTAAGGAACGCTAACAATATACATATTTAACATTTTATATATACTAACTTACAAACTATTACATGACCGATATGTATATCAATAACTAGCGTCCACAACATTTATATGTTACTGTAACCTTCACTTGTCGGGGGTGTTATAAATTTTTATTTACACTTGTTTAAAGTCCAATGCATTTTTACCCGAAATGTATTTTTACCTAGGGACCTACACGAAGAGTTATTTTTTTTATAGCAGATTGAAATAACCATGCCAATAGGTACCATAGGTACCTACCTACTAGCAAATACTCGTAGGTAGGTCTTTGGTCCATCTACGGACTATGGTCCGGTACATTAGTATCTAATTATAATATCCTTTGCACTTTTGGATGCAAAGCCCTAAAAATTAATACCAATTTAAAGATTAAAAAAGCCGACAGTTGATAGGAAATTAATAAACAAGGAGCTGATAAGAGATAACAGTATTCAATAAGGCTTTTACATCGAGTGTTGGCTTCAAGAATGCCGACCTCGCACCCCGTAGATATCTTACAACTACAGTTCAAGATAGTGCTGTAGTATAAAGATGCCGGACTAATTATGGAATTTCTCAGTATATGGGGTCACATCCATTACTAATCTAAGACATACCGCGACCCGCGTAATTCATTTATCTGCCTTTAATATTAGGTAGGTATGTACTCATTCCGGGAACCGATCTTGGTCTGTTTCTGGGATCACTAGATGATGCCTATTACCGCGACTTTGTTCGCGTGAACTTATGTTTTTAAGAATCTCATGGGTACTCTTTAATTTTCGGGATAAAAGTATGTCTCTTTCCAGGTTTTTAATTATAATATCAGCCACCACCATTATATTATACTAGCTCGAAACTCGGACTGGAATCCGATAGAACACTTATGAGATGAGTTGAAACGTGGGGTTCGAGCAAGGGTACCTACTCCAACAATGCAATTCCTCAAGATTTCAACTTCAGACTCGTGAGGTGGATGATACTAGAATGCTGGCAGTTTTCCAAGCAAGGGCAGGGGATACTGAATACTGACCAAAAACTTTTCTTTTGTTTGTGACTTTAATTTATATTTTCACTTCATGATAACTTAGGTACTATCAATTAACACGGCTGAAAAACTCTTCTTGGTAAAATCCATACTTATATTATAAATGCGAAAGTGTGTCTGTCTGTCTGTCTGTCTATCTGTCTGTCTGTCTATCTGTCTGTCTGTCTGCCTATCTGTCTGTCTGCTACCTTTTCACGGCCTAACAGTGTAACCAATTCTGACGAAAGGTACAAGATTAGCTTATATCCCGGGGACGGACATAGGCTACTCTTTAGCCCGGAAAATCAAAGAGTTCCCGCAGCATCCATAAAGATTTAAATCCACGCGGACGAAGTCGCGGGTATCCTCTAGTCCTTAATAAACACTTAACTAATTGATTAGTCATTGAGTTACATTCAATTTAATCATCTAGAAACGCACTTTTTGCAGGTATAATTATTTTGATAATTGTAAGTTTTATAATTTTTGAGGAACTCGAATCTGAGTTTTGATTAGCGGGGTGGCCCGGTTTATTTTCTGTCCAGTGTATTTAGATGAAAAATTCAGAAGGATTTCAATAGGTCAGTATTACAAATTATGTAGTGAGTTTTGTATTATTCTTTCCAAAGTTTACCTACGTACAAAACAAGCGCATGCAACTTATCTCACTTATCTCCTTGCTCCTCCCATCCTTATCTCTAGGTATTGTAGAAGTTAGGATTATTTATGCTAATGCTGAAGTATTTTACTTAACTTAGCTTTGTCCTGAACAATATGACGTCTAAGTTAGACAGCCTGGCTGTCCAACGCGGAAATGCAGCCAGTATTCTTGGCACCATTCCACGCGGGCATGATTTGTATAGTAATTAGATAAGGCTAGCTTTAAGTTTAATTGTAATATTTTCAATAAAAAAAAAAAAAAAGTTAGACAGTTAGTCTAACAAAGCTATATTGAATTATTAAATATATTTTTTTGTAGTAGGTAAGTATCAGGTAAGTATAGAATAGCCCGCAACTTCATTCGCGCGGAATAATTCTGTGGTGTCTGGTACACTCACCTGCAGATGATAAATCTAATAAGTAGTAATAAAGAAATAGTAAGTAAATTTTATGTAGGTGTATAGCTGTTTAGAGTTTTAAATAAACTTAAAAAATAAACCAGAATAAACATAAATAAGTTACAAGTCATAAATACAAAATTTAAAAAACCCCCGACACAAAACTCTCTAAAAAGTAAATAACTTTCAAATGGCGAAACCAATTTTCTTGGATTATAGCTATAAGAACACTCTCGATCAAGCCACCTTTCAAACAAACAAAACTATATTGAAATCGGTTCATTCGTTTAGGAGCTACGATGCCACACACAGATACACAAACACACAGATGCACACGTCAAACTTATAACACCCCTCTTTTTGGGTCGGGGTAAAAACAAATTGATGACGTTTATATTATATTGATTGTGGTAGGTTTTTTATCTTAGCTCAATAAATGATAAGTTTGTTCCAATTTGTAGCAATTTTTTCAAGTTTCAAATGCATTTCAGTCTTGTACCTGTATCGTGTTTAGGTAGGTACCATACCTATACCTACTCCACAGAATCGTTTTCACTTAAACCAAGAAAGCGCGGTTTAAAGTGCTTTTATGCCGCCCAGTTCTCTATCTGCATAGAGTCCTGTCAAAATTGGTTCAGCGGTTTCGAAGATTATTCCAGACACAGCAAAAAATTAAAACTTGAAAATTTATTTTTTGTGCATTTGTATGGTATGTATTATCTAATTAAAGTAATTAGATATTACATACCTACAAGTAAGTATAAGTTACCTTACAAGGTAAGGGTCCTTTTGAAACTTGAAAAGATGAAAGCTTGCAAATGCAATAATATCTAATCAATAGAAGAAATGCACAATTCAATCTGATATCGGTTATCGATAGCGCAATTGCCGCGCACTTGAACCTGTTAAGTGTTTTAACTTTATAATAGAACAGACTTTGCCAGATAAGCTTAATACACTTAAATACCCATAGTTTTGTTAGGTCAGGCGACTAAAGTTTTATTTGTTTCGTCAATCATTTTATTTGTTTTCATAAGAACAATTAAAGTTGGTTCTCTCTCTCTGCATCTTATTCTTCATTGCTGTGGATCACGTCCCTTACCATTAAATGAGAATGTTAAGAATTTTATTGTGATAATATCATTACGGTGTTCTCCAAGATCCTTCCGCATAAGATACGACTAAGAGAACGTAAAATAGCTTACCTAGATATTTTTTATGCACACTTTTTGCTGTCTACGTAGCGCTACGCTATAATATTATCATATAAATACAAAAAATATTAGGTTTCCAGATGAAGTACGTAATGTTTAAAAATAGCTCCTATACCTACTTTTATACTACTTTACTAATAGCCACTTACTTCCCACCCTTATTATCCAACTTTATTATTAACTAGCGACCCGCCCCGGCTTCGCACGGGTGGACACTACCACGAAAAATCCTATCTATTTTCCGGGATAAAATATAGCCGGAAGCCGAAATATAATATATTCGGAAGAATCCCTCTAAGTAATGGTAAAAGAAATTTTGAAATCGGTCCAGTAGTTTTTGAGCCTATTCAATACAAACATACAAAAATACAAAGGTTTCCTCTTTATAATATTAGTATAGACTACGCCTACGTAGCGCTACGAAAGCTTTAATAAACGTTTATCGAACTTTTGCACAGATAAAAGTCATTTAGGTACATTTAAATTTACAACGGAAAAAGGACTCAGCTTAATTTGTTCTGTGAGTTTCAGGTAAAATTTTATTTAGCGTCTACGCTGCTACGAAAGTTCTTAGAACGTTTATCAAACTTTTGCATAAGTATATTCGGATCGAAAAACTTAATGATTGTTTACATACTTGGTAGGCTGAGCCACTATGGTGTCATAGTTGAATGACAGCAGAAGTTTCCCAACCGCCTCGTTGATCTCCAACTTATCGCCTCGGTCGTGTCCCTGCTCCCAGCTCATCATCACCGACGTGCCGGATTGAGGCTTGTGTGTTAACCACAAAGTATTTGACGTCGCGAGATGTGCGCGTGCGATCGACTCGGGCGCACTGACTATAAAGAGTTCCTTATGCTCGCAACGTAGATATAAATGTACCTATAGCGATACGATACGTAAAGCTTTGTTTACTTCTCAATCGGGTAGGTTTGATATTGAGGAAATTATCGTGTTTTATTTTATTGGAAAAGTTGCGTGTCTTAATTTTTTTTAAACCTAACTGTACAAACGCAAATGTTATTATTAAACTTATGTTATGGTGTTTAGTTAGTATTAATTTGAGTGTGGTGGGTGAGAAATTTTCGTAAGGCGTACTTAGGTACTACTCGTACTTAGGTCCTTATTTTAGACGTCTAACTTAAAACTTACTTGCCTACCTACCAAACAAGATGTAGGTACGTAGGCATTATTTGTTGGTGATAACAGGTATCTATTTGAGGACTCGGTTTGATTAGAACATACATAGGTTAGTTGAAACTTCCAATTAAAAATCTAAATTAAAAAGCACTCGTGTGTCGAATTAAATTTTTGGGTGCTTCAGAAATCAGAAATCAGAAATTGCTCTGACCAGTCCGTTAATTTAAAATAGTATTAATATTAGTAGTTGCATTTCATATTTAAATATTTGTTTATGTTTACTGTTTCAAGTATCATAGAATTTTCCGAGTTTTCCTGCAGCAGTGCGAGTGGGCGGTACGGGGAGGTATCGCCGCCCCGCTCGCCATTGGCGCCGGCCACTCTGACGTCACTGCGCCCGCGCTTTATCTCGCTGCCTATACCGACAGATCGCTCCGAGCACCATGACAAACGCATAATGTAAATTCACATTTGTTTTATTGGTGCACTAGTAACTTCCTGCGATCACGTTCACATTTATTTATATTCATCGAAACTATTATTAGTAAAAGTAAAATATTCTTTATTGTACACCAAGACATAATATAAATGTATAAATAACAAAATAGATTTTTGTACAATAGGCGGCTTTATCGCTAAAATAGCGATAGTTCCAGGCAACCTTAGGGTGAGGAGATAATAAAAATTAAAGAAAGTGTAAGGTACATTATATTAAAATGAAATTATTGTTACATAATTGCTGCTCGCAATCTCCTTGGCGCCGCGTTGCATTTTAGGGGTCCATTGAAAAAGGGCCCCGGACGGTTTCATAACCAGTCGGGCATGTACCTGCTCCGACTAATAACCGAGTTCAGGTGACAGGTACATTAAATTTAATTAAGTAATATAATTATCGAAACTAAGTACCACGAGCACATTAGGGATCAAAGGATCAACAAGCACACATTTTCGGTAGATAGGTAGGTAGGTAAGTAAAGTAGGTACTGTTCATTAGTCACCTTGTACCTGCGCAGTAGATGCTA
Organism: Maniola jurtina; assembly: GCF_905333055.1. Lineage (NCBI taxonomy): Eukaryota > Metazoa > Arthropoda > Insecta > Lepidoptera > Nymphalidae > Maniola > Maniola jurtina. The sequence continues at coordinate 6,352,466 of NC_060037.1, read as the reverse complement.
GAAGTATGCGGTAGAACGATCTTTTTGCAGTAAGTACAGATGCCTGCAGTAGGTAAATATTGCGCATCGAACTTTAGAAAGAGATTTGTAGAGCGTCGTCTCTATCACTCATACCTATGTGGCGTTTGGTCGGTCTCAGCGGCAGAGACCTTGAAACCTTCTCTTTGAAACCATTATCTCTTTCTAAAGTACGATGTGCTATATTTTCTGCCGGGTACTGTTATACGGCCGCGCAGCATAGTTCATTCAGACAACCTTACTTTTCATGGACTGTAGGTATAGGCATAACCAGCAAACTGCAACAGTACCTACCTAGGTACTTATAGGCAGCCGATAGCCTACCACCAAACATATCCAAACCATTTTACTCATTAGCAGATAGGTCGGTACATGATGTCACAGACTGTCTCCAATCGATATTTTATAAACTACTTAGATAATCTACTAAAAATGTGCAGGATTTCTTGATGGTCAATTTATTGCCTAATTCGCATTTCCAATTTAGTTACTATGAAAAGTTCCACCTACTCATACCTAGGTATACTTTTGTATGCAGTATAATATGACAGACAGATAGACAAACCAAAATGAAACCAAAATCATAAAATGCTACGCAAGTAGGTAAGTAGCTGAAACTTGCAAATTAGCTACTTTTTATTAAGCCTTCCAGTTGGTCAATTAACACGATCTAATTTTGTGCCCAATTTACGCAAGAAACCGCTAAGTGAGCTGTCAAGGTGCATATGAAATAGAGATGCTATCAATACCACTCAACAGAAGTCGATCGAAGAGAGATCGCACGAGCAACAGTGAAAAATTCATAGCCACTCTGTCAACTCTAAACGATTGAGAAGAACTACTACCATATTGTTATTATTTTTAAATGCTTACTAAGTATAAAGGTATGTATACCTACGTACCGTCCATGATAATATTACCTATGTATTAATCTATGGTGAAACCGGGCAACATCAGAAATATGATAAAACTTCGCTGGAATTGACGATTCTTCTTCCTAAAGTTACCCGATATCACTGTACGTTACGACAAGGATCTTTTGGCACTTGAATGACATTGACGGGGGTGTAGTTGTAGAACAAAGGCTGCCAGTAAATAAAATCTCCTCAATTTTAGAGAATATGTTGAAAATGTCAATGTTTAAAACTGAGTAAGTTTTATTTAATTTTAACTGAATATTAGGGCAGCTGCCTCTGTTTTCACAGTGAGAAAGAATTATAAAAACTATTGATAGGAACTGGACTTGCAATCTATCATGTTCACCTGCTAAAATACTATATTTACGTAGTACTAAATATGGTTATAATAAGCAGACACATTTGTGCTATATCTATTAACAGTGTATCGTGATTCGTGATGTTAATGTATATGGAATGGCTCTAATATATATTAAAAAAAAAACAGTGAATTACAGATTTTTTTAACTTAGCAACATCACAAACAAGGGGACATCGTGACACTCCACAAGATGGCGGCGTTAGTTACAATTTTCGCCACGCGCCAAAGATCCTTGATGCACTGTACCAATGTTTTCGCCCTATTTTAAGACTAAAGACAAATTAAATATTAGATAAGACTTTTTTATTTTGACTGGAATTTCCATGGGAATTTCAAATTAACAGAGGTAAAATCTATGGTATGGGCCACTATTGATTAATTAAAGGGTAAACTCAAAAGTGCTTGAACTCTTGAAGGAGATTTCATCAACATTTCTTTATGAATGTAAGTTGCCTAATTTTGGTAACTAAATTAATTATTATTATTGTGCTGTTACCGTTTTATGGATGAAATCGAAAATGTCTTTTATTACCTACAGTTAGTAGAGCTTGCCTCTTACAAAATAAAAATAAATAAAAAAACATTTTCCTCGTCACAGACTCTAAAAATTCAGGCTGGTAAAATATTGTTCTTCTTTATTAATATTACTATGCACTCTAAATCAGAATATTCCTAAAATAATAATTATTATAAAGTAACTTGGGGGGAATTCCTACAGAAATTACGGTGAAACCAAAAACGCAAGTGGAAACACTGTTAGGGGACTTCGTCTGTGGTGGCGACTGGAAAGCGCTTTAAGGGGGTGCCGTGCGTATGTCGGCGAGCGCCGGCGCAGACGGGGTCCATACTTGTATAGTTTAGCTAACTTGTTACATATTGGAACTTGCCATTGTAAAAGCCAGACGAGAGAGAAAAAAAAACACTGTTAGATACTCTTTTGTCACTGTCAGTGTCATTTGTCAAGTTGGCAAGGCGTCAACTGCCCACCCTGCATGGATCACTTTGTCGAGTTTATTTTACAATTTACCGTGTAGCAAATAATCATTATTACTTAGTTCTTGATATATACCATAATAATGAAAATAGCTGTAGAAGGTTGTGCCCATGGAGAACTGGATAAAATATACGAATGCATTGAAACTTTGCAAGAAAGGGAGTGTATTAAGATTGATTTGTTAATTTGTTGTGGAGATTTTCAGTCTGTTCGCAATAATGACGATCTTAGAGCTATGGCGGTCCCGGAAAAGTATCAAAATATTTGCACTTTTTACAAGTAAGTATTTAACACTAGAATTTTGCTCATAAATATACTTAACCAAATTGCCACAAAAACTGGATTCTAATGTAAATACAAACCCTTCATTAATTAGGTATACACCAACACTTGCATATTATCATGTACCTACAGTGCATAATTTTTCAAATGTTTATGTGAAGCTTGTTCTGTGACTATAATATTGAATTAATTAATAGAAAAATGGCACAGCTTGTCCATAATTATAAAATAGTAATGCGTATTCCTCTTATACTTACAGATATTACAGTGGTGAGAAGCTAGCACCAGTGTTAACTGTTTTCATTGGGGGGAACCATGAAGCATCAAATTATTTACAAGAACTTCCTTATGGTGGTTGGGTTGCGCCAAATATTTATTATATGGGCAGAGCTGGTATTATTAAATTTGGCAATTTGAGAATTGGTGGTAAGTATATTCTGTACAATTGGTTTTTACAATTCATCCCTAAGATGATTTGTGTACTATACCCTTAGTATAGAATCTATACATCCTAAAACTTAGTCTTTGTTTATCTCACAATGTTATTGTAAGTGATGCATGTTTTAGATGCATGAATGGACCTGCTTGAGATGCACACACAGGTTAACAGCACAAGTTTGTTGGATTAGCAGCTGCTAGCAAAAGTTGATAATGTGTACTTCAAAAACACTCAAAGTTCTAATAATTTTACTTTTTCAGTCAATTCCATTTTTTAAAAGGCAAATTAAGTATTAATTTTATGTTTCCAGGTATATCAGGAATTTTCAAAGGACATGATTATTTACAAGGGCTATGGGAGTGCCCACCTTACACACATAATTCATTAAGATCAGTTTATCACATAAGATCATTAGATGTGTACAGATTAAGTCAAGTGAGAGAAAAAATACATGTAATGTTATCACATGACTGGCCCAGAGGTATTACAGATTACGGGGACAGAGAGAACTTATTAAGAAGAAAACCTTTTCTAAGGTAAATAATGTTCTAAATTGAATATCTATATATTGATGCTAATTTGAAGGTTCACCAATTATATAAACACTACTTTTTCACTGGGAACTTCTTGATAAGAATGAAAGAGGACTCAAGCGTCTTAAGCGTTTTCAATTTATTTTATAGAGATTTGTTTACAGTCAAATTGGTCAATGTCACATTAATTATTAAGTCATCATATTCATATGATGCATTTATTTATAGTTTACCAAAATTAAACTTTACTTGCAGAGAAGACATTGAAAGCAACAAACTTGGAAGTCCTCCAGCGGAAAAATTGCTTCACAACCTGAAGCCAGAATATTGGTTTGCTGCCCACTTGCACTGCCAATTTGCTGCTCTGGTTAAACATGAAAATGATGAGGAAACCAAGTTCTTAGCTTTGGATAAATGTTTGCCGAAGAGAAGACATTTGCAAATACTGGACTTGCCTGCAGAATATGATGGTGATAAACTATTGAAGTATGACGCTGAGTGGTTGGCTGTATTGAAAAATACAAACCATCTTCTATCTGTAAAAAATATTGATTGTCATCTACCTGGGCCGGGTGGGAATGAAAGGTAATTTTTTTTGTAAATAACTTGTTTATTTCATAATGGCCAGTACAGCATGTTTCTATAATATTTTTTGAAACTTAAATTTCCACAATGTTGCATTTCAAAATAAATATAAGTACTCTTTTTGTTTTAGGTATGACTTTACCCCAACTGCAGATGAAAAAGAAAGTATAGAAAATGTAATGTCTAATTTAACAATAGATAGCGCAACATTTGTGAAAACGGCCCCTGTTTATAAACCTGGAACTCCAAAATGTCCACCCAGGGAACCTTTATTAAATCCCCAAACTACATATCTTTGTGAGAAGCTAGGAATTGATGACCCTGTCCAAGTTATTATAGCCAGATCTGGACGAACTATGAAGCAAATATATTGTGTAGAAGAGAATACGGAGCCTCAAGTTGAAAGAACTCCAATGAAATGTTCAAAACTGTCTCTTCCAGCTCCGATTACTCCTAGTGATAATGAAAGTCAAGATTTATCACAAGAAAATACCACTTTTACAACTGAGAACAGTTTTTTGTTAGATGCGAATACTATTTCAGATTGTATAACACCTCCAAGTGTAACTAAAAAAGTTTTTAAAAGACGCAACTTAGCAATATATACCCCTGATCAAGATGAACAAAATGTAAGCAATACAAGTGACACAGATGATAGCAGTCCCAGATCAAGTAAATTTCATAGAAGTAATGAATTAGAATAAAATATAAATAGAATTAAATTAGCAGGAGCTATTTTTAATATATTAATTAGACCAATTTGACTCAGGTAAATCATGTTATTAATTGTTAATAGATAAATGAATTTCAATGAGTTCTTATTATATCATTGTTTTATTTATTTATATTATTTTAGCAATGAAATTGGTAGTGTTTTTTTACACATAATTTTAAGTAACAAGTACTATTTTATATACTTTTACATTTATATAAATTCACAAAATTTTATGGAAGTAAATGATTAAGGAACACAATTATATTTTTGGCAATAAAATGTGCAATCCTTTTCTTATACTTATTGGTTATTAATAACAAAATCACAGAACTGAATTTATTGCAGAATAGGTAGGTATCCAAAAGATGAAAAATATAAGTTTCCCTCACACATAGTGTAAATTTTTATTTTACTCCACATCTCCATTGTACTTAACTAAATAAAAATCACATTTAGTATATGTATGACAAATTAGTACTTAAATGAATAATAATTAAAACTTATTTCAAATGAGTCAGTAAATGTTGCTTTAATTGGGGCATATTTTTGGGTTCAAAGCTACATTGGTTGCACTTTAATGGAGTTGACATTAAAGCTTTGTGAGTTTCGCTTGGAATTCTTTCAATACAACCATCTTCTTTTAACCTTTTTAATAAATCTGTAACAAAATTAAACCAGTGTGTAAATAATATTAATGTTACCTAACTTATTTTCAAATAATTTGTGTAATCTATTCTGGTGTACCTTCATAGGCTATAAAGAAACTTGTAGTAAAACTATTCCAATGTATTTTAGTTTTTAGACATTTGGAATCCATATCCTTACTAATTACATGCATGTGAAGCCTTTGCATACTCGGAACTGCATGAAAGCCGGCTTTAAGCTCATCCTCTTCATGTTCACTGTTTATACTTTGATACACAGAACCAAACTCAGTGATAAGGTCCACGTGAGTACTGTTCAGTTTATAGATACTGCTTATTTCTTCCCTAGGCAATACAAGATAGTGTACTCTAGCTTTTGGGTATTTATCACGTATAACAACTAAACTTTCTGTTTCTTTGTAAACAGCTTCAGGATCTTTCATTGAATCCACTAAACCTAAAGACCAATGATTCCTAGATTCCTTAGGTGGTCTCTGTGACGTTTCATTATTCTTTACAGCTCGTTTGCGCATATTTTTTAATAAAAAAATAGCTAGTGTTTATTTTATTTACCGAGTTTGAATTTCACAGAACATTCAAAGATTCAAAGTTAACCTAAAAATAAAAATGTCAATGTCATTCAAGTGTTGCCAAGTTGCCAACTGCCTTCCAAAAAACGCATTAAACTTCTAAAATGCATTGTTGAAAAAAAATAAAACCGACTTCGAAAACCAAAAACACTAAAAACTAAAAAGTAAAAAATAATCTCTTGACCTCATACCTAGGTACATTACACGTGTAGCTAAACAAAAATTATTTTTTACTTTTTAGTGTTTGTGGTTTTTGAAGTCGGTTTTATTTTTCTTTTGAAATTTTTTTATTTCATAATTTTTTGTGGCCCCACTGTACTATAATATGCTGTGCCCAGTTAAAACCCTACTGTTTACTAAGCTATTACACTGATCGCGAGCAATTTGCTCTTATCCATTGAGGAGTTCTGTTCTCCATCTCCGAAGATATTCATGAGATCTTCACCTTTATATGGGACCACCTACACAGTATACCCTTTCAAACAAAAAAAAAATCCAAATCGGTCCAGGGGTCTTTGAGTAATAAGGGAACATACATAAAAAAAAAGATTCCGACGAATTGAGAACCTCCTCCTTTTTTGTGCTAACCTATGGTGCTAACTTTTTAAAAATTTGGAAGATGTTTCGAATCGTGCCACCTCACGTACACTTCCTCAAAAAATGAAGATAGTTAAATCCCTTGAGGACTTCGTCTGTGGTGGCGTTTGCTGGCGTGCGTGTTGTGACTTTTTGGAGTGTTTTTTGTTAGACGAGGCCGGTTTTTGTGTTCTGGTGGTATTTATTGGTGGTGAAACTGACTGGGAAGCGCTCTAAAAGGGCGCCGCGACGAAGTCCATACTTATACATATAGTTTCCCTAATTTGTAAATAACTACAAACTTGACATTGGCTAATCAGTGTAAAGCCAGACGAGAGAAAAAAAAAAAAAAAATCCCTTGATCCCGGGAAAATTTGAAATTATTAGTTTATAGACTATAGTGGAGACTTTGTACCTAATAAACTAGGCACCTTTCAGGTATTGAACTCTAAAAAAGGACCCACAGAGAAATGTTCAATAAAAATATGCAATTTAATATTCAAAACACCTTGTGTATTTATGTAATAATCAATTCACAATGAATATAGAATTTTATAAAATACAAATCTACTTAAATTTACCCCTACTTATCCTACCAATAAAATTATACTTAAGGTGCATGAGACGTTTCTGCCCGCGAAATTCAAAATTAATTTGGTTTTTCGCAATTCATAAACTAATACGACAAAGTAGGCTTATGGCATTCTAATTCCGACAATGGCAGTATCATCTTCACAGGATTACTTACATAAAAATCATTAGGTGTTACATAAAAGTGTTCAGTTTAAGAAATTAGTTAAAATAATGAGTTTGACATGAGCTACTCACAAATTAGTCGATACTATTTCTTAAACTGGACCCTTTCAAGTAAAGATTTTTATACAAACCTGTGAGGATGATACTGCCACTGGCGCAATTAAAGTGCCAAGCCTACTTTGTCGTATTAGTTTACAAATTGTGAAAACCAAATTAAAGAATTTCGCGGGCAGACCCGTCGCATCCACCTTAAGTAACTGAAGAGGGTATAGGTAGGTACGGAATGGTTTTTCAAATATAGGTGGGTAAATAATTCTTATCTAACTATTTAGGTATATCTAAAATAAAACAATTTAGTATTTAAGTACTTAACCCACCTATAATTTGAATCGTAGGGACAAATATTATGTATGCTACGTACTTATGATACCTACATTACAAAATATAAATAGGTAGTAACTAATCCTTATGTTATGAATTTTAATAATAATATAAAGATCATGACTGAAAAGTTTTAAGTCATAATTTTTAGGGTTCCGTAAGTATAAGGATAGTTATCTTCTTACAACTTCGTAGTTCCGTACTTATTGTACATCCAGTCTGTCTGTCTGTATGTCACATCCCTTCAAAAATACTTTAAAGTAAGTACAGTAATTTTAAAAACCTGGTATTTCTAAACAGTATAATAACATATAAACAATCTTAAACAATATAAAAAAATTACACTTTGCACTTTGTCGTAATATTTTTTACACCTTTATAACCTGTCATCTACAAAAGCCAGCGCATGATCCAAACTTCATACTCGCTGATCGTTCCTCCTAGTATTGGGGACAATACGCAGAGAAGCTTTCAGATTTTATAAAATAACGAAGGTCTTTCTTGGTCCTATTTCAAATATGAGTCCTATTTAATTATGAGGTTTCTTTGACAGTTCTTAGAAAAAACTACCGTTTACGAAGATATGCTTCTTTATATGACGAAAATATAATGGCCGTTAGAGTTAACTATAACGATAACTAGTTAGACTACGGAACCCTACCTTGCGCGTGTTCTCTGACACGCACTTGACCAGTTTATAACTTTCTTTTTTCAGTCATAAGCTACTCAAATACTTAGTCATAAATATATCTACTTAATGTTTAAGTAGCAGATTCAAAATCAAACAAATAACTTACAAAGCAAAGGGTAACAGCAATGGAATGCTTTTGCAAGTCTAAAAATTAGGGTAGCTCCTTCTGAGTTCCCTTTTAAGTTGAGAAATTGAAACTTTGATTGTAGGCTCCAACTCACAAAAAATCTTTTTCTACAAAACTACGTCGTTATCAAAAAACATAGCATGTTGAGTATACCTACTTAATTATTATTTTAATTAACACAAGAAAAATTCAATTGAAACAATCAATCACATTTCTACCTACTAATAGATAATATTATCGAAACTTTCACACTATCAGTTTTTTTTTCTAAGTGTTAAAATAGGCAACATGTAAGTAAATTACAAACTAACGAATCAATGCACCAATAAATCGACTACTAGCACCTCAGTGTAAGTTCTGTAACCTGTTTTATGTAAACTTTTCTTGGCTAAACCGATATCTAACTCAAAAAGTTTAATATGAGTACCTAGTATAATGCAAAAGAAATCTAAGATACTTACTTAAACTATAATTTTTACATTTATTAATAATACTTATGGACGTATTTTACATTTAATAAATTATTAATATAATACATTAGTAATAATATTATAATGATAATAATCACTGAACGGTCGGGCGACCAGTATATCCCGTTTCGGGCAGCGAATGTTGCGCCAGTTCTCTCAGTATTTGTTCGAAACCTTTCCCCGGGGGCGCGTGGAGGCTGTTATTTTTCAGCATTGTTGTATTCAATTTTGTTGCAAGATAGCACATCTGAAAAGTTTAAAAAAATGTCTATAAGTCTGGTAAATTATCTAGATAACAAGTTTAAAATGTTTCGGGTAGGTACCAATATCGGCATTTCTTGACAGGGATGATCAGTTTATCCTCCTTAAGGTGTACTTATCTATCTATCTTCCTTCTATCTACTTCCTTTACCGCACCATAGATGACATCTTAAAATCACCTACTGCAGAGTTTTTGTGATTATACTTATGTGTATAAGCCGTTAGGTCCTCTTACCAGTAATGCTGACATGAACAGCAACGCTCCCAGCGCCACAGCGATCATCATCGAGGTAGCGCAATTCCCCTCTAAAGGCGTCCGGTGGAACAGCTCCCCCGGCATCACCACTGTGTACTCGAGGTTCTCTTTGAACCTCGTGAACGGAGTGGTGCCGTTTTCGGCGACCAGTGAAGAACTTGTTATATTGTATGAAGAATTTGATTCTGCTAATGATCTTCTGCGACGACCGTGACCTGAAAATGATCACATATTTGTTGTTTTGATAAAAATAATAATATGTAGAAAATACCTAAATATGTACCTTTCAAATTACGTTGGGACGTGTTGAATTCAATTAGAGAGGACTGCAACTAAATGAAACTTGTTCTAAGAGTATGGTTTTTAAGGCGAACAAGTATCCTAGCAAGTAACTTGCGGAATATAGATACCGCTGATAGTTACTCCTAATACTAAGGGAACCATAAGGGAACCAACATAATATCCTCCTACTCGTAATACTAACGGAATTAACAAATATGATTCATCATTGAAATCATTATCGTGGGTTGTCGTAATAGGTACGAGTATGTTATAATATTGGAGTCATTAAATGGTTTTATAGTTTTCTCACCTGAAGGCTCAAATAAATCTAGACAGTAATCAGGCTGGCAGTCAGCGACGTCCATGCAGGCTTTTATCTGCGAATGTATCCAAAGGGTTGAGCGTTCTTTCATCGAGGCGAGGAGAAATGCTTCGAAGTCCAAAAACACTTCGTTGTGTCGCTCGCGGTAACGCGCCGGCTGATGTGGGATGATTGAGGCGAAATCTCTGTTTCGGCATCTAAAGATTATAAAAAAAATTACTAACTATAGTAAATAACAATATAACTACACGTCACTATACAAGTTAAACTGTGGATGATTAATAACCGGGTGGCTCCAAATGATGATGGTGATCTACAAAGTAATTCATGCTATGTCTGATCCGGGCGCAAATGTATTGACAAATTGCTAGAGCGCGGCATAGCCTGGACTGCATGGCATGGTGTAATATAAGTCAAGCCTAACCCCTTAAATCTCGAAGTAAGATAAATTAGGATTTTTCTAGGCAAGCACCGATCTCAGCTACATGAGATTATGGTCAGGCGCATAGGTATAGGCATTATGAAAATAAAAGAAACTTATTCGTGTATGATACTCACCCATCTTTAACCAGCAAAACAGCTCCAGGCGCATGTGGGCGATCTGGATCAGGAGACACGGCTACCTCCAGAAGCTTTATGTGCCGCCAGGCAGAGTCGGGGTTGATGCGCGCTCGGAGCTGAAGTTTGGTCCCGATTGGTACAGCCTGAATACAAAATTAGTTATTGATTTTTATAAATAATTTTTGACCTAATGTAAATAGGTAACATTTATTCATTATGATGAATAGTTTTGTGTTTCAAAACAATCCTTTTTTATTTCTTTATCAATTAGGTATAATAATTTAGCCATTGACTGCGATCTCGCCTGGTGATAAGTGATGATGCAGTCTACGATGTAAATACGCGATTTTAATAAACCCATATCTGTCCATAACATATTTAGGCTTCAGGGTATTCTTTTTAATATCAGCAGCTTTATCAGAACCTCGGAGCAACTCATTTCCAAGAATCAATTGACACCTTATTCATCAAAATCGGCCCAGTAGCTTAGGCGCTACGGTGGAACACACAAAATCTGGATACAAACATACATAGACTGCTAAAACCATAACCCTTCTTTTTGGCTTTGCCGCAGTCGGGTAAAAATACGAATCGGAACCTAAAAAAATAAGAAGTAAAAAATGCTCATCCAGGCAAATCGAGTTTATAGTGCTAAACCAAAGTCCCACCCGCATACCAATTACCAACCCAATAAGTCTATATTGGGTTATTGAAATACAAAGTCTTTGTACAAATGGCACGTACAGTATTTACCTGATCGACAGGCATATCAACGGAGAGGTTGGAGTGGCGTGAGACGGGCGGGGCCTCCTTGTACAGTGCCACCTCGTACTCCAGGCGTCCTGGGGTCTCCTCCACCACTCCGGATACGCGAGCGCCGTGCGGACTGGAAATTTTTCTAAATAAGTTAAATACCGTACATTACCCGGCAGTAAAATATTACACATCGAGACCAGGACTCCACCAAAGATGTCTGAAGCAGAGACCAGAAGAGATGTTTTTCAGCAAGGGTGTATCCACCGAAGCTGTGCGGAGATGCGTACTGGCTAGAATGGAGTGGAGATGTGTGCTGGCTAGAGCGGAGATGTCTGCTGGCTAGAGCGAAACGGAGCTGCGTGCGGCGAGCGTTGGATGTCGAGTTGAACGCACAGGGGTTACAAGCGACGCTACTCACTGCACGCAGCGCACATCTCTTCTCGTCTCCGCTACGCGTCGTGGCCAGCTTGCGAGGGACAGCTCACATCTCCGCTTTGTACCGCCGCCCAGCTCAGGCACAACTCTCATCTCCGCATCGATCGATGCCATACAAATATGTTACATCTCCGCTCAGTGGTATCCACTGAAGTAGAGCGGAGACGAGATGCGGGAATCTCCTCTCCTCTCGTCTAGTCTCCGTTCTGGTGGAGTCCGGGCCTAAAGATAGAGATAATCAGTAGCACCGGCTTCGTAGAGTGTCATCTCTGTCACTCATATGGTGCATTTAGTAGCTAGCTTGTGAGTTTCAACATCAGAGATGATGCGACGCTCTACTTAGCCAAAGCATACCGATTATCTCTTTCTAAAGCTCGATATGTTATATTAAGGTACTGCTGGTGCTGTTACTAAGTAGGTAGTTAAGAAGCAATATTCGTTATTGATTTGGTGGTGGTGGTTGAGCGAGTGCGGTCTAGTTGTACCTAGTTGTAGATCACGCTAGTTTAGCAAAGTTCACCCAAGTCGGTAACTTGTGGACTTTGGAAGTTCGAATTTGGTCTTTTCGTCCTATCTGTACCTCGAAGAGCTTGTGAAGCCAGTCGGGTTTTTTATTTATCATACTCACAAGCTTCCAGCAAATCCGGCTGCCTTGTTCTCAATGATGGTAGGTTCTGGTGGCTTGCACATGATGATAAGCTCTTGGTCGGACTGCATCACTACTCCTGGGAATTGCGGGAACCATATGCGGACGTGCACGAAACCCTGTGTAAAACATTTTATTGCTTATCTAAGGGACGATAGTTTATTAGACTATGTATACTTGTAGGCTCTATACATAGTTAAAATTAAGTTGGTAAACAGAATTAAGTAGGTATTCTTAGGCACATTCGTCAATTTCTTCATATCTCCGAAACTACTTATAAGATTTTCATATGTGATACGACGTTATTCGTTGGCATCCTCTTGAACCCACATGCCTTTGAACTTTGAGACTATAAGTTCGAGTTACAGAAATAAGGTTTTGTCTGCTTCAAACATGAATACCTACCAATAGTATAAATCTATAAACCACATCGAGGATGGACAATTTCCACCTGTGCGGTATAAATTGTATCTAATAGTTAAACACTTACGCTTGACCTAGTAAAAATACTTATATCTATTATCTACGAGTAGGACATGGGAGAAGGTTTTCTCTACAACTTTCAATAGACAGTCTGTAGTATCTCTAAAGCGGTATTTTGCATGTCTTTAAAGTTTCCACTTAATACCGGTCTCCCGTCTCCGCAGTTAATAGTATATCAGCAGAGCAGTAGGCGCCTCGTTCTGTATAGGCCACTACGATTTCCATACTGTTATTGTAACGGCATTTCAATTGCACGCCACTGTTTCAAGAATTGCAATTCAAAAGAAATCTTAGTTCTTAAAAACCGGTCAAGTGCGAGTCGGATGGCTTTAAGACCTTTCATGATTCTAGGTCGACAGGAAGGTTTTGATTCCCTTGAGGGGTCTTGACTTATGAGTTATGAGTATCTTGACCGATAGTACTGACGACAAACAGCCAGTCAAAGAAGTGAACTTATAAAGATTCAATTTTCCTCTGGAGATATGGAACCCTAAAAATTGTCGCATAATAATTTTATCATTACTTTCGGCTTATCGTCATAAAATACGAAACTTAATCGGTCTGGTAAGTAAATACAAGTTTATGGCGGTAATTTATTTTAATGTGAAAGTGAAAATGTACAAATTTTTGCAGAGCCAAAATTCTCAAAATACTTAAATAAATTAGCATTTTTCGAAACTTTTGGCAAGTGTTATGCACTTTCGAATAGCTGTGGTATCAAAATAAGGGTATTTCATATCCCTAACTAAGCCATAGAACCTTATTCCCTTACAATAACCGATCGTGTTAGTTTTTAAAACAATCATACAACCTACCTAATCAATGCATTTCATAGATCATGACGTTATCTACGCACATAATACCTATAGGTTGGTAACTGTTACTGTACATAATCGAAGAACTAAAAACAGTTTATAAAAAACTAGACGATGCCCGCGACTTCGTCCGTGGATTTAGGTTTTTAAAGATCCCGTGGGAACTGTTTGATTTTCCGGGATAAAAAGTTGCTTATGTCAATAATTACAGGGATACAAGCTACCTCGGTACCAAATTTCATACGAAGCGGATGGGTTTTTGGGAATCCCGTGGGAACTCTTTGATTTTCCGGGATAAAAAGTAGCCTATGTCCGTCCCAGGATATAAGCTAACCCTGTACCAAATTTCGTCAGAATCAGTTAAACTGTTGTGCCGTGAAAAGGTAGCAGACAGACAGACAGACACACACGCTTTCGCATTTATAATATTAGTATGGATGGATAGTATGGATAATGTAAAAGTCGTAAGTGGCTCGTATCAAAGTGATCATGTATTTTATTACTCTTACCTACTTAACTTTATAAATGGCTGCAGCTTTATTTATCGGATTGTAAACAGATGTAAATTTGCATTAAATAAACAAGGTAACAGTTACCTATAAGACTACAGACATATTTTTTTCTACATTTCTTTTTAAAATTCCATATTTATGTTACATTCATAAAATTATCATCCATGTGACATCAGACTTCGCCATATTCCTCCCAATTGTCTGACTTGTACGGTGTTTATATACGATCGACAACGAATAAGCAAGATGTGGAGTCTGCATGTAGAGAAAAATTTGTGTATTTTTTTATCGGTCAAAGGATATCGCGTTCTCACGACAGACAGACAACAAAGTGATTCTATTATGATTCCGTTTTTCCTTTTGAGGTACGGAACCCTAAACAGCTCCTTAACAATCATCAGTTTTAGGTAAACAGTCTTCTTTAATCTTTCAAGGACGAATGGATAACACAGAAAAAGTAAACTTACATTTCTTTTCAACACTCCACATTTGGTGAAGTCGCTGATCCTCAACCTGTACAGCAGCCCGGTGGGGTCGTCAGGCTCTGGTCGTATCTGGCACACGGGGTCCCCAATGGGATCGGTTGTTCGATCATCGGCGAAGAGCGGGGCGCCTCGGAAGCCTTCCGGCTTTCTCAGCAGCGCTGTCACTGAGTCTCGTATACCAGAACCGCCGCTGGCGAACGTGCATTGAATGTCTGTTACTGCAACATTAAGGTTTAGTTAGTAGGTTAAGGCGAGAACCTGTTAGGTGTGTATGTGGATACTACTAGAGATGTTACAATCAAAATTTATAGCCTTGGTTTTAGGTCTGAATTTCCCTTTCAACCACGTTAAACTTCTGGTATCGTTTTCATTTTGCTAAACGCAATGGTAAATAAAGGAAGTCCATTGAGAACTTCGACCTTTTTTCAAATCGGTTGAGGATATCATCTATATGTGCTTTTCTTTCAGGATATCATCACCAAATAAATATAAAGAATTCCCTAATTATATTTTGCTTTAACGAAAAATGCGTGATATTGTGATCGTAGGATATTCTTCCGAAACACTCAATGAATTGAAATATAGACCCTAGAAACGGTCTACTATCCTAGATTAACCTGACTAGGTATGTATTGTAATTAGGTAGAGTAAGAAAAAGTTTCAAGGTGAGTATTGTTCAGGTCTACTGGCACAACTTACCGTCATAGTCTTGTGCTAACACGGCCGGAATCTGAAACAATGAGCATTCATTGAGAGAACACCAATTACATACTTTGCTCTGTAATTTGTATTGTAATCATTTACAATAGATGCGAGTATATATTACAGGTAATTTAACTCGTGAGGACAACCTTTCGAAGTGTTAAAAGTAGGTTTAATTTAGGTAGGTACCTACTCTCGTTTTTTGCTTAGAAGTTATCCTAGAATACTCGTAGATCGTTGCTCACTAGTTACCTATTTACTATACCAGCCCCAGAAAACTACTTGAAGTTAAATGTGATTTACGAGTTACTATCAATTTCTGGTAGCTATAATATAATTATTATCCCATTAGCTAGCACTGGAGCACTGGTATACATCATTAGAAAGCTGCATTGCTTTTTCAGAGTGCTTTGAGATTCTTGCACAGATCTCTGGATTGCTCTGAGTTCAAATCACACAGCATGAGGGAATAATAATTATTGATCTAGATTGTAGAATACTACTGAATTTAGAGCTCTACGTTTATTTTCACTGTAGGTACTTAATTTTATACAACACCTTCGATTTCTTAGCTAGGGGTTTGCTAGCTTTGGTATACTTTACTGATGATTAAAAGAAAAAATGTAAGCTTTCTTAAATGTCTAGGCCTGAACTAGGTTTTTACAAAAAACCTTGGAATTATGATATGCCAGAAATTCAAGAACAGTAGATATGGAACTCAAAACTCTAGTCCATTACCAGTCAGCATCATGATCAACCCATTGCCGACCCACTACTGAGTACGGGTCTCCTCTCTGAATGAGAAGGGTTTCCCACACCTTTGAGAACATGGAGAACTCTCAGGCATGCAGGTTTCCTCACGATGTTTTCCTTCAACGTTAAAGCAAGAAATATTTAATTAGATACTTAAAACGCACATAACTGAAAAGATAGTGGTGTGTGTGCCCAGGATCGAACCCCCGACCTCCGATTAGGAGGCGGACGTTCTAACCACTAGGCTAACCATTACCAGTAAGCAAACCGAATGGACTGCCGCTTTTATATTGATACAAACGTTGAAACTTGCTTGGAATTAAAATTCCTTTCGTAGGCTCTAATCGTCCAGTTATCAAAACTCTATCTATCGCTAAACTAGAACGATTTTCTCTCCAAGATTACATTCATCGTTAGTGTCAGTAAAATGCTAATAAGTATCTAAGTATTATAAATTATTATAAGTATGTCTAACGGACACTTTTAACCAGGCTATAGAAATCGTGATCGGAACAAAGTACAAACCGCAGATAGAGTTTATTGTCAGCAATTACCGACCGGTGGCTAAGGACCTTTAGTGGATCTTTACTGTCGACTGACGACATTAATTTCGTTTTATTTTCTACGTGATCAAAAGTTGTTCTAAATCACAAACTACGAACAGTTCTATGGAAAAGTAATCATATTAGACTACGGAGCTATAGTCTCTAACGGCCCCAATATTAGCTATCTACTCAAATGCGTAAAGCAAATACCTACAGTTTTTCCTTATCAAAAAATTAAATTTAATTCATGTAAGACAAAACTAACCAGACTAACAAAACTAACTAACTAAACTACGGGTGCCCTTGGTAGGCATTTAGCGACCCCCTGTTAGTTCGTTTCATCTCGTCAGTGGCAAATGGCTATGGTCGGTCTTTCATAATATTTCATGTTGATTTATGTTAGTTGATGATGATTCCTCCATGGTTTGGAATGTAAAGAAAACATACAGAGTGCAGATGACTTTATGCATACATTTTTACAGTTAAATGTAATTGACTTAGTTAATTGTTGTCCATAACTCACAAAAACGTTACGAGACGGTGATCGCTATCAGTAAATGCTTGTATGCAAATTAGAATACACTACGTACAGGCAAACGGTTTATTCCTAAAACGGTGCCGCTCTGGTTATCGAGCGTGACGACTGACCGGGACGGAAATTAATTGATCTTTAGACGATTTAAGTAACTATCTATCTATGCAATTAAATCTGGGATTTCGAAGGCAGGAGGCGATCATGCGTTCTCACGTTTCGCGTTCGCGATCTAAGGTCTAAACACTGCAGTAGGCATTCACACAAGAACATAATGCGAAAGATTTGTTTATTGTTTTGTATGTTAGGAGACAGGAGATGGTTGAACAAGGACGCTTTTATTTTTATTCCTTTTGTGTATATTATCGTAATATTAGGTTTTAAAAAAAATTACAAAAAGCTCGCAATCAATTATGAAATAACGTGCACTAGCATGATTTCGTTGAACAAGAAATACGACTCCATCTACCCTATATTATGTACAATATGCCTGGGGTTGGTTGACTTTTCACTAGTTTAGTGAAATAGGAAATAGTTACATGTTTAGGGTAAGTTAGAATAAGTAAGGTAATAAGGCACTGCGGCTCGTCAGAAATGGTCCTTTGGCGAGAAATATAATTGTTATAAATATTTTGGGATTAATAATTATGCATTAAAAAAATGAGCAACGCCAAACAAAAAACAAAACCCGTTTATAAACTACCCTTTCATGCCCAATCTACGTTAGTATTATTACACCTACCTATATGCTGTGCCCAAGCCAAATAGTACCTTCTAGGTATACTAAAGGCTATAGATGACAAAGTTCTCCAAGGGGCACTCAATAATTATATTGGTGAAACCCGGAATAAAATCCGTTCAGCATTAGGCCCATATACCTACCTATGTCTTCTATAAGTGTACATAAATGCCTTTTCGAAAAAATGCAAGAATAAATACGTACCTAGGAATATTATAAGTAAGCTTCATACTTTAGATTACCTAGTTACTAGGAATGCAGACTATAAAACCAACTGGTACTATGGTGGCTCTAAATAGGCCATTACTTTCTCTCGGTGCTTCAGCAAGCCAGGCACTGGTAGCAGACTCGCTTATTATCAAGTAGGTAAGTACCTATTTCGTAGGTACATTTCCATTTTGTGGTGCATCGGTTGAAAAACTCATCTTTTAAGCATTTATTCCCGGATTTAGTTAATACATTTTGGAAACGATCTAAGTACCTATTCTAAATTTTCTCTATAAAGAGGCCTATAATTAGTAGAGCATTAGTAATTTCTAGCTCTCGGACATATGAATGAGAATGTGTGTTTGTTTGTTGGTTTGTCCTTCCTTCACGCCCTAAGCAAACAATCGACTTGATTTTTGGCATAGGTGTACTTAGTTGAAAGGACGGAGAGTAATATAGGCGACTTATACGAAATCCTTGCGAACCAAGTCGCGGGCTAATAGCTATAAGTAGGTATGTAGTTTTAACTAAATTAGTTTTCATGGCAATCGAACGGGGTACAAAGTACAAATAACAAAAGATTTTATGGTATTTTTTTTCTAAAATTGCCAGGTGACTTGAATAAATTGTTGAAAATTTAGATTTCCAATTTTTCATGTTCAAAAAATCCTTTTATTCAATCTATCACGGAAATCAAATCTGCTTCTAAGTAGGTTGGTAATACGGAACAAAAAAGGCTCGCAATTATTGTGAAGTAACCCACTGTAACCCAACCGCGAAAATGACAGTTGATTTTCAATTTTTACCCAACTACAGCAAAAGGAGGCTTGTGATTTTAGCAGTCTATGTATTTATCAGATTCTGTATGTTCCACGGTAGCGCGTAAACTACTGGGCCGAATTTGATGAATAAGTCATATGCATAGATATGTACAAATGATTCGTTGTTATGGTCCGGGTGACGTAGGCTACATTTTATACAAAAAAAAAAACCGGCCTAACGGATTTGAAAAAACATTTAAAAAACACTACATTTAAAAAAGTGGGGGTCTCCAAAAATTTTATAAGTAACACAAAATGCTCTACAAAATACAGAAATAAGTACGGCCCGCTCTACGCAATACTAAAAAAATTCCAAGTAATTATTTGGTGAAAAATGCGATGCTTATCCTAGTTAAGTGAAATAAAAGCTGTTAAAGTTGTCATTAACTTTTGGCTACCTACTTTTTACGGTAGAAGAGCGGTATGGTACAGTTTCAGAATTACGGTTAAAGTTAAAGTCAACCATAACGCAATGCTAAACCACCAAAGTGAATCGATTTGATTTTATATTATTATCTGGTTATTTAGTTCAACTTATGACCGAAACAACCTGGAAACCTAGTTACAAGAAGCAGAATTGTATGGCTCTACCTTTATAATGTAGGTACCTACTTAAGTCTATTTGCGGATTTATGCACATTTAGTTACAGCTCCTGTGATAATAGTTAATTATATTTAAAATGGTTATGTACTTCTCTTTTAGATAACAATAATATTATCATATCATAGATACTTAATAATAATCAATACCGTATTCATATATCTATCTAATAAATATCCTTCATCAAATTCAGCCACTTCAGCATCGACTCCGTGGCGCAACGGTAGCGCGTCTGACTCCAGATCAGAAGGTTGCGTGTTCAAATCACGTCGGGGTCATAGATTTTTTAAATTTTTTTGCTATAATACCTTTCGAAATGTTTTTTTAATGACTGTAAATTGTTAAGGAAATTAAAATAAAAACCAATAAAATTACGTAGATATATGTTTAAACTCTTTTTATCGGAGTGTTTACAATTAGAATTTTTTTAATACTTAAGCAAAAAAAAAAACTAATGAAAATATTCTGTCATTTAATAAAAATGCGAAAACTGATCATGTGAATCTTCGATATTATATTATAGTACAATGTAACCAACAGTTTAACTAATTTTAACATCCTTCAAAAGCTCTCTACTAATAATACCTTATTTAAGGCAGGATCAGATTAATTCAAAAACCTACCTATAACTTAAGTAGGTACTTATAGTTTTTGAAGTTTAGTCCTAACAAAAAATTCTATCTTGATTTGATTAATATCTTTTCTAAAGTTTAAAATTACTACTATTCACAGGGAAATTGAAACTATTTAGGCAAGCTTCTATAGTGTTTAGAGATTTGAGATAAATAATAGCGTAGTTTTTATGAACACAAGTTTAATGATCATCAAGCTACTTTAGTCAAGAACATTTTCCAAGATCATCACCCTATCAAGATATTATCGCCTTACAAAAGATGTATCTCAATTATTATGTACAAAGTAATTTACTTCCTCAACTTTGTCCGTCTGTCTCACGGTGTGTCATCGCTTTCTCAGGCGATTTTGCGTTATTGCACTGTTCCGACAAAGTATCCATTGCAACATTTCACGTAAAACCTTAGTTTAGCAGGTAACTGATAAAAATACATACTATACTTATTCGTATAGTTTATTTAAATTCTTAGCCACATTTCAGTTTTAAAACTTTATTAAACCAATTAAAAAAGAGACGTTCTAACGCGGAACGCCTAATGAACGATACAATATTAGGACTTAGGACAAGTTTTACGAAGGTCAAATCTAGAGTCAGTGCTTGCCAAGTTAGGACTCTAGTCTTGACCTTCAGAATGCATGCCATCTATACATATCCATGCATCTAAAGCACTTAGTATTTACCGCGTTTCGTATTTACCCGGCTCCTGATCCAACAGTCAATCGGAAGTGAAAGCTTTTCAGATGTTATTTGAAGCTTTGTAAAGATATGTACCTATTTAAGTATATTATACTATGTAGCTCCTATTTTCTTTTACATTTTTTACATTACGTACAACTTTCATAGCTGTATTTGTTACGATCGGTCATTATTTAAAGCAATTAATAACTTATACGAATGCATCGCAGCGTGACTAACTGACGCATCTCCATTCTCTACCATAGTTCGTAACTGTTGTGTCTAATTTGATTATATTAACGATAGATAGCTATTGTTAAAAAAATCGTATGTACATTTTTGTTGTATACTATTATTACTAAGAATAATACTTCATATCAATATTTTTTTTATTGTGAGATAAGTCTTCTTGCATCATGCTTGATAAAAAGCAATAGCTACTCATAATACAATAGATTTTTATTAAAAACAAGTTTCTAAGTAAACACGACATAATGAGTATTATAACAGCATTACAGAAAAATGTTTATTAAGTCCCCGCTTTATCTAATTGGTATAAAATTTCTGAGCTGAAATAACAAGCCAAAGCAAAGTGCAGCCTGTCGTATAATCTCGGAAGTGACAGGTTTACGAACGAGTTTGGTTTTAATACCTACTTTGCGTTTGGGTCATTCGATTGTATTGAGGTTAACTGAGGACGTTTCGGTACGCAAATGGCATGCAATTTATGAATATTTTATTCAGTTATGGTTTTCTTACACGAAATGCAATGCCTATTGTGTGAATACCATAATTTCAAAGAATAAATTGCGATTATCTCTTTGAAAGACCTCACGTTTTTCACTTTTTAGAGTTCCATACCTGAAAAGGAAAAACGGAACCCTTATAGGATCACTTCGTTGTCTGTTGGTCGTGTCCTTCAAGAAGTCTATTAGGTACTTCCTGTTCACTTAGAATCATGAAATTTAGCAGTTAGGAAGGTCTTAATGTACACGAAAACCATGAATTTGTTCTCACAAAAAAAAAATATTGTGGTTCTATCACAAAAAAATTAAAATGTGTTCATGAACAAATAATAAAATTAGTATTTTCAACTTTCAAAGTAAGGTTAATATACCAAGTGGGGTATCATATGAAAGAGCTTTTACCTGTACATTCTAAAACAGATTATGCATAATAATTTTGGTTTATCGTGCGAAATATCGAAAAAATATGACCTAATACGGAACACTCGGTGCGCGAGTTTGACTCGCACTTGGCTGGGTTTTCAAGTGTTTAGTTAGTAGGTACCACACTCGAAAATGTTACACGGAACACTTATCTATTTATCGAATCACTTTTGGAGTCTGTCAGTCCGTTTGTTTGTCGCAGCCGCTTTATTTTAGCTTTCAAAACTCAAACTTTTTGATGGTCAGAATTTAGATTCGTAAGATGATAAAGTGGTGAGAAATAATTACGTAGACTTAAAACTATGAAACCAATCGGAAAAAGGGATGTTGGAAGGCCATACAAACGGTGGGCTGATGACATAATTCAAACTGCAGGGAAGAACTGGCTGTATCTGGGCAAGGACAGGGAGAAGAGGAAGAAGTTGGGGGATGGCTTTACCCGCGAAGGGGCTCATGTTTCATAACAAAAATTGTTCACTTACTAACCATACTAACTTAGGAAAATAAAGGAAATGTAATAACTAACAAAACTAATCTACTATGTAACTAATCAAGGAATATGAAAAATAAAAAGGCTTTTTATTTATCACACTATCACACTATATCACACTAATATTATAAAGGCGAAAGTTTGTATGTGTGTGTGTGTGCGTGTGTGTGTGTGTGTGTATGTTTGTTACTCCTTCACGCAAAAACTACTGGACGGATTTGGCTGAAATTTAGAATGGAGATAGATAATATCCTGGATTAGCACATAGGCTACTTTTTATCCCGGAAAATCGAAGAGATCCCACGGGGTTTCGAAAAACCTAAATCCACGCGGGCAAAGTCGCGGGCATCGGCTAGTTATTTATAAAACTAAAGAGGATATTCATTTTATTATCACACAAAATCACTTGACTTATTATAATTAATTATCAAAGCTTTAATTACTTGTGCGAGTTTTACCGCTTTGATGGACCGTTGACGGCTATGCTTCAGGCAGCTAGTTGCGGTTCAATGCAACGCTTACTTAGCACGTGCATGCATCATTCGCGTCATTGAACACGCATTATGGGGTATTGCACCCGAATTCTGAATAATAATATAATATTGTAAGTCCGTATCAATAAAAATGCATCATGGGATTACCTACTTAACTTCCGTTTTAAATCTTACTTTACAAAATTTTTATTTATTAATCGTTGAGTTTACTCTTCATAATGCTTTCGTTTCCTTGTTTTAAATGTAGAGTTAGATATCTACCACATAAGAGTTGGAAATCTAATCCATAAGTCAAAGAGAATACTTAGGTAAATCCATACTAATATTATAAATGCCGCATTTATAATATTAGTATGGATTTACCTAAGTATAATGCGAAAGGCGTCTGTCTGTCTGTCTGCTAGATTTTCACGGCCGAATCGTTTAACCGATTTTGATGTTTGCTACAAACTTAGCTTACATCCCGGGGACGGACATAAGCTACTTTTCCACTGGAATTCCAAAGACCCATTCATTTAACCGATTTATATGATATTTGGTACAGAGATAGTAGGAAAACCTTTTATACTTATGTAAAGATAAGGAGCAAATAAAGGCTCAATAAACAATAAACAGAGGCGTCCCAGAAATTGACTTTTTATCCCGAAAAAACAAAGTGTTCCCACGGGATATTTAAAAAAACCTAAATCCGCGCAGCATCATCTAGTAAAAATATACAGCTATATACAAAACTTTTTCTTAACTCAGTTCTAACATATTTCATACACATAGTTCATATGAACACACTTGATTTATGCTCTGCCATAAACCGTTTTTATGGTCATTACAAAGAAATTCACAATTTCAGATGTTCTCGAAAAGCTTTTCAAATCTCCGAAGCGTGAAATTTCATATTTTAAATGGTTCCGATCACGACTAGATACATTGCCCGATCAAGTCTATTTATGATCATTATGAACTTAAAAGTTTCAGCGAGTTTCTTGCTGGTTCTTCTCGGTAGGAAAGGCATTCCACATCAGTAGTAGCAGTGGTAGATTCTTTGGACGATTCGAAGTTAAAATTTATTTGAATAATTTTTTTTTATACGTATCTATTTCAAAAGCTTTTTGACGATCTCTCACGCACAGGCAATATTAGGTCATTTTTGCCGGTCACTGAAGATCTCCTGACAGAAAGGGAAGCTAGGTTATATAGACAACTTTAGAACATTATTATGGAGAACTCGAAAGCATCATCGTGATGTTTTCCTTCAACTATAACGCAATGGATAAAAATTGCTTGCAACGCACATAATAAGTACGAAAAATGCGTGCCCGGAATAGAAACTCAGACCCCCAAATAGTAGGCCCACGCGCGATCACAATCGCAGGCAAAATGTTATGGATTCGATCAATTCAGCATATATTCAGATATTTTTATTTCAGACTTTCTAGTCAGATTAGTTTCTATTAGCTTGCTAGATAGTCAAAAATCTACATACCATTTGAAAACTGTTTTAATATAATAATAGTGATAACAAGTAGTTACCCGCACAATTTAGTGATTTACAAGTAGATGTTTACAAGTAAGTACAAGGGTACACCCCTAATCGTCATAGGATTACAGTTTATGATTATCAAAAGCTTTATTTCATTTCAAAAAGCTCTGCTATTCAAGTAATTTACCTTTCAATAACATAAAAGCGGACTGAAATTTGACAAGTGTAAATTAAAATTTATAACACCCCCGACAAGTGAAGGTTACAGTAATAACTAGAAAAGAGCTGATAACTTTCAAACGGCTGAACCGATTTTCTTGGATTATAGCTAAGAACACTCTCGATCAAGCCACATTTCAAACAAAAAAAACCAAATTAAAATCGGTTCATTAGTTTAGGAGCTACGATGCTACAGACAGATACACAGATACACAGACACACAGATACAAACTCATAACACCCCTCTTTTTGGGTCGGGGGTTAAAAAGTCGGTGCGGTCAAACGTACCTATTTCACAGAACTAAGCACTCGTAGCTTCTGACTCGAGCTTCGTCTAGCATTATTTCATTTTTGTATGGCAGGCAGCATATTTCACATGGCTTCCATTAATATATTTACTTCCTTATTAAATTCTAAGTACAGAATAGGAAAACATACCAACAAGAGCAGCACGAGAGCGCAGTTGCTGGCGCTCGTCATGCTTGCGGTCTGCCACACTCGAGCGCGGAGCCAACCGTTAATGCTATCTGCCCCGATTACCTTCCTAATGCTACCACAAAAAACAAACTTGAACTACCAACTCCGTGATTACTGTCTCTATTGGCATAAACTAAAAATGTACGAAATGTATAAATAATTGCACTGACACTTTTAGTTTTTCCGTAGCGGGGTTGCGCGCTCAGCGAACGCAAAGCTTTCCCGCGAAAGTGACGAGCGGCGCAAGATCGGAGCTGCGATTTCCGTTTGCGTGGTGCGCCTGCGACGTCTCGACACGGGACTGCGCGGTGGCCGCTGGGCGCTGGTACGCCTCGCTTCACGAACAGTTAGCCACGCTGAAGTCGGGGAGAGCTTCCTCCACCTGTTGCAAGCTTTTCTCACGGCACGGTCGCCGAAATTGCAATTCGGCAATCTCATAATCTACATAGCTGATTGGGCTCGGATAAGAGGAAATTAGGTTCCCTAGTAAACCGCAGATGGGTTCACTGGCGCGACATGTACGCGGAGAAATCGCAGTATCGCGGTATCGCTGATTGAGTGACGGTGACCACAGGTCGCGAATGCTATGCTCGGCGCGCAATCTGAAATCTGATCGCTCGATAAGATAACTAAATATGCTATTTGTTCGGGCTCATGGAGACTATCGATTTGATTTGTAATTATAATCTTTATAGAAAGTCAATCATCTCTCGATGAGTCCAGATAAGCTTTTGATTTATTAACCCATATAGATATACCGCCTTCGGAGAAGTACCTTCTAGAAGTATGAACAGTCATTTCTTATTTTATTTGAAAATAAAACAAAGAAAGCCGTGATAATTTTTTCCTCGATGCATCACCATGAAACTTGGCTTAAAATGTTTTTAGGTTTGTGTGGGAAAAGTTATAACCCGGTCGATAGATAGTACCTACCTATACATTTATTCTATACCGAGATATTTTTGTTAAACATGGTCTTGCATATCGATTTTCTTCGACAAAACTTTCTAAGTAGATACGATAACAAAATCAGATGATAATAATCTCAGAGAAAAGCTCAGAGGCTGGTTCTCTGCAGGGCTCTATCAAAGGAGGGCGGCGATCCATGACCGTGACCGCTTCTGTTACGCCCTTTTACTAGGCTAATTACAATGTTGGAATTGCTCATTTTATTATTCAGTCTTATGCAACAAGTGCAGTGGCTAGCGGGAGCTAACTGGAACAGATTTTTTGTAGACTGAATGAAAAAAAATGTTTAGCTAACTTCCGATTTGGCTTAGCATGCGACCACCGATAAGTATAGCTACTCAATGCAAGAAACCATACTTAATTTAAGAAAACACATATAAAATTACATCCTTATGTAGGTAGGTAAGTAAAATTCTGACCATAGCCGCATAAGTAGCGGAAGACGCTATCAATCCATTGATGGCCCACTACCTACTGAGAACTTCAGAATAAGAATGGTATTCGCCGTAGTTCATCACGCTGGCCAAGTGCACATATAACTATACCTTTGAGAATATTTGGGAGAACTCGCAGGCGGGCAGGTTCCTCACAATGCTGTCCTTTACTGTTAAAGCAAGTGATATTTTACTTATCTACTCCGAAAAGTTAGAGATAGGTACGTGTCCGGAATTGAAATCCCGACCTCCCGAATAGGAGGCCGCCGTGCTAACCACTAGGCTTTATCACCGCTTTTTTTTGCCACTCACGTAAACAATTTTCCAATAGCTTTCAACAAATCACTAAACAATCACTAACATAAAATCTCGATACGACGTCTGTCTAGCCAGCTAGTCTATATACAAGTGTAAATTAAAAATTTATAACACCCCCGACAAGTGAAGGTTACAGTAACTAGAAAAGAGCTGATAACTTTCAAACGGCTGAACCGATTTTTTTTGGATTATAGCTAAGAACACTCTTTATCAAGCCACCTTTCAAACAAAAAAAACTAAATTAAAATCGGGTCATTAGTTTAGGAGCTACGATGCCACAGACAAATACACAGATACACACGTCAAACTTATAACACCCCTACATAAGCTAATCCATAACTTCTATACTAATATAATTATAAATGCGAAAATGTGTCTGACTGTCTGTCTACTACGTTTTCACGGCTGAACCGATTTTAATGAACTTTGCTACAGAGTTAGCTTTCATTACGGGGACGGACATAGGCTACTTTTTTCCCGAAAAATCAAAGAGTTCCTACCTGATTATTAAGGAACTATACGTTTAACCGATTTATATGAAATTTGGTACAGAGGTAGCTTACGCCACGAAAATTGACTCCGGCAACTTTTTATACCGGAAAAGCAAAGAGTTCCGACGCGATTTTAAAAAACCTCAATCCACGCGGACGGAGTTGCGGGCATCGTGTAGTCTTAAATAAACATACGCAGTGAATAACCACTGTGACCACAACGTTTTATCTAAGTTGCAATTTCTCGGCGTTAAACATCCAAGTTGTAGCCCACTTAGAACGATTACTGCAATCGTAACCAACGATAGTATACAATTATATTATTTATCGAAAATACTTAAGCTGTACGATGCCAAGTGCTTTCACCGCAAACTGGGTTCCCTATAGCACAGAAACTAGGAACAAAACCGCCATGTTGATCAGTAGAGTCGACATTAACATAAATAATTGCATACCTGAATAAACGAACATAAATTATGTCTTCTTGTATTTTACACCACGCGCTTTCAAATCAACGTTTTTTTTTTTTTCAAATCAAATCAAATCAAGAATCAAATCAAATCAATCTGAAAGTTCTTACTCATGAGTATGACGGAACGGAGACGATATTATTACTATACTTAAGTACCTGTTCTGCATTTTGCGTCACAGTTTGTGTGCTTGTCTGTTTTTGCGTTTTTTTACTAACATTTTTCTGAAAAACTACTAGGGCGTAGGTTCTTGAAGAACTCTTAGATATGCAAGTTTGTTTCCTCGCGATGTTTTCTTTCAACGTTAAAACAAGGATGTTTAATTACTTAAACCTCACATCCTAGCCTATCACAGCTTTCACAGCACAGGAAGAGAAGATCCGTACTCTGTAGTGAGCCGGCGATGCATGATTTGATATGATGATGATGAGGTTCTGTGACGTTTTGAGGTTAAAGACCACCAAGAGGCGCTACAGTTCATCGTAGGTTTTTAATTTTGTCTTGTTGCAAATACCTTGGTACTTAATTATTAATTAAATTACACTTTATTATCCCTTTCCCCACTATTATACCCCACTTGGTATAGTTATCTTACTTTAAAAATTCAAACACAGCTTTCGTTTAATAAGTTATCTTTTTTTAATTCTTTATACCTACCTACCTATTGTAATATTAATAAAAAATTATAAATATAGATAATGAAAATAAAAATTAAATTACATAATGTAGCTACATAAATTGTTAATTTGATCGTGGAAAATACCGAAAAACCCGCGCATTAACTAAGTATGTTGCTTAGCAAATTCACCGCCAAATGGAAAGCGCAAGCAAGGTTTCACAGTTCACTAGCTATCAATTTGTTACAATGTATAAACTTAATGATTTAGAGATAAGTCCCACATTTATACGATAGGTACCTAGGTGATAGTTTCACATGTGCTTTAGGATCTAGGTAGCCTACAATTTAAGAAAATACTATTTCTATCAAATCAAAAAGCTTAAATTAACTGAAATTAAATGTAAGCTTTTTTGTTTGGACTTTAAAAAAGTTTTTTTTACATTTATTTTCAGAAAAATTAAGGTTTTTAAATAAAAAATTGCTATTTAAGTCGGTGTGGATACGCTATTGTACTTAAAAATAGCATGTTATTCATACGTGTATCGTTCGGTGCTCTTTAGAGCTTATGGAGCGATGAGAAATGTATCAGAGATGTCTTGATCTATTCATATTATGTCTCGCACATCATTAGTGTAATTCACATAAATGTAATATAAGGCCGACACGACATACCAACAGCATACGGCATTCCATCCGGGTATATGGAACGCTCGATTTATTGGAGATTCTTCGTTTGTAGCTCATAACAAAACTGATCTAACTTACAAAATACCACTTTCCAAGGGATTACCCAAAAAAGGTCATGAAATAGGTATAGATTTGTGGCGACAATAATTATTATTATAATGTCCACCCTCGCCACACCCATGAATATTTACAGCACCAGAGGAACCGCCAATGCGTTGCTAGCTATATAGGAATTTGTTGATCCGCCCTTTGAATAGCCCCATGCATAGACCTATTGTTGAAATTGGTTGAAATTGAAAATGGGGAACACCCTAATTTAGTGTCTACATCAACCGATTTCGACTGACTGAATTGGACAAAGCAAACTATACATAACAAGTGTAAATTAAAAATTTGTAACACCCCCGACAAGTGAAGGTTACTGTAACTAGAAAAGAGCTGATAACTTTCAAACGGCTGAACCGATTTTCTTGAATTTTTCTAAGAACACTCTTTATCAAGCCACCTTTCAAACAAAAAACTAAATTTAAAATCGGTTCATTAGTTTAGGACCTACGATGTCACAGACAGATACACAGAAACACAGACACACACGTCAAACTTATAACACCCCTCGGGGGTTAAAAACCATTTGAAAACAGTAAGTAGAAAAACTTTCAAAAACTTTATTCCTTTTCGCTATTTACCGATGTTTCAACTTACGCTGCAACTTCGTAATATTGCAAAAGCTTAACAATTGTAAGCATTAGGGAAACGCTCGCGCGTGCCGTTGACGATGTTTTTGCAGCCATTACGACGATGTTGGACGCGAATCGAATCCTATGATTGATGATCTAAAACCTTCCGCGTGCTGTCGTGACGCCGCTGTACATGGACCCGAAATCGATATAAACAGTAAAGCTGAACCCGTTACACAATCGCCGCTCTGATGTCCATGAAAATCACTAATCGACACGCTATGTCTTGCGCCATGTACGTAGATACGTAGGATTGTATCGCCTTTATATTATGGAGTTATTTTGTATTTTCTAGCGATTGAGGTATGAACCTAGTCTACCTACTCGTATGTACCTAACGCAAACATTATATCCATACTAATATTATAAATGCGAAGTGTGTCTGTCTGTCGGTCTCTCTGTCTGCTATCTTTTCAGACGAAAGGTACACGGCTAGCTTATATCCCGGGGACGGACATAGGCTTCTTTTTATCCCGGAAAATCAAAGAGTTCCCACGGGATTCCCAAAAACCCATCCGCTTAACCGATTTGTATGAAATTTGGTAGGTAGCTTGCGTCTCTGTAATTGACATAGGCAACTTTTTATCCCGGAAAATCTAACAGTTCCCACGGGATCTTTAATAACCAAAATCCACGCGGAGGAAGTCGCGGGCATTCTCTAGTTATCAATAAGTGTTACCGATTTAGTACCTAAAGTCACGCCTCAGGTTACGATAATAAGCGATACATTGCTGTACCACCCTGCACGGAGTAGAGAATATTAATGTACCTACAGTACCTACATATCTTTGGTACATTAATATCATCTTGTTTGGTAGTAAGGCTCTGTAGCATTGGAATAATCGAGACATATTTTTAGAGGTAATGAATCACTACAGAAGTGATTTAATGCCCTACTTACTTCTGACAGATTGATCTCATTTTGATAGGTTCTACAAATGAAACAATTTTCTTCAACTTTTCGATACCCATTATCCAAACTTTTCTTTGTCACCACATTTTACAATTTGTTGGTTTTACGGCCGGTTCACACGGTTCAAATCACTACGGACGACCGGCTCTGATTTTAACCGAACTAATCGTAATTTTAAAGTACAAGTAAATGGAACAAAAACCGGAGGCCGGAACAAACGAACAACTGGTACAGCGAAAATTTGTATAATGAGCATCTAGCGGATTTTGTACTTTTACGATACGGTGGTTGCGTCTTCACTGATGTCGATTGTTTGAAAAAGTAGTGACATGAGTTACGGAGGTAAATAGTGTAGGTGTTATATGTATTGGGTAATACTAGATTGCTGTGCTACGTATAGATCACCATGCATTATTATTATACCCATTTTGTTGCTCCATTGGGTTTCTTGCTAAATCTACTCGATAGGAAGGGCATTTCGAACCAGTGCGGTAGCATTTGACGAATCAAAAGTAATCTAAAAGCTTATTTTAATAAATCTTTCTATTTCTGGAATCCTATGCCATACACGGAAGATAAATTTTACTATCCCTAACCTCTTTATTTCAAAATTAAAATTTATTTGTTTCATGTAAGACAATCAAGTACATCGCTACGTCTATATTTCTACCACCTGCATCTCGGAATGCATTTCGGAATGCAGATTCTTTGCTTGGTTAATATTTCGCTCTACCATAGGCTATGATAGCCTACAATAAGATTGTTACTTTGTAATGCCACATGTAGTACTTAAAAACGTTAAGTGTCTATGCACCATTTGTCGTACTATAGTCAATAGTAGGTATAGTCATAAAGGCAGGTTGAATGTGGAGCATGCGGGACCTAATGTTCGCCGCCTGTCGGACTGTTACCCCGCCTGGTGTTTAGGTTAATGTCTAATTGCCTGTACCTTGTTTCTCAAGTGCAACGTGGTTATTACGGTGAGCACGGGTTCTAACTTTTCAAGAAACGTTCAATTGATTCAAATTATCGACAGGTACTCACGGCGACTTAGGCAGAACAATTCTAACCACCACCCATGCAAATAATTCTACTACTACTATTATTTGCTTTTGCCGCGACTTCATCCGCGTGATATAATTTATAGCATATTTTATATCTACCTAATACCTAATAGGTACCTATCTAATAGGACTCAAGGGTTAATGTATTGTATGTATCTATGAGTGAAACAATTTTCAAATTCGGTTATTTAGTTCCGAAAATTACACCCTTCATCCAAACTGCCAAAAATTGCCTATTCCTTTTGTACCTAGTTGGGATGATGACTATGTAAAAATAAATTATTTCTTAGGAACTATTAGGTAAATAGTATAGGTGAGTAGTCTCCCAAAATTCGTAAAATCCATGTACATTGTACGCTGTTCGTTTTTTTGCTTACCATTTTTAACCCCCGACCCAAAAAGAGGGGTGTTATAAGTTTGACGTGTGTATCTGTGTATCTGTGTGTCTGTGTATCTGTGTATCTGTGTATCTGTGTACACTTGTAAACTAACAAGTGTAAATTAAAAATTTATAACACCCCCAACGATCCAAAGTATCTGAGTTTTCCAAAACATCATTTTCAAATAAATAATTATGTATTTAGGCAACGTCCATCTTGACAGCTTGACATTTGTCTATTGACATAATATTATAAACCTAACGGTTATCTAACCTTCTTTTCTACAAGAAAACTAGAAAAGAGCTGATAACTCTTAAACGGCTGAACCAATTTTTTTAGATTATAGCTAAGAACACTCTCGATTAAGCCACCTTTCAAACAAAAAAAACTAAATCAAAATCGGTTCATTCGTTTAGGCGCTACGATGCCACAGACAGATACACAGATACACAGATACACAGATACACAGATACACAGATACATAGACACACAGATACACAGATACACACGTCAAACTTATAACACCCCTCTTTTTGGGTCGGGGGTTAAAAAAGTAGGCACGTCAAATTACGTTAAACGTTTATGCCGTCACATCTGTGTATTTCATACAAGATCCCTTACTATACAGGTGTTTTCACGTTTGATAAAAAGTCACTGATTTTGACTACTAGTCAATCCAAAGCCATCATCCCTATTGGAGTACTTGACACTTAGGAAACTTATTGCACCTAGCTATCTTCTCCAGTATATTACCTGTAATGCACTTTGTTTTACCTAGTTAGGTACTAGGTAGGTAGGTAGATACCTACTTTTAACGCTAACGAATTCTCCTTAATTCTAGGTCAAATTCAGATATCATGAATTCTGAGTAATAGTTGCAAGTTACGGTATCAGGTATCATCATAGTGAAATACGGGTAACGGTACCATATTATTATAATATGTAGGTACCTAAGAGTACAAAGAAAATAAAGAAGAGTTCTTATTAAAAAGTGATGTGTCAGATTTGGATACAATAATAATTACCTACAACTTCGATAGAGGTTTTAGACAGTTGTTAGCAGTTGTCTGCGAACCTTGAATGATTGTTTGGAAGATTCATTGTGATGTTTATTAAAAAGCTATAATTTAACTTACCGTTACTTATGTACTGTTAACAAACTGTTAAGAAATAATTTATACCAACTACCATGAGGCGTCGGCTTCCTATTCGGGAGTCGGGGGTTCGATCCTCTCCTCTTGCTTTTCGCGGAGTTAAGTGCGTTAGAAATTAAATATCACTTGTTTTAACGGTGAAGGAAAATATCGTGAGTAAACCTGCACGTCCGAAAGTTCTGCATAATGTTCTCAAAGGTGTGTAAAGTCTACCAATCGGCACGGGGCCAGGGCTTCTCATTCTTAGAGTAGACTCGTGCCCACTAGTGAGCCGGCGATGGTATCATGATGATGAGTGATGACTATCATTCGGTAGGTGTACCCTTCAGTGAATACCGCTTGGTGATTCAGAGTACAAGTACCTATCTACGCTATCGTGCTCGATACATTATTGACTTGAACAATATTATTGACGAGGGATTTCAATCATCATCTGATCATCATCCTGGGACTCTTCATTGGAATCTATTATTCTCTCTAGGTATTTCATTGGAACTCCTCTTGTAATTGAAAAAGTTGCCAGATTTGAGGATTATCGAGTTCTTCCCCGCTCTTCGGACTTCAGAGTATCCTAATGCCTATCCCAATTCAACTTACTGCTTCATTCAATTTCCAGCTCGATCATATTCTGAACCGAATGGCGTTATGAGGTTCCATGCTACTGGAATGGCGACCTTGCTCTGCTAGGTGATTCGCTAACTCAGTGTCTAACTCTGAATGATAGTCACCGAGGTAGGTTTGTTCTAAGTATATTGCTGCTTCACTGGGTGATATTAAAATATTTTGTCTTAGAAAACCTTCAATGAATTAAAAAATGAGCTCGGTTGATATCATTCAGTGTTAGACACTGAGTTAGCGAATCACTCCGCTGGAAAGCTTAGCATTAGCAGAT
This sequence comes from Maniola jurtina, assembly GCF_905333055.1. Taxonomy (NCBI): domain Eukaryota; kingdom Metazoa; phylum Arthropoda; class Insecta; order Lepidoptera; family Nymphalidae; genus Maniola; species Maniola jurtina. Next base: position 6,317,910 of record NC_060037.1, on the reverse strand, counting down.
CCCTATTATAATAGTAAGAACACAGTGTACAACCGAAATTAACAAATCAGCCAGTCAGTCAGTCGAGATTTTTTTATATTTTATACTTATTATGTAGAAGATAGATTGTTGAACCCTTACTGAAGTGTATAGGCAGGTACAACAGGCAACAGCTAAAGAATATCTTCTAACATAGCCATTGAGATGGACAGAATACATGAGTAGTAACCAGAGAAACTCACAATGCGCTCATATAGCAGTGGCAAGTGTCTACGCAGATGTGGCGCGGACGTGAGCGCACCTTCACCCTCCTATCCTTACTGACTATAGTTGGCTTTTATATTATAATGCCAATAATATAATTTGAAAAGAGAACTCCAATACACGTCTAAACTGCTACGAATTGTACTGGAAATGTGAATAAACGTACTTGCCTATCAAAATAATTGAGGAGTGCTTAGCTGTTATGGGTGCGTCACATTTCCTTCTTCAAACCTACGTGACAAGATATTATATTCAATAATTTTGTAAGTAAATTTTATTCTTAAACTAATATTTTAACACGTTACCGGCAGTGTTATAAACATTTATGCAAATACAGTAAGTATAATCTATTTAATTACTTTAACAAGGCCCCTGTTTAATAAAACCTAAGTAAGTAACGCAAACTGTTTTATCTCAGTTATGATATCAGTCATGAAGTCACTGTGCCACTAACTTACACATTTACTTTAAAAAATACCGTTTTTATTGGGCATGTAAATTGCCTTAAGTATTTAATTAAATAGCATTAGCGTAAAGTAGGTATACCTAATCGTGATAACGATCAAAGTATTTTTAATCTCAGTTTTATCTTTCGGTAGGTACTAGGTAGGCACCTACTTACCTATCTACATATCTAGATTCTAGGCCTGAGAAAAAGTAGAATATTAGGTATAACCAAACTTTATCCTTTTCCCTTTTTTTTCCGTCATGTCCCAAGCATTTGCGTCTTTTTAAGAAGTAATCATTTAAGTTTGGATTCTGTATTTTAATAATTTTATATTGCGTTTCCTAATTTATGGAATGCAATTAACGAAGAACGCTTTTAAATTATATTAAAAATTATGTTTTGCAGGCGATTATACTTTTATCTGGCTGCGTTGATCTGTCTGCGGCGGATGCTCGATCACTTCGGTCACATTGCTAGGAAAAACGCGAGTAGCATAGAAAAACTCTTGGTCACTAGCAAGATCGGAGGAAAGAGACTCCTCGGACGTAGCCCAAGACGTTGGTCCGACCAGATCAGAGAAGCGGTCGACATACCCTTCTGCAATGCCTTTTGTACGGCCTCTACCAGGAAAAAATGGCACAACATCGTGAAGAAAGTGATATCTCGAGGGAGCCACGATCCTCAAAATTGATGGATCGACGCGAGAAGAAGAATATTTTTATCATCTGTATATTTTTATAACGGGGAACTCTTGCTCCATACAAACGTAGTTCAATTCTCATTTGAATAATGAGCAACCAAAGTCTATGAAATTATTTCCATTGAACCGTCGAGTCACAATTTTTATGACCTTTCTAAAATTACCCGTCACTATTGTTACTGGATTCCGGGAATTCTAAAGTTGCGCCACTGAAACACTTGAATTAACAGTGTGACCGTTTATTTGTGGCGGATTTCTGCCACAATATAAGCACATTTTGACTTCCTACTTAATTTTCACTCAGATGGTGTTTATGAAATTGGCAGGGTATGAAATATTCAATCAATTCTTTATTAATTTTAAGCTCTTAATAAAAATCTTTTTTTCTATTGTGACCGAAACATGGGATCAAAGGACTGAAACTATATGATGTTGGAAATAATTTTACAGTAGAAACGGGTAACTTTGATATAATAGCGGGGGTTAAGGATCCCTCAAAAAAGTTTTGTGTAAATAAATACCTAAGCATATTTTTTTAACCCTCGACCCAAAAAGAGGGGTGTTATAAGTTTGACGCGTGTATCTGTGTATCTGTCTGTGGCATCGTAACTCCTAAACTAATGAACCGATTTTAATTTAGTTTTTTGTTTGAAATATGGTTTGATCAAAAGTGTTCTTAGCTGCTATAACCCAAGAAAATTGATTCAGCCGTTTGAAAGTAATTATCAGCTCTTTTCTACTTTACTGTAACCTTCACTTGTCGGGGGTGTTATAAATTTTTAATTTACATTTGTTAAAATTAAGCGTTCCTAGTGGTTTATCAATTTGTAATACAAAAGGAACAATAAAAAGTCACAGCTGTTTATAATTATTTTGTTTTGTGAATAATACATATTTTTAGGGTTCTATACCTCAAAAGGAAAAACGGAACCCATAAGGGATCACTTTGTTGTCTGTCTGTCCGTCTGTCGTGTCTATCAAGAAAACTTAAAGGATACTTCCCGTTGACCTAGAATTGTTTGGTAGGTAGGTTAGGTTTATACCATAAGTAGTTAATAGGAAAAATCCGAAAACTATGAATTTATGTTTACATCACAAAAAAAAAATTTAAATGTGTTCATGAACAAATAATAATTAGTAGTTTCAATTTTCAAAGTAAGATAACTATACCAAGTGGGATATCATATGAAAGAGCTTTGCCTGTACATTCTAAAGCAGGTTTTTATTTATTTTTGGCTTATTAAATTTTGTGTAAAATGTCGGCAAAAATACATAACTAATGAGGTCACACTGGGTCTGTGTCAGTCAGTGGTGACAAGTGTCAACTGTCACTACTGTCAGTTTTTTGGTTTACGTCAGAGTTAAACGATAAACATGTGGATTGTAGGTATAAAAAGATCGTGAAAGATAACACGGACTTACTACAAAACACAGCTTGAAATATGTGTTCAAAATAGTACTTACTTTGGTAACTGGATACTTAAAAAATAAATTTCAAAGATGATTCAGGGATACGGTGCTGTGACGCAGGCCCTTCTCGGCACCCTTCTGACGTGGGGTCTCACAGCCGCTGGAGCCGCTTGTGTGTTTTTCATACGAGGAAAACATGTAACTACTCTTTCTTTTGATTGCTTGCACCTAAATTTTCAATCCATTTCAAGTTAAAAAAATCTTTATACTTAGTAATATATCACACTTATCAACTCGAGAAGATTAGAAAATGATTTATTTTGTCTTAGTTATTGTTGTCGTATAGTATAACTATGAACTATACATAATTTTCTATGAGTTTATTGATCAATTTATTAAATTGTACTTGTATTTATGTTCTGTGTTAGAATGTAGTTATCCTAAGTTTGTTTATACACCTAACACCACCCAGTGTCCAACCTCCTAACTTCTAATGATTTCTCCTAAGTTGCTTGGTAGATATCAGTACTTACTACTAAGTGACAAGGGCCTCTTTTGTATTCTACATTGTTTTTACATCTTTTATTTGTCTATATTATTTATTTTGTGTTGAAGTGTATATAAATAAAGTGTTTGATACTATTTATTTTCAGCGGAAGCTGCTGGATGTGTCATTAGGCTTTGCCGCAGGTGTAATGACGGCAGCCTCGTACTGGTCTCTCTTAGAGCCTGCTATACAGATGTGTGAAGAGTCAGGCTATTATGGTGATAAAGGACAATATGCATTTGTTCCCGTTGCAGTGGGGTTCCTATTCGGAGCCATATTTGTGTTTGCAACTGACAGATTTTTGGATTATTTGGGAATCAACTCAACAAATATGATGATAAGTAAGTAAACTATATTTTTTTTAATTAATTTTAGACATGAATGAGGCATAGACAGTGATTTATCCCAAATGTTTGTATGACCTGTAATGAAGTAAGTTATTTATGTACATACATAACAATTATTATATTTTAACTACTTCGAGTAGAAGAGGCTTTCAGGTAAAATTTTTGGAAATTATTAATGTTGATGTATAATACCTTATACACAAAATATAGACCAAACTGTTTGAGCTGCACATTAATGCAAGTCAGTCAGTTTCCTTTTAGTTCACATCGATACCCTTAAAATCTTTTTTACAACTTACAGACAAACTTTATCTAACAAATTTTGATGTTATGACAGTTTATGTATGTATTGGGAATCTGTCCAATTGAAATGGTAAATGCACATAATCTGACCCGCTTTGCCAAAAGTGAGGACATGAACCAAATTAGTTTTAAATCAAAGATGGTATTGTAGTCTTTCAGTATATATAAATATTTGATTCAAAATCTATGAGGCAATAGTTATATTTTTAAAATTTTTAATATATTTCAAAAATAACATTAAAAAGAAAATAAATTAATATTTTTTTTTCATTGTATGAAAACAAAATTCAATTTTTTCATGATTCCTATGACTCATAACAACGTAAATTGTAGATCAGAGCTGTATTTGATGAATACATTCTGTTAACTTCGCTTTTGTATGCCGCTGTGGATATGGTTTCCATACTAAGAATCGCGTTTACCTTTATCTGTTAGATAAAGTTCATCTTGCAGCTTAAAACAGGCCCTTAAAATTTTTCTTATAGTCCATTCCAAACTTGTACAATAGTTACCTAAGTATTGTATAAAATATCAGATTTTACATGTACATTGCCAGTGGCATGTACAATTAAAAATTTATTAGATTATTCCACATGTTGCTTTTCTATATTTAAGTTTTATTTTTTGTTATTATAATCATAATTACCAAGTACGTAAGCAGTATTATATGCTTAAGCAGTTTTCATTAACTAGCATGAAGGCCAATCTAATAATGAATAGTCTACATTTTCTAACAAATATTTCCTGTTAAAAATTTACCTTATCACACTTTGCTGAATAACTTTGAATAAGGTGAAATAAAAATTGAAAACATACTTACACAAGCTCTTCATTATAACTATATAATGTGACTAGCTGATGCCCGCGACTTCGTTCGCGTGGATGTAGTTTTTTAAAAATCCCGTGAGAACTCTTTGATTTTCCGGGATAAAAAGTAAAAGACACACACACACACACACATACAAACTTTCCCCTTTATAATATTAGTGTGATACCAATAGTAACATGAATGATAAGATTTGTGACTGAGTACTAAAACAAAGAGCACTGCCGATGCTGCCTGTTTTTTACATTTGTTGTTTGTGTTGCTGTATAAGCCTGAACTGTGGTAAATCCTAGGATTTTACAGTAAAACCTAGAATTTACCAAGTCCTAATGGTAAAATGCCAAACTGGGACACAATCGTTAATTTGGACTTTTCCCAACATTAATAAGGGAAATCCTAGGTTGTATTTCAGTTAGTTATTATTTGGGCTTTTACGTGTCTCTGACGTAAAACCTAGGACTTACCGAATGAATGCTGGAAAAAGTCAGAAATTAATGATTATCTTACACCAGTTCGGGCATTTACCATTAAGACTTGGTAAATCTTTGGTTATACTGGTAAATTCTAGGATTTCGTTGATTCTGAAAGGCAGACGAACAGACGGACGGACGTATGGACAGCGGAGGCCCCGCTTAACAGGGTCCCGTTAGAACCTTTCAGGTACGAAACCCTAAAAATGAAGATAAATCATAATGATCAATAACTATACATATAAATCTTTTTTTAAGAACGATTTTAAGAAGTTTTTAAGAACTTTTGTAACATCTATTTTTAATAGAACAATCGAACAATAACTACTGATTTGCATGATAGGCAGCCCTGTGCTGCTTTTAAAATCAATGGCCTTAACTCTTTGTGTATAAGAATCAGAGTGAATGATCAGAATGGTTGCAAACACTGAGTAGAAAAAACCACTACCTACTGCGATGAAGGAGGGTTATGTGTCCGTTCCTATGTCCGCTCAAAACTACTCAACGGCTTGACCGATTTTGATAGATGATACGTCATTAGATTCTTCTTGATGGCGCGAGTTAAAAATAGTTAATAATTAGTATAAAATTCTTAAAAAATCAGAATGGCGGATTCTATGCGCTTTAATGTGAGAGCTGAAAATGATGCAGTGCAAACGGCAGTTTTCGAAAACTTTTTAAACTACTACTTGTTTTTATAAATTGAACCATTTAAAAAGCATTGAAAGACACAATCATAATAATTTAATAGTTGATATTGTGATAACATTCATGAAAAATTCTAATACCTAATCCTAAGAAAAATAAATTTTGCATGCCCATTGCCCATAGTATGGCGGATTGTAAGTAGATGTGTTAATCCATACTTATATTATAAATGCGAAAGTGTGTCTGTCTGTCTATCTGTCTGTCTGTCTGTCTGCTACCTTTTCACGTCCAAACAGTTTAACCGATTCTGACGAAAGGTACAGAGTTAGCTTATATCCCGAGGACGGACATAGGCTACTTTTAATTCCGGAAAATCAAAGAGTTCCCACGGGATTCCTAACAACCCATCCGCTTAACCGATTTGTATGAAACTTGATACCGAGGTAGCTTGCGTCCCTGTAATTGACATAGGCATTTTATCCCGGAAAATCAAACAGTTCCCACGGGATCTTCAAAAACCTAAATCCACGCGGACGAAGTCACGGGCATCCTCTAGTACTTAATAACCCAGTAACACCATCATTGTATCTTCAATCCTGCAAATAAATGATTTAAATTAAATAATGATTTTAATTAAGGTATTTAAATTAATTTCAAGTCAATTTCAAAGTCTATCCATGTAATAATTTACTTAGGTATATATATCATGCATTATGTAGACGTACTTATACAATCTTAAAAGACCATTGGCATTTAAATACATACTACATGGGCTAACCAAAATATGTTCCAATGCAAATAGAAATATATTCTGTGCTTTGTTTGATGTCAATGTTTGCACAAATATGCTTACCATAATGGAATGCATTCTTACATTATGCTGGTGTGTAGCCTCATATTTTTTATAATTAACGCAACATATAATTTATTTTATTTTATTTATTCCCAATTTAAATATTGCCATTGGGTGCAGGGTTTCCCTAATACAAAAATAGCATTATTAACCATATACAAATTATATAACTACTTAATTATAACTTAATTCCTAATAACAATCACTTAGTTACTTAAGTATTTTATTATTTTATAACACATTGTCCACATTATTTTATTTATTCCCAATTTCACTATTGCCATTAGGTACGAGGTTTCCTAATACAAAAATAGCATTATTAACCAAATACAAATACTATAACTACTTAATTATAACTTAATTCCTAATAACAATCACTTAGTTATACCTTAATTACTTAATCATTTTATAACACATTGTCCACATTGAGATCTTTGTGAATTCACTCAACGATAATATATATGAGTTTTGCTTATTATAGTTCTATATAATTACTATGTATAATTAGTAGAAATATTAATTTTTAATACTAAGCTTCTAGACCGACTTTGTATGTGGCTTATAGCGGCAACAGAGATACATATTCTGTGTAGGTAAATTTCAACTTTCTACCTATTATGGTTCACTAGATACAGCCCGCTGACAGACAGACGAATAGATGGACGGAAATGGATGATTAGTAATAGGCTTCCGTTGGTATTCTTCGGATACGATTTGCGAAACGTAATCTACGCGGAATAAGTCGCGGGCATCATCTAGTACTATAGGTATATTTATTCTTTTACGAACAATTATAAATTTTGTGAAATTATTAACATACACAAAGCATTAATATTTTAAATGTGGATCTAAATCAAAATTATTCAGACCAACAGTAGGTACAAGATGTCCAAAAAATGATAATATTTAATATTAAATTTAAAAACTAGTTATTATTTTATTAAAAAACTGCTTCAAAACAACTATATATTTCATTAAATATCAATTAGAATAGAATAAATTTTTGTTCAAATAAAGTTTTACAAGTGCTTTTGAATCCTCAAAATAATTTACCACTTATGGTAAGCAATTGTACCTAATATGTATAACTTTATTATAGCAAAAAAAATTAGCAGGATACTGTCATGCTTGGCAAAATAAACGACATATTACTGGTAAAAGAAGTTTAAAAAATAATATTTTTGGTAGGTGCATATTTTAATACTTAATACGTTTTAAACAAAAAATCAATCAAAATCAAAAACCATCGTAAAAGAAATAACAATGTTTTTGTGATGTAACCGGAAATTTACGGTTTCCGGATTTTTCCCTCTACTTGTGCTATAAGACATTGCTAGATTTGCTACCTGCCCATGATTCTTGATTAATGATTCTCGAAGAACATTACGGAACCCTAAAACATTAGGTATGAACAAAACACTAAGCTTATTATGGTTAATGTAAATTTAAGAGATTAGCGTTTATTTTAGGGTCATTTAATCTTTCCTATTTTTAAGTAATTGGCTGCAAGAAATTAAAGTAATTTGTCTAGACTCCACATTTCTACAATAACGAATTCTATAAGTGTCGATGAAATTGTTAAAAGTATATTATAATAGTTATGTTAATGTACCACATTGATCAAACCTGCCTACAATCCTACATGTGTATGTGTAAATGAGGAAATTGTCTCATTATTTGATTAGTAAAGACTAAAGACATTGTCATATAAGATATACCTACTTATATATTAAATTGCGCCTGCTATTTATTCATATCCATAATCACACTTCACACTAGCGAAGCGCGAAGCATCACGCGGGCGAAGCTGCGGACATCATCTAGTTGTTTGTAATTTATTGAGAAGCTTGGGGTGGTTGAGGGCATCCGAAATGAATGGAGGAATTTGAGCATTACCGTACAAAAGCTGCGCTGTGCTTCTGCGCTATGCTTGTTAATAAAGAGTCTAAACGCTCTAGTAGCCAATGCTCACCCAGCCTTAGTTAATAAATTAAGATTGATTGCATTCAAACAATCTGTGTTATCTGGAAACTACTCCGCTACAAACACGTGGTCATAACTTACTCAAGACCTTGTTATCTCTTATTGACAATGAACGGCATTATGTTATTGTGGCTCATTGCTTATGCTGAAAATGAAACAATATTATACGTAACTATATTTTATAAGCGGCTTTTGCTTTTGTATTTTACGACTTTACTGAAGTAGGTAATTAAATAGATAAAAAATATGAACTGAGTTATTCGGCTTGTTTTAAAGCAAGTGATTTACTTATGCATTTTTGCATCATTTTGAAAATAGAGATACGAGTAATTCATAAGTCCACACGAAGGAACGGAAAGATTTTATGTTATTGTAAGACTTTAGCTGTTTAGATCTGTGCTTGGCCCCTTTTGGTTATTTGGACATGTATAAAATTTGTTTTCAATCATTTTACCCTAATATTAAAACCCCTGCCTACGGCTCGGGCTTACAAATGTGGACTGGTTTGTAAAAACTTACCACGCTTTGATCACATTGTACGTACTACCTAAGTACCTACTGTCATACTCAGATTAGTGCATCTACGATCGTCACTCTCGTAACCGACATTAGTTCAACCTGCTACTTGCGATTTTTAACCCCCGACCCAAAAAGAGGGGTGTTATAAGTTTGACGTGTGTATCTGTGTATCTGTCTGTGGCATCGTAGCGCCTAAACGAATGAACCGATTTTAATAAACTTTTTTTGTTTGAAAGGTGACTTGATCGAGAGTGTTCTTAGCTATAATCCAAAAAAATGGTTCAGCTGTTTAAGAGTTATCAGCTCTTTTCTAGTTTTCTTGTAGAAAAGAAGGTCAGATAACCGTTAGGTTCATAATATTATGTCAATAGACAAATGTCAAGCTGTCAAGATGGACGTTGCCTAAATACATAATTATTTATTTGAAAATGATGTTTTGGAAAACTCAGATACTTTGGATCGTCGGGGGTGTTATAAATTTTTAATTTACACTTGTTAACGTAGGTACTTAACATTAACTTAACATTGAAAAGAAATCCCAGATATCGAGATTATTTTTTGTATTACAAAAATACATAAGTTTTAGTGATTGTATTTGCACTTTGTGTGCCCTTCTGCCGACCTTACGCCCGAATAATTCTTACCAAAAAAATTGGTAGGTAGGTAATATTGCATCTAGGTTCAGAATTGTCTTCTCTTATTCTGAAGTAACTTTGGAAGGTCATGCAGTAAATAATAAGCGCCACAATTTTTTTCCTTCCTTTGATATTTTCTGTGTGAAAAATAAATTGTCGGCATTTTTTTACAATTTTTTAACAATAGCGTGGTTAGCCACGCTATTGTTAAAAAATTTAATGATCCTATAAATAAAGATTACTTATGCATTCGGCGTCATCTAAGTTTAAAAATATTGAGGTAAATGCATGGTAAATGTAGGTACATGCGTTTTTTAACTGGGCCAAAGTGTGGGTTTTATCCAATTGCTACGAGTGTTATAATTTATCAAACCTTGTATATTTTAGAGATTCTCTTTTTTGTATTCATATAGCGTATTTTTGGGCAATCAGGGTATGGTGCAAACTTGGTGGTAGAGAAAGTAGAACTTCAAGGTATAATGAATTATTTCATTGGCCGTAAAACGTCACATGACCTACTACAATTTCCGAAACCTGGCATCTTCCCAACTGCATTTTTAAGTTTACCAAATTGGTGAAAATGCCCTTATGGTGCTACTTTCTTCGGCCGTCTATCTGTCTGTCACAATCGATTATTTCAGTAACTATTAAAGCTATCGACATGAAATAGGTATACAGTAGTAACCCAACAACATTGGAATCAAAAATCGTTTTTTTTTTATATAGTTAAAAAAAAAAACCAGTCAAGTGCGAGTCAAACTCGCGCACCGAGTCTTCCGTAGTCCGGTTTTTTTCCGAAATTTTGCACGATAAATCAAAAACTATAATGCATAAAAATAAATAAATAAAAGTTTTGTAATGTATAGGTCTAAAAAGAAAAAAGGTTATATGCCCTTTCACTGTTGGGGAGATAGTTTACAGGTTTTCAAAAATGTGAAAAAAATAATCATCAAGAAAATATACTCAAGCAATTTAGATATTAATAGTGTATGCGCTCCGCGTGTTTCTGATAACGGAAAAATATTAATCTGCCGATTTGCATGGTGGAGGTGGCCGTACGTACGAACGCATCAGATATTGAGAAAGAATGTTAAGTAAACGGACAAGTAGCTCCTATTAAAAAAACATGGCTGATTTTTGCAACTTTGTGCATGACTCTTCCATTTCCTTGTTACGCTGAAATAGTCAGACTATTGAAATATACACTTTTCTGCATACAATTGACTTACTTTGCCTTAATCTGACACGCTCGAGTAAATCCCAAAATCCCCGCTTGGGGAGCCCAACGATGGTGATCGACATTTACTTTCCTATTCTCACCTAAAATTAAAGTTTTCCTTTTAGCGTGGGTTACAACATTAGAGGGTTTCTAGACATATTGCCAAAAGAGACTTTTTGTACTTTTTTTTAATATCTCGTAATCTTGTGGGCATACGGAAAAACTATTTGCAACGAAGTAAAGACAATTAAATTCTCTAAAAAAAAGCCAAGTGCACGTTAGACTTACCCACCATAGCTTAGAAAGAAACATATAAATAGTTAGGTTCACAAATCCATCAGGACTTTTGTATGTTCATTAGTGGACTGAACAATATTGTAAGGATTCAAAACAAAGTATGTCCATAAAAAAGTGGAAAATCTAGGGTATTTGTCTAGAGTCTAGACCATTTCTTGAAGAGCCATTTACTAGACCTATACGCGGATTTACGCTGGTACGATTTAGTAATAATATTAATGTAATTAAAACGGTCTTTCTTTGTTTTTACAGCAATAACGAAAAGCAAAGACTCCAAAGAGAAGCTAGAAGACTTAGAAATGATGACAGCTCTGAACAGGCGGACATCTAACCCTACAGTGGTTACTCTGGAACAACCCATAGAGTTTACTGATTGCATATCCAACCAGCACACGGCGCAAAGGCGGCGTGGTCATCACCAATCCCAAAACTCATTGGTCAGTTTAACTTTTACTCAATTAAGGGCCGATTTCGCAATCGTCAAATAACTTCTATCTGTGGAATGAATTTTACGTATTGACAGATTTCCTATACAAAAAACCAGCCAAGTGCGAGTCAGACTCGCGCACCGAGGGCCCCGTACTCGGGTATTTTTCTGACATTTTTGCACGATGAATCAAAAACTATGTATTATGCATAAAAATAAATAAAAATCTGTTTTAGAATGTGCAGGAAAAGCCCTTTCATATGATACTCCACTCGGTATAGTTCTCTTACTTTGAAAATTGAAACACATCAATTTTTTTTTGTGTGATGTAACCACAAATTCACGGATTTCGGATTTTTTGCCTTACTTTTGCTATAAGACCTACCTACCTGCCAAATTTCATGATTCTAGGTGAACGGGAAGTACCTTATAGGTTTTCTTGACAGACACGACAGGCGGACAGATGGACAGACAGACAGATAGACAACAAAGTGATCCTATAAGGGTTCCGTTTTTCCTTTTGAGCTACGGAACCCGAAAAGTATAGATAACGAATTATTTTCGATGCTTTTCAGTTTTGAGTCATTAGATATAATGAATACATAACTTGTACTTTAGGGTGTAAAATCTGTCCTAAATAGAATATGATAAACTTTTCAGAAAACAGACGGCGGCGATGGCGACCGCCGCGATAGCTTGCAGCGCACGCTGGAGGCGCGACAGTCGCAGTGGAAAAGGATAATGCTCCTGGTAGTAGCTATCACAGTCCACAACATACCAGAGGGCCTGGCGGTGGGCGTCGGCTTCGGCGCCGCGGCGTCATCATCAAAAGCCTCCTTCCAGAGTGCCAGGTTAGTTCATTTTTAGGGTTCCGTACCTCAAAAGGAAAATCGGATACCTTACAAGATCACTTTGTTGTCTGTCTGTCTGCCGTGTATGTCAAGAATAGACCTAGAATCATGTTTGGCAGGTAGGTAGGTCTTATAGTACAAGTAAAGTAAAGTATTGACATCTTCACAACAAAAATTCACGGCATCATCTAATAAACATTTAAGTTATTTGAAAGTCTCGTTTACTCGGACGAACGCGTGGATAAGCTAAGTAACATTACAACAGTATCATTTTCGTTGATTGCTTTAAATACCCGTCGTTACCGGAAGAAGAGAGTAGGTACAAAATAAGTACTTAGTTAAAACATCAATATTTTATAATTCGCGAATAGATATTTCAATTCTAACAACGCCATCTATTGCTGACATAGACAGACGTGATACTTAGACACACAAAAGTACTGCTCTCTAACTTTCGGCCAGACCGGAGAATACCACCGCTACTGCTGCCCTCTAACCAAAGAAGCTTTGCTTGCTGCGTTTTTCAGGCGTTTCCAATGGTTGGAGGATTTTCCAATGATCTGATTGTAGTAATGCATACCTCTATAACTAGATGGCGCTAGTTATACATATAATAATAAGATGAAAAAAGTATTAGGTACTTGAATTTTTATCTATACTTATAGAATTTTCATTCAAATCTACCAAGTATAATGCAAACAATACCATTTAATTTTTGTACCGGTTATTTGTTTTATTTTATTTTAAGCATTATTTTATATATTATACATATATGCTTACTTGCTGGATTTTTATATGAAATTAAGAGTTACTGCTTGTTGAATTCTGATAAAAATGGAAGTATAAATAATATTAGTAGAAACTTACTAATTCGGTTGTACAAAATGTCTGAACTAAATATACAGGTCTAAATTATTGCTAACCTTTTCCGCATGGAGCATAATGAAAAGAATACCAAATTAGCTCCAAACTGGCTGACCCCGTCGAGTATTCTATCTGGCAAACCTAAACGCAAAATTTTAAAGTTTCTAGACCCAGTGGTTTGTTACACGTTGATCTCATTCAGTTTCTCCTTTTATAATTTATATATTTGTTTAACTATGTAAAAAATTCAAACTAACAATCTCCAAATATGGTAAAATGTACATTGCGCGCACGATGCTAGTTAGCTGGCCGCCATTTTGTTACGTCAGAAGGAGCGCGAAGCACCGGAGGGCGCCGTTGTAGGAATTTCATTGATAAGTTGGCGTGAGCGGGATAAAACTAGTTGCACTATGGACCCGCCGCTAACTGGATTCCAGTTAGATTAAGAGACAGCTAATAGATGTCCTCGGTTTTTCAACCCCCGATCCAAAAAGAGGGATGTTATAAGTTTAACGTGTGTATCTGTGTGTCTGTGTGAATCTGTCTGTGGCGCCGTAGCTCCTAAACGATTGAACCGATTTTGATTTTTTTTAATAAAAATGTCTTTGTTCCAATAGAAACATAAGTGTATCACACCGAACAAAATATATACTTAAAGAAAGCACCTTAGATATGTGGCAGATTCTTGTACAAAATAGATTAAAATTTTAAGTAATTTAGGCTTTCGTGAAGCGTCTACGTGTTGAACCTATAAGATACATGCATTTTCATTGTCCCTTCTAGATCGTCGTTTATAAAAAATACAATATCTAAAAGAAACGACTCGACGTCGGTAACTGGACTAGATTTACCTGTATGTTAAAATACAGCGTTCTCTTCTCAAATTGTAGTGCTGTAACTTAGTTCCGGTAAGTATAAAAATAAGGATGCACAGATTATATCCATTAGTTGAAACATAATTTTACCACGGTTTAGCTATGATCTTGCCTAATGGTAAGTAATAATGCTGTTTGAGGTGGAACACGCAAAACCTGGTTAGAAAAGTAAGTTATTAGGATACAGTAATTTTATGATTTTACTACTAAGATTAAGCTCTGGTTTTGTGTTACACGTGCTTGATCTGTAATCTCTATGCTTTGAAGGGATGCATTATACTCTACTACATTTTCATGTATCGTATCAAATATTATTTAACGCTGTCTCTTCGACTAGTTAGATTAGGCGTTGTGTTATTTCATTTTAGTAACGAGTTTAGGGTCACACGAGAAACTGATAATAATTGTAGTTGTTGCTTTATGATGCTTTCGTAGAATGCGTCTTGAATTCATCGGCCAGTTGTATTTTAATGTATTAATATTGATAGCCTTTTATTTAATAATTCGATATTGTGGATTTTTAGATCGAGCAATTTTACTGTGACAAAAACTGTGTCCCTGTTAGTTAGGATCTATAGTTGTGTATAGTTCACCCGCGTGGATTTCGGTTTTTAAAAATCTTATAGAAACTCTTTGGTTTTCCAAGCTTAAAAATAGCCATGTCTGTCCCCAAGATGAAAGCTATCTCTGTAGATATCCTCATCACAATCGGTTATACGGATCGGCTTTAAAAAGCCGGGGACCCTTTCAACATGTGAGCCGTAAAAAGCTAGCAGACAAACTTTCGTATAATATTATATAATTTCGTATAATAATGTCAATATGCATTCTTTTTCACACTTACGATTTCTTCAATCACAGCTGATGTAAATAAAGTACGTGGTATAAGTGAAAAAGAAGATAGAGCATGCCGAACCAATCCCAGTGGTGTAGATTCGTTTGAAAATCCAAAAACACTATGAATAGTTTATTTGAATAAAAATTCTTTCTATTTCTATTTTCTATACGTGGCAGATAAATAAATCCCGAAAGGGCATTCACACTATGGAAAAAGGTTAGGATGATAAAGTAGTCATAAGATGCCAAGTAAATATATGCCAGAGTAATGCAGATATGATTTATCTATTTGAAAACGAGTCAAACCTTTAAAAAATCTACACGTCAAATTGTTGCATCGTCGTGTCTGTAAAATTTCACTTTTAAATCGCAGACAGACTGTCATTACTGTCACGCTGTGGCCCATTACGCGGACTTTAAATAAAATCTATATTGTG
This sequence comes from Maniola jurtina, assembly GCF_905333055.1. Classification (NCBI taxonomy): domain Eukaryota; kingdom Metazoa; phylum Arthropoda; class Insecta; order Lepidoptera; family Nymphalidae; genus Maniola; species Maniola jurtina. Next base: position 6,302,171 of record NC_060037.1, on the reverse strand, counting down.
TCCAAAAGGATTTATAAAATCTCGGTAACACGGTGATCATCATATTTAGTGTAGCAAGGGTACACACCTTCTTTGAATGCCATTTCTTGGCATATCGTTTTAATACGCATATGATTGATTTATTTCAAAATGAGTCAAACCTTTGAAATAATCTTCAAACGTTGTCAAATTGTAACATCGTCGTGTCTGTAAAATTTCACTTTTAAATCGCAGACAGACAGTCATTACTGTCACGCTGTGGCCCATTACGCGGACTATAAATAAAATCTATATTGTTTTAAAAATAATGTAGGAAATCATCGTTAACATAGTGACCGTCATATTTAGTGTTGCATGGGATACAACATTTTCTGCCTTTAGTGCCATTTCTCCTATCTTATATTTTTATATTTGAGGCAGCTATTTGAATATAGAATCTCGTGATTAACTCGTACCACACGTGGAGAATCTTATCAGGGGATAAGTCGTTTGGCTGATTTTAATTTGTCTTGGATCTTTCCTTGTAGAACAAAATTATAAGCCCATTCCAATTTTTTCAGTTCTACGCTTTCCCAATAGACTATTAGTATGTTAGACTAATAGACTAGCTTTTGAGAAAGCGAATAATAAAATTATAGTTGTGTTCAAAATTAAACTGTAATTGCATTGCCAATAGTGAGCGAGTGCCAACCAATCTAGGTATCTTCCAGGCAAGCGCACTCCAACCCAAACCTCATCATTGCTTTTTTGAGCGCAAGCCTAAATCGTAATTTTAAATCAATCAGATGTGATTGCGATTGCTAAACTGTAGCTGTGAACTATGTTTGTTCAAAAATTATAAGTTCCTAAAATCTGGCTGAGTTCACTATCCATATTAACGTGTTCATGTTATGCAAAACCTGGTCAAGTATCCAGAAAATTCTTGATCGAAAGCCCTGGCAACATTAGGCGCCCGCCTACTTACCTCGTTCGCATCATCGCATGGCGTTACCGACGCCTACTGCTCGAGTTAATTTTGTCAATAAGTGATTATGAAACTTTTAACCGTTTGAGCCCTGATCACTGAAATGGACATTACGTACAAGTACTGGGCAAGTACGCTGGAAGAGGTGTGCCATGAAAAATCAAGAATTCGATGAAGGATTCTTTGAAACACAAAAAGGCAACAGACTTTTTAAGGGTTCCGTACGCGAAGGGTGCCAACGGAACCCTATTACTTAGCCTCCGCTGTCCGTCCCTCAGTCTATCAGCGAGCTGTGTCTCATGTAGAGAGCTGAAATTTTCACAAAGTGTGTATTTCTATTTTCGCTAAAACAACAAATAATAAAAAACTAAGATGGCGAATTTCAAAATGGCTGCCATACAAATTTTAAAAAATTACAAAGTAAGTGCATACGTAGTATTATAATATCTTGTACGATGGTACGGAGCCCTTCGTGTGCGAGTTCAACTCGTACTTGACCGGTTTTTTTTTTAAATTACTCGTTTTAACTCCCGACAAGCGTGTGATTTGTTTATTTCATTTAATATTGAGTTTGAATAATATTGATTACTGTTTTAAAGAATGCTAAGTCAATGTAAAATGAAATTTTTCGATGCTAAATCGCTTAGAAATATGCTAAATTTAGCCATAAAAATGCCAAATTGGCAACACTGGGCGGCGACGAGCGAAGCCAAATTGCGTGGCGGGCGGGGGCATCGACCCGCGCCGGACCAGACGTTGCCGTCACCGCCGACGCCGCTCTGTGAAACTATTTCACTGAAAAATCCGTCGGCGTGCCGTAGCATTGAAGTCAACCTTGGCGATTTGTCGCGTCGTCTGTACCGCCGCGTGGGTGCCCCCGGAATACCTATTCATAACCGTCAAATATTGCCACTTCGCTAAACCCATCACAAGTAGCTTTTAGAAAATTACAATTTTCTGTCTAGTTTTACGGCTGATATTAAAATTAAATTTCGTTTTTTTTTTCAAATAACTTATTATGTTTATAGTATCTCAGGAGAACTACTTCTGTGTCAGTGTCTACTTCTGTGATACAGAAGTAGTTTTCCTACTCCTAAAAGAAGGCTCCAACCTCTTAGAGATACTGTAAACATAAGTTACTTGAAATAAACCATTAAAAAAATTCCAGCTGTAATCTATCGATAGATTATTTAGCGACGTGGTTATTGTCAAAAAATACCATACAATTTTTGTCAAATAACAACGTTGCTTAAGTTACTTATCGACAAATTACAGATAATACCTACCTATTGATTAATTGATTAAAAAATTAAAAATATTTTTTTTCAATTAAACTTTTACAAGTTTTTTAGAATCTTCAAATGAATCTACCTCTGGTTCGGAATGCCTTTCTCCCGTAAATATTACTGACTAGCTGATGCCCCCGACTTCGTTCGAGTGGATATAGGTTTCTTAAAAATCCCGTGGGAACTCATTGATTTTCTGGGAGAAAAGTAGCTTATGTGTTAATCCAGAGTATAATCTATCTCCATTACAAATTTCAGCCAAATCCGTCTAGTAGTTTTTGCGTTAAAGAGTAGCGAACATCCGTACATACAAACTTTCGCATTTATATTATTAGTAGGATTGACAAAATTCAATAACTAACATAAGTTAATGAACTGTAATTCAATTGATATTAGATGTACACAAATTATTATGATAGAATTTAAGCTGCTACATCGTTCTTACGATAATTATTTTCAACTGTCTTATTCGATTCCAGCCGTAAAGTTATATTATTTTAATAAAATTTTCAATAATACTATTCATTCCCTCACCTCACCTAAGTTTTTGCCTTTCCGGTTTTATAATCTAACTAAATGATGAGTAGAACATCGATTTCGTTAGTCATTTTCCCAATTTATAGCATTTAATTGTTTTAACTTACCTACTTGACTAAAATTCCAATTTCCCTGAGGTTGTTTGTTAGAGCTGCTAATTTCGAAAATATGTCTAGTCATCTTAACTAATTTTAGATCCGAAATCCGAATTTGTCCCGACGACATTCCTAAACTCTTTCCGACTCGCACAATAATGTTACGCATACTTGGCATTTCCTGATGTTACACTGTATCTATTTATGATACATACGAAAGGAGATCCGCAAGCCGCCCGTGTGTCACTCTTTGTAATTGTTATTTTCGGATTCAATGTGTCAACGATTGGCGACTGAAATAATAATTCTTAAATGCATTCAAAGTAATCTAAGTAAGTATATTATTAATGTTATAAAGAGGTAAAGTTTGTAAATTTGCTTGTCCACTACAAGGAACCCCTAATCTCTGGAACTACTGAACCGATTTTGAAAAATCCTTCACCAGTAGAAAGCTACATTATTCCTGAGTAACATAGGTTATATTTTATTTTCAAAAAAATTACAGATCCCTATGAAAATTGTAATAAGCGAATTGCGAAGCCGGGGCGGGTCGGTCGTTCGGGGGTAAATTGCATACGCACTACCGCAACGTTGCGCTGCTGGCAGCTGTCGTGCTGTGATTGGTAGGTCCTGGTTTCCACCTAAGCGGAGCAGAAAAATGTGTTCAGCCCGACCTATCAGATTTTTCAAAGATGACGTGATAAATTTTTGACGTCATCTACCTATTAAGAATCTGATTGGTCGACTAAACACATCTCTTCGCGTAAGTGGAAATCGGTGCAAAATTTTAGCTTTCTAAGTCCAAGAGTTTGGGCTGGACTTAGATGAGTCAGTCACTTAATGAGTTAGGAATATTCTTTTAATATATTTATATACAAGCAGTTACCGCAAGTAATAGCAACAGTATACCTACCTATTACAACTTCGGTGCTACTCCCTCAGCATTTTTTATATTATGTGTATCATTACTCATTACTCACTAATGTTGATTTTAATATACACCACTTCTAATTCTATCAAAATTTATGAAAATACTATATAAAAAAACACTGTCGCTTAACAATGTTTTCTCAGAACTTTATGTGTCGGACATGCATAAAACCCCCCGTGGCTTTCCCTCGAAATACTATAATAGACTGCATGTTGTCCCAAAACGTATAATAAATTTTACTTTTTATCCTGTTGCTCTGTCATCAAAAATTACTTTGTGGCTTTGGGCAATCAGTTTAAATATAACTATCAAATACATTGACATTCGTATTTTCAGCATTAAAACGTTCATTTGCTGGTATATTTTCTATATAATATTATATAGAAGGAAAAGCTGACTGACTGATCTATCAACGCACAGTTCAAACTACTGGACGAATCGGGCTGAAATTAGGACTTTGACGGCCCCTCATTTTTTATTTTTGAAAATAAATAAATATTTGCACTTTGCTCCTTTTTCATATATATTGGCTATATGGCACCCGAAAATAATTTTGATGAATTAATACATGAATTAGTCCATGAGAGATAGCGAATTTGTAACATGACATCCAAGTATCGACGTCATGTTCGACGTCGACGTCTATTTACGATTTATATGAACGAAGAATCGTCTATTTTTCTTTGATTTTACGTCACTCATAGCCTAATATTTAAAATATCGCCGATTCAGAATCTAACCGAGAGTTCACTCTGGTATAGCCGCAAGGAAAAATTGTTAGAGGCACAAAAGACACCGCTAATCCAAATCTGTGGTGATCGCATCATCGCTCCAGGTACCGGCGGTAATAAGATAGCAGTCAGCAATTTCTTTGTTGCAGCTTGTTATGCAGATCGCCCTCTTACTTATTACAGAAATAATTGCACCCTTGTTTAACAAGATACTCGTATCATTACTTTTTATTGCTCCTATTGCTATGTCGATACATGTAACCGCATATTACTTTGTTGTAAACAGAGATTTTTAGAGTTCCGTATCTAAATGTAAAAAGTGTTCCATTTATGTGCGACTAAGGTTGTGGTCTAAGAGCACGCGACGTTACTTGATTTCTTATCAGGAACGATCGTGATGTAGTCTGAGTGGCAAAAGTAAACCTAATATTATTTAGGACCGGCACCAAAACGTTTGATTCCTAGGCGTTAATGCTTCGCCGATTCAGCAAATAAAGCAAGCTATGAAACTTACCAACAGAGTGACCAGATAATATTGATGTGTTAGTTTTCAATTTGCACTAATTGGAGAGCTGTTCACGGTTCAGATAGTATGACTACAGAAGGATAGACCACAAAAATAGCAGATCACTTCAATACTGCATCTGGTCGAGAGATTGAGTTCTACATTATTTATTCAAATATGAGTACCACAGTTTTGTGGTGTCATATTTGAACTTTAGTTAACTATACAGTTCAACTGGAAAAACGACAATTATGTAGTCATTCAAATTCAAAATATTTTTTTTCAATTAAATATTTATAAGTGCTTTTGAATTTGCTTTTGAAGACTGGTTCGGAATGCCGTTCCTACCGAGAAGAACCAGCAAGAAACTCGGCGGTTGCTCTTTTTAAGTATTCAATTTACAATAATATGCCATATTGTACTATATTGTACCTACTATACAAGCTATTGCGGCCCCGTGTATTGCTGGAGCGAGTCAAATCCAAGCTTTTTGTCATTTCCATAATGTTCAATTGTATATTATGCTTTTTCAGGAGCATACTTTTAATAAAATTTTTAACGGGGGGCAACACCGCCCCGAACAGAAGTCCCCATCGGCCAATTGGCCGTTGCGAGAAGACCGTCCAGCAATAAAATTTTTAAATTTGTGTAAAGGCAAGTTGACTGTGGAATTTTATTATAAAATATTAGTATGAATATTACACTTATTCCCACACATGACTTTCCCACTTTTCTGAGACGGAGCGCAGCGTAGGATTTGCGAGCCTATTACGGTTTCTAGTTTGCCTGTCGTGGAAATCACCGATTTTTTTGTAACTAAGAATATTTTGTCGTACAAAAATTGCAAATGTGAACTAAGCCATTGATAAGATACTTTTTGAGTGCAATTATTAAGATAAAGTATTGGCAAAGATGCAAACGAGAGTTTTTAACAACAGTTATTCATTGAGATATGAGAAAAATGAATTAGCATTAGTGATGATGTACATAAGTGGCAGCGCGTCGAGCCGGAGGTGGTCGCCGAGGAGCGCAGGGTGGCGCGGAGTATAATGGGTGTCGGCAACCGCTTTGTGTCCGCCGCTGTTATTATGCAGATTAACACCGCCGGGAATTTGTTCAAATATCGTAACAAGCGCTCCTCCCGGCGCCGGCGCCGATCGCGCTCGTGTAATTTACGATTCGGGGCCCCGGGAATGTGTCGGTGTTCGCTCCTTCTATGGGTTTCGGAGCCGTTTTGTCCATTTTATATTACGCCTTCTCTCCGATGCCGGCGTTGGAAGTTTTAGGGTGTAATTTGTTTTTGTGTTTTGTTTGCGGTATCGTGATTTTCTCGTTGGAATTGCATTATGTGATTTTGCCTTAATGCCCATTGAATATATTATACATGCGTACACAGAATATGTACCTATATTTCTGAATAGTGTGAGTTTGAATCTCTCCAATAATAATTATATTCTTAACTAGCTAACCCGCTCCGGGTTCGCTCAAGGGAAATTTGAGAAATTCCAACGGGACCCTTACGCACGCGGATGAATTTGCAAGAACCTAGTGATGATATACCTAATAAATTCGTTAAAAAAGTTTTAAACCGATTTTAAACACACTGAGTAGCATTAAATAACGACAACACGACCTTATGAAATCATCACATCGCCCTCCAACCTTACGACTTAACATGACCTCCTGTTATTACAAACTTATTGCTTCACAACCTCATGAACCTTACTTCTGCTATTCGTCGAGACAAATCCAATGACACAAACTCTGTGGACCTATGTTTCATAGAGCTAATTTTCCGTACCTAACCACCTTCCTGGTTTATCACTAAACTTCGAAATGACTTAACAGATTTTGACCAAACTTTTTAACAAAACCCGCCTTCTAAAAAAAGGCTTAACTGTCACATTGGTCCCAGGTTTTGGTTAAGATCAGATCGGAGATAGAGGACGGAACTCTTCCACGGAAAACAGCGAATCACTCGCGATCAGTTTAGTAGCTTAGTTAAAAATATACTCTTAACCATAATACTATAACACATAATTAATACATGTACTTTTTATTTCTTCCCTATGAGTAGGTTTAACTTCGGTAAAAAAAAATTGCCACTCAAAAACCCATTCATATTCGTCTACGGAATATGTAGGCTCCCCATGCGAACCCGGTAAGATAATATTATCTACAAGTGTAAATTAAAAATTTTCAACACCCCCGACAAGTGAAGGTTACAGTAACTAGAAAAGACCTGATAACTTTCAAACGGCTGAACCGATTTTCTTGGACTATTCCGCGCCTACGATCCAAAGTATCTGAGTTTTCCAAAACATCATTTTCAAATAAATAATTATGTATCAACGCAACGTCCATCTTGACAGCTTGACATTTGTCAATTGACATAATATTATGAACCTAACCGTTATCTAACCTTCCTTTCTACAAGAAAACTAGAAAAGAGCTGATAACTCTTAAACGGCTGAACCAATTTTTTTGGATTATAGCTAAGAACACTCTCGATCAAGCCACCTTTCAAACAAAAAAAAGTAAATTAAAATCGGTTCATTCGTTTAGGCGCTACGATGCCACAGACAGATACACAGATACACAGACACACAGATACACAGATACACACGTCAAACTTATAACACCCCTCTTTTTGGGTCGGGGGTAAAAAGAAAATAGAGTAAAACCCAGCTAAAAAGGAATTATTATCATTGATATACGCAACATATCTAATCCTAGATATTTCTCATTTCCTAATGCATCGATAACTATAAAAAGTTTTTTTGGGATCAATACGCTGGGAAATAAAAAATTATTTGCTTTATGAATTTTTAGTAAAAACTGTGGAGGAAATAGTTTTAAAGCAATATCAAAGCACGGAGTCTGAAATTCCGCGCACATTTAGATATGAGTTAAGCAGCAAAGTGGAATAAATGCTGGGAGCAGGTCGGCGAGGAGGGGGGAGGCCCGGCCGCATTCCTTCGAAGCCTCCGACCCTCGCATGCCGAACTTTCTGCCGCTTTCCCAGGATGGAATGCTTGCCCGCCTAATGCAGTTACACATATTATATACACTTCTAACGAAAAGCAGTTTTGAATTTCGAAAGGCGTACGAAAAAGTTTAACTTTAAATTGTAGGTAGATAGTTATAGTTTGACGACTGTAACACGTGCTACAAAGTAGCGAAATATAAGTTTTGTATTTGATTCATATAGATGAATTAACTCACGTGAATAAAGTCTACGGCACCGGTATTTGGCGTTTCATCTTATTCATACTAATAAGTATGTGTCCGTCTTTCCGTCTGTCTACTAGCTTTTCACAGCCCATCCGTCTAACTGATTTTGATTTTTGATACAGAGATAGCTTGCTTCGCGGGGAAGAATATCGGATATATACTTTTGGACCCGGAAAATCCAAAATCCCTGACTGTCTATTGTTGCATGCTGCCATAATATGTAATTCATTTCAAAAAAATCCAATATTCATAAATTACTCATAAAAATCCATCTATAATCGTCGAAGTAACATTTTCCTGCTTAAAATTAAAATTTTGGTATAAAGTTCCAAGAAATTTAGAAAAAAGTCATGCGGGAATCAAGTCAACGGTAACGACCTGGAGCAAATTGCACGGTTTTAAACTTTAATCTGTATGGATAAGTTACATTTCCTTTTGATTCGTCATTTTATTCAGTTCCAATTAAAGTGCACGGCGATCCTGCGTCTTAACAAAACCATAACCGATGCAGTGGAGATAGCCGTGATTAGCACGTTATTTATTCCTCTGACGTTACAATTGATTGTAATCATCTCCACACGTAATCTAATTTCGATTTAAAAAACTTACCAGCTTACACGTGACGTGGTTACAGTATGTAGAGCCACAATACTATGCATAAGCGATCATTAGGTATAAATCCAATATCCCAACACCCTATGTCCCACATGGACAATCCTATGACCAATTTGGCCAAACCTGTGTCCAATTTGGACAATTCAATGTCTAATTTAGACATCCCAAAAAAAGTTACTAAAAATGTCCACAAAGTACCTACGAGGTGTGATTTTTGAAGTTGTCAGCGAGATGTGAGACTACGAGATTTCTGGTTCCGAGATCTTCGGAACTACTTATGCGGGTTTAATTTTAAAGTTTTTAAACATGGTAAAACCTATAGAAATGCAAGGGGTCACACTCCAAAATTGATGGTAAAACCACACCCCCGACTCTTCATACAAGCGAACAAAATTAATCATCTAAGTATACCTAATGCATAGGTACATTTTAACAACTCGGTCGCCATTTTAGCTGTAAGTTCCTTCATTGTTAGGTATCAGGGGGCACGGCAGTGCCCCCGCCAAGACGAGCCAAACGGCGGCCGGGGCGCTACGTACCTTTTTCTCGAAGTGTTTCGCCGTATTTTCGACCCGTCATAACTTCGGTCTGGATGACGCTAGAAAGCTGAAATTTTCAGTATAAGGTGTCCTCAGCAAATTTACTAAATATACTAAATATCAAATATCTAGCTTTTATGGTTACAGATTTATTGATACCTAAAATACGCCGATTTCGTCCCTCACTGATGATCATCAAAACCTCTACTCAAAACCTCTAAGGTACTTCCCGAAGTCCTAGAAGACTGAAATTTGGTATGTAGACTAGAAATTGACTACAAACTACAGGAAAATTAAGAAATTGGAAATGCCCCGCCTCTACGCCTCTTACGGGTGAAGCAAATCTGTAAAATCTGTCGCTAGAAAGCTGATATTTTCAGGATAAGATGTCCTGGGCAGATTTATTAAACGCATTGAGTATCAATTGTCTAGCTTTTATAGTTTCAGATTTATTGACAGTCAAAACTTCTAGTCTGTAATTCTAGGGTACTTCCCGAAGTCCTAGAAGACTGAAATTTGGTGTGTACACTAGAAATTGCATACAAACTACAGGAAAATTAAGAAATTTAAAAATTTCCCCCTCCACTCCCACGTATGGGGGAAGCAAATTATTTGTAAAGTCTATCGCTAGAATGCTGATATTTTCAGGATAATATGTCCTTGACAGACTTATCAAACGTGCCAAGTATCAATTGTCTACCTGTTATGGTTTCAGATTTATTGCCATTCAAAACCCCTCTAGTCAAAAGTTCTAAAATACTTCCCTAAGTCCTAGAAGACTGAAATTTGGTATGTAGGCTAGGGATTTCATTAAAACAACAGGAAAATAAACTTTTCCCAGTCTGTAAATTTAAAAAATGTGTTTCCTGAAGTCCTAAAAGACTGAAATTTGATATATCTGCTTTAAAATTGAGTTGCAAGATTCCACCCAAACAAACATAGTTACATACATTGCAAGAATAAAAGCTTTTAAAAAAAGAGGTAACGATAGAGAGCGGGCCATGAAAATGATGTAGGTACCTACAAAAAATAGATCCAAAAAAAAAATCTAGGGCACCTGCCAAAAAGAAATGAAATCCCACCAAAAACATTTCATGTAAAATGTTGCCAAGACTCACAAGTTCATAATGCTTTCACTGTTAAAAAGTGATGAGATCTCTAGTAGAGCCAAGCCCCTAGCTGAGCTTAGAATTGCGCTGCCCATGGGACCTATCCCAAGTCCAAAGTATATAGCTCTTAAATGCTCTTGAGTATATCACATTTATAACAATAAAGAACAAATAACTCTACTTACAAGCTCTGATTTTACAAACCCTAAATCTTGATTAAAAAAGTACGGCTTGGCTTTCCGTGGTCCGGGGGGTGATTTGACAAAGTACGGCTTTGGTTCCAAAACATTATCTAGCACTCAAAAGTACTATTAAAAATAATGCCGTAAAAAAATTAGTGTTCATTTGAATGTGTATCAATAATTATCTTAATTTCATGGTATACTTAATTTTTAAAGCTGTAAAATCATTTGACTCTGTACGGCAACTTTTTTTTTAACATGATAGTGTAAAATACTATTGTTATATAGTATTGCCGTTCAAAAGAAACTGTTCTAAAAAAAATTATAGATAAATACAAAAACTGAAATTTTTCAAATTATTGCAAAAGTTTAAATATTCATAGATTAATAAAATATAGCAATTTTCTACGCTTTTCCCTTGTTTTAAATAGTATTAAGATAAATAAATTAGGAAAAAATTATGCCGTACATTTTAATGCAGACCATATCTTTTAGGCTGATGAAAATGACGCTACCATTTTAAGGGTGTAGTACTTTATGGCCATCTGATACTGTACGGCATTAACATATTTTTGAAGAGAACAATTGATAATATGATAAAATCACTATGCCGTCTAACTGAAGTGAACGGGTGTGTATATAATATCCACATCCCCTACAAACCTTTGGACCAACGAAAATGTACGGCATGTAAAAAAATATTATCTATGCATAAAACACTTTCAAAATAAATTAATTTTATGTTGTTTCAAATCACCCCCCGGACCACGGAAAGAGAGGGGGTTGCTACCCTCAATTTTTTCCCCTTGTCGCATGATTTTTGTACGGCGTTGCGGAATAATGGATTAGAGGCTGTATTGAAACAGTATGAAACTAGTGCCGTACAGAATTAAATGACCAAATTTACCCCGGAAATTGTCAGAAAATCAAAACATTTACTGACTTTGTGGCGCACCATTTTTTTACGGCACTGCGCGCTTTCTTATTATTTTTCATGGATCTATCGATGGTAAAAATGCCGTACAAAAATATATGACCAAAATGTACTCACTCTACCTGCACTTTTCAATTCTCACCAGCACTCTGTTGGACAGCTTACAAGTGACGGCATAGTGCTGAAACTTATTATTTTATGCTCTTATATCGTCCTGTATACGTCACCTGGTGGTTCATATGACCCACCCATTTTTAAACATGGGCCTGTAGTCTAAGAATATTTATTTGCTTTATACACATTAACAAGTAGGCCTGGTGTTTTTTAAACAAAATTAGCCACCGCGTTTTGCCGTATAAGGCGCTCAAAATTAAGTGAAATAGTTTACCAGGGAAACTAAACAAAAAATTTAGAGAAAATAAACAAAGAACTCGGAGAAAATAAACAAAAAATCTGCGACTAAAAATAATCCTGTATTCGTACGGTAAATGTACTTTATGCAAAAACTACTGGACGGATTGGGCTGTTTAGAATGGAGATAGATTATACCCTGGATTAGCACATAGGCTACTTTTTATCCCGGAAAATCAAAGAGTTCCCACGGGAATTTTAAAAATTTAAAATTTTTTAATAATTAATTTTAAAAAACCTACATCCACGCGAACGAAGTCGCGGGTATCAGCTAGTTAGGTATAAGGTTGTGCTAATAATGGAACTAAGGTGGATACCTAAGATTTATATAAAACTAATATGTATAATAAATCGCGTATTTTTAACCGACTTCCAAAAAAGGAGGAGGTTCTCAATTCGTCGGGATCTTTTTATTTTTTTTTATTTTTTTTATGTATGTTCCCCGATTACTCAAAGACCCCTGGACCGATTTGGAAAATTTTTTTTTGTTTGAAAGGGTATACTGTGCAGGTGGTCCCATATAAATTTGGTGAAGATCTGATGAATATCTTCGGAGATGGAGAACAGAACTCCTCAAGGGATAAGAGCAAATTGCTCGCGATCAGTGTAATAGCTTAGTAAACAGTAGGGTTTTAACTGGGTATAGCATATTATAGTACAGTGAGGCCACTAAAAAGTGTGAAATAAAAAATTTTCAAAAGAAAAATAAAACCGACTTCAAAAACCACAAATACTAAAAAGTACAAAATAATTTTTGTTTAGCTACACGTGTAATGTACCTAGGTATGAAGTCGGGCAAGCTTCACTCTTGGATTTCTAATTTTGTTTTAATATGCTCGCTCGACTTCATACCTAGGTACATTACACGTGTAGCTAAACAAAAATTATTTTGTACTTTTTAGTGTTTGTGGTTTTTGAAGTCGGTTTTATTTTTCTTTTGAAAATTTTTATTCTTGCATTATCGACTGCAGTTTCCTATTTATTAGCTACTAAATGATTCTCGCGACTTTCACCGCGATAGTACTGTGGGAACTCTTTCCTGTGGGATTTTCCGTTATAAAAAGGAGCCTATGTCGTTTCCCGGGATGCAAGCTACTTGTTTACCAAATCTCGTCAAAATCGGTTAAGCGAATTGGTCGTAAAAAGCTAACAAACAGACACACTTTAGCATTTATAATATTATAGTAGTATGAATATGCCAATTATTGTGTACTAGCAATAACAGTTAGCTTTGGTAAGTCTTGCCATAAGCTTGCACTAGGCAAATACTCGCGCAAGGTTACCAGACGTAGTAATGCCACGTCTCGTAATCTCTTGCGGAAGTTATATTATCCCACCAAAAACATTTCATGTAAAATGTTGCCAAGACTCACAAGTTCATAATGCTTTCACTGTTAAAAAGTGATGAGATCTCTAGTAGAGCCAAGCCCCTAGCTGAGCTTAGAATTGCGCTGCCCATGGGACCTATCCCAAGTCCAAAGTATATAGCTCTTAAATGCTCTTGAGTATATCACATTTATAACAATAAAGAACAAATAACTCTACTTACAAGCTCTGATTTTACAAACCCTAAATCTTGATTAAAAAAGTACGGCTTGGCCGTTTAATGTTCGTGAAAGCATTACATGGCATAACATATTATATTAAGGTCATAAGGAATAGTTTGTTCGACAATTACTAATTTTTATTATACTTCATGATTGTCGCACAAGCTATTCCGGGCTTAAATGTCATATCAGATAAAAGTACCACGAACATTAAACGGCCAAGCCGTCCTTTTTTAACCAAGATTTAGGGTTTGTAAAATCAGAGCTTGTAAGTAGAGTTATTTGTTCTTTATTGTTATAAATGTGATATACTCAAGAGCATTTAAGAGCTATATACTTTGGACTTGGGATAGGTCCCATGGGCAGCGCAATTCTAAGCTCAGCTAGGGGCTTGGCTCTACTAGAGATCTCATCACTTTTTAACAGTGAAAGCATTATGAACTTGTGAGTCTTGGCAACATTTTACATGAAATGTTTTTGGTGGGATAATATAACTTCCGCAAGAGATTACGAGACGTGGCATTACTACGTCTGGTAACCTTGCGCGAGTATTTGCCTAGTGCAAGCTTATGGCAAGACTTACCAAAGCTAACTGTTATTGCTAGTACACAATAATTGGCATATTCATACTACTATAATATTATAAATGCTAAAGTGTGTCTGTTTGTTAGCTTTTTACGACCAATTCGCTTAACCGATTTTGACGAGATTTGGTAAACAAGTAGCTTGCATCCCGGGAAACGACATAGGCTCCTTTTTATAACGGAAAATCCCACAGGAAAGAGTTCCCACAGTACTATCGCGGTGAAAGTCGCGAGAATCATTTAGTAGCTAATAAATAGGAAACTGCAGTCGATAATGCAAGAATAAAAATTTTCAAAAGAAAAATAAAACCGACTTCAAAAACCACAAACACTAAAAAGTACAAAATAATTTTTGTTTAGCTACACGTGTAATGTACCTAGGTATGAAGTCGAGCGAGCATATTAAAACAAAATTAGAAATCCAAGAGTGAAGCTTGCCCGACTTCATACCTAGGTACATTACACGTGTAGCTAAACAAAAATTATTTTGTACTTTTTAGTATTTGTGGTTTTTGAAGTCGGTTTTATTTTTCTTTTGAAAATTTTTTATTTCACACTTTTTAGTGGCCTCACTGTACTATAATATGCTATACCCAGTTAAAACCCTACTGTTTACTAAGCTATTACACTGATCGCGAGCAATTTGCTCTTATCCCTTGAGGAGTTCTGTTCTCCATCTCCGAAGATATTCATCAGATCTTCACCAAATTTATATGGGACCACCTGCACAGTATACCCTTTCAAACAAAAAAAAATTTTCCAAATCGGTCCAGGGGTCTTTGAGTAATCGGGGAACATACATAAAAAAAATAAAAAAAAATAAAAAGATCCCGACGAATTGAGAACCTCCTCCTTTTTTGGAAGTCGGTTAAAAATACGCGATTTATTATACATATTAGTTTTATATAAATCTTAGGTATCCACCTTAGTTCCATTATTAGCACAACCTTATACCTAACTAGCTGATACCCGCGACTTCGTTCGCGTGGATGTAGGTTTTTTAAAATTAATTATTAAAAAATTTTAAATTTTTAAAATTCCCGTGGGAACTCTTTGATTTTCCGGGATAAAAAGTAGCCTATGTGCTAATCCAGGGTATAATCTATCTCCATTCTAAACAGCCCAATCCGTCCAGTAGTTTTTGCATAAAGTACATTTACCGTACGAATACAGGATTATTTTTAGTCGCAGATTTTTTGTTTATTTTCTCCGAGTTCTTTGTTTATTTTCTCTAAATTTTTTGTTTAGTTTCCCTGGTAAACTATTTCACTTAATTTTGAGCGCCTTATACGGCAAAACGCGGTGGCTAATTTTGTTTAAAAAACACCAGGCCTACTTGTTAATGTGTATAAAGCAAATAAATATTCTTAGACTACAGGCCCATGTTTAAAAATGGGTGGGTCATATGAACCACCAGGTGACGTATACAGGACGATATAAGAGCATAAAATAATAAGTTTCAGCACTATGCCGTCACTTGTAAGCTGTCCAACAGAGTGCTGGTGAGAATTGAAAAGTGCAGGTAGAGTGAGTACATTTTGGTCATATATTTTTGTACGGCATTTTTACCATCGATAGATCCATGAAAAATAATAAGAAAGCGCGCAGTGCCGTAAAAAAATGGTGCGCCACAAAGTCAGTAAATGTTTTGATTTTCTGACAATTTCCGGGGTAAATTTGGTCATTTAATTCTGTACGGCACTAGTTTCATACTGTTTCAATACAGCCTCTAATCCATTATTCCGCAACGCCGTACAAAAATCATGCGACAAGGGGAAAAAATTGAGGGTAGCAACCCCCTCTCTTTCCGTGGTCCGGGGGGTGATTTGAAACAACATAAAATTAATTTATTTTGAAAGTGTTTTATGCATAGATAATATTTTTTTACATGCCGTACATTTTCGTTGGTCCAAAGGTTTGTAGGGGATGTGGATATTATATACACACCCGTTCACTTCAGTTAGACGGCATAGTGATTTTATCATATTATCAATTGTTCTCTTCAAAAATATGTTAATGCCGTACAGTATCAGATGGCCATAAAGTACTACACCCTTAAAATGGTAGCGTCATTTTCATCAGCCTAAAAGATATGGTCTGCATTAAAATGTACGGCATAATTTTTTCCTAATTTATTTATCTTAATACTATTTAAAACAAGGGAAAAGCGTAGAAAATTGCTATATTTTATTAATCTATGAATATTTAAACTTTTGCAATAATTTGAAAAATTTCAGTTTTTGTATTTATCTATAATTTTTTTTAGAACAGTTTCTTTTGAACGGCAATACTATATAACAATAGTATTTTACACTATCATGTTAAAAAAAAAGTTGCCGTACAGAGTCAAATGATTTTACAGCTTTAAAAATTAAGTATACCATGAAATTAAGATAATTATTGATACACATTCAAATGAACACTAATTTTTTTACGGCATTATTTTTAATAGTACTTTTGAGTGCTAGATAATGTTTTGGAACCAAAGCCGTACTTTGTCAAATCACCCCCCGGACCACGGAAAGAGAGGGGGTTGCTACCCTCAATTTTTTCCCCTTGTCGCATGATTTTTGTACGGCGTTGCGGAATAATGGATTAGAGGCTGTATTGAAACAGTATGAAACTAGTGCCGTACAGAATCAAATGACCAAATTTACCCCGGAAATTGTCAGAAAATCAAAACATTTACTGACTTTGTGGCGCACCATTTTTTTACGGCACTGCGCGCTTTCTTATTATTTTTCATGGATCTATCGATGGTAAAAATGCCGTACAAAAATATATGACCAAAATGTACTCACTCTACCTGCACTTTTCAATTCTCACCAGCACTCTGTTGGACAGCTTACAAGTGACGGCATAGTGCTGAAACTTATTATTTTATGCTCTTATATCGTCCTGTATACGTCACCTGGTGGTTCATATGACCCACCCATTTTTAAACATGGGCCTGTAGTCTATCTGATTCTAAGTTTATTTTATAGTAGGTATCTAAAAGGTAGTAGTTATTGTTTTTTTTTGTAACCATTTGTGTTGCAGTGAATTTTATTGGTTCTGTAATAACACTCTATTGTATTGAAAAAGCCGATTAGCGAATCGACATGCGCAAGTTTAGGTTCGCTCATAATTAGTAAATAAGGCTACATTTTCGACGGGCAGCCGTTAGTGGGAGCGGAATAGGGGCCGTAGGGACACGACGCTTTTAGCGTCAACGATCATCTATTTTTTTTGCTTTTTGGAAGCTCGATGCCGCGTTTTAACGCCCCACTTCGCACACATACAATCTCCAGCAAAGAGCAAGTCGTAGAATGCAATGCAGCATTGAAACAATCGCTAAAGGGCGCAGTTTTAATATATCTAAAGCGCAGAAAGTCGTGAAAATGTGCAGCATAGATGTCGCAAAATTGCCGATCGCCGATGCTAAAAGAATGCTTGCTGGAGCCATAAAATGCGCAGCGGCCCGCTAGCTGTATTTTCGGTAAGCAACGATTGGGGGTAGCGGGGAAAATTACTGGAGTAAATTACTGGGGTGACTAGACCGGCTTCAGTAGGTACTGCTTCCATTAGCCGAGAATTGCCCACCAAAAAAAAAAAGCAGCTAATGGGACGCTGCGTATTTTATTCCGCTTCCGCTCATCGCTGCCCACCGAGAATGCAGCCTTTAAGGTAGCGCGCAGGCGAGGCGGGCGGAGTGCGCGCGGCTTGTCGGATTCACGAGCGTTGCACTTGTTTTTACGCACGCGCCTACCGTGTGGTGCATGACCCCATTGGAATGTACCACGTGCACTAGCCAATGGAATGCGCAACTGTTTACTTTTTAATTTTTTTTCCTTTTCTCTCCTTCTACCACAAACAATACCCTTTTCATGCTATTTCATCATAACGAATTCTTTGGCGCACTTTCTACTCTCGATTCTATATTGACGCTTTTTATTATGAATTGATTGTGTTTTCTCAATGAGTACAATGTGTATGCTAAAGTGTTACTCTACTTTTAAGTCTTTTAAGGTTTTTTCTTTTACTTTTTTCTAATGAGATAAGTGCTAGTAGGTACTAGATAGTATTTCTTCATTGCCTAGTAGTAGCTTGATATTCACACCAGGGTATTGGCTACGCAGTAAGTAGTACACCCGAAGGATGCTATATCAAACACATTTTTACAACAGCGTCATTTAAAATGATGCCATGCCCGATGCGCACTGTAACCATCGTCCTTAATTACCTATTTAGATACAATCAACTAGTAGTAGGTAACCCTTTGAAAATTAGTACAAAACTTAGATATACCATCGTTCTTAGTTGAGATACAACAAAGTAATAGTAGATAACTCTTTGAAAAAATATTGCAAGGTAGACACGCTATGGGTTAATAATTTACTAACGGATTGAGGAGGGCAGATGGCTATCGTTGCGAGTAAAAAGTTGTAGCATGGGTGAGAATAATAAGTACACGCTAGTTAAATACCGGAAAACGCTAGGTCTGAGAAGAAGTCCAGAACCCTACACATGTAATGTTAAAGGTTGCGAACCTTTAGAAGGCATGAAGTTTGTCCGAAACGCAACGAACCGAAACGAAGAGCAAGCATCTAAAAAGCACCTAATTTATTACATACGAGATGTTTTACCAGCGTGTTCCGCAGTGTGATCCAATATTAACCAAACAAACTTAATGAATTTTGACAAGCTCTTTAAACTAATATCTGTATCTATGGTTTGTCAGATTTCCGTAAAAATATCTACTCCTATCCTAACGGAGTAAAATCAGGGGCTTGAAATTCGCGGGCATAATCTAAATTCATAATTAACTAATTGGTTCACGAGAATTGCTTAATTGAATTTGTCGCAAGATTTGAAACAAATAATATAGGTAAGTGAGCGTAACAAAAGTATAAAAAAGTGTGTAAAAATTTGTAACATATCGTAACATAGACGTACTAGTACAATACAAACCTTTGTGAACAAAGTCCATTCCTATCCATCAAGGCACATCCCGCGCCCGAAATAGTTAGAGTTCAGTAAACGGATAGCCATAAAGCGAAGGATATTTGGCGAAAGCGAGCCACGGTGCCGGAAACGCACCGGAAGATACGCGTTCTAGATGCGTTTCTTTTACGATTTCCTGTGCGCCCGCGTACGGACACTCCGGCCACTAATGACTCATGCCCGTCTGATTTTCATTCATTATTTCTTACTATGCATCATACGCTGAATGCATAATACGGCTAGTTAGTTGGGTGATTATATTTTGAGTCATCTTTTGAATCCTTAATGAGTGTGTGATTTAGGATATAAAAGGTGCATTAAACGGATCATCATATTATGTGTTTATAATTTTATAGGTAAAAATAATGCATTTCAAAAATAAAATATTTTTTTATTAGGAAACATAAGAATTAGTAGGTTGAGCCTCTAATACCGAAAGTAATTTTGAATCTCGTATTATATAGGTACATCAGTGCAATGCTCTTATCATCACTGATAAAAAACGGTTCAGTGCGAGTCAGAGTCGCATACGAAGGGTTCAGTATCATCGTACAAGAAATAACACTTTTTTTTAATTGTGCTTTAAGACATTGCTTGATTTGCTGCCTGCCAAACTTCATGATTTTAGGTCAAGGAGAGAACCCTATAGGTTTGGATTCGACTTTATTGACAGACAAACAGATAGACAGACAACGTAGTGATGTTATAACGGTTCCTTTTTGTCCTTTTGAAGTACGGAACTTTAAAAAGAAGCTTTTTTCAAAACCAATCCTATTCTGATGTAATGTCTCAACAGCCAAATATACCTACCCCTATACCACAAAATATTTATAAATAGTACTACGTAAGTACGTACCTATGTACGCCTCTCAAAATCAAGGAGCAGTGTTGGTTTTGAGTGGAAAAGATCAAGAATAGAGACAAATAACGTGATAATTTCTATTGTCAATCGTTCAATAATATTACATAACTAGATGATGCCCGCGATTTCGTCCGCGTGGATTAAGGATTTTAAAAATCCCGTGGGAACTTTGATTTTCAGGGATAAAAAGTAGTATATTGTCCCCCCGGGATGCAAGCTATCTGTCTAGTAAATGTCGTCAAGATCAGTTAAACTGATGGGCCATCATAAACTATCAACCCGCCAGACAACTTTGGTATTTGATATTTCCTAGCCTCTTGTGATTAAAAGTGACTTGTTGATCGTCGAGAGAAACTCTATGACTTTGAATAGGCCAAACGTTCCTTTATTGCCAGCTACAGTACCAGCTTACCGTGAAAGGTAAACTGGTGGCGTTGGTATTTGGAACACAACAACACGGTACGTTGTTGCTTTGTGTTACTTTTCTGTCAGATTAGCGCGTGCTGTCAATTACGATTCAAATACTTGTACAAAGTACAAAATACATTAAATATTTTAACTTATAAAAGCGTTAAATAAATATTTTGTTAAGTAGTAGTAAATAAAATGTATAAAAATCGGCCAAGCGCGAGTTGGACTCGCACACGAGGGGTTCCCACACCATCGTACGAGAAATAATGTCTTTCTTTCTTTTAAAATAATATTTTTAAATCTTCACGACGGCCATTTTGAAATTAATTTTGTGAAAATTTCAATTCTACGGTTCACGAGAAGCCTGCTGACAGACAGATGGACGGATGGACGGACGGACAGTGAAGGCTTAGTAATAGGGTCCCGTTGGCACCCATCGGATACGGAAACCTAAAAATCGTGATAAATGATTCGGTTGTTTTATATCCCAGTATTGTTTATGCACATCATTTTTAAGTTGCTTCCGATTGAAAGTAGCCCCAGCTTTTCTATCTATGGTAGCCATGCAAGGGCATACATTCTTTATTAGACTATCATTATAATAGACCAATATACCTAAACATAGTCAGCATCAATATATACATAATATTACTAGGTACATATATTTTCACCCCGATTATATTTTCATAAATTAGCTTTTAAAATCTAAATAAATTATGGCTTCATTTTATTAGAAGCTTTTATGTGGTCAAATCTTGCAAAATGTGGAGCATGAACTTGGGAGCCGGGAGGTGGTCAAAGGAACTCCTATTAATCACCCTCTGATGTGTTTGGACTCTTTGGATTTGTCTTTACATATTCGTTTTCATACATGGCTTAAATAAAAGCTTGTTTTAAAAAGGTTTTCTTGGGTTGAGGATATTATTGTTTAACAAACAATACGTCTCAGCACCTGCCACTAAAAATGTAAGCGCATATCTGCTGTTAATATGAAAATCTGAAATGGTTTAAGTAAACCCGTATTTATAACTTATAGACTTACAGTCTTATTCATAAAAATCCCTTATTATAGGTTTAAAACGTTCATTAGCTAAAATGCTCATTAGGCCTATTAAACGTTTCATAACTTTCTTTATTCATAAAGGTTCAATAAACCTCTCACAACTAAATTCTCGCTATAGGCTAGTTTCGCTTTGTTATGTTGTCGTTCTGATGAATTCATAGACAAAATTGCAAAAAAACTGGGCTCTACACAGAAAAGTGACGCAGGTGTGACAATTGTTTTCGGTCAATTGTCTGAGTTCTGAAAGATAGTTAGGTATTATCGTTCGGAGTTTTGTTCCGATTTATTTAATTGAAAATGGAAACAGGAAGGAATTTAGAAACTAGCGTTAGATTTTATTATACTATTTAAAAAATAAAAAAAAACATGTATTAGGTAAAAGTATGTATTAGATACAGTACCTGGACATTCATGGAATAAAATCCTTTTTTTAATTGAAAATATTACAATAAAACTTAAAGCTAGCCTTATCTAATTACTATACAAATCATGCCCGCGTGGCATGGTGCCAAGAATACTGGCTGCATTTCCACGCTGGACAGCCAGGCTGATCCTTTGCGCAAAAAATGAGCCAACCCTTTTTTTTACCCAAATCCTTCTCGGTTTATGTAGTTAGGTACTGAGCTGCATCACCGCCATATTTCTTACGTTAGAAGAAATCACATACCTATGTAAAGGAATGATTTCATGAAAAACCTACTTTACGACGTCCCTAGCATCTTATGGCAGTTAAAACTTGCTACTCTGGTTAATTACCACAGCCTCTCGAATCCAGAATAAATAACGTACAAATAATAATTACAATGCAATGACACTAGAATCAACCAAAACAAAATAACCTCACATCAATCTTGCATATCAAACAAATTATCAGCTGTTAAGCTAAGACGGCAGCCATGTTGTTCTTTAATAAGGGTTTATAGTAGGGTTCAGCCTGTTATAAGTTATGGAGCCGTTATTGAACACTTTTAGCACTATTGAACGTTTATGAATAATGTTTTTGAGAACTTTGCTTATAACAAGCTAATAAAGCTTCTACAAATTTTTATGAATAAGACTGTTATTATATTACTTCGTTTTTAACTATATTTTCTAGGCTTTGCGACAGAACACGTCAGTTTTGCATACCTTGCGTCACTAGCAATCGCGTCATGCTAGATTTAATTGCCTGTTAGGTTACAAGCCATTATCAGCCGCTAAACCTTGCCTTTTAAGGTAATATTATACAACAATGTACGTACGAAAAGCTAATGTATAATAAATGCAGTTCTAAGCGGTCTTGTTGCAATGTATTTACCTTATCGCTGATATATAAAGGTAATTTTTTCTTTTACGTCAATAACGTTTAAATATTGATTTGTTTGGGACGCTTCTAAACACACAATACAATTACATAGTATATTATATACATTACAGTATTACTGTTTGAATTCAGCTCTTAATTTTGACAGGGTAGCTATCTCCGCCATATCAAACCACATATTATTTGAGTGCTAAATGATTAAGTATATAAATATAGAAAATCGAGAAAACCCCGACACAAAAACTTCTATAAGAAAACTAGAAAAGAGCTGATAACTTTCAAACGTCTGAACCGATTTTCTTCGATTATAACACTCGATCAAGCCACCTTTCAAACAAAAAAACTAAATTAAAATCGGTTCATTCGCTTAGGAGCTACGATGTCATAGACAGATACACAGATACACACGTCAAACTTATAACTCGGGGGTTAAAAATAAATTCAGCTGAAACGTTTCATTTAAGAAATTTAAAAGACAATAATTTTATATCAATTATTATTAACTTTAATATAATAGGTACTAATATGTAGTATAGTTTACATAATACGGAAAGATCTGAAAACTTTGAGAATATAACTATAGAAGATCGCTATGTATTGTTATAATTATACGTATGCGTGCTTTTTGTGTGGGGTACCTATTATAACAAGTGTAAATTAAAAATTTATAACACCCCTGATAAGTGAAGGTTACAGTAACTAGAAAAACCGAAAAGACCTGATAACTTTCAAACGGCTGAACTGATTTTCTTGGACTATTCCGCGCCTACGATCTAAAGTATCTGAGTTTTCCAAAACATCATTTTCAAATAAATAATTATGTATTTAGGCAACGTCCATCTTAACAGCTTGACATTTGTCAATTGACATAATATTATGAACCTAACGGTTATCTAACCTTCTTTTCTACAAGAAAACTAGAAAAGAGCTGATAACTCTTAAACGGCTGAACCATTTTTTTGGATTATAGCTAAGAACACTCTCGATCAAGCCACCTTTCAAACAAAAAAAAGTAAATTAAAATCGGTTCATTCGTTTAGGCGCTACGATGCCACAGACAGATACACAGATACACACGTCAAACTTATAACACCCCTCTTTTTGGGTCGGGGGTTAAAAATAGAATCAGTCGTTCTTTCATCGAAATACTAGTTGATGCTCACGACTTCGTCCGCATTCGTTTCGGTTTTTAAAAATCTCGTGGGAACTCTTTAATTTTCCGGGATAAAAAGTAGCCTATGTCCTTCCCCGGTATGCAAGCTATCTCAGTACCAAATAGATGCATGCCCACGACTGCGTCGGCGTGGATTTAGGTTTTTGTAAATCATAAAGTAACCTATGTCTTTCCCCAAGATGTTAAGCTGTGTATCAAACATCAAAATCGGTAAAACGGGTGGGCCGTTAAAAGCTAGCAGACAGACAGACTCAGTTTCGCATTTGTATTATATGTATACTTAGCTTAACTTGACGTGCGCATAATATCTGCTTTTATAAATCCAAATCCGAATGATAAATTTGAATTTCTACAGTGGCAGTTAAAATTGATTTTGTCAAAAGGTCGCCAAACTTTTAAAATAACCATTTACATGTGTTTATTCATGGGAAAACCTTCCTTTTATGTTGGCGCCAGTCGTAAATTCTAGTACAAAAGTAGCTGTATCAATGACCTTATTTGTCTAATATAAGAAGGTTTGTATCTATATCGAAATAACCATGAGGTACCTACAGGAAAAACTGTAACCAATTTATTGCAAAGACTGTGACTCATAATGGTTAAGTCGGAAAGTCGGACCAGTTCTTGTGATATGCATAATTTTTCGACGAATTCAATGAGTGAATTGTATAAAATAATCAGTATTAGTGCCTAGTTATAACCAGATCTGCTAGGTACCGGCACCGCCCTTGACATGTTTGGTAGATATGTGAATGGGTGAGTAATGCCATAGCGAATTACTTGGAGGCATTATTGCGACCTGCATATTGTATGAGATCTACAGGTGAGCTTCTTGTTTGAAATTCTCAAGTAGCCACAGCACAGCTTTTAATATGAATTATAATTAGTAACATCAGATATTTTAAGTTTTGTAATTATTCCACCTTCGTGGTATTGGTATTTGTTCCACCTACGTATTCCGGAATATATTTTTCACCTCACACTCTCTAAAAGAAAATCTTTGCTGTTTAAAAACTGAAGAAAAGTATTTTTAATTTAGAACGTTCGCGCTGCAAATCGGCATGGCCTTTTTATTTCACGAAAATATTTCATAAGCAATATTTATTTAAACTTCCGCAGAATTATTGTACAATAAAATATAGTCGGAGCAACAAGAGTAAGTCTAAGTTATTTTTGTTGCGAGTGAGCCACCAGGACCAGTAAGCAAAATTCAAGTTACTTACCTGTCATTACCTACAAATGACGTTTACCAGATCCCAGTAAATTTTATTTTCAGCATCGCTGCTGGAATTTGAAAATTGTTTGCAACTTTAAATAAAAATAATATCCTAAAGTTATCAATTATTTGTTCAATGAGTAATATTCCAGGTAAGTGGCAGCGCGTGGGCGTTATGTGATCCATTCCAAACACGTAGGTACCTCACATTGTCAGACAGGTACAGGTTGGTACCTCCACGATAATCAATGCTGACTGACTAATGGCGAAAACTCGCGAGGTATGCATTTGTTAAAGGAAATCCGCGATGGCGCTATGCGTATGCATCAGAAACTGTACTTTGCTCAGATATGATATCACACTTATTTACATAGGTATTAAGTACATATATTGTTTTTTAAATTATTTTGCTTTATCCGGTAATAGAAGTAATTTATCTTTTTCAGCACATAGGCAATAGTAAAAAAGTCAACTGTGAGCTAATTCTTAATTTTGTAATGTGGAAATTTTAACTTAAGGAATCCTCACATTTTTGTAAAGTTCGTTTCCCTGGCTGTGCGTTACACTTATTCTGAATTAAATTTTAAATTAAAGTAAAATTTAAATTTTGAAGAAATAAAATTGAGGAGGTAACTCCGGAGGCCTGTTGTTTCCATAAATGCTGCCGTTTACAAAATAATGAGTGTGACCAAAGTGGTATTAACTAGTTGAATGTCTCTGATCCTAACTCTTAAACTAAATTGAAACATCGTGTCTTATCGACTTGATCCCGGCCACACAGCATATGGGAACTTTAACTTGATGCTGCCACCATGATAGTCAGCACTTTCAATTCTTTGAAAACTGATAGTAGATGTTTCGTATTTGGCTTATTGATTTGGTGTGGTGACTGACTTGGATTACATGCATGTTTGGGCAGAAAGGTGGTCATAGGAACTAAGCCCTATTAAACTTAGATGAACTAAGTGTATTCGTTGGATTAGTATCTACGAGTAGTTGGCATGGAAGTGCTGATCAAGGTTTATTAATGTTGGAAGGCGGTGGGTAACCGGACGAATGTTTTGTCCACCGTAGATCCATACATTACACTTGTCGGAGGTGATTTAAAATGACGGCTAAAGGGTTGTTTATTTTTAACCCCCGACCCAAAAAGAGGGGTGTTATAAGTTTGACGTGTGTATCTGTGTATCTGTGTGTCTGTGTATCTGTGTGTCTGTGTATCTGTGTATCTGTGTATCTGTGTTTCTGTGTATCTGTGTATCTGTCTGTGGCATCGTAGCGCCTAAACGAATGAACCGATTTTAATTTAGTTTTTTTTGTTTGAAAGGTGGCTTGATCGAGAGTGTTCTTAGCTATAATCTAAAAAAATTGGTTCAGCCGTTTAAGAGTTATCAGCTCTTTTCTAGTTTTCTTGTAGAAAAGAAGGTTAGATAAACGTTAGGTTCATAATATTATGTCAATAGACAAATGTCAAGCTGTCAAGATGGACGTTGCCTAAATACATAATTATTTATTTGAAAATGATGTTTTGAAAACTCAGATACTTTGGATCGTCGGGGGTGTTATAAATTTTTAATTTACACTTGTTAAATTAATTATTCGACCAGGAGTGAAGTTATTAGTTTTTAAAATTTGTTCATTAATTAAAACTGATAACGTTCAATTTTTAATGAAAAAGTGTAGTAGGTATGCTAGTACCTGCCTAGTAGGTACATAGTAATATCCTGCCGTAATTAGCTGTCATTAGCTTTTAAATGACTAACTAAGCCCCCTTCATTCAGCTCACCTTGATCTTAGTTTCGCTACGGATGGCGCTGGCTCGCTTCGCTCGGACTTTATAAGCATGACTACAGGAATTTTTCTGCGTGTTCTAAACGCACTTGACCTGTTTTCTATTCAGTTGGAAACTCACAAGAATTTTTAAATCCATTCAGTACTGTTGTTTGCACACGGTCGGGTGAATTTATAAGATACCTACATAATAACCACGTTTTAATGAAAAATTGTCGCGGACATTGCGGTTCGCACTTCATTTTCATAAATTTCAGTCGCAGACTATCTGAATCTAATGACTAATGAGTCATTTTTTGGCGAGACATCTTGCGGGCAGACGAGACGACCTTACAGAGTCGACCCTATTTTTTTTAATTAGAATGCGGCTGTGTTTACATCTTTCTCTTTATTGTGACATTTTTGGCTGGTATCCAGCTTGTGACATTGAGCAAATTGCCCATCATAATATAAAAAGGCTGCAGTCTGACAAATGTGTGCGTTGGACAGTGGCTACGTCAACATTCATAATAATTTACTAGCTAATGCCTGACATGCAATGCGACTCACGCATCACCTATTAATGTACGTAGGTTACCTACCTATGTCAAAACCTTCCCGCAAGTCCCAACAAGAGCTGTTCAAAGTTTCAAGTCAATATCACTAACCATGCGCGAACCTATGACTAACGACTAACAAACAGACCGACATCTAAGCCGTTGGAGAATTTTAGTGTGCCCGCCTTTCATACGAGTATCTCCACTATCCATCGTATTTTTGTTAAGCACCTACTCATGAAAATAAAGCGAACGAGTCCAAATTCAACTATCCTGCCATATGACGTCAGAGAGTTCCGAAATCCACCTCCCAAGTCCTACCTCCATCATCAGAGTCGCTCAATGGTACCATAATCATCCATTGTCATCCAAATTCCAAATTACACGTGTCAACAAAATTTCAATTCAATCACACAATTGGAAGCACCTAACTGATAAATCAGTTATTGCCGATTTCAACGGAATTACAACATACCGATTATTATTATTATTATTATTACCGACTAACAAGTTAAAACAAAAACATTTAATTATTTTTTTAAATTTGAAAATTATCAGTTCAGTTTCGCTTGCTACCTTACCTAAACCTATTTGGAACCAGTACCTACAATACAATCGATTTATTTTCTTCTTTCTTATACCATTGTCATATCATTACCATGTCTTTTTAACCCCCGACCCAAAAAGAGGGGTGTTATAAGTTTGACGTGTGTATCTGTGTGTCTGTGTATCTGTGTATCTGTCTGTGGCATCGTAGCGCCTAAACGAATGAACTGATTTTAATTTAGTTTTTTTTGTTTGAAAGGTGGCTTGATCGAGAGTGTTCTTAGCTATAATCTAAAAAAATTGGTTCAGCCGTTTAAGAGTTATCAGCTCTTTTCTAGTTTTCTTGTAGAAAAGAAGGTTAGATAACCGTTAGGTTCATAATATTATGTCAATAGACAAATGTCAAGCTGTCAAGATGGACGTTGCCTAAATACATAATTATTTGAAAATGATGTTTTGGAAAACTCAGATACTTTGGATCGTCGGGGGTGTTATAAATTTTTAATTTACACTTGTCTTAATTCTTTTAAATCATATCTTACTATAAGTCCTTTCTTTGGATTGTATTCTACATAGTATCCAACCGATCGATGTAAGTCGTTTGGTGAACGGAATTCAGCTTTCAATGTGACTGATAAGCGTTCTGATAAATAAATAGATAAAAGAAGATATCAGAACTATGAATAATACCTAAGTATAATCATCATACCGTTTCGTTATAACGGAGACAAAAACTATTTTATAAATTGTCGAATAAGGAGAATTTGTCAATGCTCCTTTTTCACGAGATGCTGATTAAGATATTGGCGTCGGCGCCTCATTGACTTTAAATTCGAAGAAAGTCTATTGTTCATTTCGGTCTATGTTTAGATTTCTCGTCCGCACTGTATGGTCATAGGCGGATGTGACTAAGCGTAACTGTATCGGAACCAACGACAATGCTCTATTCTTGTATAGAGTTTACGTTACATGGCGAAATAACCGCGTCTTGGTAGATAACGATGTTTTAGTCCCAGTAGTGGGCTATGAATTCGATGACATTTCTGGTGCAGTGATGCGTATGTCGGACTGTCGGACTCGTAAGCTTGTTTCAAGCAAGCTCTACTCTGATAGAATTGACAGATAAATAAAGAATGATTTCTAAGGAAGCTCTTAAGTAATGTTCTGGTTGGAAAGCTATGGAAGATTGTGCTTTAAGTCACAGAAGAACCTGTAAAGTCTAGGAATTCAGCGTCGCGGTAGGTCCCTGGACGATGGATGGAACTTGAAAGTCAATAAAATTAGTGGTTTTGAATTTCGTTCCACTGTTTGACACTTTTCAGGCTTTCGGCATCTTAGACTTACGATCGCCGTTAAGCGCAAACGTGTTATGAGTAAAAAAAGACATTTTATTTACAAAATATGTTAACGACGCTGATGTATTATCATTAGTACTTAAGCATGAGGTTGAATAATGTTAACCTGTTTTAAGCTAGCCATGAGTCGAGCGTCGTCGTGCCTAACCACATTCCACTTAGTTTGTAATAGAACTTTGTACTTACGAGTAGCTTTAGCGGTGTGCTTTGTTTTTTGAACGGTTGCCATTCTTGTCATAATGTTTATGAAGCTGTACCGTATGTACCAAGGGGTTATTTAAACTTTTTCTTAAAACTCCCTGTCTAGTAGCTTAGTATAGACAGAGAACTTAAAATATACTAGTAAATATGAAATTGTAGGAGTTGCAGGTATATGTGCCTATTCATTAAGATATTTTTCATCTTCACTCCAATAGAATGAAATTGTTTTTGTTTACTATTTAATTACCTGCCTATCTTATCAGAACTGAGTGTACGATCTCAACGGTCGGACACACAGAATAACGGTAATGCACCAAGCCACCTGACTCGACAAACAACCTGTGTTTCTCACAGGAAACCGGCGATCGATCAAATCACATAGCCACTATGCAAACAGCGCATCGGCAGATATGCGCCGAAAGGAACGCTTCATCGCGAGCGAGCGGGACGCCTGTATATCGAATAGGGGAGCCAGATTTTCGTTATTTCTAAGATTGTCCTGGAATTTAATAATATTAATCCAAAGGTCGTCTTCTAGCTTTTCATTGCCCATCCTTTTAAAAAAATTGGTACAAAAGAGTTAGCTTGCATCCCGACGAAGGACATAAGCTTTTAGGGAAATCAAAGAGTTCTCACAGGGCTTTTAAAAAACCTAAATTCACGCGGACAAAGGTGCAGACATCGTCTAAATTGTAGGAAGATACAGAAATAACTCGCATCCTGGAGACGGACTTGGATTACTTTTTATCCTGCAAAAACCAAGAGTTCCCACAGGATTTTTAAAAACTTAATCCATGCGAATGAAGCCGCAAGCATCATCTGGCATTAAAAGCATAAATAACGTTCAGGCGTTAAGAGCGTTGAAGCATGAGCTTGGAACACAAGTTTAGGTATTTACCCGAGGTTCTTTGTTTGTTTCCGTGAACGGACGTACCCAGCGCAGTTTAGTTTATAACAAACCGTTTTGATCCTAGACGATTTTCAAACAGATTATTTTTTCAATATTTTTAAGTATGTGGTGTTAGTTTGTCGTTTTTTTCAAAACAATGATGTTTTTTAAAACAGTGTATTGTCTTTATAGATTAAGTACGAGTGAATAAAACTTATAATTGTAGTCAGTAGTTAATAGTAATCTTTTATATACTTGTGTAAGTATAAGAGAGTCAAGAAATTATACAAAATTCAACTTTCCTTATACATATTTACGAAAATATGGTTCCCTTATCATGCACAGTATAAATAGTTACACCTACTTACTATAATAATTTTCACACATATATTTATAAAGGCTAAAATAAATGTGAAATCCGTCTAAAATTTAAACAGTCTTAAATATTTAATTTGCAATATTATCAAAAATATAATGCAATGCTAATACTCATAAAGACATTGAGCATTTTTTATTTATTTATGGTCCTTTACAATCTTTTCAAATTTTATTGTTAGTACTAAATCGTACTTACCGTAAGCGCAAGACAATGGACAGTACAATGAAAGGGATTAACAGGTACAAAAATGCAGATGTTACACTTGAGTAGGTATTTATTCATCAAAAATAAGTGCATTGCTACACGAGTAAGCTAGGGATACAAAAACAAAATAAGATAAAGTTCAAAACTAAAAGTACAAAAACCCACCTACTACTTTTAAAGACTTCACCGCAGATGATTGATTTATATTTGAATATGTATAAATTATTATATACATGTATTCGAAATTTTCATAGTAACTGCTATGATTTGATATCAAACTCGATCCATCTATTTCAAGTTTATTTTTTCTCGATATACATTTCTTTTTCATGTCATGTGTAGGTAAACCAATTTCAATATACTTTTTGGGTTTTGTAGGTTATATCTCTTACATTCGTTTTGATTATGATAAGTTCTTTTATGACATATCGGAAAATTTTATGACATATGACAATATAGCCTCTAACACACGGAATGGTAAAGCGAAGCCAAAGAGAGATCTCATTTATCAAAATTTAATGTGCAGTTTGGCAGTAATAAGTGAATCGATGAGCCAATAAACAAACAAATACGCAACACAACACGTGACAGGTTGTGATGGCAATCAGAGTGAAGACGCCCCGCACACCCACACAATCCCTGGGCTAATCCGGTGCGGGATAGCGCGGGTGACGTGCGGGTGTGCAGAACGTCCCCCGCCTCATACCTCGATTGCCATCTCGACCTGTCACGTACTATACATAGCTCCCGAAAACTCAGTCCTCTCTTAGTTACATACTATAATATTATAAATGCGAAAGTGTGTCTGTCTGTCTGTCTGCTACGCTTTCACGGCTCAACCGCTGAACCGATTTTGATGAAATTTGGTACCAACTTAGGATATTTTCCGGGAAAGGACATAGGCTACTTTTTATCCCGGAAAAACAAACCCCGGGATAGCACGCTGTGTTTCACGCATTTGTCGTTCAATAACGCCGCAACAGAGCTACGGTTTGACGGCATTTTTTGCACAGACATAATTGAAGACATAACACAGTGTGATACAGAATACTTTTTTTCCAAAATAAACAAACAGTTCCCAAGGGACAGCACGCTATTTTTCACGCATTTGTCCTACAATAACGCCGCAACAGAGCTACGGATTGACGGCATTTTTTTGCGTAAACATAGTTGAAGACCTTGCAAGTGATATATGCTACTTTTTCCAGAAAAAACAAAAAGTTCCCACGGGATAGCATACTATTTTCTCGTATATTTGTCGTTCAATAACGCCACAACAGAGCTATTTATTAACGTCAATTTTTTGCATTGACATAGTGGAGGATCTAAAAAGTGAAATAAGCAACTTTTCTCTCTAAAAATCAAACAGTTCCTGCAGGATAGCATGCTATCGTTCAGGCATTCGTCATTCATTAACGCCGCAACAGAGCTACAGATTGACGCTTTTTTTGCAAAGACATAGCTGAGAACCTAATAAGTAATAATGAGACTTTTTCTGCCGAAAAATATGGACACTTCCCGCGGGATAGCATACTATTTTTCACGCATTTGTCGTTCAATAACGCCATAACAGAGCTACGGATTGACGGCATTTTTTGCACAGACATAGTGAAGAATCTAAAAAGTGAAATAAGCTACTTTTCTCTCTAAAAACCAAACAGTTCCTTCAGGATAGCATGCTATCGTTCAGGCATTCGTCATTCAATAACGCCGCAACAGAGTTACAGATGGACGCTTTTTTTGCGAAGACATAGCTGAGAATCTAATCACACAGGAGAAAGTTTGTATGTGTGTGTGTGTATGTTTGTTACTCCTTCACGCAAAAACTACTGGACAGATTGGGGTGAAATTTAGAATGCAGATAGATTATACCATGGATTCGCACACAGGCTACTTTTTATCCCGGAAAATCAAAAAATTCCCACGGGAATTTTAAAAAACCTACATCCAAGTGAACGAATTCGCGGGTATCAGCTAGTCACATCACACTAATATTATAAAGGCGAAAGTTTGTATGTGAGTGTGTGTGTGTGTGTGTGTGTGTGTGTGTGTGTGTGTGTGTGTGTGTGTGTGTGTGTGTGTGTGTGTGTGTGTGTGTGTGTGTGTGTGTGTGTTTTTGTTACTCCTTCACGCAAAAACTACTGGGCGGATTGGGCTGAAATTTAAAATAGAGATAGATTATACTCTGGTTTAGCATATAGGCTACTTTTTATCCCGGAAAATCAAAGAGTTCCCACGGAATTTTTAAAAAACTACATCCACGCGAACGAAGTCGCGGGCATCAGCTAGTAAGTAATAAATGCAACTTTTTCTCCCGAAAAATATTATATGAACACTTCTCGCGGGATAGCATACTATTTTTCACGCATTTGTCATTCAATAACGCCACAACAGAGCTATGAATTGACGTCATTTTTTTAGGGTTCAAGCAAAAACGGAACCCTTATAGGATCACTTTGTTGTCTGTCTGTCTGTCTTTCCGTCGTGTCTATCAAGAAACCTATAGGGTACTTCCCTTTGACCTAGAATCATGAAATTTGGCAGGTAGGTAGGTCTTACAGCACAAGTACAGGAATAAATCTGAAAACTGCGAATTAAAAAAAAATGTTTCAATTTTCAAACTAAGGTAACTATACCAAGTGGGGTATCATATGAAAGGACTTTATCTGTACATTCTGAAACAGGTTTTTATTTATTTTTATGCATAATAGTTTGCAAATGAAAAAAAAGAAATCATAATGGAATACAAGAAACCGCGCTAATGCCATAAAAGGACGATGAATCATCAAAATTTTATTTAGCGGCTAGGACAAATAGCAAGGCTATTGGGATATAGCATTGTCAGCCGGTAATAACTGTAAAACTATAAGCCTTTAAGAATATTTGATTCTGAAAAATTATAATTCTAGTCAATAACTAATTATACAAAATTCAACTTTCCGTTTATTTAAAAGCATGGTTTTCCTTATCACAAACGGTATAATGAAACCTTGAGTATTGAGTTTTACATATTTATAAAAGCTCTTGAAATAAATGTGAAACCCATGTAAAATTTAAACAGTTAAAAATTTATTTTTTAGAAATTATTAAAAATATAGATCAATGCCACTGCTCTGATAGATAGGCATTGATCTATTCTCTACCGAAATCGCGTTTTACAATTTTTTTCAAATTTTGAAATTTAAATTATTCCCTTTCAATGACAGGGAACAATAGATACCAATGCAGCTATTTGCTCGAGGCAATACTTATTTATTAACTAGCTGATGCCCGCAGCTTCACCCGCGTGGATTTAGGTTTCTAAAAATCCCGTGGGAACTTTTGATTTTCCAGGACAAAAGTAGCCTATCCGTAATAGCCCGTCCCCGGGATGCAACGCATTTCTGTACCACGTAAAAAACATCTAAACGGATGATCCTTTAAAAATCCCGAGGGATCACCAGGATTTAGGAATGCAATTCCTTACAGCATCATATAAACACAATTTAAAAATATACAAAAAGTTTTAATCTATCTTTAAGAAAAAATAGCGAGTATTAAAAATACCTAGTATTGAGAAGTGATAGTCGCACTACAATTTCAGGTAAATCGTAAATAATCCGATAACAATTGCTAAGCAAACAAGCGTTACGTCCGTTCTCGGAGAGGCCTCGGCCGATACTAATTTCCTAGTTCAATTTACTATTGCTTGTTGCACGGTTTTGTAGTGTGTTTCAAGATTATTTTTTGGAAACAAATATTAACTATATTTAAATATTTTTTTTCTGTTTATATTGCAAATATGTTCTTCTTTAATGAGTACTTAGTTTTATTTATAAATGAAGAAAAATAACCCACCTAAATGACAGTTTTATGTGTCTGTAGTTTTATGAAATTATGACTTTTTTGTTTGAATTTTTATAATGTAAAAAATGCCAAATGAAAGATTTGGTTCTGTCATCTTATTAGTTCAGGACCTTTTCTTTGGTAAATATATCTCTTTGTGAGAATCGACCAAGTAACTTTTGATGTAGTGAACGTCAAAGATGACACGAAATCCAAAATTCAGTAATAGTCTTTTGGTATTTTAGGCAATAAAAGATAAACTATGAATAAATTGCAAAATGTTGTCTGTCAATTTAATAAAACAGGAAATATTCTACAAAGTAGTTTGATAAATACAAAACCCAGAGACTTCAGTTTATCACTTTTATTAACTTAAATTAAATACATAGATCACCATATTATTTATATCATTAGTACAAGTTAACACACAAGCTCTCTCTACTGATCGACGAACTAGAATGAATGCTCAATGTTCCGTTTTCCTTTTCCCTTCTCAAATTTCTCACTCTCCCCACTTTTGCCCACAATATTTTCGTCCAAGAGAGTTCTACGTTCTGATTGGCCAAAGAATTTGCGTGGCAAACTGGATTATTTTAACTTGGCCAATCAGATCCTAGTTAATGTTGCCACTATAAAACTCACAGATTATACAAAAAATATTGCGAATGCTGTGCTATAGAATATAAAATTGTAAAAATCATGACATTCGGCCATCCGCTTTTGTGCAACCTCCCGGTGTACAATAATATATTTATGAAACCTAGCTTTATTACATCAATACTCGGTTATCGGTATAGGAACAAAATTGATTAAATAGTTCCTAACAATTAATTAACTTATAATTTTAAACATCAACACCTATAGTTACATTTTTGTAAAGACAAGAAAATTATTCATACAGCAAATCACAAATCGGAAAATCTCACAAAAAAAAAATATCAAATAATAATTCCTAAATAATAATTTAACTTATAATGTTAAACACCAACATTTATAGTTCAATTTTTGTAAGCATACAATAACTATACATACAAGCAAATCACACATCAGGAAAAATAATAAAAATCATGACATTCGGTTTCTTAACAACTATTATTTCTTTACAATTTTGATTACTGATCAACCGTTACGTAACCGAGACTGCTGTTGCAACACAGATAATGGGATTTGAATCATTACTCATCTTGTTCGACTTAAGTTCTGGAAGGCTAATATTTACCCATGGCCTTATTCGGTCTGCTGCAACAACAGTCTGGAACGGTTTAGTTTTTTTTATCAAATCCAGGAATAGTACCAATTTTATATCTATCATTTCCTATAACTTGAACAATTCTGTATGGTCCTATAAATTTTGATAACAATTTAGTGCTATTGCCCTTATTGTAGTAATTTGTTCTAGTTATCTTAATAAGGTCACCCTCTTTAAAAACAGCAGCAGGAGTTCGTCCCGAATCATGGTATTGTTTCTGTTTGATCTGACAATCTTTGATATTTGTGCTTACTTCGTTTCTTAATGATTTGATATCAGTCGGTAATATGTTCGAACTAACATCAAGCTTATTTGACAAACTGTCTTGAAGTCTACATCCAAACAAAACTTCTGATGCCGTTTTGCGAGTGGAAGCATTTATGGTGTTGTTAATACCCCATTGTATCTGACCCAGCTGCGTGTCCCAATCACGATCATCTTTACACGAATTGCTCTTAGCTAATGCATTTAATATGGTCTGATTGAAGCGTTCGGCTTGACCATTGGATCGTGGACATGCAACTGCATTTAGTACGTGCCTGATACCCTGAAGTTCACAAAACTTTTTAATATCTCTTGAGGTAAAAGAAGTACCCCTATTTGAAATAATTCGAGTGGGTAGCCCGAAATCATAAAATATGCTTTCAAGTACCCTTACAGTACTTTTGTTTTTAGTATCTTTAACAGGTTTTACAAAAACATACTTGGTGAACCCGTCAACTATCGTCAAAATGTAGGCATTCCCTTTCCTGCTTTTCACAAATGGACCGAGGTGGTCGATATGAATCGTATGAAAGGGGATGTCTGCCTTTTGAATTGGAAACAAGTAACCAGCCGTTTGCTTAACAGTACTATCCTTATGGTATGCACAGTGAATACATTTTTTATTTATTTATTTATTATTATTGACATTAAAAAATATACAAAGAGTTTTTGTTACATACATCATACATCACATGATCGAACATATTTTTTTTACGAATTTGCGTAATTTAGGAAACCAATATAAAGCCTGAATTTTGTCAACAGTCTTAGCCTCACCTAAGTGTCCGATATCATCATGGTTAGCTTTGCACACTTGAAACCGGGCACCACGAGGAACCACAAGACATAACTTATCTTTGACTCTCCTGTGCAATTTATGATCTTTGACAACAAAGTTCTTTCTAATGTCTTTTGATTCCTCGTCGTTCTCAGGTTTCAAGATTTTTATGATACGGTTAATTTCTGGGTCTGACATCTGCATGGTTAAGAGCCAATTCTCCGTACTGATATTATATACCGTTAAAGAGGGTTCCTCATCTACCCCGGGCAACTTAGAGTTTCGGCTTCATGCATCGACGTGAGCCATCTGTACCCCTGGTCTATATTCGATCTCAAAGTTAAATTCGCTTATTTGGAGCCACCACCTAGCAATTCTTGGGACGAGATCACGCTTGGTTAATGTTGTACGTAAAGCGTGACAGTCTGTAACTACTTTAAACTTGATTCCCATTAAATACACCCAAAATTTTTTTAGAGAGCACACTATAGCCAGAGTTTCTAACTCATATGTCGTTCTTCAGCAGTAGTTTGTCTGCTGAAATACGCCACTGGTTTTAGGACTCGCGAGTTTTCTTGCCATTGTAACAGTATTCCGCCTATTCCTAATGCACTGGCATCTGTATGAAGTTCAGTGTCTAACTTGGGATTGTAGAGAGATAATATGGGGCGTTCTATAAGCCTATCCTTGAGAGAATTAAACGACCCCGCTTCTACTTCGGACCATTTAAAAGGAGTATCTTTTTTAACAAATTTGTTAGGGGTCGTGCAATTTCACCGAACCCCTTAACAAATTTTCGGAAAAAACCTGCTAAACCAAGAAATTGTCGAACCTCATGCACTGTTTGAGGCACCGGAAAATCCTTCACGGCCTGGATTTTAGTAACATCGGGTCTTATTCCATTAATTAAAATTTCGTAACCCAGGTAGTTTATCGAGCTATCAAAGAATCTACATTTGGACAATTTTAGAGTTAACCCATAATTTCGAAATAGTTGAAGAACCTCTTCCAGTCTTTGGAATCCCTGTTCAAGATTTCATTTTGTAAAAGATCCTCTACAATTTCAGGTACTTGTTGTCTTTCCGGGTGTGAGAGCCGGTAAGGGCGGTATACTACAGGTCTGTTGTCCGTCACGTCAATAGTCATCTCAGTATCTTTTGTTAGTCCAATCTCGCTAAGATTCATCGCAAAACAGTCACGATATGACTGCAACAAATTATACAATCTATCCAAAGTGTCTGCATTAACGTCCTTTCCAACTCTTATTTCCGCGCGGTTTAGTGGTTCTATTCACATTACAAATAGCTTTTTCTACCAAAGGCGTGACCCTAGCCACCAGAGTTTGTGGGACTATACGCAACGCGTCAGATTTTAAATTTGATACTAATAAATGCCCCTTGCCCTTGTTAATTCGGTAAGCTCCCTGGTGCATATGGTACTCTCTTCCTGGTTCTGCGCAACTATACCCTTCTATATAAACATCACCGCTGTAACTAGGATCTTCAGTACACACTTTAACTAACCCAATTCTTTGTACTTCTGTAGAACCCACAGTTTTTAATTTAAATGGTTGACTATCTTGTTGAAAAATGTCTATTGTTAAAGAAAATCAACTTATTAGAGTCTTTTAAAACTGTTACGCATGGTAACTCCGTGAAGTCTTGGCCAATTAGTAGAGGAGTACGCAAGAAATTATCGTTAACTACAAGTACTTCAATACAAGCTGCAACATCGTCGAGTTGTAACGAAACTGGACTTCTATACAAAGGGGGAACGGAAGAATTACCGAAGCCCTTAATTACCGGTAGGTCATAGACAAATTTTGGCAAGTTCAGTTCTTGAGCAACAGGATTAGATTGGTTTCCATCAACACGCTTTTTAACAAGGTTATCACTAGTAGGTCGCTGAGAATTCAAAAAGAACAATAGATCCTCAGGTTCACTACAATTCAATGCTTGCGCGCCATTCCGAACCGATTTATCGTAAATACCATAAACAACACAGTCTACTGCTTTTTTTACCCGTGATTTCGCAGCGATTTGTCAGTGTTAATTTGTCATAAAAGTATTCTTTTAAACTTTCGTTACTTCGTGAAGTGCGTGCAAGCATTTCCTCCAAACGCCGACCGTAATTTTGTTCGTTCGGAAATGCCTTTCGAAGTTTTTCTCGCCATTCGTCCCATGTGTAATTGACGGAAGGCAAAGCCTCGAACCATTTTTTGCAAGGCCCACAAGTTTTTGTAACGCAAAATGTACGGTTTGCTTTTGGTCCCATTCATAAATACTAGCACATTCTTTAACTTTTCTTATCCAACTATCTATAGTTTGCGTTATGCTAGACGGGTCAAATTCCGGAATCACATTAACATGATTGCTGTACAAAATTTTGCTCTTGTCAGTCTTAGGTTGCATTATACTATATATAGCTCGATTACCACTCACTCACTGACTCACTCATTGACATAATTGTTCTCCTCGTCTGTTGTGAAGCTTGTTGCTGGCGCCATTGGTTGCTGCTCAGGCTGCTTGTGACGACGAGGTGGGCAATGCTGGAGGTATGAGAACCTCTGACGCATGCCCCAGGGCACTGGTCTCAATCTCCTCTATCGTCCATGATGGAGAGACGCACCTGCGTGCCTTGCGGACACGCCTCTCAGGCGGCGATGGAGATCGCTTTCTCAAGCGCTAGCCCCCACGCCGTTTGTGTCCCCGACTGGCTCGTTCCATGTACTCGACAGAAAAATAAGCAACGTTAGTAAAGTGTTCCTTTAATTCATGGTGATACTAATGACTATTAATGAATTTTGCTTTCAACAAAAAAAAGGGGTAGTAAAATAATTCGACCGCTATTATTAACCGAATTATTTTAATGTATTGATAATATATTATGGAATTCTATGAACTGTCTCTCAACTAACTGTAAATCAATAAATATACACAGCTCTTGTGACACACATAACCAGACACGCGGAACTGTCCTTGCAGTTTCAAATAATCGAAACACGTGTTGTTAGAATCCGTTTTTTTTTTAATATATATATATACATATATATATATTTTTTTTATTATTTTTTTATTATTATTTTTTTATTTTTTTCATATTTTTTTTTATTTTTTTTTTCATATTTTTTTTTAATTATTTTTTTTCATATTTTTTTTTTTATTATTTTTTTTCATATTTTTTTTATTATTTTTTTTCATATTTTTTTTTATTATTTTTTTTTTCATTTTTTTTTTCATTTTTTTTTTTTTTTTTTGTTTTTTTTTTTTTTTTGATTTTTTTTTTTATTTTTTTTTTTTTTTTTATTTTTTTATTAATATTTTTTTTTTTTATATATATATATTATGTATATATTTTTGACGTCAAAAAGTCAGGAAACATTTATAATATCTATAATACTAAATTCAAATATTAAAATAGTATAGAATAGCCAGTATTTATCACGATTAGTTAGTATCTTATAACATGCAGCACACATAACTGCGCTCGCGGCTTACATAACCGCTCCTGCAGTACATAACTGCGCTTGCGGCACACATAACCGCACTTTACGGCACACATAACCATACTTTACGGCACACATAACCATACTTTACGGCACACATAACCATACTTTACGGCACACATAACCATACTTTAGATAGCACTCTCTTTAAAACTACTTATTTTCTTTTGTAGGGACTTAATTTCATTGTTTTGAATTTGGATTGGATTGCGTAGGCAAGTCTGTTATGTGTGTCAACAATAATTGCTTGATCATTATATCAATAAAATGAAATTAAACCAAAATTAATAACTTCGTACACTTTAAATCATCGGCGACTGCCATATTTGAATAAAAACTTAAATTAATTTAAAACTACCTGAACAGTCAAGCAAGAGATAATAATAACACCCAAATAGTAAATTTTTTGTAGGAATTACTATTCCTAGGACTACCTATATTTGGAGAATTCGGAAAGCAAGGGTATGCAGAAATAATCGCTAAGTAACATTATCAAGGAGTAGCCCTGACCAAATGCTACCCGCAATTAATCAGATAAACATTGTCATGGAGTAGCCAGACCAAATGTAAATCCAATTTATCTGCATATCTAACTACTTGGGATTAAATATTTGAGAATTCGAATATCAAAGGAATGCAGAAATAATCGCTAAGTAACATTATCAGGGAGTAGCCCTGACCAAATGCTACCCGCAATTAATCAGATAAACATTGTCATGGAGTAGCCAGACCAAATGTAAATCTAATTTATCCGCATATCAAATTCTATTCGATTTCGTTATTTTACTATTTGAGGGTTATGGGTAGTCACAAAATTATGTAGTTCAGTATATCCAGAAATGTTAATACACACCTTAATATGTGGGACTGCAGATTTCATCCCACTTCTGAGTTTTGATAAATACAAAACCCGGAGACTTCAGTTTATCACTTTTATTAACTTAAATTAAATACATAGATCACCATATTATTTATATCATTAGTACAAGTTAACACACAAGCTCTCTCTACTGATCGACGAACTAGAATGAATGCTCAATGTTCCGTTTTCCTTTTCCCCTCTCAAATTTCTCACTCTCCCCACTTTTGCCCACAATATTTTCGTCCAAGAGAGTTCTACGTTCTGATTGGCCAAAGAATTTGCGTGGCAAACTGGATTATTTTAACTTGGCCAATCAGATCCTAGTTAATGTTGCCACTATAAAACTCACAGATTATACAAAAAATATTGCGAATGCTGTGCTATAGAATATAAAATTGTAAAAATCATGACATTAGTATATACATGTTTTACATAAATGCAGTGTTTAATAAAATATAGGGGGGCAAAATGGCTTAAGAATAGCTCATGCCGGTTCAACACTCTTAAGATATTCCCAAAATGGCGGTGAACATTTCTGTTGTCAACAACTCACCACGTATAGATGACTAACCAATATTGAATCCGATCCATATTTTTCACCTCGATCCGGATTGTCACTAAAAAGAGTAATAGGCAGGTACCTATTCCATAAATATCATTCAGTTCCGTGAAGGAGTACGCCTTCAATTCTTTTAAATAGAATGATTAATAAACAAACTTATATAGAGGTAAGTTATTCTACAACATTCTATTTAATATGTTTTTGTAACAACATTACATTTTAATAATACTATATGTATTATTTGTTTATTATAATTGTATGTTATATAATATTTATTTAAGCATTTACATAAGTTCCACCTTCTATTTTTGACGTGCCTATTCTTCTTTTTAACCCCCGACCCAAAAAGAGGGGTGTTATAAGTTTGACGTGTGTATCTGTGTATCTGTGTGTCTGTGTATCTGTCTGTGGCACCGTAGCGCCTAAACTAATGAACCGATTTTAATTTAGTTTTTTTTGTTTGAAAGGTGGCTTGATCGAGAGTGTTC
Organism: Maniola jurtina; assembly: GCF_905333055.1. Taxonomy (NCBI): domain Eukaryota; kingdom Metazoa; phylum Arthropoda; class Insecta; order Lepidoptera; family Nymphalidae; genus Maniola; species Maniola jurtina. The sequence continues at coordinate 6,259,542 of NC_060037.1, read as the reverse complement.
TTAGCTATAATCCAAGGAAATCCGTTCAGCCGTTTGAAAGTTATCAGCTCTCTTCTAGTTACTGTAACCTTCACTTGTCGGGGGTGTTATAAATTTTTAATTTACACTTGTACAACTTCTCCCACTGTCAAGGGTCACCGGTAGCGATCTTTTATAGAGTTAAAACGTGCTTTCCTGTCCACTTTACATCTTTTTTTTTAATTTTTGGTACAAATATTAATAATAATTGCCTCTTCACCACTTCCAAAAAGAAAGCGCTTTAAACGTGTCCCAGAAAATGACAGTTATTTAGCAACCCTAATGTCGAGTGACGGACGTGAGATGGAACGCAGCAAGTCCGGCATCAAATCCGTGCGTTTGCGCTTACGAATTGCATTCCCATACAGGGTAACGGCGCTCGATCTCCTTTCTCACTCGTACCAAAGGCCTCATTCGGACCTCTCACTCGCGCAACATGAATGGAGGCGCCATGGAATGCGGTCGCGTGACGTGTGCGGCGCCGACGGCGATCTCGATGCACTTCATAGGGCTAGTTCTACCTTTGTGGTCCTAATAAAGTAATAAATTCCTAACAAGATTTCATAGTCCTTCGTCCAGATGATAATATGAAGTTTCAAATTCTGATATAATAAAAAGAAGAACTTATTCTTACTTAACTCAATGTTAAATCTTGTAATACATGTCCTCCAGATGCACTTAGTACCTATGCATCTAGGTTGTTGTAAGCAAACAAGAAGTTTGAGTGGTAGAGCGGGGATCAGGTCTTGACCATTTTGCTGTTAAACATCGATCACATACTACATTACATTTCTTTCAAAATATATTACAAATTGCAATTATCTATCTTGTACTAAGTTAAGTTTTCTAATAAAATACCAATCCCACAAATAATATATACGTTCCCATTTTACAAAAGCATTTTTCCATTTAAGCGATTATAGCTCGTTTAAATTGAACAAATTGTAGAATTTTCCATTGCATCATATCTATCTTTTTTCGAAACCTTTCGATCCGAACGTCATCGGGCCGCGTCGTCACCATAGATAGAGTAGCTAGAAAACCTGTAAATCTCGTGAACTATGAGAACAACGTGGCAATAAGAGTCAGTCCTCTTTGTGAATAAATACAACCTTGAGTACCTACAATATATACATAGATAGACCAAGAACTGATAATATGTGGTACAGCAGTAGGGTTTCTCTACTCTATACTAAGTAGATATCTTCTAGTACTAAGTAAAATAGGCGATGAAAGATGTAAGGAGCCGTGCATACCTACAAGTAGGTATTATATCAGGAAGAAATTCCGAGATAAGGCCGACCGCTAAACGACAATGAAGCAACGCGGTGGGTCCAAGCTTCGTATACCTTTCTCTAATGAGAGAGTAGGTCTTTTTCCTGTAATACGTTTTTGAATGGGAAAGTAATGTTAGGCGTATGATAATTTTGGCATAATGTTCATGTAACTGAGAGCGTGTCGCGATTCGCGAAAGGCCTCATTCCATTTGTTGTAGACGGTGAGATTGAGTGTTTTTGTTGAAACACCGCCCCCGCTCCCCGCGGCGTCTGCGCCCGCGTCTCGTATTCGATCTTAGGACTGATCCAAACCGCAGACTTCTTTATCCATTGAGACACGTGTCAACTTTTGCTTAGCGAAATATTGGCACAGAATAATAACATGATATAAGTACATACATGCAGAGGTTTTTCGAAGCCATCTAGATATAACAATCGTATGGTAAGTGCGAGACGAAGAAGCGACCTATGGGGCCTATGTTGAAGGGTTGTCGTGGTCGTTATATGCTTACCTACACTCCGGATTCCTGCGTCTCTCTTTACCTATTGGCCTATTCCAGTAGAGTCTGTATTCAAGCGTAGTAAGTCTATTTGATAAAATCGGCTTTTTATTAGTCAACCCTTGATTCAGGCAAAGCTTAATGCATTTGGATCACATAACTGAGATGGGGAAATTCGTTGCTCTTTCCTTACTAGTTAGTGGACTTATCTAACTAATTACCTAAAATTGATGTTGTGAAATAAGTATAACATACACGGTCACAGTCCTTCTTTTTGTCTAACAATGGTAACATTTACTTTGGTGGGTACTTTGCTAGTTCTGGAGGGTGGTCAAAAACTTACCAATATTTACTTGCAAAGTGTGCAGAATAAGAAGCTATCAGCACAGTTCACGACAGTTAGAGAACTTTCAAAAGCACGTAGAGGCACGGGTAGAGGCTTCGACGTCACTGGTAGGCGTCAAATGTCAGTACATTTGACGCAGGTAGTCCTAAAGTAGCCCTATTTTTCTTTGATTTTACGTCACCATAAGCTTATATTTGACTTACAGTCGATTCAGGATCAAACCGAAAGTTCCCTCACACTAGTTCACTCTGCTATCATCAGCTAGACAGACACAGCGCACGCAAGACTAAAAAGTCTAGCCTACACAATCGGCCAATTTGTTAAGTGTAGTTCAGACTTATTAGTTTTTACTATTAAACAAGCATTAGATATTTGTACAATTTACTGTTTTTAACCCCCGACCCAAAAAGAGGGGTGTTATAAGTTTGACGTGTGTATCTGTGTATCTGTGTATCTGTGTATCTGTCTGTGGCATCGTAGCGCCTAAACGAATGAATCGATTTTAATTTACTTTTTTTTGTTTGAAAGGTGGCTTGATCAAGAGTGTTCTTAGCTATAATCCAAAAAAATTGGTTCAGCCGTTTAAAAGTTATCAGCTATTTTCTAGTTTTCTTGTAGAAAAGAAGGTTAGATAACCGTTAGGTTCATAATATTCAAGTGTCAATTGACAAATGTCAAGCTGTCAAGATGGACGTTGCCTAGATATACATAATTATTTATTTGAAAATGATTTGTCGGGGGTGTTGAAAATTTTTAATTTACACTTGTATTAAATAAAACTGTTTGTCCATAATATAAAATCAACTAATAGAAATTGTACTTTTGATAGTGTTTAACGTCGTCTAGGCTATTAAGGATATAACTTGTATCATAATTGCACCCACAGTCCGAACATGAAAAACAAACATTTATACTGTGTAAGTGGTAATTCCACAAAGAATAAGTCACTAGAACTGATTTTTAACCCCCGACCCAAAAAGAGGGGTGTTATAAGTTTGACGTGTGTATCTGTGTATCTGTGTGTCTGTGTATCTGTGTATCTGTGTATCTGTGTATCTGTGTATCTGTGTATCTGTGTATCTGTGTATCTGTCTGTGGCATCGTAGCGCCTAAACGAATGAACCGATTTTAATTTACTTTTTTTTGTTTGAAAGGTGGTTTGATCGAGAGTGTTCTTAGCTATAATCCAAGAAAATCGGTTCAGCCGTTTAAAAGTTATCAGCTCTTTTCTAGTTATCTTGTAGAAAAGAAGGTTACATAACCCTTAGGTTCATAATATTCAAGTGTCAATTGACAAATGTCAAGCTGTCAAGATGGACGTTGCCTAGATATACATAATTATTTATTTGAAAATGATTTGTCGGGGGTGTTGAAAATTTTTAATTTACACTTGTAAGTTGATGATCTGCCTGAAAATGAAACGAACAAGTGTCAGGTGAATCACAGTCTAAGTGTAATAAGATGGATCATGCTACCACAGATCCCAAATTCGAAATACCTCCGAAGTAAAACTTTTTGATACAATTCCGCAGTCTCTATTCATGATAATATTGTTTCTCTTTGTTCCCCTGTCTGATTAAGCTTAAGATGCTAAAATTTTTATCAAAAATTCTTGATTTATATGTCTATAAACCGACCGAAACTCACTTTTTGTCGGAGTATGCCCGAATAGTTTCAAACCTAAATTCTTGATGTTTGCACAATTAAAAGCTTGAACATTAAGTTAAGCTCAGTCTAAATGGGCCATCTGCAAATTGCTAAGCAAAATACGATGGAAAAAGCCTGCTTCTGTAATCTATACAACATATACAAATGATAGACAACGTCGCATGCTTGGGTTAGTGCTTTGATAAAAGTAGATATGACATCAATTTAAGCCGACCGATACTTGAATAGCGACGCTATTCCAACAGTTCGCAGTTGGTTCGGCTCCACTGCCGGATTCGTCAAATGATTCGTGATATCGCGAATTGTGTGGCTGGCGGCAATCGTATCGTTCCACACATTCGCGCTAACCCGATTTTATAAAAAATAGCGAGCAAACGAGCAGGCGGGTAACCTGCCGGGCGATTCAGAACACTCGATTCGGTAAGTTATAGTTCGATAAGACGTATTTTTCAATGAAGAGTACGTCTTATCGAACGGTAACTTACCGAATCGAATGTTCTGAATCGCCCGGCTGATGAATAGATTGACGCCGCCCCGTGAATATTTGCAGCACCAGAAATACCGCCGATACGTTGCCGGCCTTTCAGGAATTTGATGGCCCGCCCCTTGAATAACCCCTTCATGGTGTAATCAAGTGGGAACACCGCCGACAGGAGTTGATTCCACAGTTGGTGGAAAAAAGGAAGTTTTTTAAAAATGTCCCTCATTATTTTTCCGAGATATATCGTAAACACTACAGGATATTCGCGGTCACAAAATGTTTCGTCTGCCAGCCGGCTGATTTGCCAAACTCATTTAATAATTCGCCGAAAACATTCGCCGCGCTGTATCCCGATAGTGTGGCCAGTACATTTGCCGAAACTCGAATAATTTGCAGAATCGCGATAGTGGAGCCGCGCCATTATTCAAATCGGCCGTGTATAAGAACTAGTAGGTATCGTATCAAATTTTGATCGAAGTGGAGCGAGCAGCTTTCGCGGGCAACTAGTGATCACAGCTATGCAAGAGGCTGCTGTTAGCCTCCCATGCGGAGCCTCGCTGTCTGGCAGCCGGCTCTACCCGCCCTCCCCCCCGCACACCCCGCGACCCCCTCGTACTCCCTGGCCCCCTCACGCTCGCAACCTTAGCTCGATGGCCTGCACTGTCCGCAATCCGCATGCGATAGGTACCTAACGTAACTAGAAATAAAAAATAATTAAACACACTATTAGAAACTTGTTTATTAGACTTTTGATATCACGCTTTTTTAATAGTAGGACGTACTAGAGTATTGCACCTACCTGCTCGTAGGTAATTACAAACACAATCCTAATAACTAGGAACCTATTGATGGTCCTTTAGTTTTCATTTAGTATTTCATAAGATTACCTAAAGTTTCTTTATCATAAAATGCGCATTTCAATTTTCAAGTCAGGTTGTGACTTGTGACCTAAAGTTGAGAAAACAAATATTTTTAGGTTTCGTACTCAAAGGGTGCCAACTGCCAACAGGATTCTATTATGAAGCCTCCACTGTCCGTCCGTCCGTCTGTCTGTCTCTCAGTGGGCTGTATATCTCATGAACCATAATAGGCAGAGTTGAAATTTTCACAGAATGTGTATTTAAAACACCAAAAACACAAATATTAGTTTCTAGAATATGTCTGCAAAATTTCATGGACTATGGTTGCTTAATTAACAAATGAAATTGGAACTACGATTGTATGAAACGAGTGACGGAGAGAGCCCTGTTAACTACTTCTAAGTACGAAGTAGATATATATCTACTTTACAGACTTTACTCAAAATCTGAGCGACGTCAAAGTACGCTCTATACATCTCCTTAGTAGTAACTAGTAACTCACGAACACTTTTTAATCTAAATAGTTAAATAAGTAATAGTTGCCATTCTATACCAAATTGTGTGTTACAAAATACCAAGAAAACCAATGAACTACAAAAATTCCGATGACATAACGTCGTCTGGGGACAAGAAGTAAGCTGGCCAAGTGTTAGATCATCAGAAAGTTCTTTCGCTTTGTTCGAAAGAGTAAAAGGCTAATACTACCACCGACACTTAAATTTGCATTCAATTAAGGCACCTTTTGAACGAAGCCTAGTATTCGTACAGTTATACACTACATGAAGCCCACGACTTCGTCCGCGTAGATTTTCTTATGGGATTTCTATGGAATCCTATGGGATTTTTTAAAAACCCCGTGGGAACTCTTTGATCTTTCAGGATCAACAGTAGCGTGTCCTTACCCGAGATGTAAGCTCTAACAAACATCAAAATCGGTTAAACAGATGGGCCGTTAAAAGCTATCAAAGAGACAGACAGACACACCTCATGTGCCTTTTTTGGGTGAATTCGAATTTGAAATTCAGTTTTTCTAAAATTCACTCAAAATGGTCAAAATGCAGATTAGCAGATAGATAACCATGTATACACGTGTAAATATGTATGTATGAAGTCGAGCGAGCTTCACACTTGGATTTCTAGTTTCTTTTATTATGCTTGCTGGACTTCATACATACATTGTCACGTGTAGAAACAAAAATTGTTTTTTACTTTTTAGTGTTTGTTGTTTTTGAAGTCGGTTTTGTGTAGAAACAAAAGTTATTTTTTACTTTTTAGTGTTTATGGTTTTTGAAGTCGGTTTTATTTTTCTTTTGAATTTTTTTTATCTATTAACATATTGAACTGTGTTTGTATTGTCAATAATTTTTTGAACTTGTTTGACATTTCAACAAATCTTGGTCAAAGACTTTTCCCAATTTCAGCAGTGCGAACGTAAATTAAACGAAAGTTATGAGATTCTTTTAATGTTTTTTAATGCAAACTCATGGTGAAACCTACCAGTTTCAAAGTCCTTTTGTTTATAGACAGGAGCCACGTGTCATAGTTGGTTTTGACAACGATGGGGGTAATTTATATAAAAACTTACATAACTTCCTTCGAGCTTACTCGCAGAAAGCTGTGAAAGCTTCTTGAGAGCTAATAGCGATGTCCACAATGATAATGCAAACTAACTCAGCGAGATTGGTGTTCTTGCTTAGCGATGAAGTGGATTTAATTTAGAAGTCAAAGCTAAGTGACAGGTAAGGAAAGTGCTACATATACAAATTATGTATAACATGTATTTCAATTCCATTTTCTCGTTTAATATAGCAAAAGTAAAGTCGATAGCACAAAGATACTATCGTTGTCGAAGGAAAATCGAGTTAATGTGTGCATATTTTTAGAAAACTTAATTGAACAAGTGTGCTGGTGACGTGGCCTCGGTCCGCCATGCCTAACTTCGATTGCGACAGCGGCTGTCACGAGGTCATTCAAGTGTTCGATGGAAATTCCAGTGTCGCAGTATTAGCGAGTGTTGAATGTGCGCACAGGAGTCCTGCGCGAGCTGCAGCGGCGCGCGAGGCCACGGCATGAATGGATCCGCGGTATGTGGGTCACGGTGTCGTCAATGGCCGTCGCGTCGCCGGGCCCCGCGCCGCCGGCACCACCGCCACCTCCGCTTGCGCGCCCCCATCCTAACGCGTCGTGAAAGTTGCCACTACTTTCGCGACGATCGCCACTCTCCATACCACAATCTACACTTAAGCTATTGAAAATTAAGTTACTTTTCCAGTAACACCATCGAACATTCACATCCGCTTCGGCGTTTTGTACTCGCGGCTGACGCTTTCTGCGACCGTTTTCGAGTCCCCGACTCTATCCCGACCCGCTTAAGGCTCCGTTTCGTTCGTGTTACTCAATATCGGTCGCGCCGTATGATCGTGCTTAGGAATTCACTTCCGGGTAGGTCGGAAAGTGAAATGGTCTCGTCTGTGATGTAATTGGAATTCGGATGTATCCGGAGTCAGCGTTACTCCGTTCACTTATAAAATTTCTATACGAAACTGTTGACATAATAGCGCGCCGTCGATTCTGTTTCACGGCAAATTCGAACGATCTTGCGCCTGATGACTGGTCCTGCAAAATAAATTTAATGGTCCATTGAAAATACCTTTATGCATATTTTAGATATAACCGTGAAGATGGTGCAAAAACTATTGGAATTCGTAACTGAGTATTACGAATGTGTCGTTGACTCCATGGAGGAATTTACAAATTTTTTGCTAAAACATACTACATTAACCTGTTTCTTTTAGTACTTTGAAATTTTGAGCAACTTATTTATGATAAACCATCTAAAAGATCTATCTCTCGCATTCCTTAGCATAAGACTAAAAGAAACTTGTTATTTTTATCTAAACAGTAAGAGGTTTCCTTTCTATCCGTTGTGTAGTTCCAGATTAATTCAAAGTAAATCTTACGCATCTGTAGAATGTACTTAATTAAATCGTCACCATAACTGGCACAGCTAAATTGATGCGTATGCTCGTCTGTCTCCACTCTCCTCTACCTGTATTAGGTAATCCCCACGATTCGGACCTAGCCTTGTTTGACGCGGCAATAACGGATTAAATATGTTTTGACACTTGACAGTATCATGCCGTGGCGTGCCTCAAGATAAAGCAGAGCTTATCCACTGGATCCAAAGCTTAACGGACGTCAATATTCTTCTCATAATCTTCACCATCCACAGTCAATTTGTATCCATTGTTGGATATATGCCTCTTTTTAGCGCCAACGTTGGGTATTTGGCCTTTCGCTTCCGATCGCTGTACCTAGCCGGAAGGCGTTATACCTACCATCCTTTCTGCCGAGACGCGGTCTTCATTCGAGGACCTTATGGCTCCACCGCGGCGGCCGTCGGTCCTCCGACTAACGTGATCAGCCTAGGCTACTTCAACGTTCTAGCCTTGAGAGCTACATTGGTTACTTTAGTTTACTGGTGATTCATTTCGATTTCGAATATCAATAAACTCATCCAGTTGATTATATCAGCGACTCGTTTTATTCATTATATTTTCAAAGACGCGGTTTTTGCTCAACGAAATAGAAATATTTTTACTTAAATAAACATTTACAAGTACACATTTTTGAATCGTCAAATGCATCTACCGTCAAGGACTTTCCCACTCAACGATCACACACGTGGTTTCAACTTGTTGACCTGTAAAGTCGTTTCAGTTGAAAATCAATTCGTTTCGGTGTTTAGAGAGAAATCCTAAGTTGGTACCTAATAGCTCTTTTCATAGTACGCTGAACATCTTGAATAGCACTGTAAATCTTTGCTAGACATTTATGATTTTGTAATAGAATATTAGTCACCAAAAATGTCATTGAACATGCCTACTATATCATTCGTAATGCGATAATTTATGGGCCTAATAGTAAAAGCTGATGGATCATATGATATTCACAGCCATGTGCTTATAAAGAATTAGTGCTAAAAACCGTACTATTATTTTAAACGAAAGTTATTTGAAATCATTGGCGTACCTATATACCTAATTTCAAAATGTTACAGCAATCTTGTAGAAGAACTTAGTTAAACGGTGATTTGATATTGATGATTGGAGATTGATGATTTGACGATTGGAATAGGTTTTAGGTAGGTATAACTCTATGCCTGCTCCGCTAGCTTTGTGAACTAAGGATTTGAAAAGACTGTGGCTACGTGTTCAGTCCAACACGGCGGCTCCTGGAACTTAAATATTGTAATGAAAAGAACTGCTTGAAGGCATGTACTAAGGCGCGTAGAAGCCACTGTTGCACATTTTCCTAGCGTTTATTCTGAGTGTTATATAGGTCCGCTTGATCGCTGCTGTTGGCCGACTGAACACATCTCTTAATCCTGCTTAGGCGAAAACCATGCTTAATTCTCTTCCACTATACCCTATCTATTGTAAAGATCTATCGAAGATCGTTAGTAGGTACGTAAGTACGCCTGTTTGCGCCATGTCAAAACATCGTTTCATTGGGCGGCCTTGGGATTGCTGACAAGCTGAAAAGTGTTAAAGCACCTAGGCAACTATTGTGATTGGCTGAATTTATGGTATTTTTTTAAATATAGAAACAGATAGTTTGATGTTATTTTTGTTGTAACAATACATTGTAGCCAAAGGTGAGCTAGCGTCAACCAATCAGAGGTGATTGTGAACCAGCGCAGACAAGACTCTAGGTCTTTGGATATCTCACGCCAAAGCTACCAAGGATCCTTTACGTGTCTGTCCAGACGAGTGACACCACACCCGACCTAAGTATCTTCATTTTGAACCGAAATGAGCCGCGCGGCTGCTGTTTGCACTAATCACAAATCGTATACACGCGTTCAGTCATGCTGATATTGTCGCGCGTCGCTCCATCGCGATTTGTGTCTGTCTAGGCCTTTAGTAAGTGGAATGCCAGTGTAGTACCTTCGAGTTGGTTGGTAGCGGTGCGCCACCCGTAGCGGACAGCTTTCACCGGCTCAAAGGCTCCGCGCGCATGTTTATTAAGTTAACCCTTTTAACCAGAATTCCCGAGTCGCCCGTTTACGTAATTAGTACCTACTTACATTCAAGTTTTCAATCGTATACGACTATAAGTATGTTGATATATTTTTGACAGTTTGTTTTTTAACTTCGCCTTTCTCTAGTTCTGTTACTTCGGCAATATAGTAAGGGCTCTTGACAAGTAGGTATGAACGAACAAACTGAAATTGAAATTAAAACATCATTCTACTGAAAAATTAAGACCTGGTGAACAAGACGGTGTATAACAAATAACCAAAATTTCTGTTTTCTTTAATCAGAGTGTTTTAGCATTTCGCTGCGACAAGCCTTCTGAATAGGTACCTACTCATTTCCGAGAAAACGGCTTAAAGTGTACTGAAATTGAAGCAAAAGTTCATGATTTCGGTCGCTGAATCCAAACTTGCAATTGCAAGCAAAGAAACCTAAAACTGTGCTTAAATTAAGTTCAAAGCTCGTAATTTCGATCAAAATGGTATAATTACCGTAATATTTCAACAGCATTTATTCAGAATTTGCTCACCCTGCAAAATTTTATTTCGTTCAATTACACCGTTTTGTTCGCTAGCTCCTCAATGATACAAATTGATAATAATGTTAGGCAATACTTTCTATAGGTATGAAAACTGTAGGTACTTTACGATTAAAGAAGGAATAAGAGTGATATTTATGCGTGTAAAGTATAATTTACATATTTAAATAATCACCATAACCCCACCACCAAAAATGTATGGAAGTCTATAACTCATTCATAAGTCATAATATTTCTAGAACAAATTAAAAAAGAGCCAAAATACAGAATAGTAATATCTCAAACAGGAAATAATTTGTCGTGTACCATGTTTCATTAAATTAAAAGAAAGCACATTAATGTCGTTCAAACATGCCCGTTAAGGTATTCATAACTTGGTACAGAACAAATTAAAGCTCTGAAATATTATGCAAATAGTCCACTGTCATTACGTAACACTGGCGATGACCTTTGGAAGGAACAGTTGAGTTTAACGGTGACGGAGGCTGTACTGTATACAGTTAGCCGCATTCCTAGGCCACCGGGGTGGCAGGTGCAGCGGGGGGAAACGTCCTCCATTGGAATGCTGGTGTCTTCCTCCCACTAGCTAATCACTACCAACCGCGTCGCAACAACTCGATACTAGTACAAGTTACAACTTTGTAATCTAGTGCTGATTGTAGCGAACTGTATGTAATACGGGAAAATGAAGGTTGAGCTTTGCGCCGGAAAATCCATTTGACACGGATATCATCTATCAATCTTAAGCTTATGTACAGGCATTGGTGCCTTACTAATATTATAATTGTGAAATTTTGGATGTCTGTTACTCCTTCACGCCATTAGGATGAAAGGAATGGAGATAGCTTATACCTTGAATTACACACAGGCTACTTTTATTCCGGAAAATCAAAGAGATCCCGCAAGATTTTTATAAACCTATATCCACGCGGACGAAGTCGCTGACATCAACTAGTATAATCTCCGTCCTTTCAACTATCTCTAAGCCAAAAATCATATGTCGATTGGTAGGAAGTACAAACAAACAAACACACTTTCGCATTTATAATATTAGTTACTGAATTAGGTACTTCAATTTTTTTTCATGGGAATCAAGAATCAGCGAACTTACTGCAAAATAAAATTATATCCCTTTTTTTTCGTTTACTTTAGCCTTGTGAACATTCCGGTGAATGTTTATATCCTTATAGTATCTTAGAGGCTGCGAAACGACAATCTCACGAGTACATCCACATAAAATCACAAATACACTACGTTAGTCAGGACAGGATCTTCCTTTAGTCCTTGTCGTAGTAAGGCAAATATAGCCTTTGAAAACAATAGAACTTGAGCTCTATTGCTATTGAAGTGATATGCAAAGCCACATTGCAATCGGCTTAGTCATTCCATGATTCAATTCAATTATCTAGGCAGATTTTATCGTCCGCTCGGATCATTGAGATGGTGTTGCAAATGCCATAAGTGAGCTTCGAGTTAACGTGGGCGAAGTCTACGCGCTTTGAGTGCCATTACATCCTCAACGAAATGTCAATAATATAATTGGTAATTATTTTTGTTTGCACTAAGTTCTTATAGTGAATGTTACAACAACATCGTACTAATAAATAAGTCCAATAAATAAGAGGATTTTTTACAAATATTTCATCTTATAAGAAGTCTATTCCGGATAGAAGCAGGCGTTACTTTGCAGAAGTCCTTGATAACGAGGAACTACAAGTTTCCGCCAAATCCGTCAAAACAGACAATCTTTAGGTATGGTACAACATTCAGTAGGTATGTGACATGCACCGCTCAAAAAATACACTAAGAAATTAGAAAAAGAAAGCAATACACAACCAACACACAACACCACACAAATCTTCTAAAACACACTCAACGTACGTTTCACTCTGGCACCGGAGCATCCTCAAGAGTTGTAGACTCCACAATGCACAATTTATTGTCCATTGCAGATTTGTATGTTTTGGTCGATTATAGCGAATTAAGCTTGTAGTTGCTTGTAAATCTTGATTTCTTTCTTCTTCAGTCTTGCTATTTGAGATACACTTAATTACCCAGTTGGTTCTTCAAAAATGATCTTTACCATTGTAAAGCTCCAAAACTGTTTGACAGTGCACTGGAAGACCTCTTCAAAACGCTGGACTGGAAAGGACGAGGACTTAACATAAATGGCGAGTACATCTCACACCTACGGTTCGCTGACGACGTGGTTATCTTAGCAGAATCTCCGCAAGATCTCGAGGAGATGCTGTGTAGCCTAAGCCGCTCTTCCAGACGTGTCGGTCTCGGGATAAACATGGATAAAACAAAGATAATGCTCAATCAGCACGTTGTCCCGACACCGGTTCGCGTCGAAAATGTTGGCATCGAAATTGTTTCACAATACAACTACCTTGGCCAAATAATTCAACTAGGCAGAAGCAATTTCGATGAGGAAGCCAACAGAAGAATTCGGCTAGGCTGGGCAGCTTTTGGAAAACTAAGTCAAGTCTTCTCATCGTCAATTCCTCAATGCCTGAAAACAAAAGTCTTCAACCAGTGTGTCCTTCCCGTCCTCACCTATGGTGCTGAAACGTGGACACTGACAAATGGCCTTGTTCACAAATTCAAAGTTGCTCAGCGAGCTATGGAGAGGGCTATGTTAGGAGTTTCCCTGAGGGATAAGATCCGAAATGAGGAGATCCGCAGGAGAACCAAGGTCACTGACATAGCCCGAACTATTAGCAAGCTGAAGTGGCAGTGGGCAGGCCATGCCTGGCCGTTGGAGCCGGAAAGTCCTTGAGTGGAGACCGCGTTTAAGCAAACGTAGTGTGGGACGCCCTCCAGCACGATGGACCGACGATATAAAGCGGCTGGCGGGAAGTGGCTGGATGAGGAAGGCTGAGGACCGGGTGTGGTGGCGCTCTATAGGGAAGGCCTATGTCCAACAGTGGAAGTCCACAGGCTGATGATGATGATGATGATGATGATTGTAAAGCTCGCCAGTCACATCGCGACATCCGTTGAAATTCCCTTTGCTTTCCACTGCAGAATTGGCTGGCTGCCAGTCACATCCAATTGATCTACTTTGTATTTTACTTTTTAAAAGATCTTCAACTCTATCACTAGTGACAGAACCTTAAACGCTTTGTTGCAAATGATCCGCAATATACAGTGAAATGATTAACCCCCGACTCAAAAAGAGGGGTGTTATAAGTTTGACGTGTGTATCTGTGTATCTGTCTGTGGCATCGTAGCTCCTAAACGAATGAACCGATTTTAATTTAGTTTTTTTTGCTTGAAAGGTGGCTCGATCGAAAGTGTTTTTAGCTATAATTCAAGAAAATCGGTCCAGCCGTTTGAAAGTTATCAGCTCTTTTCTAGTTACTGTAACCTTCAATTGTCGGGGGTGCTATAAATTTTTAATTTACACTAGTGTCTTGAAAGTTCAAAACATCAGACGTCAAATAAAGCCCCAACCTAATGATTACAAAACCTAGTATTTGAATTAATAATAACTTTTTTAGTTTTGTCACATTAATTTTCTGTGCCGTCAGCAACAAAGCTAGGTTTGCACCTGCCAGTAGGTACAAGCGACTATATATAATAGACGGGACTTTGTTGCTGACTGTACACCAGTCGGATTGCGAAGCTGAAGTGCAATTAGACGGTGACTATTGTTCCAAGAAGCGATAGCGTTGGTATCCCAAGGTGCTGGAATGGCGACCTCGCCTTGGAAAGTGCTGCGTTTGCTGTCTTGCGGTGGACAGCCTACATCAAACGAGTCCCAGGAATCTGTTGGATTCAGACTAGGCAAGACTTGAGTGGGAAAGTACCTACAAGAGACCTATCCAGCAGTGGACGCCTATCAGTTGATGACGACGACCCCAGTCAAGAGGCCATTTTGTAACACGCTCTAGTAACCTAACATCTATATGCCTAAATATGTCAAAGATTCTTCTACAAGCTACTCATTGAATCTAATCTCCAGAGACCCATAATAGCTAAAGCCATAGCTGAGCACATAAAGTTATACCTATCTGTATTTGAGTACATATATTCATAATTATCATGCTTATAAATTTATTATCCTTGTTTAGAAACTTGGCGATTGGAATCGGCATCCAGAACTTCCCGGAGGGCTTAGCGGTCAGCTTGCCACTGCAGTCCGCAGGTTTCTCCGTATGGAGAGCATTTTGGTGAGTACAATACAGTTAAATTTTAGTCTTGTGGAACGAATAGGAAAAATAGAATCTGTTAAAAATATCGTCAACGTATCATCGAGTTATATAAAATACAAAATTGATTACATTTCAAAATCCATATCCATAATATAATATTATAATAACCATGATAATATTATAAATGAAAAAGTCTGTCTGCTAACCTTTTCGGAGCCCGTCCATTTAACTGATTTTTACCCGACTGCGGCAAAGCCAAAAGGAAGGGTTATTACGAAAAGTACAGAGATATCTTGTATCGCGTTGATATATTACATAGGCTACTTTTTGTCCTAGAAGAGTTTCCACGGAAGTTGTGAAAGACCTAACAGGCAGACGAAGTAGTGGACATCATCTATTATATCGATATATGTATTACAGTAAAATATTATCTATAGTAGTACCACAGTACAATCTTTAATACGGTAAATAAAGCACCCAATAGGTAATGTAAATAAATACAATCAAACATTATAAAAGCGGGAACCCCTTTTATATTTGTGGAAACATTTCTAGCTTAGTATCAAGATAGAGTTGAGAATGCACTTGAGTCCGTCGCGTCGTTAGGCCGCATGCCAACGGAGCCAGACTAGCCGACCCCATTCTTGTCCAGGTTAATTCATTATCCGACTACGGAAGAGATAAATGCTTAGCAGGCCGTGTGTTTGTCAGTTCATCGGTTCCCTTATAAATGCCAAACTATTCAGAGACTGACAAAGTAGCACCATTGACTATGTTTTTACATCTTGCGTGTAATAAATAGGCTGTATGATGTTATGAAAAATAGGAAAGGAAAAAATTAAACTTCTCGTGTAGTAAATACGTAGCTGACCGATCCTGCCTTTGCTCGAATGGAATTTTTGAAAATCGGTAAGGGGGTGGAATTTTCTAAAATCCTGAAATATGTGCATTTTCATGGTTAGTAAGTAGTTTTTTATAGAAAGCCTAAATATGATTTTTCTTGATATTTACTTAATTTTAAAAAATGACACTTTCATACAATTGCAATTTCCAAAAATCCTTTCATAGCGAACGTCTCAATAATAAACCTTTTTACCCCTACTTTGGGGCAAAAAGAGACAGACGATAAGGTCTAAAAAATTTGTAAAATATATTTCTATTATGATAATTCAACCAAAAATTGAGGTAAATATGGTCAGATAACTGTTTTTTTGTTAGTGTTGTTTATTTTGATTTAGTTGGCTCAGTTTTCAGTTTCACAGTATAATATTCTAAATAGTCAAATTGGACTTTTCAGACCCGCTCTACCTTATCCGCTAAAAAAGAGGTTTTTGAAAATTCGACCCCTAAGAGGGTAAATTAGGGGTTTGATGTAGTCCACGCAGACGAAGTCGTGGGCATAAGCTCGTTAAGTAATATGGTAGAGAGTCTTGTTCGTTAGTAGCTAGACTGGTCGTGGGTTGATCCTATTCCTGCTCAGACAATTTCATTTACATTTTATAAAAAGCTCTTGTACTCCCGTAGTATGCAAATATTGCTGCTCCTTTGGAATCTTAGATTCACTTGATCAATAAAATTACCGTTATTACTATCACAGGTTACCGCCTTGGCAAGACGGCGTTATTACTTGACCATTATATTATTATTGACGAATAGATGATGCTCACAACTTCGTCCATATGACGTTCGTCGTTGGGACTCTTTAATTTTCTGGGATAAAAAGTAACCTATGTCTATCTCCGGGATGCAAACTATCTCTGACTTAATAAAAGATGCGGGTATCTTTCTTCTATTACGTCAATTTAGATTTTTAAATTCTCGTAGGAACTCTTTGATTTTCCGGGATAAAGATTAGCCATGTGCTAATCCAGCGTTTAATCTATCTCCTTTCCCAGCCCAATCCGTCCAGTAGTTTTTGCTTGAAGGAGTGACAAACATACACACATACATACACACAAACTTTCGCCTTTTTAACACCCGACCCAAAAAGAGGGGTGTTATAAGTTTGACGTGTGTATCTGTGTATCTGTGTGTCTGTGTATCTGTGTATCTGTGTATCTGTCTGTGGCATCGTAGCGCCTAAACGAATGAACCGATTTTAATTTAGTTTTTTTTTGTTTGAAAGGTGGCTTGATCGAGAGTGTTCTTAGCTATAATCTAAAAAAATTGGTTCAGCCGTTTAAGAGTTATCAGCTCTTTTCTAGTTTTCTTGTAGAAAAGAAGGTTAGATAACCGTTAGGTTCATAATATTATGTCAATAGACAAATGTCAAGCTGTCAAGATGGACGTTGCCTAAATACATAATTATTTATTTGATTGAAAATGATGTTTTGGAAAACTCAAATACTTTGGATCGTCGGGGGTGTTATAAATTTTTAATTTACACTTGTTATAATATAAGTGTCATTAGTGTGATACGTCTTATTCATAATAATCGAAAAACTTAAGATATTAGTGTCATTTAAATTGATTGTCCAACCCAAATACAAATGAAACCTACGTAAGTTAACTAGCCGACAGAATGTCCAAATTGCCAGAGCGAGCGAAAGGTTACATCTGCTAGTGTAGTTAGTGTAGTCGTACGAGTGCGTGCATGCATTGTAAATGTTACCAAATAGGTAAAAGTTGTAAATAGTCGCATTCCATGGTGTTCTCGGAAAGGCTGGCGCCGCCCGGACGCTCGCAGCGCCTGCGCAACGGAGCTACGAAATTATCCTGCCACTGGATACGCTCATTCTACTTCGCGATGATTTTTTTTTTTATGTGAACCAAAAAAAAAATGTCTCCCATTGCACACCGAAACGTAAATACGTATCCCGCACCGGGTTGCGTATTTACGTTGCGTATATTACGGACATGCGGGGTGCCCCCACCCCGATTGCCATCTCGACTTGTCACGTACTATAGGTACCTATTAGAAATTCGTTTACTTTGATTGTTGTTCACATGCAAAATATGGAGTTCCCGTTGAGAAACATTTTGATAATTATTACATATTTTCCTGTTTCCTTGTTTTAATTAGTGTAATACATTGTAATTTAATTATATTTAATCAATAAAGTATATATTTTAATAGTTTCTTAGAATCTGTGTGGAAAATTTTATTCCTCAGAAAGATTCTTCACATGGACTAGAGTTGCTAGTGTATAATAGGTATATCAAAATTATGCCGACAGAAATTCCAAGATGAAACTCTTTTGCTAAATAGGCCTAAAATGTGATAGTAAAAATCGATCAAGTGCGAGTCGGATTCGCTCACTAAGGGTTCCGTACTATGGTACAATACACGAGATACAGCCTGCTGACAGACAAACGGACGGACGGACAGCGGAGTCTTAGTAATAGGTTCCCGTCGGCACCCTTTGGATACGAAACCCTAAAAATGAGCCAGTTGGAGCTGGAGGTCCCTAACAAGGAAGTTTAAATAGTGAAAACTTTATCAGTTCCATATAGTCTTCGACTATCCCGGGTTAAAAAAACAACAAAGAACGAAGTCTCAATTAGTCACACCGCGTCAGGTCTCAGACAGCAGCATCTAAAATTACCTCAAAAAAATTACTCAAAAAAAATTAAAAAGATATATTTTTTATTTAAGACCACAGCGCAAACATACTATGTTACACAGAATAAAACACAGCAAATACAGAAAAAATAATACAAATATTAATACAAATAAACTTAAATAAGGCTTTCCATACATTTCAACCGAGAAAACCATTACGTAGGCTCTAATAAAAAGTTTTCATTTTGTAAAACAGTCTATTTGTATGGTAAGGTTTTTTAATTTGTAGATAGGCAAGGAGACACCTACGCTAATATCAAGTATAGATTTGTTTAGAGTGGGTAATTTATAATTGTAGGTTTATGGTACGGAATGTAAGGAGTGTGGAATGTCGTTGGGACAAGAAACGCGCGGCGTCGCGTGTCCCATCTGGGAAAATATTCGCAATCAAACAGTAGTTTCATCGTTTTCTTAACTTAATGTATACGATCTACTGAGTAATTTTATCCACGACGGAACGGAGATATTTTTAACCCCCGACCCGAAAAGAGGGGTGTTATAAGTTTGACGTGTGTATTTGTGTATCTGTCTGTGGCACCTTAGCCCCTAAACTAATGAACCGATTTTAATTTAGTTTTTTTTTTTCTGTTTGAAAGGTGGCTTGATCGAGAGTGTTCTTAGCTATAATCCAAGAAAATCGGTTAAGCCGTATGAAAGTTATCGGCTCTTTTCTGTTACTGTAACCTTCACTTATACCAACAGGAAAAGTCGTAAGTTTTTAAAGGCACTTGAGGACTCGGCTGAAATGAACTTTAGGGGAAAAAATGAATTTTTCACTTGTTGCAGTACGGGGTAAGAGCGTAATATATTCATGATCAACCCATTTCCGCCCCACTACTGAGTACGGGTCTCCTCTCAGAATGAGAAGGGTTTAGGCCATAGTCTGCCACGCTGGCCCAATGCGGATTGGCAGACTTCACACACCTTTGAGAACATGGAGAACTCTCAGGCATGCAGGTTTCCTCACGATGTTTTCCTTCACCGTTAAAGCAAGTGATATTTAATTGCTTAAAACGCACATAACTGAAAAGTTAGTGGTGCGTGCCCGGGATCGAACCCCCGACCTCCGATTCGGAGGCGGACGTTCTAACCACTAGGCTATCACAGCTATAATATACAGCGTAATATATTACTGTAGCTCAGTTATGCGCAAAGCAAGTCAGGAATGCCGTTAGAACGGGAAGCAACGCCCGTCTCGCCTACGGTGGTTCTCATCCGGAAAAATATTTGCGTGTAGCCTTGCGCTATGTCTAAACTGAGGTGACGGAGGCACGATGAATTAGACAGGTAGGTACATTTAGAATTAGGTGACCCGAAGAGGCAAAGAATAGGTAGTTGTGGAACAATCGGAGGGAGACCATGGCCCAGCCGTGGTCCAATCGTGGTAGTCGCCCATCGTACAGACTAATTTAGATTAGATTAAATAATTTTAAAGACAAGTGTAAATTAAAAATTAGTAACACTCGACAAGTGAAGATTACAGTAACTAGAAAAGAGCTGATAACTTTCAAACGGCTGAACCGATTTTCTTGAATTATAGCTAAGAACACTCCCGATCCAGCCACCTTTCAAACAAAAAAAAAACTAAACTAAAATCGGTTCATTAAGTTTAGGAGCTACGATGCCACAGACAGATACACAGTTACAAAGATACACAGATACACACGTCAAACTTATAACACCCCTCTTTTTGGGTCGGGGGTTAAAAATGCATTGTTGTGATTTTGAAATGAAGAAAATCATCCAATTAGGCCTCATGTACACGAGAGCTTTTTAAAGTCTGTTAAAAAGCGTCCAAACAGAACAAATGTTGGTATTCCCAAGTGTATATGTTCACACGTTAACGTTTTTTACGTGTGAACAGATACTTGGGAATACATTTGTTCTATTTTGACGCTTTTTTAACGGGCGTTAAAAAATTCTCGTGTAGATGAGGCCTTAGGTAGCCTTTCGACGATTCGGGTAACCTTTTTAAGTTTCTTTGCAGAACTTAAAGAAGTGCAATAAGTTAGGAGTACCTTATAGACTATACGAAGGTTTAGCTATTACGATTTATCAAAGTGTCAGGATCAGCCTTTTACTATAAACATTCGATCGAAGGGCTTGTTTTTATGCGTATCTATTACTAAAGCCTTGCCTTTCCAGCATCCATGTTTCCTAACTCGTACAATCTGGATACATTTAAGGCAAGAGTGAATAGACATCTTCCAGGTAAGCGCATTCCATCTTAGACAGCATCATCACTTTCTATTAGTTGAGAGTGGTATCTTAACGTATATAATATCCCACCAAAAACATTTCATGTAAAAAGTTAGCCAAGACTCACAAGTTCATAATGTTTTCACTGTTAAAAAGTTATGAGATCTCTAGTAGAGCCAAGCCCCTAGCTGATCTTAGATTTGTGCTGGCCATGGGACCTATCCCAAGTCCAAAGTAATATAGCTCTTAAATGTTCTTGACTGTATCACATTTATAACAATAAATAACAAATCACTCTACTTACAAGCTCTGATTCTACAAACCCTATATCTTGGTAAAAAAAGTACGGTTTGGCCGTTTAATAACTTTTAACGTTTAATATGTTATGTCATGTAATAGTTTTACGAACATTAAACGGCCAAGCCGTACTTTTTTTACCAAGATATAGGGTTTGTAGAATCAGAGCTTGTAAGTAGAGTGATTTGTTATTTATTGTTATAAATGTGATACAGTCAAGAACATTTAAGAGCTATATTACTTTGGACTTGGGATAGGTCCCATGGCCAGCACAAATCTAAGATCAGCTAGGGGCTTGGCTCTACTAGAGATCTCATAACTTTTTAACAGTGAAAACATTATGAACTTGTGAGTCTTGGCTAACTTTTTACATGAAATGTTTTTGGTGGGATTTCATTTCTTTTTGGCAGGTGCCCTAAATTTTTTTTGGATCTATTTCTTGTAGGTACATCATTTTCATGGCCCACTCTCTATCGTTACCTCTTTTTTTAAAAGCTTTTATTCAACTTGCAATGTACTCGTATGTAAGTATATTTGTTCGGGTGGAATCTTGCAACTCAATTTTGAAGCAGATATACCAAATTTCAGTCTTTTAGGACTTCAGGAAACACAGATACTTGGTACGTTTGATAAATCTGCCACGGACATCTTATCATGTAAACTTTAGTATTCGAGCAACAGATTTTACAGATATGCATCTCATATACGAGGGGATGAAGGGGGACTCGATTTCTTAATTTATCTGTTGTTCATAATTCTTGAAATTTGTACTTAATGCCAAATTTCAGTCTTCTAGGACTTCGGGAAGTACCCTAGAATTACAGACTAGAAGTTTTGACTGTCAATAAATCTGAAACTATAAAAGTTAGACAATTGATACTCAATGCGTTTAATCAATTTGCCAAGGACATCTTATCCTGAAAATATCAGCATTCTAGCGACAGAATTTACAGATTTGCTTTTCTCATAAGAGGCGTAGAGGGGGGAAAATTCCAATTTCTCAATTTTTCTGTAGTTTGTATGCAATTTCTAGTCTACATACCAAATTTCAGCCTTCTAGGACTTCGGGAAGTACCCTAGAATTACAGACTAGAAGTTTTGACTGTCAATAAATCTGAAACTATAAAAGCTAGACAATTGATACTCAATGCGTTTAATCAATTTGCCAAGGACATCTTATCCTGAAAATATCAGCATTCTACCGACAGAATTTACAGATTTGCTTTTCCCATAAGAGTCGTAGAGGGGGGGCATTGCCAATTTCTTAATTTTCCTGTAGTTTGTATGCAATTTCTAGTCTACATACCAAATTTCAGCCTTCTAGGACTTCGGGAAGTACCCTAGAATTACAGACTAGAAGTTTTGACTGTCAATAAATCTGAAACTATAAAAGCTAGACAATTGATACTCAATGAGTTTAATCAATTTGCCAAGGACATCTTATCCTGAAAATATCAGCATTCTAGCGACAGAATTTACAGATTTGCTTTACTCATAAGAGTCGTAGAGGGGGGGCATTGCCAATTTCTTAATTTTCCTGTAGTTTGTATGCAATTTCTAGTCTACATACCAAATTTCAGCCTTCTAGGACTTCGGGAAGTACCCTAGAATTACAGACTAGAAGTTTTGACTGTCAATAAATCTGAAACTATAAAAGCTAGAAAATTGATACTCAATGAGTTTAATCAATTTGCCAAGGACATCTTATCCTGAAAATATCAGCATTCTAGCGCCAGAATTTACAGATTTGCTTTACTCATAAGAGTCGTAGAGGGGGGGCATTGCCAATTTCTTAATTTTCCTGTAGTTTGTATGCAATTTCTAGTCTACATACCAAATTTCAGCCTTCTAGGACTTCGGGAAGTACCCTAGAATTACAGACTAGAAGTTTTGACTGTCAATAAATCTGAAACTATAAAAGCTAGACAATTGATACTCAATGAGTTTAATCAATTTGTCAAGGACATCTTATCCTGAAAATATCAGAATTCTAGCGACAGAATTTACAGATTTGCTTTACTCATTAGAGGCGTAGAGGGGGGGCATTGCCAATTTCTTAATTTTCCTGTAGTTTGTATGCAATTTCTAGTCTACATACCAAATTTCAGCTTTCTAGGACTTCTGGAAGTACCCTAGAATTACAGACTATGAATTGTGATGATCATCAGTGAGGGACGAAAACGGCGTATTTTAGGTATCAATAAATCTATAACCATAAAAGCTAGATATTTGATACTTAGTATATTTGGTAAATTTGCTGAGGACACCTTATACTGAAAATTTCAGCTTTCTAGCGTCATCCAGACCGAAGTTATGACGGGTCGAAAATACGGCGAAACACTTCGAGAAAAAGGTACTACGTAGCGCCCCGGCCGCCGTTTGGCTCGTCTTGGCGGGGGCACTGCCGTGCCCCCTGATTATAATAATAAAAAAAACTACTTTTTTAGCGATAACGCGTATAGTCACTGAGTTAACGTCTCAACTTTTGTTAAGGTTGAAGTTGTGAAAGTACACGGCGAGTTGTACGGCGTCTCATCAGCTTAGGGTTTATTGTAGACAAGATGATGCGCACGACTTCGTCTGCGTCGATTTAGGTTTTTTAAAAATTCCGTGGGGTCTCTTTGATTTTCCGGAATAAAAAGTACTCTATGTCCCTGATGCAAGCTATCTCTGTACGAAGTAGACAGATGATGCCCGCAACCTCGTCCACGCGGGTTGAGGTTTTTAAAAATCCCGTGAGAATTCTTTGATTTACCGAAATCAAAAGTAGCCTATGCCCATCTCTATGCTTACTATTTCTGTACCGAATTTCGTCAAAATTGTATGGCCTGTGAAAAGTAGCAGAGAGACAGACACGTTTTCCATATTTAATTATTGACCATGATACCTACTCATTCGTCCCAAAAGGAGTAGAAAATTTTAAGCAGGTTTTTTTTAAAAATACAAATGGCGAGCAAACGAGCAGGCGGGTCACCTGGTTTTCAGTGATTACCGCCTGATGTTAAGTGATCGATAGTTAGTGGTATAATAATATCAAATAGATCTATTATAAACTAGTATTAATACCAATTGGTTAAACTTCAGCTAATCGTAGAACCGACATTCAGCTTCATATAAACCTACAATATTCCGCAGCTGTATCTCAAATTTAATACAAAAATTGTACATTTAACACCGGTCGCCACAATGCTTTGATATTGAATTTTAAAAGGGATCCGATTGCGTATGTTTTCCAGGAGAGGCACGTGAGCGGGTTGGCGGCGCTTCTTGTCCGAACGGCATTCCTAACTCCTTGCATTCCGCGTCACAGACGTAGCCTCGATAGCTCAACGGTTGAGTAGCGAACTGAATTCCGAAAGGTCGGCGGTTCAAACCCCACCCGTTGCACTATTGTCGTACCCACTCCTGGCACAAGCTATACGCTTAATTGAAGGGGAAAGGGGAGTATTAGTCATGATTAGCAAAACTAATATTCTTTTTAAAATTAAAAAAAAAATGATTTATCCTTCTAAATACAATGAAAAAGTAAAAGTGTAATTAACCTTCAGAGACTGAAAAAAATTTACACGTATTGAAAAATAGCTGAAGATTTTAAACAATGTTCTAATAGCGGCTGTGGGCATTGAAAAAAAAAAGCTGTATCGGTTGTAGAATCATAGAACTATAAATCAGCTTAGGTTGAATAGATAGCAGATGCTACAAAGTTGAGCAAAGGCTGAGTTTGTTGTGGACTTTTCTCAGACCTGGGCGCATTTGGAACCCTCGTAGCTTTAGTGTTAAGTTAACGTAACTAAATATCTCGACTACATCATTGCTTGGCAATCAGAAAGTGTAAAATAGTACCCAATTTGAATAAATAACTTTGACTTTGACCGAATTTCTCAGTCAAAGTATGCTATGGAAAATTTCAGAGACACTTAGTTATTTACGAAATCTTAAAAGCCCTAACTCAAAATATAAAACCACTTATATTTTAGCAAATACTAACTGATGATAGCAACAACATAGATGTATGTATAAGTTTAGCATCATGCGAAGACTGGAGTACGAAATTCAAGAAGTGAGGAATGCAGTCCCGGCAAAGAATGCCGCTATGTCGCTCGTCGTGAAGCTTATGTGGGAAAATACAACTGCCGTAATATTCTAATCTCACCGCTAGTATCGTGTCTTGTAACTTAGATTCCACGCGAATTCCTGAAGTTCAATTATACCGTAGCGACATTTTAAGTTAATTAATCAATTAAACGCGTTTTATTAATCGCTGCCCGCATTATAAATGCGAGAGTGTGTTTATTTGTTGGTTTGATGGGTTGTTTTTCAATCACGCTGCATCGGAGCAACTTGATTTTTGCATGAACATAGTAAAGAGACTAACATAAGCTACTTTTTACCCCGGAAAGAGTTCCTACGGGATTTTGAAAACCTAAATCTACGCGGACGACGTCGCGGGCATCGACTAATTTAAATTAGGTAAATCAATAAAGCGGTGGATGTCTTTGTATTTTTGAGCTGGAAAATGACTTGAAACGTTCGAGACGATCTTGTTACAATACGGCGATACAGACTGACTTGTAGCATGTGTTTGTAATGTATCTTTCGTGCTCTTGGCTCAAGTGTGCTCCATTTTTACTCAAAATGACGCGATGACGCGACCTGTACTGACTTGTAACTCAAAGGGAATTCGCGAAAAAACTGACAGTCGATTGAAGCACGCGGCGCTCGCCGCGAATGATACATTACAAACTATCGTTACAAGTCAGACTGGGTTGAGTAACAAAACTCGACAAAAGGTCCTCAATCTGTTCCTTTATTGTTACGTGAAAAAATTACAACCCAACTAACAGACATTCTGTATTTCAGATATTAGTAGGAGGCATATTAGACAATATTATGTTAAGAGGAGTTTATTCATACGCGCGCTCCAATCAGACGTAGTTTGATTTTCATATCAATATTAACCAATCGCACTCAATGAATTTTTGCTGAAACTATTTTTACTGATATCTGGCAAACCACAGACAAATATTTGTTTCTAAAATGTATCTACATTTCATTGAGTTTGATTGTTTAATATTCAAACCAAACGAGAACGAAACTACGAAGAGAGTGCTGTCTCCGTAGTTTGGTTACAAAAGCGCGGTAGGGAAACTTCTCTTAACACTTTTATTTTAGGTCAATGCCGTATGCTACGTTGTTAAGGATACTGCAATGACGTATCAAGCTACGCAGTGGCCCTGTGAACCAAAATGCTCCACACTTTATCAACACTGTATTTAGGTTTACAATATACGCAGTTACAGGAAAGAACGATTATGCGTTGTGACATAGTTATGTATGACAAAACCCATCTATTTTTAGGGTTCCATATTAAAACAAACCCTTACAGTTAGTTCAGTCTATCTCTGTCCGATTGGCCGTCCATGTGTCGTAGCCTTTTTAAAAAGAAATTATCAGAGCAGTAAAGTTAATATTTAAGTACAGTTATAGAAACCTGCTACTTACCGCTACACAGACTATATTTATTTATATTTCAAAAATCTAGAGTCAAAAAAAGTTTTGATTTGCCCCATCGAGTGTCCGATCCAACGTCTTGCGCAGAATATAATTGTTTAAAAATTGCTATGTAAGCGGCCCTTTAGGGTAAGGATTTCCAAAAATGTAACTAATTCTTCATTTTGGACCGAAAGCACAAATAGGTACCTACTAATTTTCATGGATATGACTTAAATGCCGAGGAAGGACTTTCGTACAAACTTTCACCCCCAATTAAACCCTCTGCGAGATGCAACTCCCAAGAATCCTCTCTTAGTGAGTGCCTACTGCCTTACGTCATAAAAAAAAACCTACTGTAAAAACTCTAAGTTTCTTCTTACTCCAGCGGGTTAGGCTGAATAAGTCAGTCAGGGCAAACCTTTTTACCCGACTGCGGCAAAGCTAAAAAGAATAGAAAGATAATGATTTTATTATATGAATATTAGTAGATTGTTTTAGGTTTACAGTAAGACTTTTTTTTATAAATATGACTACTGAACCCTATTTTATGCATATTCCGACACGCACTTCACTAGTTAATAATACAAGGGGTTTCGCGATTTGAACTACTTACTACGAAGCTTTCTACCTATTATGAAATACGTGTGTAGCGTGTGATATTTTTAAATTTATACAGCTGAATTAATTACACCAATATTAAAAGATTTGCGTGTCGATTATTGGACCTCGCAGACACGATAAAACCGCTTTGATTAATGTATCAAATAAATCATTAAGGAAAATCTGCCAAAACGGACTAACCCATTGCCTCTTAAATTTCCTTAATAGTTACATGTTATTTAATGTCGTTTAGCATGCATTATTAAGGAAACATTGAAAAAAACCGGTCAAGTGCGAGTTGAACTTGCCCACGAAGGGTTCCGTACTATCGTACAAGATATAGCATTTTTATGTGCAACACTGCAAGTTAGTGACGGACAGGGCCATCTACTTCTGATTTAAATAAACTAATTATTTGTTGATGAATACAGTTAATTTTTTTTTGTAATGTAACCACAAATTCCCGGATTTTTTCCTTTACTTGTGCTATAAGACCTACCTACCTGCCATATTTCATGATTCTAGATCGACGGGAAGTACTAACTAAGGTACCCTATGGATTTTGATTCCCTTTTCTTGACAGACACAACAGACAGAGACAGACAACGAAGTGATCCTATGAGGTCTTCTTTCTTACCCGACTGCGGCAAAGCCAAAAGGAAGGTTTATGATTTTATTACTTTTGAGGTACGGAAGTCTAAAAAATACAGACTGGCGAACGGTGATAAGGGTAACGGACGACTCTTCAGTGTCTTTGTGGTTATCCGTATTAATATCATAAGTGCGAAAGTGTCTTGTCTGTCTGATACGTTTTCATGATCCATTCGTTTAACCGATTTTAACGAGAGATAAATGGCTATCTTCGCGGGGATGGACATAGGCTAATCAAACCTTTAAAATGACCCGAAAAATCAGAGTATCCACGGGATTTTCAAAAAACCTAAATTCACGCGGGTGAAGTCGCAAGTATCATCTAATTATAATATATTTTGAGGTTAAATTGGTTTGTCAAAAAACTAGTGAAAACCCGAATCTTTCCTCTCAGTGGTACAATTTGGTCACAGGCCAACACCTACCTACCATAGTAAAGTAAAGGCACGCGAAAGTAACACTTGGGTCCTACTCACAGATACGCAGTTATGTTTCCTTTTGCCTGCGTCATGGGCATTGCACACCTTGTTTTCTTAACATTCTTAACATTTATTTTTAACCCCCGACCCAAAAAGAGGGGTGTTATAAGTTTGACGTGTGTATCTGTGTATCTGTGTATCTGTGTATCTATCTGTGGCATCGTAGCGCCTAAACGAATGAACCGATTTTAATTTAGTTTTTTTTTGTTTGAAAGGTGGCTTGATCGAGTGTTCTTAGCTATAATCTAAAAAAATTGGTTCAGCCGTTTAAGAGTTATCAGCTCTTTTCTAGTTTTCTTGTAGAAAAGAAGGTTAGATAACCGTTAGGTTCATAATATTATGTCAATAGACAAATGTCAAGCTGTCAAGATGGACGTTGCCTAAATACATAATTATTTATTTGAAAATGATGTTTTGGAAAACTCAAATACTTTGGATCGTCGGGGGTGTTATAAATTTTTAATTTACACTTGTTCTCCAAATACCTATTCTCGTTGGCATACCATTCTGTATTAACCAGTAGAAACAAGTCTAAAAGAACGCGATTGGCGATCTAACTTACCACGATTGTAGAATGGTTAAGGCAAAGAGGCCTATCTATTGCCTTTGGTAATAATATGTAGTCAATTTCGACGTACGTATTATTATTATAATTAGTAGTACAGCATAAACATGATTTCTAAAATTAAATCCATTTTTATTTACATAAAAATACAAGTAAATCAATGTACAATGCTTAAAATCCCGACTAACTTGCGATGTGGCCTTTAATGTATAATCCTAGTAGGTGTCAGTGCTAATAAGTCGAATGTTATTTTATTAAAGCATGGAGCCTGTTGGTTTTTTGTCTGATTATGACATAATCAAATTAAGCGCTGCGCTGTGTTGATACATTGTTGTAGACAATGCGTCTAGTGAACTTTTCTCACCGCTTGCCCATGTGACTCACTGTGACGTAGCAATCATCACGCTTGCGCACCATATAGGATGGCTTTACCATTCGTCTGTTTCCCCTTTGGTAAATCAATTTTTTTGCTGCATTAGATCAACGCCTTATGAATTGAATTCTGTTTTATTAATAGACATGTCACACACTTTGAAATGAGACTCTCCACATTGAGTATGTAAAAATTGTTGTTGAAGTGGTCGACCGGAGCAACAGCTTCGCCGCTAGCGTCGCGATCGAAGTCCATGCGCGAAGCGTGTCGAGAGGTCGTCCTCGGCACGAGCGACTGTTTGCTCAGCCGCGAAGTGGACCCGAGAAAGTCATCGTATGTCGAAATTTGAGTGTTGGTGAATGTGATGTGCGATGTGTCGCTGCGGTGCCTCCGAGTCTGGCGCGGTGTGGCAAGCAAGCGGCGGCGCGCTGTCTGCGCGCTCTTCCGGACCGCACCCGTCCGACCAGTCGCAGCGCACCGCCCGTTGCCCGCCTCGGGCGATCGGCCTTCAAAGCTAAATAATTAAATCGAGCGAGCGGCACCGTGGAGGCACCGCCCGCGCCCTCGCTGCGGGCCCCGAAGAAGCGGTTGCTGCCAGCCTTGATGGCGCTGTTCTGCGCAATCGCAGCCGGTTTGCGCTGCGCATATTGTCTTTGTGCCGCGCCTAATCTTCTCAAATGTCGTCCTAGACTTCTCGATATCCTTGATTTTGATCGATGGCTTTCAAATACTTCCCTTACATATGTGTGGAGAATAATCTAGGCCTCATATGTAATTCGGTAACAACTAATTAGCATAATAGCTCATTTTAAAGATTGTTCCACGGTTCAGTCTGATTTCAACGAGTTTATTTGAGTGCACACCGAAAAAATGGCAACTTAAACGAGTAAAATATAATGAACTCGGAACGTTTATTCAAATTCAACATAGTTATTGAGTGACGGGCATCCTGTTTTATGGGTCGTCGGCAACTCGACAGTCGTCAGATTCTGCGAATCCGTGGATATTGTCGCAAATTGCCGCTTTCGCCTCCCGCTGAATAATGCATACGATAACATAGCATCACGTCGCGCACCCAAAGCGCACATTCGATGTCTACTTACTGCCGCCTCCGCGTCCGCCTCCGCTTCCGCAGCAGCACTTGATAAACACCCGTTTACACTTAAGGCGCATTTTATAAAAGTAGTAGCGTGGACGTGGCGTAGAGACGTTGCCATGTTGTAGCGCCAGTTTATGAAAGAGTCGTGTAGCCGCCATCGCTATTTAACTAGTAATATCTAGACCAAAACCCCAGGCAAGCCTGTTATTCTCATTTTTGCCTTACACGAAATATTAAAATTTGTTTTGGTCTTGACATCATGTCTACTCTTTACACATTGTTACCGTCCTTTAGTTGTTCCTGTAACTCGCCGTATAAAACTTGGGGTAGCTACCCAGAGGGCATTATCCATTTAACTTTATATTCCGCGATATGAACCTACCACAGAAAGCCTAAGCAAAAATATAGAGCCTACGTCCCGCTAAGTTGTTGAACGCCGTTTTGGTGTTAGCGTTTTTTACCATATTACAAAACTGCCGGACTCGCTTTAGATATGCGGTTCTATTTTATTGAGGTTTGCTGCGTCATTTACCACCAGGAGAGGTAGTCTTTAGTCTTCACGAATAATTTCAAAGTAGAATGAATAGGCATCTTCTTGTCAGGCGCGTTTCAGTTTTAGTAAAAGAGAAACACGACACGCCTCTCCACTAGGTAGTAGGTATATCTAATGTGTAAACTTCACTACAATACACCCAACCACTACAGGCTAGTATATTTCCGGCTTCAATGAGGATAAATGACGCTCAGAGCTAATGGTACCGTGTGATGGTGAGCCGCCACCGGTGGTCGGATCGGCGGCGGTTCCCACAACGCCGCCCGTCGACCAGTTCGTCGGAATGTGGTCGCGGCACCGGCCCGCACTTTCACCAAAACAATTCGTTGGCGGCCTCTTTCGCCACCGCGTGCCCACCCGGACACGTGAAAATTAACCTATCGCATTTTCCTGCTTCAGTGGCCAGTGTAAGTTTCAAGTTCACAAACTTGACGCCAGAGTCGTTACTGTCATTAACTCGTATAAAGTACTAGATGATGCCCGCGATTTTAGGTTTTTGACAATTCCGCAGGAACCCTTGTATTCGGCATAAGGTATCTGTCCGTCTCCAAGACGCAAGCTATCTCTTTACCAGAGGATGCTCGCGACTTTTTCGGTGTGGGTTTGGGTTTTTTAAAGTCCCGTGGGGACTCTGACTTTCCGTGACAAAAGCACCCTATAATATTTCTCCGAGATACAGACTATCTCTGAACTGTACTTACCAAATTTCGATGTAGGTAAGTAATTCCCTACTTTTCCGCTGTGTAATCAAACTGGCCGAATATCAAAACTTCAATATGGTGCTTTATAAAGCTTATAATATGACGTGTATGCTCCACTGTTATGTGTGTGTGTTACATGTGTCATAAAAACTACATTTGCGGACATTATTCTCATTCCAATGAACTTATTTCCTCTAGAAAAACTGAAAAAACTTGTAAACTTTTAAACTTTTTGACGTAAATTGAAACAATGTACCTATATAACGTAAAATTCGTAGCCTTACAACTGGAAAAGTAAAATCGCATATTCTAACTTTAATTGACCATTAATTCAACAGTTTTTTCTATAAAATAATAATATATACAATAATATTCTATAGGTAGATCGAGAAAATCGTGTTATATAACTTACGAATCACGTCTTAAAAGTAAAAAAAATCTAAGAAAAAGTTTGCCGAGAACTATTTCGCTGTACTCTTGTTGAAGTTTTCAACTTTGCTTTTATTTTCAACATATTTCATTCGTCATTTCCTAACCGAATCCTAAACCGAAACCTAACCGATCGAGCCTGAAAAGACCCGCTGCGACTTTATTGGATATTTTGATCTAACTTTGCGTTGCTTAGCCAGAATTTTGGTTGCCAATGCTACAAAATCCTATTCGTTCACTTAAAGCCTGAAAAACAACGCACTAAAACAGCGCGGCATCGCAGTTTCAAGAAGTAGTAATACAGAAAACTGTTTGAAGAGCTTTTTAACTACATAATATGTGGGGTCTACTGCCATTTGAAGTGCCACCACTACAACGAGCATGGCCTGCCCACTGTGGGCAGGCCATGCTCGTTGTAGTGGTGATGACAGTTGAAGCTAAAAGTCAGAGTAGAGACTGCGTTCCAATAAGCTTAGCGTGGGGCAACCTCTAGCACAACAGCTGGCGATATAAAAAGAGTGGAGCGAAATGGCTGGATGAGGAAGGCTGAGGATAGAGTGCGGTGGCGCTCACTTGGGAAGGTTTATGTTCCTATGTTAGGTCGCAGGCTGATATTATGATAATGTTGACTCGTGTTTTAACCTAATAACTCTTTGCAGGTACGGACAGCTATCGGGCATGGTGGAGCCGGTGTTCGGCGTGCTGGGCGCGGTGGCCGTGGCGGCGGCGCAGCCTGCGCTACCCTACGCGCTGGCCTTCGCCGCGGGCGCCATGATCTACGTCGTAGCCGATGACATCATTCCAGAGGCTAATGCATCGTGAGTCCTCTTTGTATAACTCAAACCACGTATGGAACCTTACTCCCCGTCCACACACTGCCCGTGTGGCATAGGAAGGAGCGAGGAACGGAGGCAGAGACGTAGTGTGGCCGCGTTACTCGCATGTCCCTCGTTCATGTCCATCGCTCCCTATTTTGTCGGTAAGTATGCAAAAGCGCGCACGCTGCCACGGTTTCGACGTCTATCGTGTTGCAAAGGCAAGCGATCTAGTGCGGCGGTATCGCGATTACTTGCGCGAGTAGAGCAGTGTGTGGACGCACAATTAGACACAAAGCGCACGAATAAAAAAGACAAAATTGATAAAGCGCGAGCGAAAATTTGTAGAGTGCACTAAAAAGAGTCTTTTTAAAAATGATTTTCCATCCTGTAGGGTCCCGTACCCAAAGCATGCCTATTATTACTAAGCCGCCGCTGTCCGTCTGTCAGCGGGCTGGTCTCATGAACCATAATAGGTAGAGAGTTGAAATTTTCACTGAAAGTGTAATTCTGTTGCCGTCATAACAATAAATATGTAATAAAAAAATCAAAATTACCGCCATGAAAACAAGAAGGTAAAAGCAATGTTATTCCTTGTACGATGGTATGGAACCTTTCGTATGCAAGTCCAACTCTCACTTGTTTAGCAATATTAAAAAGATACAGATACCTAAAATTATGTTTAGAGATAACATCAGAATCGACGCCACTATCATTTTGCAAATTAGAGTCTCTTGTAGCTTGTGTGTTTACGAGTTTAATTTTGTTTGTGACATTTCGTTTTGCATTATAAAGGAACTTAGGCCGACCTTGAGATTGACCCAAAAAATACGAGAATCGCGGGTCTTTGTTCTGACCCTTGTGAGACGCGGCCCTCGAGCCCGCTTTTAACGTCAATACAGACCAGATAACATCCTTTATTGCGTCTCTATAATACGAGAGCCATATTCATTTCAAACGCTCCTCTTCTCGTAATGAATATATGATAATGTGTTTTCATAGATACGCATCGAAACTTCCTTCCACGGCAAATAGGTGGTAAAACACATTTGGAAACGGTTGCTTATCTACGGATGCGAATCTTGCGGCCCGAATACAGGCTCCTGTCATAATTGCTTTGACGAGGGTCCCGATGTAGCTCGATTGTCCTGCAACATTTCGGCTTTTCGACAGATTGAGATTTGAAGTTTGCTTGTTAGCAGCACAATGATCTTGAGCTCCCGTTAGGGTCCTGAAATCTATTGTGCTCTGCAGACACTTCCCCTTAGCGACACTATTATCCTTATCGCGTATTGTCCACAACCAGTCCCTGTTCCCTTCCGTCCGAAGTTTGTCCTTCGTGAAGCGTAATGTACTTAACTAGCAGATGTTCGCGACTACATCTCCTTAATTTACGTTAGATATATTCTGCAGTTAATTCAATCAACACTGATCTTGTAATGACGCCACGAGTGGTTATACATTTGGAATGAGTAGGTTTTTGTTTCCTAAATCCTAAATTGGCCAATAAAATATGCGTGACTATTGCTTAAATTATTCTTTAGGCACGTCACGTTATAGTTTTACGACTTATATGAATGACGCAAATGTTTTGATTACCTCCGTGAATATGAATGAAAAGTTTAATTGTAGCTTATTTCAAACTAACGTATGCCTGCGACTTCGTTTTCGTAAACTGCACAAATTTCAGTCACCTATTTTTAACCCCCGACCCAAAAAGAGGGGTGTTATAAGTTTGACGTGTGTATCTGTGTATCTGTGTGTCTGTGTATCTGTGTATCTGTCTGTGGCATCGTAGCGCCTAAACGAATGAACCGATTTTAATTTAGTTTTTTTTGTTTGAAAGGTGGCTTGATCGAGAGTGTTCTTAGCTATAATCTAAAAAAATTGGTTCAGCCGTTTAAGAGTTATCAACTCTTTTCTAGTTTTCTTGTAGAAAAGAAGGTTAGATAACCGTTAGGTTCTTAATATTATGTCAATAGACAAATGTCAAGCTGTCAAGATGGACGTTGCCTAAATACATAATTATTTATTTGAAAATGATGTTTTGGAAAACTCAAATACTTTGGATCGTCGGGGGTGTTATAAATTTTTAATTTACACTTGTTCAACTTAGTAGGTACGTCCTTTCAATATAATGAGATAATTTTAGGTAGGTCGCTATTCTTATACCCCCTCAAGAGTTGAATTTTCAAAAATGCTTTCTTAGCCGATGTCTGCGTCATAATAGCTAACTGCATGCCTTTCAGTATCCGTCCAGTAGTTTGAGCTGTGCGTTGATAGATCAGTCACTTTTTCCTTTTATTAACCCCCGACCCAGAATCAGAATGGGATATGTATGCATATAATATACCTAATTCATATCTATTAAAATATTAGGCATAGAATTTATTTTGAAATAGGTACCAGCTTAACATTTAACTAAATTAGTACCTCATCGTCATCATCAGACATAAGCCCGCTTCCACCTTAAACTGCATCATCACTTACCATCAGGTGAGTTTGCAGCCAAAAGCTAACCTGTAATCGAACAAGTGTAAATTAAAAATTTATAACACCCCCGACGATCCAAAGTATTTGAGTTTTCCAAAACATCATTTTCAAATAAATAATTATGTATTTAGGCAACGTCCATCTTGACAGCTTGACATTTGTCAATTGACATAATATTAAGAACCTAACGGTTATCTAACCTTCTTTTATACAAGAAAACTAGAAAAGAGCTGATAACTCTTAAACGGCTGAACCAATTTTTTTGGATTATAGCTAAGAACACTCTCGATCAAGCCACCTTTCAAACAAAAAAAACTAAATTAAAATCGGTTCATTCGTTTAGGCGCTACGATGCCACAGACAGATACACAGATACACAGATACACAGACACACAGATACACAGATACACACGTCAAACTTATAACACCCCTCTTTTTGGGTCGGGGGTTAATAAAAGGATATATATCAGTCCATTCCTTGACCGTTAAGCTATTGAACGTTTGAAATAATTAATACATGATCGTAATCATTGTTTTTAATTGTTCGATCGATTCGTGCTGCTCATATTTTTCCAGCTTATCGATCTTATTGAAATATCTTGCATATTTTCCCACGGTTTCATTCGTCGGTTGTATCTGTTATGTAACACTGAAAGTTGGTGCTAAAATTCGTCCAGAAGTACCTTATTCCAATTTTATTACGCAACGGATTCACACATCTCATCACCTGTGAATTTTGTGTAATCTAACTCCACGGACCGCATTCATCGAAATATATCCATTCTCACAAAATGACCAGAACTGATGTGATATTTATTGTAATTTTATTTTACTTTGATCACCTTCATAAAAATATATTTAATTGTAGAGGCTTGTGTCTACCGAAATAGTAAAAATGTTCCCAAGTTTTAAAAGCGTCTTTTTAACCCCCGACCCAAAAAGAGGGGTGTTATAAGTTTAACGTGTGTATCTGTGTATCTGTCTGTGGCATCGACGAATGAACCGATTTTAATTTACATTTTTTTGTTTGAAAGGTGGCTTGATCGAGACGAGAGTGTTCTTAGCTATAATCCAAAAAAATTGGTTCAGCCGTTTAAAAGTTTCAGCTATTTTCTAGTTTTCTTGTAGAAAAGAAGGTTAGATAACCCTTAGGTTCATAATATTCAAGTGTCAATTGACAAATGTCAAGCTGTCAAGATGGACGTTGCCTAGATAAGTATACATAATTATTTATTTGAAAATGATGTTTTGGAAAACTCAGATACTTTGGATCGTAGGCGCGGAATAGTCCAAGAAAATCGGTTCAGCCGTTTGAAAGTTGTCAGCGTCAGCTCTTTTCTAGTTACTGTAACCTTCACTTGTCGGGGGTGATGAAAATTTTTAATTTACACTTGTTCATGTCATTGTCTACAGTAGGCACATTCATATAAGTACATAGTAGTATTTTCCTAAACCATTTCGCATATTATGCTATTATTTAAAAACATCAGATTTCAAAAAGAAAATTTCGATTTCTTAAAAGTACCTTTTTACCAGTAGGTATTGCACGATCAAGTACAATAAATATTACGGGGGCATTATTGTTCCAAAGAGTTACTTATTTAACCCTCGTCCCATGATTTTGTAATGTTGCTGTCGAATGGTTACTGTTAGCTCCACAGGTGATAGTACATAGTACGAAATGAGAATGAGGATATCAGTCCATTGCGATTGTTAAGCAACTTTGACGCAAGTCGGTAACTGGATGGGTAACCAACTGAGAAGGTCAGAATTTGGTCGTGCCTCGGAGAGCATATTGAGTCGTCGCTTCGGTCCCGTTATTATCATTTACCTCTGATAATACTTATAAAACGTAAGAGTCGAAACTTCATTCTTTAGTCGAATAGTATGTGGAAGGATTTATTAATCCATCGCATTACTATAGCAAGAAAACTTCTACCATTATATTATTACTAACTTGCTGAAGCCCGTGACTTCGTTCGCGTGAATTTAGGTTTTCAAAAATGCCGTGGGAAATCTTTGATTTTTATGGTTAAAAAGTAGCCTTGTCAGTCTCTATAGGTCTTTCACTACTCGTTGCTCCATTGCAACGTGATTGAATGATAAACCAACAAACAACCACACTTTCGCATTTAGGTATATTACGGGCTACGGCGTAGTGATAACCTCACTTCATGAAGCCCTCGGCAACCTGGGTGGTCTACTCGGTTTCTGGAGCGAGCTTGGATGGCTGGAGTGAAGATTTCGGCGGGGACGCACGCACAACAGACGGAAACGTTTAAGTGCGGAAACCAGCCGCCCAGAGAGAAGAAAGAAAGAAGAATACGGGGTAGTGATGGGAAGGGATCGAGACACTCAGCAATGAGGAATACGGCGCAGAGAGAGCGTGGAGCCGGGATTCGCAGTGCAAATTCTGGAGGTAGGTCAGGGAGTCAGCCGGCGCGCCGGATTCCCAGACGGTGACGTCAGCGTTTAGACAAACTAGAGCGAAGTCACCGGCTTTATCCCGGTAACAAATGCGTTATTTCGCATTATTTATTATTATTGACAGCGGCGAGACGGTGACAAACCCACGCACGCACCGAATTTACTTGATACCCGCGACACAGTACCGCCGCCGCGCCGCCCGCCCGCCCTCCGCCGCGCCGCCTAGCTGCAAATAGCCGAACCGCCGCTGGCTGCATACGCAGACGAATTCGTCGCGCATATTTCACCAAACTAACACTAGGCGCAGCTCTAAACAAAATGTATACTTTATACTTTACTAGTTGACCCGCCCCAGCTTCGTTTGTGTGGGATTTAAAAAAAGGGGGTGGTATTTCTAAAAACCCTAAAACAGGTCCTTGTTAGAGTTTCGTATCCGAAGGATGCCAGCGCGGTGGGATCGTATTATTAAGCCTCCGCTCTCCGTCCGTCAATCCGTCCGTCTTTCAGCAGGTTGTATCTAATGAACCGTAAATAGGTAGAGAGTTTTCACACAGTGTAGATATTGTTATTGCAGCTATAACAAAGATTAATTAAAAATTTTAAAATGGCTGCCGTGAAAATTAAAAAATAGGTACATTAAGTATGTTATTATTCTTGTGCGATGGTAGGTACCTACAGAACCCTTCGTGTGCAAGTTCGACTTGCACTTGGCCAGTTCTTAAATTTCGTTAGGTATGGAATTCCCAAAAATTGTGAAGTACCTATATTTTTTTCTTTATACTTTAGTGATTAAATAGAGATAACTAACTTACTACTTAATGACTTACTGAATACAATATGCTTATTAGAATTGTTAAATTATATGAATATGCTTTTTATAGCAATATATTCAGGGATTCGGTATTAGTCAATTCTCTTTAGTAACAGCGCAATTTGAATTAACATTATCTTTAGCAAAAAAAAATTAAGACTTTTTATTCCACTAAAATAAGTATAGCAATCATAACTTATTCATAGCGCGTCAATAAATAGGTCTTTAAAGTCAAATTCAAAAGACAGTTTTTATTTAATTGCTATTTTTAACCCCCGACCCAAAAAGAGGGGTGTTATAAGTTTGACGTGTGTATCTGTGTATCTGTGTGTCTGTGTATCTGTGTATCTGTGTATCTGTGTATCTGTCTGTGGCATCGTAGCGCCTAAACGAATGAACCGATTTTAATTTAGTTTTTTTTGTTTGAAAGGTGGCTTGATCGAGAGTGTTCTTAGCTATAATCTAAAAAAATTGGTTCAGCCGTTTAAGAGTTATCAGCTCTTTTCTAGTTTTCTTGTAGAAATGAGGTTAGATAACCATTAGGTTCATAATATTATGTCAATTGACAAATGTCAATCTGTCAAGATGGACGTTGCCTAAATACATAATTATTTATTTGAAAATGATGTTTTGGAAAACTCAAATACTTTGGATCGTCGGGGGTGTTATAAATTTTTAATTTACACTTGTATATGGTTCATTCATTAAGAACTAATCCTACGAGTATTATGTATCTTCAATTACCCCATAGTGGTCTTATCATCAAGTTACGGTGCGTTGCCCAGCCCTTATTAATCTTATCTGCTAATTAGGAATTAAGATGTTTCTCTAAACATCTTGCTTTCCGAAGTAAGATGTTTGTAAGTAGCTACAATGCTAATCACTCATTGTTTTCTTCATTAAATAAATTCTGACACAAGCGTACAACCCTACAAGCTGCAATTCATTGGGTTCTAACATTTTTACTGCCACAAAGTGCAATAGACGAAAAAAAACTCGCGCACCGAGGGTTCCGTACTCGGGTGTTTTTTCCGACATTTTGCACGATAAACTAAAAACCATAAAATCCATAAAAATAAAAAAAGTCTGTTTTTAACCCCCGACCCAAAAAGAGGGGTGTTATAAGTTTGACGTGTGTATCTGTATATCTGTCTGTGGCATCGTAGCTCCTAAACTAATGAACCGATTTTGATTAATTTTTTTTTTTTTTGTTTGAAAGGTGACTTGATTGAGAGTGTTTTTGCTATAATCCAAGAAAATCGGTTCAGCCGTTTGAAAGTTATCAGCTCTTTTCTAGTTACTGTAACCTTCACTTGTCGGGGGTGTTATAAATTTTTAATTTACACTTGTAAACTTTGTGACAGTGTAGGGTGTTTTTCAATCTTGTTATCAATGCAAGGTAGTTTTCATCTAGAACCCACCTGCAGCATCTTTTTTCTTCGGGATAGAAAAAAATCCCTACGGACTTGTCAGTATGTGAACCTGAATGTGTCACTAATATGACCTCTCCATGTCTTCTGGATCTTTAAAGCTTTCATTAATTGTTCTAGAATCAAGATTATCAAAACACAGCGACAAACGACATATTTTCACTTTTTCTAACCAGAAGTTTTAAAAACCTCCTATGCTCCCATGATTTTTTTAAACCATGCGGACGAGATTGTGCAAAAGCTGTTGGGGGTTATATTAAATGCGAACTGTGAAGCGGTGGAATTACTTATAATAAAATGCTGGTCAGTATTAATAGGCACATGAACGCCAGTTCGTCTAGTGCCAAGTCATCACTTTTATTCGTTTTGCAGTTGAAACCGCACGATGTTTAAATGCATTGTCCCATTCGTTCAACTATTAGTACCATCTAGACTGATTTGGACAGCTAATAATCCATACTAATATTATAAATGCGAAACGGTGTCTATCTGTCTGTCCGTTAATTTTTCAGGGCCCATCCTAATTTAACCGATTTTGACATTTACAGAGATAACTCGCGTCTCGGAGACGGACATAGACTACTTTTTATCCTTAGTTTGTTTGTCGGGAAGTTAGGATTGTACGAGTAGAGGTGGTAACTCCGATAGTTCCAAGGCATGCATCGAGACGCCTGTTCTGAAGGTACAGTGTCTTTTTGTATTGTTGCATCCTCACTAGACTTCAGGGCTCGATTACGTAAAAAAGGAGGCAGGATTTTTTCAGCCTAGCATGTGGAGTATCATTGTTTAGAGCTCATTGAGTATAGTACGAATATTTTGTTCTTTTTAATCTTAAAAAATAAAGTAATGAGGCGCCGTCAAAGTTGTCTGTTTTAGACCAATTTTGTGACGGGGTCTACCTATCTCAAAAAGTAAACTAAATAGGAATTTGAAATTTCGGTATATGGTAAGTATTACGGACCATGCGTACCTACCATATACTTACTGAAAGCAATGATTCATAAAATAGTTTGTAAGGCGGGACCTGGCTGTCCACGGAAAAATCATGTACGGAACTGGAAAAGAGCGAGGCCCGACTCGCACTTGGCTGGTTTTTTTTCTTTGATAATAATGAATCTTCCGTAAGGTATCTTTTTCCACGCATATGCAAACTGTGGAATCAACTCCCATCAGCATGTTCCCACTAGATTACAACGTGGGGTTATTCAAGGAGCGGACCAAGAAATTCCTGAAATTCCGGCAACGCAACGGCGCGCTCTGGTGCTGCAAATGTTCATGGGCGGCGGTAATCACTTAACATTAGGTGACCCGCCTGGTCGTTTGCTCGCTATTTTATTAAAAATAAAAGATAAATGCTAGGAAGAAGGAATTACAACGGTCGAAGTATATAAGTGTTTGGTGCAGAGTGTCAGACGGCGCGCCGCTATTTCTGGCCAAATATTCGCGTCGCCGGCCGTCGCGGCGCCCACACCGCACTACATACAGCATTGTGCTACTTGCATTGCACCGACCACGTTCTCATAATATGCCACTGCAGTTGATTGCACTAAATGAAAATCTTCAGAAGTGAATGGACATAAAAAAAACATTTTCTGATATTATGTTCATCGCAAGTTCTTTTCTATAGAGTCCTATCCGTCGTTACAGAAGGTTTTGACACCTTTCTATCCGTCATATTATATAATGGTAAGAGTTGTCTAGGATAATAATGCTCCCTGATCCCAGATCCTTCTGCATACATCTCTTCTACGAGAATGAGATTTCGACTGAGATTTTACAAAAAAATATTATCAGATGTTAGTGATAATAATAACCGGGACCGACAGTTGAGGCATGGAGGAAATGAAAAGGAAACGAACTTTTTACTTGGGATTCGGAAGTATGTAGGTACTAGGTAGTACTTAATAATCCTATGCGTTCTTGTCGTAAGTCAAGTATTTTAGCATGATGTCAATGGAAATTTTGGCCGCGTGTCGTGCGTTCATTTGGTGTTCCCCATTCCTTCACATACGTGATTCGCATTTGATAAGTACCTCTCGTCAAAGAATATAAAGTAGAATATAAAATAGAAGTTGTAATAAAAAAACTTACTGCCTTGCTAGTTTTTCTTCAAGCTGTCACATCCGTTTTGTATGACAGGTCGTGAACGAGATTCCCTTATATGATGAAAAAAAGGGACTTTGAATATTATGGCACGGAGCCTGGCCTACATGTTGGCCATTTTCTTTTTTTTTTTCAAATAGTGTCCACATGGTGTCCACGCATAAAACCTGCATTAATCAACAGCAGCATCAATACAAACAAGTATTGTATGATACCTAATCTTCCAAAATGTCACGTTTCTGAGTAATAACCTAGATATCAAAGTTGTACTGGTGGCTAGACTGTTGTACTGACGACTCCACCAGTACAACTTTGATAGGTCGTTTAGTTCTACAATAGCAGCCGGGTTCCGACATACGTTCGCGATATCCATGTGAGTACGTGGAATCGTTTTATTGTAATGGGCTACTCGTATAATTCCAGTTAGCGAATTCCGTCCGCCGTCAATGACTATTGTTTCTCTAAATCGGAGTGCGTGAGACGCAAGCGCCATCGGCGGCCTTTCCGCTATCGTAATTTTGCTACCTACTTAAGGCGAATAATAAGTATCCGACATAAGGTCGATTTCTAGCTGAAGCCTATCGCCACAACCTTTGGCCGTAATTGAAGACTTAATAACCCTAAGAACTTAAATTCAAGATTGACTAAAAGTGAATAAAATAATGGTTTTTAGGGTTCCGTACCTCAAAAGGAAAAAATGAATTCTTATATGATCTCATTTGTCTGTCTATCGTGTTCATCAATTAGGGGGAGTAAAAACCTATCAGAAAAGCGCACTGTGAACTTTATTATCTCATTCATTTTAAAACACATTAAAAAAAGAGTTCTTAACTTACTAACTTAAGTAATTTTTCCTGGATCATTTTGATACCTCTAACTAAAATCAATACCCAAATCTATTCGTTCATATCAAGTTCATCCAAAGTTGTTAAAAATTAAGCGCATATTGAATTGGTTTAACATCAAAGTATGAAGTCACCCTAACATTCAAATGTCGTCTCCTCGTTACTTCTCAATGGCTCGCATCGTGTGACGACAGTACTTTATAACGGACCTCGGTACACGACGTACATATTATTATGTGGCCTCAACTATTGTATTCTACCCTGTCTCATTGCGGTCCGTCGTAAATCAATTTGGTCACGGAAGCATTAAATCTGACCTAAACAGGATATTTGTGTGTGCGATTAATGAATTTGGTGTTACGTGTTATGTTTTTGCTTTTTTATTAGGGTTGATTTATTTCACTACGCGACGAGCATTCCGTAGGCCGCTTCGCTTCGCGCCCAGGCAAAGCGCAATATTGTTAACTGGTCTTCCCACTAGATATGTGCGATGTACTTAATCGCCAAGCTAAGTTAAGGCTAACTACTTTACTTAGTATGTAAAAAACTTAGCTTCGATCAACCCCTTTCCACCAAAACTAAGCTAAGCTATTCTATGAAAATCAAGCTATCCTATGAGTAAAATTGACATATTATATAAATCCGTAGCCTAGCAACTTAGCACATCTCTAATGAAAAGAGATTACATCTCAGCCAACAAAGTTCCTCAAAACCAGAAGTCTTAAATCGATTTCGAATAAAACGCTGATTCATGGGGTCTAGCCTAGCACATGAAGTTGTGGTAATCACATTTCGATAGTAACAGTTCTTGTAATTAGTACACCTTCATTTTCGCTATGAGAGAGTCGGCCAGTTAGAGGACAGGAGAGGAGGATTGCGATTGTAGATGTCATACGTTGGTTCTGTAAAATGACTGAGGAGCTGGCGAGCAAAATGATGTAATTGCACTTATGATCATAATACACAAGCAAAACGGCCTAAACTGCACTGAAATATCCAAAGTTTGTGCTTTCGATCAAAATAGAGTTTGATAAATAAAAAAAAACAATAATAGAGTTCCAACAGATTTCATTCGATTTTTGGTCATCCTGTCAAATTTTGTTTCATGCAACTACACCGTTTTGTTCGCCAGCTCCTCAATGTAGAGTCACTTTTTTACCTTCTTTTTTTACCTGCGTATATCTACTTAATATCTATTTATGTTAAGCATAGTATAAACGATACTTATATTACTAGTCAGTTTGCATATTTATATTTACCTATATCTTTACCTATTGTTTTGTCACTTATAATAATTATTATTATAATGCAACAAGATTTTTAGATCAGATTATTTGTGTCGCGTCGTATAGTAGTTAATAGGCGTCGACTGATAAAGTTTTCCTCGAAATAATTAATAGCAACTGTTCTTCGCAGTTCACATCACGTCGCCCGTCAGAACGAAAGTGGTCTAACCTAAATAGTTGGCAGATTTGTCGCTCTATCCTCGTGACCTATCCGTTTGTTCCAATCAGCGGAGGAATAGGCGATCCACCATATATCCCTTTGCACAGATAAAATGTACAGCCTGTATTGCAGTCTTATTCATAAAAATCCCTTATTATAGGTTTAAAACGTTCATTAGCTAAAATGCTCATTAGGCCTATTAAACGTTCCATAACTTTCTTTATTCATAAAGGTTCAATAAACCGCTCACAACTAAATTCTCGCTATAGGCTAGTTTCACTTTGTTATGTTGTCGTTCTGATGAATTCATAGACAAAATTGCAAAAAAAAACTGTGCTCTACACAGAGAAGTGACGCAGGTGTGACATTTGTTTTCGGTCAATTGTCTGAGTTCTGGAGGATAGTTAGGTATTATCGTTCGGAGTTTTGTTCCGATTTATTTAATTAAAAATGGAAACAGAAAGGAATTTAGAAATTAGCGTTAGATTTTATTATACTATTTAAAAAAAACATGTATTAGGTAAAAGTATGTATTAGATACAGTACCTGGACATTCATGGAATAAAATCCTTTTTTTAATTGAAAATATTACAGTAAAAGTTAAAGCTAG
Organism: Maniola jurtina; assembly: GCF_905333055.1. Classification (NCBI taxonomy): domain Eukaryota; kingdom Metazoa; phylum Arthropoda; class Insecta; order Lepidoptera; family Nymphalidae; genus Maniola; species Maniola jurtina. The sequence continues at coordinate 6,214,674 of NC_060037.1, read as the reverse complement.
CCTTATCTAATTACTGTACAAATCATGCCCGTGTGGAATGGTGCCAAGAATACTGGCTGTATTTCCACGCTGGACAGCCAGGCTGATCCGTTGCGCAAAAAATGAGCCAGCCCTTTTTTACCCAAATCCTTCTCGGTTTATGTAGTTAGGTTCTGAGCTGCATCACCGCCATATTTCTTACGTTAGAAGAAATCACATACTTAATTAAAAGAATGATTACATGACAAGAAACTTCGAAATTAAGTAGGAACTTTTAGGTACCTACTTAACGACGTCCCTATCATCTTATGGCAGTTAAAACTTGCAACTCAGGTCAATTATCACAGCCTCTCGAATCCAGAATAAATAACGTACTTAAATAATAATTACAATGCAATGACACTACAATCAACCAAAACAAAATAACCTCACTTCAATCTCGTATATCAAACAAATTATCAGCTGTTAAGACAAGACGGCGGCCATCTTGTTCTTAATAAGGGTTTATAGTAGGGTTCAGCCTATTATAAGTTATGGAGCCGCTATTGAACACTTTTAGCACTATTGAACGTTTATGAATAATGTTTTTGAGAACTTTGCTTACAACAAGCTAATAAAGCTTCTACAAATTTTTATGAATAAGACTGACATTTAAAATTACGAGTTTAACGTACCTATAGATACTTAGATGCACATTTTTATTAATAAAGATCCTAATCGATAATTTCAACCATATATGTAGAAGGTACAAACTAAAATAAGGTTCTATTTATTCTTTACTAGCTGACGCCCGCGACTTCGTCCGCGTGGATTTAGGTTTTTCGAAATCCCGTGGGAACTCTTTGGTTTTCCGGGATAAAAAGTAGCCTATGTGCTAATCCAGGATATTATCTATCTTCATTCCGAATTTCAGCCAAATCCGTCCAGTAGTTTTTGCGTGAAGGAGTAACAAACATACACACACACACACACACATACAAACTTTCGCCTTTATAATATTAGTGTGATAGTGTGACTAGAATTTGCCCGCGAGTTTTTTTAAATCTCGTGAGAACCCTTTGTTTTTCCAGGTAAAAAGTAGCCAATGCCCGCCCTTGGGATACAAGCTACCTCTGTACCAAATAGATAACGCCCTCGACTTTATTCGTGGACTAAGGATTTTTGAATATCGCGTGGGAACTCTTTGATTTTCCGGAACAAAAAGTAGCTAGATACCAGTGACGAAAATAGCTGACCGTATCAAGCTATCATCAAAATCGGTTTAATCTAACCTGAAAGCTAGCAGACAGACACACTTTCGTATCTGTAACATCAAGTATGGATTTCTCCCTTTTTGCTTTGATCTTGATATTGATTTACAGGTTAGCCTTAGTAAAAGATGCTGATTACGGTTACTGTCATGGCCCCCTTTTGGGTTAGAATTTAGGACCACTTTTCTAAATGATTTTGTATGCCTAACCGCCGATTTCAGTCAGCATCGAGAATAACACTCAATTTATTTATACAGTGGCAACGGAAAGCTGGCGACATGGGGCTGCATCGTGGGCTTCATGGTCATGATGTGTCTCGACGTGGGACTGGGGTAAGCGCCCGCGCACCGTGCCTTCATCACTCGTACATTACCGACAACGTGCACTGCCTCACGAATAAACCTTCCACACTACAGACTGCAAACGCTGAGTGTAAGTTCAAATGCATGTTTACTGACGCAAATCTGCCAAAATTGTACGGAGCGGAGATATCAAATAAAGTTCCGGTTGCTCGATTACGATGAAATGACAGCCACAATGTCACGTTCACTCGCTCATTATTGGCTACAGTGCATTGTTGTAACAAGAATGCCAGAAATTTAGCCAATCACAAACCTTGTGCACGCCACTGCATTTCGACATAAACTATAATAATATCCAGGATAATTTTGAAATATGTGACATAACTTTGAAGTATTAACTTCATGTATTCTACCGTGTTCACAGTTTGTAGGGTGAAAGCACCCTCGACTTACCAAAATAGCTAATTTTAAATGTGCCGAAAAAATGTGACATGGTTTGAAATGTTATTGATTTGTATACTTACTCGTACCTATGCCAAATACATGCATAACCAGCTGTTGAAGGGGATGACTATTCTTAGAAAAGAATTCCTAGTTGGATATAAGTTAAGGCTGAAACAAACAGAACGCGAAACTGCAACTACACTGCAGGGCCTTATTTATCAGAAATTATAGTGATAGATGACAGGTGACAATACAACAATAACACTTAAGTAAAAAAAATTGTGGCTTAAATATGTCATGGTGGAAAAACGACTTTGTTAAATTTGTTAAATTTGTTGTTGCGACTATTAAACTATTTCTGTTTAGTAAAAAGTTTCCGCTGGCTGGTGACCAGTGACATTACATACAAAAATTGTAGAGTGACAATTTTTTTAAGACCACAAAACTTTGCGGAAGGATATTTATTATATCGGAAGTCCAACTCCTCATATTATTTTGTTAACTAAATTCCGCCCGGTCTACAAAATCTGTTATAACAATGCGACAATTTTGACAAATTCGATAAATATGTCGCATTACGTGTCGCGTTAATTAATAAATAGAATTTGACATACGCGTTTACAATTTGTAATACAAGGATGTAGTGAAGCATTTCAAACTACAACGTAGAACTGTGATGCCATTGACGCTCGACTACAGAAGCACGACTCTAACACGCTCTATGAAGAGCGAATGCCTTCACAAAGTTCTTTCTATTATGAAGCCGTGTCGTAGTCGTCGCGCATCTAGTTTGTTTCAGCCTTTATTCACATACAGTGGAAGAATTTTACTATTGTAACATCTTTACTTTATCCTTCCAATTAATACTTAAGTTTGTAGGAGCGCTCGTGAACAGTTAAAAGTTGTATGACTATATGATATACTACTTGTTACTGTATAGTTTATTGCTTTGTTCGTATAGAGTTTAATTACTTATGCAGCTGCTTGCGCGAGTTTCCTGTATACAGTAGCTACGTTTAATAGACTATATCTTTAAGTGTAAAGTTGTAAATACACAGGCTATTTGGATATTCCTTATTAGGCCTGCCACTAAGGCTGCACAAAATTGAAATAAAAATAATTAAGATCCGTATCGTTAATAGGAAGGCGTTTTGCTGTATTATCTTCATTTAATTAACTCTATGTACTTATATCAAACCAAAAAATGTGGGTGCTGTAAACTGTATAGTAGTAATAAAGACAATGCTTAGGGCGCATTCACATTAGTCGCACAATAGCATTGCGGCTGCATTAGGAAAGTTCATTTACTCAAATCAACAACTGTTTATCAAACGTCAAATTACGCGCTTAGTATGGGAGTTTGTATGAAATAGTAAAATATGTGACGTCATAAACATTTGGCGTACCTTTTACAAGGATTTTACGTATTTCGGAACTTACTTTCTTTTTGACACAGGAAACATCCCAAATCCCAATGAATTAGCGCTCTTTGCAGGGGTAGAGGGAAAGTGATTGCGCGACCGCATTCATGCAATCGCGCGACTCTATGCGACTAATTTGACTGCGTCCTTAATGAGGATCGGGAAAGTATTCGATGGTATCTAATGTAAAAAAGCGGTTACTGTCTTTTCACTAAATAATACGAAAACTGTAATCTATTTGTTTAAGTATTTTATTGTAATTTCTGTAAAAGTTAGGTTTCATACAGTTCCTTTAGCACAAAGAATTGAAGTATGCTGTTGTGAATGTTTTCATATTACAGTAAAAGTATTAGGTTTTTTAGAGGCAATAACCAATATCTGGTTATATGAAATAGGATATTTAATGTGTTGGTTGAAGGCAAAATGATTTTAACTTTACTACTCTGGCGCTACAAAACGGATATACTTGATTATTATTTATAGTTTATTTAATTTTATTAAGTTTTAATTAATATTAAACATAAATTATATTATATTTATTAATCGTATAAATATTACCTACTTAATTCCTAGTAGAAATTATTAAAACTTATTGAAATTGCACTTCTTATCTATTTTTATTTCGAATTACTATCGTAACATTTTGAAATTGTGAAATGTATGTGACTACAAGTGATCTTATTCGATGTTACAAAATAGGATCATGAATAGCAATTTATTAAAAAAGGACAATATTTACGTATTTTAATAAGTGATAAATGACATATTTTATAAGTCAATTGTTATAAAATATAATAAATATTATATAATATACATAGTTATAATAATATCTCTCAATATGTAAAATAATTATGGTATAAAATCGAGCGCAATACTCTTTTTATACGAAAACAGTATTGTTAGTTTCCATTTTACAGAATAACTACTTTAAAATGTGTTTATTTAATATTTTTTTTTTGTAAAATTACGAATTTATAATTAATTGTAAAATAGTCTGAATAATACATTCATTATAATATAATTATAGTCCGGTGCAATTTGTAAAATAGTTAACGTAATTAATTGTTAATTTTTATAATTAAATTTTTATTGAAATATATTGTAATATTACATTTTTTTGGTTTTAATTGAAGTCTTAAATTGTCCCTTAGCACATTTTAATATGCACAAAATAGTTTTAAGTCTCTAAAAATAAACGTATTTTACGTCATTAATTTAAGTTTATAATATATAAACGTATGTCGGCCTAACTCACATGCTGAGCCCGTCCGGGGTCCTTATTCAATGGGCTTGCCCTCTGGTCATGTTATGGTGCCCAGGAGGATAGATATATGTATATTGGATATATATATTTATATCACTTAAGACAGTTTAAAAACACAATAATAATTTTAGTTTACACCCGTGCCGCTAGGGCTCACCCTCGCTTCCCTGTATGTAGCGAGCGGATGACGTGACAAACGACAGGGAATTGCACTAGAAAAGTTCAAGGAAGGGAGCGGCGCTACGCGGGCGTTGAACCCGTGCACCCGAACACAAAATTCTTGGGCGTGCAGCTTTACCGCCCGATAAAAGCTAAAACCCTCTCAATGGCATCTCAAGCACGCTCGCTGACAGCCAACAGTGGCGTCGACTCGCGCACGCGTCTTTTCTGTTTTGAACATAGGCTAACTTAAATAATTCTCCTCTACGCTTTCATGATCAACCCATTATCGGCCCACTAATGAACACGGATCTCTTCTCAGAGTGAGAAGGATTTAGGCCATACTCTACCACGCTGGCCCAATGCGGATTGGCAGACTTCACACACCTTTGAGTACATTGAGAATTCTCGGGCACGCAGGATTCCTCACGATATTTTCTTCACCGTTTGGCAACCTCTAAGCTTTATTCAATGGAAATATGAATCAGCTTACCTTACTTTATTCACATGCACATGACCGTGGGTGTTTCTTTCAACCATTTGTCAAAATTATCCAATAAAATTTAATTTTACAATGGAGCTAATTCATAAATACTTGTCTATCTAACAGATGAATAAATTGGGTTAGATAATAATTATTTTTTCACACGACAGCTGCCCAAAAAAGGAGTGGTACCTACTTACTTAATGTTTTCTGGGTTATGTATGAATGTGAGTTTCTTCATTCCACCATAACTTCTAAATGCCTGAACAGATTTGGATGTAGGTATGGTATCTTTAGAATCTTTAAATCATTCCGAGAGACACTGGCAATTTTTTTTTTTTAAATATTCTGTATGACGGCAGTATGGCACCATTTTCAAAATATGAAATATGTTTTGTTCGTTTTTTGGCAGGGCAGTCGTGTTTTATAATTTGTTTAATTACTTAGTTAACATTCAGTGACAATTTATTGTAGATATTTTATTAATCTTTAAAACACCCACAATATTTGGCAAACATCGCCATTAGGTCTGTTCGATTAGACCGCGCGACGCGGCGCCCTTCGCGCCGCGTCTCCGTGAACAAGCCCTTAACATCCACTGGCCACTTAACACAAGTGACGAAGTAAACGCATTACATAAACAAAAGCTCTCGCCACAGCATCCCACAAACATAATTTACTACTGATTGAAAAGGACAGGCGATGTACCGTCAATTAGGAGATCGAGGCCGCGATGCATTCGATCGATGGTGTACCGAGTAATGTGAAGCATCGTCGGCCTCATTTCCATTCATTCGGTGTTTGTTGACAATCTATCGGGCGGTGGCGCGGTCAGAGGGCGCGGCGGGGTGCCCCTCTCGGCTGCAGTCAGCTCCGTGCGCCCGCGCCCCGCGCACGCTGCATCGCGCGCGCACCGAGCCCGGCCAGCACCCGGCCACGTGCACCCCTGGCTCCACCCGAGCCCAAACACCACGGATGAACATGGACCATGCAATCTTTGCTTACGCCGCTGCGCATATCAGTAAGTTATGCATGTCCTGTATGCAATGCGCCCGAATCTAAATGCGACGTTTGTTTATTTACCTCGCGCGTGACGTAGACGAAGTAGCGCTTACGTCACAAATATTTTTTCCGACGAAGTAGCGGCGGCGAGCAAGCGTAGCCTACATTGCTATCTTACGTTGTATCGATAGGGTCAATCTATGAGGGCGATAACGATTTGTTTGATGGGAAATATGGATTATGGAATTCTGAAGTCATAATGTTTAATGATTATAAGCACTTTGCCGTCGAGTGAGAGTTCAAAGTTTCTTGAAATATTCCCTCAGAATACGTTTAGTGTTCACCATAGTTTCAGAAATTCAAACTGGGATAAGTCAAACAAGATTGATTTGTATGCTCTCTTAGAGTATCACTGAGGGATAATGTATGTATAGTAATAGAGAACCGAATGTACCTAACAGTATTTTGTCTAATTAGTTTAAAAATACTTGAGCTAATGAGATAAGACAGCTATGAATATTAAGATCTTCAATTTCTGTATCTTAGTTGGTTTTGTGAAATTAAGCCTCTATACTGAAAAAAGACTTTCGGGTCGATGACAGTGAGCATCCTGAACCGGACTACCAGTTAATTAAAGAGGTGCCTATAGTTAATCAAGTTGACAATCATACGATTCACGCCGCTCGGATTGTTTGGGTGATTACGCACTGCATCCGATCCGAATCTGTGAAAATACGTTCCGAAGTCATAGAACTATTTGTATGATAGCGTACGCACTAGCTCCGACTTCCGTCTTCCGAGTTCTCTCCGTCATCCGTGAGAATATCTCGGATGTGCCTCCGATTCAAATCGGACATAATATGACGTAGATATAATATGTCAAATATGTCAACTGACAAGCTAGGATTTCGATCAGAGATCGGATTAGCGTAAGCAAATATTTTGCGTAAGCAACATCCGAATTCCATATTTTCACGGACTCGGATCGAATGTGTGCATAACCGCTCTTATTTGTTGCACTTTACTACTTTTCAAATCTAGGTTCTTACTTAATAATACAATTAGCTGAGTAGGTACGCAACACGATAAACAAGACGATTGTTAAATTGCCGATATTCAACCAGTTATAGACCACAGTGCGCGCAAAACAAGTAGGTACGTAGTCCAAATACCAATCTAAACATGAGGCGTAGCATTGTGCATTGTACAAAAACAGATCTTAACCAGGATTGTGTATGTAATCCTTGGTCTAAGACCTCCAAGAACCGCCAAGTAACATCTTCAACTAGGACTACTTGTTTTGCACATTGTACTAAAATCTTAATACAGATACTTAAGTCGGGACCATCCCCGCGTGGAAGGGTGTCATGGTAGTCATAGTAACGGGGAGTGAGTCGCAATTTGCGGTGTGTGGGGACGATCGGAAGTGGCAGCGCCACGGCCGCGCGGGCGCACACCTGCCGGCCACGCCGCGGCCATTGTTTCCCTTTGCTATCTTTTCATATGAAGCTACGTACATCATCCTTACTAATCCATACTAATATATAAATTCTAAATTCTTCCCGTCCAAAATTCAGTGCTCGATGACCAAAGTCTTAGTGATAATGGGCAGGGCCACATAGTTCGAAAAACTGATAGACATTGGCGTCCCAAGGTGCTAGATGGCGAAAATTGTGAAATAAGTAATTCTTATTTTTTAAACAAAAGCCCGAATATCAATTTTCATGGATATAACTTGAATAAATGGCTTTCGTACAAACTTTCAACTTATCTAATCCGTCAAGGGATGGAAGTTTGATGATGGTTCTCCAATCTGTGTGTGTCACAATCAATCAATGTGTGTGTGGTGGATGGTGGGATGGTTGATGAAAGTCGACCAAGCGCAGATTGGCAGACTTCACACACTGTTAAGAACATTATGGAGAACTCTCAGGCATGCAGATTTCCTCACAATTTTCCTAAAGCAATAAAACGCATGCGATGAATGAATGGTTACTTTTATTTGTGTGTTTTTGTTAATCTTTTCAACACTATTCTAGACACTGTGGCACCATAATGCCCGCGGAGCTTACGAAACCTGGTTCAGGACCTGAATAGATACTGCGAAACATATCCACCAAACAAAATAAACAAGAATCGTTTACGCAACAGATGTGTTTGTAAAGACTTTAGAGTTAAGAAACGGCCGCTGTCCTTCCTATTTAAACGTTGTAGACAGTTGCTTCACTTCTGATAGATTTAATATGCGCCAATAACAAGTTATTTTCTTTGAATAATTTAGCTGTCCTTAGAAAGAAAATCACATTTTTGCCTGTATAGTAAGTACCTACGTCCTTTTTCAAGAACAGACAAACTTCAAAGAAGATCATCGTACACTCTCATTGTCTAACGAAGTTCGTTTATTGAAACCTTTTTAAGGTTTCGTAGGGAACCCTAAAAGTTTGCCGTTCTACACGCGACGCAGGACCTACCCTGCAAACGCTCTCGTGCAGAGTCTCACCGGTCATACATGTTCATAATAAACTAGCTGATGCCCGCGACTTCGACTGTGTGGATTTAGACTTTTATAATCCCGTGGGAACGTTTTGATTTTCCGGCATAAAAAGGAGTTTATACCACTCTCCAGGTCGTTAACTGTATCCATGCAAAAACTCACGCGGATTCTGTAAAATATTTCAATTAACACCGGAGTAAACAGATCCCCGGTAACCCATTTTATGCTAACTACCTCACGCATAGACGATTGGAGCTAGGTCAAAGTCCAAGTAAAGCGGCGTGCCAGACATCAGATAGGTAAACAATACAGTCTAAAAACCAAAAAACCCGCGAAATCCACTGCCGATGTAGACTAACCAGACAATGTTATGTAAACATTATGAAAATTTGCACACATCGATTCGATGTCTTTACGAAGTAGGTATCAAACAAGACATACAGTAACGAAATAACACGTATGATTCGAAAGCGAAAATCTTTGGTTTTATTATTCGATTGATTTGGTCGTTCAGGATAGAAAGTGACAAGGCATCCTACTCGTAAATCGGAATCCAGTATGTATTTTTTTGGAATGGCGGAGAAACTGCGCAGTGCGAGCAATGCAAATGTGATTCTTGGACTAGAAGCACATTGCAGCGAAGTGACGCGTCTCTTCTACATAGCGTAATCGCGTACAAAGTACCTATAATACCTGAACTAAATTTTATCCTACCTTTATTTTTATATCCCTAACAGTATTAGATCGCCAAAAAATGTAGTAAAAATAGATATCCCCTCGATATCAACTTACATATATTCACAAAAGTTCGCACCGGGTGTGTATACAATGAATACTGAATAGTGAGGGAAAACCATGTCGTCTCAACTCTCAGCTAATATTGTAAACTTGCTAACTCATAAAAGAGTATTTTTTCAGTCGAAGGACAAATCGAAACGAGCCTACTTGGTTTAAAAATCAGCTAACCCTAGACGCAGACTGTGCGGACAGGTTTTTTTATTGCAAGATAGGTTTGCGCTTGACCAAAATCATGCAATAAAAAGCAGCCATGAGGTCTAAGTTGGAGCGCGCTTATTTAGAGGATGCCTATTCACTCTTGCCTTGAAGACTATTTTTAGACAAAATTGAGTTAGCAGTCTTGCACTGGAAGCCGTCGAATTTGTATTCTTTGATGTGTCTGACTGAGACTTACGTCAAAAGTTAGCTCGCAGTCAGAGGCTGGGGCCCGAAGGGAGACCGCGTTAAAACAATCGAAGGTGTAACAATAATCAGGCGTGCAAAAGAATAACTTTTATTTACCTAGATAAGTTAATGTGCATGGGACGGGTCTACCCGCGAAATTCAAAGTTAATTTGGTTTTTCGCAGTTTATAAATTAAGACGACAAAGTAGGCTTATGGCATTCTAATTTTGACAATGGCAGTATCATCTTCACAGGATTACATAAAAATCTTTACTTGAAAGCGTTCAGTTGTGAAAGCTGAGTGTAGTTTTGATGTAGCTGACTAATACCACAAATTGTGATATTAAGTGATACCCGCGACTTAGTCCGCGTGCAGCGTGAATTTAGATTTTTAAATATCGCATGGGTACCTACCTACTCCTTGATTAGATATTAATATATCCGGGATAAAAAGTAGTCTATGCCCCTCTCCAGGATGTAAGCTATCTCTGTGCCAAGGAGATAATGTCCGCAACTTCGTCCGTGTGGGATTAGGTTTTTTAAAATTCCCGTGGGAAGTCTCATTTTCCGGGCACAAAATTAACCCATATCTCAATCTCTCTTCAAACGTGTCGGACTTTCGTCCCATCGCACTATGAGAGTGAGGGAATAGAGAGTGCACCTGTGTTTGCGCTGACACTTGTTCACTATAATATCTCCCGCGCAGTTAACTAATCTCGAGGACATTATTATTATTATGGATATGGATTATGTTCTAAAACAACTTGTGAGTTTCAATTCAGAGGTAAACAACATTAATCAATCCTCCATAAAATATACTTATTATAAATGCTAAAGTGTGTCTGTCTGTCTGTCTATCTGTATGTCTATCTGTCTGCTAGCTTTTCACGGCTCAATAGTTTAACCGATTTTAGTGAAATTTGGTACAAAGTTAGGTTACATCCTGAGAACGGACATTCAACGAAAACTCAAAGAGTCCACACGGGATTCTTAAAGGCCCATCCAATTAACCAATTTATATGACATTTGGTATGATTGCATCCCGAAAATTGACATAGGCAACTTTCAGATTTCTAAAAAAACCTAAATCGTAGCAGACGAAGTTGCGGGCATGATCTAGTTAATTATATAAAAGTCGTCAAGCAAAACTACCAAGGACTTTCTCGTGTGATCCATCACACAGTACGTAGGCATATAAAACAGCACGTGACTCGTGCCTAATTAGAGCGGTCAGAAAATATCTGTGAGGTGATGCCGCCTGGTGACGTTCACTGCGATCACATCAGGTAATCGCGTGACGTACCTTTGACGGAGACGCGCGTCACCATTCGTTATGTAGGTTCCTACGACCATCATACCTTGGACTCTTAGAACTACCATTATCTGTTTAACTTTTTTTAGGGTTCCGTACCTCAAAAGGAAAAACGGAACCCTTATAGGATCACTTTGTTGTCTGTCTGTCTGTCTGTCCGTCCGTCCGTCCATCCGTCCAACCGTCCGTCGTGTCTGTCAAGAAACCTATAGAGTACTTCCCGTTGACCTAGAATCATGAAATTTGGCAGGAATAGGTCTTATAGCACAAGCACAGCACAAGTAAAGGAATAAATCTGAAAACCTTGAATTTTTAGTTACATTATTAAAAAAAAAATTATCACCTGTTTAAATTTTCAAAATATGATAACTATACCAAGTGGGGTATCCCACCTTTTCCTGTCCCCACATTCCCACATTTACCTGTAGGTACATTCTAAAACAGATTTTTATTTATTTTTACGCATAATAGTTTTTGATTTAACGTGCAAAATGTCGAAAAAAAATACCCGAGTACGGAACCCTCGGTGCGCGAGTCTGACTCGCACTTGGCTGGTTTTTTTTTATACACCTAAACTAGATGATGCCCACGATTTCGAAAACCGCCAATGCGTTGCCGGCTTTTCAGGAATTTGTTGATTCGCCCGTTGAATAAGCTCAGGTTAAAATCTAGCGGGAACACCGCTTGAAGGATTGCAAGGGTGTCTACCAAAAGAGCCTAAAAACTACATCATTGGTCTAGTGACTAGCTTATTCTATAGATTGCTCTTTAGGGTAACGAGCCTGGTCGACTGTAACAATGTACATCGCTGCTGTAACACAAGTTACTCCTAGTACAGCGGCCAAGCGACCAATCTTCCCATAATATCTCAAGCCAATTGATGGTCGTTTGATAGCATTTTTTTATTCGTCTAAAAATGCTATTGATATTTCCTATTTGTCTGTCGAGAAATTTAGTAACAGTGTGGAACTGGTGTACCTATGTATCGGTAGTCAATCCGGCATCTCTGTACTTACAGCCTAAGTTTCCACCGAATCGAAGGTTTTCTCATAGTTCACAAACCCTAATCAAAGTGACCGATTAAGCCTACTCTTCAGTCCTCTGTATAACCTGCCGCAGCGTGTGGATGTGTTCTGTGCTGCTGAAGCCTTTTCGGAATTCGGCTTGTTTGGGTAGCTGAAAGTCGTTGAACCGACGAGCGAGACTATAGAACAACTTATTGGCTTAGCAGCGAGATGGGTTAGTTGCAATCAAAGTCAAAGTCAAATAATTTACTCAAAGTAGATAATATTGTAAACTTTTAACTGTCAATCGTTAGATTTGTAAGATGATGTACCTAATGATCAATCAATTTCGTAAAACCAAAGCTACGAGGGTTTCAAACGCGCCGGTCTGAAAAGAACCCACAACAAACTCATCATTTTTAACTAAGTACTTAATTTTATTATTTATCATTTCAAGCAATTTCCGGCGAATTTTTCTGAATGGGTCCACGTCACGAAATACGCCACAAAATGCAAACATTGTCTACTCATTTATCTAATTCATTTAAATATAAATTGACTAAGTACGTACCTAATCATACAATATAATATGCATCCTGTATGTAATAAAATTTATCGTGGCTTCTAATTGTGATAAATGGAATGGCTTCATGTCAATTCAATTCATAAAAAATCCACCTTATGGTGCACGATACTTGGCACTTGCCAGTAGATATGATTGCAGTCAAGTGCGAGTCTATAAAAAAACTAGATCCTTCAGCATAACCTACTATTTAAGGAGTCTAAACATGTCTAATCAATAACTGCAGGGAATGACGATAAAATCCGGATCTCTAAAGACGGTCACCCATCCAGTTACCGACTTAGTTTAACGTTGCTTACTTAGCACAAATGATTGACATGCACTCTCATAACTAGGCTACTCGAGTCGAGCACACCGAGTTAGGGTCAATGCTAACAGACGGACTAAAGTCTGGAGTGAAGTCGAGCCTGTTTGATATCTAAATTCAACTTTATGTACCTTGAAATACTGTTGAAATTGGTATAACTACTGAAATCAAAACAAAGGCCGCCCGCCATGTTTGGGCGACCCTGAGATTGTCGCGCGCCCGCGTCATCGTCACCTTTATGCTGAAGTAAATAAAACTTAGTTTGAATTGATATGAAATAAAAAAAAAAAAACTTCCGTCTTCAAATAACCACAACCACTAAAAATTAAAAATACTTATTACATATATTATAATTAATACTGTACCTAATAATAAATGTAAAAATAAGTAATTTAATTTATTAGGACGTATTCATGAGATATTTAGGTATAGTAGTTCTAAACTAATATTTTCTGGAGCCGCGGCAAATGAATTTCTTTCCCCTGACCTCTGAGCGAGCGGCTTTCTTATCCGTTGTGGAGTTTCATTCTTCATCGCCGAGGACATTGATCAGATCTTTACTCTAAAATGAGACTAAGCAAGCAGGTTTATATTTGACGGAGTTATGAATTAGTATCGCCCAAAAAAAATACGCCTTGAAGAAAGATCCGTTATCGGTTAAAAAGTCGGTTTAAAAGAGGCCGCGCCCTGGCTCTGCCGGTGTGGCTTGTGCCTAATCCCCCCATTCTATATTAATGGGAAAGGTAACTCACGGCCCTTAGCAATGGGGATCACGTCGCAGAGAAGGGTTTTATTAATTTCAGACACGCACTATCAATTATTAAGTTAATCAATTTGGAATAAGTAACAACCAATGAGAATTGTAAATGGGTTTTCCGCTGTACTAGGTATAATAAAGTTGGTCTGCGTGTGTCGATATATCGATATATCGATGTGCGATTGATGATGAATAGTTGCGTAGTTCAGACAGGTCTATTAGCTTTGTTTCGGACGCGCCGTGCGACGCTGCCTATAGTCCCACGCAAACAGATCGGGTTTATGTCGTACGCCTTAACTTACGATTCGTACGTCACTTGCCGTACTGTACGTCAATTTTGAATGGCAATGGATGTCTTTACTTTAATTGGTATAAGTGTGGTCGACGCTTTTGGAGCTTTACTTATTTTTGTTTGAGTTGTCCAACAGTGAAATCAAACAAACGTCATTTCACCATTTATTGCATTTTGCCAAAATATTTACACCTAGTTACCGTGTTGGGTATATTTCAATGAAGGGCATTTAAAAGCGTATTTTAATTGAAAAAAAAAATCTATTTCTATAAAAAAAATAAGAGCACTACCTACTCTTGTTTAGACTAAACTGAAGTTGCTAAGCACTTGATCTGACCATGTCTAGTTACGTACTTACCTGAGAAAGTACGAAGCTCTTTTGTGCTTATGTGTTAAAACCTAAAGTTAAACAGGCGCTATCTACTGCCACCCTACGATCGAATCGATCTGTGTGCGACGAGCCTTTGCATTGTGTTCTAGGCATATCGATAATAGTGTCGCGACAGGCGGCCGCATCGACGTCGCGCATTGTACGTTTAGGGTTGTCACGCATTCTGTTTTTCCCGGGACATATTTCCAAATGCGGATCAGCAGGCTTCACACACATTTGAGAACATTATGGAGAACTCTCATTACATTATGCAGGTTTCCTTCACCGTTAAAGCGTGTGATACTTACTTAATTGATTTTTTAAACGCACATAGCTTCGGAAACTTACAGGTACCAGGTGTGTGAGGATCGAACCTCGGGCCCCCGGACAAGGACGACTATCGTCACTTTTTGAGTGAAGATCTGTGCTCAATAAATCAGCTGTGAGATGGCACTTCGTGAAGGTGGTTATGTCGGTATGAGTCCGACATAACCACCGCGCTTCCCCGTGGACGGTGATCTATGATGAATTTTCTCACGAAGAAAAAGGTCTCAATACTTGAGCTGGTGGAGTGGTGACCCTATGCAAGTACATAGAAATGAAGTGAGCCACATGTCTGGTATAACTGTAGCGCAGTGTGAGCGCGCTCTAACAGTCGAGAGGCGATAATGAGGAGTGCAATGGTGACGTCAGGAGGCGCACGGGTGAGCGCGGGGGCCTCCGCGCGGCGACGGCGCGGGGCGCGGGGAGGAAGGGCGCGGGGGGCGGGCGCGGGACAGAGGACGGAGCCGCGCGCTGGTTCATTGTAGTTTTTCGATTATTGTTTAATTAGGGCGAAGCGGCGGCGGAGCGGCGGCCAGGCGAGGTCAATGCGCGGCCCGCTTTTCCGCCAAATATTCAACTATTTCGCATTTTTTTTTTTAATGAGTGGCTAGTGGCTACTTACTCTTATCTGTCCTACGTCGTGACGTAATAGAAAGTCCAATTATTACTAACAAATGAATAACGGCTGACATTATTACAAACGCCAATGGCAGGGGTTCAATAGGTTTATCCTACAAAAAAATATAAAATTTAGCAAGTACTAACTATAGCGTACCTATTTTAGTTGATAGGATGGACTTATAACAATAATTGGCAAGGACGTAAAATAGTTATATGATTGACTAGCTGATGCCCGCGACTTCGTTCGCGTGGATGAAGGTTTTTTAAAAATCCCGTGGGAACTCTTTGATTTTTCGGGATAAAAAGTAGCCTATGCGCTAATCCAGGGTATAATTTATCTACATTCTAAATTTCAGCCAAATCCATCCAGTAGTTTTTGCGTGAAGGAGTAACAAACATACACACACACACACACACACACACACACACACACACACACACACACACACACACACACACACACACACACACATACAAACTTTCGCCTTTATAATATTAGTGTGAAGTGTGATATTTGAGACCATCACTGCTTACCAGCTACTATCTGCGACCTGCACTGCGAAAGAACAGCAGTAAATGCGCAGTACAATAAGTTGCAATACCTTACCTACAAAGAATAGGTAGGTATGGCCACACATTATAATTTGTAGCGTTGCAGACCTTGCTCATCTTGCAGTGTAGCTCACTATTACGACTGATGGAGCACAACTTCGAGCTAAGCAGCTCGGTGTGTGCGTGGATCAAGCTCAGCTCGCAGGTATGAATGCTCTTTCACTGGCTCTATCAATAGCGACTTATGGATGAGTATGGAAATCCGTGATGAATGGAAATTGTATTATTTTGCTCATCAATAAATGCGCGTCCAAAACAATGAGCTGATGTGTTTTGTCGTAGTCGTTCGTTTCTTCTACTTTTTGACATTTTATATCCCGATTCTAAACCAATATCGGCTTCTATTAGTAAATCATGCGTTCACAACTCAAGTGATGTCACAGCTACAAGCAACGAATTCTATAGATGGCAACAGACCACCATGTTTTGAAGCATTCTCGTAGGTGTCGTTTTGTCTATAGATGCTTAAACACCGCGCCAATATCTAAGTACTTCTATTCGAGGCAATATTGAATGGGCATCTTCTAGGCAAGCTCGCTTCAACCTAGAACTCATTATTGTTTTTCATTAAGTATGATTGTCCTCTATATATGCAAATTGTGGAATCAACTCTCAATCAACTCAAAATCGGCGGTGTTCCTACTAGATTACAATTTACAACGTGGGGTTATTCAAGGGGCTGATCAAATTCCTGAAAGACCGGCAACGTATCGGCCATACTTCTAGTACTGCAAATGTTCATGGGCGGCGGTAATCACTTAACATCAGGTGACTCGCCTGCAAGTTTGCTCGCTATTTTATTATTAAAAAAATCTATGTAGTAATTTACAAAAATTTGCCAATCACAGCAACCGAGATTGTAATAATGATTGAAGCAATTTTTCCGGAACCGACCAGCTGGAGTTTTACAATAATTTAGCGTGCAAGTACAATAATAAAGTGTATAATTAGTAGCGGCGCAGACGGTGCGTCGGTTGGCGGCGGCTGGCGCTATCGCGGGCGGCGACCGCCGGGGGCCCGCGGGGTGGCGGCGCGGGAAAGAGCGCGTAAAAAGGCGAGCGGCCGCGCGCGGATCCGCCGCCGCACCGCGCGCCTTTCACGGGGTCGACGCCCGGGGCCCGCCGAAACCGACCCCGCGCGCCGCGCCCCGCACCCCGCGCCTACCCGCTACCCCGGTCCTCATCATCTCAGCTCAACCCATCGCCGGACCGCTCACTACTCCCTCAGCAGCTCATCTCTTTTGGTGGATTCCCAACGAGTCACAGCAAAACGAGTAACAGTGTGACTCGTTGGGAGTTTTTCGTATATGTTCTCCCAACGAGTCACACTGTTACTCGTTGCAACTATTTTATCCATTGTAATTCCCAACGAATTCAATTCAATTCAATTCAATTCAATAATCTTTATTGCGAATTTGGGTTAGTTTACAGATCTTAAAACTATTATTGTTAGGTGCTCCAAATTCTACCTTTCGGTATGCAATAATACAATAACATAATTAGTCATGAATACAATCTTGTCATCACATCATTGAATCACACTGCTACTCGGGGTGTGACCCGTTGGGAAGATTTGTGACAAGGCTTCAGGCCATAGTCCTTTTTCGGCAATGTCCTGAAACCACCGGAAACATTACCAAATGCGGATGTGCAGACTTCACTCTCCTTTGAGGATATTATAGACAACTATCCCAAGTTCTAATATTGAGCAGGGGTCTCCTCTCAGAATGAGAAGGGTTTAGGCCATAATCCACCAGTCTAGCTAAATGAGGTTTGGTGGATTTTACACAATACACACCTTCGACAGACTTTACATATTTATGGAAAACTTTCAGGCATGCAGGTTTCCTCACGATGTTTTTAGCAAGAGATATATAACTATTTATAAGAGATAGATAACTCGAAAACGTTAGAGCTCTACTTTAACGGTAAATGAAAGCATTGTGAGAAAATCTGCATGTCTGAGAGTTCTTTTTTATAATGTTCTCAAAGGTGTGTGAAGTCTGCCAATCCGCAATCCGCAATTAACCAGCGAGCCCATGCCAAATGGCCATACTCGTATATTATGACCAAACCCTTGTTATTCTGAAAAAGGAGACCCGTCCCCAGTTGTAAATCGGCGATGGGTTGGTTATGATGAACCCTCAATCAAAGCAACTGCAGCGGCACGTACAGAGTCCATTCCTGACCACGTCCCGTCATCAAAAACCGGTCAATTGTGCGACTCGGACTCGCACACGAAGGGTTCCGTATCATCTTACAAAATAAGTATAACATTTTTGTTTGCAACATTGCAAGTTAATTACTGACATCGCCATTTATGACGTGATTCAGTACACTGATTATGTACTTATTCGTGAACACATTAGGTATAATTTTTTTTTGTGATGTAACCACAAATTCACTGTTTTTGCATTCCTTTACTTGTGTTATAAGACATTGCTAAACTTCATGATTCTAGGTCAACCGGAAGTACCCTATTGGTTTTGATTCCCTTTTCTTGACAGACAGACAACGAAGTAATTCTATAAGGATGGTTTTTCTTTTGAGGTACGGAACCCCAAAAAACGAACTTTTTTCTCAGAACGTTGAGTAATGAGTTCACCGCAAAAATAAGACCAGGGTGTAGTTTGGGTGTAGTTACAGAAAACGCCCACAACACCATTGAGCTACAGAACATAGCGATGCAGAATGCAGACGTACGATACGTTAGGCGTTTAATGATTACAAAGACGTAAAGCTTGTAACTAATAAACATTTTTTAATTCTCTTGAGTATAGGTTTCAACTCCTCGACGTCATGCGGCCTAAACGTACATAGATATCATCTCAGAGTAAGTTCTTAGGTAAATAGGTATATTTTTTTAAAGTTATATCTTGAATAGTATAATAATATATTCCTATGCAAACTGCCATGTTGCATCTTCATATTGGACTAGGTACCTAGTTGTCTTGTGCGCACAATACCACCTCTAACGCATGGCATCTCTCTGTACAACACGATCTCACAGAGGACGTTCGTCCGTCAATAAAACGAACCATTAATGTCGAGTCAGTTTTTAACGTGGAGCTTTACCCACGGAGTCACATGATAGCTGTGTATGTTTGCGGTAGATCAGGAATCATAAAACACTGCCTACTACTAACTACTCCATGTGACTTGGAATTCTTATGACAGCCCACTGATGTTTCTAATGTTAGTTGCTTCTGACTAATGCTTAGCTATGTCCGATATAATTAGTTATGGACGCAGACAGAGACTGGTAGGTACAAACATTGTGATCAGTATAACGTACCTAGTCAAACTAAAACTGGCTTGCTGACGAAAAATGGAACATTTTCAAATTCATCGATTTGAACGATTTGAACCCATGTGTGTTTTGCATACTGAGTGACATTGGCCAATAGTAAATAGCATAGCAATAGCGACAGATGGGGAGTGTTATAGATTACAAGTCGGTGATAAAGGATGATTCAAAACATTCCAGTGGTGATGTGTGGTTTTGAATTGTCGTGGTCGTGTGCAGCGAATGGACGTGCGCGCTCGTCGATAGCATCCGGACCAATGCCAGCCGTACCTAAACTAGAAAAATATTGTCCTCGAATGTTCTGAGCGATAACCACAATTGCAAAGGTAGCTAATACCGACTCTATTTCGAGGGGGAAGAGTTTAGATTCGCGACGGGGTGAGGATAGAGGTTGCGCGTGAGATATGTGGAGTCGCGGCATGCGGGTCGCGCGGCGTTCTCACGCTTTGAATATTCCTGCTCCCGGCTGCTCCCGCGCCCCGCGCCGCCCGGCCGCACCCCGCGCGCCCCTCGCAGCCATCGGCCCTTCAATGACGTCCCCTGAGTCCTGACTCCCACTACGATTAGGTATCCCTTTAATTGAATGAACTTCACAAAGTACCTATGTTTACATCCGCGCTTTACATAACCCTTAAGCCTGTCAAACCCATTTTCAATATATTGTATGATGCTACGTCGTAAGTAATTTTTAAATGCAACTAAGTATAGTCTTGACGACACTAAAGTTGGAGCGCGCTTGCCTAGATCACCCTAGATGCCAAGAGTACATATTATATAGCCATTCAGTACCTATTCATTCTTGCCTTAAATCTTGAAGGTGGCTATTATGGGGCTGGTATCTCCGTGTCGGACAAAAGTCCCGTAAAAAGTAAGATAGCTACTTAATAATAAAAAACCGTCCAAGTGCGAGTCAGACTCGCGCACCGAGGGCTCCATACTCGGGTATTTTTTCCGACATTTTGCACGATAAATCAAAAACTATTATGCATAAAAAAAAAAAATATGTTTTAGAATGTACAGGTAAAGCCCTTTCATATGATACCCCACTTGGTATAGTTATCTTACTTTGAAAATTGAAACACATTTTAATTATTTTTTTAATGATGTAACCACAAATTACACCTACCTACTAAAATACTTACTGAAATTGTGTCGAAGTCAGGTTTTCGTAGCTTTGTTCTCGTTGTTCCACTTGACCTGCAATGCGCGAATCAAAAGGGCGAAGGTAGGTAGGTAGGTACCTACGCTACAATAGGCACCCTATTTATGATTATCCGCTTCGTCGCTTGGACAAACATACAAACAATAATTTAATTTGTGTTTATTGTATTTAACGCCCATAGAAAGTGTTCCAGTCAATTTCATGGAATTATTGTAACTCGAGTAGACGTCGGATTTGTATATGTATTGTATTGTATCTAGGTATCAAATACCAATGTTTAAACGTGTGGGAAAAATATGAAAAGCGGATTAGAGCCATTAGAACTTGGAAGTCACACTATTATTGCCCGTATTGAGATGTGACCCTAATATAGGGTATTGGACTGTTGTAATAAAGTGATGTTAATGTTTTGTATGGCGGTAATTTATGGGGCTAGAATTCATTATTAAGGAAAATAATTGTAAAAAATTTAGATTTTTCAAAAAATTTAATATAATATTAGGTATATAAAAATATTTTCCTTCAGAAATTATCTACTTTGTTTTATGGTAAAATATTGAAAAGTATTTGTCGTTTATCACCTTGTCACGTCATTGATCCGAAACCCCTAATTTTTACAATTTTTTTTCTTTACTAATGAAGTCTAGCCCTACAAACTACTCCTATACAAAAAATCACATCATTTTTTTACTACAGAACAAGAGACTAAGGTACGAAGAAAACTTTTGGAAGCACTGTCGATAACAATAAATCATGTCTTTACAATATTGTTTAAAGTTTTTCAGTGGGTGAGAACTTTTCTATTTCAGAAGCGCCCGCGCCGCCGGCGCAAGGAGAATCCCACGGTTCAGAACTTCAGACATCGTCAATTCATCCTTGACTTACATTCATATCGTACCTTTTGTGCGGGACTCGGTTTCCGTGAGAACGGAACAGTTAAATTTTCATGCGGCATTCGGAATAGATTAAAATATTAGTGGAACAAAGGACTGTTTTACGTAGGTATGTTAAATGTATAGCTAACGACCTACTTTTTTCACTCGCATATTTAAAAGTTAATGGGCACATCCACCCACTTTCTGAAATTGATTCACAGCTTTAAAAATGCAAAAAAATGAGTTTAAAAATACACTTCTGTATTGTATATATTGTCGCCATTAAAATAGTAGTACTTAGTAGAGAGTAGTGATATTCGTAACGTAATATAGGTCCTAGGTAGTGCCTATGTAGCGACAACTACCTTACAAACTCCCATACTAAGCGCGCGATTTGACCTTGAAAACTCAAAAATATTTAGAAATCCCCGACACAAAAACCTTTCAAACGGCTGAACCGATTTTCTCCGATTATAGCTAAGAACACTCGATCAAGCCACCTTACAAACAAAAAAAAATTATATTAAAATCGGTTCATTCGTTTGGGAGCTATGATGCCACAGACAGATACACAGATACACAGATACACAGGTACACAGATACACACGTCAAACTTATAACACCTCTCTTTTTGGGTCTGGGGTAAATAAAAAGTTGCTAATTTGATTCCTACATACTTAGTAGGCAACATCTTTTTTTGGCAGGAAAACATCGTGAGAAAACCTGCATGCCTGAGAGCTCTCCATAATGTTCTCAAAGGTGTGTAAGGTCTGCCAATCCGCACTGGACCAGCCTATAAATAAACCCTTCACATTCTGAGAGGAGACCCTTGCTCTGTAGGATCCGGCGATGGGTTGATCATGAAGATGATGATCCCTATTTGATAGATTCGCAACTCCCAGACTCAGGTTTGCTAACTTGGACACTTATACTCAAGTCTTGAAGGCTTCCGCCGAGTGAAACAAGCAACCTTGACGTTCAATCGTTAACGCTCTGTTGTTATTGTTTACTAGCTGAACTGCCCTGACTTCGCTCTTGAGGATTTTCTAAAAATCCTTTCTGATCAGCGCCGACCAAGCATGTGTTCCCACCAGGCAACAAATGCTGAGTGGAGTCCAATTTGGTACGACACACCACGCATCTTGTTTCAAATTATTTTACTTGTCCGTATAGGTAGGTAACTCTATCTGTACCTATAGCTGTGGTTCCAAATGAACGATTGTTCTTTCTTTTTTCTTTTTATTTCTAAGCTAAGTATAGAGAAAACCTCCATGCAAAATCTCAAGGTTCCAGATCCAGACTTAGCTGTTGGGCTGTGCTTACGCTTAGTGTGTGCTTCTTAATGATTGAGATGGGGCGATATTTCGTCCAGGGGCGCCGGTGGTACTAAAACCGGCTCTCGTTGTCAGTCAGTCAGTTTCTCGTATTAAATGAACAGATTTACTACAAAACATTTTGTTGAAATCATCACTAACTTTTTGAAATGCTCCTATCAGATCATAAAAGTTACATTACACCATTTTATGGGCATTATTTTTCAACAAAAAAGTTCAGCCAGTTGCTTCCACTCAACTTAATCATTAAAGGAATTCATCAGTTGCCTTAATTAAGGTAATAGTGGTAATAGCCTTGGTTTAATAAGTTTTACGCAATGTTTAAATTTGTTTAAGTACTAACAAATCTAAAAATTGTTTCGAATCATTTATTGTAAAAGCTAATACTTTCTTAGCCCCACAAAAGATTTCTGTACTTTACACAGACTTGCCACTTCACTCTAGTTTGGTCTAGCTAGTTAGAAGACGTAGAGCGCATTTCAAAGTACCTATAACCTGGAAGTCGAAACTGTAGTTGCAAATCCTGGACTGGCAGTATCTGTTCCTCGTATTTTTTATCACCAAGATCTAAATCGATCGTACATACTCGTACGTAGAGTGGACGCAAAACATTGAAAGGATCGCGATACCTTACAGAGCTTCCTAAGTTTTTCAAGTATTGCCTTTTAAGGAATGAGGATAATTCGTGAGAAAGCTCTGCACTTGCAATTGAAAAGACATTCCTAAGTAGCGAACTATCGGACATCTACAGGGATATTAAAGCTCTCCTTTACTCAGTGACGTAAGACCTGTTTATATTCATATTACTCAGTCTTTATGGACTTCTTTACTCGAATAATATGGATCTATTTATTCCGTTTCACATGGGAATTTGAAGTATACTAGTAAAATTGTATTTAACTTTTAGGGTCGGACAGGCAAAAGAGCCTCAAAAACGGCCTACTTGGCGCAGGGATAAGTGTTGGGTCTTATTAAATTAGGAGGTCCTGGGTATGATTACCCGCAGTTGCCATTTCCGGATGGAACTCTTTGATTTTCTGGAATAAAAAGTGCGTCACTCACAAGGTCTCTAACTACTTACATCCATGCAAAAAATCACGTCAATCCGTTGCTCCATTGCGACGCGATTGAAGGACAAACCAACAAACCAATAAACCAACAAACAAACACACTTACGCATTTTTAATATGGGTATTGATCTTATTCTAGTACCTAAGTAGGTACCTACATATGGAATTCCTTTAGACTTCTAGCAGTTCTTTGTACAGAAACGTAGATGCTTCCTTAGCTATTTACCTGCCGATTTCTTGGGAGTCCGTATGTTTGTCCTCAAATTCTTAAACACGGAACAATTGATGGATCGCTTCAACGAAGTAAGTAATCATATTGATACGAAGTATCGTCACTTTTCCTGACTTCCCGTTTCCTTTAGGATATTTTCTAGTTATTAATGAATTTATTAAGTGTTGTTGTTCTTAGAAAACGTTGTATGTCCAGTGTCGTGATCGATCTACACGATGTAAGAACATCCGATGGAAATCCGCAGACGAACATGCGTTTAGGTACTCTACCTAACTAAACTGCACATACTTATTATGAAATCAACAGTATCATATTAATATGTACTTATACCTACGCACCATGCAAAATGTAAGATGTACCTACTAGTAAGTATGTGTGTAGTTCAGAACATATTAGGAGGCCTGGACTACCCAACCTACAAGTATATCTTCCACCAACATATCCAGACAAAATCATTGAATACAAAACAGGAAAGGATGCAGTAGAGCACTTTCTTGGTACCATTATCTCATGTAGGTACAATGACAGAGCCCCTACTTTTACGGTCTTTTGATTGTTTCTTTGATTTAGTGCAATTTTCTTTCGCTTCGTACCATTATATGGACCTTATTAGGGTCTTCAAGATCGTTATGCCACATAAACAAGTTACTAATACGTACCTAAAAACTATGTAGGAAAAAAGTTTTACGTTATTGTAGGCGCCAGATGAATATAAACTTTGAAGGGTTAAAAAAAATATTTATGTGTACCAAATATCTTCAGGTTCTTGTGGAAATGGAGATTTAGTAACGAGTACTTAAATAAAAGTTGACTTTAGATAGCTATTATACCTTTTTAAACCTTTTGTGAGCTGAGCTTCAATAATAGGTAGGTATGTGCTTTTCTTAAATCTAGGGCATAAAATTAACCTACTCATATACCTATACTGAATTTTAGCGATTAGTGTCTTTTGAATTTAAATATTTTGTAAAAAAAATTGGATTGGACGATCAAGTTAACTGGCAATATAGCACCTTGAGCGAGCCTTCTTAGCTTTTTATTAATTGAAAGAATTCGTCCCTCATATATTTTGACTAATCAAGATCCTCTGGTACCTGCGCTACCTCAACAAAATATGTTAAAAATATGTTAAAAATTAACATTAGAACTGAACCAACTTTTGCAAACTTTTTCCTCAAGATGGCCGGCCCTACTACACCACCAATCCTCCATCAAATCGATTCTCATCAATTTTCCTTGTTAAATGCAGCCTTTTAACTTTATCAATAAATACGTAATTTTCCCCATACCATATAAGTTTCCTGAAGACCCGGATCCAGTGGCGCCAGTCTCAATCACTGTAAGCGATTCTGCTCACATCAGTTCAACCCGTCTTCAACTGAGACACTGAGTGACAGCGTGAGATTTGTAGGAGCTAGTCGTTTGCGGCAAATGCTAGATTTCAACTTATCGCTGTCTATTGATTACATTTTTGTAATCCAATTATATTAGTGTCTGTAGTAATTGCAGTAAAAATACTTACTCGTTGTAAGGTTAGCTCCCGTCTTTTTGAACAGGGTTATGATGAAAATGCCTCTTGAAATTTTCCTGGAATCTTTTGCTTATTGAATCATTAAACAAAATAGGAAGGATTGTCTTCCATTCTATCAACCTGTATGCGTCCACTGCTGGACACAGGCCTTTTCAAAGGTTGTCTACATGTATTGATTAATTTAAATGGTAAAAAATACAGTCTCGTCCTAAATAACGTATGCTTTAATAATTTTCCTTGTAGGTACGTTATATTAATGATTTTTATCAAAATTCTACTACTTTTTAGGTACCTACATGAAGAAATTACCGGAAGATTAATAAAGTAAACAGATATCTCGGGGTTTTTACTCGTAACAATAGTGATGTACGGCCTAAGGTCAACCTTACTCTTTTATTTGTTTGTAATTACTCTGGCTAGGGTTAGAAGAGCACAATACACTGTATAAATAGCAATTTTTGCACGATTTATTTAGAAGCTGAGCAATTAAATTTACTTGCCTTTAACAGTGAAAGAAAATACATCGCGAGGAAACCTGCATGACTGAAAATTCTCCATTATGTTCTCAAAGGTATCTGAAGTCTGCCAATCCGCAATGGCCAGCGTGGCTGCACCCTTCTTATTCTGAGAGTAGACCCGTACTCGGTGGTGGGTGGGTATGATTAGGTCTTCCTTCATTATTGAATCTATCAATTGGTATCGAATCTGTACCTACGGTGATTTAGGCAGAATGAATTATCGTGATTTGGGGATGCGAGTTCAAAACATCTTCCAGAAAAGGACTTAGCTGAAGATAATAACATTATACTATTGGGGAAATACTTAACGTTAGCTTAGAAGCATTACGGATTTTAGGATAGGGTGTTGGGGTGCATGCCGGAGCGAGTGAAGCCCGGTCACTCAGGTCACCACAATTATAACATATTGTGGACTTTTCTACAACCGAACGATTTCAAGGATTCTGTTGTCCATCCTTCCGTCTATCTGTGTCTCATAAAACGTTATAGGTAGAGAGTTGAAATTTTCACAGAATGTGTATTTCTCTTGCCGCTATAATAATAACTAATAAAAAAATGGCTACCATGAAAATTTAAAAAATAATGTTATTTCTTGTACGGTGGTGCGGAACCCTTTGTGTGCGAGTCCAACTCGCACTTGGCCGATTATTCCATTTAATACACATAGTAGTAACAAACGATATCGGTATGGTGTGGCGTAAATAGCCATGTCATGAAAGGCACAAATAAATGTTGCCCTGGCGAAATGCTGGAAACATGGATCAAGAAAAACAAAACTTAACATTGGTACCCTTTCTGAAGCCAGTGTACCTGTTAGTAGTAGATCTTCGAGAAAACTTCTTGAGAGGTTTTCAAAAAATCTGGCTATATTCCGTGTCTACATATTAACGGAAAACTCTCTGCAAACTTTTAACTTTCTAGTACTCTTGACTGAGCTGAGGATCGATGAACGTTATTTAATTTAATGTATGAGATTTTTGCAAGTGTGCATTCTAGCTAATACTGAGATAGTATCAGCCAATCTTCAGATAGCAGCCGGCACATGGTAAGCCTTTAGTAACAAAAAATTACGAGACCATCCTGAAAGTTCGCACAACGCGGTATGCGTAGTGCGGCTGCGGCCGACGCCACGCACGTATTTTTAACTCGTGGGGCCGCCGCGCTGAAGCTCACCTTTCGATCTATTCCTAGCAGTCTAATTTTAAACTTTTGTCTAGATTACTTTCCTGCTTATTAGAGGATGATTGAGATGCGTCGCAGGGGGCGCCTGAAATATACCGCCGCGTCGTGGTGTTTCTGGTGAGACACATCCGTACCGCTTTCTTTTCAAATGAAAGAGCTTTATGGGCTATTCTAAGAATAACTATAACATTTCAGCTATTGTTTTCTAAGAAATGAAAATTAAAAACATTAAGCAAGTAATTTTAAAAGTTTTCAAAAAACCCCGACTGCTGTTTGAACTGCTCATCTTTTTCAGATCGCACATTAAATAAAGCGCATAAAATAGTAATTTTTATTTTTTTATGTCCAGTGACACTTCCGTCATGAAGACGAATCTAATGATGTATCATTTAGGTGTCAAAATCGGTTGAGCCGTTTAGTAGTAACGAGCGGACATAGGAACGGACATAAATACAGCTCAAACACACTATGGGGGATCGCCCAGACCGACTATCACATTTTGTGAAAATTTGAATTACCTACCTCCCTATCCGTTCACGGGATATTGCTCGTTGACAGACAGACGGACGGACAGACAGACGGATTACGGACGGACGGGCAGCGGAGGCTTAGTAATAGGGTAACGTTACCCTTCGGGTTCAGAACCCTAAAAATTTTTTTTTTTTTTTTTCAACTTTGTTGCTGTCTGTACATTCACATCTGGCGGTCGGAACTCGGAGTTATCTGTCAGAGCCCTCGCTAGTACTCCCACTCGCGGAGGCGCACCATTTTGATCGCATTTGAGCCTTGTGAGGGAGCTTCGCTACATTTTTTGCCCCATCCGAAGACCTATTTATGAATGAACTCACGGTACTCTCGTATGAATGATTAGTATCCTTTTATTTTACTGGCCATATTCGAAAGAGTTTTTGGAAAAATTACAGTGATTCATTCAATGATTATTTATTATTCAGTCTTTAAGCACTTTGAGAACCGGAAATCTGCTCTACATTCCTTTTATTAGGTAGTTCAGTAATTACCTAGAATAACAAGACTGAATGCTATGCTAATAATTTACATATTTTTGTAATAGATCACAAATTTCCAAGAGGCTGATGTATAATAGATTAACCATTCATGATTCATGGTACTCAAATTATGAAGTGACCTACCTAAGTACCTGCTTAGTAGACAACTTAGATTTTACCTAAGTGCAAGGAATTTCAGTACTTATAAAATAATTTCTGATAAGAGCCGTAAAATGTCGAATGCATTGTCGACAAAGCACAACAGGAAATAGCGGAAGATAAGTTCCTCTCCAGATGCATAATATCATAGCGTCTGAATGAAGCTATTTATTTATAGACGCACGCGCGTACGAGCGAGGGTGTGCCCCATACTTAAACTGTTAACTTCACATGAGGATCCAGCAATTGTGCTGTCAACGTCGACATAGGGGCGAATACAACGATCTGGTTAAATTTGTGGCACATAAAAAATTGGGGCTGTTAAGCTCATAAAAATATTTTCGTTATGATCGTTGGGGGAGCGGCACTTCATTTGTACCATAACCACGAGTCATGAGAAAGCCCCTTTTTGTCGACCGTCCCAATTTACTATCTCCCATCTGATAATTAAATCGCATCGTTTGAAATCCATGCGTCCGTAATCGATGACATGTTTTGTACGCTGTTATTGCGCATACTGTTACACTATCGCC
This sequence comes from Maniola jurtina, assembly GCF_905333055.1. NCBI lineage: Eukaryota > Metazoa > Arthropoda > Insecta > Lepidoptera > Nymphalidae > Maniola > Maniola jurtina. Next base: position 6,185,602 of record NC_060037.1, on the reverse strand, counting down.
GAGCGAGTTACGAATATGGAATCCAAAAAGTCGTAGACGCGTTCGTGGAATCCATATCGGAGTGTACGTTGAATTTTAGGTGAAGAAAGTCCGGGTGGTGGAGATAGAATGCGGCGGGATCGGTCGACTGGTTTCTAACTCAATGTCGTGTGGAATGCAGCGGACGGGCGGCGGGCGCGGCGGCGCGGGCGGCGCGGGCGGCGCGGGGTCCGGTGCATCGCACGCTGTCGTCGCAAGTGGCCGCCGCACTTGTCGGCGCGTTTGAGTGCTGGAGATATTCGGCACGGTAACGGGCCGCGGCCTTCCTGGAATCGGTTACCTGTTGCATTCCTTCGCCGGCCGCCGCGCCGAGCCGCCGCTGCCCGCTGCCCGCCTGCTCGCCTGCTCGCCTGCTGCCGACGCACGACGCACGACGCTCGACTCGCACTGTGCGTTCTCGTCGATGCATGCTATGCAACTCTCGACGCTGAGCTACCCACGAGGCAGTGGCGGGCACAGCATGTTTAGGCATAAAATTGAAAAAACTTATTAGGAAAATATTAAACCAGAAAGTCTTTTGAGAATGTTTGAACAACTACATAGGTATAGTAATTTGAGGGTAGAATTTAAATATGTACATACTTATTACTAATTTCTTTTTTGATGTTTGACATCGCTCGTGCTAAAAATAGAACCTAATATTATTATATGTAGGTCTATTATTAGTGCCTTAATCCTAAGAGTAAGTACGGAGCGAAGACGCGTGTTTTCAACCAATCAAATTATTGAGAGACGACGTGATAAAATTAATTATGATCATCTAACAGCCTGATTGGTCTATTAAAGAGGTCTCTGGTTCAAACCGGTTCAGTGTAAATGCACTTTAAATCACCTTCAACGGAGTGATTTTTTGACTTTTACCTTCCTCGCCACGCAGTGAAAACTTTTATTTGCACATTCATGGAAGAAAATCTAGAACCTATATTTACTTACCTAATGACCCGCAAAACTATACATTGGACCATATTATGCATGCAGAAGCCATCACGCGTTTTATCCTTATCGAGATCGAGCAACATAACCAGTGTGGCTACTGCTACTGCTGTAGTTTGACAGCTAAGCGTGACGATCGCAGTCACATCTGTTTGGTCGACATTCTCTATTGGCTAAAAGCATTATTGCATCAAGAATACTATACTTAAATTCAGCCAATCACAACAATTGAGAATTGAGGTTGTAGCAATGATTGATCCAGTGTTTCCACAATCGCGCAACTGATCCCTGAGCTTTATGGCCGTCTTCACTATTAGAGCTTCAGGGCTAAAACGCGAGTTGCGATTACAACATTGCGATAATCGCAATCCAGGCCTGCAGGGTTTTGACAATGGTAGAGCATAGTGCATATCAAGTGCAGAGAGCGGAATTCAAAAATGGTTGCGTGGTGCGCCGGATTTACAAGTCCTATTACAAACGTCCAACATAAGTGGACCTCTAACAAATATGAGAGCTCTTGCTTTATAGGGTCTAGCTATGTCGTAGCTTCCACTGTGAAATGGAATGTAACGTGTCAGGGGATCGATGTAATTGAACTTGAACTCAATATTTTTAATTACTTTCCACATTTTTACTAACACTTAAAATACAAGATTTTTTTACAGATTATTCTAATAAATCAACAGGTACCTACCTAGATTTATTGTTCTTGGAATGAATTAAAACATATGAATCAAAATCAATTTAAGGTCAAGTTCATCTTTCCAAAAGTTTCCTTTGTTGAGAAATAATACCTAAGTAGATACATAAAGGAAATTATCCAAATCCCGGTAGAATTAAGCTTTGTTTTATGAGTCAATAGGTACAGGTGTCTCAAGCTTTTAATATAATCTATTCATTTTATACTTTATGTAGCCCCTTATCTTTTTAGTAAAATGATAAAAGCTTTGACTTCATAAAAGTTTTTATGATCAATTTATTTTAGTACCTAGGTATTATACTATACTATACCTAAGTCATTTAGTACCTACCTATTAGAATTTGTTCAGCCAGTTTCTTTTTAGTTCTGTTAGAACTTGTTGATCGGTGACTTTATTGTAGTAGATAAGTATGCGCGTTTCTATCTCCGCAACCAGCACTTTCAGCCTAGGTAAGCTTTTCAAGGTTAGAAACAAGTATCTACTAAAGCCGCCCATCACGAAAAGAATGGCGAATTTCTTGAAAAATCTCAGCTATCTGCTTAATCTCAGATACCTACCTTATCTATACTATACTAATAAATAAAATTGGAGTGTCTGTCTGTAATTTCGAAATAACTACCGCATTTTAAGGTCATATGCTTATTTGAACGATACTATAACTGAATCACACGTTTTTAAAATTTTTGTCTGTCTGTCTGTCTGTCTGTCTGTCTGTCTGTCTGTCTGTCTGTCTGTTTGAAAAGGCTAATCTTGGGAACGGCTGAACCCATTTTGACGGGATTTTCACAGACAAGTAGAGAATTGACCAGGGAGTAACATAGGCTACTTTTTTAACCGACTTTCAAAAAGGGAGTTGTGTTTTTCTACCTATGTACACCGAAATCTCCGAGATTTCTGAACTGATTTGCGTCATTTCTTTTTTAATCGATAGAGGAACTTTGCGACATTGTTTCATAAAAAATTTGGAGTCCAACTCCTCAATCCTGATGCTGCAGGGGATCTGACCAATCACGCGGGCGAAGCTGCGGGCATCAGCTAGTTTTAAATAAAATAAAATAAATTAACCTGCTAGAACAGTTGACATTATTACATTAGGTAGGTATTACGTGTAAGTTTTATAATTCCCAGAAAAAAGGACAATATCACTAAAAACGTCCTTTCCCTCAGCACTATTTATAAGCTCATCATATAATTATTGTATTCGTCAGGTATATATTCCACTCCACATTGACACTATTAAGGGCTGAAACAAATACAACGCGAGACAACGCGGCTTCTACGCTGCGGCTAGTTGTATTAGGTATTTAACGAACTGTGTGAAGGGGTTCACAGTTCACACTGCCAGGAGCGCGTTGGAACTGTGCTCCGTCATTGACGTCAGGCGCTACAATTTGACGTGCTTCATGCAGTTCTTTCAACTACAATGCAAACTCTCTTGAATTTTATGGGATCGATCATTTTCATTCGTCAGATATATGAGAGCGTTTTCGTCATAGACACAGATTTGAAACTCTTTATGCAAAAGGTTAAGGTAAACCATAAAACTCAAGTGATGTTTACATGAGAAGAGTTTATGTTGTATTACCACAGCGTAAATAAATACAGTGTGACAGCGTCCTAGATCATATCTGGGTGTTTGTGGATGAGCCGGCTTTACGATCGTAACACCGACATTATCTATCCAAACGAAATTATCCGTCATCATCATCATCATCAGCCTGTGGACTTCCACTGTTGGACATAAAGAGCGCCACCACACCCGGTCAGCCTCAGCCTTCCTCATCCAGCCACTTCCCGCCAGCTGCTTTATTATCTAAAGCTAAATTATCCGTATTACTAAGCAAAACAATATAAAGTATGTTATAAGTATAGATTGTTATGGCTAGGTATACTTAAGTTCTGCAGATTTCTGTCGATCGGTATAATCCCTCTCCCGCCTCATCCCTATGCCCCGCAGGATTGCTCTATCTAGACGTCTTCGTTGACCAATTGTATGAAGTTTCTCTTTAGGTCGTGGTACTGCAAATTGTAGGATGGGTGCGTATGTTCAGTGTAAGGTGCAGCTTCCGCCGCGCGTTGTGTGTGTTTCAGGCTTAGACCAACGGCTACTCTACCTGTCGGTACCGCGTTCACGTGACTCCAACTGCCGTTATTTAGAGCGAGTAAAGTAAAGCAACCGTAACAAATCAATTCTGAGTCTGCCTATTCATTTCTCATATTATTATGAGGAGCATTTTATTAACTTTATCGTTTTAAAAGTACAATTAAATAAGCTTGCTAATTTATACAAACAGAAATCGACTAGACAGTAATTAATGTACCTAGCTGTATCTTTTTGGAGTACTTAATCGGAAAATTGTTGTTAAAGATTGCTTTAAATTCAATTGTTTCATGGTTTTTACTTAATCTGTGTAGATTCATGAACGAGGTGGGCAAACGCGCATTTTTTAAATAGTAATAATAAGCGACTCATTAAAGATTGATAACCTCGTTGGTGGGCCGTACGCACACCGAAGCACGGCCCGCACACATACATAAGCATACACATGTAGACGGAAACACATGCGCAGGCACCGCACACTACACCGCGCGATACGCCATTATATTTACTTCTCGGATACACTGCTCGGTACGTTCACCCACAGCTGCGTTTCTTACTACGCAATGTATATTCCCGGTCATCCATTATATTCGTCAAATGACGTACGTTTTCGCATGTGTGACTCGCGGGTTGTGTGTGTGAGTTTAGCAGCGACGAAATTGCGAATTTCTGCTTGAAACTGGAAGTAGGTACGTTAAAAGGTTGCAAGTTGATATAATAATGTGATTGGGAAGGTTTACAATGATGTGTTGGCGAGGTGGTGAAGTGTGGTGGTCGGAGAGGCGTGTCCTCGCTAATAGCAGCACCCCGGCGGCCCCCAGTAGGCACGGCGCGCTCGACCTGCTGTACCAATTGCCAAACGAATAGAAAAAACTAACTGTTCGGTGTCTGAATTTAGCGCAAATTCATCTGACCGCTAAAAGTTTTCATAACTTTCAAAAGTTATCATTCGTTAGAAAATTACGTTTTGAATAATCTCCATTCTCCACTGGGTAGGTAGGTACTGGTCCACAAACTAATTTAGTTGGCCACAACTCACAAGCCCTAAAACGGCTGTTTTATACACAAAAACAGTTTGATTTCACAGTTAAACTTACAATAAATGTTGATGATGCAAGTTTTATTCATCTGACTATTAAAAATTTTCATAATTTTCGTTTTTTCATCGCGTCGTAAGTTCATTTGAAAATTCCTTTTAACATCATCGCTATCCCTCTAATTTGCCAAAACTCTACAACGATGACTGTTTTAATAAAGAAAACGTTATAATTATGTCTGTAAATGAAAAAGTTCAATGGGTAGGTAGTTACCTACTTACATGCTCGTATGTAGGTAGGTTACCTAGTAGATGTCAAGTAATGTATCATGCAAAATTAATCTAAGTAACCGCTAAAAGTTTTCATTTTTTTTTTTGTTAAATTAAGTAGGTATCATTCGCCTGAAAATAACTACTTAATTGAAATTTTATTACATTTAGTTCGCCCAAAAACTCTACAACTTTTGAATATATTAATTTAACATGTAGGGAGGACCTAAAATTTACCTACTGTATTTATACTTATACATACTTACCTACCTACTGAATGTTCCTCATATTATTATTATGTATGATGAATTAATAAAATATAGGTAGGTACTTACTTAAGTAGGTAGGTATGGGTAATTTGGCAAATATTTTTCTTATATCACAAAGTCTTATATTTTGTAACCAATCGAACGATACACATAACAGATAGGAAAGTAGGTAGGTAGGTATTTATATACCTACCTACCTACCTATGTGTTGACTTTGCTACCTAAAAAATACATTATATTATGTACGATAATGATAACAGTAACAAGTAGGTACTTACCTTCCTTTTGTATCTACCTAAATCTATTTATCTAAAGATAACTAAGATTACCTACACGATGAACCTACAAAATCTACACCTACCTACCTACTTAATGCTACAAGTCAGTAATAACTTATTCTACATTACAAAATAATATATTTGTATATTATTGAGATCTAATTTTTGTTTTTTTTTTTCACTAGTAAAGAGTTATTAATGATTTATTAAATTTATAAAATTACGTAGAAAAAATTTAACAACCTGCTAAATAAACTACTTACCTACCATAAAAATTTATAATTTTACAAAAAAATTAACACCCTCTTAATACAATGATGATTTAATGGGCTTGATTCTAAGACACTGGCACTATTGCCTCGCTGGATTGCCAGATTTACCTAGCCATACAGGGCTAAAATATTAAGCGCCAGCTCCTATAATTGTATTTGTGCATCATCATTATACATACGTAGGTACATATTATATGTGTCATCGTAGCTCTCAAACGGATCGGTAGGTTTGATTGCAGTTGTTCTATTCGATAACATGTTTAATCGAAATGGTTCCTAGTAAGGTATGTTTGATGAAAATCTGATCAGTCGTTTGAGTATTATCAGCTATTTCCTCACCGGTGAAGGGGACTCAATTCTTAGACTTAGGTACAATATATTTATGTTACTTCCACTTATCTAATCCACATGGACATTACAGTACAGTAGCATGGAATAAAATTATCATTCCCTATCCCGAATAGTTTTTATACCCAAAAATCAGAGGGATCGCCCTATTATTTTTGGTATAAAAACTATTTTATAATACGTATGTTGACATGGAGTGTTGACTAATAATATATAAGTACTAAACGGCGTCCAAATTTATTATTTGGCGTTATTGTGGACTAAACTCTAGCCTGATCTGATCGATATGCCAACGGCCTTCGGGTCATAAGTGGGCTTCCGTTTGTCCGCGAGACCATGGGAATTTTTAAGTTCTTAGCTTATTTAGTAGAAATTGAAATGGTGTGGTTTAATAAAAAATTGCCAAATCCCTTCTAGATTAGCCCGTTTCCATCTTAGACTGCATCATCACTTCTACTTGGGTGAGATTGCAGTCAAGAAATACGTCTTAACTTGTACCTATCCGAATTTTAAAAACCGGCCAAGTGCGAGTCAGACTCGCGCACTGAGGGTTCCGTACTCGGGTATTTTTTCCAACATTTTGCACGATAAATCAAAAACTTTTAGGTATGCATAAAAATAAATAAAAATCTGTTTAAGAATGTACAGGTAAAGCCCATATGATACCTACCCCACTTGGTATACTTAGTTATCTTACTTTGAAAATTGAAACATATTTAAATTAAGTATTTTTTTTAAATGATGTGACCACAAATTCGCGGTTTTCAGATGTATTCCTCCTGTACTTGTGCTATAAGACCTACATACCTGCCAAATTTCATGACTCTAGGTCAACGGAAAGTACCCTATAGGTTTCTTGACAGACACGACGGACAGACAGACAGACAGACAGACAGACAGACAACGAAGTGATCCTATTAGAGTTCCATTTTTCCTTTTGAGGTACGGAACCCTAAAAAACCTATTTGCGTATTTAAATAATAAAATTATGAGGAAAATATGATCCACAATGTATACCTATGTAATAGTTGTACTGTAAACGTAGTAATAATTCAATCCTATGCGATGTCGTCAGTTCTAATTGCTAGCTTACTTGGAACTCCCTTCCACGTGCAACTTAGGGTTGTCTAGTTGGAAAACTATTCATATTCATACGCTATAGGTACTTAATCTGATTAAGTAATTGTTTTTCCTACTGGGTAACTACTTACTTATTTTGTCTGTATGCTTATCACCATTTTAAAGTTGTTTTCCCCCTTTAAAACTTGATTTTATGCATCCTCACTCCTCACTTTCGGTAATTGAATGGAAAATCGACCACTAAAAATGCCATTTTTTAAATTTATTTTTTGTCCTTTGCTATGGTCGAATTACACAGCAATTATTTCTTAATTACAAAATTAGTCATCATCAGTAGGTACAGAAACATAATAATGCTCTTTTCAGGTACAATAAAAGGTGCCAGAAGTAAAGTCACACCAAATACCTATGTACCTAAGAATTTATATCTTATTTAGAGTGATCCATCTTTGATCTATTTAGGTCGATGGTAAGATCAATCCAATGCCGGGTAGATCCAGCGCAAGGCAAGTAGGTACACCTATTGCTAAAAGAGATTCTTGGTTTGCTACAAGTAGTACCTACTCGTACTTACCTAAAGGATTTAAAATTCAACAATTTTACGAAATATTTTCAAGAGACAATTTTATTCCTAATAAAAGTTTATTTATTTACTTATTTAAATAAAAAATACTTGTAACACAGACCTTCAGACAGATGGGCTCCAAGAGAGGTGCCTCCTCCTACCCTGAAAAGGTGTAGGATTAGTATAGATCATTAATGTTTTAGAATTTGAATGCATCTGTCAACCCTGATAGAAACTATGCACGTTCCTGCACTTAAGCTACGCTGCGATTTTTAATACATCTTCAATTTCACGAACATTGAACCTCTTATGGTAAAAAATCAAAGTCCGCAAGAAGCAGCTATCAAGTGTCAACCCTAGTAACTCCCTCGGTGTCATTTTCCCGTACTTACCGGGTTTCAACGAATATATATTTTTCCCATTGCCACTAAACTATGTCGACTGTGCTCCAATTCCCAAATACTACGCGCCATTCAATTTTGAACATTTATGTCTAAAAATAAGGTTTAAAATGATATTAGTAGGGTGAGCCATAGTGGTGGCAAAGTACCATCGTTATCAAGGCATGCGGCACACGTGTGTCTATTTCCGCCCTTTGCTTCCCCTGGGGGAGCCAAGGACAGTAATAAAACTCTTACTTGATTGCGTTGTTTTAATTAACAAACTCCGAATGCTTTGGCAAATCTGAGTTTTCTGTATTTATACCTACTTACCTGGTAATAGCTAAATTCTTGTTCAATATTTTTCTATAGGAGGATGTAGTAGGGGATCTACTACATACCTACTTACCTATTGTAAGTAGGTACCTATTAAGAAACCGACTGATTGCTATTTCAATTTTCAGCTCAAGACACTGATGCTGGGTCTAGAAACTTCAGATGTTAAAAGTTAGGATAACTTTTTGTACTGAGTAAAATAGTTTAAGAATTTTGTTTGAATAAGTGAATCTTGAATCTTCAGTCTTGAATTGGTACTTAGATTTTGGGATTCAACATTTTGCAAATTCAACATTTTAGGAATTTCATTTTGGACCAGAAGGGATTATGGAAAATGTAGAGTAGGTAAGTAGGTAGTTAGGTAGGCGCAGTTTTAAAATTTTAGCATGCGACTGCCCGCGATTTTGCACCCTTGGGAAATTCAATAAACACGGCCTAAGTAGTTATATTACACCATTGGGGGTGACTCGTTGGGGACCCACTCTTGTCGGTTAGATACATTATAAAAATATAATCTCTGTGGAATATTTCAACTTTCTATAGGTCCATTTTTTTCCACTGCTAAAAATGTAGCTACGCATCCCGCGCAAAAGCGGGTAGGTAAGTAGGTACCTATGTGGGGCTCACTGGCAATGCATTTGATGCCGAAGAGTTTGAGCTAGGCGTTGATGAGTCAGCCAGTGAGTCGACTTTTCCTTTTTCCAAAGGCCAAGTGAGTAGGTTATATCAAAGTATTCAGACTATTTTTATACTTAAAGCTCAAGAAATAGAGATTCAAAGAGTCCTACATATTAATAGGTATTCATAGTATAGACAGGAATTGGTTTCGGGGCGGTTTTATCCGGGTCTTAGGTAACCGAATTTCATGAAAAAAAAAAAAAAACAAAAAAATAACAGTAACTTTTGGGGCCGGCCACGTTGCCATTACCCCCATGGCCGCTTTAGGCGGCCGCTCAGGCAAAGTGGTTTTTTACAAGTTGACAAGACAGTTTAGACAATTCTATGCTTAGAGAGGGGTAGGTAGGTAGGTATATTAAAATTTCAACAACATAGATTTTACATACTTAGGTAAGTACTTAGGTATCATAAATTAAATAAACCTTTTTCTCTAGGCGTAGAGTATAAAATTCTTTTGTAAAATCAATCGTTTGATACATTTTTTTTACACAAAGTTAAGGTGCCTCTTTGAGCACACCTTCCCTCCTAAGTACCTACTATCAGAAGAAATCATGAAAATGATTTTGTTTGGTCACATTTCGTATACCTACCTACCTACCTAGGCGCCATACAACCGTGGGATAGCTACGTGCTGTCGCGCACGGTTTTACATATTTTTACCGTTCTCACCTTATCTACCCGATGCATTTAGAGTGTCGATTTTAACAATTCCCAGGATTAAGGCATCTTTCTCGGAATACTCTACCTCCCGGCGCGCCGCCTCTGATGCTTACGGCAAGCAAACTGTATTTTTATTCGAAACCTATCGCTATTTTTATTAAAATATTATACAAAAGATGGAGCACTAATTTTATAGAGTATTTTTACTTACTTTACGTGAATCTCACAAGCGCCCTAATTGCCATCTTGACGTCAGAGGTGCAGCGCGGCCGGAAAATTTTTAACAATTTTCCTCCCTACATAAAAAGAAGATTTAGAGATTTTATTTTATAAACGAAGCCTGCATGCTTGCGCCTCTCTGACGATGTTAAAATATTTGGGGTGCGAGATTTTTTTTTACTGAGTAAAGTGTAGCGAGGGGCGCATCGAAGCCGCCGCGCCCGCGCCGGGCGCTCCGCCTGGGCGGGCCCCGCGCCGTGCCGCTTTTAACCGAACGCTGACGTCTCGGCTTCAAATTTTCTCCAGAATCTGATTCGAAAGGATAAAATTATACTGAAAGAATAGTAAAAATTCAAATTTTTTTTCGAATTTCGACGTGTTAGTGTGCTACGTGACCCCAATTTTAAAAGTGGCCCCTGGGTGTCCTCGCGCACCGAAGTCGTCACAATCGACTCGAAGCGGCAGCGCCTCTCGAGGGGGTATTAAAAATTTGACTTTGGTAAATTTTTTTTCAAAGGGAAAATTGGGAAAATTTATCGAAGTTCGCAGGGCGACGCGTCGGGCGCACTCTTTTGCTAATTTTTTTGAGGGTGATGCTTGCCGTGAAAGTATGAAGCGGTGGCGGCGATGAGGCCGCGAGGTGTGCGCGGGGTCGCTCGCACCCTAAAGTTGCACAAAAAGCTCGTGTTTTGGGCAAGGAACAAGTGTCGAAGTGGCGGCAGACGGCGCGCCCACTGGCCGCCGCCGTGCGCGCCGCCCGCCGCGCCTCGCGCTACCATCACATCACCTTCGATTCACTTTAATAATTTAATTAGGTAGGTATAATATTTTCGGTTAATAAATATTTTAATCTTAACTAAAATAAATATGTACTACCTATAGGTACTTAATATACTAACTAGGAATTAATTAAAAAAAAAACAACACTTGTGATAGGAAGGGACCTACGGTATTAGGAAGGGTAGGTTTTTGTCTAAGTAGGTAGGTATTTAAATTTATTTTCTTCATGGAATATAATACCTATTTCCATAAATATGTTGCCATGAAAAAATAAAATTTCAAAAACTATGAAAGGTGTGAACTAAGTCGGTACCTATGGTAGAAATAAATAGCTGACCATTTTTAGAAATTTCTACATTTTGACGGGTAAGTAGCTGTATCGGGACTCTGATGACATTACCAGCATTTACTTTAAATACTTACCTACTCCAGAGCTCATGCATAAAAGCCATCCGTGGTAGTTAAGTAAGCCATTCGGGGATAAGCAAATGGGCAGTGGATTCAGTGAAGCGAGGGACAGGTGCGAATTCCACCCACACACAAAGCCCCAAGGAAACTATAGATTTTCTGATAAGTTTTGTCCAAGTATTAAGTCATAATATTTTTTAAGTACTTAAGTAGCAATCTAACGGTCGCTTGAGAATCGGTAAGTAATCGGGCAAGTAAGTACCTACCTAAGTACTTAGGTAGGTATCTAGGTAAGAATTACTTACCTACCTACCTACCTAAGTACTTAGGTAGGTAGGTAGGTACCTAAGTAATTCTTACCTAGATATGTACCTACCTGGGTAGGTTAAAGTAGGTACTTAAGTACGGATGGATGCCCCACTTTTTAAAAAAGTGTTCTTATTCAAAAATTATAAATTTTTTGAATAATTCATGTCAGTAGGTAGATATACCTAGCTAGTTTAATCTTTCATGTAACGTTAAATTTTTAAAACTATCCAGTTTGGTAAAAGTCCGCGTGCGTACCTACCTAGTTAGGTACCTACTAAGTAAGTAGGGGAAGGTGGGGGGACACTGGATGGTTAAGGTAAAGACACAATGAATAAATCACTATGTTATTTATTGAGATAATCAATATCATAAAACTTTAAGTATGCCTTAGGCATAACTTTTGCATATAAATATTTAAGATCAATCTTAATAACTACAAACTACAACAATTTTAATCAAAAAATTATAAATCCGAATTCACCCCATACCTATGGGTCAAACCGGATAGGCATTTTATACTAGGTAAAGGTATGAATAAAGATACTAAAAATAAAACAAATCAATCAAATTATTCGCAGTTTTTGCCATTTTTGCATCATATCCATTTCCAGTTTCATTCATCTGTGGACTTAGTTTAACTTTACATCATCTTCTATGGATATTGGTTTCGGGTGACCATTGCAGCCTATATTTTGACATCCTCACATAAATTTTAGTGACAGGTGGACGCTCACACCCTGTAAAAAATTATAAAAGTAGTAAAAGTAGTACCTACTTAATGAAAAAGAGGAATATGACAATCGCCCACAATACTTACATATTATAGGTCAATCGGGGTGAAACCGGATAGCCGAAATCACCCTGTCCGCTTGTACCCCACAGGTACCACATTATTCGAACAGCTCTTTTTCCCGCACACCTTTCACTGAGAAATCAACACCGCGTACTTTTAACTACTGTGTCTTCACTCTGAATGACTTTACTGTACCTTATATTTTAAACAACAAACGCTGAAAACGGCTCATAAAAAGTATGCAAGCTGTGACCAAAACATAATTAAGTAAGTATACCTAGGTAGGTACAGAACCCGAAAAAAGAGCGAGTCCGACCCACATTTGACCAGTTTTAGGGTTCCGTACCTCAAAAGGAAAACGGAACCCTTATAAGATCAATTTGTTGTCTGTCTGGCGGTCTATCTGTCTATTTGTCCGTCTGTCGTGTCTGTCATGAAAACCTATAGGGTACTTCAGTTCCCGTTGACCTAGAATTATGAAATTTCGCAGGTAGGTAAGTAGGTACATCACAAAAAAATGTGTTTCAATTTACTAAGTAGGTAAGATAACTACCTATTACCAAGTGGGGTATCATATGAAAGGGATTTACCTCTTAATTCTAACACAATTTTATTTTATTGTTATGCCTAATAGTTTTTGATTTATCGTGCAAAATTTCGGAAAAATATCCGAGTATGGAACCCTCGGTGCGCGGGTCTGACTCGCACTTGGCCGGTTTTTATTTAATGTAGACCGTAGAACACGAATTTTGTTGAGTTCCATGATGATGATAAATGCAATGATGTTCTAAAATGCCAAATAATTCTGACGACTTGTGAATAATAATAATTATATTATCTAAACAAATGTGTAGATATATCTATGTATGATAAAAATTGAAATCCAATTCTTTATTTTAACATGATTAGGTATTGGAATAATTAATATGAAATTACTAAGTCAAATATTTGCTATAATATCACGCTATTTAACTTAGATCTTATAACAACTTCTATAAGTAAGTAGGTACTTACAACAACTCAAATTACAACGAGTGCGATCCAATTTCAACACAATAAAGTATAACCTCGACCTTTCTGGCGACTTCTACGCCGCAGTACGATAGTTACATATCTAGAAGGAGGTACTTGCTTCACTAACAAAAGGTCCCAGATTCGATCAATTTACCCTAATTATTGATTTTTTGAACGTGCGGAGATATTATAGTTTACCTACGTATTAAGTATATTAACCACAGGGATTACCCAGTAGGTTCCTCTCTCTCTCTCGGATATTTAGGAGCTACGGAACCCTGAAAATGACGCATAATATCTGAAAAACCACAGATATACATACCTACTAAGATATTTCATATTAACAAAACATTGAGTTTGAGAGATCAATATTCAAATGACAGCTAAGCCAAACTAGGTTTGTATGGAGCGCACTACGAATGAACCCCTCAAGGAGCTTCGGTTAAAAAAATAGGTCTCAGACAAGTAACAAAGGTCTACTCCATAACATGAGAATAGTAATAGATATAAATTACTGGTGGTAACAATAATATTTTTGCAAATGAATACACGTTCGAATGGCGCGTGTCCCTTTCTTTGATTTAGTCAAACACCACCTGCGCACACGCCGCGCGAACATCTGCTCCTACGTCACTGTCATTGTACATACAGACTTTAAAGTAGGCACAGTTTGGTACCGCGACATGAAGACAAGACTTACCTGTAAGAAGTAATCATTAAACCCATACTCCTTTGGTTTCTACACGGCATCGTACTGGAACAGTAAATCACGTGGCGACACGGCTTTGCCGGTAGGATGGTAACTAGCCACGGCCAAAGCCTCCCACCAGACCAGGCTAGAAATTTAGAAATTATAATCATCATTATCAACCGATATACGTTCACATCTGGACATAGGTCTGTTGTAGGGACCTCCATGCAACTCATTTGTTGTCGCTTTTTGGTGTGATTCTCTTACGGATTTCCTCATTTCTGATTTTATTTTTTCAAAAAAATATCTACGTCATAATAGCTGCACGCCTTTGCCCGATCCGTCCAGTGGTTGGACTAGGCGTTGATAGATCAGTCAGTCAATCAGTCACCTTTTTAACCCCCGACCCAAAAAGAGGGGTGTTATAAGTTTGATGTGTGTATCTGTATATCTGTCTGTGGCATCGTAGCTCCTAAACTAATGAACCGATTTTAATTTAGTTTTTTTTGTTTGAAAGGTGGCTGATCGAGAGTGTTCTTAGTTAGCTACAATCCAAGAAAATCGGTTCAGCCGTTTGAAAGTTATCAGTTCTTTTCTAGTTACTGTAACCTTCACTTGTCGGGGGTGTTACAAATTTTTTATTAAAGTACACTTGTCCTTTTAAACAATATTGAGGTAAGTACAGATTTCATTCAGTGTTTCAAACAAATTGTGCATTATAAATACTTACGTACCTAGTCGATTCACTTTGATTTCTACTTACATTTTTTAGTATACCTATTCGCGAAGGTTAAATATAGTTGGTCTGTTTGCACAACGACACTCAGTAAAAACTGCAGCAAAAAAAACACATTGAATGCAAAACTTTTTGCCCTAACAACTAGTTTTACAGAAAAATTTAGCTCTTATTTCCAAAAAGTGGGGTGTTATAAGTTTGACGTGTGTATCTGTGTATCTGTGTGTTTGTGTATCTGTGTCTGTGGCATCGTAGCTCCTAAACGAATGAACCAATTTTAATTTAGTTTTTTTTTGTTTGAAAATCTGTTCAGCCGTTTGAAAGTTATTTACTTTTTAGAGAGTTTTGTGTCGGGGTTTTTTAAATTTTGAATTAATTGGATAAGCAGCTGACGTAATGTGTCTACACTGCGTACAGTCGGAATCAGATATGAACTGCAAGTCTATACCTACTTCCAATAATAGTAGATCAAAAAACTGAATGAAAGCTGATGAAACTTTACTGCAAAAATGTTTTCATCGAAATCACGAACTTTGGACTAATTTAAGTACGAGTTTAGATCGTTTTTCTTGAAAATGAATTCAGATAATATTATGTACTAGAGAGTGCCCACGACTACGTCCGCGTGGATTTAGGTTTTTAAAGATCCCGTGGGAACTCTTTGATTTTCCGGGATAAAAAGTTGGCTATGTCAATTACAGGGACGCAAGCTACCTCGGTCCAAATTTCATACAAATCGGTTAAGCGGATGGGTCTTTAGGAATCCCGTGGAACTCTTTAATTTTCCGGGATAAAAAGTGTGTCCGTCCCCGGGATATAAGCTAACTCTGTATCAAATTTCATCAGAATTGGTTAAACAGTTTGCCGTGAAAAGGTAGCAGACAGAAAGACAGACACACTTTCGCATTAATATTATTAGTATGGATTGAGTGAAAAACAATACAAAAACATCCGAACTAAAGAAAAAAAGTATTTTGATCACAAGTGTAATTCCAGGTACACTCAAAGGCCGTAAATTGTTTAGCAACTATTCGCGTGGCGCGGTTATGCGCGTTAGGTGTGTGTGGCGTGTTTATAGAAAAAGCTCATAAAGTGCGATAGGTTTTTAATGCAATAGTTTCGCAGAATTGCTACTCAAATTCTGAGGCCGACCGTACGTAGGCGAACTTATTACAATGTTTTCTTTCTGCTTTCAGGTACCAACTCCTTCCCATAGACTTCAAACATACTTCAACAATCAACATATTAGACAGCATTTCTTCCATTCTTACAGTAAGATATTGGAAGAATCTTTGTAGTTCTCACGTAAGTAATAATATTTCTTTAAAATAATATTAAGTTGATCCTAACAAATTTTTTTGGGTCTTATTAAAACTACTAGGTCACTAATTAAATGTTGTGAATTACAAACTTAATTAATTTTTTAGATAGATTCTAGAAACTAATAAATATTTTTATTATTATTCCTATATAGGTATAAATCGTTAAATATTGCTGACTTAATATTTTGCTTTTCAAAATTTCATACTCGGATACCTACTTAGGTACTTACCCTTTACCTGTTTTTAGAGTTTTTGAAACAAGAAGAAAAAGCTTTTTAAATAGGTAAATATGTAAGTTAGTCACTTATCTAAGATTGTTATCTTTGGTTTTATTCTCATTAAACCTTTGAGTAAGTATATTTTTCTTAATTTAGTTTAGTTTTCCCTTCTTTAAAATAACACCAATGTTACTCAGACCTAATTGTACCTAATTATTTATATTTCAATAGGTAGGTAGTAGGTACGTGTAGGAACTTACCTACATAAGTAGGGGAGAGTGTGGATGAAAGAGCCAGTTTTGAATAGTGTAAAAAAAAACACACTTTTACTATATTATTTTCAAATGAAACTAGGTTTTCTTATAATCACTTTAATTGGCAATGTTATAAAATAAAAATAAAGAGGATAACAACGCTGATAATCTCTTATATAAATAGTTTAAAAAAAAAAGGAAATCGGCTCTTTCATAGCAGCAGGTCAATGAAAGAGCCACCATGTGTTATGAAAGAGCCGATACCTACTTTTGAGGTACTAAACGGTTTTTTATCAATTAAAATTATGTTAAGTATTTAAAATCAGATTAATACTAAGCTTACTTTAGTATTTCTATGAAAATCACAATTTTAAAACAGTCTCAGTAATAATTAAACATTGTCTTAATCAACAATTAAAACTTTTGAACTTTGTCTTAGTTAAAAATTAAATAATTAATAAAAATTTGTCTAAAAACATAAAATAGAGCCCTTTTTCGTATTCTTACTCTATAACTTAAAAAATAAAAACAGTATAAAAACAATTTAAAATTAAAAACATTTTTGGCAGAAGAAATTAATCACCCCTTTGAGGCCACACGATAACGCTAACGCTGTTCTATTTATGGACTGATTTCCAGCAAGCACTTCTTTTACAGCCTCTTCTATTGCAGCAGTTGTGGGCCTTACCCGTTTTTTAGCTGTTGACGCTTGCGAAGACATATCTTTTTATTCTGAAACATATATCATATAATAATGAAATAACTAAAATTAAAAATTTTGGACACCCCCGACCTCTATAAATATGACTGGTAGAGAATGCCATTAGGCATTAAGTCCGCCTTTTGTTTTTTTTTGTATTTTGTGCAATAAAGATTAAATAAATAAATAAATAAATAAATAAATTATAGCTAAGAACAATCTCTATCACATCAGTTATCAAACAAAAAAAAGAACCATCAGAATTAGTCCATTGGTTTAGGATCTACGTGGCCATAGACACACACACACACACACACAGAGACAGACACACAGACACACGTCAAACTTATAACATCCCTCTTTTTTCGTCGGGGGTTAATTAAAACAAAACGAATTAGAATTAAAAGTATTGAATGAGCCAGTTTTCGTGTCATGAAAGAGGCGGCTCTTTCAAAGCATAAATCGACACCTCCCACGTAAGTTGTTGTAAGCCACAAAATTGCCATTTTGCGTTTTTTACATAACAATGTCTATTTTTATCTATTTTATATGTTCAATTAAAAAAAATCCTAAAAATGTTGTTTTTTAAAGTACTTATGAGGCGTATAATGTTGTATTTTTCAAACGAGGACGACGTAAAATATCATATCGACCTTTACAACGTTTTATGTGGGGTGAAGTCGCACGTTTGCGCCTCGTATGTAACAGATACAACAGATCACGCCGGACTTCAAATGAAATGTTTGTAACTCAAGAGACTGATATATTACGGTTGTGTTTGCATTTTTTTATTTCATTATCGTATTTTAGTAATTTAATAGTGATGCCAAGCTAAACTATTGTATAGATTACATACAACAATTTACGTCGTTGAGGACACCCAAAAACAGTATTGTATGATGACATACAACAGTTTACGTTGCAGAATTATAATAAATTTTGTGTTAAGTGATACATACAACATTTTACTTCGGCATTTATTTCTCAAAATTTTGTTGTATGATTACATGCTATATTTTACGTTGCTATGACATTGTTTTTTTTCTTACATACGACATTGTATACAATAAAACCATGTTAAAATTTAGTTTGATGGCGACCTAAACCTATGATAGTCAATGAAATAACTAATCGGCTCATCATACCACTAGGTTACCATATAATTAACAAAAAAATCACTACTACAATATATTATTTCAGAGCCTACCTTAAATAGGTTGGTAGAACCTGCCAGGTGGTGGAGTCCAATTTCTTTACGGCCTATCGTCCAAACAAATATTTTTTATGATTTTAAAGCTCATGGCCAGAAAAAGGCCAGAAATGATACTGTAGTCTTCAGCAGATACACCTACCTACTGGCAGATCTCTATTGTACAAATACGTGACTTATGGATCTTTAATTTCGTTTTAAAGATACCATAGAGCGGAACAGAGACTCAAAAGTATTCACGAAAGATCTGTCTACTAAACAGGGCCTGCTGATACGACAAAAAACTGACAACACCTCATTTCAACTAAACTTGAGCTCTTGAAATAAGTGGAGAAGTTCTATGGACAGTTATACACCACAATACAAAGATTTGTTGAAGATTTGGCTAAAGATCCCAGAGCTAAATTGACAGGACACTATACCCAAGATATCCCAGATGCCAGTTTATACGAGATAAGTATGGCTCTCAAACAACTCAAGGATAAAATCCCGTCATGGCGATAATGCCGTAATAAATAATAAGTAATGGTTTATTTGTTGCAATGTGGGCACAAAAGGTTAGTGAATCTTATATTCAAATTAATCTAGTTCATTGCATAACGAAATTACAAAGTTACAAACATTACTCAAGAAGAGTCATAGACTCATCTCGCTGCTAAGCCATGTCTATAAGCTGTTGTTATCGTAAGTCATTATGAATCGTCACAATAATAAGTTCGATGACTTTCAGCATCCCTAACAAGCTTGATTCTGAAAAAGCTTAAGCACTATAGGTCACATTCATAAGCTGCAACATGTTATGCATAATATAACTGAAGGCTATTATAATAATCTGCCTCTTTGCTAAGCGTTTGTAAACTATGAGAAAGTTTTTGATTTGGTGGAAACTGGGGCTGTATTAAGGTCACTATTGAGATGCTGAAACAACTGCCTGTTCATGCAAATGCTGAAATAGAATCCTGTACGAAAACACCATGTCAGTCGACATATAGGACCAGACTAGGCCAGTCCAATTGCAGTGACAGAGTGCAAATTGAGACGTAATTCTCTAAAACTTTTTACCGCTGCTTTGGAAGACGTCCTTATCTTTAAGCTTGGATTGGAATGAACTTGACATTAACATCAAAAGAAATTCACCTTCGATTTGTCGATGACATAGTCACTATCGCAGAAACTCTGGGAAACCTCATTAGGTTTCCCAGAGTTTCTACATTTACAGCTCAATGACCTTTGCAAAGTTTCACAACAGATGGGCCTGAAAATGAACATGAGTAAGACGAAAATTATGTCTAATTCTTATGTCTCGGCCCACCCAGTAATCATTGAGGGCTCTGCACTCGAAATTATAGAAAAGTGTGTAAGCCTGGAACAGGTACCTGGACCAGGTAGGTAAGTGCAATTTCAAGAAACAGGTCAGCCAACGAATCCGACTCGACGGCAGCGTACGGAAACTAAATTAGTCTTCGAACAGTGCGTGTTACCAGTGATGACATATTATGGATCCGAGATAATATGGTCACATATTATAATGGAATTCATAAAAAAGTTCAGAATCACTAAGCGGGCAATTAGAGAGCTATATTTGAAGTTTCTCTACGTGATTGAATCTGGAATGTGAATATCGGTAGGAAAATCAGAGTAACCGGCATAAATGGGTTGCGAAGCTGAAGTGTAAATGGCCGGTGCACATAATTCGAAGGACCCATAGACGTTGAGGTCCCAAGGTGCTAGAACCTCGCACTGTAAGGCGCAGCGTTGACAGACTCCCACTAGGTGCACAGACGACATCAAACGAGTCACAAGGAGCCACTGGATTCAGGTGGTGCAAGACCGTGGCATATAGAAGTCCCTACAAGAGACCTATGTCCAGTAGTGGACATCCATTGGTTGGAAATGATGAATCGGTCTACACATACTACATTTTTTTTAAATTTTAAACGACGTACACTGCTGTATTTAACACATACGATGACACTCAACCCGTTTTTTCCAGCGTGATTTGTTGTAAGTATCTTATACAACATTTTACAAAGATGAAACACGCGGTAAAATGTTGTATGAACAAAATCTCAGAAATGTGAAGTATTTCTATAAATTATCTTTCAGAATATGTGAAAGTACTGTAAACTATAACTAAATACCGAATTTCACAAAAATATATTGAAAAATGGAGCTTTAATTTCAATTTATATCTTTAAAACGCTCTACTGAAAAGTTGTAGTTTTGGGGATACAACAACTTACGTGGGAGGTGTCGAAATAACTGGCTCTTTCAAAACACGACGCTTTTAAAAATATAACTTCAAAAAAAAGGCACTATACCAGAACGCTGATCTGATATTATTTATGCAAAACAAGGGCAAATATATAGACGCCAATACTGTATATCAGTTTTGTCAACTTATGCAATACCCTTTTTGAAAAAAAAGATGAAAGAAACACAAAGAAACTTACTTTTTGGCTTCCGAATTTTCGTAACAGTCCTGTGAGGCCATTTGCTGTCGTAGAACTGTCAAATGTTTGTGGGTAACAGCTATCCAGTGTTGCCATTTAAGGAGTAAAATTAAACTTTAGTAGAATATCGATAAGTAATGGAAAATCACATCGGCTCTTTCAAAGCCTGGCTCTTTCATGCACACTCTCCCCTACTTAGTTTTTAACTCGCCTCTCTGACCGCTCTCAAAATAATCTTTAAAATAATATGGTTTCTAACTTTTGTGTTCAGGTACTAGCCAGTAGGTATTTATAAAAATAATATTGTATGCACGTCAGTCGATATAGGTATTAATTTCTATAAACATGCATTACAGAAAAATACGTCATTTTTTAATTAGCTCAGATTTATTGGTTAGTTAACTTTAAAGATCCATTAGTGCGACCACCTTTCGAGTAATGCATAATTAATTTTTATTCTACCTATTAGTTAGAGGAAAATAAAATGACTTTCACGTACTTACTTAACTGAAACCATTTTTGTTTATAATATTTTTTTGGGTTCCGTACCTCAAAAGGACAAGTGTACCTAAATTAAAACACCCCCGACAAGTGAAGGTTACAGTAACTAGAAAAGAGCTAATAACTTTCAAACGGCCGAACAAATTTTCTTGAATTATAGCTAAGAACACTTTCGATCTTTCAAACAAAAAAAACTAAATTAAAATCGGTTCATTAGTTTAGGAGCTACGATGCCACAGACAGATACAAAAAGAAACCCAAAGGAACCCTTGTAGGATCACTTTGTTGTCTGACTGTCTGTCCGTCTGTCGTGTCTGTCAAGAAAATCTATAGGGTAGGTACCTAAAGCAAATCATTATTATTGGTATTGAATTGTGTTTA
This sequence comes from Maniola jurtina, assembly GCF_905333055.1. NCBI lineage: Eukaryota > Metazoa > Arthropoda > Insecta > Lepidoptera > Nymphalidae > Maniola > Maniola jurtina. The sequence continues at coordinate 6,163,667 of NC_060037.1, read as the reverse complement.
GCTAGTAGCGCTAAGTTTTCGTTAGCGTTCTAATTACACCCTGTATTCATACTTCATACCGATTACCGACCAACCTGTAGATAGGTATATCTACCTATTTGTATTTTTGTGGTTTATAATATAAACGTGTGGTAACAAAATAACGTCTCATAGGTTCAAAGTACATTGCGCCTGCGGGAGAGGTAGGTGGACGACGCGACAGGCTTTAAATGTCGCGAAGCAAACTGAATTTTTACATAATGAATCTGTCTATATATTTGTGAGAAACTTATTCAACAAAAGAAAATCAAATTGACTCTCGCGTTCTTTCCTCTTTTTTACATGCTTAACATATGTAATAAAGTTCAGTTATCTTTGTAGGCATGTAAGTACCTATTTAGAAGCGATACATCGCTTCGCTTCGACTCTACCGCAATGTGCCTTAACCCTTACTTTCTAAGCGTACAGGTCTACGTGAGAGCATTCTATCCCGTATCATTTACCAGCCCGACCGCCGGATGTTTAGGACCCAATTTATTGAGGTGCTGAGTAATAAAACAAAACTGTAACGGACTCCGATAACAAAACGTTCAACCTTTTGTCCCCTGACTTTCGTTGACACAAATTGATTTTTTTATAGGCGACAAGGCAATCAATTCATTCAGTTATCTGCGAATAACGTCAACACTGTGTGTCAATAGGCAGATGAACTCAATTTTTAATCACCTCTCGAATTCCGAGCCGCAGATTCGTTTATACCGCAGTATAAACTAATTATATCGATATACGTGGCGTATATTTTTTCCTTCGGAGGAAGAAAACATATCTACAGAGAGTCTTTAGTACTGGAAGGCGTGCCAGAGTCGCACGGAGTAAAAAAACACGAAACCACGTTGCGTTTCCTCGAGCCAATCCTCTAGATCTTTCTTCTTTCTCTTTTTCTTCTGTCCTAGTCATCATGTTAAGATAGTATGTACATACTTCAGCCGCTCCTCTTGCCTGGACGTTATCTAGGCTTTGATACGACCACATTACTTCCTTATCTCCTTCTATTCCTTTGCCATCGATCTCAAACCCGCTCCAACGAGGCATTCAAAATAGCATGTCTTGACAATGTAAGTAGATACTAAATAGCATTCTTCACTTGGAGCTAGTTTCTAGGCTTCACAATGAACGTAACCTATCCTATTTTACATTGTGAAGATGACCAGTTATGGTGATATTGCCTGAGAGCCATTAAGAAATACCTTAGATGGAGCAGTTTGAAAATTAGTGGAACGAGTAGTAGGTAGGTATGTTGCGTAAGTGGGCCTACTGGCCGGTATCAAGGATAAGTAGAGTAAATGGAAATGTTGGACTCTAGTCTAGACTAATTCGAACGTCTCTAAGGCTATGGTGGAATGGGCATAGGCAAGGAAATAGGGATTTGTTTTACTCGATAAGAAGTATTCTCGATCGCTGTTTAGTTGTCAGGATCATAAAGGACGTGCTGATTGGTTGAGTTATTACGATCAGGGGTAGAAGATCTGTATGATCTACCTATTAGAGGGTTAGGATATCTGATTGCTTTTAAAAAGCTATTTGATTGACTGCTGAACTACAGGCTGCCCGTGGCCGTACGCATGTAATTATTCTGAAGGTGATGAGATTTGTGAAAAGGACGCATGGAACACGACTTAAAGCAATCAACAAAGACTTAAAACTAAAGAAAAACTAACTGACTACTTCTACTAAAGAAGGATTTAAGAGTCAGACCCGCCCTATCTCAGCCAGACCCGTCCAGTAGTTTAAGCTGTGTGTTGAATGTTGATAGATCAGTCATTCAGTCACTTAGTCACCTTTTCCTTTTATAAATTTCCTTAATCGTGCACCTAATTTGAATGCACCCGAACAACAATCCCTAATTTCATTTCACCCTAAATTCTAATAATAATTGAGTTGTATCCACAAAGCACATCTTTAAAAGTTATCAAGTCAAATAAAACACAATATTTATCTTGAAAACATTTTCGTATATAGGTTTGAGAGCTTCGCTATCGAAATAAAATTCCTTCGGCCGGGTAATAAAACTAACATCAAGAGTGCGCACCGTTAAGTATAGTCTGTTATCGTATTATGGTCTTTATTCTGAGTTGGTTTGGGTTGTAACGGCATAACTTTGTATAGCAAAGTTCAGGGATGTCGAACTAGTGGCACGCGCGACTTATACTCGTTTTATGCACTCTGCACAGCATTAATTGAAAAATTTACTGAAACATAATAACTTAGTTTTTTATGTATCATCAGGAAGACAGCTGTGTTTTTAGGTTGTGGTTGTCATCAATTACCATTTTCTTAATCGCATATTTTTCCCATTCTTCTTCATTTCTCAACTTTCTGATAGCTAGTAGATTTTTCGTGCTTACGCTGTCCTCACCCCCAATTCCCGTTAGCTAGGTATTACTCTTCTCCAATTGCTTTTCCTATGGAATGCGAGTATGTAATGAAAACACAGTGTCCACTCAGAGCCTTGAAGACATCTTCTACCTCTTTACGTCTGCGTTCCATCTAATCTTTGATGTTCAATATGAGTTCTGTGGTCTATACCTCCTTTCCCTTTATTTCACCATTCTCACTCCGATTCGGATAGTTTTCTTTGTATTTTTTCTTCTGGTTATATTTAAGGTAATACGTAAGGTCTACATCTCCTGAGGATGCTCCGATGTCGGGGTGAAACGTGCGTCGAGTGGTGTTGGGATTTGTGTGGTGCTGCGTGGTGGTGGTGCGTGTGGCTTGCTTGGTGGCTGGCTTTTCCTGCATGTTTATCAATGGGAGGGCGAGCGGTGCATGTCGCATGCACGTTGCACCATACAGATTTCATTGGTTTGGCGGATTATAGCAAATTAAGCTTTTGGTTCCTTGTACAATCGCTTGTGGTTATCTGGCCAGCTTTTACCTGTACGGTTTGCGTTGAAGTTTAACGTGCACGTAGATGTAAGAAGTTTGCCATCCCTGGCATAGGGAGTCGGACGGGAGCAGTACATCAAAGTGCTATCGACTTCCGGCGCGGGTTATCGCGCGCGCGACGACCTCCCGAAACCCGGCAATTAACCACCCTCCCGTCGCCACTTCCGCTCCTCACCTTCAGGCGATTGGGCGCAAACACACGGACGGTTACACAAACACCTTATCTGTACGCCCAAGTCCCGACTGTAGGACACCGTCTCGTCACCGGTTACAGCTGGATAAATGAAGCTTGCGCACTAATCCGAACCGAATCTGTGAAATACGGTTCGAAAACTTTTAGATGTTATAAGTGTCATGCATATGAAAGAACTAAGTAGATGATGCCCGCGACTTCATCATCAACTTGGATACGTATTGGTTTTAAAAATCTCGCCGGAACGTTTCGATTTTCTGGTATAAAACTTTTTGACTTTTCTTAAGTAATATTTTAATCCAAGCGTTGTCGCGTCATCGATTCAAGGGACCCCTAAAATTGAAAGCCCCCGACACGACGTGTACCTGCCCTACCTACCTACAGCCTGTAGCTTCTGTACCTACTGAATGTGATTCATTAAATTAAAACAACTTAGGTAGGTACCTACCTACTAGATAAGAATGTAACGGTATAACTTGTAATCAATCTATGGAAATATGTGCCCGAATCCCGAAAACGATACAAGACATTATCAATAAGGCATAGGAGGTAGTTACGTTATATAAATACGTGGAATGGAACATGAATGAACGGATCGGAGCGGCTTCCGCTGTAATAAGGACAACGATAAGGCGCGCACCGCGACGACATACAGTTCAAACTAACCTCTGAATTACATTTATTTTAATATCAAATTTTTACCGCTATACGTGAGTGACTAAGTACCTACCTATATCTAGACATTTTCTTGTGCCCTTGGCTGTTTTGAAATAGTCCAGTATAAGAACATGTTTGATGGCATATCGATGGTTACCAGTTGTCCTATATTCACCTCCACAAGTAGTCGATAATTATACTTAATGCGTAAACAAGTGTAAATTAAAAATTTATACCACCCCCGACAAGTGAAGGTTACAGTAATTAGAAAAGAGCTGATAACTTTCAAACGGCTGAACCCATTTTCTTGTTTTATAGCTAAGAACACTCTCGATCAAGCCACCTTTCAAATAAAAAAACTAAATTAAAATCGGTTCATTAGTTTAGGAGCTACGATGCCACAGACAGATACACAGATACACATGTCAAACTTATAACACCCCTCTTTTTGTGTCGGGGGATAAAAATGTTATTAAATGTTTATGTTTCAAAAATGTCATGTCAAAAGTAGGTAAGTACTATTTTAATTCTTATTTTAAAGGTGAACCGTATCTACTCTTTTGACATGACAGTTGACCCATAAAATGGATACGGACTATATATTATAATAAAAGTTTTTTATTTATTTATAATAAACCGTTAAGTCCTACTTATCTGTTTACCTAAGCAAATATATTTTATTAACCTGCTTTTTACTACTTACTAAAAGGGTAATAACTTAATAAGAACATAATAATATTATATTGTAGATAACGGATACATACCGGCATTAATTTGCTAACTTTATTTGTCGATATTTCGACGCAGTTGCATGGGTCACGATCATTATATTATTATGTCGTTAAACCACGAAATAATCTTAAATCATTAGGGTAGTAAGAAGGTACCTACTTAGTGGGTATATGGATAACCAGATGATGTCCACTAAGTATATAGGTACCTACCCACTTCGTCCGCGTGGATATACCTATAGGCTTATTAAAAATCCCGTGGGAACTTTTTGATTTTCTGGGACAAAAGTAACCCTATGTCCGTCCCTGGGATGCACGCTACCTCTTTACCAAGTTTCGTCAAAATCGGTTAGGCCGTGAAAATTTAGCAGATGGACAGACACATTTTCGCATTTATAATAGGTATAAGTACCGATATAATATGGATTGGGGCTTTTTCAAGCTTATTTAAATTTCACGTCACCCTTATTAACAGACATATTTATAAGCACAGGATATCGATAGTTCCGATAAGATGAGTATGAAATGCGCCTATTCAACAGTTCTGAGTATCAAACCCTAAATTAGGGCAATGTTTTGGAAACCCCATTATCGCTGCGCCAGCGCCGGTATCGCGGCTCAAGCGCGCAGTTGCTGGCGTCATGTGCAAGCTTACGATACAATTTCGAAACGGGAGACTCTAAAGAGGTCACCGGATAAGATTACGGTTTACTGTGTAAACAAACCGTTTACATTGATAACTCGTTAGCATTTCTGCGATGGCGCCTATGACGTCCAGTCGATGGATATTCGTTACTCGGTGCTAGATAAGCCTCCCTTTGAACGCGTTCTGTGGCGTGATAAGTTGGACGCTTGTTCACAAAACACCGAGTCACGCCTCGAGAACGAAGTTCGATACCCTGTATTAGGGTAAAATCTGGCTTTTGATTTGCGTTTGCAGCCTAATAGATTAGATAAAAGAATTACGCACATGCATGAGAGCTATTGCGCAGCGGCAGGTCAAAACAATTTATATACTTATATAGGAGTGCGCTCTCATTAAGCGCGAGTTGAGCCTGTCGAGGTAATAATGATCTTATTGCGCTCGCTAAGAAACTATTCTCCCTTGTTTCAATCGTATGTATGAATCCAGTGTAACGTCCGAATTGAAAGGATAATCCTGCGATCTCTTGAATGCAAAAGATCTTGTACAAGTGTAAATTAAAAATTTATATCAACCCTGACAGGTCCATGGCAAGGTTACCATAATAATATTTCATTGTAGTCGAGATCGAGTTTTTAAGGCAAGTGCAAGTAATAAATATAAATACCTATCAAACAGGTTGGATCCCTACACCGACTTAGATAAAAAGCTCATCTTCAAACGGTTCATCGGTTCATCAAACATAGAACCATCACGGTTAAAAACAGACTTTCGAATGAGAAACAGCATTCAAATAGGTCTATCCGTTTCGGAGCTATAATGCCACAGATAGATACAAAGTAACACAATATACACGGATACATGCGATACCTTTTGTATCATGGGCTAAAAACTAGACTTACCTACCTACCCAGGTATTTTTGACAAGAAATGCTGTGATACTTGGCGCTTCTAAAATCAATGGTGATACTCATGATTGTTCTGAGAATTTAACAGACTCATGAACCATAAGTCATGGTAGAGTCGAGTCACAAAGGACGAACCCTGTAAGCTTGTATCCGGGAGTAATCTTCGAATATGTGTCATGATTTCACAACATCTATGACTCAATTGGTATAACAGTAACATATTATCAATCCGCGAGATGACTAATTGTGATAAATCCATGTTTCTGTACCACTTCCAGATAATCAATTTTCTTTAAAAAATATTGTGAAATCAATACTAAATTCTTCACTTCAATCACTTGTTTATTTGTTGATGAATCATGGCCTAGTTATCAGAAAAGAAGAAATTCATAGAGATTCGTATACACTTTGCATAATGTTAGGTATACGAACGGACACTGAAGTAAGTAAGAAGTGCTTATCAAACTCAATATTTGAACAGTTAAATTATTATTATTATATGATAACATCTTGTTTTACTTTTAGCAATAAGGGAATTTTGATAGGAATTGAGACATAATAGTTTATTATTGTTATCTAGCTCATCTGCATGCCGTAAGGGTAAATTTAGCTGTACTTATATAATATAAGCTTAGATTAAGACCAATGTATATACCCTGCAATAAATTGATTGATTGATTGATCTTTTCTTTTAATCTTCACTTCAAATCTGCCCCTTTTCTAACCGACTTCTAAAAAGAAGGTGGTTCTCAATTCGTCGAGCCTTTTTTTGCGTTATGATTTTTGATTCCTCTAAATAATGTCCTCTAGACTTCTAGAGTCAGTCTACAGATCCAAAAAAATTGCAATGTATATTGTGAGGTAGGTAAATCCAAGCCTAAGATAAAATTTCTAGTTTTTTAAAATATAAATCGTAAAAATAATCGCAGGGTATGATTGTATGGCTTGTTGCGTAGTATCATAGTATTATATGCTAGACCACAGATTAAAGATATAGTACCTATCTACGATATGTAAGGCTGGCCTAGGTGCCTCTATAATTACTATGATCAAATCGGGAAAAATAAGCATATTCCATAAACCTTTGGATAGCATCAATTTAAAACATGACATGACTCAAATGTTTACTTGAAAGGAAACGAGCGATTGTAGAGATGAGCATATCATAGGGTCAACAAAGACCTTTATCGTAATGAAACAATTAACGTCTCTTGCCCGTTGGAAAGAAACATAAAAATGATATAATATCAGTAGCCGTTTTCAACATATAGTAACTCCTTATCATGTAAGTACAAGCAACACGCAATAAGTGAATGGGATGCGAGTTCACACAACCCTTGCTTAATCGTTGCAATAAACGACAATATGACGCTGAAAATGTTATGATAGAGAATAATTCTGACATCCTTATGGTAGGTAAATAGAGTAGTTTAGCAATTGTCGCCAAGAAAATTGTGTTTCCAAAAAATAATGCTACAGTTCGAGGTGAGATTTAATGTTTAGAAATACTTACTTATCAGTTTTTCTGAATTACGTGCCATGTTTAAAAAATTTCGACCTTGTTTTTCCCTCACTATTTGACGTCAAACTGCAAGGCATGGTAAAGGGTGGTAAAGGTCTGCATTTGCATCACTAAGTAGTCAACATTTCTATGTCGGAATGACATGAGGTGACATGAGCCTATTTGTCAGAGTTGACGAAGATTAGGAATTGAATGCATAGATCAAAACCAGAACAGCTAATTTGCGGGTTGGTAAATACTTACCTAGGTAGGTACTTACTATATTTGCCAGGCATAGGCATAAAAAGTCGCCATGAAAAATGAAATGGTCAAATATCAATATTTAGACCTACAGTAGAGAGTACTTTGGTAGATGGTTCGATTTTTAAAATCTATCTCACGTTTTTTTAAAATTCCGGAAAAATGGTTTAGTGACCTAGGACTTTATTTATAGCTGGCTACCTAACTTAGGTATTTGTGAGGGGAGTAACTAATTCTGATTTGTTCTTATCATAGCTTATGTTTATATTGTTTCTGGCTAAGTGCCCTTTATCTAATGTTCTTGCTTATTAGTGAAAATTAAGTAAGTAGGTACTTAAGTAAGCATCTTTTTAAGGTTAGGTGTCTGTTAAAACCAGCATAGATTTTTTGATAAATTGGCTGGTCTCTTAGAAAAGCAATTCAAACATTGGCAAGTTGGCAACACGTATAATTTAATTGTAATATTGGTGTTTCGTTTGGTCGCCATCGCCGTCTATCGGGCGCCTGCAATCCGCGCTGACCCCGCGATATCCTCGGTCTACATTACCCCCCGCTCCTCACCGGCCACAAGTAAACTGCTAACCGTCAATCGAAAACCAACCTTCTTCGGAATGTCTTAGAGATTAAAATTGGTTTGCGAGGCGGCGGCGGCGGGCCCATGAATGGAGCGGCTTGTGAATGAGCGCACGGACTATGTCCCGCTGGCGATAAGCGCTATCGTCGGGGCCAGCTGACAGTCCACGTTGACAAACCCTGTTCCACTTTCGTTTAGCACTTTAGCCCGCACCGACTTAGCTTTATCGATAGGCCTGACTCCTAAGTTCTTATTTATCCTCTTATAATTGGTTTTACGTCAGAGCATATTTTGATCGGATGACCTGACCCGTGTAGGTTAATGCACAATACGTCTTTATTCATAATAAAAATTAAATTAAAAATTTAAAAAACCCCCGACACGTAAACCTGTAAAAAGTAAAAAAATAATACGTAAGTATGTATGGGCCCTTTAAGAATAGTATAAATAGTAAAGTTTTTATCCAAGCGTTCGTTGCGCCAGGGGACCGCTACCTATCATAAACTATGAAAGTCATCTGTTGTAGAAAGAATAGTCTTTAGCGGTCCCCCGACGCAACGAACGCTTGGATAAAAACTTTACTATTTATACTATTCTTAAAGGGCCCATACATACTTACGTATTATTTTTTTACTTTTTACAGGTTTACGTGTCGGGGGTTTTTTAAATTTTTAATTTAATTTTTATTTCACGCTTTTTAAACTTTTATTCATAAATTACCGTTTATTTGTGCCATTCTAAAACCCAATTTCTATAATAATATAAATCCAATAAGGCAGCTAATATCTCTTCAAAAGTAACATCAATGCGAAAAATCGTAGGTCTATGCATCAATGTTATGTTAATTATACGTTCCATGAAATATTTTTGACCGAACATCACTAAATCAAGAATTATCTGAATGACTCACATAGTTTAATATGACCAAAACGAAATATCTGTTTCTAACATGTCGTTGCTTTAAAAATGTACCCATTTTACGTAGTCGTATAGTAGTTCGCTTTTCAAGATATACCTACGATTAAATTGAAATCGACTTTCACCCGATGAAATAAGGAATAAAGTGGCTTGTATTTCATTTTGTTTGTTATTGCATGTAAAATTTTTATTTGACATAACTTTCAAAAACCGGTCAAGTGCGAGTCTGCCTCACACATGAAGAGTTCCGTACAAGTTTTTTTTTATGTAATGACAATTCAGTTGTCGGATTTTTCTGTTTACTTGGGCCACAGGAGTAGAGTGCTTGGGCTATAAGATATTGCTACCTGCCTTTCATGATTCTACGTAAACGGGAAGTACCCAATTTATAAGTTTTGATTCTCTTGAAAGATGACACACAGACAGACAACGAAGTGGTGAAGGAAAACACCGTCAGGAAACCTGCATGCTTAAGAGTTGGCCATAATGCTCCCTCAAAGGTGCGTGAGGTGTGCCAATACGTGCTTGGCCAGTGTGGTAGCTTCTCATTCTGAGAGGAGACTTGTGCTCAGTAGTAAGCCGGCGATGGGTTGATCCTGATGATGATGAATTTTTAACGTATTTTGTCAAAATAAATAAGCTGAGTTCAAGCAGATAAAATATAAAGAAGGTGCGCCTAATGCATCATCCAAACCTGCGCGACAAAGCGACTACGATGCGGGAACCTCAGCCGCGCGGAGGGTCATCGCCTCCTACGATATTTAATGGTGCCATGCACACCTACGCAAATAAAACAGTCGACGCTACAACATCTTTTTTTTTTCTACAGATACCTACTGAACCCTAAAAATAGTTTGACTATGGTTTGGGTTTGGGTTGATTGTTCGTGGCCTTTGGTTGACTGTTGGATATTATAATTGAATTGATGTTTTCTCGTTTAACTGTGATTATAATATTTTATAAATTAGAAACTCCGCGCCTACGATCCAAAGTATCGGAGTTTTCCAAAACATTATCTTATTTTCAAATAAATAATTATGTATCTAAGCAACGTCCATCTTGACAGCTTGACATTTGCCAATTGACATAATATTATGAACCTCTGTTACAATAGTGAAAGATCCCAGGGCCACCAGCCGTCACGTATTTTCTGACGAACGAAATGTGGACGATTGAGTAGTGTTAGTATGTACTAAGAACGCATGCCTACAGACCTGCTAGCTTGCTTAGACGGCCAATTTTCAGGTATCAGGTAATCAAGGTACATAAAAACATTACTTACCTCACGTGAATTCTCCAATTTTTTTAATTTTTAGCTGTTTTTTTTAAATATCAATAATTAATTGACATAAGTAAACTATAAGAGAGTGAGAGAGAAGTCAATATATCCTAATACATGTCTTACTCAGTCTCATGCGCGTAGATAATGATGCCCTCGCGCTCAAACCCACAGAGGCATTAAAATTGAATTTAGGGGATTATTGGCCCTCTGGATCGGTCTGTCTTCTTGTAAAAGGTTTTAAAATAGTTGTCTGGTGGACATATATAAAAATGGGGCATCAGAATTTACGTGCAGTTAAGTAATTACTTATTTTGGGAGCTTTAAAGCGTCTGCAAAGCAATACGGCCGACGCGGGAAGTGTCTGGGAGTATTGGCGACATATTTTAAAGGATATTGCCTAAAATATACGTAAAAATCAGTTTGGAGAATTTACGTGAGGTAAGTAATGGTTTTATGTACCTTGATTATCAGATACCTGAAAATTGGCCGTCTAAGCAAGCTAGCACGTAGGCTAGGCATGCTTTCTTAGTACTTACTAACACTACTCAATCGTACATATTTCCTGTGTCAGAAAATACGTAACCTCTGGTGGTCCTGGGATAAAAGTAATAAGAAAACCAGAAAAAAGCTGATAACTTCCAAACGGCTGAACCAATTTTTTTGGATTATAGCTAAGAACACTCTCGATCAAGCCACCTTTCAAACAAAAAAAACTAAATTAAAATCGGTCCATTCGTTTAGACGCTACGAGGCCACAGACAGATACACAGATACACAGATACACAGATACACAGATACACAGATACACAGATACACAGATACACAGATACACAGATACACAGATACACAGATACACAGATACACACGTCAAACTTATAACACCCCTCTTTTTGGGTCGGGGGTTAAAAACAAACTAATTTATCATCTCAGAATATTTGAATCATTCAAATATCTATATTTTCAGCACATGGTCATCAGATTAGAGCTTCCAGGACTGAGTAAGTTGTTGATTTACACCCGTATTCACAAACGTTACTATGAGATCTCATAATATTGCACTCGAACGCACAGTGTAGGTTCTACCAATCAGATTACTGTATCACGTCAATTTACAATGATCTGATTGGTGGAACCTACACTATATGCGTTCCTACACATATATATATATTATATATTATATGCGTTCGAGCCGCACTGTGAGGCCTCATAGTAATGATGATGAATACGGCCATCTGCCTTTTTGCTCACGGTCTCCATGTACCGAGTCCGACTCGCCCTTGACCGGTTTTTTTACACTCTCTAAACAATGATACCTACCCCACATGCTAGGGTAAGAAAAAATTTTTTTTGGGTTCCCTTTTCAGGGATGCTTCCCTGAAAAATTTCTAATTCAATACATATTTGGTTTTGGGTCAACGTTCTACTCCCTCTACACCAAATACCAAAATTACAGGTTTGTAAGCAATTTAGTATACGAGCTAGATACCTGTGACACGCAGACGGGCAGACATACGGACAGATAGACGGTCAGACGGACAGACAGACAGCAGAGTGACGTTAGTTGGCTCCGTGTTTTATATATACCCTTTGGGTACGCAACCCTACAAAGAATTATAGTACAATTTTAACATAACCCTATGAAATTACAATAATTGCGACCTTTACACAAAACTTTACAAAAACGTCCTCCAACTAGTTAAGCAAACAGAAAACATCACCACGCGAGCAAGGCAAAGGCCGAAAGTGTACTTTAAGATCTTGTCCAGAAGAAGCGAATTTGCCGCGTATCGTTTCGCGCGTATACGTGTGTAGGGTGTAGGCAGTAGGTACGTTGCTCCCAGAAGTAGCGTGCAATGCGCGAGCATTCATGCCACTTCACTTCCCTTGATACGTGAACTCGTTCTGAAATTTGCGCGTAACGCCACTAAAGAGTCTCAAATGTCTCGATTCGCGCGAAGGACCCGCCATTATACGCGCGAGTCGAAAGTCTAGCGTAGTTAGATAATCCACGTGATTTACGCGCGTACTTATTATGAATTCGCGCGATTCTTGTATTGGCAGTTGGCACCCAGTAGCTCGCCAGCGTATCAATTCGCGCGAAACGATTCGCGGCGAACTCGCCCCTTCTGGACAAGGTCTTATCTCTCCGAACTAATCAAGATAACGCTGAAACACCGCACCTGTCTTCACAAATTTATGCTCTAAAAATCAGTAATTACTTGAAAATGGAATAAAATTAATGTAATCGGACTATCGGGCAGAGGAGCAATTACAGCATGTATTCAGAGCAACACCCGCACAACCCTAAATAAGCAGCAATTGGAAGTGGCGGGGAATTCGGTAACGAGGTGCCGGCTGCGCGGGCGCACCTGCCTCGCGCACGCGCTCCCTCCGCAAGCTGCTCTAATCCAGCCTTTACAATGTTGCTCCACCGGCCCGCCATTACCGAGGAATGCCTCCATTGATATTGCAGTAAATACCATTTATGTTATTATCAGTGTCAACGCACTGCAATACATACCCATTGCCGTACCGTTCGCATTCAGACGGGCCCAACAACTTGGTATCAATAAACCAGAACAGAATCCGATGACTCTTCTTCTCCGATGAGAGCATTCTTGTTTGTCCTACCCCTAAAGTGTTTTTTGTATAAAGCTTTCAAAGGAGGACCTATAAGTATAAAGCGAGCCTAGAAGCGGCGAAGGCGTGAGGTAGCTAGCAAAGTGCGCCGGCTATATCCGTATCGAAACGAAGATCGAGTAGATTATGATAACAAAAGGAAGATGCAGAAAATTTTGGCCACAGAGTAGACTTTGGGCATTTGAAAACAGTCATAGACAAAAATCTAACACTACCCAGCAAGCTTTAGCAAAATCTACTCTACTTTTATCCGCTGAGGAGTTCCATTATCTATCTTCGAAGATGTTCATCAAATCATCACTTAAATATGGGACCACTTGAGAGCTGTACCTACGCTTTCAAAAAAGAATTATCGGTCCAGGAATTATCCGACTTTGAGTAATCGGGGAACATAAGTAGGTACATAAAATTAAAAAAAAAAAGATTCCATTGAATTGAGAAATTCCTCCTCCTTTTTTAAAGTCGGTGTAAAACTACTAAATGACTGTGAAAACCGCTTTAAATCCCATTTAAGATGTAAACTGATAAACGCGTATTGTAACATTTTTTAATCTATACTAATAAATAAAATTGGAGTGTCTGTCTGTAATTTCGAAATAACTACCGCATATTAAGGTCATATGGTTATTTGAACGATACTATAACTGAATCACACGTTTTTTAAATTTTTGTCTGTCTGTCTGTCTGTTTGAAAAGGCTAATCTTGGGAACGGCTGAACCGATTTTGACGGGATTTTCACAAACAAGTAGAGAATTGACCAGGGAGTAACATAGGCTACTTTTTTAACCGACTTTCAAAATGGGAGTTGTGTTTTTCTACCTATGTACACCGAAATCTCCGAGATTTCTGCACCGATTTGCGTCATTTCTTTTTTAATCGATAGAGGAACTTTGCGACATTGTTTCATAAAAAATTTGGAGTCCAACTCCTCAATCCTGATGCTGCAGGGGATCTGACCAATCCACGCGGGCGAAGCTGCGGGCATCAGCTAGTAGAATATAAGTACCTATTCGGAGATGGAGATAGAGAAAGACCTGATAGATGATAGAGATGTGACAAAAATCAAAATATAGGTACCAACTTAGTTCGCTAATTTCAAATATTATAGTGATAGACGCCCATCTGCGCAACAGCATAATGAAAACGATAGGTACCTTTTTCTTTTCATACAACGAATGAGACATCAAAGTGTGTGCGCCGAAGACATTTGACAGTGACACAATCACGATAGGAAGGAATCGATCAAATAGATCGCGTAGCTGTTAATTCTCGGAAGCATCCGCATTCCGACAGAACATGTTCTTAAATATCTAACGCTGACCGCCGGTCCGAAGATCGGCATGACTCATTTATGACACTGCACCGCAATCATTAACATTCCATATCCCAGTAAACACTGGAACTTCATCAATCGGCTCATTCTACTGATTGACTCTATTCGGGCTACTTGACAAACAAGTTATCGACTACTAGATTCCAAAGATTCCTGATTCGAAGATTTTATAGAATTCGATGAAGTAAAAAATGTTATATACCTCTGGTACAGTTAGATGGTAACGAAGTTTTTTGATCAATTTCAATTTAAGCTCCAATATAGCGGTTCAACCTGCTCTAAAAAAACTCATGATCGACCCATCACCCGGCTCAATACTGAGCACGACATTAAAGACTTTTAAAAGATCATTTCGTTTCATTTCATTTCACGGGTCGCCTCTAAAAATGAGAAGGTTTTAAGCCATAGACTGCCTCGCTGGCCCATCGTGGATTGATAGACTTCACACACCTTTGAGAACATTATGCAGGAGTCTCAGGCATGCAGGTTTTCTTACGATATTTCCTTCGCCGTTAAAGCGCATTAATCCGAAAAGTTAGAGGTGCGTAACCGGAATCGAATCCTCAACCTCCAGAACGGTCAACGTCCTAACCACTAGACATCAGCGGTCCAAAAAACCAAATCTCGCTCATACAAAATAATCTGGCTCTCCAAATTTAGAGATCCCACGAAGACAGAAATTGCCGTTGCAATACATAGAGAAGTTTAACATCACATCAACATTAGGGGGTTTGGTGATAAAGTAAATTATTTCTTAGTTATTATTTAATAGATAAAATATATAAAAATAAAATATATAAAATATATAAAAAATATATAAAATCCACGTTCTATTAGTACAGAACGAGGATTTTATATATTTTATAAGACTTAATAACAATTTTTACCCGACTACGGCAAAGCCAAAAGGAAGGGTTATGATTTTATAAATTATCGATTGAAGTAAAAAAACACATCAAACGTTATTACGTCCAGTAGTTCTGAATCCATATAAGCCTCAATACTAAGCGTGCGTTTGGACGTTTGCTAAAAGGTTGCTGATTTGATTTGTTGACTACATTCATATTCACGCATACTTTGATATATTTTCGCATGACTGTACGACCTGTGCGAATTGCTCACTTGATCGATTTCCTCACAGGATCGGCTTTTGGGGTGTGACCAGTCCCGTTCCATAGAACGATCTCGTCGATGAAAGATTCCACCGCATTAAAGTTAAAGGACTCTCGTGCTTTTCCAACTCAATCTCTAAATATGTAGTAGGTACTTAATTTTTTTTTAAATACACTTTTGTACTTTTAAAAGATCATTTGCACTGAATTAAATTACCTCTGGTCTGGAATGTCGTTTTGCTTTATTGATAAGTTATTATCGTATACCTAAGTAACTGTAATAAAATTTATCACCAAAATATACTTATTACTTAGACTTACCTTGCTATGAACTTTGTCTCATCTAACGATAGAAAGTTTATCTACTTACCATAAAATATAACAAATATGGCTTTGAGTGTCTGCTCTCTTGCAAGTTTGTATTTTCATACTTGATTTTTATGCAGGTTATAAACTGCAAAATTGCTTATCTAGAACTTATAATATCTCTATAAATTAACTTATACTTAACTTATAATCTAGGACTATCTGGTAACGATCTGAAATGCATTTTGTCCAATTCAAATCTGTTCTCCAAAAAAATTGCTTTGGGAATGTGGTTTAGTATGTTTATTGTTTCATTCCATTTACAAGCACGAATCGTTTTGCTTTATCATTCCCTAATCCTCATACGCATGGCTAAGGTTTTGGCTACTCTTCCGCGATTTGTGTTTACTACCAATTACAATCTTTAGAACAAGAGTGAAAAGGCATCTTTTAGGTAAACGCGTCCTATCTTAGGTCACCTCATCACTTTCCATCAGGTCTGATTGTGGTCAAGCGCTTGAAGATAATGAATAAAAAAAAATTAGCTTAATAATGTATAAATCAATGTTAACATTTTTCAGCGCAGAAAATTGAGTTAATTATTACACATACCTATAGTTTTAAACAAGAGTAATATCTATTCATAATGTGGATACCTAGTCATAGTCTTAATTTGTACCTACCACTATTAGAACAATATTATCATAATATTGTTCTGATGGTGGTAGGTAAGTTTAACACGGATACGTCACGGGACTGCGAAATGAACATTATGATTTCATAACTAAGTAATTGTGCTCGTTAGTTAATGATAATTTTCTTCCATGCATCACCTCACCTCTATGCGGTAGGTACCTACCACAAATACCAAAGAATTAGACCCATCAAAACCAACTGTACTTTTTTGTGGGCTCTTCAACTTATGAATAGATGGCGTACTTAATATGCTACTGTCAGCTATACCGAAAATTGTGGTGGAGTGGACACCTGTTAGAATTTGTTATACCGATTGTTAGGAGTTGTTTCGTAGCGGCGCACGCGCAGGCATGCGAGTCCCCCCTTTCCCCTTGTTTCTCTTTAAGCCCTCTCCCCCCACTGCGCCTTCTCAGGGCCCGCGTACCATTCATCGGAATGCGGGAACTGTACTTCGGTACACCTCATTATCAGTGCTTACCACTTAGTCTTATTTGTGGATTACTTTCAACTTAAAACGCGTAAAAAATTTGGGACAAGAGGTCTTTGTGGCTGTATTTAAAGTTCATGTTCTATTACTTGAATGACTAAGTTTCTAATTTTTATCTACCTACGTTCCTAGCTACACTTTTGATGCATCGATGTTTTAGATGTTTGACGTCACATGCATGCATGGCATGCACCAAAACATCTATTATTGTAGATGTTTTGGTGGGATGATAGTGATTTATGTTTTTTATGATCATTCACGATGCTCTTTAATGCTGGTCGCCTAATAAGGCCGAGCTTAGTAGCCAAGCATGCGTTTAATCTTTTTAAACGCATGTTTGGCTACTACCTATACCTACTACTTTTGAATCCAGTTGAAAAAAACTTGCCAACCACTGAACAAGTGAAAAATCAGCTTATTGATACGCATCCTCTAAAGTGGCGTGCACAGGTTTTAAGCCTTTAGTTACATATTTAATATGCATTAAGCTCTTACAACTAGTGTAAGCAGTGTTTTTATGCTTCTATGACCTGCACGCCACTGGTCCTCTAGGGCACCTATCACTGAATTTTACAAGTTGGTGATGCGTAAGCGCTACGGAATAAAGTCGCTATTACACTACAAGCTATGAAATCCAAATTATTTTTTTCTTACAATTTATGCCAAACAGTTTCGAGGTGATTGTTATCAACGCGTTAATTGGAACGGTTAAAGTAAAACAGTCGTTATTAAATACTTACTTTTGAGGAGTTTTAATGTCCTAATCAGTTGTTAAAAATTTGAATTTAGGGTTATTATTAATTATACCTATAATTCCCACTTAATAATGGTACTCAAAGCATAGAAATTATTATTATTATGCTCAAAGTTAGAACGCTATTTTTATTTTCCTGTTAAATATTAAGTATAAATATCTCCACTAACTTTAAAAAGCTCTAGATGTATGTATGTAGGTATATGTTTTGACTAAATTATTTTTTATTGTCAACGCTAAACACATCACATTTATTAATTTCCTTTCATTGAGTTCAAATTGGTCTCATTATGGCCAAAGTATTTCGAGATCTTCCCAACAATAGTGCATTTGACAGTTACAGTAGCATTGCCTTTAATAGAACTTGAGAATCGAGTCAAATTCTTGGACCGCTTACGACATTAGACGACGCAATGCAGTAGCGAGCGCTACACTGCCTCAGATGTTCGGAGTCAAAGAGAAAAATGTCAAGTGCAGCGGTATTGTAAGTTGTGCATGAGTCGTGTGCGGGCAGAAGTGCATCCCGGCGAGCGGTTAGGTGGCGGCTGCAGGGCACGAGGCACGATAGGAATGCGCGGCCCTCGGCGCCGGTTTACAAATAGAAGGGCCGCTAGCACGGACTGCACGTGTATACATCGCCGTGATCAATCTGTTAGCGACGACTGCGTCCACGCCGACGACGCGCACGAACCAATAATGTAACAATCGTCGCTTTAAAATATTAATAACCGATCGCCGAGACTTACGAAATTATCGTATTATTGTTGAATCATTATTTCGATGGCCTGCAATGGAGTGTGGACTTTACAGTGACGTAAACAGTGACGCTAGGTGAATAATCTATGAAAGCAGATCATGTTAGAAGGGTCGTTTCTCGGGCATAAGAAAGTGAGTCGGCCCTGCGTTCGGTGACCCCGCAGCCCGGCGGACGTCACGCCTGAGGGAAGACGAGCCGCTCGCCGCTTGCCTCTGCTCCTTCATGCTCCCGGTCGACCCTCTGAACAATAACTGACTAACTGACAGTATCACCTCACCCCATACAAACTTGGACACCATTCATTTCATAAAGATAGATAGATAGAAGTCTTTATTGCATACAATAACACATGTAAAGGAACACAACACAGAGAGGAGATAAAGGTACTTCATTCAGTTAAAACTTTGTTCATGACGGTTTTAAGACTATAAACAAGTGTAAATTAAAAATTTTCAACACCCCCGACAAATCATTTTCAAATAAATAATTATGTATATCTAGGCAACGTCCATCTTGACAGCTTGACATTTGTCAATTGACACTTGAATATTATGAACCTAAGGGTTATCTAACCTTCTTTTCTACAAGAAAACTAGAAAATAGCTGATAACTTTTAAACGGCTGAACCAATTTTTTTGGATTATAGCTAAGAACACTCTCGATCAAGCCACCTTTCAAACAAAAAAAACTAAATTAAAATCGGTTCATTCGTTTAGGCGCTACGATGCCACAGACAGATACACAGATACACAGATACACAGACACACAGATACACACGTCAAACTTATAACACCCCTCTTTTTGGGTCGGGGGTTAATAAAGTTTAAAACGTATCAGATTCTGTAGACATAGGTAGATAGGTACTCGTAGGCGAGATAGTTAATAGACAGAGACGCTAAACAATATCTAGAGGGCATTGTACTTATTCGCATATATTTTGCACAGTGGTGAAGTTTTAGAAAGAGACGGTGCTAACTACCTTCCTGCTGTATATTTAACGAACTTTTTTAGGGTTCCGTACCTGAAAGGTGCGAACGGGAAGCTATTACCACAGTTTTACTATCTGTGCTACTACTAAGACTCCTCTGTCCGTCCGTCTGTTCGTCTGTCTATCAGCGGCCTGTATCTTGTGAACCTTAATAGGTAGGAACCTGAAATTTTCATAAATTGTGCACCTATTCCTATTGCCGCTACAACAGCAATACCTACTTGCTAAAAATTTCAAAATTGCCAGGAAAATTAAAAAAAAATAAAAAGTGTTTTTCTTGTACGATGGTAATTACGGAACCCTACGAGTCCGACTCGCACTTGACTGATTTTTTAAGTTATCCATGTAATAATATTTACATTTTACATATTCTGTTTTTCAATAGGTGAACTGTAGGCATAATATTATGAGCCAAAGTACTTTTAGTTGTGTAATATGCCCACCTTACCGAAGAAATTAAGGTTGTTATTTGAAATTAATAGAGAAATAATTATCATAATGAGTGTAAGTAATGTAAAAATAAAATTTTAAGTACCTAAGTTTATCTACATAGGATATTTTTGCAAAGCAGATAATAATTGGTACATTATATTATTACATTCCTGGTACAGAATTAATTAATCCAATCATCATTATTATTATTTTGTGGCCTAAGTACTTACATCAATAATTGTATGTAGGTACAGTTAAAGGCCGTAAGTCGTTGAGCACCCTAATGATCATATTCGCGTGGCACGGTAATTTTATTATGCACATGCGTTAGGTGCGTTTAGGTTTTTGATGCAACAATTTCGCGGAATTGTTACTCGAATTCTGAGGCCGACCGTACCTATTTTATTTATTGGTGAGATAAAGAGTAGATTTCTGACCGTATAGGTAGGTAGGTATAGGTACATTCCAGGTAAGCTTTTTACTTTAGTACATATATCGTAGATTTTATTGGAAAAACTTGGGTTTTACAGTCGTTCCAGCTGTTAGAGTAACTTAATATTATAAGTAGGTAAATGCGAAAGTGTGTCTGTCTGTCTGTCTCTCTGTCTGTCTGCTAGCTTTTCACGGTCCAACAGTTTAACCGATTTTGATGAAAGGTACAGAGTCAGTTAACATCCCGGGGACGGACATAGGCTACTTTATGTTTCGGAAAATCAAAAAGTTCCCACGGGATTCTAAAAGGCCCATCCGTTTAACCAATTTGTATGAAAGGTACAGATCTAGCTTGCGGCCCGGAAATTGACATAGGCAACTTTTTTCCTGGAAAATCAAACAGTTCCCACGATTTTTTTTAAACCAAATCCACGCGGGAAATTGACATAGACAACTTTTTATCCTGGAAAATCAAACAGTTCCCCACTGAATTTTTTAATTTGCCAAATCTCGGATTAAGTCAATTTATGTATCAACATTGATAAAACTAATTTTATTCAGTTTAGACATTATAATAAACGACATATGAATCTTGATATTAACTATAAAGGACATAAAATAAATGAAGTACAAAATTGTAGATTTTTAGGTATAGAAATTGATCAACATTGCTCATGGAAATTTCAGATAAATAATATATGTAATAGACTAAATAGATTTGTATACGTATTACGTCGATTAGTAAAGACTGCTAGTTTAAATACAGCTCTCACAGCATACCATGGTTACGTGTCATCAGTGCTCCGTTATGGCCTGATTATATGGGGAAATTCAACCGATTTTAATAAGGCGTTTATAGTTCAGAAAAAATGTCTACGAGCTATTCTAAATATGCCGCCTTTTCAATCATGTAAGCCTGTCTTTCAAAAACATTTGATATTGCCGCTTCCATGTATGTACATTTTGGAAGTTGCAAAGTTTGTTAAAACAAACCATCACCTTTTCAAAACTCTGCATGATAATGTTGGAAAAAGAGGATTGAGAAACCAAAATAAATTAGTGTTTGATAAGATTTCAAAAACAACACTGTATCAGAAAAATTGTTACTCTATGTGCATAAAAATTTTTAACAAATTGCCATTGGAGATCAAAATGCTTCCATTTAAACAATTCAGCTATAAATTAAAAAAATGGTTGCAAGAAAAAAATTTTTATGCAGTTGATGATCTCCTAAAAAATATTAAGATTTGATTTTAAAACTTTATTTATTAAGATTTGTGCATTATATTCGTAGTTGTTTAAACATAGTCAAGTCTTTCTATTGTTATTACTTAACTAACTATTTTGTCATAAAATTATAATTTTAAAATATCTTAGCTATCTGACATTATATTTATTGATTTGACTTGATGTGATTCTACTTGTCCGGAATTAGGTCTCTCTTATATTATCACCTGAAGAAATACATTTATATTTCTATATTTAAATTTTTGACTTGTAACATTGTGACATATATTTATTTTATAATTGTGACTCCAGGAGTACCTACCTATTAATGTTTAATTTTCTATTGATTAAGAATGATATTTTATGTACTTATTGAAAATGTATGTAAAGATAGTAAATTTTGCACGCCATGTCATGGCAGATTGTGATACGTACCTACTTAAAATTTATGTAACATCTTTTTTACTTACAATCTTGCAATAAATGAAATACTAAATGAAATACTAAAGGCGAAAGTTGTAGGTATGTGTGTTTGTGTGTGTGTGTGTGTTTGTTAATCCCGGAAAGCCCGCAAATCAAAGAGAGAGAGTCCCGCGAGACTAAAAAACCTAAGATATACATGTGGATATCATCTATAGTCCATTTATTAAGCCCGGAGACCAAAGTGACGTTTCGTGTGTTGCCTGTTTTTTACGGATCTTTGATAGTGATGTGTTGCAATCGATACCTACTTACCGATAAATATTAACCGATACCGATAATATATATGTATGAGACAACAAAATATGTTCAAAATAATTCCGATTGAACATGAAATAAGTATGGGCTGATTCTCAACTTATGAGATTTACATACCTACTATTGAAAAATTGTGAAACAGTGGGTTTAAATAAAAAGAGCAAATCAGTATAATCGCACTAATTTATTTTATCACTTCACTCAACACACTAATAATTACTCTCATATATTTGTTACTACTACACTTATTTACTTATTACACATTTATTACACACTTATTACACTTATTTACAGAGACCGGCAGTATTTCAGCTTATAATGCGTACGATACAATAATAATCCTAAAAATGAGCTCGCATGGCTTTATATGGCGTTATCCCCACCGAAGGCATTCGGCAGTTGTTGCTGAGTGGCGTTCGGCTGTCAATGGCGCTGGCGTTGGCGTTCAATGGCCGCTAGGCTATGATTGGCCGGCGTTTGGCTCGGCTTGACTCGGATAGTCTGGTTGGCGTTGGCGCGTTGCGATTGGCTGAGGCGGTGTGGCGTTACATTCGGCCGTCCTGAAACAATGAATTGCTCCCGCAATGGGAAAATGCTTGGTTAGCTTTCTGGTAGGCAATAGCTCAATAAGGTCTTCGGTTTCAAGTTATTTATCGGAACAGTTAGCACTGTTGGATATAAGAACCGTAGGCGCTGTGATATGGCTTTAAAGAGTCTGCTCAGGCATGTACAAGCTTTGTAGCCTCGAAATCCCTTAACACTGCGGGTTCTCTTAATGCCTACCAGCTTGGTTACGAAAATGAACCTGAGTAAATGCTATCAGTGTCTACTTTTCTCGCAATGCTTGTGGGAACTTGCCACTAAATAACTAAATTCCTTTGTTATAATTAAATATTAATTTTGTCAGTTACATTATCTAGTTAGCTTTATCCTATCGCTTGCTATCCTTTTGCAGCATTGCCTTGTTACGCATAACCTCCCCGAGTTTACTAATTTAAATTAATAGCAACATGGCATCGTGACCTAGGTAAATACCAAATTATGGATAGCACATTCTTTGAGAGTATTGTCAGTAGTCCAAATAATATCAAGTAAGCAGTCTGTCCAATCATTTTATTCGCAGTCTCGCTAGGGCCTGTGGCACAACGCGTTTAACATGGTCTGGCTAGTGCTTGGCTTGGCTTGACTAGGCACTTGGCTCGTGGTAGTATCATGGAGGTCAAAACATACCTAACTATTAATCAGTCGACACTCGAAAACTCTAAAATGTCTACTAGTAAAAGCATTCTTATAGTCACTTTATAAGTTTGCTAGGATGTTCAAATAAGCCAAATTATGTATAATATTCTACGAAACTGATCGTTTTCGGCTAGTAACAAATTTTGCAAAAGCATCTGTAATAATCAAATTGTACCTATACTACTGATGAGCGATATCCTTTCGCTGTCTTACAAAATGGTTTTACAAAATGTGGTCAGTATGAATTCTACAAAATTCTAATCCAATGCTATTGGTCTGTGATCTAAACTGCAATCTTATCCACTTTAAAACCAAGACGAAACAAAAGAACATTATTTAATTTATAAATTATTATCGTTTTTCAGTTGTACTATTTTTCCACGTTTTACTTTAGAGACATTTTTGAAAGAAAACCCGTCAACAGACTGGCTTGTAGAAAGGAAGTGAATAGCTTCTCGTGAAGCTGTGAATGCTATTACTCTGACTTGAAAAGGAATCTCACTTAAATCCTTGCAGGGAGATCTCTCAACGAGCAACGAGATGAAAGTACTCCTATCGAAAGTAAAACTTGGCTTTCGAAAGTAAAAATTGGCTACCGAAAGTAAAACTTGGCTATCGAAAGTAAAACTTGGCTACCGAAAGTAAAACTTGGCTACCGAAAGTAAAACTTGGCTACCGAAAGTAAAACTTGGCTACCGAAAGTAAAACTTGGCTACCGAAAGTAAAACTTGGCTACCGAAAGTAAAACTTGGCTACCGAAAGTAAAACTTGGCTACCGAAAGTAAAACTTGGCTACCGAAAGTAAAACTTGGCTACCGAAAGTAAAACTTGGCTACCGAAAGTAAAACTTGGCTACCGAAAGTAAAACTTGGCTACCGAAAGTAAAACTTGGCTGCCGAAAGTAAAACCTGGCTGCAGAAAGTAAGACCTGGCTGTAGAAAGTAAGACCTCACTACAGAAATTAAGACCTGGCTGCATGAAGTAAGACTTGGCTGCAGAAAGTAAGACCTGGCTGCAGAAAGTAAGACCTGGCGGCAGAAAGTAAGACTTGGCGGCAGAAAGTACCTAAGACTTGGCGGCAGAAAGTAAGACTTGGCGGCAGAAAGTAAGACTTGGCGGCAGAAAGTAAGACTTGGCGGCAGAAAGTAAGACTTGGCGGCAGAAAGTAAGACTTGGCGGCAGAAAGTAAGACTTGGCGGCAGAAAGTAAGACTTGGCGGCAGAAAGTAAGACTTGGCTACTGTCTTCACTTCGGCATCTATGTAATTCCGAAAACAGTTCACGATTGAATTTAGGTAATACAGGATCATCAGTTAAATAACAGTTTTCTATTCCATTTCTATTCCCTACTATGTAAGCTACATAACCAGGCAGGCATACTAACACCAACTGAACTCAAGATATTATGTAAAATGTCAGTCTAGTCGGCTTAGTGAAAATTCTTACGGTACGTCCGGTCCACCTGACTAACAATGAACGGCACAAAGCTAAATCATGGCTATAATTAAAAGTGCCACTTGAACTTTCTACTTACATTATGATTGGACCGACAATCTAAAGGTAGAATGATAAAATTGACTCGATTGAAAGCTTGTTGGCAAAAGTACGTAACGTACATGCTGCCTACAAGCACTACTTTTTTTCTAAAATGACAAAAGCATTATCCAATTCATAAAGATGTCTAACTGGTAATAATTATTATTACGTTTCCTCCAAGTGCCCGATTCTGCCTACATTACACTACCTATTTGTATTTACTCATACGCTGTGCCACTGGCTTGTATACTATACGAGACAGTCCCAAAGCCGTGAGTAAGATCTACTTACTATGCTCTCAATCATTCAAAGAATGTGATTTAAACTACAAGTTACAACACGTACAGACTTCATAAACACTAACTTTTAGTAAAAATAAAAGAACAGTCATACCATACAGCATCAACGCTTAACAGCGCTTATGTGACCCCAAGTAGGCGACAATACGGCGGCTTATAGATACCCATTGGCTGCAACCCTGCATCGTTAGCGCGCCACGATGAGGTGCCTCGCAGTGACGCGCTCGGCATCAGGCACACAGCACACAGCAAAGCATCAGTGGTGACCATCGTAGGCGATGACGTTTGCACTTCACGAACTCACCAAAAATTCCGAGAAAAGAAAGATAAGCACAATATTATTGTTTGACTACAAGTAGTTCCCAGTCGATTCATAAAGTACGTCTGCCCCAATTATGAAGATCTATATTCATATTACATAACAATCATATAACCACATGAAAATCAATTTCACAAGAAACTCAAAAGTGAACATCATAAAATAATTCGATTTTACATTCAAATTGCGATCGCCATGCTATATGCAAAACTGAGTTTGAGCACACTGAAAGTGTTCATCAACCGATTTTGACGTAAATGATATTATTGTACCCTTAAAAATAATTTATAGGTACCCCACACGTACCCAGTGTTGTCTGTATGACTGTAGCGGGAATATCACTGACGACGCGAAAAAAATAACCTTAAAGGTTTATAGAACCTTATACTATGACTGAGCCTTGTGCAAATAAAAACACTAATAGCGTCAAAGCTTGTTTCTTAAAAACTTCTGGTTGAAATTTGCGGGTAGTCTGAGAACTATTGTTACCATCCGATATACTAGATTTTTTTTTATTAATTGCTGCAAAAGTAGGGATTAGGCGTTTAATCAGTATGTATTTATGTCAGTTCATAACCTCTCAACAATTTTAACCGATTTTGATAAATGATACGTCATTCGTCTTGATGGCGTGTGTGTCAATGGATACATAAAATTCTTTAAACAATCAATGTGGTGGATTTTATACGATTTAATGTAAGAGCCGAAAAATATGCAGCGCAAACAGCAGTCGGGAGTTTTTATTTTTTACTATTTAACTTATTGAATTACTTATTAACTTTTTCGTACCGGTAGCACTCTAGAATTAAACTGCGAATTCAAATTGCGGGTATCTCGGCGAGATGCAACGTGAAAAGTGGATGGTTGAGCGGGTTTTTACCTAATTCGATAAAAAGTTGACTAAATAAATTGGTTGAAATTTTAGCATTAGTATTTACCGCCTTTATTTCATCAGTTATATACATACAGCACGTGTATTTTTGTTAGGAAAACTGTAAATAAAACAATACACACGAATATCACATTCACAAAAATTAAAACTAAAACTCGTCGAGCTAGCTACCTTGCCTTACCCAAAACTAGAACAATTTATGGCAGAAAAACCCTTACCTATGAAGGAGCTAAACTGTACAACAAAATACCTGCACACATAAAAAAAATGTACACTCATTCAATCCATTTAAAACTGAATAATTAGCTGCTCACATTATGAGTAATGCGAATTACTTCAGCAAATGCGCTGAATGAGTACTTCATTAAATGGCGAATATTGTAAACTTTATTTTCTCATGTAAATGACCATTTTTTATGAGAATACGTCTTTAAACCTAAACCTTTATTTGACGGTCAGATATGCCACAAATTATAGTTATATTTTTAGCTTCAGCTATCTCTCAAACCATTCACTCTATCCGCGAGCGTATAATGACGACCTATCATAACCCGCGTGCCCTAATACTAAATTTCATAACCTCAAACAGGGTGTTAGCAATATTAACCTTTCACGGTCATCTCATCAGAAGAGGTTACAAACACGATCAACCTCATTACACTATGCATCAATATCATTAAAAACGGGATTAAAATTTGAAATGGAATAATGGATGGATCATACCTCAGTTATTACGCGTAGAAGTTGAGGGTAGGTTGCCATCGGGCGTAGAAACCATGCACGCTGCAGATGAATGTACCTCCGGTTCAAAACTATTCTAAGGACCTTCCGGGCTCCAGAAGTGGACGACCTTCGTTGTCGCTTGATTTTTACACGGTGATTCGTTTCCCTCTTGCGGAGGAACAAAGTAGCCGGCATGTATTTGCCGAATCGTTAATTGGCGCGATTATGCATCATAACTTTCTTTATTAATCCCACTTCTGAGATGAAACAGTGGGTTTAAATAAAAAGAGCAAATCAGTATAATCGCACTAATTTATTTTATCACTTCACTCAACACACTAATAATTACTCTCATATATTTGTTACTACTACACTTATTTACTTATTACACATTTATTACACACTTATTACACTTATTTACAGAGACCGGCAGTATTTCAGCTTATAATGCGTACGATACAATAATAATCCTAAAAATGAGCTCGCATGGCTTTATATGGCGTTATCCCCACCGAAGGCATTCGGCAGTTGTTGCTGAGTGGCGTTCGGCTGTCAATGGCGCTGGCGTTGGCGTTCAATGGCCGCTAGGCTATGATTGGCCGGCGTTTGGCTCGGCTTGACTCGGATAGTCTGGTTGGCGTTGGCGCGTTGCGATTGGCTGAGGCGGTGTGGCGTTACATTTGCTTAGGTGGATTATTTTTTGTATTTTTTATTAGGTACTGACTTTGTTCTTTAAATCTTTTAAATAATATGTGATTAGTGCGACTTTTTATCTCGTAATTACACATTTCGTGGGTTTATTTTACTCACTATGCATGAAATTTTTATCTGAACCGGAACCATGCGAACAACACTATTTTGCTAAGCTGGTATTATTATTTTTAAGAGGGCTCTCTCCGTCACTCGTTTCATACAATCGTAGTTCCAATTTCATTTTCATTAAGCAACCAAAGTCCATGAAATTTTGCAGACATATTCTAGAAACTAATTCTATGTCTGTGGTTTTCCAGATTTCTGTTAAAACATTCGGTTTCAAAGTTACGCGGTCTTAAAAATTTTCATACAAATCTTTGAGCCCCTGTAATTTTAAAACTACATATTTTTAGAGAAATCTAATACTCCACAGACACAGATATTAGTTTCTAGAATATGTCTGCAAAATTTCATGGACTTTAGTTGCTTAATATTGAAATGAAATTGGAACTACGATTGTATGAAACGAGTGACGGAGAGAGCCCTGTTAAGTTTGACATTTCTAGTTGTTATTTTGTCAAAGTCAATAGAGTTTAAATTATTGTTAAAAATTGACGAGTTCTGGGACGTATTGACGATTATTGGGACAAATCTGACGGATACTGGTACAAACCACTAATTTTTGTATTTTTTAATTATTTGATAGCATTAATGTACCTTATTAATTCCAAATTTAAATTTACTAATTACCTATAAATCAGCTCTCTTTTCGTGTGATTTGTTTTGCTCTAAAATTAACAGCAACGTGACAAAGCTGCAAAGTCAGAAACAGAAGAGTTCAAAAACCGACGAGTAATATAATTGGTACATTTATTTTCTTCACCGAAGTGCAAAGAATATTCTAAGCCATTTTGATCACAACCTTTACTTACGTATAAGTATTTTTTTTTCCTACCATAAAGCACTATTATATTATAATGGCAGCTTTATTCCTACTACTATCTAGATTCTATGAGCCAAAGTAATATTATTCTAGCTTACTTAAACTTCTACTTATGATTCATAAATATCTAAATCTAATTTACAATCCAATAACTGTCCTTAGTTTATTCTAGTAAATACTTATAGTTTCAGCATAAGCATTATTGCACAATCACTGCACTTATTAACACTTATTCCAATGGCTTCGTTATTTTGAGCCTCCTTATGATGTCTATCTTACCTAATTAGAAGCTTAACAGCCTCCAAATTAACATGTTGGCGATGTCGATGTTGGTGATCTTTTGCGTACTTTTGTATGACTTTGTTTACGAACTCTATCTTAATTAAGGGTAAATACCTACCTAAAATGAACAACCCTCTTTATTATATTCAAAAATCAAATAGTCAAAATTGATAAATTTAGACAGTTAATATGTAATTGTATTTAAATCAATAAAAATGTTATCATTTATACCTTACTGTTTTAATAAAAGTGTGGATTCGAACATACCGACCAACAGCGGTCGGTGTAGTGTTGCCATTATTCAATTTTTCTACTGAAGTGATAATTTTTGTTTTATTTAAAATTAACTACTTACTTTATATTTCTAGGTACCTACTATAGGTAGGTATAGTGTATCAGCTTAGATTTTCTATTTAGTTAGATACCTTAGAACCTAATTAAATTCTTAGTACCTAATTAAATTAGGTAAATTAAATTAAATTTTTTGACATGTCAATTTAATTTGCAAATTCTGAACTGAAAATTATTGATAGGTATCTTGCAGGTACCACCCGTTACTAAATATTATAGGATTTAGCTACGGTAAAATAGGGTTTGAAATGAACAGTGATGCTGGTTGATATGATGATAATGATGAAGTACCTTCCTACCTAGGTATCATCTACTCAAATAGAATTTTTCATTTTGTTCTTATACAGCATAGAATTAACAATTCTTAAATATATATAATATATAGGTAGGTATACCTATACTTAATGGGTCAAAAGGTAGAATAATCTTTACCTACCTTAGTAGAAAATAAGGGTATTGCCAGTAATGAAAATACCTACCCTAAATCTACCTAGGTAAATATCAAGGTAAATATGTACTTATATCTAATTATTAAGTATACTTAGGTTCCTATAGCTAACTCATGCAATTTTAAATGCATTATCAAGAAATTTCATGCATAATATGTCTATTAACAGGTAATAGACATTAAATAAGTAGGTACCTTTCTAGATAAAATGATAAGTAGGTACCTACCTACCTACTATTTTTTAGGTGATTAGGTGAGTTTATTTTTCTGATATTGATATAGATAGATAGTAAATATAGGTACTTAGTGCTTGTGTAGCAAATAGTAAGAATTTGTTTTAAAAATAATTGAACTTATCATACAGTGTAAGACCAAGATTAGATAGGCACGGCCCTATGTTGATAAGAGTGCCGGATTCCATCAACGCCCTCATTTTAAGTACTTAATTTGATTTCTATATTTTTTAAATATTTCTTTAGTTGTTCGATGAATAATTTTACGTCTTGGCGGAGGCACTGCCCGCGCCCCCTGATTACCTGTGTAATAATTAAAA
This sequence comes from Maniola jurtina, assembly GCF_905333055.1. NCBI lineage: Eukaryota > Metazoa > Arthropoda > Insecta > Lepidoptera > Nymphalidae > Maniola > Maniola jurtina. Next base: position 6,132,894 of record NC_060037.1, on the reverse strand, counting down.
ATTTAATGCATCTCATATTCATTTTGTACCTACGCAAATATGTTCCACCAATCGATAGGTACCTACCTACATCTAGGTACTTAAAGGTTATTATTTATTTAATTATTTTTTTAATTTATCCTTATTGTAAGTTTTATTAAATAATTCGTTTAGTAAAAGAGTAACATAAATGTTAAATAAAAATAAATAATTTAAATAATGGTGGAATAGTTTGGACGCGAGTGAGCGAGTTGCGAGGCGTAGTGCAGGGAGCAGTGCGCACGGTTGCGGCCGCGTGTGGCAACACTGACACGCAATTTTCACTTACTTTTTTGACATCAACCCCCTCTCCAACTCAGCGCCTATAAGCACTCGTAAAAAAATTCAACATTTTGTGATATTTTCCCCAAAAAATAGACATTTTATGGACACCTTGTGAAGCTCCCAGTTCAAGGCAGATTTTATCACTTTTATTCATTTATTGCTTACACTAATATTATATTTAACTATTTTATTTATTTATTTTAGTCAATGGATTATTATGGTTATAAAAAAATGATGCGGTTTAAATTATTAATATGTTTTTTAAATCTAAAATAGAGAAAACCTGTGTGATGTTTTATTGAGTGAATCTATATTTGTCTCTATTGGTGCAATAAATGTGTAAATATTTTATAAAAATATTATTTTTTGAATATTTGTTTAGTATTAGGTAATTTTAATTTTGAGACTAGGTATATTTTTTCAAAATATTATAAAATTTTAATAAAACTTAGATATTATACCTACTACCTATGCAACAAATGTCTGAATTGAGGTAGGTAATATTATATTTGTCAACGGAAACACCGAATAAAGTTTTTAATGACATCGAAGGTTAGGTACCTGTACCTAATTGAATGTTACAAAAAATATTTTTAATATTTTTCTTGGGCTTTAAGTTTGTCACAAAAATATTTTATTTTCTAACTTAAATTAATAATGTTAATAATAAGAAGGAAGGTGCCTCCTTTCCTAATTCTGTGCAATAAGTAGGTATGTTTTTAGGTAGATGTAGGTATTCTTAGGTAATAATTAAATTCATTATTTTACTGAATTTTATAGGTAGGTAGGTGCCTATGCGAAAATTATCTAAATTCTTTATGGACCTACATACCTACCTTCTATGCATAGTTTCTATGCAATATATTTAAAAAATAATGCTAAAATAAGTGGCTAAAAAATCTTAATAACTATTGTTGGGTATACTTAACTATTAAAAAATAAATAGGTACACTTTAAATTCAGAACACCATTAATAAAAAATATTTTATTTAGGTAGGTAGGTGTGTCCAAGTTTTGTTGCTTTTAGGTAGGTAGGTGTTGATTTAAATACCTAAGTAACAATTGAGTTTAAAAAAGACTAGGAAGGTAGGTAGAATACTACCTATCCAAAATTATTTCATGTCTTGAATGTAGGTACATAGATTTACCTACCTAATATGGTTAGATACCAGTAAACAGTCATAAAAACAAAATTGTGACTTATTGTGGTGCATAGGAAGTAGGTAGGTAGGTACCTAAGTACAAGTACCTACACTTTAGCACTATCGGATTTATTGGAACATATTTTACTAGTCTTAATAATAGTATGAGGATTTATTATTTATCTATGTATCATATTTATTTATTATTATTTTTTTAGTCTATATTATGTATTTTATTATTTAGTACATTATTTAAATTTTAACATGTTTCTATGTATTTATTTATTTATTTATATATTTATTTATTCTAATATTATATATAAATGTAAATGTATACCTACTTACACCACCTCCCTCTAATATCTATAGCTATATCCTTTGGACCATTTTGGTTGCCTGGAAGAGATCGCTAGGTAGCGATAAGGCCGCCAAATTGTACCTATATTTTGTTGAGCTTTGTATGTGTTTTTCTGTACTAATTTTGTGGTGTACAATAAAAGTATATTCATTCATTCATTCATTCATAATATTACAATCCATTTTTCCTGGACCACCACTTCACAAGAATTACCTATGTTAGTCCCTACTACCTACCTAGATTGATAAGACATTACTTTTAATGGAATTTTAAACTGATACTGTAACCACCCAAGCACCTACCTACGTACCTACACAAATATAAATAGGCGTGTTTACTTCCACAACCTTGCAAAAGTGAGTAATATATTTATTTATAAATATATTTTTAATTAAGTAACTAAATTAAATTTATAAAATTCAATACTTTACTCAATAAGTAGGTCTAGGTACCTAGGTAAGTATGTAGGTAGTTTTAGCTTATAAGCCTACCAGTTACCACTAAATCTAAAGCATTAACTATAACTAATTAATATGCGGGTAGTTTTAACAAACTCAATGAAGCTCGTTTTGTGTGCAGGCTTCAGTTATATGTCGGTATATTGCCTTTATCATTAAGTCATATCTGCAGCTGCTATTCTATCTTTTCTTTGAATAGGCAGGCAGGCAGGTTGTCAACCTTTTCTATTGTTATTTTGTACAAATGCTTGTGCAGACATTGTACTACCTACCTACCTACCTAGTGGTAGCACTAGCACGTCTTAGTGTATTTTAGTATCATCTCGTTTCTTGAGTTCATTAGCGAATGATTATTTCGGTAATTAGTACACCGAAAGCGTTTTACTAATTAAAGATGAATTCTATCTTTTAAAATTGTGTATGAATGTTGGTCGAGACTGCAAGGAATGTTTTGTTTGGTGGCAACGTGGCGGCTGCGCAGGTTAGGTTATGCAGCTAGTTCGCCGGGAGTCCCTCGTGGCGCGCCACGTGGCGGCGCAGGCGCGGTCGCCACGGCTCCGCTGCATGTCAGTTTTCTGGAAAAATTGTCAAAAGTAGCACAGCGGCCACGGCGCGCGCTGCGACGAGCGAGCAATTCGCGAGCCTCGCTGTGCGTGTGTGCGGCCGTCGCGACTGCGCCGCGTGCGTGTGTGCACGTAAAGTGAAGGTCGAATATTTTGTCCCTACTCCTCAGTTTATTGGCGTTCACGAGTCGGCGCTGTGATAGTGAAGTGTCGCGGTCCCGCTCGCTCCGCTGGGCGCGCCGCCCTGCCGAGAGGGATGGCGCGCGGTGTGCGCGTGCGTCGGAGCCCGAGCCGGCGCCGGCGCGGCCTGCCCTCATCAGTCTCCCCGCAGCGGGTAAGCAGTTCGCGTGTGCGATTTCGCGTCGGATCGCCCGGCGGCCTCGGGTCGCTCTGCGGCGTACACGAATATTTTTAGATAACAGCGCGAATAATTTATTCGTAAGCTAGCGATCGCGCGCACTTTTGCGGATATCGGTATCGGCGCATGCGGGTGCGCACGCTCCGCGCGGCGCCGGCGGAGCGCAGACGTCCCGATGGGTAAGCTGCGCACTTCCTGCGCGCGCCGCCATGTTCGCGGGACGTCACTTCCGTCGGCGCAGCGCCGGAACCGGCGCCCGGCGGGCCCCGGGCCGGCGCCGGCCGAGCTCCGCCGAGCGCTCAGGTCAATGAGCGACGGCTCTCGATTCATAAAATGTCGGTCGCTCCATTCACGCCGCGGGGCGATGCTACGCCGACCGTTCACTCGTGACCCTCGCGTCTTCGAATATTCATGTCTCCATCGATAACATCGTAACCTCTGACTCGTTTTATATTATCGCGCTGTTCAGTGGACGCCGCTATCCGAGCCGGACTCGTGCGGAGTGCTGGAGCCAAGTGTCGTTCGACCGTTGGACGATGTCCGTCAAACTGTGAATGATGAGTGCTAAGTGAATTAACATTGTGATTATCACTCGGTGATGATGGAATTTTACATGTGTGCACCCACAAGCGTAAGATTAGAATTAATTTTTATTAATCCCCTCTATCTTTCCTTTGTGGATTCGTTGTTTAAAGTTAAAAAGCCGTACTTAAGGTATTAACGTTTCGCTTTTAATGATTAAATTTATAAGAAACATATATCTACAATATCAAATAGTTACATAAAAAATTACCCAATTAACCTACCTAAAAGTTCAAAGAATAAAATTACAAAAAATGAGGGTAGATTCAATAAGAATAATTAAAAGTAACGCACAACCTGAAAATCACACCCTCCGTGATGATAACGGAAAGTAGTGATAAGTGTCGATCGATATCGATCTGTCATAGTGTAGTGAAGTGTAGGTAGGTAGTGTACCTATAAGGTACTAAATAGAAACAATGAGATATAGTCGCAACTCGAGCGGCTGTGGCGCTGTGTTATCGGCAGGACAGACGTCACCGGCGGAGCGTGACGTGCGGCCGTCGCCTGCTGTACACAGGGTTACCAGACGTCAGAATTTATCCTGACATATTACAAATATTTTATTTACCTAGACAGATCTTAAAACAGGTCCATATTTTGCAAATTACTTTTCCATTGTGGGGAATACCCAGTTAGTAGTTAAAAGGTGAAAAATAGTTATTTTAAATTCAATACATCTAGTCATACTTGGATACTCATCAAGCAAACGCCAGTGTGTCCAGCCAAGTTCTAATAGTGGACATAGAAAACAAGCCGCCCGCATTTGTGTCAGTAGGAGCTCTGGGGTGGAACATCAAAAACTGATTAATTAAATAATTAGTTGTTATTCATTATTATTATTTTCAAAAATTCAATTTAAAATAATCTAGTATGTAATTGAACTGTTTATTTATTTAGAATTAAACTTAAGTTTTTATTCAAGGAATCGTGCTTAATTCTTTCTTCTTCGATGATATTTAATAAAATTGATTGCTCAAGTGCAACACAAATAAAGATAGTTTTCAGTAAATATCAAACTTTTTGACAGGATTTTTCAATTCTACAACTGGTAACCCTGCTTAAGTATGTTTTTCACTCTTTCACTTCCCAGTTCTTTCTTACTCCTGCTATGCCCCTGCTGTTCATTGCCCTATTGATTATATGTATCATTTATGCACTACACTAGCCCTCATGGTAGATATTCTTACAAACTGCTATTAGACCTGGGTTTCATTGTTGCGGTGCTATGTGGTTGTAAAAGGAAAATAAAAGGGGATTGTAGTGCGTCAATGGCTGTGTGATAAAACTTTTTTAAGTTTATGATTTGAAAAGTAAGGCAAAAATTTATTATATGTGTATAGGGATATTTTAAAAATGAAATGAATTAAATATTATGTATCTGAAAATGAAAAATATTTCAGTGAATTTCTATTCATACTCGTAACTGTAGCTATGTCTCATCAATAAAATGATAATATTCCATGCTAATAACAAATGCAAGCCAATTTCAAATTTTCATAGAGCGAAGCCCATGAAAGGTACTGGCTCTCTAGAAAGAGTAGCTAGAGATGAGTCAGGTACCTACCACGTCAACGCCGCATGTGTATCTACTGAGTCACAGCTTGCCGCTGACGTGCGGAGCGACCGCCCTTAGCGTACAACCTCTGACCCCATGCGAGTATGCGACAGCCACGTGCCCACACAGGCCACTGGCGCAGCAGTGACAATGAGCACGGGCCATTTCGGCTGCGACGCCTACGGAGCCGCCACTTCCGTTGCAGTGAGCGGCGTGGGCGCACATTTCATAAGCATTTCCTTCGAAGCTTCCTCCCACCGACCCAGTGTGCCCGCACTCCTACAATTACTCTACAAAAGGATCGCGCGAATGTACGTGTAGGACGATTCCGTATGCAAATGTCATTACTAAATTGGACGGTCATTATTATATCCGCAACTACGTATAAATGAGCGCGACCGTTTCGTCATTCATGATCGTATTCGAGTCGAGTCGGGCGCGATGTTTCCGTCCACGCATAATCCGTATAGCTTGTGATCGTCGATTTCCGTCGGAGCGGAGCGTGACCGCGGAGCGGAGACGGCGGGAGCGGCTTCGCACTTCGCACGCCGCCGCCGCCGCCCGGTTCTCAGCCCCACGATAAGCCAATAAGGGTCGCGCCACAAAAAGCGATCATTATAAAGGTTGTAAAGACTGCACCGGCGCCGAGCCTTCCCAGAACTGGGCCATTCTTATTTCGCGCTCCCGCCTTATTCACGGGCTTTTTTGTTCGGCTTTGGTCATTTTTTTGACGGGAGCGGTGCTCTTGTGAGAGCTTCAAGGAAATGGCTTATTGGGTTTCGTATAGAGGCTGAGCTTATCTCCAGAGAGCGATCGGCGCGGCACGACGGCCGAGTGCGGAGTGCCGAGCCTGAGGAATGTAGGCAGAAGTCCGCGCCGGTCGGACCGTTAGCGAACGCCACATAGCATCGCATCCACATTCTACACGCCATCACCTCACCTTCAGTCTGTGACGTCACTCTCGTATCATAGATAACGCTACCACTCTCTTCATAGTTATATTATGTCTATAAAACAACATTAATACATACGTAGTAAGTAGGTATACGTGCTCACTAATAAAGTTAACTGTAACTCAACTTCTCTCATGTAGTTATTCAAAATAAAATGAAGGGTAAAGAAGCAACAGAAGTGATGTCACAAAACAGAATTTTAAGTGATCTAGATTTTAATAGGAAGTATTGCAAGTTATGAATTTTTGAAAACTGGTGAGTACCTACTTAGAAATTCGTAGGGGAAGTTTTAAGTTAATAGAAATCAATTTTTAGAAAGTATAATACCTAAGTAGGATAATTATTAATATCCAACATAAGTAAGTCCACCTATAACATCTACAGCGAATGTCCAAACTTGGTACAATGAACTAGATTTTTTCCCAGTTTTACACCTGTGCCTACAGGTTTTGGTAAATTCATGGAAGAGGAACTATGACTTTCTTTCACGCTTTTTGCTTAATCTATAGGTAGATATTAAATATTGATATTGTGATGATGAAAGCACTCACTCATTTTTAACCGACTTCCAAAAAAGGAGGAGGTTCTCAATTCGTCGGTGTTTTTTTTTTTTTTATATATGTATGTTCCCCGATTACTCAAAGACCCCTGGACCGATTTGGAAAATATTTTTTTTTGTTTGAAAGGGTATACTGTGCAGGTAGTCCCATATAAATTTGGTGAAGATCTGATGAATATCTTCGGAGATGGAGAACAGAACTCCTCAATGGATAAGAGCAAATTGCTCGCGATCACTGTAATAACTTAGTAAACAGTAGGGTTTTAACTGGGCATAGCATATTATAGTACAGTGGGGCCACTAAAAATTGTGAAATAAAAAAATTTCAAAAGAAAAATAAAACCGACTTCAAAAACCAAAAACACTAAAAAGTAGAAAATAATTTTTGTTTAGCTACACATGTAATGTACCTAGGTATGAAGTCGGGCGAGCTTCACTCTTGGATTTCTAATTTTGTTTTAATATGCTCGCTCGACTTCATACCTAGGTACATTACATATGTAGCTAAACTAAAATTATTTTCTACTTTTTAGTGTTTTTTTGATAGTTCGCATGAAAGTCCATCAATTTTAACCGACTTCCAAAAAGGAAGTGGTTCTCAATTCGGGCGGCATATTCATATTTTTTTATTGTATGTACACCGATTTTTTCGAGGTTTCTGAACCGATCAAAATTTTTTTTAATGAACAGTAGTAATTTCCGTGGTGGTCCCATAAAAATTTCTGAATCCAACTCCTTAATTCTGATGCTGCAAGGTTACTGCCCGTCTAAGTTACCAAGATTCAGGAAGTGCTCGTAGTGAACTCTTATTGATATTATGTACCTAACTTGAAAAAAATATACTTATTATAAAACCCGACTCGCATGTCTTTACTATTTAGTGGTTTTGGAAGTCGGCTTTTATATTTTTTTTTATTTGAAGCTTTTTAGTCATTGTTTGATACCTAAAATATCAATTCACCATCATAAATTCCCGAACCCCCACGGCTTGGAAGTTCAGTACCTTGCAGTATCAGGTTTGAGGAGTTAGGATTCGAAGTTCAATGATAAAGTCTATGCTTGCCACATAAAATAATATTGCACCATCCGCAGTTCCTGAATCACTATTAGTTTAGGAGTACTGTACCCTGCATCGTCAGGGTTGAAGAGTTGAGAGTTAGAGTCCAAGCATGAAGTCGTTGCTTGGTGCCTAGAGCAGAAAAATCTCAAAAATTACAGTTGACAGAGGTCTATTAAACTTTAGTGGAAAAATAAAAGCAAGTCTCTGTCTGTTTAACTTTAAACCAATTCCAACTAAGTACCCAGATATAAACAAGAAAGCGAGTTAGTAAAAAGTTTTAAATAACTGGTAAAGTGTGGGCCAGAACACTCATAGTAAGGATTCCGTAGTACAGTAGTTGCTAAAAACTAAAACGGTCGTTTACCTATAATATTTCCAAATTCTGTATAAGAAACCTTTATTATTATTATTATTTAATATATAATTAATTATTATTTATTAGTATTTTTTAATATATTATAATTAATTATTATATTCAACGAGTTATTACTCGGTAGATCACCAAAATAATTTTTTTTTCAACTTTCGTTTTTCATGTTGAGGAGGTACTCTCATTTGTTTCTACGCTTTAAACGTCATGCCTCTCTGAAGACAGACGGACAGAATATGGACTCAATATTTTTGAACTCGTTTCTCATTACCTCGAATTATATTTATTCAAAATTTTGATGAATCTACTTCTGAGTAACAGTAGACTAATTTTCTATAAAACTATGCCCAATTTGAACTTAAGAGCTCTTATAGTTTCTTCTTAAAATACCTGTGACATACAGACAGACAGACGGACCAGACGGAACTATAATATCATGTACTTCCTTGTTTTACCAGGGATCCTTAAAAATCCATACTAATATTATAAATGTGAAAGTGTGTCTGTCTGTCTGTCTGCTACCTTTTCACGGCCCAACAGTTTAACCGATTCTGACGAAATTTGTTACGGAGTTACCTTATATCCCGGGGATGGAGATAGGCTACTTTTTATCCCGGAAAATCAAAGAGTTCCCACGGGATTCCTAAAGATCCATCCGCTTATCTGATTTGTATGGTACCGAGGTAACTTGCGTCCCTGTGATTGACATAGGCAACTTTCTATCCCGGAAAATTAAACAATTCCTACGGGATCCTTAAAAACTTACATCCACGCGGACGAAGTCGCGGGCATCCTCTAGTCTAGTTACTTTACAAAGCAATTTGTCACCTTGCTTATTCAATCAATACCTACAAACAATATCGAGCTATAATATATAAAGTATTCGCTATAATCATTTGTCTGTAACATTTTTGTATACTTATATTTATCTAACACTAATTAATGTGTATTCTCATATAAAAAAGCCATTATGAAAACAAACAATCAACGAAATCAGCAGGAAAAATTGATAATTGCCTAAATATGTTATTTTCTCACAGTGTATGTCACGGCATTTCCCACCGATAGCTCGAGGCGCTGGGAAACCACTGTTAGCCTTATTTCCATAATAAATAACGCTGATAACAACTTTCATAAAAATGCCACGGCCCATTGAGTTACACCACGGCGTGGAGCAACGAATCTTATTCATTTCAGAACCCTGAAAAGGGTAATGTCGGTGGATGTCCGACAGAAGTGAAGCTTTATTGTATTTTATATTGAAATAGATGATGTCCCGCGACTTCATCCGCGACGATTTAAGATTTTTTTTGAACGCTGATTTTTCGGAATAAAAACTACGTACCTTTCCTATTATTATATCCGTGTTGGGGGATGCTAAGCTATCTTTGTATCAAATAATTAGTATGCCTGCGACTTCGAGATGTAAACTTGGAATGGAACCATATAAAACTTACAAACATTTAAGTTAAAAAAAAAACCGGCCAAGTGCGAGTCGTACTCGCGCACCGAGGGTTCTGTACTCGGGTATTTTTTTGACATATTGGACGATAAATCAAAAACTATTATGCATAAAAATAAATAAAAATCTGTTTTAGAATGTACATATAATAAATACCCTTTTATATGATACCCCATTTGGTATATAGTTGTCTAACTTTGAAAATTTAAACACGTTTTTTTTTTTTTTAATGATGTAACCACAAATTCACGGTTTTCGAATTTATTCCTTTACTTACCTACTTGTTCTATAAGGCCTATCTACCTTCCAAATTTAATGATTCTAGATCAACAGGAAGTACCCTATAGGTTTTCTTGAGAGACAAGACGGACGGACGGACGTACGGATAGGCAGACAGACATACAACAAAGTGATCCTATAAGGGTTCCGTTTTACTTTTGAGGTACGGAACCCTAAAAACCATTAGGTATTAAGCCTACTAGTTTGATGCATTTTAATATATTTTGTTTTCCAAAATATTATTTAGAAACTTAATTCTCTTCTGTAAGTGGCAAGAGCCAAAGCGATTTTTATAGAAAAAGTATTTAGTGGAAAACTCGCGTTTTTCAGGAGCGGATACGTGTTGACGGATGACGCGGACGCTGAGATTCCCAACATTCCTGCGGATTCGCACGTCATTTGGATAATTAAGGACGTCTTTGCAAAATGAATAGGTATCAAAATTGCACTACTACATAAGTACACTGCCCACACGCACACAGCTGCGTCAAAATGAGTGAATCGACTTGATTTTGATATTTTTATTTTATTTTATATTTGGTCATCTATTTTTTTTTAACAGTTTTTTTTTTTAATTTGTATCTTGACAATAATACAGTAAGTAGAACAGTGCCTACAGACTAAGGGTCTGATGATGAAATATTTCACCATGACTTCTTGGCAATGAACAACATTTCCATGCTTATGAAATTATGAGCTCCTACTATGACTAAAATAATCTGAGAAGGATAGCATTACATTACCTCCCGACTTGATGAAATTGCATACTTTGGAACCTACTACTGGAACTCAGAGACGAATAGAGCTAGGTGTTTCGAGTTTGGGCTCATTTTCTTAGTCATGATGAGATCTTACCTCCGGATTTGTGGAGTGACCTGATGGTATACCTCGGAAGTCACTATTGGAACTCGGAGACGAATAGAGCTAGGTGTTTCGAGTTTGGGCTCATTTTCTTAGTCATGATGAGATCTTACCTCCGGATTTGTGGAGTGACCTGATGGTATACCTCGGAAGTCACTATTGGAACTCGGAGACGAATAGAGCTAGGTGTTTCGAGTTTGGGCTCATTTTCTTAGTCATGATGAGATCTTACCTCCGGATTTGTGGAGTGACCTGATGGTATACCTCGGAAGTCACTATTGGAACTCGGAGACGAATAGAGCTAGGTGTTTCGAGTTTGGGCTCATTTTCTTAGTAATGATGAGATCTTACCTCCGGATTTGTGGAGTGACCTGATGGTATACCTCGGAAGTCACTATTGGAACTCGGAGACGAATAGAGCTAGGTGTTTCGAGTTGGGGCTCATTTTCTTAGTCATGATGAGATCTTACCTCCGGATTTGTGGAGTGACCTGATGGTACACCTCGGAAGTCACTATTGGAACTCGGAGACGAATAGAGCTAGGTGTTTCGAGTTTGGGCTCATTTTCTTAGTAATGATGAGATCTTACCTCCGGATTTGTGGAGTGACCTGATGGTATACCTCGGAAGTCACTATTGGAACTCGGAGACGAATAGAGCTAGGTGTTTCGAGTTTGGGCTCATTTTCTTAGTCATGATGAGATCTTACCTCCGGATTTGTGGAGTGACCTGATGGTATACCTCGGAAGTCACTATTGGAACTCGGAGACGAATAGAGCTAGGTGTTTCGAGTTTGGGCTCATTTTCTTAGTCATGATAAGATCTTACCTCCGGATTTGTGGAGTGACCTGATGGTATACCTCGGAAGTCACTATTGGAACTCGGAGACGAATAGAGCTAGCTGTTTCGAGTTTGGGCTCATTTTGTTAGTCATGATGAGATATTACCTCCGGATTTGTGGAGTGACCTGATGGTACACCTCGGAAGTCACTATTGGAACTCGGAGACGAATAGAGCTAGGTGTTTCGAGTTTGGGCTCATTTTCTTAGTAATGATGAGATCTTACCTCCGGATTTGTGGAGTGACCTGATGGTATACCTTGGAAGTCACTATTGGAACTCGGAGACGAATAGAGCTAGGTGTTTCGAGTTTGGGCTCATTTTCTTAGTCATGATGAGATCTTACCTCCGGATTTGTGGAGTGACCTGATGTTATACCTCGGAAGTCACTATTGGAACTCGGAGACGAATAGAGCTAGGTGTTTCGAGTTTGGGCTCATTTTCTTAGTCATGATGAGATCTTACCTCCGGATTTGTGGAGTGACCTGATGGTATACCTCGGAAGTCACTATTGGAACTCGGAGACGAATAAAGCTAGCTGTTTCGAGTTCAGGTCCGAGGTATACCATCAGGTCACTCCACAAATCCGGAGGTAAGATCTTATCATGACTAAGAAAATGAGCCCAAACTCGAAACACCTAGCTCTATTCGTCTCCGAGTTCCAATAGTGACTTCCGAGGTATACCATCAGGTCACTCCACAAATCCGGAGGTAAGATCTCATCATGACTAAGAAAATGAGCCCAAACTCGAAACACCTAGCTCTATTCGTCTCCGAGTTCCAATAGTGACTTCCAAGGTATACCATCAGGTCACTCCACAAATCCGGAGGTAAGATCTCATCATTACTAAGAAAATGAGCCCAAACTCGAAACACCTAGCTCTATTCGTCTCCGAGTTCCAATAGTGACTTCCGAGGTGTACCATCAGGTCACTCCACAAATCCGGAGGTAATATCTCATCATGACTAACAAAATGAGCCCGAACTTGAAACAGCTAGCTCTATTCGTCTCCGAGTTCCAATAGTGACTTCCGAGGTATACCATCAGGTCACTCCACAAATCCGGAGGTAAGATCTTATCATGACTAAGAAAATGAGCCCAAACTCGAAACACCTAGCTCTATTCGTCTCCGAGTTCCAATAGTGACTTCCGAGGTATACCATCAGGTCACTCCACAAATCCGGAGGTAAGATCTCATCATGACTAAGAAAATGAGCCCAAACTCGAAACACCTAGCTCTATTCGTCTCCGAGTTCCAATAGTGACTTCCGAGGTATACCATCAGGTCACTCCACAAATCCGGAGGTAAGATCTCATCATTACTAAGAAAATGAGCCCAAACTCGAAACACCTAGCTCTATTCGTCTCCGAGTTCCAATAGTGACTTCCTAGGTGTACCATCAGGTCACTCCACAAATCCGGAGGTAAGATCTCATCATGACTAAGAAAATGAGCCCCAACTCGAAACACCTAGCTCTATTCGTCTCCGAGTTCCAATAGTGACTTCCGAGGTATACCATCAGGTCACTCCACAAATCCGGAGGTAAGATCTCATCATTACTAAGAAAATGAGCCCAAACTCGAAACACCTAGCTCTATTCGTCTCCGAGTTCCAATAGTGACTTCCGAGGTATACCATCAGGTCACTCCACAAATCCGGAGGTAAGATCTCATCATTACTAAGAAAATGAGCCCAAACTCGAAACACCTAGCTCTATTCGTCTCCGAGTTCCAATAGTGACTTCCGAGGTATACCATCAGGTCACTCCACAAATCCGGAGGTAAGATCTCATCATGACTAAGAAAATGAGCCCAAACTCGAAACACCTAGCTCTATTCGTCTCCGAGTTCCAATAGTGACTTCCGAGGTATACCATCAGGTCACTCCACAAATCCGGAGGTAAGATCTCATCATGACTAAGAAAATGAGCCCAAACTCGAAACACCTAGCTCTATTCGTCTCCGAGTTCCAATAGTGACTTCCGAGGTATACCATCAGGTCACTCCACAAATCCGGAGGTAAGATCTCATCATTACTAAGAAAATGAGCCCAAACTCGAAACACCTAGCTCTATTCGTCTCCGAGTTCCAATAGTGACTTCCGAGGTATACCATCAGGTCACTCCACAAATCCGGAGGTAAGATCTCATCATTACTAAGAAAATGAGCCCAAACTCGAAACACCTAGCTCTATTCGTCTCCGAGTTCCAATAGTGACTTCCGAGGTATACCATCAGGTCACTCCACAAATCCGGAGGTAAGATCTCATCATGTCTAAGAAAATGAGCCCAAACTCGAAACACCTAGCTCTATTCGTCTCCGAGTTCCAATAGTGACTTCCGAGGTATACCATCAGGTCACTCCACAAATCCGGAGGTAAGATCTCATCATGACTAAGAAAATGAGCCCAAACTCGAAACACCTAGCTCTATTCGTCTCCGAGTTCCAATAGTGACTTCCGAGGTATACCATCAGGTCACTCCACAAATCCGGAGGTAAGATCTCATCATGACTAAGAAAATGAGCCCAAACTCGAAACACCTAGCTCTATTCGTCTCCGAGTTCCAATAGTGACTTCCGAGGTATACCATCAGGTCACTCCACAAATCCGGAGGTAAGATCTCATCATTACTAAGAAAATGAGCCCAAACTCGAAACACCTAGCTCTATTCGTCTCCGAGTTCCAATAGTGACTTCCGAGGTATACCATCAGGTCACTCCACAAATCCGGAGGTAAGATCTCATCATTACTAAGAAAATGAGCCCAAACTCGAAACACCTAGCTCTATTCGTCTCCGAGTTCCAATAGTGACTTCCGAGGTATACCATCAGGTCACTCCACAAATCCGGAGGTAAGATCTCATCATGTCTAAGAAAATGAGCCCAAACTCGAAACACCTAGGTCTATTCGTCTCCGAGTTCCAATAGTGACTTCCGAGGTATACCATCAGGTCACTCCACAAATCCGGAGGTAAGATCTCGTCATGACTAAGAAAACGAGCCCAAACTGGACACATCTAGTTCTTCTAGTCTTCAAGTTCCTGTCGCAGCCTTCGAAGTTCACTATCAGATCACTATCATGCTCAAGAAAAAAATCCAGCTAACGATAAAATGTGATAATAGGTACATAATATTATCATTATTATCTTACCTTGCCAAAATATCAGCACAATCACGGAATAAGTACCTATAAATATCAGTTAGGGTTTTGTCGAACTATTTTGTGTTCGTACAGCGATCTTTTCCACATCAAAAAATTATAGCAACCGACGCAGAGACCACCCACGAAGGCGGCTGGCCGCTGACTGATATAATTTTGAAATCATACCATTGCCTGCCCAATATCAAAATAACCCTTAGTGCACTGTATTAAGGTTTGCGGTTGAAGCAAAATACGTGAAAAATTTATACACGATGTTTTTATTTATTTTTATACTATTATTAATATAATAATCCTATTTTTTGAGGTGCACATTATGTGCTAACGGAAAATATTTATTAGAAGAATAAAATCCGTACGTAAACTGAGAAAAATGTACCTAAACTTGACCCTAAATCGTTAATTCTGCGTGGAAGAGGTGAAGGAAAATCGTTCTTATAGTATCAAAATTAATGATTTTATCAAAAAATTACTCGATCTCTGGAGATAAAGGACCAATCTATTTTTAGCAATGTGTAGTTCCAATTTACTTAGTATATTTTAGCCACAAAGCGTACCGAAAATCTATACAAGTGTGCAAATACGTCCTTAACACCACTTGGAATTCGGGTATGTAACAACCAATGTACTATTTTATCTAGTTTATTTAGGTACCTTCTAATCTCGTTTATTAATATGTAGTTAAGTATTTCAGATTTTTGAGATCCATTCATTCCATTTCATAATATTTCATTGATACATTTTAAAGAATCTTCTACCACGAATAAGTGCGCGAAAACATTAATAGAACATAGAGCGCCATCTCTTGATAGCTTTAATCATTACACTTTTCCATATCAATATTGTGTATTAAAAAAATTGGCCGTATTATTTGACACTGAAAAATTCACTAGCATTCATCACAGAATATTACCTTCTTCTTCTTATTTTGTAAATGCACCCTAAAAATGGTTTTCTCCATGCCCACGAGCGCTTTGATGGCTTGTCTGAAATGCACATTCGACTTAGGTACGTAGGTGTTTTCATCACATCACATTGTAGATGTTTATAGGAAAATGGTGAATATTGACAAGTTTGCGTTGTGCAGTGCGTACCTATTACAGGGAATAGATGAGGTCACGGGCCCTTATTGGGGGCAAAGGGAAGCTATAAATCTGTCGGCGAACAATGGCGCGATAAGGGGCACCTTACGTCCGCGATACAGGCGCCCCTCACCCTTCCCCCGCACCCCTTGCTTGTACGGTTGCCTTTTTGAAGTGAAGCACAGTGAAACGAACGAATGCGGCGGAACACACCTCTTTGGCTGGGCAGCGCTATGCGCAAACGAGATGGTACAGCTTCGCTTCTATCACGCAATGTTACCTTTTTGGAGCGCTGCTTCTTATCGGTCACGTGGTTGGTTTGCGCTTGAATTCCGGTGAAGAAATAGATACATCGTAAAGAAACTTGCATGCCTCCATAATGTTCTCAGTTGTGTGATGTCCGCCAATCCGCACATGATCAGCGTGGTATACTATGACCAAACCCTTCTCATTCTGAAAGGGACCCTGTGCTCAGTACTGAGAGGGTGATGGGTTGGTCATGATGATGATGATACGTCACAAATAGCTTAGGCAATGTGAAACGAGAGGTCGGCATTATCACAGACCTTATCGGCCATTGACCTTCACACCTAATTCGAGCCTCACATCTCGCTTAGTAGGTAGGTACGCGATTTTATATGCACATACAAAATTTCAGGGGCCACTGTGCCATATTTTTGTGTTAACCTATTTTTTCTATAGCATTATTATAGAACTTTTACACGTTTGCGAATTTAGTCGATCAACCAGTATTTTTTAATCTTTATTTTTTTAGATTTTTATCATTTGAATAATGTCACAACCATAGATATATCATCGTGTGGTCATATCTATGGTCAGAACACAAACACAATCCATGTCAGCGACAAACATACATACAAAAGTAAAACAACATTAGACGACCTTAAAAATAATACAAGATACAAGGACAGAAATTACGTAGGTAGTACCTATTTTGCTTACATTGCAAAATGTGAATTGACTGATTTATCAACGCACCGCTCAAACTACTAGTCGGCTAGGCTAAAAGGTATGCAGATAGTTATTCTGACGTAGACAATAGACACTCTGCTAAGAAAGGATTATTAAGTATTATTAAGTTTATTTTCTATAAAAGTGGGGGAAAATATTGTATCAATTCTTATTTACAAATAAGTTCTTCCCCGTTTAAAATAATAAATAATAAATAATTGAACATGCGAGCGGAGTTGCGGGTAGCTCTCGTTTTATAGATACGAGTACATAAACTGACAAACTCAACGAGCGACGCCTTACTTATCTGAAACGAATGAGTAGTTTGGGTGATACTAGTGAAAAACAAAACGTACGTACACGTCATAATTCATAATAATATTGACAGCAACCCTAATTATACTTACGAGTTACGAGTAAGTATCCTGCGTTGTTGTTAATGATTACGCAAAAGCAACTGTAAAATTTTCTATGTAGGTATCCATTGATAAGTACAGTGACCCACATTTTACTATGCATAAATTAGCCTGTCTACCTCATATTATATATCCAAAAACCAGACAGCTTAGGCCGCGTTCATATACTTGCATATTTTAACGCGTTTTTTATTATTAGTAAGCATTTATTGTTAACAGGCTAAAAAGTTAAAAACTCGTAGTTTCTTAAAAAGTTTAGTGTGATTTCGAATTCATGGCTCCCCGATAGGGTGTAGTGTAGGCCTCCTCCAAGCTCTCCCACAGCTTTCAGTCTAGTCTTTCTGATCCAACCCGGGACCCGCTCTGTTGCCACGATGTCTGATTTTCCGGGAAAACAGTAGCCTCTATGTGTCAAGTCAGGGTATAAGCTATCTCCATTCCTCAAATCGATTAGGATTTAGGATCTCTCCTACCAATGCATCCAATATATAGGTTGTTGTCGAACAGAAACGCCAGCAGGCAACTGTATGAGACGACTAGACTAGGCACTCTATAGATTACATACATTATAACAACCAGGTTGCTACCTTGTTGCCCAGCTATATTGTTGAGACAAAATAGTCTAAGAGCAAAGTCTCCAGTTTGCGCGCGCACCTATAATTTAAACAATATCTGGACGCCAGGTAGGCGCCGAAGGAACCTTGACCTCTTTACCCGCTGTGCCTGAGGCGAGAGGGGAGCGCGGGTGGGCGGGGGGTGGTCACACAATGGACTATTCCGTGACATCCGAAACCTACTCGACCGGCGACCCTTCTCAATGAAAACATTTACTACACGGCTGGCCTGTTGTGCTTGACACTTAGATGTCTCGCGCGGTCTGGTGTGATTAAAAATCGGAAGACCTAGAATGTCTACCACTGAAGTTTGACAGCTAGGCATACGATTGTAATTCCGGCTCTGAATTCGGGGTTCCGGCTGAAAACCAGCGCTATGAGCTTATTGTGTATGTGCAAGGCATGCAGCATTATGCTGAGTTGGGACCTTTTTTTTTTTTCAAATTGTGCCACACATGACATAGTTTATTCCGGCGCTTCTTGTGCTTGAGACCTAGGCTTTAATGGGCTGGGATAACCAAAGCTGTTATAACTGGTGATTTGACATTGGTTGGTTTTGTGGTTCTACATTGCTGCTTAACTGAGTGTGGAAAATAATTTTTCGCAGAAAACCTTCAATGGATTAAAAAATAAATGTCAAATGAACTCAGTGCAGTGTTGATCACTGAGTTAGCGAATCATCCCGCTGATTGGCTAGAATCTGTCGCAGCAATAATAACATAAGTTCAACTAATCACAACAATTGAGTTTGTAGCAATGTGCGAAACTTTTCAATGTGTGTAAACTTTTGCGTCTTAATTTATGTGAATCTTATTTACTGTGTGCAATACAGATACAATAAATAATAAATATACAACAAATAATTTTGACCATATTTCGACAGATTTTAACGTAAGATAACGTCACATTTTTGAGCTTGGGGGGCCCTGATCAGTACCTAAGTAGTACCTAACCTAACCTATACCATTTCTTCTAGTCTCTAGTATATTAATTTTAAATGTGGTACATAAGTCTTACTCAGAGGCAGCCTAAGTGAATGTGGTGCTACTTTTCCGTGTCAGCCATTACCATATTGACTTTACCGATAATCGAAATAATCGTGACAAGGTAAAGTCGGTCATGTTAGTATGTAATTAGAGGCGTCGGCGACGAGACAAGGCTAACAAAATTCAGTGGGACGGGGGGGTCGCGTTGCATAAAACATGCCGAATGCGCCGCGCCTTGGCCGCTTGGCGCCACCACACGTAACGTCTGTACACTACAACAATACATGCATTAGAGATGGATCATTTCACAGGTAGCATGTGAATAATCACGTGAAAGCCTTTTCATATGTAGCACCTAGCTACTTGACTTAAAGTACCTCGCGCGCGCACAGTTATCGACCCGATCCAATAGAGATACTAAAGAGTACGCAAGCGAGAACACTCGCATCGAAAGTGAAAAACATCTAGCTAAATTACTTAATGTAACAAACAAATAATCGCTTGCTACATTAATAAATTCCATTAAAAAACACCTGTGAAATATCAGCGCTATTGATGGTGATCATAATTCCTAGCTAAATTAGCAAACGATTGTGAGAAAATTGAAAAAATCACTTTCCGTGAAAAATCACTGTGAAGAGAAATAATAATTTGTCTAGAATATGAAAATTGTTTAAAAGTAGCAGTAATGCGCATCGCTAGACGGAATGTAGGTCCTAGCCTAGACGCGACGCCAGCGGCCTCTGCCGTCCCGAGAGCGACGACTGCTCTGAAAACGTGAAACTAAACGGTGTCACACCGCCACGCCGCCGCCGCCCGGCGCCCGCATCGCCTGCGCCGCGACCTAGTCTACGCCGTATCTAATAATGTGCGCGAAAATGTACGGACTGTCAGCGCACACACGCCTGTAAAACTACCTATCATAATAAAACCCAGCCAAGTGCGAGTCAGACTCGAGCACCGAGGGTTCCGTGCTACAATTGTATTTTTTCGACATTTTGCACGATAAATCATAAACTATTATGCATAAAAATAAAAATCTGTTTTAGAATTTACAGGTAAAGCCTTTTCATAATATACCTACGTCACTTGGTATAGTAATCTTAGTTTTGCGACGCGTGTTCCCGTGCGCGAGTCTGACTCGCACTTAGCCAGTTTTTTTAAGTTCATAGCCTCCGCCCGCGGCTTCAAACCCGTGGAAATTTTGAAAAATGCATTAGGTATGAAAAGAATCTCTATGCAAAATTTCAACTTTAAATATAGATCCAAGGGTTTGGGCAGAGCGTTGATGAGTCAGTCACTGAGTCAGGACTTTTCATTTATGTATTTAGATTCTCGCTCTATAAGATGATAAGATAGTCGAAGGTAGGGACTATGTCTATCAAAATATCTCTAAAAACATAACGTTTATTTTTGACACAGGTACGTACCTACCTACCTGCTGTATCTGTTATGCTTGTGCACTTTACATATTTCTCGGAATACCCATCGTAGCAAATTAGGATCGCATTGTTTTTTGTAAACGATATGCTTTCGGACATACGATCTGCCGCTGGAATGCCTATCCTTTGTAAATAAATTCCCGAGCGTGGTACGCAATCAAACTATCGAGAGCCCGTGGGAAATTTTCAAGAGGCGCTTGATAAAAGATTTACATCTTAGTTGGTTCTTCAATTTTCCTGTAGTAAAGACTTAGTACTTTGGCCATGGTTCAAACACAATTTTTGAATTTAAGGTAGAAATTTCAGGTATTTGGAATCGCCTCAATCACCTGCCAATGAAACGATACCTAAAAAATCAAAATTATTTGTGTGTAACTCGTCAAACTACTGCAGTCGGGCTGGCAGATTTAGGCGAGTTTACAATACACATCGTAGAAGAACCACGTTGCTTCAGTCAGCTTTGTCAAGCATCTTATCAAAATTTCCTACTGACTCCCGAGCCATCACAGGAATGCCACATGTCTGCGAAATATGTGCTTTGAATATGTATCGCGATAGTAGACATTTTTCACGATTTTATTAAATTTGTTGTTTGTCGATCATTCATCATTATTCATTATGTATTTATTTATATTTTTAAGAGACGTTTCAACGAGTATAATAAATAAATAAAAAAATCACTTGTATTTTGTAAACCGAAAAATAATACTTACTAAAAATAACGATAAAAGGCAAATAATAATGACGCGTATTTTTGAAAAATAAACCTTTTTTCCTCATATTTTGTCTAACTCTAAAACAGCTAACTAATTTAAATGAAACTTACTTAAATAACAACTTACCGTCTCTGAAGAAAATATATTACTTACATTTTAATGTGTACGAAAAAATATTCGAATTGATGTAATTTCGTAGAAGGCTACGTAGCAGCTTTCGTAGCAACGTAGCACTCAGTTCTAATAAGTAAATAAATCTTTCAATCAATGATTAAAAGTGCTTTGCTACATTGCTGCAATTTGTGACTATATGTATTTGGTAGTATTATTTAGCTGTTTCTTAGAAACGGTCAACGCATTTTCATCATCATTATCATCATCATCCCATCGCCTGTCCACTACTGAGCACGGGTAGGTATCCTCTATGACTCGTTTTCCCTCGGAAGGAAACTTACGATATTTTCGTAAGTTTGCTATCAAATTGGATTAAGAATAATCAAATAAATAATCGCACATTTTGGACATTTTGGAATGTAATAATTTTAACGGCGAAGAAAAATATCGTGAGGAAACCTGCCTCTGACAAATCACATCACACTAATATCAGACTAATATTATAAAGGCGAATATGTGTGTGTGTATGTTTGTTACTCTTTCACGCAAAAACTACTTTGACTGAAATATGGAATGGAGATAGATTATACCCTGGATTAACACATAGGATACTTTTTATCCACGAAGATCAATGAGTTCCCACGGAATTTTAAAAAACCTATATCCACGTGAATGAAGTTGCAGGCATCAGCTAGTCCTCCATAATGTTCACAATGGTGTGTCAAGTCTGCAAATCCGCGCTTGGCCAGCGTGCAGCAGCGTAGCGAACTATGACCTAAACCCTTCTCATTCTGAGAGCACCCGTGCGTCAGTGTTATGTATGAGTACAGTATAGCGTTTGCTTTCTGTCATCGTCGTCTCGATCGATAGACGTCCACTGACTGAATCTCTTGTAAGAGTTTCACATTTCACGGTCTTGACTACGAACAGAAATGTGAGGATCCTCGTCTACAACTTTGGATGCCTCATAATACATACCTACAATTTCCGCTATACCAGGTCATATTATAGTCTCAACTAAATTCATCCACATATTTAATTAAATGTTCCAAATCAGAAGTAATTAATACGATGATAGTGTACCTTACTATTACGAAGGGTTCATGTAATTGAATGCATAATGAATTCTTAAGGTGATCGTATAGCATAATACTAGGGCCGCAAGAGGTGCATTACATTTTTCCATACTAGCGTCGTAACGTCAGCAGTGTCATTCCGCCTTATCAGACGGATTGAAAGAATTGCTAATGTGCCAGCAAAGTTCGTCGCTGATATGACTTCGTCTTCTATTTACGCATTTAAGGCGCACCTGATATTTCTGACGTCACTCGCATTGTAGTCTTCGCCCTCCCATGTTCACTTTGGCCACGATGAGTTCTTTAGGAACTTTGATATAATGACAATTTTGTATTGGGAATCTGTCAAAATAACAAACTTATCCGTTTGATTAAGTTTATCTAGAAGTTGTGAAATAGGCCCTTTAAATCATTTATAATCCGAAAAATTGGCCCTAATCAGACTCCCAATTTATGTTCTAATAAAAAGTAATTCAATTAGAGGGATACAGTTAATAAAATTTGTCCCTTTCAGGATAAGATAGAGTGCATCATCACTTAACACCAGGTGAGATCGCAGTGAAGGGCTGACTTGTCATCGAACAAAACAAAAAAGTACTGAAAAATGCATCACGCGGATCTTACGGCTGTGTGCGATCATCTTCAGACGCTATACACACACGTGTATCTCTGTAATTACATCTGATAACGGCTCATCACTATTAATTATGGCCTGCGGAGTGCGCATTATTGTCCCTACTTCCGGAACGATGTTCAACTTAAAAAATTTAAGAAAATAGGTACTTATATGAGTTAACGAAGATGGTTTTATTTGAGGTAACTTATACATTGTTTGTTAGGCAACAGCCCTTATAATATCGTCTTTCAGAGCAGTCTCACCCCTAATATCTAGGTATAAACATATATTACATATGGAGAACTTTCAGGGATGCAGGTTTTCTCTAGATGTTTTCCATCACCGAAAACCCGATGATACTTTTCTTTAAATGTCGACTTCTATATACCTAATCAGAGGTACCTAGTGCTTACATAATGGTATACTAATGGTATACTCAGATCAAACCGTGGCATTGGCATCAACTCGTGGCACGCTAACGTAGCTGTCAGTTACCAAGCTGGGTAGTCAACACTAAAATGGGCACATGTACATTTAGGTAATTGCATTGGATATTAAGGCTCGTCTTATTAATTATTATGAATCCCAGAGTGGGCATTTATTGACCCTATCTCCGGTAGAGCCTTTAAGGCTTGGGCATACACACAGCGTGACCGGATCTTCTCTATAACGCTCTTAAGACCCGTAACGCGGTTGCAGAGCGCAATGAGTTCGCGCTACAGACATATTAGGAGAAATTCAGGTCCTACAAATCGTACCTACTCGCATTCAGTGTGAACTGTGAAGTTCTGCCGTGATGTTATCGTTCGCGCTCGCAGTGTGGCGTTCTTCATAGACATTCTAACTGTATTTCAAATCGTAAACGCGTTCAGTCTTAGTTAACGGTCCGCCTCGCTTCCGCCGTCGCGCTTTTTCTGTCCAGGGCCTTACCCTCGCCGCTGGCCACGGGCGAGTGTGTACAACACCGTGACGAAGCAACTGGGGAACACTACACGACGAATTTAGAATTGAGTCATTACCTATTTAATACGACCGAATTATAGGTTGCGGGCAACGTTCAAATGATGCCTTCTAAAATTAGATGCGTTTTGTCTTGTGTTTTATTCCCAACTTACGCCCACGATCTACCTGTGCCGCTGAATAGGTATAATAAATAACGTACTTGTAGATACTACGCCGATGTTGGCGGAGATGAAAATATTTAGTAAATCGGTACGGAAGCACCCGGCAAAAGTGGCACTTAGGTAGCAATAGATTTAGTAGTTGGAGGCCAAAGTCGTGGGCTCTCAGTCCAGTCCTTGAGAAAGCGTAACCTTCAGAGTAAAGAACCGCGACCTGTCACCTGTATTTACAACTAAATAATTGTGCACCGAAACTGAAGTAGAAAACTCAAAAACACGAACAAGACCTCTTAAACCTCTGTTTTTAGATTGAACACGCTACACGCGTATTTAGCAAATAAAAGATGGTAATGTTGTTGTATTATAAATTTTTAATCAAAATATAATAATCATTATAGTTCTTTTGGAATCTGTATAAGTATGTCAACTTAGGTTGGTCTGTTGATAGTCACCGACACTCGATCGAACAACAATTCTTTCAATTATAGTAGAAAACATACTAGCAAACACACGCTATAAAAATGAGATCCCAGTTGTTTCGCTTCGGTACAAAGTTTACAAACCATGCTACCCTTGTGCATCCCTGAGGAAAGGTGCAGAGATTTTAGTACCTATAGGTAGGTACTCGTATTTTCTTTTGGATTGTAAAAGGCTTTCTTAATTATTTAGAGACATGACTTTTCTATTCAATTACACACATGTACACGTGTATATATTGCTCACCGGAACTTAATAGCGCGGCGCAAATTCTTAAACGGCGCACGTTAATATGAGCTATTACAAAAATAACAGTTATCAATTCTCTTCCATCGCATCGCACGGTGAAGGGCGATTCGACGTCAGCGTTCGTCTCGCGTCATCGCACGCGATTTCTACGTCTGAACCTAGTCTCGGTTTCTTGCCTCCGATAACCAACTAACTACTTTTCTATAACTATTGTGACTTTTTAGGATCTTTATACTTGTATTAATTTTGCAATTAATACAAGTGAATAATTTATCAAACAATCAAAAATACAATAAAAATCTCTGTGTCTCTGTATTTTTCATACCTGAAATAACTATCTATCTATATAATAATCTATATAATATAGTATCTATGCACTAAAATGCTCAACTCGGAAAAGCAGCATATTTACATAAGAACCGTTGATGAGTGCTTTCGCGGGCTGCACTTATTAATAGCCCGGCGGTCCCTTAAGGCGGGCATATATTTCCGGGCTGGAAGTGAACCACTTCCGCTGCGCGCGGTCGTTGACGCGATGCACTGTCGCCGGCATTCTCCGCCGTGCGGCGTCTGTGACGTTCCCAAATAGAACGACTGAAACTAACGTCTTAAATAGTTTTAATTAAGTTTTTGGTTTGTCAAAATTTTTGCAGTACTTGACCATTTTTGGTTGGAGCAAATACTCAAGTGTGTCAACGATAAGTCATTTTTAAACAATAATAAACGTTTTAGTATTCCGTCTAAAGTAAATAAACCCCTGTATTGACTGAATCAACACACTTAAACCAGAAGTGAAAATAATGCCGCTAAATCCATCAGTCAATGTGAAGGGCTTAACTCGGAAACGCGCGCATTACATCAGAACCGTTGATGAGCGCATCTGCGGGCTGCACTTATAAATAGCTCGGCTGTCCCTTAAGGCGGGCGCATATTTCCGGGCTGGAAGTGTGTCGCTTCCGCTCCGCGCGGTCGTTGACGCGATACACTGTCGCCGGCATTCTCCGCCGCGCGACGACTGTGACATTTTAGGGCATTCGCACAATCGGTCTCGATTGCCGATAGTAATTATGACAAAATATTCGAAATAAAATTCTTGATCGGTCCAGGATCTAGATAGCCACTGACTATGATGGTGGGCGTTGTTGAATTGATGATATAGGAGCAGTCAATTAAATAACTACTTTAAGAATAAAAATGTACAATCGCGTGATTTGCGTAATACATTCGTAGACATCTTGTATAAGACATCAACATACTGACGTACCCGCTGTAAACTGCCAGATGTGGACGCACCCATAGGGTGCGTCCACATCTGGCGAATGTGCCGCGAATGTGCAGCTCGCGAGCCGTTAGCGAGCTGCCCGCGAGCTGCGCGCGCGCATTTTTGTTCGTGAGCCGCTCCTGCACCGCCCGCGCGCAGTTCGCGCGCAACCTAAGCGCCGTACGCGATCAGCGAGCGGGCGGCGCGCTAGCGGCTCGCGTCTTCCTTCCGCCCGCGCCTAGCCCCGCACCCCTAACTTGAGTGCGCGCAGATCGCGCGCCGCGCGCACGCCTTTTACGAGCCTTGCATGAGTTGCGCTAGAGGCGCACCAAACCATTGCCGTGACGGCACGCGTGCAGCTCGCGGGCAGCTAGCAAACGGCTCGCGAGCTGCACATTCGCGGCACATTCGCCAGATGTGGACGCACCCTTAGATGTTCCGAAATAGAGCGGATATAACTAACGTCTGAAATAGTTTCAATAGATTTTTTGGTTTGTTAAGATTTTCGCAGGTCTCTCAACCGTAAATAAGCCATGTTTAAGCAATAAGAGACATTTAAGTATTATGTCGATAGTAAATAAGACCCTGCATAGACTGAATACAACGTACTTAAACCAAAAGGGAAAAAAATGCCGCTTAATCCGTTCGCTAATGCGAAGGGCTTAACTCGGAAACTCGCACATTACATCAGAGCCGTTGATGAGCGCATCTGCGGACTGCACTTATAAATAGTCCGGCTGTCCCTTAAGGCGGGCGCATATTTCCGGGCTGGAAGTGTGTCGCTTCCGCTCCGCACGGTCGTTGACGCGATACACTGTCGCCGGCATTCTCCGCCGCGCGACGACTGTGACATTTTAGGGCATTCGCACAATCGGTCTCGATTGCCGATAGTAATTATGACAAAATATTCGAAATAAAATTCTTGATCGGTCCAGGATCTAGATAGCCACTGACTATGATGGTGGGCGTTGTTGAATTGATGATATAGGAGCAGTCAATTAAATAACTACTTTAAGAATAAAAATGTACAATCGCGTGATTTGCGTAATACATTCGTAGACATCTTGTATAAGACATCAACATACTGACGTACCCGCTGTAAACTATTCTATCCTTCATAATAATTTAGGTATCATTCGTGGATAGAGCTAAAAGTCTAAACTTATTGTTTCGGGACCAAGGTACATAATAATTTCACTGTCACTCGATATGCTGTAACGTACAGACCTAGACGTCCTCGGTACCAATTACAATTATATTAATTTATCTGCTAAGTTTCCCATCGTCGCGCGTATTTTAATTTAACTCTAGCAACTACTTACGAGCCAGCACACAACACTGCTCATCCGTCTTATTCGTTATATGCTTTTCCCTGGTGGAGAGGCAGCCTAAATCGCAAGTCGTGACCGATCGCGTGTCGGAAGCTTTAAATAGAGGGCCGATTACTGTTGTCTGGCTCGCAGCCGGGCACATGACCGCGCAAAAGTGCACCGGCCGCCTCGCGCCGTGCGCCACGTCACGGGCTATTTGCGCCGCGCCGCCTCCGCTCGCCGGCGTCGCGCAGCGAGCGCGGCTGCCGACACCCGGCTCCCGGCTCCCGGACCAACGTTGATATCGACAAAACTAGAGCGCGCTGTTCAAGACCAGTACCGTCTTGAATCGTGTTTAAGAAAAGAAAATGGATTTAGGTATTCGATGGTACGAGTAGTGTCCCGTCTCATAAAGCAATAAGAATAGGTACCGTCTTGAATCGTGTGTCTAACAAGAAAGAAAATGAATTTATTCGATGGTAGTGTCCCGTCTTATCAAGTAATAGTTGACAGCTTTGCTCCCGACATTGTAGATCTGGGACACACAATTCAGCTAGGTAGGTCCTATTTAGAGAAAGAGGTTCGCCCAATCCAACTCAGCTGGGCAGATTTCGGACGTCTTCTCGTTCAAAATTCCTCAGTGCTTGAAGACCAAAGTATTCGAACAATGCGTGTTGCCAGTGATGACATGGATCCGAGACATAGTGGCTAACTAGGTATATCATATCATAAAAGCTCTGAGTCACTTAGAGGGCGGTGAAAAGAGATAGTTATGCTTGGATTTTCTCTACGTGATCAAATCAGAATTAAGGAGATCCGTCCGGAGAATCATAATAACCGACATAGCTCAATGAGTTGCGATGATGAAGTGGCAATGGGTAGGGCACATACCCACATAGTTTGAAAAACCAATAAACTTTGGTGTCCCAATGTGCTGGAACGGCGACCTCGTAGGAAAGCGCAGTGTTGGTAAACTCTATGTGGACAGACTACATCAAATGAGTCGAAGGGAGCCGCTCACAGACCACTTGCCTAAGTGCATATTATTAGCCAGCGGTGGACGTCTGTTTCGTAGATGATGTCAAAGCTTTCTTTTGCTCATTCACTGAAAAACGCAATTATAAATATCGGCTAAAGCTTTAGACGTAGGTGTCTTATTTAACCTACGTCTGATTAAAGTTCTCTGTTGTGAAGCAGAACATTGCACCCCTGCCCCAGAAACTGTTGGGAACCAACATGTTCCGATCACCACGATTGCCACGATCATCACGATTTACCGACTTATCTGACGAAAGCATTACTAGAACAAATCAACCAAAACCGCCAAAACTTGATAAAGAACCGCCATGTTTAAGTAAAAGCTAACCATATTTTTTTCGATATAATTTTGTAGCGAAAGTCGTTGAAATCTTTTATTATACATCGAGATAGATCGAGATTATACACCGAGATGGCAATCGGTCTATGAGGCGGGGGGACGACCCGCACACTCGCACCCCTTGCGATCCCGCACCGGGTTAGCGCGGAGGCTGTGCTGATGTGCGGGGCGTTCCAACCGCGATTGCCATCTCGACCTGTCGCGTACTATAGGTAGGTACTTAGCCTTACGTCCCTCTAGTCTAGACAATAGAGTCAATGAACTTTACATACTTGTTTAATGAATTAAACTTCAAATAATTAGCCTTAGGTATGAGAAAAATAAATAAAGAAAAACATGTATTAATTTCTACATTAAGATTTTAATTGTGTAGATAGATAATACGAGACTAGACTGTCTCGTTTTCATAGCTAGGACCTAACGTTATACCTATCATTTCTGGCATCACTAGTACGTTAATATTGAGAGAAAATTAATTTTAAAAAATACCAAAATTAGGCGGTATTCCTCGATGCTTCTTCTTTTCAGTTACGCAACTAATGCATGCATGGTTTCCCTCTTTGTGATAAATGATAATAATTACCACGTGTACAGTAATAAGTAGCTAAATAAAAAATATTTAAATTACGATTACCAACTTTTGCTTGTGCTTTACAGCTAACTGTTATGGAATAATAGAGAAGACGGTCAACTTAACATACGTGAAGTTAAAAATATACTACCAACTTGAAAAACATTTGAGAAAAAAATTCTAATGAACAACAAAATGTTATAAACCATCATACCCCGCCCTAAAGTATTCTTCTTCTTTGAATATCTTTCACCAAATAGGTACTTTCTACCAGAACCTTATCTTAAGGTTAACTGCGTCCTGCCAAAATACGGATGAAAAACGGCGATGTTATGTTTGACGTCTTATTGCAGATTTACGCACGGTTAACGTTAACTTAAAAAGTTACACTGTAACCCTTGAAAGCTCTTTCTAGTATTGTGTTGCTCGTATATGAAATTGGGATTTCCTTACACTAGTTAATTAAAACAAAGCGGTGAACAGTCTCTAGTCGTCGGGTCGCGGGTCGCGGCTGAATAAATTCGGAGGGAGGTGCGCTGGAATGCGGGAGGCGGGCGGTGCGGGCGGGGAGCGCCGTGCGACTGGCGCGCGCGCCGCTGTCCCACGGTCGCAAGGCCCCGCGCCCCGCACCCCCCGCACTTTCTTTCGCGCCATAAAGGTCGTTTGAAATATTTCGGAATGCTGCTTGGTGACATTTCACCGGAGGGGGGTGGAGTGCGCCTCCGGCACTCGGCTGCGCTGCGCAGCCTCCGTGCTGCACGGTGCACTCGCTTCTCAGTTGTCCTCCATCACCTCGCACTCTCAATAATCATACGTAGGTACAACCTATGAACGGATTTTTCTCATATTATGTTTTACTCTTTAATTACTCTCACTTATTAGGTATTTGTAGATAGTTAGGTACCTACACCCATTAATTTTACAGGTGTTTTCCGATCAAAATATTTTTCTACCGATTTATGAAAGTTCAAGGAAACTACTAATTCAGATCTAAGCTAATATAAGCTTAGATTAAGGATTGGAATCCTTAATCTAAGGCTCGAGTATTAAAGTTGGTGTCTCAACTGAAATTTCCATCATACCGCACTTTTAGCATAAAATAACTATTACAATTAGACATTTTTTAAGTTCCAGTTGTACCTATACCCTATGAAAATATGACACTGTTTCATAGAAAGATATCACTTTTTACGACTAACACAAGCGGTCCCATTAAAGCCGATTTCGACTGTAATAATATGCTGAGTGAGTTACGTAATTACCCCCTGGTTGTAATAGAGTTACGGCACCGCAGCCCGTTAGTCTCGCGACTGCGACTCCTACAGCTATCAGATATCGGGAAATCCCCGTGTGAATTTCTCACGCCGTCAGTTTTTTATGTCCATTCACATAATTGCATTATCGGTCTTATGACGTCGCCGGTATCCCACATAATTTTAATAACTGTAATCGTACTTAGATTGTGTCAAGAACTTGACAAGATAGATAGGACCTTTAACGACGGGTAGGTATCTAGGCACAACGTTTCACAACGCAATCGTCTGGCAAGTTTGATACTTTATTTAGATTTTTACTTAAGTAGCTAGACTGTCTAGACAGCTATGAGACTAATTTTTGAAGCTATTGTGTTTTGGCTAACCCTGTCCCGGTGATAGTGCAGCGAAACTTATTCGGTCTACTTTCCACGCTCATGTGTGAACTAAGTTTCTCCAATTAATAGATTCGTTCCAATAGCAAACAGCGAGTCGGAGAAAGCTGTCGCGGGTCAACGTCCGGCGGAATTCACGGCGATCGACCGCGGTGAACTTTATAAAGAAATGTGGCGTAACGCTCGAAAACTTCAAAAACCGCATTTATTCATGCCGACAAGGGGCCGAAGAGGTACCGACCGAGCCGACCGACGTACGCGACTGCGGCAGAACTCGCGGTTTATAAAGATGTGTGCGTAAATTCCCGAGATAGGTAGCCTAATAACACACATTTTTCGCATTCCTTAACCACTGAAGTTCAATTATTGATAGCATCTTATCAGAAAGTCCGTTGGCTAATTGCTATCAAGAAAATGAAACTGAATACCGACGCTTTGATGTTAAATTAATTTAACTTTACACTTCGTGTCAACGTTTTGCAGTACCAGGGTACCAGAATTTATGGGAGAAAAAAAAAACAAATGGTAACCCTAGTCGCGCGCAGCTATGAATGGAATGCGGCGACGGAGGTTGCGCAAACGGCGAGCGGCAACTGCGCAGGAATGTGCCTGGACGGCGCGGGGGGGGGGGGGGAGGGGGGGGGGGGGGGTCCGCTGCAGCCTGCTGCATCTCCCGGCCATTCACGCGCCCCGCGAAATAGCTCACCGTTAGAGGCGCGGAATGCTCGCTCTATCTCTATAACCATCGCAGGGCTGGCCGGCCGCGGCGCCGCCGTACGGGTTTTCCCGTATGCCTACGTTGTAGGTACGTTAAAGTTTTATCGGAGGTATTTAGGGAAAGGCATTCTAGGATGTTTTGTTTTAGTTTTATCTATTTGTATTTTAAACCGGTATCGAACCCTGCGTTATTCATTATTTTATTCAAGTATCTCTAGGTATCTCTTATTTTATTTAAAACTAGCTGATGCCCGCGACTTCGTTCGCGTGGATGTAGGTTTTTAAAATTCCCGTGGGAACTCTTTGATTTTCCGGGATAAAAAGTAGTCTATGTGCCAGATAATCCAGGGTATTATCCATCTCCAATCTAAATTTCAGCCCAATCCGTCCTGTAGTTTTTGCGTGAAGGAGTAACAAACACACACACACACACACACACACACACACACACACACACACACACACACACACACAAACTTTCTCCTTTATAATATTAGTGTATTAGTGTGATACATTTTGCGATGTTCTTTTTTTTAGGTGCATACTTAAACTTATTAATTAATTTTACAAATTATCATATTGTACTTATTACACAAATGTACCTACATATAATTATTTAAGTACCTTTGCAAAAATATCCTGACGCACCCAAAGTAGATCCGTCGCCAATTTCGTCACCAATTTTGAGAGCAATGATTGATTTATTGATTTGACATCATTTTGACATAGACTAAGCGATAAATCGATATGTTATTATTCAACAATCTGCTCCTAATAGTCTGAACAATGTTTCTTAATTTTTTGCGAACATACCTATAGATGCACTTCGAAGGATGATTTCTATTTATATTAGGGAGATAAGTACTAATGCACGAAGGAATCTTTCATCGCAAAATCCATACTTCCTCTGTCCGTCCGTCCGTCCATCCGTCCGTGCGTCGTCGGCCCGTCTCTTAACTTTTGACAGCCCATTTGTTAAACGGTTTTTTTTTTTGGTTTTCTAAAGATGCTGTGAGAACTGGGAACTCTTCGAGTTTCGGGATAAAAATTGGTCTGTACCTATCCATCCCCGGTATTTCACCTAACTCTGTAGGTAACTTTCATCAAAATCGGTTGAACGGATGGGC
Organism: Maniola jurtina; assembly: GCF_905333055.1. Classification (NCBI taxonomy): domain Eukaryota; kingdom Metazoa; phylum Arthropoda; class Insecta; order Lepidoptera; family Nymphalidae; genus Maniola; species Maniola jurtina. The sequence continues at coordinate 6,100,136 of NC_060037.1, read as the reverse complement.
CGTGAAGAACAAACAGACAGACTTTCGCATTTATAATATTATTCCCTGATGTTGTAATGATTTTTTTTTCCGATATGTTTAATTGCCTCTTAGTCTCTTAGCCGTAAACAATAGCTTTGTAGGTACGCCATGCTTGGCAGGATTTGTGCATGATTAATTCTTAAGGCCTATGTAAATAATAAAATTATGTTGCAAGAACCATATTCTGACAAAATAAATGATTAAGATTAAGTACCCTTGGCCTTTGGCAGCCCTGATCTATATACATACACAAAGGCAAAGCTTTAGACATAGCAGTTCAACATTCCTGCAGTATTGGCCGCCCGCGAGATTCTCTGATAACAAATCTTAATTCGTGACTTTACAGCTCTCTATTTATTTACTACATGCCAGCGCCAGAACTTAGATAAATAATGTAACTTTGAAATAGCCCTATCAAGGATATTGTAATTTGAGCTTTAAACAGAACTTAAATAGGTTCTTTTGTTTTATAAATAATTTGACATGTTAAGCTATGAATAGAAATAATAAGGTACCTACATAATTATATAGTGCGCGACAGGTTGAGATGGCAACAGGAATGAGGACGCCCCGCACACCCGCATAACCCCCGCGTTATTCTGCTGTGTCGCGCGGATGACTTGCGGGTGTGAGGGGCATCCCCCACCTCATACCCCGATAGCCATCTCAGCCTGTCGCGTACTATACCTACGTCATAAAAATATTTTTTGTTGTATACTCGTTGAGGCGCTTCAGCTTTGCCTGATTGGAATTTTTGAAAATAGATGGGAGGTGGAATAATATATTTTAAAAACCGCGAAACACGTAAGTAGGCAGATAGTTACCTACTTCATTTTTAACCGAAAGCTTAAATACCAATTGTCATGGACATAACTTGAAAACCCGACTAGGTAGGTAATATCGGGTATTACCGATAGACAGCGATACGGATCTAATAGTACTTACTTATTTACTAAGTAGGTTCATCATACTGTTAAGTTGTCGGCACTCGGCAGTCACCACTCACTGCTAATTTTTGATCACTTCGTCGTCTGTCTGTCGCGTCTTTCGAGAACCGTCGAGGGAATCAAAACCTATACGGTACTTCCGATGTACGGTAATTCCTAGAATTTTGAAATTCGACAGGTAGCAATAGACGTCTATAACACAAATAATGGAGAAACTCCAAACAAAAATTAATAGTTACATGTTATTTCTTGTACGATGGTACGGAACCCTTGGTGTGCGAGTCCGACTTGCACTTGACCGGTTTTTTTAACAAAAGAAAACATTATTGCTAACCCTAGCAGAGGCTAATGACGCGCGGGCGAGGAATTGCGCGAAAGTGCGCGACAATGCGCGCGCCGCACTATCAATAGACAGTCGGCGCCCTACATTCTTGTCGCGACGTCGCGCGCCGCCACCGCATCCACCTAAGCTATGTTTCGTCATTACTCCACTCGATGTTGGCTAACATTTTTGTTTTTTGATTTTTTCATTGTTGCGAATTAGAAGTAAAAATTAAATGAGATTAATAATGTGTCTAACCTTCTAAAGCCGTAGCCGGAGCGAGTATCTTGTATTTTTACTTCACATCGACATCAGAGATTGACTGGACCCAGGCTAGGTCCTATAAATCAGTTACCCAAACCGGAACACGTCGCAATGCCTAAGCGCTTCCGCATTGAAAATACTGGCTGATTGTAGACATGTAAAGGCGGTATTTACTTGCAAGCTTAACAAGCCTGCAGGACTGATAATTTTGACCAACTTCTGAAAAAAGGAGGTTCTGTATTCTAAGAACTATTCCATTACTTTTGAAAATACTTGTTAAATCAGTCTATTAGTTCTGTACGGTCCTCGATGCAACCAGCACAAATCTTGGAGATCTCTCATCTGCATTCCATAATTCACACACAATGCATGAACAAATGAGACAGAGAGTGCCAATTTTAGTTCAGTCCTAGTTTGCGGTTTTAGTACAGTAATATAATTTCAACTGCAATGAAGGACTGGCCGACTGAATACTACTGAAGTAGTAGTAGGTATGCCTACGACATATAGGATACCTATTTGCATAATATGACTAATGTCCCGGCCACATAACGGCCAACAACGCGATGTTCAACGGCGTTTCACGTTAAACGTAGATGTAGCCACGATCAACCGTACAACGGCATTCATAATGCCGTTTGGCGTTAGACGATTTTGACCCCAATTCAATTGGCATTAGACTTCCAAGTTTGGCCACTCAGTTTAACGCGTTGATTATTTATCGCGATAATTATGGCGTTGTTGGGCATTGACGTTAACCTTACTGTGGCCCGGTATCATACCTTCATATCAAGTTACATACAGTGAACTACAAAGTTCAGATAACAAAAGTATTAAATAACTACCAATAACAGTACCTACATAATCTATTAGTAGGTAGATACCCACTTAGTTCCTGATAAAAGTGGCACATATTTTGCGCTATTTCCCATAGTTGTCAGCAATTAGAGCAGCGTTTGTGGGTGCGGGGGCAAAGCGAGGGGGAAGGGGGGACGGCGACACGTGTGGCCCACATAGTCGACTCCATTGAGTTGCGGACGTGACGTCACAGCCTCGTACGCACCTGCCTCGCCACCCTATCTGTATTTCGACATTTATGTCCCCTTGCTTTGAGTAAGTCAGGGCGACTTGGGTCTACTTTCGTTGCTTTGTACTTTGCAATTTGCACACGTGATAGACTGCTTCAGATTCTGTCACCCTACCAGAACATGTATGGGAATCGTTAATTAACGGTAGAATATTGAAATGGTTTTAATAGGATGAGCTGATAATCCGCATTTTATATGTTATGTTACATGTACTTACCTAGAATAGGTGCCTACTAGCTTTTGTTCTAATATATTTGAGTACCTACTAAGCGGAATAAAACTTGCAAAATATATTTAGAAGATAAACCACGCGGAAACACGGAAAATAACCATTCCGGACCTAAATTAGAATTACTGTCGTCAATCAGAGTCATTTTCCATTTTCCATTTAAGAAAATCGCATTGGCGATGTGTATATCACAATACCGTGAGGATTATGTGATAATCCTCAAAGGCACGAATTTCAACAGATCGGTATCGCTTTGCGATTAATCGGAAGGAATATGACGTCAATGGCGCCCTAGTATGATAGCGTTACAACTTAAAATCAGTTGCAGTGATTATATTTTTCGATAGAAATGCTAGTGAATATACGTTTTCCATTGCCGATGGCTATATCATTATACCGTAAGGATTATAACACATAAGATATCTCCTCAAAAACAGAATTTCAAGAGATTAGGATCGCTTTGCGAATAATGCTAGGGCGCCATTGACGTCACATTCCTTCGAATGCATATCGTCAATGGCACCCTCGCTTTTTCCGCTAAGTTCGTTAGCATAATAAAAATACTTTCATCGTCTAACTAGGGACAGTTTAGTCGTATTCGTTAAAATAATGAATTAATATGTAAGTATCACAATAGAAGTTAGAACTAACAATACCTACGCAGATAAAACCAGCTAGCATTTAGTTTCCCACTAGGCAGCTATGTCCCGGTCAATTAAAAGGCCAACATCTTGCACATGTATAGAGTGCGTTCCAACAATTTGTCGAGCCTACCGATGACGTCTTTGTCTTCGGATCGAAGCCCATACTCGTCGATAAATTAGCAAACTAATTGTACCGGCGCCGACTCCCGCGCAACCCAACAAGGCCAGAGCTCACACTCGCACCATTTCTGGTACTAACGCACTCTCCGCCTCACCTAATTAGTCGCAGTTCAGTTACTCGTGAGTCGTGAGTCGTGGTGTGGGTGAACCCGCATTGCTTAGCCGCTGAGGACCGCCCTCGTTATTTCTATATTAGTAGACAGCATTGTTAATAAGCACAATAAACGATGCCATATCGAACTACGATGCTTAAATAAGTGAAATTAACCGGACGGCAATCGAGATTTATGATGATCATGTGTACCAATAACTGCTTTAGCTCGAGAGTCTGGTCACACGGAACTTATATAATAGGTAATAGGGGTATTGAGTACTTTCCTATTTACATATTTCGATTTTCAATCAACCTACCTGAATGTTTTACCTGATTTTCTAGTTTCCAGGGGTTTTACCATAGTTATAGACTAGCTGTACAATTAACACATCTTATTAGATTTCAGTCTCTCCTCTATCTACTACTATTCTTATTAAACCTTTTTATCTTAAATGGGTTTACCTAATAATAAACTTAATTAATTACTTAACTACTATGTACCTAACATAACAGACAAGGGTTCCGTATTGCATTTTGAGTTACGGAATCCTAAAAAAGCGGTATCGCATATTGATAAGACGTCGGGGGGTACCGGGGTTTGAACCCGGGCATACTCCTCTAACTTTTCAGAGTTAAATGTACTTTTTAAGCAAATAAGTAAATATTTAATGCTTGAAATATTACTGCATATTTATTGTATTTATAAATTTAACGGCGAAGGAAAACTTTGTGAGGAAACCTGCATGCCTGAGAGTTTTCCATAATATTTTGAGAGGTGTGTATTGTCTGCCAATCCGCATTTGGCCAGCGTGGAGGACTATGACCGAATCTTTCTCATTCTGAGAGGAGACCCGTAATTAGTAGACTGATGGGTTAATGATGATGATGAACCAAATTGCAGTTTAATGCATATTTTAAAGGTTGTAACTTTATAAAACGTTATTAAAATGATCATTTTCCGTGTTACAGAATGTGGCGGAACTAGCGGCGCGGCGCGGCGTGGGGCGATGGAAGGCAATGCTGCTGGCTGACTCAGCATGATGTCATGTGGCAGCTAATGGGAGCGTCCCGGTGGCGCACGTCACATCCCAATCCCGCGCATACTTCACCCAATCGAGCGATGACAAATCCATTCACATTGCCTACTCTACTCGTTACTGTTGTGTTTAGATCTAGTTCCTACTAATTCCAACGTTTAAAACATTACGCGTGAGTATTGTTTAAGTATATTGGGGCCGATTTTTCAATTGTCTTTAAGTTCGACTCTTGGCAGTTCATTACTGAGTAAGTTTATCTAACGATTAAAAAATCAGCCCTTAGGTCCACTTGCACTAGGATATATAAACTAATTTAGTCAAAATTTAGGTAAATATTTTTAAGGCTGTCACTTTTTGGCAGCCGCATTAAGTACTTGTCAAAAAGTTGCAGCGTTACAAAATTTTACTTGCGTGAAATTTGAGTAAGGAGTCGCTATGTTTGCTCTGTGTTAACTAACATATCAAAAGTACGGTTTTTTTTCTCTCTCGTCTGGCTTTACACTGATTAGCCAATGTATTATAATTGTAGTTATTTACAAGTTAGGGACACTATATGTATAAGTATGGACTCCGTCCGTGCCGGCGCCCGCCGACACACACGCGGCGCCCCTTTAGAGCGCTTCCCAGTCAGTTCCACCACCAACAAACACCAGCAGAACACAAAAACCGGTCACTTCCAACAAAAAAACACTCCAAAAAGGCACAACCCGCGCGCCAGCAAACGCCACCACAGACGAAGTCCCAAAGTACGGTTTAGTACGGTAAATCATACTTTTGACATGACGTTTGACACATAGAGGAAATATGGCAATCCTTTCTCATTATTACGCGTTTAAATCAGATTAACTCTTCTGCCCGGCTAGCATGAGCAGTAAATAAAAATTATATCCACTGATTTCTATGACATCTGTGGATATAATCGGGGGACATAATTTTTATCTACTGCCCATGCTAGCCGGGCTGGTGCAAGTGGGCCTTAGTGTTATAAATCTTTTCAAATTAGCCTCAGCATCTAGTAGAAATATTTCTGTTCAAAACTGTTTCAACTGTAATTATTATTTATCATAACTACTTATCTATTAAGTATAGCTCAGCTGTTACTATTTTGTTTAGAGGTATAGTTCGCGACAGGTCTTATGGCAATCAGGTTATAAATTTAATTTACACTTGTGTTATATAAATTTTGTAGGGTGATTCTTTAATTCTTTCCTACCTCTAGTCCTACCATTTGCATTGTACTTCGTGGGTCCTACTAAATTTTAGCGGAGTTCTACTTAGGTATACATTTTTTTATTTGCACTTGCCTGAAAATTGCTTATTCATCCTAATCCTAGGAAATATTATGTAAATAATGTGTAAATATTGTAAAGTATTTGGCGATAAAAGTTACACATCGTACTTTAGAAAGAGTAAAGTCAAAATTGTATATTTTTTGATATTTTTCTTAGCAGTTCGCTGTAATAGGCACCGATGTATTCGATGGCTATAGGTAATGTTTTCATATTGCAAATGAAGAACCAAGAGAATCGTCCACCGAAGAAGTCAAAAGTCAAGAAAGAAGAGATCAGGAATTACGAAACTGGTTTTCATAATGATTTGACAGATTGTTCTATATTCTGAGATCATTGTGAAAGCTGATTTTGTTCCTATTTCGTTTGGAAGAAAACATCTTGTCCTGCAGAAGACAGTGTCTACACGTCGTCGTCCTCGCGGAAAGAACGAAATTATCCCCCTAATTTTGTGTTCTGATTTTATGTTTTTATCAATTTATGTTTATGTATCTGCTTAACAGGGCTCTCTCCTTCACTTACTCCATACAATCGTAGTTCCAATTTCATTTAAATATTAAACAACCAAAGTCCATGTTTTGCAGACATATTCTAGGAACCAATATCTGGGTCTGTGGTGTTTTAGATTTTTCTAAAAATATGAAGTTTCAAAATTACAGGAGCTCAAAGATTTGTATGTGAATTTTTAAGACCGCGTAACTTTGAAACCGAATATTTTAACAGATATCTGGAAAACCACAGTCATAGATATTAGTTTCTAGAATATGTCTGCAAAATTTCATGGACTTTGGTTGCTTTATATTCAAATGAATTTGGAACTACGTTTGTATGGAGCGAGATAACCCTCTTAATATATTTTGTGTATAATAATTATGACGTATAATATGTGTACGTACCTATAGGATATCCTGTAATTCGATGCAATTTTTTAATTATTATTCACAGGACTGCACCATTCCCCAGGATGCAAGCCGTACAGTACCTGCCTACCTATTTAAGCAGTGAGACAGAATAGACAGAAAAAGTACCCTATACCTATCCGTTTTTTAGGATGCAAGCAATCGCTGTACCAAATAGATTTCACATCGGCCAATGTTAAGAAACAAACAAACAAGGTTAAGAAATTAGCTGTAGTATCGATTAATTCTGACACATTAGTCGATACTACAGCTAATTTCTTAAACTGGACCCTTTCAAGTAAAGATTTTTATATAAACCTGTGAGGATGATACTGCCATTGTCGCAATTGAAAATGCCATAAGCTTACGTTGTCTTATTAGTTTAAAAAATGCGAAAAACCAAATTAAATTTGAATTTCGCGGGCAGGCCCGTCTGCTCCACCTTAAGTAATTTCTGAGATTAGCAGTTAGCATGTACCTATCTACAGATAGAAACTTTTTGTAGAGGAACTATATTTTTTATTAAGCTAATTAGTTAAATATATTGTAATATTTTGTACTTTTTAGTACTTACCATTGGCATTTATGTACCTAACTAACTTATGTATAAAATTTTGTTTGATGTTTGGTTCTATTTTGTTCCCGCAATGTTTACCTAAAATGTGAAGATTTTATACAATTAGTATAAGTCGGTATTTAAATTATCAATTTGCAATTTATTATACTGAGCTGTGAATTGTGATTGTACCTAGGTAGATATTTTTCATAATTTCAACTTTTATGATTTTTTAAATCCTTTTATTGCTATTAAATACTACCTACTTATGATTTATTAATTTATTTTCCCTTATTCCTCTGTTCCTCTCATAACTGGCGATGTTAAAGAGTTAAAACACGATAGACAGTAGAAACTCCCACTAGGTGGACACTGGATAGATGACATCAAATTGTGTTGTTCCTAGTAAAGTTCCTACAAGAGACCTAAGGCCAGGTGTGACGTCTATCTATTGATGACGAGATTATTATTAGGGTCTTATTTAATCGGGTAAGAAGGCCCACTTAAATGTCCTTGCAACCCAATAATTTAATACGAACCCTACGGCTAAACCGCAAAATACTCCCACCTCATGAGGTAGGTATCTACTATCATCCGACAAGCTTTCCCCACTACACGCACTGCAAGCACGAAGCAGGGCCACGTGCTCCCTAGAGTAAAATATTATTATGTTTCTTGGCCATGTTAATTTATTCTGCAAATCCGCGGTCGAAAATTGTTTCAGTACAATTATACCAATTAAAAGATTAACTATGTATATCTTTATTTTCTGGTCGTAGGTAGGTACCTAGATTGTTTTTTAAATCAGTGCTAAGACAAAGTTAGTTATAGGTACCATGGATGCATATAGTACGAAATAATGCCTAGTAAGTAGGTTGGTACATAGTACATACCTACCTATTTCTATGAACATCCTGAAACCCCCTATGTGGTGCTATTGCTATTTGACAGAAATGAAATATTATCTGATATATTTATATTGCCTTCGTGTAGAGACAAACGCACAAATGAAGAACGCTTTTCTCACACGTTTTTAAAGTTACCCGTTGTCACTGTACTTAGAAAATACAAAAAAGAAGGATTGTCAGATGATTGTCAGTTTGTCATTTGTTACACACCACCGTCATCACAGCAGAGTATAAATGTTCCTTGCATCACAGACTGTCATCTGTCAAGTGTCATCTGCCAGGGTGCAGGAGACTGGAGAGGTTATGTGTACACTTTTAAAGATTATTATTTTATTCAGAATTGATGCCATAACAGTACTTTACTAATTTGTTTTCAATATATATTTAAATTTAAAACTAAATTATATGAAGTATTTTGTATAAATACGGCAATATCACAATGGAGCAAATGGAGTTTGATGCGGCTTTGGGAGGTACCGAACACCTCCCGCATTCAGCAAACAGTTTCAAATTCGCCGCTTCTAGAAGTGTGGAAATTGCAGCCATGACCGAAAGTATCCTTCATCCAAGTAAAACTAAGCTTATCTTTCAATGCTTACCGGTGCATATGCGTCGGAGAGTTATGAGCCACAACTGTAAACGCCTTCCACGGCGCTTGCGAGAAGGGCACTTAGAACAGCTGAAAAAAAGTGGTTTGCCTCCAAAACAGAAGCGACCTTCCCGCAAATATAGACGACGTGCAACTAACCTATTAGAAGAATACAATAGGCGGCAAAGAAGACATGTTTGGCTAGAAACGCACATTTGGCATGCAAAGAGGTTTCATATGATCGAACGGTGGGGACATCGCTTAGCGTACAGGCCTTGTGACAAAGCTTTTAGAGCTTGCTACCGTGCTAGCTCTGCACATTGCCTTATTCAAGACATCTCTTATTATATGCCTATACAAATCAAAGGATCAGTTGAAAGAATAAAAGATATGTTCAGCTCACTAACAAGTAATTGTTGTGGACTTGGCATCTGTGCCAAAGCATATTTAAATGGTAATAGACAAGGAACAGTTAATTTATACATGCCTGATAAATATCCATTTGAATTTATAGGTAGAGTTGAATTTTTATGGGTCTCGTACAATGCAAATAAAGAACTTTGGTTGTTTGTACATCCTGCGTTTGCAAAGCAAGTGGAGTCAGTATTATCTGACTTAATTGATAATCCAAAATCAGATGTAAATAATAAAGAAAATGAAGAAAATGCTATTGCTAAAAGAAGGAAAATAACTACTAAATATTCTGATATTCAAATTAAAATAATGCCAGGAATGTACAATAGATTTCGAATGACAGGTCCCAAAAGTCATCCAGTACTAGTACAAACACTTAAATGTGTAAAAGATATAGAAAAATTCAAAACGAATGCTTGGCTACAGCATGCCACTAAGGAAAATACTCAGTTATTTTTAGAACAAAAGCATGATTACTGGGAAAGTATCAGTTCTGTAACTTCACCGTCTCAGTTACCACCAAGCTTAGCCATTGGTTTGGTTGTTAAAGATCCTCGCTTAAGTCGCCCCAAAAAAAGAACAAAAGCACAAAACAAAACAACTCCAACAGATACTGAATCACTACTAAATGTACCACAATATTTAGCCTCTTCACCCATATGGGATACCTCAGTATGTGAAATAATAAAGGACAAAAAGATAACAAATGCCCAATACATTGCACACATAACAAAAACACAGTTAGTGCCTGGGGAAGTTAATGAAGATGATCCTTTCCTTCCAACCATACCTATTGTGTTAATACAAAGACCTGGGTCTCAAAACTGTGGTTACAAAAAACTTGGTAAGTATTAAATCATTAGATTTAAAGATTTGAGTAATACTTACTTTATTTATTCATCATCATCATCATTATCAACCCATTCACTATTGAGCATGGATCTCCTCTCAAAATGAGAAGGGTTTAGTCTACACTCTACAGTTTACCATTCTGACCAGTGTGGATTGGGAGACTTCACACACTTTTGAGAACATTATGGAGAACTCTCAGGCATCCATGTTTCCTCACGATGTTTTCCTTCACCGTTAAAGCAAGTGATATTTAATTACTATTAAAACACACAACTGCAAAATGTTACGAGGTGCATGCTTTGAACTCCCAACATCCCAAGTAGAAGGCGGACGTTTTAACCAGTAACCTATCACCTCTTCACCTCTTATTACTTTAGTCTTAATAGCCTTTTATGATTATGAATTATTATGATCACAGCATTCTATATAATAACTAGCTGATGGCCGTGACTTTGTCCACGTGAATTTATATTTTAAAAATCCCGCGGGAACTCTTTGATTTTCCGGGATAAAAAGTAGCCTATGTGTTCCACTCACATCCAGGGTATAATCTAACTCCATTCCAAATTTTATCCAAATCCGTTCAGCCGTTTTTGCGTGATTGAGTAACAAGCATCCAAACATCCACACTTTCACATTTATAATATTAATAGGATCAAAAGTTTGTATTTTAAATTAATTTAATATTATTTTAATTTTACTTAATTTATATACATATCACCGAGAGCATTTAATGTTTAAATAAAAAAAAATCTGCATTTTTCTTATTTAAGGATATGGCAGTGGATGGGACATAATCATACCAGCAGGATATGGCCTACCATTCTGGTTAACCTTTATAATGTTTGGAGCGAGAGCAGGAGGCCTTCGAGAAACTGAAAGCATTGCTTTTGAAACAGGCGATTGCTATATGCCACCAGATTCTGATGCTGGGCAAATGGAGGAAAAGAGGATAGAGTTAGAACTTAAAGAAAAGTATTTTGGACGACCGCCCAGCAAGAGGGTGAATTTTATAAAACTTGCAGTGCCCAGCCCTTTTATTTGCCCTTGGAATGTCCTGCTAAAAGAATGGGGTAATGAGAAGGATGAGCAGTTGTTTGTACTGCGTGATAGAGATATGCTAGATAAATTACAGGTAAATCTATACTAATATTATAAAGAGGTAAAGTTTGTAAGTTTGTTTGTAGGAAGTAATCTCTGGAACTAATGAACAGATTTTGAAAATTCTTCCACCGATAGAAAGCTACATTAATCCTGAGTGGCATAGGTCATATTTTATACTCAAAAAAAATTAGAGTATCTACGAAAATTGTAATAACCCATGCGAAGCCGGGGCAGGTTCCTTGTCTTTAACTAATTTTAAAAAGGTCCAAATCATAATTTGAGACACGTCTTATTTAGGGTTCTGTAGTAAAAGAAGAAACCCTTAATTTCTTCTAGTTCATCTGCGCATGAGGAATTTTAAAAAGAAAATACTTAGAGCTGTAAAATTGAAATTCATGTTGATGTTACCTATGTTCACAAGCCCTAAAATAGAGACCCTTGATAGATCTATAAGGCTAAAATAAATAAATTTCTGTTGCAGAACTGCATTGAATTGAAAAAGAACGTGCCCAAACTAGGCCATTGTAATCACTGCTTAGTTCCTGTCTACATACAAATAATAGGCAAAGGTAATTTGAAAAAACATGCAATGATATGCATTCCTAACAAAAGTGATATTTCTTCAAAAGAAAAAATAATGGAGCCACATCATGCAGATGGCAATGCAATGTTAAGGAAGCAAAAAAGAGCTGAGCATAAGAAGTTATTAAAACTAATGCAGAAAAAACGAATAAAACTAAAGAAGAAAATATCTGTAAAACAGGTTGGTCTAATCTAGTCAAAGTTTTCTTTACAGAAATTCATAAAAGCTTATATAACTTTAACATTAGTAATTACTCCACATGATATCAAAATTCATAAATCCTTTTAATGTTTCTTTTCCAGGTAAATCAACCAAACCCATTGAAGAAAAATAAACATGAGCCATCAGAATATGTCAAAGCCATGAGAGAATTATGGCTTCCTTCTAACATAGAAGCAGTTCGTAATATTAGTTCCAGAGAAGTCATGGGATATTTGTCACAAGGAGCTTTCAGTTTTTCAGAAGCCAAAAGTTGTGGAGTTGGCTACGTGACATACAATGCTGTTATGAAGTTACTGGATCATGGATTAAATCGAGTTCTTGTTCGGAATACTACTTCAAGGACATATAGAATAGCAAATATTGAAATAATAAAGTAATACTAACTTCAATAGTTCTTTGTCTTAAATCCTAAGCTATAGAAACATTTAAAGTAGACTGTGATAGGCAATGGCGACACGCGACTCAGGCTGAGATTTGTAGAGCGCATTTTGACTTGCTCAGATATAGCGCGTACCATTACGTTGTAATGTATGGAACTATGAAACACGGCATACCGCTTGCGTGGCGTGAACGTTCGCGTAGACGTAATGCGTGCAGTTACGTCTATGGGTTCACGCGTGTTACTACGCACGTGTCACGTGTACGTGCTGCATACGCAATTGGTGTGAATCTGCCATTAAACGAGATAAATTATGTCGGCGATACAACACAGTCTAGTTGTTACTGTGTAAGTCTGAGCAAAGTCAAAGTGCGCTCTATTAATCTCAACTTTAGTACCTACAAGCAGAGTCGCGCATCGTGGTAATACTATGCATTTCATATAGTGAACCCAAAACACTCCAATGTAAAGTTGCAACATGGTAGTTTGCGCAGGTCATAGGCTGAAATCTATAGAGCGCACGTTGATTTTGCTCAAAATTAAGGCACTGTCGTTAGAGAGTAGTTAGTTATATTCAGAGTTACAGTACAGAGAGAGACAGATTTTTGTTGACTGTGGAGATGTCTCAGTCTTGTTTTAAGGTGGATGCGACGGGTCTGCCCGCGAAATGATTTTTCGCAATTTGAAAACTAATACGACAAAGTAGGCTTATGGCATTCAAATTAGTCGATACTAAAGCTAATTTCTTAAACTGGACATTATCAAGTAAAAATTTTTATTTTTTTATATAAACACGTGGAAATGATACTGCCATTGTCGCAACTAGAATACCATAAGCCTACTTTGTCGTATTAGTTGACAAATTGCGAAAAATCAAATAAAATTTGAATTTCGCGAGCAGACCCGTTGCTTACCCCTTAACTACCAGTCTGAGCAAAGTCAAAGTAGGCTCTACAGATCTCAGCCAAAAAGTATGGAGTACAGTCCAAAGTGTGTGCTTTCATTCAGATTTTGCTCCTCTTATAAAATTTATTTTCGTAAGAAACCCTTTTGTTCACCAACCCCTCAGTACATATGGATGCCTCTAAAATATTCAATTGGTGAAGTAAAAATAAAAGAAGTACCTATTTTACAAAATTATGTATTTTATTTTTGCTCATCATTATCTATAAGTTCCACCTAACAAATCTAGGTTTGGTATTCTCTTTGTGATCCTGATGCCAAATTACAGCTAATCAGTACTAAAATAAAGATGATTTTATACAGAGCAACAAACGTTAACATCGGAAATTCTGGTATTACTTAGCTAATCTAAGCCTACGCTTACAAATACATTTCCCTTGGAAAAGGCAAACATTTAATACTATCTTACATACCATACGGAGACTTTACAAGCAAAAATGTGATCATATAAGGAAGGCGCCAACTTTGGCGCCAAAGTTGGTCAACTAGACTGCCAGCCAATTAGACTATTGTGATCGTCATAATGTTATACATTATGACGATCACAATAGTCTAATTGGCTGGCAGTACGCACCCTGACTATTGGCCCTAAAATATTTTTTTAATGTCATAAATTCTGCAAACAGCTAATTACAAAAAAATTGCGACTGTGGTAATATTAATAATCACAACTTCCTTGCTAGCCTCCATTAGGGTGACACAGTCAGAGATACATCGAAAAAGCTAAATAGCAATCAATTTTTTGCCAACCAGCCCATTCTAGCATGACCACCAAGAAATATTTTATTTGTGTTGATAAAATACAGAGATATTATGCTCAACTGTTTCATTTAATGACGGCCCGAACATCTTTTTATAAAGCTGCGTACACATTAACGTGTTGAGATGTGTGGATATGTACATCCATACTGATCCTATAAATGTGAAAGTGTCTGTTACCTTTTCATCCGTTTAAATGATTTTGATTACCGGATAGCTTGCATCCCGGAGAAGAATATAGGCTGCATCTTATTTAGGAGAATCAGTTCTCAGATTTTGACAAAAGGTGATAGCTTGAATCCGAGGACGGACGACATGGCTAATTTTTATTCCAGAAAGTTCAAGTAAGTAGTTAATATAAAAGTGTAAATTAAAAATTTATAACACCCCCGTCAAGTGAAGGTTACAGTAATAACTAGAAAAGAGCTGATAACTTTCAAACGGCTGAACCGATTTTCTTGAATTATGGCTAAGAACACTCTCGATCAAGCCACCTTTCAAACAAAAAAAAAAACTAAATTAAAATCGGTTCATTAGTTAAGGAGCTACGATGCCACAGAAAGATACACAGATACACACGTCAAACTTATAACACCCCTCTTTTTTGGTCGGGGGTTAAAAATGGTTGACGCCGATCACCTGGCGCGTCATAATACACGACACAACACAACACAGTAATGAGACCTACATAAACTACATATATTCTCACAAGAATATTGTACAGTAAATTAGTTGCAGGCAAAGAAACATTTTATGATTTCAGGGTTGCCAACTGATCTAATACACAGTACACTACACATTAGTCAATTACGATTTCAGCTGGCGGCAGAAACCATGCAGTAGTATAATATTTAGCGTAGGTAACCTCCTCCTTGAGTCTTTCTCTTGAAATAAACTTCTATTTATCTAAACAGGTAACCCTGTTCTTTTTTTTCCCTTGGTCTAGTTTTACCGAACACATTTGATTTTAGAGTTCTTAAAAACCATTAAAAATGTACCTTTGTCTATAGATGTAAACAATACGAATAAATAATGACAAAGTTTTGTGACTCGATCGAATTTTCCATGTAGGTACGTACACCTTCAAAGTATGATTTTCAAAAAAATTACAAATGGCAACCCTACCGCAATGTAAGTAGTACACATTTAGATAAAAAAAAAAAATTACTATGACAATTAATAAAAGATACAACTTTTATTTATATTGAATAAAAATGTTACAGCTTCGCATTTGCATTCCTTCAGGCCTACTTATGCTACGCGATTTTTAAGTGTTTTAAATAGGAATGTTTTTTTGGATACATTGGTGATTCTTGGTTGTACTCAAATCATACAAAACATGAGCTTTGCACGTACGTCTAAAAGTAGTGTTATTTTTTTCCGGTGGGAACATTGTGAAAAGGAAAGCACTACTTTTAGACCTATTGTTCTCTTGTACGCCAATGCATACAAGAGAATTAACTAATTTTCCCACTTCCTGTCAAATATAGAAATGGGTCGTTTAAAATGAATTGGTTCATATGTTTGACATTGTGGCTAATTCTGTTGTATCAAATTTTTTAAATTAAGTGACAGGTCTAAATCTTTTCCTGCGTGGAGTATTATGAAAAGAATAGTACATTTAGGCTGAGATCTATCTCTATAGATCTCACACACTGACTTTGCTCAGACTTAAGACACTGTTAAAACGAGACAGCGTTATACTGCTGGCATAAATCTGTCTCGTTTTAACTGAAACTTAAGGCTGAGCAAAGTCAAAGTGCGCTTTATAGATTTCAACCTTAGACCTGTCATTTTAGTTTAGACAGTATACAGCAGAATTAGTCACGTTGGCGTCGATTCTGATGTTTTTCTCTAAACTAAATTTGTAGTATCTGCATTTTTTTCTTTTTAATATTGCCTAAAAAGGCCGGCAAATCAATTTTGAATTTTAGTGCACTCTACAAATTTAAAAAATAGGCTCACGATTGGGATCTAAAGTTACGGTTTGATAGTTCTACATTAAATTAGGTTTTTTTTTCATACTATATTGGTAAGCAAAAGATGGGAATACTGTAAAATTTAGTTACAATCAGAATCAGTACCATTATGTGCTTTAAATGAACACTAAAGCGAAGTTGTAACTTGACATTTATTATTTTAATTAATGAGGATAATGTGTTATAGTCGCACCAAACTTGAGGACCGCTTTGAACGACCTGCATGAAAACCCACCACCTCCTAAGGCCACACCAATCTCGCGGTTATGGGGCGAAACGCGAGGGCACTTGCTCTTCGGCGTATTTCCCGAGAAACCTTCTTGACTCCAGACAAAAAATTATATACTACGGTTATGGGGTGAAACGCGAGGGCACTTGCTCTTCGGCGTATTTCCCGAGAAACCTTCTTGACTTCAGACAAAAAATACTATATACTAGGTGATGCCCGTGGCGAAGGCGAAAATATTTTTTTTTTTAAATTCCGTGGGAACTCTTCGATTTTCCGGGATAAAAAGTAAGTAGCCTATGTCACTCTCCAGGTCTTGTAACTATACCCATGCAAAAATCACATCGATCTGTTGCTTCATTGCAACGTGATTGAAGGACAACTTAACATAACCAACAAACAAATACACTTTCGCAGTTATAATATGGGCAGTGATGTCACTGTCCCCTTTCTAAGGCAGACGTCATGGTTACAGGATATTCCCTTCATTTAAGAGATTTAGCATGGAATAAAATACACCTTACATTTCGATCGGCCATCAAGTTTGGTGCGACCTATACTATCTGTAAATGCAGGCAGTATCACCAATCAGCCCGAACGGCATATTACAAATGGTGTAATATCTAGACATCTCCTATCCCTATATCTTGGACCGCTTCCTGGCTATGGCGTCCTCGACCGCCTTCAGTTGTTTGAGGAGTTCCTCTCGCCTGGAGACTGATTTCTTAGCGGGCGCCGCTCCGCCAACTGGCGAACTCGCTGTTCGTTTCTTATTTATAACTTCTGTTAAAAAAATTTATAATTATTGATAGGGTTTTTTTCCTATGTCCAAAATCAATTATTTTTTGTGATAATTAAATAGTAGGTCTTCTAAAATACGTAAAATCCTCGTCCTCTGTCAGTTAAGTATATAGTACTACAAAATTAAATACCTTTCTCAATTGACGCTTCCTTTTTACTAGTGGCAGTTGATACAGCGGCTGCAAGGCCGGCATTTGATTTTGCATTTATCCTAAAAACAAAATACAATAGTATATTAGAATAAATCAAAACAGCTCTGCTCCTGAAGATGCATAGACAATAATTAATCTCTTCAACCAAGGTTGTGATTTATAGAGCGCACTTTGTCTTTGCTTAGACTTAGATACTGTTAAAACGAGACAGCGTTATATTGCTTGCGTCAATCTGTCTCGTTTTAACTGAAACTTAAGTCTGTGCAAAGTCAAAGTAGAGAGCGCCTAAGCCTAAGGGCGTGCATCCTGAGCTACTTTTTATTAAGGAAAATCAATTTGTTGGGATTTTTTAAAAATCTACGTGATGGGTTTTAGAAACTCTAGGGTTATAAATTGACATTGGAGTTACCTACAGCAAATAAAGACTGTCGTTAGGTCACAACTCCTCAACCCTGATGTTGTAAGGAATTGCATTCCTAAACCCTGGTGATCTCGATCTCAGGGACTCGGTCGAGATGCTATCACTCACCGCGGCCTCGCGGCGGCGTTGAGCAGGCGGGCGTGCCTCGCGCGACGCGCCCCCGAGCTGCCCGACGATGAGGATGATCGCGACTCGCTCTCCGACTCGCTCGAGGATGATGACGATTCTGCCAATGATAAGTCACCAGTATGACTACTCAGTAGTTTACTTTTTAGTCATAAACTATATTATTGGATACACTTCATTTGTGTAATTTTCGTATTTCTATCGATTCATCATTGTAATAATATGTTTTTTTTTTTAAACTTATTTTTATAATTTATTTTTAAATATAGTGGCCATTTACACTAGTAATTGGCCACTATATTTAGCCAGTAATATGTTTGCACTAAGTACTAATAAAATATAAGAAACTTTATTTCAATGGTATTATGGTGCTTTAAAACTAACCTGAACCTGATGATGAAGATCTTGAGTATTTTTTCCTATTTCTACTGCGGCTCGACACTTTGCTGCGTCCATATGGATCCACTTCATCCTATATAATACATTTTTATTATATTAGTATTATTTACTGATTACCATTATTAGATATCACTAATCCTTATCACTATACAATTACAGTCCATGATATGGTATATAAATGTAATGTAGTTGGTATGTAATATGGGAATACCCGGGGTGTATCAAAATATGCAGCATAATCCTGAATTTTGATTGTGTTGACGTAGAAG
This sequence comes from Maniola jurtina, assembly GCF_905333055.1. Taxonomy (NCBI): domain Eukaryota; kingdom Metazoa; phylum Arthropoda; class Insecta; order Lepidoptera; family Nymphalidae; genus Maniola; species Maniola jurtina. Next base: position 6,081,420 of record NC_060037.1, on the reverse strand, counting down.
CTTGACTTTTTTTACAGTTCTAAGGGACAATAGTGAGTAGACATAAGTATTTGATATTAATTTCAACCTGATACTTTCACGCGTTCCTGAGAAAAACGATCTTGAAACTTGACAGACAGACCCTTGAATCTGTTAAGTGGTCATAATTATTTGGTCAGGACTTAGGAGTAAATGAATAATTTATTATATACAGTCAAAGGCCGTATGTCGTTTAGCACCTTAATGATTATATTCGCGTGGCTCGGTTATGCACATTGCTTGACCGAATTGCTACTCGAATTCTGAGGCCGACCATACCTTGTGTCGATGCGGTGCAGGCGGGGGTGGGTTGATCGCGCTCAGCTGTCGCGCGGCGGCCGGCGAGGGCGCACGTCTACGTGGCGCCGGAGGGTTCATGGCGGTCGCGCGAGCAGTCGCCAACCGACGCTCGCGAACGATCACCGACGGTGACAACCTGAACGAACAACTTTTTTTATACTGTGGCAATGAACTAATCATACGGAAGCGTTTTGCTGACCTAACTTTTCAACTAACATAAAATATGCCAAACCTCATTGTAATAAGAGTTATAGCACTATTTTCTAAGGCTGTTTAGAGGCATTAGTGATTCAAGTGAACAGTCGGTGGTTAAACAATGCAATGACTGGCAGGTAGCACTAAAGTTGACACCGAAAATGCGACAATCGTAATCACTTCTGATTGACCGGCACTCTGTATCTGAGCAAGCTAATACGCAGCGAGAATACCATAAATTCAGCCAATTGAGAATATCGCAATGCGACTGTCATAACTTCTGTGCTAGCCTCCCGGTTTAACCCACTGCTCTAACACTTCAAACTATCATGCCACTGTTGTAAATTAACACAATATTAAACGATATGACAAAATTATTTTATTTAATTATGTAATTCATTCACTATTATAATCTGGCTAAGGGAGCAAGGGCAATATAGCACCGAAGTGCACTTCATAAATAAAATTAATGTTGTAACAAACACGATTAATCAAACTAATAATATGAATACAAGAAAGCGAATATCATTATCAGATCCATGCGTGTTCGCTACTCTTTGCTCACCTCTGGCGTGAAGACGACGACGCCCGTCGCTTTCGCCTCGCCCCGGGGCTGCCTGTACTACGCGAGCTGGAATTTGAAGAGCTGTGGGCTCAGAAGGAAGCCAGGGGGAGAGGTGAAGGCACACACACACCCGTGCAGACACGCGACCGCACAGTCGCACACGCGCACGCAACACGTACGTCACCACACACGCACACGTGCGTCGCGTCGACACGTACGTCCCACACACACACCCGTTCGCAACCAGCAGCAAACCCAAGTGAGAACGCATGCAGAAGTTAATGAAGAGATGGGATTCGTGAGAACCAAAAACACCACGACATTAGTTATGAAAGAATAACCCAGCCGGGGAGAGGAGAAGCAGAGGGAAAGTGTTTTGATTAATATCTTTTGTACATATAACTTTAAAACAAAATTCTGTCCGTCAATCGGTCAGTCAGATTGCAGGATTTTTTTTTCATCTCAGGTTATGGAAACCCAAATGAAAAAAAAATACTTTGGATAATAGTTGAATATGTATTTTATATTATTATTGTTTTATCTATATGAAAGAGAAAATATAATTGCACATATAAAAATGTCTTGGTTGTGATAATAACCATATCTTCATAACACAATTCATTTAAGTTACAACAGATTGTTATTTTAAGAGCGGTCAGAGGGACGAAACTAAAATGTCTCGCGACGCCGCGCGCCGTAAAGTGCGAACCGTGGTAATGAAACTGCTAAATCCATCCTATCCAACAGAAACATATAATGTGCTTTTGCATGTCGTTCTATCCCTCTATGATATTCCATGACTGCATCTTCCTGCATGATATGTCAGTGCAATGGCACCAATTTAGTTGTGGACACAAAATTGAAAATGACAATTCAATTGAAGAAAGTGAAGGTGTTCAAACTTTAAACATAATATTGTGTAATATTAATCTAAATAGCATTTTCGATGCGAATCGAATTCGATCGAATTAGTATTCATTTCTTGATATTATCTGAAACCATAAAACACAAGCTGCTACACTTTTGGTAGGAAAAAATAGTTTTTATGTTTTTCAAGGATTTTGGTGCTTGACCTTTCCTTAAGAAATTACAAAGAATTTCTGTTTTTAAATTTTTATATTTCTCTTGTTGTGGCAATTTCAATACTGCGGTTCGGGGCGTGGAGTTGAAGATAGATAGATAGGAGGTTTTCGCCTCTCGACTGCTCTCAACATAACATCCTGGTAGTGTGCTCGTAAGCAATTCACATTCACTTCATCTAAGTTGCTATTTATATTTCATTGATTCAAATAAAATTTGCCTGAACTTACGTTTTTGCTAAATCAATTTAAATCTTATTTAATTTGAATTTAACACAAATGGCTTAAATTCAAGGGGTCATAAAAAATTAGCACTTTTAATTAATATTGTTATATTTACTTTGGGTTGATAAGCTATTGGACAGCTTTACAACTTCGACTGTTCTGACATTATATTATAAGGATTCAAACAATATAAACAAGTCATGGGATTCAGACAAGTTTTACTAGAAATATTCATTATGGTTACTCATTTAGTTACACAAAACATTTGAAAATTCCAACCCCTTTATTTAGATTATTTATTAAATTCAATAACAAAGATCGCAGTCATATTTCTTTCATATTACCCTCATCCATTTACCCCCTTTCTTAAATATGCGATGTAACAAAATGAATAACTTCTATTGACTATGCGTTCATGTAACCTAGCTACGAATGCAAGTCTACACATACCTAGAGGATGAATATGAATCCTCAGAAGATTGTGGTTTTCGTCGTCGAGCGGCGGGTTCGGCCCGCATCCAGGGATCGGCCCACTCGTCCCCGCGGCCTTCGCGACCCTCACGGCCCTCTCGTACCTCGCGGCCCTCCCGTACCTCCCTCACACGGCCCTCGCGACCCTCTCGAGCCTCACGTCGTTCCACTTCTGCACGTTGGACTATCACCTCACGAGATGAACGAACACGCCTCTACAGAACAAAAATCCAGTAAATTCTCTCAAGTAAGCCTTTGGTTGATGCGACAATGTTACACCCCTACGTGTAAATGTATTGCTATCCCATTCATAATGCTCCTTGTGGAAACGGATAGCACCAGATTTAGATATGTCAATTATTTAAGAGGTGTATACAAATACAACAGAATTCGCTACATTATCTATTATATTTCGACGGATTCATACCTTGTGGTAGGGTACTTCTTCAGGAGCAGGCATGTGTTCGTCGTAGTACGGTGGACGTTCAAACGGGCGCTCGCGATCGTAACCGCGCTCGCGTTCGTAGTAACGTTCGCGCTCGTCTATTGGTGGCCGCGGGAACCGCCCACCGCGATACATCGCGCCACCGTAAGGCCCAGGCCTGTAACAAAATGTTATACCGTGTAGGGAGAGCCGAGCTAATATAGGGCGTTCTCTCTTGCACAATTGTGTCGTTGTTGGCCCATTGATTAGATATGGAGTTTCCTGTCTCTAGCGCGACGAAACACTCACCTGTACACGTCGGGGTCGCGATGCGCGGGCGGCAGGTCGCGCGGCGGCGAGGCGCCGACGGCCGCGGCCGCGTACGCGAGCTCCGCGTCTGGGTCGTGAACCACCCCGCCCACTGATAGATGGAGTTTCTTTTCCTCGAAATCCATGTCTTGCTCTTTACGTTTGTTTGCTATCCTAAGCATCTGTTGATATTATTGAAATATAAGAGTTAGTTACACAAGCATTATGGCTGATTCTGGTTTACACATTTTCTAAATTAATCTAAAATGACACATCTGAATGTATTGCTGTTTCGTAATGCTAGTGTCACTTCTTCAGGTAAAGAACACAACTATTACTTTGCCTGAAGAAGCGAATGAAATCGGTTCGCTTGTATGAAGTGTCGGAGGAGTGGTGGCGGGTCTATTCAGTGGCTCACCTCCTTAGCGGTGCGCAGGCCGCGCTCCCAGGCGGACTCGGGCGGCGCGGAGTCGCGCGGCGCGGGGAAGGCGCCGGCGGCCGGCACGCCGCGCACCACATCGAACATGTTGTAGTTACCCTTGTCCGTCACGCCCGGGTGCAGAAACCTGATTATAGTTTTAGCATTGACTGATCTAGAATCATCAAATCACTACGCATACCATAAAAGCGGAAGCGTGTTTGTTTGTTGGTTTGTCCTTCAATCACGTCGCAATGGATTGACGTGATTTTTTGCATCAGTATAACTAAAGACCTGGAAAATAGCATAGGCTACTTTCTATTGCGGAAAATCAAAGCGCGCGGACGAAGTCGCGGGTATCAGCTAATACTTAATAGTAAGGAAAGTAATTTAGAGAATTTAAAGTTACATAATTCAAAGCTAATACCAATTTACTTAAATGGATGAATGAAATATGAAAGTTGATGGATAAACAACGAACAGTCAAGTGATTTCATAAAACATTAACTCATTGTAATTTTGTCATCACTTTTTTTGTTCAATGTTACAATACCTGCAACTAACACCCCAAGTACAGGCTCCCCTAGAGAAGAACCGGCATACAGGTCTAGGCTCGCTCTCTTCAGGCCTTCTCTCTGCCTCGTCAGACACCTCACCTTCTTCCAGTGATGAGCCACGGGAACGACGGATAGCTGTCACGTCCTCTGCGTTAGAAACGTTCAACCATTAGGAAGTTAGCGAACAAAACAGTGGAATTACACATCGAATCAAAATACTTTTATTTTCTCTAAACTGGATGTTGTTGGCATACTAATTACAAATCCGGAAATCATTTCCTAGCAAAACAGCCTACAAGTATTCTAAAATTGAGTCTTTTGTACATGATTTTGAAAACTAAATACAAACTTAACTCAGTTCCAAGTAAAACTATGATAAAATTAAGTTCAAAGTTCATGATTTCGATCAAAAAGTACAATTACAGCAAAGTTTCACATTGCAGCAGCTTTCATAGTTTTTTTGCTTCTGTTGTAAAATTTTATTTTGTGTAATATCAAGAAGAAAAAAAATACTAGAACTTTACTCAGGCTAAACTTTCTTACCTTTTTCACCTCCCTGTGTCTCAATCTCTCCATTTGACTGGTCTTTAGTTTTAGTGGGCTCAATACATTCACCTTCTTCCGCCTCAAAGTCCAATTGTTCCTCCCCATCTTCTGTGTTGCTCGTTTTTTCTTGAGGCACCTTTTCGAGCACATAAATACTTTTTAATATAATAATATTGTGCCCGCAGAATTTTCAGAATACCCAAGCAATGTAACAAACAAATTCATTAAATAATATCAGTAGTTTTGTAAGCTTTTTTTTTAAAATCTGCATAATATCAAAAGTACAACATCAATATAATGATCATCAAGAAAAAAATGAGTAAGGCAAATTATAATAAAATATAATAAAAGGTAAATTATATCAAATTTTCAGTCATCGAAATATCAAATGAAAGGTTTCATTGTGTAAATTCTGCAATATATTTCTACTACTACTACTACTACTAGTCAAACGGAATTAGTTAAAGGATGGCTGTGAGACAGACATGTCGCTTGGTACTACCATCGTACTACCAAGCATCGTCAAGGTCTGCATCCATATGTAGTCGAAATTCCTCAAACACGTACGAAGCGATTTGCTTCCTCTTTCCTAATTCGAACCGCTAGAATATGGAACGCCCTTCCGGCGTCAGTTTTCCCTTCCACCTATAATATGGGTACCTTCAAGTCAAGAGTGAATAGGCAACTTCTAGGCAAGCGCGCTCCATCTTAGGCTGCATCATCACTTGCTAGCAGGTCTGATTGCAGCCAAGTGCTAGTCTATATAATTTAAAAATATATATATATACAGTTGTGGTCATATAATTAAGAACGATTATTTAAAGATCATTATTTTTTTAAATAAACTAGTATAACTCAATGCATGTATTATTTTTCATATCTCTTGGAATCACAAAACTTTTCCTTATTATTAGTGTATTCATTTATATACATTATTATTTAATTAATTAACAGATACATTTATTACATTAGATCTGAATCTTGTGCTACTACTGACTGGCTGGTCACATAATTAAGAACGCTGAACTATTCATTTTTTTATTCAAGTTTAAATAGAGAACCTCAGTGGTTAAGTCTCTTGTCTTGTATAATTTTTGGCGCCATTTAATGCTGTAAAAGTATTAAACTTGATTATTTTATAAAAATAATGGGTACAAGTAAAACTTGTGATAAATCTACAAGTGAAGTCGTAACAAAACATTGTGAGAAGAATTAGTCGCATAAAAAGATAGCTGATTATTTCCAATGCTCAAAAACAATGGTTTTCAATTCTATGAAGCATTTTAACACGTATGAAACGACGTCAAATATTCCGCGCGTACCCAAATTGAGAAAGAAATTTCGTTGAGATGATACGAATATCGTTTCAAAATCTTCTCAAAGGATCTAGCGAGCTAAGAAAAGAATATTTTGGTGAAAACAACCCTTCAAAAATCTCGTCACGCACTATTCAAAGGCGTTTGGTAGAAAAGAAGTTGTATGGAAGGAAAACAAGGAAGGTACCCATGTTGAAACGTTGTCATAGGTAAGCCCGTCTTACATTTGCAAAGACGTATGAAAACCTGGACTGTCAGATAGTGAAAAAATGTTATTTTTTCTGATGAAACAAAAATAAACAGAGTGTATTCAGATGGAAAATGATACGTACGATGACCTCCGAATAAAGCATTTAACTCCAAGTACACAAAACTGACATTAAAGCATGACGAAGAAAACACGAGGGGGTGCTTTTCTGGGCATAGAGTTGGACTTGTTAGTCTGATACCTAAGCATGGATCAATGCCAATATAAAATCATACTGGAAGAAACAATGTCACCGTATGCTGATGAAGTGCTTTCAGCTATTTGGATATTCCAGAACGACAGTGATCCGAATTTCGAAGCCTACACCGTTGAGAAATTCTGCATAACACAGTCAGTTTCTGTTTTAGACTAGCCAGCTAGCGTCCAGATCTAAATTCAATTGAAAATATTTAGTGTGAAGCCAAGAAAAGTGTAATCAAACGACATAGTAGCAATTTTAAGAGCATTACGATGTTTATTTGGAATAATGGAGCTCTATTTCTCTTAAAAAATGTCAAAAATTGATAGAGTTAATGCCTCGCCGCTGAAATGCAGTAATTTAAAACTATGGACATGCCACTAACTATCAATTTTAGTTTAAAAGGATTATTTTTTCATGTTTATGTAATCTATTTAACTTAAGTTTCATCTATAGTAATTCTCAAACCAGTTTAATATTCGTTCTTAATTATTTGTCCAGCTACATCTGTGTTTGAATTCGTAACTATAGGAAGTAAATGAGATTTATTAAAAAATATTTGGCGATTTCATATCTCCTATTCGTAATCCAGTTTGCCGATTTATGTGGCTAAGTCAAAACATAATTAACTACTTCTAAGAAGGAACACAGAGCTACAGAAAACATGATATTGATAAAGAAAGACTCGAACTACAAATCGTTCTTAATTATATGACCACCACTGTATATATAAATTAGTATGGATATATTATATAGTATAGATAGTAGTAGTAGAAGCATAGATAATTATTATAAGATAATGATTATGCAATGTATGAAAACACTTCTTCCATCACGATAGTTTTAAAATATGAGATTTAAGCAATATCTTATTAAAGCTATCTATATTCAGATATTTCAATAGTCCAATAAACATACTTTTTCTAATTTAGGAGCATCACCTTTCCCATTGTCAGATTTAGGTGATGGATGTGAACTGGTTATGTCATTACCATTGACAATTTCAATTTTCTTATCCGGCGATTGAGGTTTTGATTTACTCTGAAACAAGGAACCATAAACAATTATGTCTGAGTTTCTTGTTGGTTCTTTTCCTTAGGAAAGGTATTCCAAACCTGTGATAGATGCATCTAAAAATATTTCTATTCTATAAAGATAGATAGACAAACAATCCATAACAACTTGGTCTTTCAAAATTCCTCCCATGGATTACCCCTGGGCCAAAGGTTTCATTTTTTATTTGTTATAATATAAACAGGATGCTTTGTACATTCCTTTTAAAAGTTTTTTCAACCATCTAGAACATAAAGGCAGTTTTAAAAAAAATACCCAAGCCATTAAGCCAGACTAACCTTAGCTTCTTTGTCTGTATTGTCTGGTGCATCAGAATCATCAGAAACATCAGATAAATCTTCATGACTGATGTTATGGTCCTTGTCCTGTTTATCGCTTGCTGCTGATTTATTTCGAAACTTACCATCTTCCTGATCTGATTCCATTTCACCTAAAAATTAAGCAATGGTGAAAGATCTTTGTTGTAGAAATAGATAAATATAAATTTCATTAACTTATTTCATGTTGACTCATTCATTTTTTAACTAGATGATGTCCACAACTTTGTCCATGTGGATTTAGGTTTTCAAAAATCTTCTGGCAACTCTTTGAGTTTCTGGGATAAAAAGTAGACCATCACAGTCTCCAGAATGCAAGCTATCGCTGTATCAAACATAAAATTGCTTAAATAATTAGATAGAAAAATCCTTTAAGAATCCTTATTTTCTGGGATAAAAAGTAGCGTATACACATCCACAGAATGTAAGCTAACTCCGTACCAAAATCAAATTATGGGTAAACAGATGGACCATGAAAAGCTAGCAAAGACAGACACACTTTCGCATTTATAATATTAGTATGGATTTGATTCTTGTAGGTTTCATGTGCTTTACTGGTGCTTACTACTACTGATTATACTGGGTCAAAACTGGCAGGCATTCACTCTCTTTAAGAAGATATAACTTTTTATCTTATGGACTGCCAATTACTTGCATGTATCTTAGTTTTCATATTTCTGAATAACAGTACAACTTCTCTAATTGCAATTAGATAGTCGCATTAGTAGTTGCATTACAAATAGAATTTTTACCATCAGAAATAGCTTCAGTTGCTGGATCTTTATTACTAGGCCTTTTATTATATGACGAGCTTCTACTAGACTGACTTGATTCAGATCTACTCCGATTTCTAGGTATGGACACCATTTTTTGTTCAGCCTTAGTATGCCTTCGCCATTTTTCTTTAGGACTCCAATCATTCTTTTTAATTGGTGATCTAGGAGGTGAGGACTGAAAAGAAGCTCTGTCGGGAGATGGACTAGCAGTTGGTGACCTTGGTTCACGATTTCTTGGCAAGGTGACTTGGGATGCAGAGTCTGGGGAAACTGGTTGAGACCTGTTTGACGGTGAGGCTGGTGGGGATTTGAGAGAACTACCTGGAGAGTGTGGGGTTTTAGGGCCCTCTCCACCTGAAGGTGGGGCTGACGAATACTGTTCAGGTTGTTCTGGAGAACCAATATTTGAGCCTAACTCACTAGGTGATTTTGGACCATCAGGAGATTTGGGACCAACTGGTGAAGCAGGCATTGAATTTTCAGGTGAATTTATATCTGAATGAGCTTCACTCAAATTATCCGGAGATAATGGAGGTTTACCCTTGGGAGCAGATCTTTGAGATGTTTGAGAGCGGCTGTCTGGAGAGGGAGATTTAGGCCCATTGGATCTTGGTGATGGAGGGGACCTGGGTGGGGATTTAGGATCTTTCTTAGAACTATCTGAAGATGAACTTCTCCTGCTCCTGGAACTGGAGCTACTACTGCTTGATGTTGACTGAGCATCTCCAGTTGCATCCCGAGAATCTTCAGAATCCATTTCTGCAAACAGACAGCAGTACTTTGTAGTAATGAAAGAGAACTGTGTGCATCCTTCCCAAAAGCTTGTTAACGTTTGTTAAAACAAATAAGCTCATGAACAAAAAATATATAAATTATCTGAATTCACACAGATAAGTATTAATAAAACTTTTTTCATTTCTGTTTGCTCAATAAATACCTAATTCTGCTACAATATCATATGGATGAAAAACGACAATTTTTTTGTTTTCCCAAATCTTTCAACTTAACCTACTGAAACTAAGTTACTCTTGAATCTTGATATAAATCAAACAGAACAGTTAGAGGAACTACGTTGTGAATGTGATGTATATTGAAGACACATCCAGCCTTACCTTGAAGGTGACGCCTCGACGCCTGAATCGGTAGCACTTTCGATCACTTTTCATTTTGTAAAGACTTTTCAACTTTATTAACACAACACAAACGAAACTCGTGTCTGGTCACACGTACTAGTGAACTTTAACTTTCTAGTAAACGTTATACCGACGTAAACTTATTAAAATCAACACTACTTCAACATGGCTGTGATATAGGAGAAATATATATGAACATAATAAATAATCACTTTTCATAACTTCCGTAGGGTTAACTTACGCCCTTACCTTAACTGAGATGAATAAGACGGTAAATTCTTGAAGTATTAAAATAAATAATTAAAAATCTTCAATTTGCGCCGCATCAAGCCTTCTCATCGCATCGCAGAAATCATAGACTAAAATTACAAGTTACAACTAGAAAATGGAGAATAGAGATTATAGAGTAAAGTGATATCATAAATATACGGAATATTAGTATGCCGCTAGCGGTACTTTAGTGTTGAGCGTTGTACGATCGATGGTTGTACGTGGTTACGTTACGTGACGTGACCGCCATCAGCAAAATAGCTAATTAATCTACCGATAGTGGCAGAATACCGGATTTGTATGACCAGTAATTTGCCGACAGCGGTCCATTAGCGCAAATCCCTAAAACATCACTAGCGGTAGAATAGCCATTACATTACTTTGCCGGCATGGTCAAAATCTACATGAGCACATATATCTATGATGAGCACCGCGGCATAGACTAGACAGATCATCGATCATAGACACCAAGCATCCTGCAAAATAAAAAATAAATTGGCGGCAATTTTGTGTAGCCTAGGTATTTATTTCGTCAAAAGTTTGTCACCAGGTATTTTTTAGTTAAATAAAGTTTCAGGTATGCTAGAACAAGCTTTAGAAGATAACATGTCAGAAAATAATGAGGAGGAGAGTTTCTTCCAAGACGTTGATATTTTGCAAAAGCATGGTATAAATGTCGCTGATATAAAAAAATTAAAAGGAGCAGGAATTTGTACAATCAAGGGTATTCAAATGTCCACAAAGAAAAAACTGTGTAATATTAAGGGGTTTTCCGAAACAAAAATAGAAAAAATCAGAGAAGCATGTTTAAAAGTTATCACTTTAGGATTTATGACTGCACTTGAAGTTAGCGATCGTCGCAAGCATGTTTTCAAAATTAGCACAGGAAGTACTGAATTTGAGTAAGATGCTATTTTTATGTATTTTAGTCTGGTCATATTAAACCAAAAGTGAAGCTGTAGGTATATAGCTTCGAATATCTAAATTGACCGGACTGTTTGTTATTATTTTCAAAATGTAAAAGGCTCTCTTTACACTGAATGTATACCGATGATGCTTTGCACCCTAAGGAATATCTCGTGATTGTGCTCGTGCGTTTTGTGAAACTAATACATAATTCAGTTTCATAGATTTATTTTATTTTATTTTATTTTTATTATTCAATTGTAATCAACAGCGTTATACAACATAATTATTATAATAAATCTAAGTTAAACTTAAGGCCACATGAGATTACCTTCTTAAAATAAATTGACAAGTATTTTAACAGAGTATACAATAATATAAAGAAAAACAATAAAAACAAAGAGATGTACAAAAATTAAAACTGTGTGTGTGTGTGTGTGTGTGTGTGTGTGTGTGTGTGTGTGTGTGTGTGTGTGTGTGTGTGTATGTGTGTGTGTGCGTGCGTGTGTGTGTGTGTGTGTGTGTGTGTGTGTGTGTGTGTGTGTGTGTGTGTGTGTGCGTGTGTGTGGTGTATATGATTGTGCGTGAGTGTGTGCATGTTTAGTTGTTAACTATTTTTTTTTTTTTGCGAAGATGGAATTCCTTTTTTAATTTATTTTTTGTCAGGTGAAATAAGTCGAACTCAGCATACTGCTTATTATAAGTGCGTGCCAGGCGCGGAATTATAGAATTTTGACCATAATTTGTGTTGGATTTGGGAACATACAGAAGGCGCGTGTGGCGTGTTCGTAGAGATTGTGCACTAAATGAAAAGGCTGACAACAGGCTAGGACAGTCGATCGAGCCAGTCAAAATAGCTTGCAGTAATAGCATATCCAGCTGTTCTCTTCTTTGTTCTAGCGAGTCGATACTGTAATACGAACACGCTTCCTCATAACTATTGAATTTTTTAAAATCTTTAAAAGCTAGGAATTTCACAAACTGCCTCTGTATGCTTTCAAGCCTTTGGATATATATTATGTATTGGGGCGACCAAATACTACACGCATATTCAAGAATACTCCTGACATACGCAAAGTAAAGTGATTTAATGCAATCCACATCACTAAAATACCGAGTTACCCGTTTGATGAAACCCAGTTGTTTGTAGGCTCTATTAGCTACATTATCGATATGGTCAGTCATTGAAAGTTTTGCATCAATTTGGATACCCAGATCTCTAACGGTGGTCACTTTGGGTATACTTGTCCCATTGATTCTGTAATCGAATTCAAGTGTATTAATTTTACGAGTCAGAGTTATATGGTGGCACTTTTTAACATTAACTATGATTCTGTTCCTCGCATAGTATTCTGTCAAAGCATTAAGGTCTTGCTGTAACTTGTGGCAATCTTCAATGGAACGTATTTTAACAAACACTTTTTTATCGTCCGCAAACATTAGGTATTGCGCATGTTGGAAGCAGCTTCCAATGTCAAATATATAGGCGTTATATAAAAGAGGGCCTAAAATGGACCCCTGGGGTACTCCTGAGGGTATCATCACGAAGTTACTTCTAGCACTACCCGTCACGACTGCTTGCATACGCTTTTTAATGTATGAAGTAAACCACCGGAGCAGGCTCCCATTTATTCCAAGCACGCTTAGTTTTTGAAGTAGGATAACGTGATCTACGCGGTCGAATGCTTTTTCGAAGTCTGTGTAGACCACATCCACTTGATATCTCTCATCCATGCTTTGTAGTACATAATCCGTGAAAACAGCTAAATTTGTAACGGTAGAACGGCTCTTCATGAAACCGTGCTGCTCGTAGATAAACATATTTACGAGTAGGTAGGTACTTAGATACTCGGTGATGCCCACGACTTCGTCCGCGTTGATTTAGATTTTTGTTAAAAACACTAAGCACTTTATCTTTGCCTGTATCTCAGAATACATAATAACACAGTGTCCTGTATAACAAAAGACAGATCAAGTGCGAATCAGATCTGCACCCAAAGGGTTCCGTGCTGTAGTCAAAAATTATGTACATTTAATTTACATGGCCGTCATCTTGAAAAGTTTATTATTTGTTGTTATAGCAGCAATAGGAATACAAAATGTAAAAATTGTGAAAATTTCAGCTCTCCTTATTACGGTTCATGAGATACAGCCCACTGTAATACAGACAGATAGACGAACAAATGGACAGCGAAGGTTTAGTAATAGGTCCCATTAGCACCGTTCGAGTACGGAATCCTAAAAATTGATTTGGGTCAAAAAATTATATCTACCTAGTCTACCTACCTAAAAGCTACTAAAATATATAACTCTAACTACCACTTTTATAAGTCGCATCGGGAAAATTCGTTTGCGCAGAAAAGTGCAAACTAACGTTGGCTTTACGTTACCTGGCTGATATATTTTCGCGCCATTCAAAAATAAGATTTCTGCGCAGGTACATCGGCGTAACTTATAAAAGTGGTAGTAGTTAGGTAGGATACATAGATTTAAAACAATTATTTTCAGTAAACTCCTAGCCGGTGGAGTAGAATCAATGGCGATTACAGAAGTGTTCGGAGAGTTTCGTACAGGCAAGACGCAACTATCTCACACCTTGTGTGTTACAACACAAATACCTAATTCGTCAGGCTTCGGCGGCGGGAAGGTCATGTTTATTGACACTGAACATACATTGTATCCTTTGAAATTTTATTACTATACTAGCTGATGCTCGCAGCTTCGCCCGCGTGGATTGGTCAGATCCCCTGCAGCATCAGGATTGAGGAGTTAGACTCCAAATTTTTTATGAAACAATGTCGCGAAGTTCCTCTATCGATTAAAAAAGAAATGACGCAAATCGGTTCAGAAATCTCGGAGATTTCGGTGTACATAGGTAGAAAAACACAACTCCCTTTTTGAAAGTCGGTTAAAAAAGTAGCCTATGTTACTCCCTGGTCAATTCTCTACTTGTCTGTGAAAACCCCGTCAAAATCGGTCCAGCCGTTCCGAAGATTAGCCTTTTCAAACAGACAGACAGACAGACAGACAGACAGACAGACAGACAAAAATTTTAAAAACGTGTGATTCAGTGTTGGTATCGTTCAAATAACCATATGAGCTTAATATGAGGTAGTTATTTCGAAATTACAGACAGACACTCCAATTTTATTTATTAAGTATAGATACAAATTGTATAATTATTTATTACACTACCAAAATATACCCGTTACTTCATCTACGTGGATTCTGATTTTTCGGGATAAAAAGTAGTTTATGTCCGTCTCCAGGATGCAATAGGTGATACCCGTGACTTCTTCCACGTTGATTTAGGTTTAAAAACCCCCTGGGAACTCTTAGTTTTTCCGGGATAAAAAGTAGGTACTTAGCCTAGTTAAATATGTCCGCCCATGGGATGCAAGGCTATCTCTGTAGGTACCCGTCGTCAAAATCGGTTAAACGGATAGGCTGTTAAAAGTTAGCAGACAGACAGTTTTCTCTGATTAAAATTTTTAAAATAATATATCTACCTAGGTACTTAATATACATATTTTAATGTACAGATATCTTCTACAGGTAAGTATATGTACCTATATTTTAATAGATAGGTACCTATCTACGAAGTTAATCTATAGTTCTTGGCCAAAAATCCTAATTATTTTTAGATTCTACCTAGGCATCTACTACTCGTAGTTTATAAATTTAGCTTGATTCTTGACACATTTCATATTTTAGGTAGGTAGGTATACTTTAGTACAATAGGTCTTCCTTAATTGCATGACAGTCGGCCAGACAGATTGCGACCAATTGCTGATAGATTCAATTTGGAACAGAATGCCGTTCTTGACAACGTGCTATACGCAAGGGCGTACACTTCTGAACATCAGGTAAAACTCGCTTTGAAAAATACTACCAATATAAATTAAAAATGTTTATTGTTTGTCGGTTGGTTTGTCCTTAGATTAAACCGCAACAGAGTAATAGATCGACGTGATTTTTTTGAAGAATTTACCTACTTAGGCACTAATTCGCACGAGCGTTAAAAAAGCGTTGCGTTAAAACCCGGCGTTGCGCTGACAATACAAAGTGCGCGTTAAATAAGCTTTGACTTGGGAATGCGTTTGTTCTATTTGAACGCTTTTGTAACGGACGTTAAAAAGCTCTCGTGCGAATGAGGCCTTATAGTTTGCAACAGGTCGAGATGACAATCCTGGTCTGAGGCGAGGGGACGCCTCGATTGCCATGTTCACCTGTCACGACCTTAGAGATTTTTATTCCGGACAATGAAAGAGTCCCCACGAGATTTTTAAGGACCTAAAATAAATCCAAGTGGACAAATTGCGGACATCAGCTTCTGTATTAGGTAGGTAGGTACGATACAAACGTTTCCCATGAGTCCCTTCACATGTCTTTAAGTTTTCTCAAAAATCCCGTAAGAAACTAGAAACATTTTTACCGGAATAAAAAGGAGCCTAAAGTCTACCCCTCAAAATCGGTTAAGATGTTTCGTAAATTAAATACCAGGAACAAAGAAACAAAAAAAAAATGTTTGGGTTTTGATAACTCATCATCAAAATCATATGAGCTCAATCATGTATCGAAATTATTTACGGGGAATTCAGTATTATAGAATATAAAAGATAAATGAATACTTAGATTCTTAAGATTCTTAGATACATATCGTGTGATTCAAAAAACTTATCTTATTCTGAATTCTATGAATGAACAACGTGGTAGTAGGTACGTAATAATATATCTTTGAATATTATAATGTTCAGTGTCATCGCATCGATAGTAAATTAGTATGATTGTGTTTGACACTGCATTACATAAATTGGTTAGAGTCATCGATATACATCGATGGTTAGAGTGCATTGGCATGCATTACATGACATGGATATGGTAGACAGATATTTTTTACAAGAGCTTAGATATTGCATTGATAAAACTACACCACAATCAAATTAACACACGATGTGCATTAAAAATGTGTTTTAAATGTTTACACAACATCACATAATAAATAATTTACCTACATAGTATCTACTTAATATACTTAATTATAATCGTATTTCATTACTTAAAAATTGAATAAGTACAAGTGTAAATTAAAAATTTATAACACCCCCGACGATCCAAAGTATTTGAGTTTTCCAAAACATCATTTTCAAATAAATAATTATGTATTTAGGCAACGTCCATCTTGACAGCTTGACATTTGTCTATTGACATAATATTATGAACCTAACGGTTATCTAACCTTCTTTCCTACAAGAAAACTAGAAAAGAGCTGATAACTCTTAAACGGCTGAACCAATTTTTTTAGATTATAGCTAAGAACACTCTCGATCAAGCCACCTTTCAAACAAAAAACACTAAATTAAAATCGGTTCATTCGTTTAGGCGCTACGATGCCACAGACAGATACACAGATACACACGTCAAACTTCTAACACCCCTCTTTTTGGGTCGGGGGTTAAAAATATAAAAGTATATACCTAATTCTTTTTTAAATACTTCACTATTCCACGGAGGGGTAAATTAGGGGTTCGAAAATTGTGTACCGTATCTACCTAGTCCACGCGGACGAAGTCGTGGGCATAAGCTAAAGTATGATGATCCAATTTTTGATCAGAAAGATGATGCTCAATATTTTATCCAGGCAGAGCTTTTGGACTATGTAGCCGCAAAGTTTCACGAAGAAGCCGGTGTGTTCAAGCTATTGATCGTTGATTCGGTGATGGCGCTGTTCCGAGTTGACTTTTCTGGACGTGGTGAACTTGCGGATCGCCAACAAAAGCTAGCTCAAGTCTTGTCTCGCTTACAAAAGGTTTCTATGAATAATAACAAGTGTAAATTAAAAATTTATAACACCCCCGACAAAGTATCTGAGTTTTCCAAAACATCATTTTCAAATAAATAATTATGTATCAAGGCAACGTCCATCTTGACAGCTTGACATATTTTGTCAATTGACATAATATTATGAACCTAACGGTTATGTAACCTTCTTTTCTACAAGAAAACTAGAAAAGAGCTGATAACTCTTAAACGGCTGCACCAATTTTTTTGGATTATAGCTAAGAACACTCTCGATCAAGCCACCTTTCAAACAAAAAAAAGTAAATTAAAATCGGTTCATTCGTTTAGGCGCTACGATGCCACAGACAGATACACAGATACACAGATACACAGATACACAGACACACAGATACACAGATACACAGATACACAGATACACACGTCAAACTTATAACACCCCTCTTTTTGGGTCGGGGGTTAAAAACACTTAATTTTGTCAACCCAAGCTTTTTAAAGAGTCTTCACCACAGTATGGCGATTTTAAGGTATCTATAGGAAAGAAGAAAGAAAGAAAAATTTAAAAATTGTGGCATCACCAGCTGTGCTATTAATTTACTGTAGGTTATCCAGGTGCCTCCCGTTTGAAGCCCCGAACAAAAAAAAACGACGGAACAAATTATATCGTGTGTGGATAGGTTCAACCTGAAAAAAGGTTGCAAGTCAGACAATGCTAAATATGACCTTGCATAAACAAGAAAATATAACGCTGGTTTTCAGCTGCAATCCTGATTTACGAATTCAGCCATGTAGCTGTAAGTTTATATCGACTAATAGACCGTATACTACAAAATACTACGTTCCAACTAGATGGAACATGGGGTTATTCAAGGTTATTCAACTTAAACGCCTGAAAAGCCGGCAATGCATTGGCGGTTTCTCTGGTGCTGCAAATGTTCATGGGCGGCGGTGATCACTTAACATTACTAGTGAGCCGCCTGCTCGTTTGCGTGCTATTTTTTTTTAAATATGTAGGTACGATCTATTTCAGGGCGCAAAAAGTAGGTAAAGTTTGTTCCCAAACAGTTCAATAATTTTCTAATGTCCTGTACCTAACACGAGATGGCTTTTTAGGTCCCGGCGAACTTGTGAATTTTTAAATTACCTCTACCTATTTTTTTTTAAATTGATACAAATATAATTTCTAATTGATACAAATATAATTTTTCCTATGAGTGTTATTGGATTCTACTGATGGGCCTTGACTTGCATCGAGGTCGACGAGTTTCCCATCTAAAAAAGGAATTCTCTAGATTAAAACTCGTTAAACCACTAGGACGAACGTTGCTGTTTCTACAAATACCTAAATAGTTTATCTAATATTTCCTAATAGAAAATGTAGGTATTTATGTAAGTTGCTATGAATATTCTTTACTGTACACCACCAAAATACAAAAGGAGTACCGACCTACCTACAGGTTGAAAGGTAGTTACAATAAGGCGCTATTGATGAAATGATAATTATTTCAGATATTAAGAGCATTTTATGATACATGCTAAGTGCATGCTGTACTCGTAGAACAGATATTAGGTAGATATTTATAATCTACCTATTGGTTTCTAGCAGAGTCGTATAATAATAATAATTATAGGAGCTAATTTACTCGAATACGTAGTACATACTCTTGTATTGTCTTTGTCTGGTGATAATAGAAACAACCCCGCTCCTAAATGCAAGTTCAGTAGGTGAATAGATAACCAGCATCCGGGTCTACCACGGATATATCGACATATCGCCTGTTTTTCTGGTACCGATAAGAAAAACACTGAGCTTTAATTAAACTTTGATGTATTTTTATTTTTTTATCTCACTTAAATAATGCCATGGGTCAATGTTAAAATGTTCTCTTTAAATTAGCGATTACTTAATTGGTTTGGCACTGTCCGGTGCATCACGCACTCAGCACTTTGTATTTTATGGCTCAGACCTTGGTTGAAAGATTCAAATTATTATCAATAGTCAGAACTTTACAGCTTATTCCTTGTTAAACGGAATAAGCTGCCTATATAAATACAAATATGTAATATCAATAATCATTTCATATATAGTGTGCTCGGGTTCAAGCTTTTTTAAGGACAAAATAATGTTGACAAAATTATTGATGAGTTATTTAGGTACGCTGATCTGTTTAATTAAATAGTAGACACCGTTTAAACTGATACAAGTAAGTAGGATCGCTAAGTTGCATTTGTGGTTACAACACAAATAAAACAGCAATGTCAGCTTTTTTAGGAATTCGTTGATCGCTTGAATAACCCTATGTTACAATCTAGTGAGAGCACCGCCGAAGGAACCTTGGTTCCACGATTCACAATTCGCATATGCGTCGAAATAAAGATGTGGTACCAACCTAGTTAGGTAGGTATTTACAATGGATGTATAGTGCCCGGCAAACAACTTGGACCAGAAGCAGGGTAATGGGAGAAAGTTGGCGAATCCGGAATGCGAAGGTCGACATATGAACCAATCGCGTGCACTCGCGCCGACTGATCAACCAATCGCGTGCACCCGCCATTCGTGAGCCAATCGCGTCAATGCTCAAGTTGTTGCCGGGCACTATGTGTAGACGTTTGAACTAAGTACACCAGACACCTTGGTGATGAGGGTGGAACTGCCTTCGGGGACGTGTGATATTCTTCACAATTAATATTATTTTTTCCGTGTACAGATTTCGGAAGAATATAACGTTGCAGTGTTTATAACGAATCAGATGACCGCTGATCCAGGCGCCACATTGTCTTTCCAAGCTGATCCAAAGAAACCTATTGGTGGGAACATCCTTGCGCATGCTTCTACCACCAGGCTGTATCTTAGAAAAGGCCGTGGGGAGAATCGAATCGTCAAAATATATGATTCACCAGACCTCCCTGAGAGCGAAGCTACCTTTGCCATTACCAATGGAGGAATTGCTGACGCTAAAGATTAAATTTACTTTTTAAATAATTTATCTATATATTAAAAATAAATAAACTAGAAATGGTTCTCTTATTTATTTTTCTAGAGTAAGTAGTTTAGAGTAGATAAGTAGAGTAAGAACTTTCACTGTAATAATACAGACAGACACTCCAATTTTTTTTTTCTACACTTACTAAATACTATACTAATAAATAAAATTGGAGTGTCTCTCTGTAATTTCGAAATAACTACCTCATATTAAGCTCATATGGTTATTTGAACGATACCATCACAGAATCACACGTTTAAATTTTTTTTGTCTGTCTGTCTGTTTGAACGGGCTAATCTGCTGGACTAACGGGCTGGACCTATATTGACGGGACATTCACTAACAAGTAGAGGAATTAGCCAAGGAGTAACATAGGCTACTTTTTTAACCGACTTTCAAAAATGGAAGAGTTGTGTTTGTCTACCTATGTACACGGATATCTAAGAGATTTCGGAACCGATTTGCGTAATTTTTTTTTTAATCGATATAAGGGAATTTTGCTACATTGTTCCATAAAAAATTTGGATTCTAACTCCTCAATCCTGATGCTACAGGGGACCTGACCACCAAAGCTGATGGGATTTAGAAATTATCCCAGTTCCCATGGGATTTTTAAAAACCTAAATCCACGCGGGCAAAGCTTCGGGCGTCATCTAATAAAATAATTATTTTCATGGCTTTCATGTCTGTGGCTTTCATTAATTAATGCCTACCTATTCATAAGAATTGGTTAGAAATTAGAAGGAACTTAAAAGAAAGTTCATTTCTCTGGACTCCGGATGGACGGAGTGAATGGCCTATTAATTGACAAGACGTTGCTTTGAGATAATTTTAAATACCTAATTTGCTTGCTTGGGAGTATAATAAAAGTATAAGAGCCAGTTGAAAACTGTGAATCTAAGTAGGTAAACATAAATAGGTATTCCCTATGTGCCATGCCATTGGCTCATCAGCCTCTAAACCCGTTGAACTATGTCGGTTACTATGATTCTCCGAACGGATCTCGTTTCTGATTTGATCACGTATAGAAACTCCTAGCATAACTCTCTCCGTTAACGCTGAGTGACTCTGAGCTTTCTTATGAAGCCCGTAATTAGCGATCATGACGTCTTGAATCCAAGGAACCAAAAGCTTAATGTGCTATAATCCGCCAAACCAACGAAATCTGTATGCGACACCGGAGCATCCTCAGGAGATGTAGACCTTAAAATGTCTAATTGTCAATGTCTAATTGCAAAAAAATTGTCTTGAATCCATACCTATGTCATCACTGGTAACACACAATTTGAAGATCTTTGGTCTTCAAGCACCCACTGAGGAGTTTTGGACGAGCAGATATCTCGAAGCTTCCCGAACGCTGCCCAGCCGAGTCCCGAACGCTGCCCAGCCATTGCCCAGCCGAGTTGGATTCGGCGACTAACCTATTTATCTAAACTGGATTTTTTTTATTAAGTAAAGTAGATCATAAATAACCAATTTGGAAAGCTTTTATAAAGAAAGTAAGGAGGTAATTAGGTAAGTATTAATTATTTTTCGAGTCCGACTCGCACTTGGCCGGTTTTTTTGTGATATCGAAAATTCGCGGTTTTCGGATTTTTTCCTTTACTCATGCTATAAGACCTAAGAAACACGACATACGGAAAGACAGTCAGACATACAACAAAGTGATCATAAAAGTTCCGTTTTTCTTTTTGAGGTATGGAACCCTAAAATATTAAAAATCTTCAAAGTAATATAACTATACCAAGTGGGGTATCGTATCAAAGAGCTTTATCTGTAGGTACATTCTAAAACAGATTTTTATTTATTTTAATACATAGTTTTTGATTTATCGAGCAAAATGTCGGAAAGAATTCCTGAGTACGGAACCCTCGGTGCGCGAATCTGACTCGCACTTGGCTGGTTTTTTAGTACAGTACTACCAAAGCACACCAAGGTTTGCGTAATCGCAAACGGAATACAAGTCATAGGCTCTGGGACTATCAAAATCTTTTATCCATCACAAGAGTGGCGTGACTTACACCAGCCAATTACAAGTCGTTCACGATTAGATAAATCAATCGTGTCAAATGAATATGTAATATGATAACCGATTTAATGAAATTGCTATATTAAGTATTTGAATGGTACGTAGGTAGGTAAACTATCCGGTTTTATCATATATATATCATATCACATGTACCTAAAGATCCACCATACCTATAGGTATAATAAAATTATCGTTTACAAAGCAACTTAATTAGGTACAAGTGTAAATTAAAAATTTATAACACCCCCGACAAGTGAAGGTTACAATAACTAGAAAAGAACTGATAACTTTCAAACAACTGAACAGATTTTCTTGGATCATAGCTGCTAAGAACACTCTCAATCAAGCCACCTTTCAAACAAAAAAAACTAAATTAAAATCGGTCATTAGTTTAGGATACATACGTCAAACTTATAAGACCCCTCTTTTTGGGTCGGGGGTTAATAATAGGTACTTAGGTACGCGACAGGTTGAGATGACAATCGGGGTATGAGGCGGGGGGACGCCCCGCACACTTGCAGCGGGTTAGCGCGGGGGCTGTCCGCACCCTGGTTGCCATCTCCACCTGTCACGCACTATAGGTACCTAACTACTGAACGAATTCACACACAAAACTAGCCTGAAAATGATACAATCGGGTTTAGATGGTCACCTAGGTGCCTGTGTAACCATGTAAACTCGACACTCTGGACCACTCTGGACTGTTCCTAATTAGCGTTCATAGTCTGACTCTAAATGTACGAACCTATAAAGAAATTTTTGAAAACCGTTACCTAACCACCTAAGTTGTGTTGGAGAACACAGTTACGAGTAAATAGATAATTCATACAGTTCTGCGAAGCGTAGTCTTTATAATTAAAATTTAAAATCCTTCATCTTCTTCATTGTAATGAAGACAAACGCTCGCGAATTTAGATTTTTAAAAATCTCATAGAAACTTTTTGATTTTCTGGGATAAAAAGTAGTAGGTACCTACGGTACACTCGTCTCTGAGCAAGTATCGTTCAAAAACGGACGGATGGGATTTTCGAGCCTGCGAAAGATAATGGTCAGACATACCAAAGAGTAGGTATGTAATCACCATAGGTAGTTACCTACATTATAGTAGTCTGATTAGGTAGTTATGTAAATAGCACCGGTAGGTATATAATAGGTTGGTATGACGGTGGAACACGGTGGAATCATTACGACGTATGTTATATTTATAGTAAAATCATACGACACGCAAACGAACCAAACAATGACTCACAATCAAAGATTCAAGAGTCATAAATTCCTCTTTCACGTTCAATGATCGTTCAATTTTGCTCGGCCTTCCCTACCCGGTGCTCCCATCGCCCATGTCAAGCTCTAGCAGATTTTCATTCAGTTTTTCAAATTCGGAGTGTCATTGTGAACGTCAGTCGTGTTGTCAGTTTGAATTTTATTTTGTGAATATTGAATATTAAATTTTAAATTAAATACAATCAAACCAGATTTATTTCAATTTTTCAAGTTATAAAAAATACCCAGAACATGAGTGAGAATAAGGAACATAAAAAGGAAATACGCGTGTGGTGTGATGGATGGTAAATCAATGATTTTTATTTTTTTGTTACAGTTCTCATTTGTGATTCCAATTAAACGAACTTTTTTAATTTAATATGCATTAAAATAAGCAGCTTGCTCATGTTATAGTCAAAGAGAAACTTGTCAAAATTTTCTATTAAGTACAACCTTTACCAAGACCGCGGTTTACTAAACAATCGCTATGAATCTTTTTTTATTTCGATCCGATACTTTGTATTTTCTTTTCTTGATACTCAAGTTTCCACAAGTGAAACAATACCGTGGCTCAATTCCCAACACTGTAATAGCTATAATTAGTTCAATTGTAAATGGAGTACCTATGAATTCAATTTACACGACTGACTGTTAAAATTATAGATCCAGCTTGGTAAATTAACCTCAGTAAAAATTTATACCTTTTTTATTCCCTACTACAATAATCTATGTAAGCATAGGTATTTAAAAAATCTATATAGAGTTAGAAAAACCTATACAGTTTTTTAAAATAAATAGGTAACTATGTATTTGAAAATAATATTTTATTTTTTAATTTCAGTTATGATATGGTCCACTTTGGTCATGCCAATTCCCTAAGACAAGCCAAAGCTCTTGGTGATGTCCTAATAGTAGGTGTACACACAGATGCCGAAATTTCAAAACATAAGGGTCCGCCAGTATTTACGCAAGAGGAGAGATACAAAATGGTTCGTGCAATAAAGTGGGTGGACCAAGTGGTGGAGGGAGCACCCTATGTCACAACACTAGAAACATTAGACAAATACCAGTGTGATTTTTGTGTGCATGGAGGTGGGATATGGTTTTTACTTAATTTTTTAAAAATATGCAATAAAGGCAATCCAAGGCATGGTCAAATCCATTCAATTTTAAAGCTTACAATAAGTACATAATTAGATAAGTAGAACCTGATTGATTACTAGTACATTTTAAATCTGTAACTGAAACTGTCTTGCAACTTCTAGTTTACATTAAGTAATTATTTAAATGTTACATACTCAGTTATAATTAATGAAAAACTTAAAAAAAATGAATTGATAAATCAATTATATTTTACTGTAATACTACTGAAATATTTTTCTGAGAAGTTCTAGTTTACGTAAATTATTTAAATGTTAAATTTTACTCAGTCAAAGTTAATGGATTGAGAAAACAACAATTATCATATTTAACAAGATGATGCCAGGGACTTCTTGTCTTTGATTTTATACCTTTGATTTTCATGGATATAAAGTGTGCCCATCTCCAGGATGCAAGCTATTTCCTTACCAAGTTTCGTCAGATTTGGTTAAGCAAATGGGGTTTTATTAAAAACATGTGCGAACTCTTTGAATTTCTGAGATCTGACTCAAAGTCTGTGTCTATCTCTGGAATGCAAGCTATTCCTGTATCAAGTTTTGTCAAAATCAGTTAAACAGACAGGCTGTAAAAAGATAACAGACAGACAAAAAATAGCAACCATAAATTCTTACAATAATAAACTTATTATGTTCAAGCAAAAAATACATATTCACTAACAATAGAAGCATGAGAATACTTTTTTATTTGTTTGTTCTGTTTATACTTTATACATGTCGCAATGCATATGTATTACCTACATATTATATACAATTATTGTACTTACTTTATTATAAAATCATAGTTAACAGTAGTATACTGGTAATTTACTGCATGAAATTGATAAAGCTTTTGCTATGTTTGTGGATAATATACAATACCTACACATCAGATCAGACAGGCCACTGTTATTAGTTGTGTTCGTCTAATTTCACCTGTTTGCATGTAGAAATTATAGCAGGAGTCCTATTTACACCAAAATAAAATCAAACAGCTCAATCAATAGTACTTATTATTTATTGGTAGCTCAGTTAATAAGACTTAAAAAAAATTACTTAAACCATTTTAGACCATAAAATAAGCATTGAAAACATCCAAGATTAAGTAAACACACACACAATTAAGTAAAGTAAAACTGTGTTTTTAAAACAGGACCAATGTACTGTATTTAGTTTAATTTATAAATACTGAATCAGTACTCATCATTTAGTTCGTTAGAATTTTTGAATATATTAATTTGATTTTTGTATTTCAGATGATATCACAGTCACAGCAGATGGAATTGATACATATCACTTAGTGAAAGAGGCTGGGAGATACAAGTATGTACTTAAACCAATAATAATAATTAACTAACACATAATTGTCTGTCTCTCTGCAACCTCAGTCTCAAGGACATTGCGTTCTAGTACTTTTTGCAAAAGAATGCAAGAAATAATTTATGAAACCATTTAAGAGAACTTCCTTTATTGAATAAATAATAAATGCAGTGTGTGTGAGAATACATATACATAAGGTTCTGCAGGTGTGCTTATAAAAATTATTTTGCCCAATCAAAAAAGAAGAACTAATCAGAAACAAACTTATTTTTGTTATGATTTTTAACCCCCATCCCAAAAAGAGGGGTGTTATAAGTTTGACGTGTGTATCTGTGTATCTGTGTGTCTGTGTATCCTAATGCTCCTAAACTAATGAACCGATTTTAATTAAGTTTTTTTTATTTGAAAGGTGGCTTGATCGAGAGTGTTCTTAGCTATAATCCAAAAAAATCGGTTCAGCTGTTTAAAAGTTATCCGCTCTTTTCTAGTTACTGTAACCTTCACTTGTCGGGGGTGTTATAAATTTTTAATTTAGGTACACTTGTTTCTTGTTTGTTTTCTGAAAATATAAATGCAGTCAGCATTATCTTTGTAGATATAGTATATTGGACATTGGTCTCCCAAAAGTCCTGTTAATTTTCTTAATAACTTTAATAAGTATAAATTAAAAGTAACTTAAAATAAAAAATAAACATTTATTTCAGAGAAGTAATGCGAACAGCCGGTGTGTCTACTACAGATCTAGTGGGAAGGATGCTGCTACTCACTCGCGAGCATTTCAAGTATTATCTTTATACAACATACATAATATATTTATGTACAGATAGTTATTTCCTCTGACCTAACATAGTAAATGATTAGTGTATTGTGAAACTTCACACTTCTGATTACATATTATTTAGTTTAAGTAAGGAAATTAATTTCCTGAATAACTGACTGTTTATGATGTTATCAAATAGTTTATGTACCTATTTTTATTAATTCTGCATATAGCAAAAATCTGTAAATTTATTACTCACTAATCTATACTATCTATACTAATAAATAAAATTGGAGTGTCTGTCTGTAATTTCGAAATAACTACCTCATATTAAGCTCATATGGTTATTCGAACGATACCAACACTGAATCACACGTTTTTAAAATTTTTGTCTGTCTGTCTGTCTGTCTGTCTGTCTGTCTGTTTGAAAAGGCTAATCTTCGGAACGGCTGGACCGATTTTGACGGGGTTTTCACAGACAAGTAGAGGATTGATAAGGGAGTAACATAGGCTACTTTTTTAACCGACTTTCAAAAAGGGAGTTGTGTTTTTCTTCCTATGTACACCGAAATCTCCGAGATTTCTGAACCGATTTGCGTAATTTTTTTTTTAATCGATAGAGGAACTTTGTGACAACTTTCCCACGGGATTTCAGACCCTAAATCCACGCGGGCGAAGCTGCGGGCATCAGCTAGTCTATAATATTAACAGTCCAATATCAATGATCATATGAATAGAAATATAATATTTATAATTACAATAGCTTATGCCAGCGACTTCGTCCGCGTGGATTTACGTTTCTCAAAATCCCGCGGTAACTTTTTGATTTTCCGGTATAAAAAGTAGTTTATGTGTTAATCCAGGGTATAATCTATCTCCATTCCAAATTTCATCCAAATCCTTTCAGCCGTTTTTGCGTGATTGAGTAACAAACATCCACACTTACACATTTATAATATTATACTAGAGAATACCCGCGGCTTCGCCCACGTGGATTTTGGTTTTTTTTGACCCGTAGGAACTCTTTGATTTTCCGAGGATTAGGATTAGGAATTAGAATTATTAGAGAAAAATTTGAAAATGAATTATATTACATTCAATGTTTGATTTCAATTCCAATGTCAAATTAAACATTAAATTAAATTCAGTTCCAAAATCTTTCTCATTTTATTGAATTTACACAACTAAGCATCTTTTATCATTATTATATTGAATGCTGACACTTAAGGCATGCTATAATTTTCAGGAGAGGTGACAAAGAATACACAGTAGCTCTAGAGCACTCGTCAAACCTCGGGACGGACTCAACCGCCCGGTCGCCATACACTGGCTGCTCACAGTTCCTGCCTACTACACAGAAGATTATACAGTTCAGCAGTGGTCTCTCACCTAAACCTACCGATAGAGTAAGTAGTCAACTAAGTACATAGGTACTCAACATTAAATCTAAGATGTACGTCGTTAAAACTAAAACTGTTATTAAAACCTGTAGATCACATTTGACCTTAAACTTAGTACCTTTTACATTGTATCAGTAATTTTGAGACGTAGAATAAAAACGCGTGATAATATGACGTCTTATTATGTAATAGTATTGCCCGCGACTTCGTCCGCTTAACTATAGGAAATGTGTATTTTTTCGCGATAATTGATATAGTCTATAATTCTATAGCACTCTATGTACTCTTTGGTAGGACATATTATATTTTGTCGCGTAGAATCCACGCGAGTCACGCAGTTAGTATCCAAATCAGAGCCAAACTACGTTTGAATGGAGTGCACTACGGATAAACCCCTTTGTAAGGCATGGTTGTCATCAGGTAGCTTGCGGTGTCGGTGTCCTGCTATCCTGTACCTAATAACAATTTTAAAAATAATATTTTTCAGGTGGTCTACGTAGCGGGAGCGTTCGATCTATTCCACGTGGGGCATTTGGATTTCCTGGAGGCGGCGCACGGGCAAGGCGACTTCCTGATCGTGGGTCTGCATACAGACCTCGAAGTGAACCGCTACAAAGGATCTAATTATCCCATCATGAACCTTCACGAACGGGTGCTCTCTGTGCTTGCCTGCAAGGTTATTAATTATCCATAGTCCATACTATAATATTTTATTTAGTTAAAAGTGTGTCTGTCTCTTTATCTGTCTGTCTGATAGCTTTTCACGGCCCGATTTTTTTTGCGGCCCCTTTCTTAATCGATTTTGATGAAATTTTGGTAAAGAGATAGAAGAGACACCAGTGATAGACATGGGCTGAAACTGCCTTTTTATCCCCGAAAATTGAAGTTTCCTTGGAATTTTTAAACCTAAATCCACGTGGATGAAGTCGCGGGCATCATTTAGTATATAATAAAGTTCAAAAATAAATACCACCACAGACGGTTACCTACTATTATAATACGTAAAATCTAGTTTACAATATTATATTTTATTTTCAGTACGTTCACGAAGTAGTGATCGGCGCACCTTACAGTGTGACAGCAGATCTGATGGATCACTTCAAAGTGCAAGTAGTATGTCACGGCGTCACGCAGATCCCGCTGGACAGAGATGGTTCAGACCCATACAAAGTTCCCAAACAACGAGGTTGTTTTAAGGTAAGTTTTTATATTATGTATATTCTACTAAGTTCACGAGTTAGTGGTCGATGTGATACAGCGTGGCAGAAGATCCGATGGATCACTTCAAAGTGCAAGTAGTATGTCACGGCGTCACGCAGATCCCGCTGGACAGAGATGGTTCAGACCCATACAAAGTTCCCAAACAACGAGGTTGTTTTAAGGTAAGTTTTTATATTATGTATATTCTACTAAGTTCACGAGTTAGTGATCGATGTGACACAACGTGGCAGCAGATCCGATGGATCACTTCAAAGTGCAAGTAGTATGTCACGGCGTCACGCAGATCCCGCTGGACAGAGATGGTTCAGACCCATACAAAGTTCCCAAACAACGAGGTTGTTTTAAGGTAAGTTTTTATATTATGTATATTCTACTAAGTTCACGAGTTAGTGATCGATGTGACACAACGTGGCAGCAGATCCGATGGATCACTTCAAAGTGCAAGTAGTATGTCACGGCGTCACGCAGATCCCGCTGGACAGAGATGGCTCAGACCCATACAAAGTTCCCAAACAACGAGGTTGTTTTAAGGTAAGTTTTTATATTATGTATATTCTACTAAGTTCACGAGTTAGTGATCGATGTGACACAACGTGGCAGCAGATCCGATGGATCACTTCAAAGTGCAAGTAGTATGTCACGGCGTCACGCAGATCCCGCTGGACAGAGATGGCTCAGACCCATACAAAGTTCCCAAACAACGAGGTTGTTTTAAGGTAAGTTTTACCACAGAATACTAATTAATAGTAGTATCCAGGTACAGAAGAACCACTCCGTAAAGACGTTAAAATAAAATGCGTCTCAATAAAGTGCAATTCAGTTCGCACAGCGCTTGCGTGTCTGAAATCTGTATTAAACTACAAAATGTCTCTCTTTCTATCACGTTATGTTTGTATCTTACTCAGAAGAGCTAAGGGTTACGAAAGTGCCGTCGAAGGGGCGCGCCGCTTTTTTTTTTCTGGTCACATAACCAAGTGGGACCAGCCTGATTTTATTCTAGTATTTTTATGGAGTATTCATCGATGCGCCGTAAACTATTGACAGATAAAAAAGCAGACCTATCCTAATCTGCAGGGAACATTGTCAAAAGGATGTCTTACGCTTGTTAATTATACAATAAAAACACTTTGTATAAGCAAACTCTTTAGATTTTGAAACTTGCGTAAAATCTTGATGCAGTGGAATATTTTGTTGAAAGAGTGACTTATTTTTACAGACACTGAATTCTGGCAACACTATGACCACAGAGGATATAGTACAACGAATAATTCGCCACAGACTTGAATTCGAAGAGCGAAATTCGCGCAAAGAGAAAAAGGAAGTCGCCGCAATGAAATCAGTGCAGAAGGAGCATATCAAACAAAATGGTAACTGTGAAGGTGTTAAGGGGTATGCGGCTTAAAGTCGAATTTGTATTTTAATTTAAATTTTAAAACAATATTATAAAACGACAGAGTAATGGAAAAATATGGATGAAGAAAACTGTCAATAAAATCAATAAATATCAAGCCAGGCCCAGTATGACTTTTATAGTTTTCGAAAACGTAATTCGATAACGAGTTCATCTACATCCAGCGGCAGCGCCGTAGTGAAAACTTTGTGAATTAAAAATTGGTTATAATGAAGATGCACGATTTTAAAACTAGGTGCTTTAGATTAATTACTCTTGAAAACAATAAAAGTTTTCCAGATTATACTTAACTTGTACTAGTGTTGTGCGAATGTCATAATATTATAGATAATGAATAATAATACACAATTATTACAAGGATTCAGGTGATTCAGGTGATGACGAGTAGCGTCGCATATGCATTAAGATGCATTGTCACTGAAGCAAAGCTGAGCGAGAACGTGTCGAGTCTTTGACTATTGAATACGTTTCCGCTCCGCGTCAGTGGAAACACACCTTAAAACAGGTATCTGCGAGAAATATCTTCAAAAATCTTGGCGTCACTTATGCATAGTATGCTAGACCATTTATTTTTTAATTGACTTTTCTTTCGTCTAATGAAGGTTCGTTCCACTGAAGCGGAGCTGAACAAAGCTGAGCAGAAACGTTTTCGACAAATCAGATTATTGAGAGGTGGTTTGATACGTGATAAAATTATCAGGTCATCTAACAACTTGGTCAGATTGACATCTAACAAACAGATTGGTCTATTGAACGCATTTCCGCTCTGCTTCGCTTCAGTTGAAATGCACCCTGTCTAACTTTTTCCTTACACATACGTCTGTACATAAATTATATTAAAAATCTTGTCACAGTATGTACAGTACATGTTTGTACATGTTACTCTTAAATGTTATAAATATTATAGTGAATTATATATTAAAATTTACCTTTGAGATTTCGGTTGTAACAAAACGTTGATGCTATCAAAAATACTTCAGATTTTCGGATTCTCTTACCTATGCGTTATATTTGAATCGTGATTTAGATGTTTTGTATACAAGGAACCAAAAGCTTAATTTGCTATAATCCACTTAACCAGACAAAGCATTCAACGTACTGGAGTATCCTCAATGCCTAATTACAAAGAACTCTTTGCAATTAGGCATTGTAAGGTCTACATCTCCTGAGGATGCCTCAGGAGGCTCTCCGGTGTCGGGGCGAAACGTACGTCGAGTGGTTTGTCTGGTTTAGCGGATTATATCAAACTAGCGACCCGCCCCGGCTTCGCACGGGTGGACACTACCACGAAAAATCCTATCTATTTTCCGGGATAAAATATAGCCTATACGGATTCGGAAGAATCCCTCTAAGTAATGGTAAAAGAAATTTTGAAATCGGTCCAGTAGTTTTTGAGCCTATTCAATACAAACATACAAAAATACAAAGGTTTCCTCTTTATAATATTAGTATAGATTTAGCTTTTGGTTCATTGAATATCATGGACTTCCGCAAAATAACGCCTGCTTCTATACAACATTTAGATGTATTAATCAATGTGTTGATAGATCACGATGTTCATCTAATTACATTTTCATTAATCACGAATCATGATGCAATTGTGATAAATATTGAGCGTGTCTTATTACCTAGTATTTCGCCGGTTATCTTAGGCTGAGGTCTATGGAGCGTACTTTAGCCTACTATTTAATTCTCGTTGCATTGTAGAGAATCATATAACCCTTCGATTAATTTTCACTGTATTACTATTATTCCATACTAATCCATACTATTTACTATATCCATACCAATATTACAAATACGGAAGTGTGTCTGTCTGTTTGCTACCTTTTGACGGCCCCTCCGCTTAATCGGTTAAGAGGATAGGCCGTCAAAAGATAGCAATTTTGTCGAAATTTGGTAAAGAGACATCTTACATCCTGAGGATGGACATGGCTACACTTTGTCGGGAAAATCAAAGAGTTATCTACCACGGTATTTTTAAAACCTAAATCCACGTGATTGAAGTTGTGGGCATCATTTACTTAGTAAGGAAACATCTTACATCCTGAAGATGGCTTTAGGCTACATTTTCGCCCGAAAAATCCCACAGGATTCTTGAAAAATAACTCCACGCATATGAAATCGTGGGCATCACGTAGTCGTAATAACATCGGGCTTGGCTAGATAGTTGCATCCTTTTCCTCTACACTTTCTGAACCATGTTGTACCCTCCCTCGTAAGAGTGAGACAGCTAATGTAAGCATATAATTACTTATCGGGCTTGGCTAGATAGATGCATCCTTTTCCTCTACACTTACTAAACCATTTGTACCCTTCCTCGTAAGAGTGAGACAGCTAATGTAAGCATATAATTACTTATCGGGCTTGGCTAGATAGATGCATCCTTTTCCTATACACTTACTAAACCATTTGTACCCTCCCTCGTAAGAGTGAGACAGCTAATGAAAGCGTATAATTAGTTTCTCCACATAAAAAATAGACACATTCCAAAAGTTATTGCTATGTTGACTGCAGAGAATTTGCTTAGTGTCTGTATCACGGGCTTGGAGTAGCTAGATACCGCAAACCGTTTTTCGTTCCTCTTTCCAGGTACAAAAAGTTCTGTCTAAGTCTGTGATTATCACTAAATGACGCGCGTGACGTAATCATAGCTAGAAAAATATAGGCACGGTTGGTTAATGGTTTTCATACTATTTAATGAACATGCAGCATCTAGCTATTCTAAGGATGAAATTTATAGTTTCAGTTTGCTCAGACTTAAGATTGAGTTAAAACGAGACAGATTATGTGAGGGATATACATCTGTCTCGTTTTAACTCTGTCTTAACTCTAAGCAAAGTCAGAAAGCGCTCTCTACTGATCTCACCACACATCACACCACAGTTTTACGATATCGTAAAACTGTGATCTCACCCTTGGTCTGTATAGTTATTCGCGAGACTGCTGCTGTGTCGTAACAACAAATTAGCAAGTTATCCTCATAGAATTATACACCGCAATCCCATCATCGTATAGTTACAGATTACATAATAGTGATATACTCATTTACTCATTCGAAAACAATTGTTTTTATCTGAACTATGTGATATACGGGTATCTGGCTAGGTAAATTAATTACTAACGGTTTAAATTTTATTCCATAATGATAAAGGATAGATAGGTTATTTAAAAATAAAACTAATTCTGGTAGCTGACATTAATCTGCTGTAGAGTAAGAGCCCGTGAACTTCAGACCTCTACGTCATCATATAATAATATGATGACTGAAATGTGCCGATTCATAACGCCTCACCGAGCGTACCGGGAATAAAAATTGGCACTATGTCGAATGGTCTTCGTGTTTCTCAGAACAAATACCCGTAGAAGGTGCCTGTGAAGGTTTGTGACTCTTACTCATAGAGCGAGATAGCTAAATTCATTTAACCTCATATTAGAATGATAATTTATTGTCCTTGTCATGACCAATATTTTTGTTCGTCTAAATGTATTTTGTTCGTGAGATTGTGACAAACAACGTAAAGTGAGGTTATGTCGACTCAAGTTTTTTACAGAAATAATTGATTTTTCTTTTTGGAGTCATTGCCTAGTAGCCTAGTATCCTGCAACCCACCAGGTTGCAATATACATACTAGGCTTTTAAAACCGAAGCGAAAGTAAAATAGAAAGAATGACATTTCACAAGTAAGTACCTCTGTTTGAGCAAGAGGGACTATTGTAGCCACCACGCAAGTTGCTTATCTGTATATACATATTATTATCTGTGTCGTGTTGACACTTTGCTGACAGATCATGTCTCATCACTTTAGTGCGTTTCATCGAATAGTACCTATGGCGTTATGTTGGCTCCCCTGTCTGTTGGGTGGTCATTGGCACCATATTGGCATGAGAAGACGCAGATTTTGTTAATTTTCATTTGATTTTCATTTCATTCATTTAGGAAAATCAAATGAAAATAAACAAAATCTGCGTCTTCTTATGCAAATATGGTGCCAATGACTTAGACAGACAGGGGAGCCAACATAACGCCATAGGTACTATTCGATGAAACGCACTATAGCATTTATTTCTGAGTACGCTCACATGATCTGTGTTAAAATGGCAAAATTCAAGTTTCTTAAAAAACAAGTTGGCAATCGCAAGTTCAGTATATTATTAATTTTATTAGTGAGATAGGGCCTTTATACTTGAAGTAGTAGATCTGGCGATTACGGGCTCTTCGACTATTGTATTTAATTGCATTTCATAGAATTTTATATATATTTTTTTCATTCCAAAGCAACCTCAACAACCATTATATAATTTAAGTTTTTAGCGTGGTTTGCCCTTAATTATTTGGAAAGTAATATAATTGCATAATATTTTCAGTAGGTACTTAGTTATGTATAATTTTAAGATTTCCATGAAATTTTGATTATTTAAAAAAAACTTGTAAAACCCATGTGCTGTTAATGTTATTTACACGGTTGTTTTATATTGTAGATAATTTGTATTTGTTAAAATTTTTAAGTGTTTCAAACTGTAGATATTCAGCAATATTTAAAACTTATAAAATTGTATAATAATTATTGTACTTAGTCGTTTAAGTTTTATGTACAAAGTTTGTGTATTTTTATTTATTTTAGGAATATTTTTACCCTGTGAATCCAATAGGTAATTAATTATGCCGATATGAATATATTAACTAATTGTAATAATTTTGTTCATTCAATATACTTATTATGAAATTATACTATCAGTGTTGCGTTTTATTTATCCTAGTATTTACTAGTGAAAGCAAATAGGAATTTTTAGCAGGTTTTTAGAAACCGGCAACACTACGGAAAATGTCACATGGTATTTTTATTAGTGCACCCTGAGTGCACCTGGGATTTGGTCGATTTCGTACTAGATTTTTATTTACTGCTGCGTGAACCTTTATAGCAGAAAAGAATTAATATGTTAAGCAATCAGACTTAAAACAATAACAATATTTTTTTTAATATTAAAAAAAAATTGTGATTGTTTTTTTTTAAAGTATACAAAACGTTGATTTCTAGATTTTCTAGCTAGTTAAAAGTATGGTACATGGTACCCACTGAGGGAAGAGGATACGAACTGAGTTTTTCATTTCGCTTTCACTGTACTCTATCCACAGCGAGAAGTTAGTTGGTATCTAAGGGCTCTTTCGGCTCTCTCTGTTATGTTTAACACTAATCCATACTAATATTATAAATGCAAAAGTGTGTCTGTCTGTCTGTCTGTCTGCTACCTTTTCACGGCCCAACGGTGTGACCGATTCTGACGAAATTTGGTACAGGGTTAGCTTATATCCCGGGGACGGACATAGGCTAGTTTTTATCCCGGAAAATTAAAGAGTTCCCGCGGGGTTCTTAAAGACCCATCCACTTAACCGATTTGTGTGAAATTTGGTACCGAAGTAGCTTGCGTCTCTGTAATTGAAATAGGCAACTTTTTATCCCGGAAAATCAAATAGTTCCCACGGGATCTATTTAAATCTAAATCCACGCGGACGAAGTCGCGGGCATTCTGCGTGGCCA
This sequence comes from Maniola jurtina, assembly GCF_905333055.1. Taxonomy (NCBI): domain Eukaryota; kingdom Metazoa; phylum Arthropoda; class Insecta; order Lepidoptera; family Nymphalidae; genus Maniola; species Maniola jurtina. The sequence continues at coordinate 6,045,212 of NC_060037.1, read as the reverse complement.
ACCAATCACAAACACGTTTCAAAAAACATTCGAATTCGATAACATAGTTTCATTTGTAATTGGTTGGCTAACGCCCATTGAGTTTTTGTCTTTGTCATTTGTATTGGATTATGTAACAGAGAGAGCTTTATACTAACATCTCTCCTAGTAGTAGACTACAGTGACTAAATCGGTTTAGATGGCTCAGACGATTGACGGAGCGAAAGGCCTCGCTCTAATTTGTTAGGAAGTGGGATAGCGATAAGTAGGTAGGTACTTTGTATCAAGTACTATAATAGGAGCGCTCTATGAGTATCCATAAGAATGATTACTTCGAACTACCTCCCTGGTAGTTATAGATTCATGATCTCAAGTTTTTTCCTGTTTGGGTTTTTAAAGATTCAATTATACAAAAATAATTAGCAACTTATACAAAAAGTTTTTACTAGAGGCAACATAAATCATGTGAGAAAAATATTGTATGGCAATGACAAATCAAAAATTCAAAATGGCAGAATGGCAGAAAAGTGTAAAATACTCAAATACTTCGTTCGTATCTTTATCTTCTAAGTGACAATAAAATAGTGTGTGACGTGGTGTAATGGAATTTCAGTGAAATTGCAAATAGAAACAACGTTTTTTAAAGTTTTGTTCAAACAGGAAAAAGATACTCAAAATTGTGATCACAGGTAAGTTATTTTTTGCTAAACCGCGTATGTACAACAATCTGTTGACTTTTATCAAAATATTTTTGTACACCAGAGGTGTATTCAAAAGCAATATTTTCGGAAACTCGGCAAATTAATCAATAAATTATTAGGAAATGTATTATCTAAAGTACATCGAATCATGTGTCATATTTTGATCGGCGACGAGACACTGCGTATCGGCGCAAGTTATTATTATCTTCTTGAGTAATTCTTGCTAATGTTAAGCGTTGTTTGCAAGATTCGTTAAATATTGGCAATTTGCTCCATTATTTGGCCTTTATTCATATTCTTTTAAAAAGATTTTTGTTACTCGCCGGCCGTTGTCTTCTACCTTCGAAACAATATCTATAAATTCTAATTGGTAAAATGACCAATGACACTACTGGTAAGTAAGTAAAAAGGTAATAAATACAAACAAAATTCGAAAAATATCGTTTGGAACTAAGGTTGTAAATGTTGTTGTTAGTATTTTTTGATAATATTTTTTGACTATCCAATATTATGTAGAATTGATTTGTTTAGAATACAAGTTGTACAGGTGTCACTACTATTACCTCACTACCATTAAATACTATACCACCATAAGTAAAATTCAATTTGATTACTCTCACTAACTGATACTTGATAAAATGCTAGCTGTAATTAATCATCAAAATCTCAACAGGCTTTAGAAAGTGGAGTGTTCATGTCTTTGTCATTGCTGCTTATTGATCCACACTAATTTGTTAATTGCTTAATCTCTTCATCATCATCATGATAAACCCATTACCGGTTCACTACTGAGCACAGGGCTCCTCAGAATGAGAGGTCATAGTTGGCCGTGCCCAGTGCAAATTGGTGGACTTCACACCTTTAAGAAACTTATGGAGAACTCTCAGCCATGCAAGTTTCCTCACAATGTTTTTCTTCATTGCTTAATCTACACGTAAAAGTATGTTTTCTGTCTGAATATTGCCTTACCCACTGATTCAATCTTGATACAATTTAGCACAAAGATGGTTAACATGCTGCAGAACATAGAATACTTTTAACCCTAGAAAAATAAAGAATTAAAACAAAGTCTGAGAAATCCACATGAATGAAGTTGCATACTTCATAATCATCAATAGAAAATTCATAAACTTAACAACAGTTTAATGACCATGAAAAAAGGTACTTACGAGTATATCAAATTTTTCTCTCAGCACATTAATAGAACTTATACCAAGATACAAATCTTGTTTACAAACTATTGCAAGGTTGTGACATTGCTTTGGCTATTTTGTGATTTAGGTAGGTACATGTAGGAGTTTTGATATAACATGTAAAACAACTTGCAATGATTTATCATTAGTGAAGTGATAATGCGTCTTGGTTTATCATTGCCGAACCTTATTTAAAACTTAATTTATTTATTTTGCATATATAGATATATAGGTATTTTAAAAATTAACTTTGTTGATTTTCTTGGATAAAAAGTAGCCTAATTTCAGCCACATTGGTTCAGTCATAGTGGCATGAAGCATTGTGAAAAGATTAATACCCAAACTAACATTAATAATAAGTATCTGGTGGCACTGGAGTGCCACCGGCCAAGTCGAGCCGGCATACCCGTACTATCCTTTTCTCAAACCCATTCATGTCGCTTTCGACCCCCCTGTAACTTCGTTGTAGATAAAGCTAGAAGTCTGAATTTTCAGTGACCAAGAGGACATAGTAAAACCAGGTATATCCTCAAATTACATTTAATTTGAACCAGTAGTTTAAGAACTATTATAAGTCAAAGTTCCTTGATTATGTAAGTAACACACTCACCGATCATCAAAATTCTAAGGTACTTCTAGCAGACCTACAAGCTTCAAATTCAATTAGATAACCATTAGGTTCATAATATTATGTCAATTGACAAATGTCAAGCTGTCAAGATGGACGTTGCCTAAATACATAATTATTTATTTGAAAATGATGTTTTGGAAAACTCAGATTCTTTGGATCGTAGGCGCGGAATAGTCCAAGATAATCGGTTCAGCCGTTTGAAAATTATCAGGTCTTTTCTAGTTACTGTAACCTTCACTTGTCGGGGTGTTATAAATTTTTAATTTACACTTGTTGTCTATGTATCTACATTATACAAGTAGATTAAAATTTCAATTTGTATTGTGGTGTATATAGTTTAGGTTAACAAAGACAATAGCATGTGTCAGATGGACATCAAGTGTAAAGTGACTTTGACAGACGACAGTGACATGTGAATAGACTGTGATTTGGCACGAGAGCAGCAAACATGTAACCACGTGAGTTCTAGGTTATAATAGTGGCGACGAGAATCTAAAAACATCTCAGTGATTAGTGCGTGAAAATAATAAATTAGGCCGGGATTACACGGAAAAACGGATGCTAACAATGTCCGAAATAAGATTTCAGGAATTTAACATAAAGACCGACGAGTGGGAGTCGTACATCGAAAGGTTTGGTTTTTTTGTCGAGGCAAAAGGTGTGACGGATATTTCAAAACAGAAAGCAATATTTTTCGCATCATGCGGCGCAGATTTGTTCGGTTTGGTAAAATCATTAATTTTCCCGAAAAATATTAATCAGATTACTTTAGGGGAAGTAATCAATGTACTGAACAATCATTTTAGCCCACGACCAAATGAAATAGTTGAATCATTTAAATTTCACATGAGAAAACAGGACAAAAACGAGCATATGCCGGAATACATCGCAGCACTAAGAAAGATGTCGAAGTACTGTAATTTTGTAGATTTAGAGAGAACTTTGAGAGATAGATTGGTATGTGGGGTGTACGATACAAAATTACAGGAAAGCCTGTTAAAAAAAACAGGTTTAACCTATGAATTGGCAGTCGAGATGGCATTACAGGCTGAGAAGCGCGAAAAAGACCTAAAGGTCATCAATGTAAGTGAGGTAAAGGACTCAGAGCCGGTGGCAGGGACTAGTAAAATTAACAGTGAAGATGAAGCGATGGACGTGAGCACGGTGAAAGAGAAGAAGTCTTTCTGCTTCCGTTGTGGGGGGAATCACTTGTACAAGAAGTGCAGTTTTGCTGCGACAAAGTGCTTTAAATGTTTTCGGGTAGGCCACATTGCCCGAATGTGCTCGAAGAATAGAAAAGAGCAAGGGGAAGTGAAAGAAATAGATGAATTTATGAACGGCATGCACAGTGTAAGTGGAGCAGAGCGAGTGCCGCCTGTATTGGTCGAAGTCAAGTTGAACGGGAAGATAATACAGTTTGAAGTGGACTCAGGGTGCTCATACACCATTGTATGTGAAGACCAGGCCCGGGGCATATGGAATGGGGCATTGCCGCAGTTGACACCAACAAACCTAAATCTACACACGTGGACTTATAAGCCAGTACAATTGCTAGGTAGTGTGGAAGTGCACATAGAATATGGAAAATTCAAGGGGCACTTGACATTGCTAATTGCAAGAGGACGGGGACAAAACCTGCTAGGAAGAAACTGGTTCAAGTGTTTAGGGATAACAATTGGGGGTATTAATTGTATGGAAGTCGACAGCCTAGCTAAGACCTTGGAGAAGTATGAAGAAGTGTTTAAGGAAGGATTAGGTGAATATACAGGACCAGAGGTAGAAATTACTTGTAAAGAAAATGTACAGCCAAGATTTATGAGAAGCCGCCCCATACCCTTTGCTATACGGGATAGAGTGTGTAGGGAGATAGACAGATTGGTAGAGACAGGCGTAATTGAACCAATACCGTTTTCAAATTGGGCCACACCAATTGTTCCAGTACAAAAAAAAGATGGAAGCATTAGGTTATGTGGTGATTACCGGTTGACAGTCAATGCAGCGACTGAAACGGATACATATCCCCAACCAACAATTAATGAATCATTGTCAGAGTTAGCAGGTGGTACAATATTTTCAAAACTTGACCTGAAAGAAGCATATACCCAAGTAAAAGTTACAAATAATACAGCAAAAATGCTAACCATAAATACTCCAAAAGGCTTATATAAAGTGAAAAGATTACCATACGGATTAAAAGCATGCCCGGGGATATTTCAAAGGCTGATGGCCAATACATTAGCGAGCATAAAGGGGGTGACAGTACTCCTAGATGATATATTATTAGCAGGGAAAAATGAGGAAGAACACATTCAGATTTTAGATAAAGTGCTGCAGTGCCTCAAAGATGTAGGATTGAGATTGAATAAAAAAAAATGTGAAATAGCGACGGACAGGGTGGAATTTCTGGGATATGTGGTAGACAGGCTGGGCATCCACCCAAGTAAAAAAAAAATAAGCATGATAAGTAATTCCAGAGCACCTCAAAATGTGAAAGAGTTACAAGCATTTCTCGGGCTGTTGAATTTCTATGAGAGATTTATAAAAAACAAAGCAACATTATTGGAACCGCTGCACAGATTGCTAGATAAGGATGCAAAATGGAAATGGACAAAGAAGGAAATGGATGCTTTTAATAAGGCTAAGTCTGTGTTGTCCAGTGAAGACACATTAATACATTTTGATAATACCAAGCCGGTAGTGTTAACATGTGATGCCTCCGAATATGGAGTAGGGGCAGTATTGGCTCACAGGATGGAGGATGGAAGCGAAAAGCCGATTGCTCTGGGATCACGAACACTAACTAAGGCGGAGAGAAATTACAGTCAATTAGATAAGGAAGCGGCGGCCATTATGTTTGGATTAGAAAAATTTAATCAATATTTATATGGTAGACAGATATTGATATATACAGACCATAAACCGTTACTAGGAATATTTAGCCCTAATAAGGCGATACCAAAAGTTTTATCACCTAGAATGATGCGATGGGCATTAAAATTGAATTCATATGATTATGAGTTGCAGTATAAATGTGGATCTAGCATAGTGGGTGCCGATGCACTGAGCAGATGGCCAATGGAGACTAGTGAGGAAAAAGCTCAGAAAATATCACCAGAGGTGTTGTTATTGGCCGAAAAACCTAGTGCTATAGAATATTCAGCTAAAGATATTGCAGACCAGACAGCAAGTGATGAAGTGATGGCAAAAGTTAAGTATTGGATCTTGCACGGTTGGCCAGATAGAGTTGAGGATGAAAGATTAAAAATATATTGGGTAAAAAGGAAAGAATTATCGATTAGCAATGATTGTATTATATGGGGAAGTAGAGTGGTTATACCGCCCCCTATACGTCAGCATATGTTACAGGGTCTACATGAGACACATGATGGTGTGGTGGTGTCGAAATCGATTGCTAGAAGTTATTTTTGGTGGCCGGGGCTAGACCATGAAATTGAGAGTTTAGTGGCAAACTGCGACAGTTGTCAGGTGCATCGGAACATGCCTCAAAGTACTGCACATTCATGGATTACCCCTGCCAGCCCATGGCAACGATTGCACATCGACTTTGCAGGCCCTGTGGACAACAGAATATTTTTAATAGTGGTGGATGCTCACTCAAAATGGCCTGAAGCTAAGGTTGTTAGAACTACATCAACTGAATGTGCAATTAGAGCACTGAGAGAAATATTTGCAGAACAAGGGCTGCCCGAGGTGTTGGTATCGGATAATGGGACGGCTTTTACATCTGCAGAGTTCAAGAAGTTTATGCAGAGCAATGGCATAAGGCATATCTTAACCCCTCCATATAGCCCATCATCAAATGGTCAAGCAGAGAGGACTGTACAATCAATCAAAAATAAACTCAAGATTATGTCAGGTGGCAACCTAGAAGTTAAGTTGCCTAGGTTATTATTTGGTTTGAGGACAGCGCCAAGTACGGTTACAGGAAAGACACCAGCGGAAGCGTTAAATAGAAGACGATTTCGAACAAGGTTTGACATAATACATCCATTCTCAAGGAAACCAGTGGCAGATAATCAAATAGAAAGCAACAAAGAAGTCCCTGTAAGAACTTTTAAAATAAATGATAAAGTATGGCTACGGTCTTACTCACGAGGGCGAAAGTGGGTGAAAGGTGACATCTATAGGCTGAAAGGACCGGCAAGGTTTTTAATCAGAATAGAGAATGGCCCAGTGGTAACCAGGCACATCAACCAGATACGAAGGCGAGATGCAGACAGTGAGCTGAGCCCAGAGGAGATGCGGGACAGGTTAGGGATACCCCAGGAAGCAGTGGTTACGTGGAAGGGGGGAATAATGAAACATTAGTTAATGCAATAATAATAATAATAAAAAGACTAAAGGGGAAGGTATGTGGTGTATATAGTTTAGGTTAACAAAGACAATAGCATGTGTCAGATGGACATCAAGTGTAAAGTGACTTTGACAGACGACAGTGACATGTGAATAGACTGTGATTTGGCACGAGAGCAGCAAACATGTAACCACGTGAGTTCTAGGTTATAATATGTATCATACTGCAATTATATTTTTTTTATCGCCGATGCGTTGCCGGCCTTTCAGGAATTTGTTGGTCTGCCCCCATAATAACCCTATGTTGTAATCTAGTGGGAACGGCGCTGAAGGGAGTTTTCAATAAAGCAGTATATTGACAGTAGAGACAAGTTGATCGATGGTCGGTAGGGCATACCTAATCAGAATAAAGAACATCATAATGGCATAGAAAAGACATGCGCGGGCGTTACTCATCGCGATCTCATGGCCGACGGACATATGCTCGGTAAAACTTCTGTAAAAATGACAAGGTTAAAGGTCAAATAGTTACAAGATTCGAATTTCAGTTGTAATCGTTTTCAATCAGGTAGGATTATCTAATTTATTCAGGATAGAAGAAGAAGAATGAGGTATTTTGACGGCTTGTAACAGCCTGTCGCTTGGTTAAGCAGGGTGGCAAAGTAAAGGCTGTGATGCACGTTCACCGTACATCGCACTACCGTCTGAGAATCTGTGACTACGAGTCATGGGCGCTGAAAACCTTCCACATCTAGTTCATTCTTGATAGATCCTATAAAATGGTTAAATACGAGATCTGGAATTCGCATATTAGTTGTAATCGTTTCTAATCAGGTGGGATTATCTAAGTGCGGAAAAGAACCCAGGATAGAAGAAGAATGCGGTATTTTGACGGCTAAACAGCCTGTCGGTTGGTTAAGCAGGGTGGCAAAGTAAAGGCTGTGATCACCGTTACCAGCTGTTAGCAGCGTTAAAGGCTGTGATACCGCTGTGTGTGTTCACCGTTCATCGCACTACCGTCTGAGAATCTGTGACTACGAGTCAGGGGCGCTGAAAACCTTCCACATCTAGTACATTCTTGATAAATCGTATAAAAAGGTCAAATACGAGATCTGGAATTCGAATATTAGTTGTAGTCGTTTGTAATCAGGTGGGATTATCTAAGTGCGGAAAAGAACCCAGGATAGAAGAAGAAGAATGCGGTATTTTGACGGCTAGTAACAGCCTGTCGATGTCGGTCGGTTAGGCAGGGTGGCATAGTAAAGGCTGTGATGCGCGGGCGCCGTTCATCGCTAGCACTGCAGTCCGAGCTGTGAGTCACGGGCGCCGAAAATAACTTGCAAATGGGCGCCGCCTACCGGCCGGGGCGGGCGGATCGATCAGGCTCAGTGGCTGCCGAGCCGCTAGGGAAGCGGTCGACGAGCGCGTGAGCCCCGTACCGACACGGGAGGTGGCGGCGCCGGCGCGGGATGCGCCGCCATGCCGGTACGACACCGCGCACTCGGCGACGAGCTCGCAGCCCCGGAGCCCAAGCGCTGCAAGCACTGCGACGGTACGGTACCTTTGTGTTTGTGGTTACCGTATCTACCTTAATCACTTGAAAAAATCCAAAATCTGGCCATCTAGCATTAAAAGTAAATGTTGATCTAACGAGTGCTACTTTTATCTATAGTAATTATTATTTTATCACTTAACACACATGCAACTTCCACTCCACATTTTTTGTCGGCCAATCTTTTATCAATTAAAATATAGCATCAAAAAGTTTGATGTTGATCTAACTTTTATCATTTAACATACTGGTACATGGGTACGTATACAAACATAGGCTTCACTTTTCTGATTTACCAAGTACCTGTACCATCTATGTATTTACTACTTAATCCGAAGCTAACCTTTTTGATGTTTTGCTTTTTTCATAGACTTTGTAAAAGTTCTGAAATTCAAATTTTCTTTTCTGGATGTTCTGGATGGTCTCTGAATGTTGATTTATTGAAATTTAATTTTGGTTTTGATTCAAAGGTTTATTTTTCGAAGTATAGCTATTTCTTACCATTTAACATTTGACATTATAATTTTTGTATGTCTATTAATTCAATTTTACAAAAAAATATAAGTAAGGTAATGGTGACGGTTTCAAACGCGCCCGAGAAGTTGTATTGCTTTGATTTCGTCTATGACAACATTTTCCGAGCAATTTGCAGTTACCTATATTCTTCAGTGGGTCACTGGTTCTTTTCACGCTGCGTGAAGCCACGTGCGTGTTGTTTACACCACACCGGCGGGATGGGTCTGAAATGTAGCACTTGACGCACAAGTTTAAGAGGGGTCTCGTCCGTCACTCGCTCCATACAAACGTAGTTCGTCTCTCATTTGAATACTAACCAATCATACTCAATGGAATTTTGTAGAAACGTTCCAGGAACTATTATCTATGCCTGTGGTTTTCCAGATTTCCGTTAAAATATTCGGTTTCAAAGTTACGCGGTCTTAAAAATTCACATACAAATCTTTGAGCCCTTGTAATTTTAAAACTACATATTTTTAGAAAAATGTAAAACACCACAGGCACATACATATTAGTTTCTAGAATATGTCTGCAAAATTTCATGGACTTTGGTTGATTGATATTCAAGTGAAATTGGAACTACGATTGTATGGAGTGAGTGACGGAGAGAGCCCTGTTAATTCATTGAAGAATTGTTTGAAAACCATACTATTCTCGACTATTAATTAGCTTTAATTTTTAATGATGCTTTATTCAAACTAGACTTACAATGAATGAATCTCTTGCGTAGGAACTGCAATATGGCTTTCGCCTCCTGGCTACGTACCTAGAAACTCCATTGATTTCATCAATTCTCTATTAACTAATTTGCCAAAGTTTCTGTATGTTTAAGTATAGTTAGTTAGGGGTTTTTTCTGGGCTGTTGAGATGTCTAGACTTTATAGTTCGATATGAAATAGTAAGACCCAAAGTTGGGATATTTATTTATTTTATTTTATTTAAACAGCTTTATTGTTACCAATATTAGAAAGATATTTTATAAGTATAATGTGTTAAACCAAATATTGAATGAATAATTTCATTTTTAAGTTAAATCATTGATCGGTAGAGCAAACTAAATTACTCACTTTGTTTTTGATGCATTCTAATAATTTAACCAAATAAGTACCTAACTATCATTAAGAAATTAGCATCCCAAAATCGCCCAACGCGCCTAAGGAAGTTTTCACATCAAACATAGTTGCTTCAATTTGCAATGTATCCAGTATTCAGTAGGTATTTTAAGAAATCTTGGAGACAGGGTAAATTATAAATCAAAAAGCCTGACATTGACAAATCTGCTAGCTTTAACTAATGACCATTAAACACATTAGTGGTTAATGATAATTTTCGTCAGCCTTCACCGAATTTCGTTCTGTGAGCATCTTAACTCCGTGTTTACTAAAAGCATCTAAAAGCTTTCATTGCAACATTTTTTACCCGACTACGGGATGGTTACTATTGCTATAATGTAAACAACGGGTACGTTCCACGATTCATACGATAATTTTGAAATATTGATATTTTAAAATCGTCTTATGAATCCTGGTACGTATCTAGCCGTTATTTACATTATAATAATATCGTTAAACCACGACGTAGGCCTAAAATCATTGGTTACTTTGTATATTCGTGCGATTGAAGTCGTCGCGAAACAATCGTTAAAATTTTTTTTTTGAGGCAAATGTATAGAGGATGCAATATCAAACTAGCTGATCCGCCAGGCTTCGCTCGGTCAAATTTGATATGTATTTAAACTATGTATTTAAACTTACATAATATATTGCCTATGTTACTTGTGGATAAAGTAGTTTTCTATATTATATGTATCCCTTTTATATTATATGCAAGTAACTATATTGTCATATATAGCATATACATATATATTTATATATTATATATATATAATTACTTTTTTATGTTTATTAGTATATATATAAATCTTTGTAAAAAAATCCTTGCGACTTGGTACTATCCAACCTCCTTCCTAGAACTTCTCCTTTCAGCAAAGGTTGCCTGGTAGAGATTGCTCCAAGCAATAAGGCCGCCTTTGCACACAATTGTTTTTTTTTCTGTTTTCTTCTTACTGTGTTGTTATCCTTATATGTGTTTTTGTGTGCAATAAAGAGTTTCTATCTATCTATCTATCTATTTTCTAATAGTTAAAGAATTATTAAAATAGGTTTACTAGTTTCATTGTTTATCGATTACAAATAAACAAACAAAATCTTTCCTCTGCATAATATTAAAATATAGCTAATAGAAGTCTTGTTTGTACAGATTCCAAAAATATAAAATATGGAAATAAGAAGTGACTATGAAAGTTCGTACTCCGTGGACATGCATGGACTTATAATAAAATCTTACAATAGGCAAAGAAGGCAAAAAGAAGATAACTTAAAATTTAAAGAACCCCCGAACAAAAACCTCTATAAGAAAACTAGAAAAGAGCTCATAACTTTCAAACGGCTGAACCGATTTTCTTCGATTATAGCTAAGAACACTCACGATCAAGCCACCTTTCAAACAAAAAAAACTAAATTAAATTCGGTTCATTAGTTTAGGAGCTACGATGCCACAGACAGATACACAGATACACACGTCAAACTTATAACACCCCTCTTTTTGGGTCGGGGGTTAAAAAACATACGTGTTTATCAAGTGTTACATTAAGAAACAAGACTAACAATAATTTAAGTAAGTAGATATAAACTTTGACCCAATTTTTAAGTCCCATTTCTTCCTGAAGAGTTAGCCAGAAAACCCCAAAACCTCTAAGATTGAAGTAAATAACTTTTCTCGGCATTTTGCAATGTATGGCTAATCGAAATAGTGAAGGCGCCAGAGCATGACGGGCAATGTCTTCAATTAAATCTTAATCATAATACTTAGTTTAGTTATATTGCGCGAACATTTTACTAATTTTGTACGTGAAAAAAAAATTATAAAACATCAACATGTTGATAAGTTTACGGCGAATAGACATTTTTGCAATTTCTTAAGAGGGCTCTCTCCATCACTCGTTTCATACAATCGTAGTTCCAATTTCATTTGAATATTAAGCAACCAAAGTCCATGAAATTTTGCAGACATAATATGCTAGAAACTAATATCTATGTCTGTGGTTTTCCAGATTTCTGTTAAAATATTCGGTTTCAAAGTTACGCGGTCTTAAAAATTTTCATACAAATCTTTGAGCCCCTGTAATTTTAAAAGTACAAATTTTTAGAAAAATCTAAAACACCACAGACATAGATATTAGTTTCTAGAATATGTCTGCAAAATTTCATGGACTTTGGTTGCTTAATATTCAAATGAAATTGGAACTACGATTGTATGAAACGAGTGACGGAGAGAGCCCTGTTAAGAAATACAATTAAAATATAATACTACATAGTGCTTAAGTATAAAGCCGAGTTCATGCTATTTTTCTCGGTAGGAAAGGCCGAATCCGTGGTGTCCATCCATCTGACGATCCAAAAATAGTTGTAAAAGTTTAATTGAATAAAAAATATTTTATTTTATTTTATAATAATGTGCAGCCACCACATAGTGTAACAAAAACATCTACTTTAGCTATTTTTAATTACATTACGGTAATCTTTTAACGGGAACGCGTTGCAAACCGTGAAAAGTAGGTACAATAAAATGCTAATTTGGCGGGCGTCGAATCCGGCTAACGGCTTAGTTTAGGAGGAAAATTATCTTTAGACCGCCCTTACTCACTGGAGGTGATATGTGTCACGAGATATTGCGTGAACATTGCATATTAATAGAGGGCAAGACAAGAGTCTGCTTTTTAACTGCTGGATTGTAAACAAAACGATCAGGAACTTTACCACCCAAAAATTAACTCATAGGATTAGGAAGTTAATGTAACGGATTGATACACTGCCCTTTACTGATAAGTAATAGCGCATTTTCCATGATATGAGCATCTATGTTGCCCATAGGTGTCCATACCTTTCCATGATTTTGTGCTTTATCAGATCGTATAACTTATCATTTCAATCCGTAGCAGACTTGGATTTGTTTTTAATTTACTGAATCCATGAAAACTTTTGTAGAGTCCTCAGTAGAATGTATTCGTAGAGATATTCGTAAAGAAGAACATTATACATGTCACCTTATTACATCAATTACATTTTTTAACCCCCGACCCAAAAAGAGGGGTGTTATAAGTTTGACGTGTGTATCTGTGTATCTGTGTGTCTGTGTATCTGTCTGTGGCATCGTAGCGCCTAAACGAATGAACCGATTTTAATTTACTTTTTTTTGTTTGAAAGGTGGCTTGATCGAGAGTGTTCTTAGCTATAATCCAAAAAAATTGGTTCAGCCGTTTAAGAGTTATCAGCTCTTTTCTAGTTTTCTTGTAGAAAAGAAGGTTAGATAACCGTTAGGTTCATAATATTAAGTCAATTGACAAATGTCAAGCTGTCAAGATGGACGTTGCCTGAATACATAATTATTTATTTGAAAATGATGTTTTGGAAAACTCAGATACTTTAGATCGTAGGCGCGGGATAGTCCAAGAAAATCAGTTCAGCCGTTTGAAAGTTATCAGGTCTTTTCGGTCTTTTCTAATTACTGTAACCTTCACTTGTCGGGGGTGTTATAAATTTTTAATTTACACTTGTATATCCATTCGTTGTAGTGTTTGACTCTTGACTAATAAAAGAAGATTTGTATAGGTCAGCAGTGCCATATTGTTCGTGAGGAATGCCCGCAACCGTTCGCAAGGCATGGGATGAAAGTGAATATAAATAGAGGGCAGGACGTTCCAGTCCAGTCTTGGACGCCTTATGTAACGAAGGACCGTAAACAAATGCCGTGCATTTTCTCGCGGCGCATACCTACTTGTCTCTTGCATAATTAGGGCGCCGCTGCGATTCACCTCTTGCATGCAGTTATGACATAAATCTGATTATGAGTAAGTAATATATAGATACATGTTATACTTTTCGTATCGTTAATAGGCCGTTATGTATGTCAGTTATCGACTTCAAAGTAAAGTTAGTAAAGTATAATTGGTCTGGGGAATATGTAGACTGTAGAGCGAATGCATTTATTTTCTTATTATATGTATATTTTTTTTGGTTAGTTGGCTTTAACGAATCATACTCTATCGTACATATTTTCTGTTATTTATGATTTACTAATAGTAATGTTTAAAAAGAACAGTTAATCCCAAACTAAAGTCACTAATTACAATATTAGTGCAACCAACGGTAAATGAAGTTCGTTCGTCAGGCCAAAGTTTTTAAATCTCTCATCCAAAACATTTTTATTTAACAGGTTAAACAAAACAGGAAAAGAAACGTTTGAAAGCATGACTAATAAATAATAATAATAATTTATATAATTCATCATCATATAAATTATTCATAGATCTTTGAGAATATTGTGAAGAACTCTCTGGCATGCAGGTTTCCTCGCGGTGTTTTCATTCATTGTTAAAGCAAGTGATATTTGTTTGCTTTAAACGCACATAACTCCGAAAAATTGAGTTGCGTGTCCGGGATCGAACTCCGGACGTCTCGAAAGCCGACGTCTTAACCACTAGGCTATCAATCACCGCTTTATGTAATTAATTAGTATTATTATTTTTAGGGTTCCGTTATTCCGTTTCTCAAAAGGAATAACGGAACCCTTATTAAGAGGATTACTTAGTTGTCTGTCTGTCTATCTGTCTGTCTGTTCGTCCGTCCGCCCGTCCCTCCGTCCGTCCGTCCGTCCGTCCGTTAGTCGTGTCTGTCAAGAAAACGGTAGGGGACCCATCGTGTGCGAGTCCGACTCGCACTTGATAGGTTTTTATGTTTTTATGTTTTATAGAAGTTGAACGTGTTCTAGACGTTTGGTAAATAGCGTGACGTCAGTGAAGGTCTAAGTCTGAAAGCGCCTTGATCGAGTTTGTCGACCACAGAATATTTTTATCACGTGATAGTTATTCTAATTTTATTCAAACCCAGACATTTGTCTGGATCTTTGTCATTGAGTTAATCATCTCTAGTATACTAACTTTTATTTACAGCTAGCGACAGCAGCTGTTGTTTTTAAAGCTCTTGTCCCTTGAAAGAATAATAATCTTGTTTCTCGTTTGAAAGAGTAAATACAACTTCAGTAAATAAACTGCTTGCACTCGAAAACTTACACTAGAGACTTTGAGGAGTTATTATAATTTGATTATTGCAACTAATAATTGAGGACAGGACTCCAGTCTCCAGCATATATCCACCCGCTGGACCCAACAATTGTAAAGTGTAAATTTTTTTTTTGTAATTTTGGATAATAAGTGTAAAAAAAAAGTTCATTGACGCTTTTGACGTATCATTCCATGATTGATTTATTGATAGGGTAGGTATAGGGATTATCGAGTTTACCATGAAATGATCGGAATGCATCTGTCGTGAGTTTTATAATACAGGGGCTATACAAATATTACGTGATGCGATAGGTTGATATGATTGCTGATCTGCGTCGCGATAGCCGGTCGGGCTGTCTCGTACTGTAGTCAGGTTGTTATGACGGCGTGAAGCAATGTTGTGGCAGGTGGCGATGCACGCTGATCTCAATGTCAGGCGCTGTTGGAGCCGATAATGACCTGATCGTTCCGTGTCACGCCACTTCAATGCTGCTTTTTATTAGTTTGTCTATTTTTGTTATCGATCTCGTATTAATTTGGCTTCAGTTTGAATTAATAATAAATGATTTATATTAGTCTTCTGAAGATACACGATTAGTCACAATCGGTTTGAGGACAACCCTCCACCTCTCATGACTCCACCAATCTCTCTGATATATGGGCCGAATCTTACTCTTGCCGTATTCTTGTCGACGTCTTCTTTACTTCTAGAAATTCATTGTCCTTGTTGCTTGTGTCTTTTTTACCTTTCTAGGGCAGATGTTCACACTCACGCAGATTCCCGCGTGCCTCGGTTTCTCTCAAACACCTACTGGTCCGCGATCACGTGCTAAATTGTTCCATCCCTTGTGCCACTCCGAGTCGGAACACACTCAAACTTCTGTTTTAGGCTTTTTAGGTTTTTTAAAAAATCCCGTGGGAACTCCTTGCTTTTCCGGGATAAAAAGTTGTCTAAGTCAATTTTCAGGACGCAAGCTAACTCTGTACCTTTCATACTTACAAGCGGTTAAACTGCTGGGCCTTTAAGATTACCGTGGGCACTCTTTGATTTTCCGGGATAAAAAGTACCCTATGGATATTGGGTATCCGTCTCCGGGTTGCTAGCTATCTCTTTATCAAATAAATGATGCCCACGACTTCTTCGCTGTGGATTTGGGTTTTTCAAAATCCCAAGGGAACTTTGATTTTCAAGGATAAAAAGTACCTAATGTTCATTTCTGGGATGCAAGCTATGGCTGTAACAAATTTGGCCTAAATCGAGTTAAGACACCCTTTCGTATTTATAATTGTACTAAGTATGGATCCACAAAATAATCTAAAACCTTCTGTAGCAACTACATAGTTACGCGTATTATTCATCTGCACAGAATACCCCGGAGCTTTTATGCAAATATTTGTTTTGCGCTCTCGTCAGTTTTTGTTTGGTTTTACGTGAAACTTTACTACCCTATCCTGACAGTAATGTTACTACAAACGAGAATGTTTTCCCTTCTCGTTTACCCACGGAATGAAATACTCGTAATACATAGAAGCCACTGTTTAGCGTAATCGCATATTTCTTCATTGACATCATGTTTTGTCAGATCGTAAATAGGCCGTGACTGCGAGATTTCCACGCTTTTGATGACCGCCCTATCCCATGTATTTAAAAGTAGTGGATTTCCATCCAAGAAAATGAATCTATTTATGCAACAGGCGTTGGCGTATGGGTTATAGGTAATTATGTCGTACATAAGAAGGAATTTTTGTTTTGAGAAATCGCAAGCAATTTCATTGTTATTCCCAGAAATGAAGCTGGTATACACATTGTGTAATTAAATCGCTGTTGTTTCAGAAATACGATCAGTAACTATCCTCCGTTTCATTTTCCATCGAGTGCAAGATGGTGATCGCACAATGACTTTTTTCAACACTGAAATCTGTAATCTAAAAATCTGGAAATGTTTCTTTTACTATACCACTCAGCTCTTCCGCACCCTGGCTTTTTGGCCAAGATGAGGCATTTTACCCTTTGGATGGCCAAACTAATTCTTTGTCCAAGGTGTCAGATCTTGGGTCACCGGTCGACGCAACAACCCTTTTTTAAATTTCCGCAAAAAGAGCTTTCCAACTATTTTCAATTTTACGAAATGCCTTCCTTTAAGTTAAACAAGCAAATGAGTAACATCTTAACTGCCAATCGGTTAAAATTATTTTAAGAATTTGGACGTCAAACAAAGTTGTTGTTTATATTATATTGTTGTGATTTTCCCGTGTTCAAGACAGTGTTGAGCAGTTTATGGGTGGCAGTTAAATATACCCGTCTCGGTTTGTCACAAATAGAATTTTGGCACTGACTGTCTGTTGTTGTGTAATTCATATGTAAATCACTTGTAGAATTTTGACTATGTTTTTGTTCACATTCCTTTGCTATGATATGATTCATACATAAGCCATAGATTAATTTTATCCATACTAATCCATATACTTATATAATAACATTATAAAAATGTGAAAGTGCGTCTGTCTGTCTGCTAACTTTTCACAGCCCATCCGTTTAACCAATTTAATTGAATTTTTTTACAGAGATAGTTCACATCCTGGAACAAATATAGGCTACTTTTTATCCCGGAAAATCAAAGAGTTCCCACGGAATTTTTAAAAGCCTATCCATCTAACAGATTAGCACGAAATTTGGTAAAGGAGAGCTTGTATCCCGGAGATGAATATGGAATAATATATAATATATAAAAAAATGGTTTATTCGCCCTTTCTGCTGCAGACCAGCGATGATATGCTGATGCGAGCAACGAGCTAAGTATTTTCACCGAATACTAACAGATGTACGGTGTCGGGTTGCCAAGGTTAAGCGTAACTTAGGTGAGCTATCTTCCACTCGCGGTGTGATCTGCTCTATACGGTGCGGTAGGCACTAGGCACCGTAGGTATACTACTCGTAGATAATACAATACCTATTAACTGCTATCTCTACATCAAAGAACAGGTGCAGCGTCTGCTTTTCTAATTTGCATAGATTACTCTAATTTATATGCATATCAGGTATTGCTTAAGACGTTAATTACATTATTTATCAAAGCGGCCTTTATGGTGTACGTGGAAAAATTACGTACATTTTTAGGTATGCACTTAATATGTGAAATTAGAAAAATACTAAGATAAACTTGTTGTGAATCCACCAGTAAACTCTACCGACTCGACAGTACGAGGAAATGGAATCTAAAGTTATACGTTTATCGTTTATTAAAATATTTTTGAAGTAGTAAGTGTATTACTTAGGTAATTCATTTAAAAACTGTTTTAGAATTACCAACGAATTACATAAAATAAACGAAATTATGATGAAATTCAAATACAATAGTTAAAAGTGAACCCCTTATGCTATATCAAAATCGGTTCAGTGATCAAAGTGATATAGGAGTAGATGGAATTGAGATTTCAGTGGGATGAACGTTATATTTCGCTACAACTGAATTGCGGCAATCGCTTCCTCAGAGCAGAGTGGTTCTCCATACAAACGGAGTTTGATTCCTATTTGTATATTATTAACGAAATTTTGTAGACAAGTTCTACAAATACCTATATTATTTTTACGAAAATCTTTCAAACCTTTGTAGAACGTAATCTACGAAATATCATTGAGTTGCATTAATATTAATATTTAAATGGGAATCACACTGCGTTTGTGTTTAGGGCGCTTCTAACACACTCCATTTAATAGTATTATTAACACAATGACATGATTCATGTTATCTCATACAATGTAATAGCCTGGCTCAATCAAAATGCATACTTTTAAAGAGAATAAATTAATCACCTGCCAGCAAATTACCGCCAAACTATTTAAAGTATCTATCTGAAGTCTAAACTGACCATCCGTAATGAAGCTATCATTGATGAGGCCAGTCCATCATGGACCACACTTAAATTATTTATTATCTTACTATAAGTAAAGTATCTTAACATCGAATGTGCCACAAGCAATGTGATTTAAAACAATACGTATACGGTTTTATCTAAAAATTAATTATGATCTTAATGTTTTGTTTTGTTAAAGAGTATAAAAATGGGTGTAAAATAAGTGCAACCAAATTATATAGGTATGCACTAGCTTTCGCTCGCGACCTCCGCCTGCTTTATTTTATAGCCTATAGCACGCGGGGATAATGTAGCCATATATCAGTGAAAGAATTTTCAGAATCGCATGATAATTTCCGGAGATTAACCCCAATATCTAAACTTACTATCTCTTATATCCTCTAGGGCTAGGTACTTGAGGAATAATTGCCCCTTTAAAATCTCGAGTACCACCAGCTTAGGCTGTTTTGTCTATCGGTCAGTTGGTTTTGTCTATCAGTTAATTGTTTTTTTTATAGATACATCGACCATACAATAAAATTATTTTACTAACTATACAATTCACGCTTATTTCACGGTTACAATTAACTTTATGAGAAATGGCTCTATATAATTTAAATTAACCCTTAAATGTTAGTGAAAATTTTAAAGTTCAGTTAGTATGAATTCAGTTATTATTTGTTTATTTATTGAACTCTTCTATCTAGGGTGGATTGAGAAGATAAAGAATTTGGAAGAATTATTTTTAGTCGTCCCATGAAAAAATATTCGAGGAAATTTTCCCTCCCTAGGTACATAGCCACGTTTGTTTTCGACGTTAAAGTGTAATTAGTAAAGTCGTCCTCATTCTATATCCACCTTGACCTCGTTGCGTTGCGATGCTTTACGATGTACTATCCAGTTTTATACTTTTCTTTCTAAACACAACTCGTAAAAACGACAGGTGGCATTTCGGCCGGAACATAATAAATCTTCATAAACAAAATGTTATAGGACATTGATGGAAACAATTGAGAATTTAAGATGTCTTTCGATTTGTTTAATTCCTAATTATATTATTATAAAGAAAAAGAATCATTTCTTTATATTGTTTGGTTATATTTCATAATAATATGTACACAAAAAATGAGTGAGATCTTGTTAATTGTAGCGAGAGATAAAAACCAGGTCGTTAAGAGAACAAGAAGCAGGAAAGTATTAAATGAAATTAAAAACATCAACTAAAACTGGGACTTAGAAACTAAATCACATCGCTTTTATTCGTGAGTTTATACATTGAACATCTGGTCTGTATAGATGGAAATTTTGATTTTCTGAGTTTGCCAAAGCCACGTCTCCAGAGGGCAGTGACATACTTTCGTACTACGTGTGCCATCTGATGATTAATCTTTGTTATTATAAATCGGACAGCTCACGTCCCAGTGTCTACGTTTGCCTTTATCAGCTTTTGGGGTATTTTCAAACTAAGAGTGAATAAGTACCATGCCTATTTCACTCCATCACTTCAGATGATCAATTTTTCGTTGTTAATATTTTAAGATTATGCCAGAGATGCCAATGTATCCATAAGGCTGTCTTGTTCTCAGAAATGAGCTACGATATAATTTCTTCATTTAACGACTCCTAGAGCTAAGACAAACAGACTGAAGTATGAAAACGAAGCTATCTGGGCTTAACGCGTTCCTCGCACATCACTTTCACATCTGGGGAATAGTACCTTACGCGACCTAGCTATGTCATATTTTCAAGAAAGCATCGGTGTCCCTCCTTTAGGTGCAAGGGAGGCACCAATGCATTCTTAAGAGATCTAGGAGCCTTCCAAGTTCCAATATGCGCTAAGGATGGAACGCTTCGATAGACGCGAGGGAGGTTTTTAAAAGATCTCGGAGCTTTCCATTATACGCTGAAGGGATTTCATTACGTAAAAATCACACACAACTCGATGTTTTCCCCAGGACGTTGAGTATGTTGAGAAAATTTCCCCCACATTACAAAAAAAAAAAAGTTAGCCTTGCTGAAGTTTAAAAATTATAACAAGATGCTTCACCATTTAGGTGAATCTGCACGCAATGCGATTGCGATGCTACCTAATGCGATGCAATATGCATTCGAGGTGTGACCACATAAACCCTATTTACCGTTATCGGCGACAGCATCTTGGAGCTGTGTCAACTGGGCACTGACTAACCACTTTCAGTTTCTAGCTATGTCCTATCTCGTTAGTCCTATATTACTGTCAAATACGTCTAGACATCTAATTATTATGACCTTAGGCGCAAACCTTCTCAAATAAATAGCTCTGAATATAAAATAATAATTTGTTGACATTTCGCTCTAATTTATGTCTCCCAGTTAAAGCTTATAAGCCTTTTGCGACTAGATGGGATAGAGATCGACTTATTTATCGCCTCTGTTTTATACGTGCTTTTAAAAAAATCTGTCTCAGAGATTTTAGTTTTATTTTGACATTTTCAATAGAACCATAAAGAGCGATGATCTAGTGGTAGCCAAAGACTTCGGCCTCCTAGTCGGGAGGGTCCGAGGTTTGATCCCGGGCACGCACTTATAACTTATCGTAGTTATGGGCATTTTAAGCAATTAATTAAATTAATATGCTTTAACAGTGATGGAAATCATCGTGAAGAAACCTGCATGCATGAGAGATCTCAATATTGTTTTCAAAGTTATATAAAGTCTGCCAATCCGCACTCGGTCATCGTGGTAGACTATGGCCAAACCATTCTCATTCCGAGAAGAGACCCGTGCTCAGTAGTGAGCCAGCGATGGGATGATAATGCTGATTATGATTAATAGAACCCCCTAACACAATAAATTCATCTTACTCTATAGAAAGCAGTAAACAAAAGCTCATAGGTTATTTATTTAAGTGGAAAAGTTTTAGATTAGTAGAAGATTTTGTTATGACATCCATTAACAATGTTACACGGCCACTATTGGGTCACCATTAAAAATAAAAATAGTAACAAAGTTTCAACATCGTACGACTAATTTTTGTATCACGCGGGAAATAAACAAAATACCTTTGCTTTGAATTTTACTATTATATTTAGATTCATATAAAATGTCGTAAATTCTCAAATATCTAACCTGGTTATCTATTTAGAAATTTTGGAGTTACTTGCTAGGAACACATTTCTTGTACAGCTCTTAGAGCTAACGTGCACCACGGTAAATTTCCGTACGTTTTTTTCCGCAATATAAGTGAACTATAGAACTAAAGAAAAGTGCGCGCACTCCGGAATTAATTCCGCACGGGGTTGTGATTGATATAAATTCAAAACGGATTTTAAAACGCACCGCAACTCGCCGCACCGCAGTGAGCGCTGTCTTAGAGCTAGCGTAGCATTTACCGTGATGCGCCACGGCAAATTTCCGCACGTTTTCCCCCCGCAAAATCTGTGAACGATAGAACTACAGAGAAGCGCGCACTCCGGAATTGATTCCGCATGGGATTTTGATTGATTTAAATTCTTTTCGGATTTTAAAACGCGCCGCACCGCAGCAGTGCGCGCCCTCTCTTCTTATACTGCTAAGGCTAAGGTCTGGGGAGTATAATGATTACTCAGAACACTCGTAAGGTATGGTTTCATAGCCATGCTACTCGCTAAAAACTTTGGCGGTCATTATTTCTTAAACGGCATTTTTTCCCCTAAGGTTACAAACTGAGTTACAAGTTACAGTACCTTATAACTCAGTTTGTTATAACTCCTAGATAAGCTGCGCCGTTAAGCTGTCCCAAATATTTATATTATCTACACTCCCGTTCTAAAATAAAGTCAACTGTCGATGCTGCGACATTGAAACGTTCTTTTGGGGATTACTAGTGACTACTAGATAAACAGTATATAAAAGTTAATTTTCTTGTTCCTATATTAGTTGATTTTATGAACTCATAATAGTTAAAAGTTTGCTTGTGGAGCATTTATAGTTTACTACGTGTCTTGAAAAGCATTATGAGTAATAAAATTGCAATCAAGGTTGCTCGATAAATATGTGCTGATTTTATAGTTGTCGTATCGTAGCACCGGGATACGTATGCTATCTCAAATTATATACTGTTTTATTGTCCTCATATAGGATGAAACATCTGTGTATCAATATGCACTTATTATTTGTTTATAATATTGTCATATTTATTTTTTTATTTCGAGTTTCCGTCACGCAGTAGTTGATTTTAAGCAACCTGCAACTGAATTGTCTCGACGCAACCGTCATGCATTACGTATTTCAAAACTGATTAGTTTTCAGTAACCGCCCTATTCTCTAATTTGTAACACAACCTGTTAACTTGCCTTTACAGACAGATTTCCTTACTTTAGACGTTTTCGTTTGTGAGTGGAGTGGAGTGTCCCTTCCCGCCACTCCACGCCAGGCATTCGAGCTTACTCTAGAAGCCCAGTAGGCCGTCCAGGTTACCGACGACATCCTGAAGTGACGCATTCTATATGTTCTCGGTCCTATACTTAGTCTATACTTCAATGGTTTGTATTGGATGACGGACTCCATTGATCACATGTAATCCTCATTCTGGCAATCGCAACGCCACCGTAGTGATTATTACTCATAACGCACCTAGTACCAAGTGATAATTTACCCGTTAACAAATTCATGCATTGATGCCAATATTGGCGGCTCATTCTCGATTCGGCTCGATGTACCTGTTACAAAGTTGATTTGACGATTAATTGTTATTTAAATAGTTTAGAACGAGTTGTGTAACATGACGGGTGTATTGTGTACGTACTCACGCTCGGTACTCAATGCATCCTTATAATTTTGTATAACAAAGTGTACCTATATCTCAAGTACAGGTTTTTATCAATATTCGTAAAACCTGCCATAATAATTCTCATAAGGTTTCTGTCGTGTCGTGAATAAAAATGTAGACAAACGTCTACACCAATTTTTACATAAAAGTCATCTTCTCATTTCAGTTCCATAAAAATCGATCTAATTAAATATGAAAAACCAAGTGTCAGTGATTTAAAGCTCTTTGATGAATTAATATTAAAGAAGTTTTTAAAATTTTCTATTGTTAGTCGATTATCTGGAAAAATTTGATCGATATCTACGAGCTAACATTAACGTCTTCACTGCAAACAATATATCAACAAAAAAGCTTATAAACACGGCTAATGGCAAAGCATGACAAATGTAATGTCCCACTTATTTATAATATTCAAAGATATCACATAGATAAAAGACATATGGATGTATGAATATCTATTCTCGCGTACCTATAAATACATATATATAAATGTAAGATTTAAGCAGGTGTGAGAAATCTGACCAATTTAGATACGATAATTTCAGACATCTGACTCAGGTTAGTAGACTAAACCGAATGCTGCTAGTACGTAATAATATAATAAGTACTAGATATAAGTGTCAATAGCGTCATCGTTTTGAATAATATATTATGTTCAAAAACAAGTCAATAATGTAGGTAAGTACATTCCACAGGCATTTAGGGCACACAAAATTACGTAGAAACCTACGGCTTACCGTAAAACTGATGGGGCATATCTGGGATGGTAAATGATGTAAATATGTAGTTGCGCAGTAATGGAACACCCATAATATTAGAGAGAAACTTGGTTGGAACGGGAGCAGTATAACCATTAGAAAAAAAAACCAAAAAAAGTCACTTTTCAAAAAAAAAATCAGTACCTAATTAGAAAAATTAGAAAATACTAATTAAAGCCAAAACTAATTAAAAAGTAAAAAATATACATTGTTTTGGAATGTGCTCATAAAAGCCTTATACCCGATACGCGTATTATTGTAATACTTGAAGTAATATTATTTTCTTCACATTTGAATACAGACAGACACGATACAGCCGGACATTTTGTTTTTTTTGACACTAGCCAGTGTCACTCGTGTTGTACATACTCCAAAAATCCAAATCTATTCAGGCATTTAGAAGTTATGGTAGAATAAAGAAACTAACATACATACGAGATACATGAATCCGGAAAGTATTACATTTCTTTTTTCGGCCAGTCGTGTAGAAAACGATCACATTAAAATTATGCATGAAAAGGGGTTAGTTCTGTAACAGATTTAAGGAGTCTTTTAATTGTGTCAGTGCATACGTGTCTGCCGGAAATGCTGGGTTTGTGTAGCTTGCAGATTTATTTTTGTCTGCACGACGTTTTCATCTGGGGACGTCATCCTCTTCGGTCATACCGGCGTAGGAGGGGGCGTTTGGCGCTTAATGACGCGAATTTCGCAATCTTCTGCAGTATAAACCGATTTCCGATATAAAGCCGAGTTTCTTGCTGGTTCTTTTCGGTAGGAAAGGCATTCCGATATTATATATTCAAAAGTACTTACCTACTTGTAAAGGTTTATTTGAATAAAACATTTTTTATTTCTATTTCTAAATAATTGGGCCGATACAAATTAAGCTTCAAATTCTATCCAAATTAACACTTTTAAACTAATGCCTAGAAACAACGCTGTCTTAACGTTGATTGGTTTGATTACATGCCAAAAGAACTAGTCTGATCTGCTTATAAAATAATACTTTTTAAGTGTTCAAAGATCAATGTGCGAGTGACATTAGACAACAAAGATTTATAGTCCTGATGTAAATTATTTTCTAACGATCATTATACTTACTTTGAAAATAAAAAAAAATAACATGAAGAAATAGCGCGATATTTTCAGCGTGAAGGAAAATTGTGACTATGATCAAAACATGTTTTTGTTTCAAAATGAATCCCGAGATACCACAATTTGAAACTTTGAGCTGATTTACAAGTCAAGTTTTTTTTATATCTAGTTTATCTAGCATCTAGTGATTCGGCTTGGTTTGAGATCATTATTTTAAAAACGTAAAAGTACCTAAATCGCACTGAAGAGTTCGGCTGAAATTCCAAAAGCTATCTTATGTTGTTAAACGAATAGAACTTAGAAAGCGTAAACTACTAGTGCTCTAAAATAACAGTTACGCCCCTGTCATTCGAGCACGTCGAAGATCGACAAGGTATTTCACGGTTCGGTTTAAATTCGTGTACGTTGCGTTAACAAACATCACCGAGTTATTAAAACCCATGATAAATTCGTCTCTACGTGATAGTGATTGCTATAATAATCGCCAATGGTTATATTGTTATTTTGCTAAACTTAACGACTATTGAATATTACTTTGAAAATCAGCATTGAGAACTTTTCATATCTTTTTCTTCGATTTAACTATATTTAGTCGCTGTTCCACCATGGGTCAAGAAGTCTAGTTTGTGGCAATCATTTATCTCATGTTTTCATATATGATTTAAAGATTCTTTATTTCTTTAACTTTGGATCTGTATAGACATCTATGTGACTTCTGTTTGTACAGAAGTGTGTGCGGTGCGTATGGGCTGCATTGGACTGAAATTCCATGCCATCGATTACACGTTACTACACTACAGGTTAGAACTGCTTGCGTACTGCGCAACCAGTTTGCTGTTTAGATGCCGTTATGTCAAATGCTGAAAATGGTACGCTTAAGCTGCAATTTTGCAGTTAATTATAATTATGTATTTAGATCAATACATATAGACCCTTGAGTTTGATTCGCTATTTCTATATTTGTAGAGCAGCATGTAACCGCTCATTAACACAGTTGCACATTGGCGGCGCGACGCTACCGCTCAAAATGCCAACTTGGGGCTCGTAATGCACATTAGTAAGACCTGAGTTCGCGTTCCTTGGTACACCGCCAGAATGACCGATCCTTTTGGCTTGTCGATACACCGGTATAACTAGACGCCGAAATAATGTCAGTTCAGAGATTAACGAACTTGAGTCGCATGACCTATTAAATTTATGTAAGTGTATTAAGCAGAATTTTCTATTTCTGATTGAAATGAGGTGATATGCCTATAAAGAAGACTATCCAAGTCTAAGTAATGAGCTAATGATATGTTCTGAATATTTTCTGAGTTCGTTTTTCGAAGGCAGTTTCGCATGTCTAAAGAATTCTTCTATTAAATTATTTCGGGAAGCAAGAATTACAGTTATGCTGATTAGTTACAGATCTTTTTAAATCTGTTGTGCGTACTCAATATAGATATAACGCAATAAAGGTACAGTTTAGCCTTTTCTAGAGAGAGCGCTTTTTAGTTCCCGCATTGGTTCCCTTCCCACTGAAGCAAAGCGAAGCAGAGAGGTTCAGTAGACCAATTAAATGATGTATTATTATTCGATGACGTGAATTATCACGTAATCTCTAAATAATAAAATCTGATGGGTCAAAGCACACACTTCTCCGCTCCTCTCCGCTCCAATGGAAAGACAGCCTCAGTCTTCTTTCAGTTCTTCACTAAAATTCAAAATAATACCTGTGCTAATACTATCGATAGCACGCTAGTAGATCTTATTGGATGAGTAACGACCGTCCAGAGATAACAAGGGTTAGTAAAGTTTACGACGCAGAGCGCGTGGGCAGTGGCCGCAACGTCTATGTCGGTGTAGTTAGTGTATTTGACGTCGCTGTCGAACTTGTTTACCCGCTATTTGTGTGCAATTCGTAGCCTCGCTGCAATGCGCCCTTCGCGCATCGTTTCACGGATTTTATGTACTGATAAGTGATAATACAGACTTAGGTATACCAGATTCAGGATTAAGGGCTAGAACCGAGAGCCTTAAAATTAGTTGGAAAAAAAAACCAAATCCTTATTAAAAATAAATTTCGCAATTTTGCCCTGTTGTACATAATCTCTACACTAAACTAAATTGATAGCTCTAAATCTATTGCTATTCTTTCCCGCAGACAACGTAACAAAAGGGATTTTAGTTAGAGATTGTCTACAATAGAATTAGTCACAATATCTCCTGAAAATGAATCCGTGTTGGAGTAATTCGTGCGTAGGCACTCTACGTCACTACTTATGTCTTGGAGGATCGATGTTGTTGCGTTGTATATTTGGTGTGGTCCCGTTTGGTGGCTTCTCCCGCGTATGTTGTAGTAGGAGGGCAGGAGGACAAAATTACTTGTTGCTTTTGTATAGTGCACTTCGATGAATTATTAATTCATCCAAGACGGTGCACCACACAGATTTATATGGTTCTCGCGGATTATAGCAAAATTCAAAATGACATTTGCGAAATAGCTTGTTGTTCTTTGTCACACTTAATATTATAAAGGCGAAAGTTTGTGTGTGTGTGTGTGTGTGTGTGTGTGTGTGTGTGTGTGTGTGTGTGTGTGCGTGCGTGCGTGCGTGCGTGCGTGCGTGCGAGCGTGCGTGCGTGCGTGCGTGCGTGCGTGCGTGCGTGCGTGCGTGCGTGCGTGCGTGCGTGCGTGCGTGCGTGCGTGCGGGCGTGCGTGCGTGCGTGCGTGCGTGCGTGCGTGCGTGCGTGCGTGCGTGCGTCTGTCTGAGTGTGTGTGTGTGTGTGTGTGTGTGTGTGTGTCTGCGTGTGTGTCTGCGTGCGTGCGTGCGTGCGTGCGTGCGTGCGTGCGTGCGTGCGTGTGTGTGTGTGTGTGTGTCAAAAACCTACATCCACGCGGGCGAAGTCGCGGGCATCGGCTAGTGTACAATATAAAAGTGGTAATTCTTACATTCTAACTTCTTCAAGCTGAAATTGCTAAGATTATATAGACAGATATAGATTATTTTATAGACACGCGATTTTAAAGGTATTAGCTGGAACTCGTAACAAATTACTATGACTTAGTTAATAAATTACACAGGTTAATAGATTGCCCTTAATTGAAGTAACATGGCTCTAGAGCAGGGGTCTCCAAACTTTGAAGCCTTAGGGCTTTGTCAGTTGACTGATTTTGTCAGTATGTTCCAAGGGTCAAAACAATTTAAATTTTTCTGCCCTTAACTATATTTCTAGCTAGACTAGTCGCAAAGTGCGCGACCTAAGCAAATATACGCTTTTTTGCATTTCAATTACTTAACGTTATTTATTACGGGCCGGATTTGGCCTGCGGGCCGTAGTTTGGAGACTCCTGCTCTAGAGTCTAGTTCGATAGTAAGGACTCCTTTTGTTTTCAAGTTCCATAGTTGTCCAGAGTCCAGATTACAGATCCAGAGAGCCACCTGAAAAATTTAAGTCTTCTTCAAATAAATGTAGATGGTTGGGATAAAAGATCGTACCTACATCCAGGCAACCGATGGTACATTCTAATTTGCGATTATTGCTAATTCTTTTCATATAATAATATTTGCTTTAGTATGGATTACACACGATTACGTCACGTAAACATTTTATTTTGGCAATGTTTTACTGTACTCAGCTTTTAAAGCTAAAACAGACACGATACTTTTAGCAGCGGCTCGCTTTTTGGAAGCTAGAAACTGCGTTAAAACTTTTCACTCCGCACATTTGATAGTATCGAAGCTTTTTAGTGACGACATGATCACTCCTCACAATATTAAAATGCTAGTTGCAATGATTTAGTAAGGCTCTGGTACAACACCTTCATATTCAACAAGTCGCCAAATCGCTGATAGCCGATGCTAAATCTTGTATGTGCTTTGGCCTTTAGTAAATATTGCACGCGCTAATTGTTTGTTTTGTATTTTCAGGTAATTAACCTTCACATTCCTCTTAACCGAACAGTTAAATGTTTGGCAACAATAGTTTGGTGAGTTCAAAGAAAAACATTAGGTAACAAGCTTCACGATATCGTTAAAAGAAGCCACATAAGCGTAACGATATTAAAGGCGCTTTCCCACCGCTGCGCACGCTGTACATGGGCGCAATTTCAGCTGCATGGGGCGCTTGTTTGGTAGTGTGGGATCTACTTTCCCCTGTTAATTCTGATCTCATATTACCAGTCGAGCCAAGCTCCACGCGGTGAATTTTTCTTACAGCATTTACTATTCAATTTCATTCCGACCTGTACCAGCTTAAGTGGGGCTATTTCCCATTTTGTCATCCTGCATTATACAATTATCTTCGAGCTTCGTTGGTTTTGTTGCCCTCAAAGAATCTATATAGTATTTGTTTAGTGTAAGAGGCCTAGCAGACTGCAGACGTATCCATTTGAGTAGAATCAGTTTGCCTTATGTCGAGACTCCTTGACCTGAGGCTGCTCAAATGTACCTATACGAAGATAAAGAATGGCGGATGACATCATCATTCATCAACATGTATTTTCCATTAGTGAATTTGTTGGTGTTTGTTTCAAATGTGAAAAATAGTTGATACTTAATGTTCTCATTTCACATTTCCAAAATCTCTAAGGTCATATTATATTTTTAAATACTACGGTACCAAAATATTATGACCCAGCTCCTATTTGACTAATTGCTTACGTTTATTTTAAGATTTTGCTATTTTTCCCGTGTCTTTCTGCAATGTGATGCACCTAGAGGTGGAGAAAAGGTGACATCACTGACTGACGTATCCTATTCTCGTTAGGGAAAGGGCACTTATCGAGGTTTTCTTTGTTTTCAGCTTGTTATTATTTCTCTATTTTATTTTAAATATCTAGTAGGCAAACAATACGGATGCCAATTTCTCCTCTCAATCTCTGAAGCCCGTCCTAACCTATTCATTTATCTATTTGAGTCAACGTTGATATTACGACCCTCACTAAGAACTGATTTTCAGAAATTTGACTCGAGCCAAGCTGGGGTGTGTCAGTTATTTTTTGTTTTTTCTCATAGGTAGTGACGAAAAATAGTGGTGTCTCACAGCGTCAAGATATTTTGTTCTCGGGCGGCGTATATTGAATTCCTCGCTACGCTCGGGATTCTACTGTAGACTTCGCTCTGAAGTAAAATAACGCCCTCAAGGAATGAATTATCACTTTGGCCTCATATGACACAAATAACTATTTTCTAACTTGTGGGCAGCTGCTTCCATGTTTATAGCTAATACTCTGCATTAACACTGGATATTTAGTCCCGAGTCCTTCGGGACAGGGGATGACAATTTTTGTCGATCTTACTCCATAAATCCGTCAAATCTGAACCGACTTCGACAGTTCTTCAGAATTCAAGCCAGATTGCTTCCACGCAATATTTCATTGCATTAATATCAGAAGTCGAGTGAAGTTTCCTAAAAATTGAAGTTTCCTAAAAACCTTATATTTATATTTATAAAAATAGAGCTGAAAATAAGTAAATGGTAGTTGTGAATTCAATAACATTTTTATTTCTCTAGTTGCTACGTAAAATCATTGCGATTCAGTGAACGCCTACGCACTAACACCAAAATCAGCTTTTACATGTAAACTATTTTTGAAAATGGTTGAAAAATTATATTCTTCCAACGTAATGTGTTTTATGAGCTTCGCAAGCACTAGGAACTGGTCGTTAATCTTTGTGGTGTTTGTATCGGTGTCGAGGCGGTGCGTTATTATTTGTCCCCAATTTTCTTCCTTCATATAGTTAGTTCCTATCCAATAAAGGTGGGGTAAGGTACCTATTGCTACTTCATTAATGTAAAAATTCAAATTGGCAATAAACAAATCATTTATTAGGCGTAAGCTTTTGAAGACTCTAATAACATATGTCGCTCATCCATTCTTTCGAAAAGCTGAATCTGCTGAGAAGATAAAATATTTAATGGGGTCTGAGAATAGGTTTACCCCTAAATTAGTTTGCTATAACCTCGAAATAGACTAACAATTTGTAAACCTTTAGAATAGAATAGAATATATTTTTATTCAAGTAAACTTTTACAAGTGCTTTTAGCACCAGTGTGAAAGCTACAGTGCTATGATCGCAATCAGCTTCGGTTGGCTAACATTCAACTTTTTAGCTTTTGTCTAAAATGCATTGTTGAAAAGCAAGAATATGATGAATTCAGCCAATCACAACAATTATTGCGAGCATCCTATTGCAATCCTAATTAACTTTTGTGAAACTAATTTGCTTTGGGGATGTTTTAAGAAACAAAATAATTTCAAAAAACTCTCCTATAGGCGTAGAGGCGTAGCATATTATATTGTAAGTGCTTGTTTTTCGCGTCTCAAAAATAGACCCGTCCACTACTTTGCTAAATAATAAGAAAAAGCTCGGGATTGGCCGTGTACGAAATGGCCATCCTCATCAATCAGCTGCTTGGAAAGAGTCCAAGATTTTTTCCACGTTTAGGTTTCGTAGTTTACTTCAAAATTCGACTAGCGCTTGTCACCCTCGCATAGCTTATATTTTTAGGGTTCCGTAGTAAAACAAGGAACCCTTATAGTTTAGCTCAGTTCGTCTGTCCGTCTGTCTGTGTTTTACAGCTATTTTAAAAATAAACTCTTGTGAGTTATAGAATCTATTAATTTTTGTTTAATGTTTAATAGAGTTATTTCGTTTATACTTATCATTAAATATGTCGAAGAATATTAGAAGAATTTGGGAACCAGCCACGTACATATTCCGGAATATAATGTTTTCGCAGTTGTATATGTATTTTAACCGACTTCCAAAAAAGGAGGAGGTTCTCAATTCGTCGGAATCTTTTTTTTTTTTTTATTTTTTTTTTTATTTATTTTTTTATGTATGTTCCCCGATTACTCAAAGAGCCCTGGACCGATTTGGAAATTTTTTTTTTTGTTTGAAAGGGTATACTGTGCAGATGGTCCCATATAAATTTGGTGAAGATCTGATGAATATCTTCGGAGATGGAGAACAGAACTCCTCAATAGATAGGAGCAAATTGCTCGCGATCAGTGTAATAGCTTAGTAAACAGTAGGGTTTTAACTGGGCATAGCATATTATAGTACAGTGGGCCACTAAAAATTGTGAAATAAAAAATTTTCAAAAGAAAAATAAAACCGACTTCAAAAACCACAAATACTAAAAAGTAAAAAATAACTTTTATTTAGCTACACGTGTAATATACCTAGGTATGAAGTCGGGCGAGCTTCACTCTTGGATTTCTAATTTTGTTTTAATATGCTCGCTCGACTTCATACCTAGGTACATTACACGTGTAGCTAAATAAAAGTTATTTTTTACTTTTTAGTGTTTGTGGTTTTTGAAGTCGGTTTTATTTTTCTTTTGAATTTTTTTTATTTCACAATTTTTTTACATATCAAATAAGGAGAGACAAAAGAACATTATTTATCTGTTGTTTAACTATTTTTGAAGTTTTAATAGACGCTAATGGATTTTCTGTATTATCGATGTCATGAAAAGTTCTGAAACATTTAGATGAAGTGTTCACGACACCTTTACGCAATTCCTGTCTCTCGCCTTTGCGCTTGCCAAGCCGTTACGTCATCACGATCCTGCGGCCAGGCGAAAGCATTCCTCCTGCCTTTTGATATTTAGACTAATTTTCTTAGAAAATTAAATACACATCGCGAAAACACCACAGATGACAGGTATACTGACCTATTTCATGGCACACTCGTTTTGTCGCACGTGTTATATCTGCGACGGAGAGCTAATTGCCCTGTGAATTATTTCTGTTTTAGTTTTTGTGGACCAATTTGTTCCACTAATCACGCGCGACGTGTAGACTAGGAAGGGTTCCACAACTACATATTTATCTATATTTGGATTTGGAAACATTGTAGCAAACAACTATTTCGTTGGAGGATTATGAGTAGTTACACTGATGTCTTTGGGCTTTTTGAATACTGGTAGAAAGAGGCCGTTGAACTTTTGCTCCTTATTTAGATTATAGAAGTGGAGACGACGACCGACGCACTCCGCCGCACTCGCTCCGCGAAATCCCAATGATGGCTTCCGCGATCTGCACAGAATCGTTTTCCCCATTGCGCTTACCTTCCGTGACACCTACCTGCCTATTTTTTTAAAAATAAGCTTGTAGGCTTGCGCTTAACTGCAATCACACCAAATAGCAGTGATGATACAGTATAAGCTGGAACGCACTTGTCTAGAAGGTGTTTATTCACTCTTCTTTTGAAAGTCCCAATATAACATACCTACGTTGTAATAATATTTAGGCTTTGTTGGTACACGATCAAATATAATCTTAAAATTTCACAAGTTCATGTTAAAAAAATACTAGACTAGAAAAGCTAAGGTCTACAAGATGTTTCAATTATAAGTACAAAACGTTAGTGCTATAAGGATACCAGCACACAATTCCAGGAGCTGTCCCATGGAACAGTGTGTTGCTACCATCACTAATCCAGATTAGAAGTTGTTCTCGTAGATCAATTAATATTGCCTGCCGTCATTTGATAGACGGATAGAAGAAAATAAAAATTTATGATGGCCAACAGTCGCGAAACCCGACAGTGCAATACTCGGCGTCGTTTAGATGAAGTTCAGAAATAGACCCCCGGAAGCGTCCGAACGACCCGTTTGGTATTTGTTCAACGTTGACCTAAAACAGAACTCGCTTTGCTCGTTTGTTATTCGCGCGTGTCCCGCCCAGCCCACTAGCGATCCATGTGACTTTCTTGCTACTTTATTTTCCCCTTTTTTATTTATTATTATCGCCGTTCTTCATCGCATATTTCCCGGTTGTTACCACTGCTTCTTCATATAAAAGCCTTAGCCCTAATTCGCACGAGCGTTAAAAAAGCGTTGCGTTAAAACCCGGCGTTGCGCTGAAAATACAAAGTGCGCGTTAAAAAAGCGTTGACGTGTGAACAGATACTTGGGAATGCATTTGTTCTATTTGAATGCTTTTTTAACGGACGTAAAAAAGCTTTCGTGCGAATGAGGCCTTAAAGTCAAAGTCGTCATATTAGAGATCAACTGTCATTTCAAGTTTCTTGCCTATGTGATAGACAAATATTTTTATGTGTATACGAGCAGATTGAAAGCATATAATACAAGTGTAAATTAAAAATTTATAACACCCCCGACAAGTGAATGTTACAGTAACTAGAAAAGAGCTGATAACTTTCAAACGGCTGAACCGATTTTCTTGGATTATAGCTAAGAACACTCGATCAAGCCACCTTTCAAACAAAAAAAAAAACTAAATTAAAATCGGTTCATTAGTTTAGGAGCTACGAGGCCACATACAGATACATAGATACACACGTCAAACTTATAACACCCCTCTTTTTGGGTCGGGAGTTAAAAATGGGCCGAAAACAATGGTTTTCTGTTTTTGCCAATACAAATATGTAGTCGTAAGGCGGCGTATCATGCGGCACTATGCCAAAGCGTGGAGAACTGTGCAACACGTAGAACATGACGGATGAATGGAAGGCATCACGTGCGGACTGCGGACATCCCACTACCAGCTTAGGTACAACAGCGACAGTGTTATTGTAAATTATAATGAATAGACAAATTCAGCTGCTCACTAAATCCTACAAATATTATAAACGCGAAAGTTTGTATGTATGGATGGATGTTTGTTACTCTTTCACGCAAAAACTACTGGACTACTTGGCTGAAATAGATTATACCCTGGATTTACACATAGGCTACTTTTATCTCGGATAATCAATGAGTTCCCACGGGATTTTGAAAAATCTATATCCATAGGAACAAACTCGGCGGGCATCAACTAGTGTTTATATAAAGTAAAAGCTTTTGGAAAAGGGAAACTGCTGAAATCGATAGTATCGATAGCCGATGACCATCGGTAGTCTATCAATAGGCTACTGCAGAGTTTCTTAACAGCGCGGTTTCTTAGTAGATTCTGATTTCTTATCTAGTAAATTCGACCCGTTGATAAACACACGAATATTGAGGAGCAGGCGAACAAAACGGTGTAATTGCACGCAATGTACAGAAAGAGTAAAAAACTGAAAGGGAGCTGTTGGAACTTTACTGTAATCACCATAATAATGTACCGTTTTAATCGAAATCACGAACTTTGGACTTATTTTAAGCACAGTTTTAGGCTTTTTGCTTGGAAATAAGTTCAGATTTGTATTCAGTGGGCCAAAAAGGATTGAACGACAATGGTCATTTAATTGCACTGTTTTTGAGTTTGATTTTCCATGTTTATGCTTTTACAAAAATGCAATAAAAAGATTTTCGGTTTAGCTTGATCTTTCAGAAGAAACACTTGACCATCTTATTAAAACAAGTATAATAATTATTATTAATCAATGTATAATACCTACTTATTACAACCATATATTTAACATAGTTTTCTGTACGTAGATAATGCACATTGCTTCACCATTGCCCGTTATAAAAGGCGCCAACATAATGGACCGATGACGTACATTATGCAATTATGCTACCATTCGCGTACCCAAGTATTTATGTTTCTTATTACTCGACTTGTATGTTAATAATTTATTATTCGAACCGGATCAATGTAAATATTTTTGTTCTTAAGGTAAATCGTTGCCTAAGGAGTTGATACAAGCCTTATTACAGATTTCATAATATATTTACTAGCGACTTGCCCCGGCTTCGCAACGAGTTAAGAGGAACTATTTTTATTGCACATTGTTTTCGTGTAACTTTAACTATTATTTCCGAAGCGCACGCCACGGAAGCTATCATAGATGGGACGATTACTTCCGACTTAATTCACAATCTTCATCATACCGGTAGCTTAGGTATTTTCGCAAAATGGTATTAAATTATAGCCTATAACCTTCATAAATCAATAATCTGTCTTTCTATTGATGGAAACAATATCATAATGGGTACAGTACTTTCTGAGATCAGTCCGAACAAACAAGAACGCAGCGCGAAGGGGGTGGAAGCCTTTTATTAACCCCCGACCCAAAAAGAGGGGTGTTATAAGTTTGACGTGTGTATCTGTGTGTCTGTGTATCTGTGTATCTGTGTATCTGTCTGTGGCATCGTAGCGCCTAAACGAATGAACCGATTTTAATTTAGTTTTTTTTGTTTGAAAGGTGGCTTGATCGAGAGTGTTCTTAGCTATAATCTAAAAAAATTGGTTAAGCCGTTTAAGAGTTATCAGCTCTTTTCTAGTTTTCTTGTAGAAAAGAAGGTTAGATAACCGTTAGGTTCATAATATTATGTCAATAGACAAATGTCAAGCTGTCAAGATGGACGTTGTCTAAATACATAATTATTTATTTGAAAATGATGTTTTGGAAAACTCAGATACTTTGGATCGTCGGGGGTGTTATAAATTTTTAATTTACACTTGTTTTATTTTATTATCTAGTGTAGTTCTATGCCCTAATTCGCACGAGCGTTTAAAAAGCGTTGCGTTAAAACCTGGCGTTGCGCTGACAATACAAAATGAGCTTTAAAAAGCGTTGCCGTGTGAACAGATACTTGGGAATGCATTTGTTCTATTTTCAACGCTTTTTTAACGGACGTTAAAAAAGCTTTCGTGCGAATGAGGCCTGAGGATAAACAGAAACGGTCAATAGCAATCGATATAGTCTTGCTTTATAAAAAGTGTAGGATATTTTGCGTTTTTTGTTATGGCTCTACGACCAAAAAGCTTTAATTTAAGGTCTTTTAGACTAAAACAGTCCACACTTTTTCCGATTACTGAAAAGTACGAGTCGCTTTTCAGGAATAGGCGTAAAGTGTGGTGGACTAATTTATTAGTATTGCAGTCCTTAACTAATAAGATTCTATAACCCCACAAGAGACAATCTGTAGGAATTTGGTCTTTCATGAACAGAAAGCTTTTAACTAATCAACCTCCCGCCGCTGCCCGTCTGATCATGATAGTATACGCCGTGGCAAATACCCGGACTATAATCCGAAACTTTTTTGACAAGACATTCTTTCATATGATAATTTAGCAATTTGTTCTTTCAGACATCTTAGATGTTGCCAGGAAAAGTGTTTTATTGTCATGATTTTACTTGTGTTGGAGAGAGAATGTTATTTACAAATTCTGTAACAATAACGTGTGTTGCTAATTCCTTCGGTTGCCAATCGGTAATTCGGTTAAGCCCTGATCGCCTTGGTGCTACGACAGGAAGGTCAACATATCGTTTCAATTTGAGAAAGTGAACTGTTTTATTATAAAGTATGCAGGTGTACATACATAAATTTTATAGTTTTTGTTTCTTGGGACCTCTCTTTTTTAGAATTGGATTGCAAATAGGAAATCCCACCAAAAACATTTCATGTAAAAAGGTAGCCAAGACTCACAAGTTCATAATGTTTTCACTGTTAAAAAGTTATGAGATCTCTAGTAGAGCCAAGCCCCTAGCTGAGCTTAGATTTGTGCTGGCTATGGGACCTATCCCAAGTCCTAAGTAATATAGCTCTTAAATGTTCTTGACTGTATAAAATTTATAACAATAAATAACAAATCACTCTACTTACAAGCTCTGATTCTACAAACCCTACATCTTGGTAAAAAAAGGACGGCTTGGCCGTTTAATGTTCGTAAAACTATAACATGACATAACATATTTTAAGGCCTTAAGGAATAGTTTGTTCGACAGTTACTAATTTGTATTGTACTTCGTGATGGTCGCAGAAGCAATTCCGGGCTTAGATGTCATTTCAGATAAAAAATCCACGAACTGTTGCAAAACAAATAAAATTAATTAATTAATTTCTTTGTCTTTTCGATTGAGCTTTCTCTTCTAAGGATTCAGAAATCGTATTCTAAAATAAATGTAGGAACATTTTTCGTTGAGTTATGAGATTATGAGCGCATTCTCCTAATTTATAAGCGTGATGCACTTTATAAAACCTTTTATACCGTTCGCTGTCTGTAAATTTTTATTGCCGATACAAGATGATCAAACGTTGATCTTAATCATTAATCACAACAAAATAAGTACATTTTTATGAACAAGCTTCACTCGGGGTATCACTCGCATAACGATACTTAACACGCATGTGACTACAACATAAATATATGAGGATCTTCTTGGAATTAACCAAGATAAACTGGCTTACCTGCTAGCCATATCAAAGTACAGCAAACTGCTGAAACTAAGATAGACTTGAGGTTTTGCGTGTAAGTTTTATTTATACCGTAGATACTGACTAAGGATTATAAAAATTTCACACAAACTACAAAAAATATTTTTACTAAGATCAAATTCTTTTTAAATGAATTTTACTCCTACTATTTTTTTTGCGGTGTTAAAACTCTTAATATGTTCACCTGTTTGATGTGAAAATGACCAGAGTAAAAGTTTGATAAAAGCGAAAGTAAATTTAGTTATGTGGGCGAACCATGTCGTTATTCTGAAAATATTATAGAATTAGATAATATTATGAGGTGTCGCAAAGCTATTTCTGATTTTCACTCGCTGTTACGCAATTTCTTTTTTTTTTTAGATGGACGCAATCTAGCCATTATTTTGCGAGATTTTAACATTGTTGGCATACAAAATCGAATTAAATTGTATAAAAAACTTACTTCGCAAGCGATTTATACGTCTTATGCTTATAATAGATTCGTATGTTACGTCTGCCGATTACAAACTGAAAATAGGAAGAAATGAATGAAATGAGAGCATATTCATAACCTTAATTGAATTGGCAGAGTCTGTGTTGGATTGGCACTCTAAAGAGCCCTATAACAAGAACAATACAAACTTTAATTGCCACCTGGTGCCTTTGTTTATATTATGATGCCACGACTTTATGATATATATAACAATATTTTTTAATTAAAACTATCCATACATATTTGCCTACTTAAATGACTGCATTAGATAGCCATGGTAATTTTTTTATTTGAACTCAAGATTATTACTTCATTCTCAGAAAGTTTACTCGTGCAACTAGATAATATTTATTAGAAACCATCATATTTCTTGACCTATTTTTAAGCATATTTACTATATGCGAGGATAC
The DNA here is from genome assembly GCF_905333055.1 of Maniola jurtina. Lineage (NCBI taxonomy): Eukaryota > Metazoa > Arthropoda > Insecta > Lepidoptera > Nymphalidae > Maniola > Maniola jurtina. The sequence continues at coordinate 6,005,725 of NC_060037.1, read as the reverse complement.
AATCTCAAATCTCTACATTAAACGTTTCAAATGCAAAGTACAATCGCAGGTGCAAAACATTCTGCACTAATATTCGTTACAATGGTGGTACGTACATTTTGTATTGCGAGCTATAAATCGTATTGTGTGATAAATTAGGAAAATATGTTGGAGCTTTTTCTTTGTTTATAAATCTGTTGTTATGTTTCCATTTACGTGGGCGCCGCGTGCCGTGGGTTACGTAACGAGCGAGCTATCACATTGTATGTACATTTATTGCGAATGCTAGAAGTGGAGTAATTCTGTGTGTTTTTACAGCTGCAGTACGGTATAGGCAAATCTGGGTATAGCTCTAACTGTGCTCTGACGATAGCCAGACGGTTGTAGCCTGTTGCCGACCCGCTGAAAACATCCTTTTACGTCATCATTCCGTTATGGTTCCTGCCGCAAAATATGGACTAAATATGAATAAATATGAACTATGGACTATCTTAGAAGACAATGCACTGCTATTACACTATACCCGTCTTGTATACAAATACCTCGATGTTATGGGCCATGAAATTTTCAATATCGCATTAACGTAAGCTCACTGGAAATTACCTATATTTTGCGTACGTCATTATTTACGTTGTACATTATTGAAATAATAATATGAGTATAAACTCAGTTATAAATAATTATGTAATATTTAACGTGACAAAAGGAGTTATTGTAGACACTTACATACATAATAATATTTTACTATCCGTTGCTAAGCTAAACTATGAGCTAATCTCTCCAAATGCACGTTGCGTATTTGTATTATTAAAATCTAGTTTATATTGTCATCAGTCGGCAACCGCTGATGAAATATGCGCTATACGTTTACCGTTGCCGGCGATTCATTCATCGACTTACAAAGTCAATTGAGATCCGAATTTAGCCTAGCGCAGAAAGCCAAATCTATACGTGTTGTGCAACGGGCAGCTGAACTGCTCATACCATTCCGAATGTCGATATATGCAATATAGGTATTTATCACTCTTCAAGATGCATCTTCCGACGTCTACATTCCTACACTAAATAATCGTCAAGTTGTTTACCCGTTTCTATCGAATGTAGGTCATTTAAAATTTAAAATTAATCACAAATTATTTCAAGAGCTCTTATGATTTAGTTTCGTAGTAAGGATTTTGTTTTTGCTTATTTAGAGCGACAAGTGTACGGACGGGCGAATCGTGGAACGGGGTCAGGCACACGTTTTCGTGATGTGTCCCACAAATCATATTTAGCCTAGCATGTAGAATAAATGAGACTATTGTTGTTTGTCTTGGAAAAATTTTCTTAATGAAAGTATATTTTTTTCTGTAGGTACAATTAATAACTGCCAACTATCATGCTCCTTCCCGGAAATGCTAAACTGATTGAGATATTAACAAACATTGCTTGTTACGATTCCAACGAAAATGTAAACAATTTGTAGGAATTACAAATAAGTAACTATGTATTTCAATAAATTGGTTATGACGGCCTATATTTTTTCCAGCACCTCTCTCTAGCTGTAGTATTAGTAGAATATATTCAATGAAATTTCTCGTATGTGTAATCGAAAGGAACCCTAATAAAATTGCGTCATAAAATAAGGGTAGAAACGCAAGGGCGGTTAAATGACCATAAACCGCCTCGAATACGGCAATTTTGATATATCGTCGCGGTCCAAAACAGTAATGGAATATTTCATAATAATTGCTGTTTTGTAAAGTACAGTAAAGTAATGAGTACTTTTATGTAGTAATATGCAGGTTTATTTTTAGTATAATTCTTGATTTTGTAAATTGTTCCATTAAAATGATGTGAAAAAGAACAAGAAAAAGTAGAAATGAATTGATGCTTTACAAGACTAAGTCGTTCCCTGTCGGTTGGTATCAAACTTGTGCTGTTAGTGTTTCGGAAAGATTATTCAATTTCCTACCATACTTAACTGATTTTGGAGATGCACCGTTAATGAATCCGTCTCGTATATAATAATTTTAGGCGACTTTTTGACCGGCGGTCATTTAACCGCCTGTGCGTTTCGGTCCTTAATTACTATAATATCGATAGCACAAAGTCTAGGTCAGTTACACCATTACTTTGTTAGAGTGATTTCCGCGAAGTAAAGGTTTGTCAGAAGGTTGTAGGGGTGACGTCACGTGTGCACGCGGCACTGGCCACGTGGGTGCCACCTGCCCGCCCACGACCACGCTAGGTTGTTTATTCCTTCGAATTAACATATCCCACTCACCTAGTCACCTAGAGTAACGTCATTTTGTGATAAGAGAGTTGTTTAAGTTCCGCTTCATTTGCATATAATTAATAGTCTACCTACTATTTCGAAGATTTCTGTAGTGTGAGTCCAAGTAACACCAGAAAGGTACTGTTAAGTATTCTGTGCCTGTGTTAATACTAAATTCTCTTGCCTATCCAATTATCCCATAAGCATCAGTACTAGAAACTGCTGGGAAGCCTACACTTAATCGTACACATATTTTGTAAGTACACGTACCTAAATTGTATCTTATTGGAGTTTGGACTCGAAAACAATAACATTATAGTACGCGATAGGTTGAGCTGGCAATCGGGAGATGAGGTGGGGGACGCCCCGCACACCTGACAGCCATGCGACGCTGGCGACAAGTCGAGATTGCCATTGCGACCTGTCGCGTACTATACTTGCGTAAGTGTAGCTGAAAAAAAATATATAGAAAATAAGTTAGAGATGATGGCTGCGATGCCCTTCCCTGAAGGTTTTCTTTTCCGCATATATTATACTTCTTTCAAACTTGTCAATTATGTCCATTTTTAACCCCCGACCCAAAAAGAGGGGTGTTATAAGTTTGACGTGTGTATCTGTGTATCTGTGTGTCTGTGTATCTGTGTATCTGTGTATCTGTGTGTCTGTGTATCTGTGTATCTGTCTGTGGCATCGTAGCGCCTAAACGAATGAACCGATTTTAATTTAGTTTTTTTTGTTTGAAAGGTGGCTTGATCGAGAGTGTTCTTAGCTATAATCCAAAAAATTGGTGGAGCCGTTTAAGAGTTATCAGCTCTTTTCTAGTTTTCTTGTAGAAAAGAAGGTTACATAACCGTTAGGTTCATAATATTATGTCAATTGACAAATGTCAAGCTGTCAAGATGGACGTTGCCTTGATACATAATTATTTATTTGAAAATGATGTTTTGGAAAACTCTGATACTTTGGATCGTAGGCGCGGAATAGTCCAAGAAAATCGGTTCAGACGTTTGAAAGTTATCAGGTCTTTTCGGTCTTTTCTAGTTACTGTAACTTCACTTGTCGGGGGTGTTATAAATTTTTAATTTACACTTGTTAGAGATTTTATTTGACCTAATTGCACTTATGTTAATTGTGAAAATTATTTGTTAGTTACCAGTTCAATTTTTGTATGAATCACTTGTGATTTAACTGCAGCTATCGTATTCAACTAAATATTTGGATGACTAGGTCTGCTATTGCGTAAACATTGTTTACATCTACGGGAGTGTTGAAAAAGTTTAACACGTTTAAATTGAGATAGGTAGGTAAGCATACGCATGATGGTCGGGTCGGGGCGAACCTTGGGCGAACCGCCTTTTGACGATGACATTTTGATTGACAGGCTTCACGGTGATCGGACGAGTTTTTTTCTATATGTAGTTTCGTAATTTTCCTCTCAATTTTCATTCGGAAAGCAAGGAATATCAGTGTTTGTAAATTATAAACATTAATTTAGTAAATGAATCAATGAAATAATGAATACGCTTATATCGAACAGCACAAAAGAAAAGAATAGGTTTTTAACTAAAATAACTAGGGAATGGGATCTGGGGAGTGGGGACTTACGGATGAAGCCAATACATTATTTTCACGGGTTTGATCCCGATTCCCAATCTAAAACTAAAGCTTTTTGTCTTGTTCTTAGCCCTGAAGTTGCAGATGATTTTCTGTTAACTGTCTGACTAAGTCGCAAAGTTGCTTGTACTCTACCAGCTAGAAATGCTTCTATGTGCAATCAAGGTTGGCTATTAATATTATAAGCTATGCACCTATCTCATAGTCGGTGATCGAAACCTATAAATTATAACGTAATTATCTAATTCGTGTCTAATCTAAATGAACTTTGGACTGAATTGTATAAGGGAAATTTCTGGCGCATAAAGGAAATGAAATCTGCATAAATGCTGAATATATTAATTTTGTTTAAATATAAACAGTAAATAAAAATTAAATTAAAAATTCAAAAAACCCCCGACACATAAACCTCTAAAAAGTAAAAAAATAATAGGTAAGTATGTATGGGCCCTTTAAGGCTATCCTTGCCAACGATCCCCCGTCGATTTCCTACGTATGATATTATTGTTCTTATCTCTATCTGCCCTGGTTCGTGCATTCTCGGTTCCTAGATCGGTACATTTGTGATAACCAAATTTCAAATTGCTGTGATTGGCTGAATTTACCATGTTCTTGCTGCGACAGTGAGTTTGAGCCACTAGCGGAACAATGTTAGCCGGTCAGAAATGATTGCAATTAGTCAACCTGTTTGACGTCCGTGTTCTGTTTTCGATTACAAAAAAGAAAAAATTGTTGTTGCAATCATCAATTTTAGCAAATAGTGAAAGAGAGTCAGCCAATCAGAGGTCACAACTACCGTCACACTTTCTGTCACACTATGGCAGTAGGCATACCGAGTAATGAAAACAATTTTTCATTCTGTCTAGGTCGAAGTAGGGTTGCCACCTGGCTCTTTTTGATTTACAGGCGACCACCATCAAAAATACGGGGTTTAGATTTGAAGAAATTTGAAATTTTGAAGTATTTGAAGAATATATATATAGGCGGTGTTTCTCTCTGAAATGCATGGAAAGCCTATTTAGATATTTCAGTTTATTTATAAGTTTTGTATTTTTTCTCTGTATGTTGCCGTATCTTGATTGGTGAACTGTGTTTGCAATGTGGTTTTAAATAAAAGATTTATTTATTTAAATAGCTTTTAAAAACTCTTAGTGTTGTAAAGCAAAATGTTATACATTTCATGCATACAATCTTCTCATTTCAACTTAAAATTACATTTAATTTGTAATTCCACCTTCACAGTATCAATACTATGGCCGTAGCCAGGAATCGATTGCGGGAGAGGTTTTATTAGGGCCGGAACTGAATCCTGTCATGAGGAAAAAAACATTCGCTCAACTTTATGGGTTAATTACCTGGTTAGTGGAATTTCGCCTTTCAATTTGACAGTGAGATAAAATACAACAATAAAAAAGCGCGAGCGCAGTGAGCGTAAGTGTTTTTGGTTCAATACAGAAAAAATTAAAATGAAAGGGAAACGAGTGTAGCCATAGCAAGATATTATTTTTAAAGCTTCCTATCCATACTAATATTACGAATACGACAGTATATCTATTTGCCTATCTATTTGTTAACCTTTCACGGCCCATCTTCTTTACCAAAATTTTGGTACTTACTATTCAGAGGTAACTTGCATCCCAGACATTTTTTTTAGGCGGCTTTTTAGCCCGGAAAATCCCCCACGGAATTTTTAAAAATCTAAATTCATGCAAACGAAATTGCGGGGTTTACACCAAGTAATAGAAATTCAAAGCGCGAGTGAAGTGAGCGCGAAATGTTTGATATATTTCCAAAAAAAAATTGGTAAGCAAATGCAAGAAATAGTGTAAGTATTATTTTAGGCTTAGGTTTTTGACGGCTTCCCAGGCGCAGTCGCCATTTCGAAATTTCTGGTCTGGTGGGAGGCTTCGGTCATGGCTAGTTATATGGTTAGTATGGCCCTAACGGCCAAGAAATTAGACTGCATCATCACTTACCACTAGAAAAGATTAAAGTCACGGGCTAACTTGTATAAAAAAAGGCTTACATCCTCAAACCAAGCCCCGCCGCCTTGGCTACGACCATGATCAATATCGAGTGGGTTTCGGCTACGCATTGCCGCAAAAGGAAAATATTCTTTCTACTGGACATAACGTCAGTGTTTGATTTCGCCAGCCAGCTCCTGCTGAATTTGTAAAAAACCGGCCAAGTGCGAGTCAGACCCACGCACCGAGGGTTCCGTATTCGGGTATTTTTTCCGACATTTTACTCGAGAAATCAAAAACTGTTATTAAAAAAATATGCATAAAAATAAATAAAAATCTGTTTTAGAATGAACAGGTAAAGCCCTTTCATATGATAACCCACTTGATATATGTAGTTATCTTACTTTGAAAATTGAAAATACTAATATTTGTTCATGAACACATGACAGACGGATAGAAGGACAGATGGACAGACGGACAGACGGAAAGACTGATAGACTGACAGACAACGAAGTGATCCTATAAGAGTTCTTTTTTGCTTTTGAGTTACGGAACCCTAAAAATATTTAGTTTTATTTGCCCCGTATTTTATTTTCATAATTACAGGTTTCTGTATCCTGAAATACGGGGTAACCAGTAAAATACGGGGCCTCTGGCAACCCTATTCGGAAAACACTGTCACATTCAAGTTAATGTCAAATATTTTGTTTTCAATTACAGAAAGCTGCATCAATCATTATTACAATATTTTCTTTGTTGTGATTGGCTGAATTTTTGAGTTTCAGCCAATAAACAGACTGTTTGCCAATTAAACGTCATAACAATATAAATGCCAGAAAGTTTAACCAAATAAAACAAACTTAATGAGAACCTAGTGAGAATGCAAACGGCACACAATTTATAATACATATTATGTTAGTCGTATATAATAGATATTATAGTAGTCGTTCACTTTGGTAATAGTCAGATTGTCATCAGTAAAATTGATATTGGTCGATGTATCGTAAATTATTGTTTCGGTGACAAATATTTTTACTATCTATTTATCTTTGAACAGAATGGAATAGAATGAAATGGAATGGAATACAATGATAAATTTTTATTCCTGTAAACTTTTAGGTAAACTTCAAAGTGTTTTTGGATGGTCAGAAAAATTTACCACTGGTTCGGAATGCCGATCCTACGTTTTCTAGGGTTTCGTACCTCAAAATGAAAAACGGAACTCTTATAGGATCACTTTGTTGTCTATCTCTCTGTCTGTCGTGTGTGTCAAGAAAACCTCTAGGGTACTTCCCGTTGACTCAAAACCATGAAATTTGGCAGGTAACCTAACTGCGTAATTTTGGGTAGTTTTTTTAATCGATAAAGAAAGTTTGCGACATTGTTCAATAAAAAATTTGGATTCCAACTCCTCAACCCTGATGTTGCAGGGGACCTGACTACTAAAGCTAATGGGATTTAAAAAGTGTCGATTATTAATTGATATTGAAGGTATCTATACCAAGTAAACACTTTGTCGTTGACCTCAACCCTGATGCTGTAAGAAATTGCATTCCTAAATCCTGGTGATCCCTCGGGATTTGAAAAGGATCATCCGTTTAAATATTCTTACGTGATACAGAAACAAGTTGCATCCCGGGGACGGGCTATTACGGAGAGGCAACTTTTGTTCTGGGAAATGAAAGGATCGGGATTTTTAAAAACCTAAATCCACGCGAGCGAAGCTGTGGGCATTAGCTAGTTGTAAATATATTTAGAAGCTACTATAAGATAATAGATAAGGTACTTATTTCCTTATATTTTTATTGTATGGCAGCGCGCGGTTTTAAATTATAAATTGCACGTCCTGTCCTTTTCTGTAATACATTTTTTTCTCAATATCTACCGCTTTATCTCATAGCAAGAGTCCGTAAGACATAATACAGTGAAAATAAGCAAAATATACAATTTTTGCAGTTTCCACGTCAGTACCTGTCGAATTTTTCTAACAGTGTAAGCAGCAGAGCTGAGTTTACCATCAAGTGTTGATAGATGGTGTTCCATAGAAGCTTTGCATCTAACATTATACCGAGAAACACGGGGTTCTCCTTTATTTTCAACATATGATTATTTATCAATGAATTTATGTCATTTAAGGTCCTGGTATTGGGCAGTGTGAATTCAACACACTTAGATTTCTTTGCATTTGGAAGTAAATTGTTAGCAATAAATCAGAGAGTGACCTGTGATATGGCATTACATATAGTATACATTGTCAAAAATTATAATATTAAAGCTGTGCGTATTGCGTGAGGAATAGGTTGGAAGAGAGTTGCAACTTGCAGGGTTTGATGCATGCGCTATTGCCAGCAAACATGAGACATATTTTTATCTACAGGCAACGTCTACGCATAACGGTAGGTAACGCATACGTCTAACGCAAGTTGAAATGTACCAGTGTATTTAGTTAGACCTATCGACAAGTTTGGAGTTGGGTGCAGTCTAAATGTGGCCCGTGTGCTTAGACTGTCAGTTTCTGTCAGTTTCACGTGTCGTCCCCCGCACTTCACCACCCCGCTTGCACAAATCGAGACAGCACGAAATTTTCAAGATTTCTGGGTGTAATTTCTGGTTTTCGTAGTTCCCACATAATTATAACAATATAAAATATATAACGATAATTTTTTTACTACATAATAGTCATTAAATTTTCTAGGTCTGTGGTTTTTCCAAATTTCATTAAATTGCTTCGTTGTCTAGAAAAACGAGCACAAAGTTGGGCCTTTTTTTAAAGAAAAATACAAATCTTTGAGCCCCTGTAATTTTAAAACTACATATTTTTTGAAAAATCTAAAACACCACAGACACAGATATTAGTTTCTAGACTATGTCTGCAAAATTTCATGGACTTTGGTTGCTTTATATTCAAATGAAATGGGAACTACGATTGTATGGAGTAAGTGACGGAGAGAGCTCTGTTAAGAATAGTATAAATAGTAAAGTTTTTATCCAAGCGCTCGTTGCGCCAGGGGACCGCTACCTATCATAAACTATGAAAGTCATCTGTTGTAGAAAGAATAGTCTTTAGCGGTCCCCCGACGCAACGAACGCTTGGATAAAAACTTTACTATTTATACTATTCTTAAAGGGCCCATACATACTTACCTATTATTTTTTTACTTTTTAGAGGTTTATGTGTCGGGGGTTTTTTAAATTTTTAATTTAATTTTTATTTCACGCTTTTTAAACTTTTATTCATAAATTACCGTTTATTTGTGCCATTCTAAAACCCAATTTCTATAATAATATAAATCCAATAAGGCAGCTAATATCTCTTCAAAAGTAACATCAATGTTATGTTAATTATACGTTCCATGAAATATTTTTGACCGAACATCACTAAATCAAGAATTATCTGAATGACTCACATAGTTTAACACGACCAAAACGAAATATCTGTTTCTAACATGTCGTTGCTTTAAAAATGTACTCATTTTACGTAGTCGTATAATAGTTCGCTTTTCAAGATATACCTACGATTAAATTGAAATCGACTTTCACCCGATGAAATAAGGAATAAATTGGCTTGTATTTCATTTTGTTTGTTATTGCATGTAAAAATTTTATTTGACATAACTTTCAAAAACCGGTCAAGTGCGAGTCTGCCTCACACATGAAGAGTTCCGTACAAGTTTTTTTTTATGTAATGACAATTCAGTTGTCGGATTTTTCTGTTTACTTGGGCCACAGGAGTAGAGTACTTGGGCTATAAGATATTGCTACCTGCCTTTCATGATTCTACGTAAACGGGAAATACCCAATTTATAAGTTTTGATTCTCTTGAAAGATGACACACAGACAGACAACGAAGTGGTGAAGGAAAACACCGTCAGGAAACCTGCATGCTTAAGAGTTGGCCATAATGCTCCCTCAAAGGTGCGTGAGGTGTGCCAATACGTGCTTGGCCAGTGTGGTAGCTTCTCATTCTGAGAGGAGACTTGTGCTCAGTAGTGAGCCGGCGATGGGTTGATCCTGATAATGATGAATTTTAAACGTATTTTGTCAAAGTAAATAAGCTGAGTTCAAGCAGATAAAATATAAAGAAAGTGCGCCTAATGCATCATCCAAACCTGCGCGACAAAGCGACTACGATGCGGGAACCTCAGCTGCGCGGAGGGTCATCGCCTATATTTACGATATTTAATGGTGCCATGCGCACCTACGCGACTACAACAGTCGAGGCTACATTTTTTTTTTCTACAGATACTTACTGAACCCTAAAAATAGTTTGACTATGGTTTGGGTTTGGGTTGATTTTTCTTGGCCTTTGGTTGACTGTTGGATATTATAATTGAATTGATGTTTTCTCGTTTAACTGTGATTATAATATTTTATAAATTAGAAACTCCGCGCCTACGATCCAAAGTATCGGAGTTTTCCAAAACATTATTTTCAAATAAATAATTATGTATCTAAGCAACGTCCATCTTGACAGCTTGACATTTGCCAATTGAAATAATATTATGAACCTCTGTTACAATAGTGAAAGATCCCAGGGCCACCAGCCGTCACGTAGGTATTTTCTGACGAACGAAATGTGGACGATTGAGTAGTGTTAGTATGTACTAAGAACGCATGCCTACAGAGTACAGACCTGCTAGCTTGCTTAGACGGCCAATTTTCAGGTATCAGGTAATCAAGGTACATAAATACATTACTTACCTCACGTAAATTCTCCAATTTTTTTAATTTTTAGCTGTTTTTTTTTTTAATATTAATAATTAATTGACATAAGTAAACTATAAGAGAGTGAGAGAGAAGTCAATATATCCTAATACATGTCTTACTCAGTCTCATGCGGGTAGATAATGATGCCCTCGCGCTCAAACCCACAGAGGCATTAAAATTGAATTTAGGGGATGATTGGCCCTCTGGATCGGTCTGTCTTCTTGTAAAAGGTTTTAAAATAGTTGTCTGGTAGACATATATAAAAATGGAGCATCAGAATTTACGTGCAGTTAAGTAATTACTTATTTTGGGAGCTTTAAAGCGTCTGCAAAGCAATACGGCCGACGCGGGAAGTGTCTGGGAGTATTGGCGACATATTTTTAAGGATATTGCCTAAAATATACGTAAAAATCAGTTTGGAGAATTTACGTGAGGTAAGTAATGGTTTTATGTACCTTGATTATCAGATACCTGAAAATTGGCCGTCTAAGCAAGCTAGCACGTAGGCTAGGCATGCTCTCTTAGTACTTACTAACACTACTCAATCGTACATATTTCCTGTGTCAGAAAATACGTAACCTCTGGTGGTCCTGGGATAAAAGTAATAAGAAAACCAGAAAAGAGCTGATAACTTCCAAACGGCTGAACCGATTTTTTTGGATTATAGCTAAGAACACTCTCGATCAAGCCACCTTTCAAACAAAAAAAACTAAATTAAAATCGGTTCATTCGTTTAGGCGCTACGAGGCCACAGACAGATACACAGATACACAGATACACAGACACACAGATACACAGATACACAGATACACACGTCAAACTTATAACACCCCTCTTTTTGGGTCGGGGGTTAAAAAGGCATTATTTAATATGTGAAAAACTAGAAGATGGCCCACTGTGAATTCGTGCGCCTGAATTTATAAGTTTTAAAATATCCTGTGGAAATCTATTTGATTTTCCGGAATAAAATGTTGCTTATGTGTTAATTCAAATCAGGATATAAGCTATCTCCATTCCAAAGATCAGCCAAATTATTTCAGTCATTATGGCTTGATAGAGTTACAGAACATCCAACCTTTCACATCACTATCATAAATGCGAAAGTGTGTTGTTTGTTGGTTTATTGGTTTGTTGATTTATCCTTGTCTCGTCGCAACGGAATAACGGATCGATGTGATTTTTTGTATGGATGTAGTTCAAGACCTGGAGAGTGATATAGAAAATCAAAGAGTTGCCACGGGATTTTTAAAAATCAATATCCACGCGGATGAAGACGCAGGCATCAGTTAGTATTTTATAATAATAGTCAGTAAGACCTTAGAAAGTATATAAGGTGCAAACTGGCGCCAAACTTATCTAGTATATCTAATAATGGATATTATCCGCTCGTGTGCGTTCAAACTGTACTAGTAAATTAAATTACAAGCTTATCAATAGCAACGTCATACCACTCCTTGTTCTTATCCCATGTTCTCGTTAGGTATAAGCGACTCTAAAACTTAAACACTTTTTGGACATGCACAAGGATAACTCATCTCCTTAAGAGATTTCCATTAGAAACCCTAAAACGTTAGAACAAAAAACTTAGAAAAAGCCGAATAGGTGTGTACATACTTTTTAAAATTAAAAAGATCTATCATTTGACTAGTATTTAGTCCTGCTTCCTGAAATTTACCTGATATCTCATCTATTATTCAAAATCACCACTGTAAGCGATAACGTCGTTTTACGGTAGCAGCGGTGAGTAAGATTATCAAAACATTCTTAATAGGCATAAGAATAGCAAAATCTTATTAATTAAACAAATATACAAATTATGATTTTTATTTTGTAAGGGAATAATGCGGGATAACGATTAGAAAAACTGGGGCAAAATAGTTTTGGCATCGTTAAAAGCTATGCTTTTGACTAGGCAAGTGAATCGAAGGCCACTCCGTAGATGTGGATTTATTTAATGCTATTCTAGAAACGGACTGACTGACCATTGAGGAATGTGCTAACGTCGTATTTTAAAATAGAGGTGATGAGCGATGTGAAAAAAGAGATATCCTCGGCGCACAGGAGGTATGTTTTATGTAGAGAACACTGTATGTTGCAGCTTATATTCCTCAGTTAATCGATAGTTAATATTCATAATTGTAAAGCCACTTACAGATAAATAAATAAATAAATCTTTATTAACTTTACAAAAACATAGTGTTTACAAGCTTTAGTGTAAGGCTCTGCCTGCTGATGAAGTGAAAACTGTATTTGAGGAGGCAGTGTCTTCCCATAGTATTTTGTAACAACATACAACCACTTGTTATAAATTAATTTGATAATAATGTCCATAACTCGTTGAGTATAGTGATAAGATAAGTTTAAGTATCTAATCGCTAGGATCTGATGATGACCATTTGGAAATTTTATTAATTCCGAGCAACACCTCACAAATCCTTCAAGACATACATACTACCAAATTATCTCGAAACCAGAGCACCAGGAGATGTTGGTTCTATAACGTGAAATTGAAAAGAATTGCACCTACTTTCACAAACGGCGCTTGCTGCACTGCTTGAGGGCATTACAACAGACATTAAACAGATTAATTTTCTTAAGCGGATACCAGGTTTTCAAAAATTCCGTGGGAACTCTTTGATTTGCCGGGATAAAAATAAGCCAATGTTCTTCCCCCGAGACGTAATTTCTGTTCAAAATTTCGTCAAAATCGGTAAAACGGATGAGCCGTAAAAAGTAGAGCATTTAGACAAAAGATAGTCTCACTTTCGCATTTATAATATTACTTAGTAGGGATAAGCTTTTTCCTTGTGCATTTACTGCTTGAGAAGTAGGTAAGCAAGATTCTATCAACGATTTGACAGATTGAACTTGAGAAATGCTAAAATGACTACCATTTCATTGTAGGAACAAAAATTGGCACTATTGCTCTGCTATGAATAAAGCCAGAATGAAGCATAAAACTAAACGGGCGAAAATGAAACAACAAGTGACAAATCCGTGCCACGTAATGTTGCTAAATAAGAATTTAACACGCTATACTGAGAAAATAACATTCTAAACTCTTTTTTTGGAAAATTGGCCCATCAAAGCTTTAAAAAGTTTTATGAGAAAGTGTAGGAAAATAAAACCGGTCACACATTTTTCCAATGCAGTTAATCAGTTTAACGTTTTACCCTGGAAACCATGGCGCTTCCATTTCAGTGCAGAAATTCGTGCTGTACAGTTGCCATTTTTGACCGTTCCTAGACTGGATTACTCATAAGATTCTACACTTACAAAAATATCAAGTTGATTCTGTTCCAAAAATTTCAGTAGCCATCAAATAACCCTAATGGATCGCTGATCTGGAATACCATTGTTAGGTTAACATGCGTTAATATCATTCATCGTGGTCATCATCATCATCATGATATGATCAATCCATCGCCGGCTTACTACAGAGCACGGGTCTCCTCACAGAATGAGAGGGTCTTGGCCATAGTCTACCACGCTGGTCAAGTGCGGATTGGCAGACTTCACACACCTTTGAGAACATTACCAGCCATGCAGGTTTCCTCACGATATCTGTCCGTCTGTCGTGTCTGTCAAGAAAACCTATAGGGTACTTCCCGTTGACCTAGGTCCTAGAATCATGAAAGGCAGGTAGGTAGGTCTTATAGCACAAGTAAAGGAAAAAATCCGAAAACCGTCAATTTGCGGTTACATCACACAAAAAAAATTCAAAGTAAGATAACTATACCAAAAGGGGTATCCATATGAAAGGGTTTTACCCGTACATTCTAAAACAGATTTTTATTTATTTTTATGCATAATAGTTTTTGATTTATCGTGCAAAATGTCGGATAAAATATCCGAGTACGGAACCCTCGGTGCGCGAGTCTGACTCGCACTTGGCCGGTTTTTTGAGTTTTATATATTAGTTATGTGTACCATTGTTTGAATTTTTTTGCCACAATTTCCGTTTTAATTGGTTGGCCTGAAGTACATCTGCCATCGTAATTTGCACCAACTTCGAGTGAGTCAGACGCAGCCGTACGCACGTGCCTGTTTGTTTACAATATTGGATTCTGTAACATTTTAAGAAGTGTAACACATGATTTATGTGTTACCGCTCTTGTGTAACGATTGTCAAGGACGCATTACATGCATTCAATTATGGAAAGGGGTTTGTTAAAAAATGTACCTATATAGGAGAGAACTACCAAATCTACTGAATATCCGTTGCGTAAGCCTGATGTTTTTTAACCCCCGACCCAAAAAGAGGGGTGTTATAAGTTTGACGTGTGTATCTGTGTGTCTGTGTATCTGTGTATCTGTGTATCTGTGTATCTATGTATCTGTCTGTGGCATCGTAGCGCCTAAACGAATGAACCGATTTTAATTTAGTTTTTTTTGTTTCAAAGGTGGCTTGATCGAGAGTGTTCTTAGCTATAATCTAAAAAAATTGGTTCAGCCGTTTAAGAGTTATCAGCTCTTTTCTAGTTTTCTTGTAGAAAAGAAGGTTAGATAACCGTTAGGTTCATAATATTATGTCAATAGACAAATGTCAAGCTGTCAAGATGGACGTTGCCTAAATACATAATTATTTATTTGAAAATGATGTTTTGGAAAACTCAGATACCGTGGATCGTCGGGGGTGTTATAAATTTTTAATTTACACTTGTTATCTAAAACTTAAAGCTAAGAGATTCAATTAAACCAAATAATGGGTAAATAGTAAAGTTTTATCGATAGTAACAACTAAAAGTAATTGAAATAATATGTTCTTTACATGCATTCAATTAATTGTTAGTATAGAGTAAACTATAGACTGTTACGCCTTATAATCACGTATTTAACTAGGTTCGTAACTAGTCAAGCTTACGTCGACTAACGGCCAGTTTCTTCATCAACAACTAAAGTAATCAGTAAAAGTATTAACTTTTACTTGACCATTACTGGAGTTTAGGTAAATGTGTTTCTTCATTCAAGCAACAGCTAAAGTAAAAGTCAAAGTAGTTGCCATTACATACACGTCGCAGTTTCACCAAAAAGTCGTGGCGAGTTTTTTTTACACATGGCAGCATCGTAATATCACTGTCAATGTGTCAGTGTCGATTAGTATAAAGTGTCAAATATCTCTATGGTGCCAAAAGTACTTTTAAAATAAAAATTCGTTTTTTTCTTACATACTGATTTAAAACCATTTACAAGTTTAAAATATTTATTATGATGGAGCTTTTCGGAGACGAAAATGTGGACGTAAACTTGACGTCTAGATATGTTATCAGCATTTCAATATTAATACTTATTGTAAGACCTAGGTTATATACTTACCAAAGTTTTTATCAAAATTCAAGGTTTGGAATAAGTTTAGTTGCTTTTTCTTTAGAATACTTAAATACTTCTTGGATGAATGACTTATTGCACAAGATCTTATATTACACTAGAGGATGCTCGCGGCTTCGCCCGCGTGTATATCGGTTTTTTTTAATCCCTTAGGAACTCTTTGATTTTCCGGCATAAAAAGTAGCCTATGTCTTTCCCCGGGATGTATCCCAAGTCTGTACCAAATTTCTTTAAAATCGGTTCAGCGGTTGGGCCGTGAAAACGTAGCAGACAAACATACAGACAGACAGACACACTTTCACTTGAAGATCTTGAAAACATTTTGATACTTTAATTAAGTACAATCAATAAGTAGTATCAAATAAAATGATAAAACTCGGTGGAACCGTGAAATACTGTTGAAAAAGTAAATATAACCCATATAACCTAAAAATGTTGACAAATGACAAGTACTGTAGCTTTTACAGCAGCCTATTGAGCAGTAAAAGTTAAAGGTAAAAGCAATAGTAAAGGCAACAGATTAAACTGTGAAGAAACAAATTTGACCGTTACTTTTACTTTAAGCCATTACTTTGGCTGTTGCTTGCAATGAAGAAACTGGCCGTAAATACGGGAGTGTAGCCGTAACAATCTATACTTATTATGGAAATCTCTCACGATACTTTAAACAATTAATTTTTGTTTAGAACTAGGTCATGCCCGCGTGGATTTAAGTTTTTAAAAATCCCATGGGAACTCTGATTTTCTGTGATAAAAAGCAACCTAGATTCATACCCGGGGTGCAAGTTATCTTTGTAACAAATAGATAATAAATAATGCCTGTGACTTCGTCCACGTGGATTTATGGACTTTGACTTTTCGGGACAAAAAGTATCCTATGCCCGTCCATGGGATGTAAGCTAACTCTATACCACATCAAAACGGGTGGGTCGTATAAAGCAAGCAGACAAACAGACACACTTTCGCATTTATGATATTCGTATGGATTCATACGAACTAACAAATTATGCAAATGCATAAATTGTCAGTCTTACAAAATAAACTTCAACGTCTTCATTATGGGTTACTGTTAGTAGTGGGTACGGTCAGAATAGCTGTTTACACAAATTATACTTTTACAACACATAACTCACGTGAGAGAACATACGTTTGTATTTATTTGTAACCGTACAATATGTTCGTTTTTACTGCCAGTCTGAAACATTACAGAATACGTGATTTTATTTCATATCTCTTAACGTAAAGTAGTGAAGGGTTAGTTTGGGTCTCATCTATTATTTATTCGGGTGGCTATAATGTGTCAGCTGTGATTTTGAATCAATCTGAACGGTTTTCCGTTCAGATTTTAAATCAAGACGTCTTTAGCGTACTGATGATATCACATGCGATATTGACCCTTCAGGCCCAAAATGTTGAATTTGCAAAATGTTGAGTCCTAAAATGTTGAATTTGCAAAATGTTGAATTTTGGAATTGCAAAATGTTGAATCCCAAAGTGTTGAATTTCAATTCCCAAAATGTTGAATCTCAAATTGTTGAATTCACAAAATGTTGAATCTAAAACAAACAAAAGAAAAATAAAACCGACTTCAAAAACCAAAAACACTAAAAAGTAGAAAATAATTTTTGTTTAGCTACACATGTAATGTACCTAGGTATGAAGTCGAGCGAGCATATTAAAACAAAATTAGAAATCCAAGAGTGAAGCTCGCCCGACTTCATACCTAGGTACATTACATGTGTAGCTAAACAAAAATTATTTTCTACTTTTTAGTGTTTTTGGTTTTTGAAGTCGGTTTTATTTTTCTTTTGAAAATTTTTTATTTCACAATTTTTAATGGCCCCACTGTACTATAATATGCTATGCCCAGTTAAAACCCTACTGTTTACTAAGCTATTACACTGATCGCGAGCAATTTGCTCTTATCCATTGAGGAGTTCTGTTCTCCATCTCCAAAGATATTCATCAGATCTTCACCAAATTTATATGGGACCACCTGCACAGTATACCCTTTCAAACAAAAAAAAATTTTTCCAAATCGGTCCAGGGGTCTTTGAGTAATCGGGGAACATACATAAAAAATATAAAAAAAAAAAATAATAATAAAAAAAAAAAAAAGATCCCGACGAATTGAGAACCTCCTCCTTTTTTGGAAGTCGGTTAATAACTCAAAATTTTAAAAACACCCGACACAAAAACCTCTATAAAAAAACTAGAAAAGAGCTGATAACTTTCAAACGCCTGAACTGATTTTCTTCGATTATAGCTAAGAACCCACTCAAGCCACCTTTCAAACAAAAAAAAAAAGCCTATTACTAAGCCTCCGTTGTCTGTCCGACCGTCTATCTGTCAATGGGCTTTACCTTGTGAACCGTAATATGTAGAGATTGAAATTTTCACTGATTGTGTAATTAATTCTATTGCCGCTATAACAACAAATAATAAAAATATCGAAATAGCCGCCATGAAAATTAAAAAAAAAAGTATATCTTGTATGATGGGACGTGGGACGGAATCCTTCGTTGCAAGTCCAACTCGCACTTAACCGATTTTTCTGCATTCGATGAACCTTGTGTCTCTGAAAGTTATCGTGTTAAAACTGAATATATTTGTCAAAGATCACAGCGTCAAATCTACACAACTAGACGAGTTTATTATTAATGTGTTTATCAATAAACTCATGTACCCAGTCATTGATGGTAATGCCAAATTGCGTTCCAGCTGTATAGCTGTACAATGCATCAGAGACTACGGAATGTGAATGTGTAGATAATGATAAAGTGACATAGTACGGTATTCTTAGGCTGATCGCATAGCTACCCGCATGAGGCGCATGTAATTAAATTTTTGGTACTGAAATTCATGAGGCGTGAATCGCAAAATGTCGCCGTAGATGAGCGGTGACGTGATCTATTTTTTACAGCGCGCTCGATGCAGCTGATATCACTCGTATTTTCAGTACTTGAAAACGCACTACTTGCGGCTACTGGTCTTGCGACCGTGTGCGATCTCCATAAGGCTGATCGTATTATAGCTGCAATGGCATGCGATTTTGAGTAAGTATTAGAATGCGAATGACTTTTTCAGCACGCGTCGACCGCATGGGACACCACATAGAAATGCGGATGACATTAGTATTGTAGACGCCGTTAGAATTTTCAAAACTCAAAACAACACTTCACACTTGCGTCATGCCTTGTATCTAGTGTGCGATCAGCTTGCATGTAAATTTGGCTGTCAATATTCGCTTGGTGATTATAATAATTATAATCGAAAATAGCTATAAATATCTGGCTGCAAAAAATGGCGCCCAGTCAGTCAGTGTGACAGTGAATCATTACAACTGCAATGTTGCATTTCAATTTTCTTGCCAAAATATGAGCAAAACTGTTAACAAGTGTAAATTAAAAATTTATAACACCCCCGACGATCCAAAGTATTTGAGTTTTCCAAAACATCATTTTCAAATAAATAATTATGTATTTAGGCAACGTCCATCTTGACAGATGGACGTCTCTTATGGATACATTTGTCTATTGACATAATATTATGAACCTAACGGTTATCTAACCTTCTTTTCTACAATAAAATTAGAAAAGAGCTGATAACTCTTAAACGGCTGAACCAATTTTCTTAGATTATAGCTAAGAACACTCTCGATCAAGCCGCCTTTCAAACAAAAAAAACGAAATTAAAATCGGTTCATTCGTTTAGGCGCTACGATGCCACAGACAGATACACAGATACACACGTCAAACTTATAACACCCCTCTTTTTGGGTCGGGGGTTAAAAATCCAACTCAAGTCAACACAAACACCCACCGTTGCTATGCAGCTGTTAACGTACCTATATACACAGCTGCATAACACCGGTGGGTGTTCGTGTGTACTTGAGTTGGATTTTAAAAAACAGTTTGCTATAATGTTTTAGACCATACATGTAATGAAATTCTACACATTGTTTCAACACGTTGAATTAATTCTAATGAGTATAAAAGCCGTGTGTTTATTTGTAAGATTGATAGGGTGTTAGCAGCCCCTAGATCATCTCAAATCGTTATATTATGTTGTATATTGCAACTTGGATACACGTAGCATTTTGAACTTTCGTTAAGTAACTTAAAAGCAAGGAGTTGTATATTACTATTAGGACCTCTTGCTATGCCAGCATTTCACGTCTCTATCCGGAAGAAGAACAGCTCGTTCACACTGATGCGAAGATTATTATCAGTATTACGCACTACTTTTAAACTTTTTCTAGGACTTCATGAGGCTGTTTGTAACTAATTATTTATTACCTACTTATCTGTAATTTGAATTACTTTCGGTCTGTTGCATAATATATGAACATGAGGTTAGGGACCTTCGCTCGTTTCTATAATTCCCAGTAAATCAAAGCGCTTCACTGGACCGCCTCACCCAGCCACACCTACCTTTATCTATCGAAAATAACGTAACTTCCGACAATGATGCTTTGAATGTGACTCGAAAATGTTAGAATGTAACCAAACTGCGCAAGATTTTTTCGACCAAATAGATAATATTATATTATAAGTACACGTTAGTAGGTACGAGTAATGCAAGTTAAACACATATTCATATAACCTATTTCAGTTATCGTTAATTTAATCTTTTTCTGTGTAAAACACAGGAAGGATAAATTCCACCACCATTATGCCTAAAACTAATTAGTTGACAAAACTGCAGTAAAATATGGTAGTTACTCGTATAATGTGACGTCCTTTAAATAATACGTCAAGATAAAAGAAGCCTATATCTGTCTCCTGGTTGCAAGCTATCACTATGCCAAATTTCGTCAAAATCGATTTAACGGAAGTAGCACACAGACAAGACACTCTTTCACATTTATAATACTAGATTATGCCCACCACTTCGTCCGCGTGGATTTATGTTTTTTTTAAATCCCGTGGGAACTATTTGCTTTTCCGGGTTGAAAGTTGCATATATCAATTTCCAGGACGCAAGCTACCACGTACGCGAACCAAATTAATAAATTAATAAATAATAAATTGGTCAAACGGATGGGCCTTTAAGAATCTCGAGAAACGTTGATTGTCCGGGATAAAAAAAGTCTATGCCGTCCCCGGGATGTAAGCATCAAAATAGTTTCGACTGTTGGGCCGTGAAAAGCTAGCAGACAGACAGCCAGACACTTTCGCATTTATGATATTCTATTATAATAGCTATACTATAGATTCGTATAACTATTTGAATATTAGTGTTTTCCATTGCAGAGAGTCGCTCGTCGTGTGGCGGAGGCGGTGGGTCGGAGGACTCGGAGGGGCGCGCGTCGTGGCGCGTGACGCTGGACCACGACCTGGTTGAGACCCTCAGTGCGATATACCCCGAGTGGTTCAAGCAGCCGCGTCGCGACCGCAGCCGCGCGGCCTCGCCCGCGCACTCGCCCGTCCGCTCGCTCGCCTCGCCGCTCACACCCGACACACCGACAGACGATAACTTCAGGTAAACTTCTCTACATAGTAAAAAACAAAGTCGTTTCCCGCCGTCTGGCGCTCTGTACGCTTAAATCTTTTAAATTTTATTGTGGTTTTCATCAATAGATAGAGAATTGAAGAGGAAGATATACCTACCTATGGCAATAAGTAATTATTGTTTAAGATTTCGGAAGAAATCAAGCTGACTGAGAGCTTTCATCGTAAATGCTGTCTTATTCTTTTGAAACACATCAAAATAACCACACTGATACCACATTAGTTTCTTTATTGCACCTGTGTGAAGCCGGGATGGGTCGCGTAGAATCCCCACAGGTTTGCTTTATCTACATAGACCTCGCCGTCTACAGACTATATGAACTACTTTTATGGATATAGCTGTTTGTAATTGTGTATTCACTTTGGTTTACAGTTCAGGAGCTGAGGAGATGGCCGGCCGCCAAGCGAGCTGTAGCGGCGCGAGCGAGCCCCCGAGCTCGCCGCCGCGTGTGTCGCCCCCCAAGGTGGTTGTCGACGACAGCCCGCTGCAGCCCGCGATGGGCAAACACAAAGAATGTAAGTAGAACCTCATTTTTTATCGACAAAAAAAAACAAGAAAAATAAAGATAGGACATGAAAGCTCTTATATCTGAGATCTCTACCAGAGTGGGAGAGCTTGTAAAGGAGGAATAGATATCTTATAAGACATTATGACAAAAAATATGACAAACTCCTGATAAAACTATCGAGTTTGGAAAGTTGAGTTTTGAGTCAAATGGAAGGTCGCATTGTGTGAATTCCGAAAAATACGTTCATTAAATTTATATAAATAAGTACGAATAGTTCGACTCTATCGTGGCCTACACCAAAAAGAGAATACTTTGCGTCATCATCACTTCCCATATCATAACATAGTATCATACGAGTTATATATTCACATGTTCTCCGAGTTTCTGTTCGACGCAATCTTATAAAAATGGTTATAACAGAATACAGCGTTTTGCTTGTTTATCATCTAGTACTGTCATGTCTCGTATGCTACGCGCATCAGAATGCGGCGCGCAATGCTCACATCCGGCCATACTTGCGTCTCCGTCCGTCTGCGCGTACGTCGCCAATAAACAACCCGCCTCTCACCGTATCATACTACTTATACAAAACTGTAAAATCCATAGGTACTAATATTATAAATGCCAAAGTGTGTCTGTCTGTTTGCTACAAAACGTCAAAAGCCTTTTCACGGCTCATCGTTAAAGCGATTTTAAAGTTTTGTACAGAGACAGCTTAGGTTCTGGGAACGAATAGAGGCAACTCTTTGTCTTGGAAAATCTAAGTATTTCCACGGGATTTTGAAAAACCTAAATCCACGTAGATAAAGATCAGAGGTATGATCTAATTGATAGAGCGATCCTAGCTTGTGTCCTAGAGAATATGCGAGTAGATTACTTTTGAAAGGATTGATAAAGTTGCGGGCATCACATTTAGGACAGCGATAGCTTACACCCTGGAGGCGGACATAGGCTATTTTTTTATCCCGGAAGAACGAAGAGTTTCCACGGGATTTTTAAAAAGCCTGAATCCACGAGGATAAAGTCGCGGGTATTAATCCAACACCCGCGACAATTAAGCAACAATACAAGCCACTGGCTAAAATTGTACTTGCAATGTTCACTTACACGAGGTATAAAACGTCAGCGACAGCTTTTACGAAAGACAGTAAAAATGTTTGTAAAGTTCGTAAAGTTACAGGAATATTAGATAATAGAAAATATTTAGATTTTTTTTGTGGCTCGCGTCAACTCTTACAAGGATAAGATTAGAGCAGTTATTTGCCTCTATTTTTTACAAAGATCAGTCAAATTATTTGGATTTTATCAGCTGCATCATCAACATCATCATCAACCCAAGAGCAGCCACACTATTGAGCTCGGGTCCCCTCTCCGACTGACAATGGTTTAGCAATAGCCCTCAAAGCTGGGCAAGTGCGGATTGGCACACTTTACACATCGCTGAGAAATGGAGAATTCGCAGGCATGCAAGTTTCCTCACGAACTTTCCTTCGCCGCTAAGCAAGTGACAAAAGATACTTAAATGATTAAAATGCACATAACTCTGAAAAGTTAGAGGTACACACACGCCCGGAATTGAACCTCAGACCCCCGAAGATCTTCTAGGCTATTATTGCTTTTCAACTTCATTGATATAGGTAAAAGGAAGAAATAAAGCTGAAATCGCCCAGTAACCCACAATATTCGGCCCAGTGGTAGTGAATGTTTGGTCTGTAATCCGGTCGCGGCATAACACTAGTTTCCTTGTGCAGCGTTTATTTATGTTGGCGCCGCGCCAGCGTTGTCCGCTCGTCGCTCCCCGCTCGCTGATCGTCTACGGCAAACGAGAATATAGTTCTGTATTCGCCTACGCCCATCTACTGTCTATCGATACTATCGCAGTGTATCGATCGACGTATCGATCACGTCGACATCTAAATTACTCTGCATGCTACGTCGAAATTCGTCACCTGGCGTCATAACACCGTTTTCTTTATATGTTTAATCAATTCATATTGTTGTATCAAAAGGCATGGGGAATTCAATAGCGTATGATCGTTTTCGGTTTCAACTTGTATATTGTAGGTGGCTCGTATTATCGGACGCGGAAAATTTATTAAATATTTATTATTGTATTATTAATACAATGCAATAATAATAATTAATTTACTTGACTGACTAATAATATTATGTAGTATGAATGTTTAATATCATTCGTTGTTTGCTCCACAGCATTGAAGGTGAAGCTCATGATGCGACGCCCGATCAACCAGTTGGTGGCGCAGGGAATCATGCCACGTAAGTATTCGTGAACATTCTCGTCTAGCACAAACACAAATAGCTGTTTAGAGGATATAAGCAGAACAATTACTAATCAACTAATCATGTAAATGACGAAACGTTGGTGAGGCGCCCAACGCCTGCGCAGCTTAGCGTCGTACGCGTGGGTGATGGAATTTTATTTACGGCCAATCGCCGTGGTTAATGAGATTTTCTAACCGATTGGCAAAGGAATGAACATCTTTGTCATTATAAAGTACAAAAAATAAAAGTACTACTTTGTTACTTTGCGAAATTTATACAGACGGATTAAATTAATTTACGTATGCTATGTCTATTTTTTACAGCACTGAAAACACCGCCTGCCTATTTCAAGCAACGAGTGCAATTAGAGAGAGCGAAAACCGGAGATTTGCTTAAAGCAAAAATACAGAGTCGACCAGACCGACAAGAACTGGAACGAAGACACATATTAGAGCAAGTATGTGTATTTTTTTATGAAATGTATTTTATTATATTTCTTAATTATTTCTTTAAAATTTTAATCTTTCTTTCTTTTAAATATGTCATTAACTCTCTGACCATAATATTATGTGGTGTTTCAGGAGAGCCATGTAGATCCCAGTTTGGCCGAGAAGCAGCGAATGCTAAAGAAAGCGCGCCTGGCGGACCAGCTCAACGACCAGCTGTCGCACAGGCCCGGCCCTCTCGAGTTGATCAAGAAGAACATATTGCACACCGAGGAAGACATCGAGACTGCCGTCAAAAGCGGAGTCCTCGCGTTCAAGGCCACCAGCGAAGGCGCGTCGGGCCGGCCGCAGCACCCGTCGGCTTATTGCGGCCCGCCCGAGGAGGCGTCGCCGTCGCCCTCGCCGCCTGCTGCGCTCTCGCCCGCCAGCGTCGCCTCCACGCCGCAGCACCCGGCGCCCGGCAAGGATAAAGGCCGCAAAAAGTGCAAACAGAAGCCTAAATCGCGGTTTAAATTTCACGAGTACAAGGGCCCTCCGAATGCCCAAAAAGCCTCGTCGCCCCCGGACTCGACGGAGACCCCGTACGAGCTGCTCCTGCAGCAACAGCAGCTGCTGCTGCAGCTCATGCTGCCCGCGTCGCCCGCGCCCTCGTCCGCCGCGTCCGTGGCCTCCGACACATCGGACGCGCTGGGCGCGCCGCCGCCGCCGCCCCCGCCGCCGCCGCTCGCCGCACCCTTCGCGCTCGCCGCCGCGCGCTTCGAGGACATGAAGGTGTCCGACTTGCGCGCCGAGTGCAAGCGCCGCAACCTACGCGTGTCGGGCCCCAAGCCGCAGCTGATAGACCGCCTGCGGCCCTATCTCGAGATGCAGGAGGAGGCGCCGCGCTCGCCCGTCTCGGTCGCCTCGCCCGACTCGAAGGCGGAGTCGGAGCCCTGCGACGATATCGTGCAGTCGCAGCGGCGACTCATCGAGGAGCTCGAACGCCAGCTCGAGGAGTCGCGGCAGCAGCTGGAGGCGGTACGACGGGAAGCCGCGGGCGCCGCGGCCAGCGATCAGAGTCGAAGGCTGCTCCAGGCTCACTTGTGTGTGACACAGTTGCGGGCGAAACTCGATGCGCTCCAACAGCCCTCCAACCCCGCCCCCGCGCCGCAGCGCTACGTGCTGGCCGCGCCCGACACGACTCCCGATCGCCTCGTGCGGCTATTCACCGTCACGCCGCCGTCCGCGACCGGCGACGGGTCCTCCGACGCGACGAGCGGGAAGGCAAATCAGGCGTACATCCTGAACGGCGTCAAGGTCGTGCCGATAGCCATCCTTCCGACGACGCACTACGAGCCGGAGCGCGCGCCGCCGCCTCCGCCGCCACCGCCGCCGCCGCCGGTGCCGCAGCTGCCTGTGCCTGCGATGCTCCACGACAACGCGGAGGACAGTCAGATCATGGACGACGTGCTTGAAATTCTCGTCGAAAACGGCGAACTGCCGCCCTCGGCGGTCGGGGACGTGACCCCGAATCGGTCTCTCGACGCCGGCTATCTCACGGCCGGGTCTAGCGAGTTCACCCCGACGGACGTCCTGAGTGATGATATTCTAGGGGATTCGCACGTGCGGGACTCGCTCGCTGCTGACGAGCTGCAGAGAGAGCTCGATGACATTCAAAACGAAATCATGAGTCACGCAGATTTGAACGCGATCAGCGATCGCTGCGATATCGATTCCTCGGTGACCGATATAGATCACGATCTCAACGTGGATTTACTCGCGAATAACGAGTTCAACGCCAACTTCGCCGGTTCGGATTCTACTTCGTGTAATCACGAGGACTTTTTCGGTAGATTCCTGGGGGAAGATACGCCCGGCGCGATGGATATCGACGACGATGCGCCCGAAAGGATGAGTATGACGCCGCTAACCAACGGGGACATCCTGGATCACTCGCGCCCCGGCTTCGTGGACATGAACGAACTGTCGCTGCCTTCGTTTCACGACGAGGACACGCGGCACGGCGGGTTCGAGGAGCGCCCCTGCGAGTTCGACTTCAAGGACTTCGACCTCAGCTCGAGTATGAACATGAACGTGGACGGCGATGGCTACGACTACGTGCACGCGCAGCTGATCCCTAACCTGTTCGGGCGCGGCCACACGCCGCAGTGCGACCCCGTGCTGGGCGGCGTGCTGGCGCGCCCGGCGCCGCGCCCCGCGCGCAAGCACTACTCGTGGGACAAGATCGAGTACGACGCCACCTGACCCGCGCGGGCGTGCCCGGGACACTGAAGTGGCGCCTGACGACACATGACACCCTAGCCCGTTGCTGTACACTGAAAATAAATGCACAGTATTTGTACTACATAGACTCGAAAAATGCGGTGCTCTCTGTATAACACGAGCGCACACGTGTAGCGGGCGGGAGGTCTCGTGATACTGTGCGCGCGTAATTTACATGATCTCTTAGTACCGCACGTCGTCGTACCTCGCGGGAGTTCGGGACCTGAAACACTGAACGTATTCCGGCGCTCCCGTTGTCGCTTTAAAACCATAGCGGCGTTAGATTTAAAGTGAAACAGTAGATATTATAATACCGGGTAGCGGTTGTAACATGACGCTAGTCTCGATGCGGTGACGCGTTCTTCCAGGATGGTGACTTAGTGAGGACTAGACGTAATATTAGATTTAATCCTTCGAAACACATAGTGTTTGCGTGATGAGTGGACCGGACGGATATTATTTGGTACTTAATATTATATGATACGTATGTTTGTATCGCTAGATGGTAATGTAGCGTAAGTGGTGTGTGTGCTATTTATTGGTGAGTGTGGAGCGTCCGTCACCACCGGCCGCGTGCCGTACTTAGCTCACGTATTTATGATAAATCCATATTATTTACTGAGGCATATCTACTTATGTATATAATGAAAGTGTAATAAAATACTCAACATAGTTGTGGATAAACTGCATTCCGCCCGATGACTAAAAACTTAGGGGAAAAAATTATCATAAGAGATACTTCTTGTGCTTGAGGAGATAGAACTATCATTAAACTGTGTGACGCCTCTATTAACACACCACAGTTCCGTTTAAAAGGTTTATTCTCTGTGAATTTGCTAATTTCCCAAAATCATAAGTAACATTCCAGTCTTGTTGAAGTGCAAATTGTGGCACATCTGTATCCTCATCTCCCTTTATATTTCCATTAGAATATGCCCAACTGACATTGAAACGCGGCGTAATTTACTAAGGGAGAGGGCAAGATGCATATTCACAAGCCATCGTCATGGGTGGGACCAGCTCGGGAACAATGTTAGTTATGATTCATTTAGGTAATGTAGGGAGCCGGCTCCGCGTATGCAAACAATTATGCAAGCATTCCTATTTCATTGTTTGTAAATTGTACCTACTTCTTCCATTTATTGTTTAAGTCTGTAGACCCTTCATAAAGTTTGGTGTTAGTGTGGTGTAAATGATTCAGCAAAATGTTGTATAACAGTACCCAGAAGGAAATATTGCACATCCAACTTTAGAAAAAGGTCTCTGCTTCGTAGAGAGTGTTCTCTGGACCTCATATCTATGTGATGTTCCTTTGGTCTCAATGAAAGAGACAACATTCTGCAAAACCTTTATCTCTTTCTAAAGTTTGATGTGAAGTAGCGACTGCCGGTACTGTGATTTGTTTAATATTTATTTTAATCGTAACAAATTATTATAAATATTGTATAAACATAACATTCTTGAAAAAGTATCATTCCAATTATTGTCTAAAGCTTAGGATAGGTGCATCTTTATGGATAATTTTTATTTCTTAAACAATGTAAGATTGTTTGCATAATTGTTTGTTAAGTAATTTATTTATGTATCCTTAATAGAGTACCTAATTTAATTCAGGTTTATCGATTAGTATTTTCATTTTAGAATATTGTGTTTGCGTTCACCTCGGCTTTTTCACAATTTATAAAAATTATGAAAAACCGTAACTCAGAATGTATATGCCATTATTTGCATTTATATTTTTAATTTGTTAAATACCCATAGCGACAACGAATGTGGCCTCACTGCCCTAATGTGCCAATGTTACACAATATGAAAATTTCAAAATACATATTTCCATAAGTAGTTTATTTTTTATATTTGATAAGTTTTCCTTTGTCAGTGGTCTGAATGTTAACTATGTTGGTAGAGATATGTGATAGTACTTTAGGATATAAAGTAGTTCTAAAGTACATTCATGTATGGTTTGGTGCTATAAATATGTAAGTGAAATAGTATTGTATTGAAATACACATAAAAAAAATATTTAACAACTTAACAGTGAAAACGTAAGTCTTTTGATTAATGTATAAAAATAAACTAGATGACTACTCAGCAATTCGTCTTTAAAAGTTTAATTGCATAGATATATAAAATGATCCATTTCACTGATTTATGTAACAATTAAAAGTTCATTATAATTTGTTTTTGCTTTACGTACTAAAATTAAATAATATTCCATTATCTAAGTAAATTAAAACTAATGAAATTTCTAATTGCTCAGCCAAATTGTACCTATCCATTCTAGCCAATTATACTAATTCTTCAAAGATAAACTATTATTGTATTGCTATCTTTGAAGACATACTTAATAAAGTGTGTTATGAGCTTGCTATACCATTTTGGGTTAGTTTAATTTAAAATATTTAACACAAGGAAATATTAAGTGAGATTAAAGTTTGAGTATATTATTAGTATGTATCTGCATATTTGTTATTGTTGTAATTATTGTAGGAGAGTTTTAACATTTGTTTTCTAATAGTTTATATTTGGAAGTGATATACAGTGCTGAATTTGAATAATTTAAGCTGTTTACATTAAAACTAGAATATCGATAGAATAACTGGCTTCGTTATATTGCTCGTATTAACCTTAATACCTATTTAAATTATTTGTATAGTTACCTTCATTTGAAATACATAAAGCAATAATGTAAACAATAAAGAAAAACAGATAAGTATAATTATGTAAACACTATCTAGCACAGCCAAGTATTCATTAAGGTTGTCACAAAAGGTGCATATAATATTTTATATTTCATTATCGGCGCACAAAATTGGTACTGTTGGTATAACATTCGGTACGCACATTTTACATATATGTAGATACATCTTAAAGGCACGCGATCTAAAGTCTTCTATCATGTACTAGATTTTCCTATCTGTAATATATACAGTTATTTCAGATAATCTGTCAAATGTGTAACTGGGCCTACCTTGGTTCTAGAGTACCTGATGGCAACCATGTTAGAATGATCTGATAGTCAGTCGATCGCTCAGTATCTGCAGATAAATTAATCAAATTTTTTTTTTTTTACTTTTAATGAAAATATTACAATAAAACTTAAAGCTAGCCTTATCAACAATTAAATTTACATATTTATTATTATTGTACATATTTCATTATGCGCCAGATACAAATATCTTATAATATGTTCCGTGTGACAAGCCTAGTTAATCTTGAACCCTATTTATTCCTTATAAAATGGTTTTTTACCTTGCTGTATAATGAAGCCTTGTAAATAATTACCAAGCCTTTACTAGTATGTTTAAGGAATTGTTGAAACAAAACTTTGTCATAAATTGTTGTTTTATTTATTTTCCCATATCCCTCCTGCTACGAGTACCACAGAATACCTAGGTACTGAATAGTACCGTAACTTTTAGGTACAGAAGGCTGACTCCGAAATACATATAATTTAAATAAATAGCGACTCTTGTTATGAAGCAATAAAGTGCAGTTCAGCTCAAACAGCGCTGCAGCCTAAAATTTGAGCAAAGTCGCGGCGGCGGCGACGCGAGCTGCCGGCCACTGCCGTTCCGGCGTGAATTGGCCCTTAATATAGCGAGCATAATAGAATCATTTTGGTACCACTGAAGAAAAAACCCGTAAAATGATTTTTTTTTGTATTTTAAATGAAGATGTAAAGTAAGTACCTATATGGAATCCTATTGGAAATGTATATAGATATATAAATATAATCTTTATTGCACACAAAACATGAGATGGAACCATAGACTTACTGTAAGGTTTTATATTTTATTTTAAAAATAGAACTCATTCCTAACTGTCTACTTATTATAAAAACATAAGAAAAAATATAACTGTGTCATACAAAATGTCCGTTGTTGTTTTTCCATGTAGTTTATTTAAATAATTAAACCTACATTTGGTAGCAGAGCGTGGTTTTTACCAAAATAAATAAAATGGTATCTACTACGAGCTATCGCAACATAGAACCGTTGACCAAGTCAAACTACGATACTTGGAGCCTACAAGCGCAAGCAGTCCTGATCAAAAATGATTATTGGGACATCGTCAGCGGCGAAAAAACATTACCAACAGATGCGGATGCGGCAGCGAAGTTGGCATTCAACAAAGAGGACTTGAAGGCAAGAGCTGAAATCCTACTTTTATTGTCACCTTCTGAATTAAAACAAATTAAAGTCTGCACGACATCAAAAGCTGTATGGGATAAGTTAAAAGCTACTTATCAAAGCACCGGGCCTGCAAGGAAGGCAACTTTGCTAAAACAGCTTGTTCTAAAGCGAATGAACACAGAAGAAGATATTCGTGACCATATAAATAATTTCATGGATATTGTGGATAAGCTTGCAGATATGAATATAAAAATACCACTAGAACTATTGAGTATAATGCTCCTCTATAGCCTGCCAACAACCTTTGAAAACTTCAGAATAGCGATTGAGTCTCGGGACACACTACCTAATCCTGAAGACCTGAAAGTAAAAATTATGGAAGAATATCAGGCAAGAAGTGGTGGTAATCAACCTAGTAAAAGCTCCGAAGCATATTACACGAAGAAAAACAAGAAAAACTTGTACTGCAAGATCTGTAAAAAGAAAGGTCATAGTGTCGAGACCTGTTGGCATAAAAAGAAAAACGCCAGTGAGAAAGACAACGGAAGAAACAATAGCAAAAATTTTAATGTTTGTCTGAGTACTGTAGATTCAGATACTAATGAAAATATCTGGTGTCTAGATAGCGGCTGCTCATCTCACATGTGCGGTGACAAATCGATGTTTGCCTCCATGACCCCCAAAAATGGAAGCATAAAGCTGGCATCGAAGAATTACATTAGTGAAATTAAAGGCACAGGTAGAGTAACCGTCAGTAGAGGACAACAAGACTATAATTTTAACGACACTCTGTATGTTCCCGATTTGTCAACGAACCTATTGTCTGTAGGAAAAATAACAGACAGAGGTCACAAGGTCGTTTTCGAACAAAATAAAGCCTACGTCGTGGAAAAAGACGGCGAGGTGTCACTGACAGCGCAAAGAAAAAATGGGCTTTACTATCTTGAACTTGAACGAAAAGAAACTGCACAATACACACCGAAAGTACATAGCGATATCATGGAATGGCATCGAAAACTTGGCCATATAAATGAAACGGATTTAAAGAAGATGGCTAAAGATGGTCTTATGTATGGTTTGAATTTTTCTGACGAAAAGTTGGAAACTTGTGAGACCTGCATCAAAGGAAAACTATCTAGATTACCGTTCACAAGACATGATGATCTTTACACAACGGACAAGCTAGAAATAATTCATAGCGACGTGTGTGGACCTTTTGAGTGTGAGTCACTGGCAGGTTCGAGATATTATGTCACCTTCATAGACGATTTCACTCGTTACTGTCACGTCTATTTTATTAAAAGAAAAAGTGACGTGTTCAATATTTTCAAAGAATATAAAAACGAAGTCGAGACGTTACACGCAAGAAAGATAAAATATCTACAATCTGATAATGGTACAGAATACCGCAATAAGGATTTTGACGATTTTCTCAAATCTCATGGCATCAAAAGAAGGTTGACCACGTTTTATACTCCGCAACAAAACGGAATTAGCGAGAGAAAAAATAGATCCTTATTAGAAAAAGCCAGATGTCTGCTTATCGAAGCCAATGCACCAAAGAAGCTGTGGGCGGAAGCGGTAGCAACTGCAAACTATCTTATAAATCGCAGCCCCTCTAAAGCATTAAATGGTGATATACCATTCAAAAAATGGGTAGGTCGAACACCATGTGCACATCATCTTCAAGTTTTTGGCAGAAAGACTTTTGTACTAAAAAAGAAAAAACGAGGTAAGTTTACCCAGAATGCCAAAGAAGGCGTATTTATGGGATACTCGATGACATCAAAGAGCTACAGAGTTTACATACCAGAGGATGATGCGGTAGTGATGAGTAGAGACATCAAGGTCATAAATAAAATGTATTTCGAAGAAGGTCAAAACTATGATAAGCTATTAGATGAAAACTTACAGATGCCTAAAAACAAAGAGGTAAAACCAATAGAAATTGAAATAATTCATGACAAAAATGAAATCACCTCACAAAATCAAAACAATCAAGAGGATGATGAAAATGATGAATCTTACGAAGATGCACCAGAGGTCATAGAGACACCTGAAAATGAGAGGCCACAAAGAGAGAGGCGCCCGCCAACTTGGACCAAAGATTTTGTCCTAGATGAACCTGAAAAAGGTTTTTCATACAGCGAACTAAGTGAGGAGGAGTATACTTACCTTAGTGATGTTGAATTTGTCTCTGGAATAGAAAAAGAATGGCATGAAGCTATAAAGTCAGAAATGAGATCACATGTTAAAAACGGTACATGGATCATTAAAAGTAAAGATAAAGAAAAACATCTTATCGACTTCAAGCTAATTCTAAAAGATAAAGGACAGAGAAAGAAAGCTCGTCTCGTAGCAAGAGGGTTTACGCAGAGACCTGGGATAGACTTTAATGAGACATGGGCACCTGTTGCAAAACTGAGCTCACTCAGATTACTACTAGCCGTGGCTGTAGAAGAAGATCTGTCGTTAAATCAGATGGATGTCACAACTGCTTATTTAAATGGTGACTTGGAGGAAAATATACAAATGAAAACTCCAGAATATTTAGAAGAATATTTAATAGAAATAATTAATGACGAAAGTAGTAATAACGATTCCAGATTATTACTAAAAGCAAAAAGAATGTTAGAAGACTTAAGAAATACAAAAGGAGAAAAGGTGTGCAAACTACAAAAAGCATTGTATGGATTGAAACAATCTGGAAGGCAATGGTTTAAAAAGTTAGATACAGAGCTGAAGCAGTTGGGTTTCAAACCATCACCTGCAGATCCTTGTATATACTCCTTAATTGAAGGAGGAGATAAAATACTTATTTGTCTCTACGTTGATGATTTAATGATTGCTTATTCGTCAGAACAGAAGTTACAAAGAGTAAAGAAATTGTTAACAACAAAGTTTGAAATGAAAGACTTGGGAAAACCTTCCGAATTTCTAGGAATAGAAATCAAAGTAGAAAAAGGAAAAATAAAGTTGTCACAAGAAAACTATATTAAGAAAGCTCTTTGTAAATATAACATGCAGGAGTGTAAACCAGTGAGTACACCCATAGAAGCAAGGTTAAAATTAGATAAGAAAGAAAAGAAAGATGAAAGCTTGCCATATCAAAATTTGATTGGAACATTGATGTTTCTTGCTGTGGCTACCAGGCCAGACATAATGTATGCCGTTAGCTATTTGTCACAATTTAATAATTATTACGGCGAAGAACACTATAAGTGTGCTAAACGAGTACTAAGGTATTTGAAAGGGACGCCGTTACTCGGAATATGTTATGAAAAGATGGCATATAAGACTGCATGCTCTATCTATGGTTTTGCAGATGCAGATTGGGCTTCATGTACACTGGACAGGCGATCTTATACAGGGTACTGTTTCAAATTGTCTAGAGGCTGTATAAGCTGGGAATCAAGAAAGCAGAGAACGGTAGCTTTATCTACGGCAGAGGCCGAATACATGGCGCTAACTGAAGCCGTAAAAGAGGCTATACATTTAAAGATGTTATTAAACAGTATTGCCTGCAAGCAGCAAGATAGTGTGCTTATATATAGCGACAGCCAGGCGGCTATCCAGATATGCAAAAATGAAATAGTAAGCAATAGAACAAAACATATTGATATAAAAACATATTTCATACGGCAGCATATAAGAGAAAAAACAATCAGCGTTATCTATATAAATACAGAACGGATGGAAGCCGACATTTTAACTAAAGGACTGCCATCCGAAAGATTGAAAAACCTAAGCAAAAGTTTAGGAATGCGTTAGGAGGAGATTGTAAGGTTTTATATTTTATTTTAAAAATAGAACTCATTCCTAACTGTCTACTTATTATAAAAACATAAGAAAAAATATAACTGTGTCATACAAAATGTCCGTTGTTGTTTTTCCATGTAGTTTATTTAAATAATTAAACCTACACTTACAGTTTTTTATGGATGGAACACAGCACAAAAGGAAGAAAAATTGTATGCAAAGGCTGCCTTATTGCTTAGAGCAATCTCCACCAGGCAACCTTTGATTGGCCTTTGGTGAAAGGAGAAACTAGTTTTGGATAGTACTAACACGCAAACAATTTTATTATTCAATTTCAAGAAGAAAATATATTTTTAGCATTTATAGGTAGTAGGCTGTACGTATCAAATACCAAAATGATTCCATGGATTCCATAAATGAATTCGGAAAAATCTAAGGGTAAAGTGAAATTAAGACCTGGTAACACTAATTTTTGAAATGCTTGTCAAACATTTGTCAATTGTCAACACTCAAATGTCAAGTGTGAAAAAAATAGGTCACAAATTATAGAATAAATTCTTTTATTTGGATTTTAATTTTTTATGAACATTGTTAAAAATTCAAAATGCACTTAAAATGTTTTTGAATTTATTGGTAAATAATTACCTACTTTTTACTTAGAATCAGTGGTAGTTTTGATATAGACAATACAGTGATGATATTAGCTGAAACCGTGTTGTTTGCTCTTGCTCTGATCGATAGCGGTGCAATTTTATTCTTGTTAGTTTACTTCATTATTACCTTATCCGATTTGGAATGTGACTATTTGAACGCCCAGGAGTGCTGTGACAATCTGAACTACTGGCTGCTGCCGAAGTATATCGCCCATTCGTTCATAACCTTTTTATTATTATTCCATGGTCAAATCCTGCTCTTCTTGTTGAACCTACCTATGTTCATTTGGATAAGCTTTGAGTATTTTACAATACCGCAGGGTAATTTGGGTGCTTACGATCCAGCTGAAATTCATAACAGAGGCCAACTGAAGAAGCACCTCAGAGATGTTATGATTTACGTTGGGCACTATTTAATATTTTTCTTCATTTATCTCTACTGCTTTATACTGGCGCTATTGAAAGGTGACCCGATACGTCGCGGAAGCGATGACGAAATTGTAACGGAAATAATATAACAAAACCATTATGTCAGAAGAGTCCCTGAACGTTACTTATTCCCCGGAGGGTGAGGATGAGATGGGGACCAGCGAAAGCGCAAATTCACCGCTGTCCGCGCCCAACTGTACTAAACTGCAACTGCAGGATCATATTAAAGCCTTTATGGAGAAGACAAAGCTTGAAAGGGAGGTTGAGACTTTAACATGTAGTAGTGAGTTGATAGACAAAGTGGTATTAAATTACATTATTGCTAAAAAGATATTGAGTAACTTGTCGTGGCAAGATAAGTTGCTGTGCAAGCAAGTGTGCAGTACGTGGCACTCTGCAGTCCAAGCTTTGCGAAGGGAACAATTGGGGCCCGTTGACTTTCTGTTGAACTTGCATTCACAAACTGTACTCACTTGGGCGGTTTTAAAAAAGTCGGGTGAATTTTCCACTGAGCCATTGGTTGTCATGACATTTGTTTCTGCCTCAGGCTTGGACATGACATGCCGATGTAGGTTTATTGAGCCTACCCTTTGTTTTGATCCTGAATGTCAGAGTGATCATAGTTGTAAGTGAACTTTTATTGTCAAATTATTTAATCTTACATATTATGTTTTGTCAAAGTTATTTAGCTAATTTAATATGTGAAAACTGTCTTTGAGACTAAAATTATGAAAAAGTATTTTTAAAAATACTTTTTGTATGCATCTATAGTTATCATAAAAAACTTTCTTGTATTCCAGTGCTGGATGCCCTCCAAATATACACAAGTGGACCAAAAAAGTGTATGAACACAATACGAACAGATTACCTTTCATACATGCCCCTGCCAACCTCTGTCACATATGAACATACCTTCTTACACATGAAATTTGACCCTTATATGGTTGGAGTATTTATTCCAGTCATACCAGATGTGAAGTTTCACACGATCAATATCAAATGTATTGATAACATGCAACAGGAGTTTTATGATGTTGTACGGGAAATAGCAAATGATAGAATATTCAAAGGTATATTTGTGTATGTGACAGACAAGTATCTTTTGCATTCTGTTGAGGACATTGTCTTCTTGAATCATTTCAAAGAGGTGTAAGTATCATTTGGGTTATTTTATTATTTACTAGACTGCTAACTGTCTGTGTGGATTTATGTTTATTAAAAATCCTGTGGAAACTCTTTGATTTTCGGAGATAAAAGTAGTCTATGTGCATCTCCAGGATGTAAGCTATTTCTTCTCTCTGGGCTGGTTTCCGCACTTAAACGTTTCTGTCTGTTGTGCGTTATGTAAGCTATTTATGATACCCACAAGTTCATCAGTGTGGATTGAGGTTTGTTTAGCTCCATAAGAACTCTTTGATTTCTGGGACCAAAGTAACCTTTGTTCGTCCTTGGGATGCAACCTATCTCTGTACCAAATTTCATCAAAATCGGTTTAGTGCATGGTTAGTGACAAGCTAGCAGATAGACACACGTTCGTGTTTATAATTAGTATGGATTATGGATTTATTCTATAGACTAGCTGTGCCCGCGACTTCGTTCGCGTGGAATAGTGACTTTTCGGGCACTACGAATAACTGAATCCTTATGGCAGCGGCGCGGCTCTCAGCGCGCTTTATATAGCCACGGACGCTCATACTCTGTACGTTAAAAATGTTCGCCGTGATTCTTTAAATTGACATAACTTTTTTATTTATGAACCGATTGACATGAAATAAACACTAAATGTTAAGTGAAGCTTACTACAATATATTAGTGAAAACCGTATCTAAATCGAATAAGCCGTTTCTGATATTAGCGTGCACAAACACACAGACAAACAGACAAAAAAAAATTACAATTTCGGGTTCGGCGTCGATATAATAACAACCCCTGCTACTTTTTCTTATGTATTTTCATTGTACAGACACCACTTTTCTACAATTTTATTATATGTATAGATTTCATGATGAATTTGCCTATTAATACCCTAATCTACAAGCATCTAATTGTAAATTTATTTCTAGGCAACCAGACATACCCTATGCCATTGGAGGTTGTATCATAGAAGACGCATTTGAGCAACCTGATATTGCTAATGGTGTGATTGAAGCAATCAATGAGTACCGGGAGTTTTTCAGTGAGAACCTAATTTCTATTAGTGTGTTCACTGTACCAAAGAGTCCATTGAGCAATGAGTTCAACTTTGATATGTACTCCCTTGTTTTGGATTCATCTTATTGGTCGAAGGAGAAGATACAGCAAGGTATCAATGAGGTAAGAGATGATAAACAGAATTGGATTAGTCCATGAAAAATGGACTAGGATTGGATTTTTATGATTGACTAAGATTTAAGTATTGGACTAGTTTTGTTTTGAAAACACTTTTTTAAGCTATTTTTACCCCATTTTGAGCATGTTTGCTTAGAATATAATAATTGCTAATAATAGGCATTGATGTACCTGAATCTAGAATTCTAGACAATACAATTCTTTAAAAAACGTGTTAGAGTGAAAAGAGGACTGGTCCAATTCTATTTGCCAGCTCCTAGATTATAGGGTTTTTGTATGTAACAACATTGCTGAGATGTAAAATCTCATACTTACCCTATTGGTACATTTTTTGTACATTGTATGTACGGTCAAAGACCGTAAATCGTGTAGTAACTTAATGATCATATTCGGGTGGCACCGTTATGCACATTCGTTAGGTTTTCATGGTGTATTTATAAAAAAAGGTCATAAGTCTGACAGGTTTTTGACGCAACAGTTTTGCGTGAAAGCTACTCGAATTCTGAGGCCGATCGTACAAGTTTCTATAATAGACCTGTATTGTTACAGTTTTCAAAAAGAGTGCCTCAGTTTGAATACAGCGTCGCCATCAAGCTGGCTTGTGTTGGTCGGGACAAGAAGCACAAATGGGAGCAGGACTGCTTTCGGGCAGTTTTCCCCAACACAAGAATCGTCGGTTGCTATGGAAACGGAGAGTTGGGTGTGGACCACCCGCCGAAACCACCTGAAGAGTCGCCACATTCATCAGCCAAAAGACACTGCAGGTCCAGTGGCCCTCAGTTTGGTATAGTATATTCGTATTCCAGTGTTTTTGTTTATATGGGATGGGGAAAGATATTGTCTAATGGGCCCTGTTAAGCCCAACACTTGTGCCAATTTCTGGGTATGCCACGGCCAACTTAACCCTGACACACGACACGCTAGTGAATCATGTCCAGTAAGTTATAATGTTTCAATATTGTTTTGACAATTTCATACAAGTTTTATATGAAAACGTCAAAACAATATTAAAACATTAACTTCTACTTTAAGCGATGGTAGTATGGCTCCTAGAAGCATTGGCGTCCACAGTCCAAACTGTAAAGCTCGATGAAATGTGACGTGATTCGTACAAATCGAAATACATACCGTGCGGTTTCAGTAGTAGGATAAATGTTTATATATAACTTATTACAATATTTATATGTCAGTACTGTACAGTGATCGCAAAACAAGTAGTCCAATATAAAGTCAAAAAGAAGACAGGACAGTATAGATTGTTACTCACGTATTTAGTCGACGTAAACCCACTAGTTTTTAACCCGTCTGGGATCTTATTAGGGTTTCGTACCTCAAAAAGAAAAATGGAACTCTTATAGGATCACTGGGTCTGTCGGTCCGTTTGTCATGTCTGTCAAGAAAACCTATAGGGTACTCCTCGTTGACCTTATAGGTCTTATAGGATTTTTTTAGGAAAAAATCCGAAACCTGTGAATTTGTGGTTATATCACACACAAAAAAAAAATTAAATATGTTTACAAAAAATTTCATTCACTAAACCACATATAGATGGTGCAGACCGTTATTAACTTGCAGAGTTCTACATAAATGTGTTAGATATATCTTGTACGATTGTACGGAACCCTTTGCATGCGAGTACGATTCGCACTTGACCGGTTCTTCATAGGGACTCAGCTCGCTGTGCGTCGCGGTTCAGCCTATACTTATAATGGAAATCACTCACGATAGTTTAAACGTTAAGACAGGATTGAATACAAAAGCCCAGCTGAGGTTGTTTGTACAAAGCGCATTGATACGCCTCATGTTTAGATTGGACTACATGTTTTGCGCACAGTAACCTAAGCACTATTATGAACAAATTGTAGAACTATTTATAATTCAAGGTACTATCTAAATTAAGAATTATGTTTCTGTATGTTTACTAAGTAAGTTAAGTATGGGTAGTTAATATGCATATATTATAATAAATACTTATAATCAAATTGTTTTTCATTTTCTATAGGGTCCGTACGTCCGAATGAAAAAACGGAACCATTATGGGATGACTCTTGTCTGTCTGTGCATAGATCTATAACAGTCACTATGCTCCTAATCTTATATTTGCCTCTATCTATAGGTAAGCAAGTTCAACTCGCACTTGTCCAGCTTTCTCTTCGAGATATTATGTTTTCCCTCAAAATTCCTAGTGCCTGAAAACCAGTCTTTGAACTGTGCGTGCTACCAGAAACGATTTCCTGGTCTGAGACATGGCCAGTAGGTTCCTAGAGGCCTCTTAGGAAAGCTTTTAACTGGCTTTTAAAATTTAATGAGACTTCAATGAGTCACAGTAGTTATTTATTGAAATTTTTAACATACTTCCTTAATAATACGGCGTGGAAACAGTCATTAAAGCGAAAATTTAAAAGAAACAGGAATTTCGTCATAGTAGGAAGCAACTAGGAACCATAGGAATCATTATGGTTCCTAGTTTCAACCACACTTACGTCTATTGCAAGGAAAACAAGAACAAAAAAATCTCATACATACTCGTAGATCAAAAATCGAATCAGCGCTTTTCTAACTTATTATTACGAGTACATATAGATTATGTGCTTTCCACAGTAGAATCACTAAAGATTTTTTGGGAGAAACTGCGGGTTTAATTCCTGTTCTTATGAGATTTTTTGAAAATCTTTGAATGTACTCAGTTCCTATTTCTTTAAAAACAACGTTGTGGTTCCTAGAACCAAATTCCTCTATCTCCGATAGGTACTTAAGTAGTTCGCTGCATTGACCGCTCCAAACGGCAATATCTCAAGTTTGCGAAGCTTGTAATGTAATGGGTGAGGTACACGAAGAACCGATAGAGGTTAAGGTCTCAAGATGTTAGAATGTCGACCTCGCACTGGAAAACGCAGTTTGCAGACTCCCACTTGGTGGACGGCACAAGACCATGGCATACGGGAATCCCTACAAGAGATATCTTTGTCCAGCTGTGGACGTATCAAATCACTCGATTTTTCAAACTTTAAAACGGAGTAACAAAAAGCTGTGATAGCCTAGTGGTTAGAACGTCCGCCTCCTAATCGGAGGTCGGGGGTTCGATCCCGGGCACGCACCACTAACTTTTCAGTTATATGCGTTTTAAGCAATTAAATATCATTTAGAAACCTGCATGCCTGAGATTTCTCCATATTCTTAAAGGTGTGTGAAGTCTGCCTATGCGCATTAGGCCAGCGTGGCAGACTATGACCTAAACCTTCTTATTGCCCAGGAGACCCGTACTCAGTAGTGGAGCGGCATTCGGCAATGGGTTGACCATGATGAACCCTCATTTGAATTTCTTAGACAACTTTACATTTTTGTGTTTCCTGTGTTCCTGCTTTCGATTGATAGGTACTAGGTAGGTACATGGAATTCGTTATCAGATGATTGAAGAAATGGAAAAGTAATATTTTTAAATTTCCTGTACACTTCAAAGATACTCTCTCCAATGTAGCAACCACTGTAGCAACTTACGAAGCCGCTCTCCAATGGACAAACTCACTAGAGAGCAGAGTCGGTCTCGCCAGTGCTCAGCTAAGCGTTCCGGCGTTTGCACGCTTTCCTGTCCTCAAGCCTGCTATACGTGTATTTACGTGTAAACGATCGCACGCATGCGGTCTAAAGTCGTAGTAAAAAATATAAAAGTTTTCAGATTTTTTTTTCTGCTGGTGAGAAATATTGGATTATACAATTATTCATTATTACTAATTAATGTGAGAGTGAAATAATAATACGTAAATAGTAGATTTTTTACAAAAGTTGTAAGAAAAAAATTGGTAAATAGTATTTAATAAAAGAATTTGAATAAATTATGTAACTCGGTAAATAAAATTATAAATTAACAATTTAACAAGGCCAAGCTTACTTTTATTTCGCACCTTAAAATATAGCATCATAAATCCCAAGATAAAGGAAGTCTCTTATAAATTAAAATGAATGATGATGAATAGGTAGAGCTCATTTTTAACCCCCGACCCAAAAAGAGGCGTGTTATAAGTTTGACGTGTGTATCTGTGTACCTATCTGTGTATCTATCTGTGGCATCGTAGCTCCTAAACTAATGAACCGATTTTAATTTAGTTTTTTTGTTTGAAAGGTGGCTTGATCGAGAGTGTTCTTAGCTATAATCCAAGAAAATCGGTTCAGCCGTTTGAAAGTTATCAGCTCTTTTCTAGTTTTCTTATAGAGGTTTTTGTGTCGGGGGTTTTTAAATTTTAAGTTATATGTACTTACTATAATTATAGTTGATTATTTAATATGATGAAATGCTAAAGGCATCAATTCTTTGTGATACTTACTAAAAATACCTAATTTTTAATGCAGTGTCGCAGTTGTACGTTTTTGACAAAAAAAGCAATTTAAATTGACCCCAATACAATGAGATAAAAAGGAGTCTGTAATATTTTATGTGATGCTTTTCATGTTTCTGGCCACGTCTGGTCGGCTGAAAATTGGTGAGAAAGTTTCAAATATTAATAGAATTAACTACAGGGCCGGCCCTAGTCGGCTTTGCCGACGATATTATTTTTTTGATGCGAGCGAAGTGAGTACTTTATATTTATAATATAACAATAGAAGAAAAAAAAACGAATTAGAATTTAAACTACTTAAACAAAAAGTGCGACTAAAACGAGTGCGATTTTTTATATACATATAATAATTAATATTGCCTAAGGGGGGTGCATTTTTAGGGTTCCGTACCCAAAGGGTAAAAACGGAGCCCTATTAATGTCACTGTCTCTGTATCTATCTGTCCGTCGTCCGTCAGTCTGTCTGTCCGGATCATGTCACAGGTCTTTAGCTCGTAGACGAAATGAGTTACACACCTGAAATTTTGGCATACCAAATACCAAAATTTCAGGTTTGTAAAACAGTGACCCGAACCCAAATGTTGACTTAGAAATTCAGTTAAATTATTTTTTAGAGGGGCTCCCATTCATGAAAAAGGAGACGGAAACTTTTTTCTTATCCTAGCATGTGGGGTATCATTGTTTAGAACTCATTGAGTAGAGTACAATTTTTTTTTTAATCTTAAAAATGAGGAAATGGGGGGCAATCAAAGTTATCAGTTTTTGACCATTTTTGTGACGGGGGCTATCTCAAAAATTAAACTAGTTAGAAATATGAAATTTCGGTATATTATGTACCATATACTGTTTTTAAACAACAAATACTAAAAACAACGATTTATAAAATAGTTTGTAAGTTGTGAACAATTTTCCCGTTTTTTTTTCACGGTTTATTGCGATGTTTTAGCTCGGAAAAGAAATAATTATT
This sequence comes from Maniola jurtina, assembly GCF_905333055.1. Classification (NCBI taxonomy): domain Eukaryota; kingdom Metazoa; phylum Arthropoda; class Insecta; order Lepidoptera; family Nymphalidae; genus Maniola; species Maniola jurtina. Next base: position 5,962,257 of record NC_060037.1, on the reverse strand, counting down.
TCATATACTCAAAATATGATATTCATAATAATTATGTACGGAACCCTAAAAGAGTCCCGACTCGCACTTGACCCGTTTTTTGAGTACGGTCTACGTTCGCCGCCAACCTAAAGATGCCCGTTCGCAATTAGCACCGCCCTGGGCCGGCCTTTGGAACCTATTAATTAAATTGGACTCATACCTTGATAGCACGGTCTATAATAAATAATCATATAAATAATCATTTGTTTATAGGTCAAAAGTTATTATTATTCTAAATTTCTAAATCATGGATCTAAATAAAATTGTAGTTTTAGATAAGTACCTAGTTAGGTAGTTGAAAATAACAGTTTGATTTATTTTTTATTCGTTTGCCTCTTTCAAGATAAATTTAAAAAAAAATGTTACATAATAATATATTTTACTTTCTCGCTTTATTATACGTTCACTTGAATAACCTGTATTCAAGTAAAAGTGCATATGAAATCTACTAGGTCGGTATTACTACCTACTATGCTAAAACCGTCTTAATTAATTATATTATAACTGCAGTATATTTTATCGTTAATTTTCAGAACTCTCACTAGCTCAAACGGTATATGAAAGCTGTTTATATATGATCCACAGATACACTACTAAGGCATTTTTCATTTAATCTATTTAACACCTATTAGTTTTTTGTAGCAATTAATTACGACTAAGATGCATAAGTACTCAGCTATTTAGTACCTAAATGGTGCGTCTTTAAATTAAATACTTACAAATCACAATTCAAACTTTAGCGTGGCTTGGATTAATTTAATCTTTCTAGCTTTAGCGCCTACTGATGCTGAACTTGTTTTCCCTTACCGCTTTCCAATAAATTTTCCATCTCGCAAATCTTAAAACGTTCGTAATTATTATGATCGAATTTAATTAAGGGAAACCCTATAGTAAAAGGATAATAAGTCGGACTTTTTAAGTGAAAGACGGTCTTCCAACGTAAGAAATGCGCTTTACTTGGATGCAGACTAGTTTAGAAGTCGTTTGTCTAGATAACTTCCTAACTACCGGTTGCTATATGGCAGGAGGGACTGGGTGTAAGGGACCTTAGTTACAATACTATGCAAAACTATTGGAAACGACAAAGGTTAACGTTTCTTTCAGGTTCTTTGTCCAAATAGAAATAGACTTGGGTAGATATAATAAAAGAAGTAGACCGTAGTTATTTAAACTTGATTTAAGGATTAGGAACAGTTACATAACCTAAGTTAGGAATATATATAGGGTTTACGCAGACGGGGGAGTTTTTCGCCGTACTTACGAGTATTTGTGATGGACTAATACTAGTAAGAACGGCGAAAAATTCGATACAGTTCTCAAAATGATCATTTTTAGTAATTCCGCGGCCAATAGTCCGTTGTCTGCGCAAGCCTTTACTGTGACTATTTTCTATTTTATATTCCGCTATGAACTAAACTAGCCACCTTTTCCACAGAAGGCATAAACTTACTGGACCGCGTAAAGTAATTCGAAATACTTCGTTGATCGTTGAATAATTAATGCGGACGATTGTGAGTGGACAGTTACATCGTGCAAAACAATACAGACATACATACTTTTATACGTGTTTAAGTGATACTGTGCATGCTTTGGAGTTCGCTCGAAATCAACACAAGTGAAAGTTCGTTATAATTTTCTCCGTGGGACAGTCGGCAAAAGTGAAAAGACAACAGAATGGACCACGTATTTCGGCAACGGAGAATCAGCGTGCCTAAACGGTAAGCATCTTAATTGTATAGAAGACTGTGTGAAACGTTACAACCTGTGATTTATGCTGCCGTCGCGTCGCCTGTCATTTTGCTAAAATGCGGCTCACCCCAAAAATAACTTTTTAAGTTATCACCAAAAAAGGCCTATCTATTAAGCCTTTTTCATGCATACTTTCTATCTTTGTTGTACCTATCCTACTCCCTTTACGACCTCTCGCACTGCCAAGGGTCACTGGTAGAGATCTCTCATAGAGATAAGTGCTGCCTTGTCTACTTTTTTCTTCCTTTTCTCTTTATTGTTACAACTTTCTGGTACAAAAAAAGGTGGAAATTTTGAAAAACTGTTGTTTTTAATAAGTAGGTACGTTGGACCTAGTTCGTTAGTTAGCTTTAAGTTCAGAAGTAGCACTCTTTTTGAAACAAAGCCATGAATGTCTAGACTCTAGTGGTTAAGACGTCGTCGGCCTCTTATTAAGGGAGTCCGGGGTTCAATCCCGGGCCCGCATTTCTAACTTGTCGACTTGGAAATCGAAGCACTAACCACTAGGCTATCACTGCGCTTTAGTAAAAACCTAATGTCTACCTACAAAATAATAATTTTATACCTATACACTTAAATTAATTATTTTCAAACCTAAAACATTGAAATAGGTAAACGAATTAAATACTATTTTTTATTTGGAGCTAAAAAAGTCTAAACGATATCAAATGAGGAGATAAAGCAAGCAACAAAATAGAAAAGCGTGTCTAAACAATTTAAAGCGCACGTGAGCGGATCACTTGGATTCCCTCCCGAGACACGGATCCAGCCTGTTTTCTATTTGAGCGCGCACGATATGAACAAAATACTAAAATCCCGGAATGGGATAAATTCTTTTTTTTTTCTCTCTCGTCTGGCCTTTACAAGGCCAATTAGCCAATGTCAAGTTTGTAGTTATTTGTAACAAGTTAGTTAAACTATACAAGTATGTACCCGTCTGTGCCGACGCTCGCCGACATACGCACGGCAGCCCCTTAGAGCGCCTTCCAGACAGTTTTAACAAAAAAAACACTCCAAAAAGGCAGAGCACGCCCGCCAGCTAACATCAACACAGACGAAGTCCAATTCTTTCTTTTATCTATAAAGTAAATCGACCAGTATTTAAATGCTGTTTTTTGTTTACTTTAAATGTACTCACAGAATTTAGTCTTATGCCAAACCATTTATATATAACTATATAGTAAGGTGTATCCTATGATAATAATTGTTTAGTTATACATATTTTGAATTTCCATAGTAAATAAATGGTAGTCTAGGATATAAGACAAACTAATTTGGTATCGAAATATATTGTGATAGTGTTTTCTTAGTACAATAAAATTGTATCATTGGATAAAACGCTATTCGTGACTTGATTTTTTGTTGATTTTCTAAACATTCTGAAACGAAGGAATATTACTTATGTACCTAAATTATAAATTGTAGCAGACAAGTTGGATTTTTCAGTAAGTTAAATATATTACAACAGCCTCAGCGGCTTCAATAATTATTTTTACGAGAGTACTGTACCTACCACATGAGTAGATATCGTACCGATATCTTAATTACCTACGCATGGTCTAGGTATCAGCTTAGCTTATTCTGTGGATATACGTACCTATGTCATTAAAGCCCTATATTATATCAAAATTATTCTAGGTATGTAACTAGCTGGCTCAACTAAAATCTTTGAGAGAAGTTAGTATACCTTTGCCTACGCGAAAATAATAGTATTTCAGCACAGTTTAAGATTGGCGCTTTCAGACTCAGTAGGTATGTACTTATGTGCTTATACTGAGTAGCAAAGAGATTAAACATAATTTAATAGTTGAATATCTTTGCTAGGGTAGAGATTATACAAGTAGCTTAAGATCATAGTAAGGTACACAGTACACTCAATTTAAGAATTAGTGTTACTTAAGAGGGGTCTCTCCGTCACTCGCTTCATACAAACGTAGTTCCAATTTCATTTGAATATTAAGCAACCAAAGTCCATGAAATTTTGCAGACATATTCTAGAAACTAATATCTATGTCTGTGGTTTTCCAGATTTCTGTTAAAATATTCGGTTTCAAAGTTACGCGGTCTTAAAAATTTAAATACAAATCTTTGAGCCCCTGTAATTTTAATAATTTTAAAATTACAAAATTTCATGGACTTTGGTTGCTTAATATTCAAATGAAATTGGAACTACGATTGTATGAAGCGAGTAACGGAGAGAGCCCTGTTAAGCAGCTTAGTCGATTAGACATCATGCTTGCAAAGTTGTAAACATACCTAGATTTCCTAAAGGTTAATGACACGCATATTATGACGGTCGACTTTTTTTGCTTTTTAACCCCCGACCCAAAAAGAGGGGTGTTATAAGTTTGACGTGTGTATCTGTGTATCTGTGTATCTGTGTATCTGTGTATCTGTCTGTGGCCTCGTAGGGCCTAAACGAATGAACCGATTTTAATTTAGTTTTTTTTGTTTGAAAGGTGGCTTGATCGAGAGTGTTCTTAGCTATAATCCAAAAAAATTGGTTCAGCCGTTTGGAAGTTATCAGCTCTTTTCTGGTTTTCTTATTACTTTTATCCCAGGACCACCAGAGGTTACGTATTTTCTGACACAGGAAATATGTACGATTGAGTAGTGTTAGTAAGTACTAAGAAAGCATGCCTAGCCTACGTGCTAGCTTGCTTAGACGGCCAATTTTCAGGTATCTGATAATCAAGGTACATAAAAACATTACTTACCTCACGTAAATTCTCCAAACTGATTTTTACGTACATTTTAGGGAATATCCTTAAAAATATGTCGCCAATACTCCCAGACACTTCCCGCATCGGCCGTATTGCTTTGCAGACGCTTTAAAGCTCCCAAAATAAGTAATTACTTAACTGCACGTAAATTCTGATGCTCCATTTTTATATATGTCCACCAGACAACTATTTTAAAACCTTTTACAAGAAGACAGACCGATCCAGAGGGCCAATCATCCCCTAAATTCAATTTAATGGCTCTGTGGGTTTGAGCGCGAGGGCATCATTATCTACGCGCATGAGACTGAGTAAGACATGTATTAGGATATATTGACTTCTCTCTCACTCTCTTATAGTTTACTTATGTCAATTAATTATTAATATTAAAAAAAAACTGCTAAAAATTAAAAAAATTGGAGAATTTACGTGAGGTAAGTAATGTTTTTATGTACCTTGATTACCTGATACCTGAAAATTGGCCGTCTAAGCAAGCTAGCAGGTCTGTAGGCATGCGTTCTTAGTACATAGTACCACTACTCAATCGTCCACATTTCGTTCGTCAGAAAATACGTGACGGCTGGTGGCCCTGGGATCTTTCACTATTGTAACAGAGGTTCATAATATTATGTCAATTGGCAAATGTCTAGTTGTCAAGATGGACGTTGCCTAGATACATAATTATTTATTTGAAAATAATGTTTTGGAAAACTCCGATACTTTGGATCGTAGGCGCGGAGTTTCTAATTTATAAAATATTATAATCACAAGAATCACAGTTAAACGAGAAAACATCAATTCAATTATAATATCCAACAGTCAACCAAAGGCCACGAACAATCAACCCAAACCCAAACCATAGTCAAACTATTTTTAGGGTTCAGTAGGTATCTGTAGAAAAAAAAAGATGTACCTAGCCTCGACTGTTGTAGTCGCGTAGGTGTGCATGGCACCATTAAATATCGTAGGAGGCGATGACCCTCCGCGCGGCTGAGGTTCCCGCATCGTAGTCGCTTTGTCGCGCAGGTTTGGATGATGCATTAGGCGCACCTTCTTTTTATTTTATCTGTTTGAACTCAGCTTATTTCATCCATCCATCCATCCATCAGCCTGTAAGCGTCCACTGCTGGACATAGGCCTTTCCAAGAGCGCGCCACCAAACACGGTCCTCCGCCTTCCTCATCCACCCGCTCCCCACCACCTTCTTCAGGTCATCGATCCAGCGGGCTGGAGGTCGTCCCACACTGCGCTTACCGGTACGCGGTCTCCACTCCAGAACACGTCTGCCCCAACGGCCGTCGGTTCTGCGACAGACATGGCCTGCCCATTGCCACTTCAGCTTGCTAATCCTTTGAGCTATGTCAGTCGCTTTTGTTCTCCTGCGAATTTCCTCGTTCCGGATTTTATCCCTGAGAGTAATACCCAACATAGCTCGCTCCATAGCGCGCTGAGCGACTTTTAGTTTGTGGACGAGGCCAACTGTCAGTGTCCACGTTTCTGCTCCATACGTCATCAGCTTATTTACTTTGACAAAATACGTTTAAAATTCATCGTCATCAGGATCAACCCATCGCCGGCTCACTACTGAGCACAAGTCTCCTCTCAGAATGAGAAGCTACCACACTGGCCAGGCACGTATTGGCACACCTCACGCACCTTTGAGGGAGCATTATGGCCAACTCTCAAGCATGCAGGTTTCCTGACGGTGTTTTCCTTCACCACTTCGTTGTCTGTCTGTGTGTCATCTTTCAAGAGAATCAAAACTTATAAATTGGGTACTTCCCGTTTACGTAGAATCATGAAAGGCAGGTAGCAATATCTTGTAGCCCAAGCACTCTACTCCTGTGGCCCAAGTAAAGAGAAAAATCCGACAACTGAATTGTCATTACATAAAAAAAAACTTGTACGGAACTCTTCATGTGTGAGGCAGACTCGCACTTGACCGGTTTTTGAAAGTTATGTCAAATAAAAATTTGACATGCAATAACAAACAAAATGAAATACAAGCCACTTTATTCCTTATTTCATCGGGTGAAAGTCGATTTCAATTTAATCGTAGGTATATCTTGAAAAGCGAACTATTATACGACTACGTAAAATGGGTACATTTTTAAAGCAACGACATGTTAGAAACAGATATTTCGTTTTGGTCGTGTTAAACTATGTGAGTCATTCAGATAATTCTTGATTTAGTGATGTTCGGTCAAAAATATTTCATGGAACGTATAATTAACATAACGTTGATGTTACTTTTGAAGAGATATTAGCTGCCTTATTGGATTTATATTATTATAGAAATTGGGTTTTAGAATGGCACAAATAAACGGTAATTTATGAATAAAGTTTAAAAAGCGTGAAATAAAAATTAAATTAAAAATTTAAAAAACCCCCGACACATAAACCTCTAAAAAGTAAAAAAATAATAGGTAAATATGTATGGGCCCTTTAAGAATAGTATAAATAGTAAAGTTTTTATCCAAGCGTTCGTTGCGTCGGGGGACCGCTAAAGACTATTCTTTCTACAATAGATGACTTTCATAGTTTATCATAGGTAGCGGTCCCCTGGCGCAACGAGCGCTTGGATAAAAACTTTACTATTTATACTATTCTTAAAGGGCCCATACATATTTACCTATTATTTTTTTACTTTTTAGAGGTTTATGTGTCGGGGGTTTTTTAAATTTTTAATTTAATTTTTATTTGTCACAGACGTCTTGTGCATGCATTGTTGCTAACAATAGAGCATCGGAATACAAGAGAGTCTTTACACACGGCGACGCTGCTGTAGTAATTAGTAGACTTTCGGTATTCGGCTTATTCGGCTGCTTTTATTATATTCGGCCGAATACCGAATATCTACATATTATTCGGCCGAATACCGAATACTTAAATAATATATTTTGTCATAGAGAAATAATTGGTAAAATGAAAAATTTAAATCGATTGATTACGTATATATTCATATTTTCATTTCTGTTATAATCATTTAAGTAGTCATTGGTGCATAACACAGGTACATAATCATCTTCTGAATTGAAAAAATTGAGGATTCTATGTATTTGAATTATTGTGGTAATCAAAATTTAGAAGGGTAAGGTTCTCATTTCTTTTATAATCATTTATTAAGCAGTCATAGGTACATAAAACGGATACATAATTTAATCATTTTCTGTATTAAACAAGTTAAGAATTTTTCTATGCATTTGAATTATTTTCATAATCTTTAGAAAGGGAAGGTTATGGTGCAGAAAGACTAACTTTTCTGCATTTTTAGGAAGTAGTTTACTTCTTTTTTTCTTTTAAAACAAAGGAGCGCGAAACAATCACGTCTGTACAAGTTTTTGGCGCTAAAATCCAGCCGAATACTTTTGCCTAATATTCGGCTATTCGGTCAGGGGCCTCGCCGAATATTCGGTATTCGGTATACTGCCGAATATACTATTCGTTGCAAGTCTAGTAATTAGTATGTCGTTACCCGAATCGATTTGTTTCAAAATAAAATAAAAATAACTAGTATAAGTATTCAAATCGTTATTAACGTACTTCGAAAAAAGGAAACCGCAATTTTAAACAAACGAAATTACATACTTTAGGCAGAAATAATAGTTAACTTAACTAGGCACTTAAGTAGGTAGTAAGTAAGTTACTAAAACTAAGCTGTAATGAAAAGTCGCAAAGCAGGAATGCCCGTTTACAGGAGTTATATCATAAAACATTGACATTTGAGTATTCATTGATTTTATTATAGGAAGAAAATACCAGTTTTGTGTAAACTTAACTTGTAGGAGCCTATACATTTTCCGTTTTTGTTCAGGCTCTATAAATTTCGATAAAGCCCAACTACGCACGAAACAAGGGAGAAATAATAAGCTTTGGTGCAATAGTATCCGATGCAGTCTAATTTATTGCTTGGAGACACGCCAGGAACTTATAGGTATAAGAAATATGAGAGGTACCTACCTATAAGTACCTGCATTAGCCTAGCTTCTTCCATATCTGTGTTTCTTCCAGCATTCGTTCGTGAGGATTTTTTTTCTAATGGGTATATGGCATTTTATGTATACTAGTATGTTTGCTCCAGTATGAAATCACTGTACAAAAGTCCATCGAATATTGGTTCAGCTGTTTGCCCTCAAGAAGACACAAACTGGTGAACAGATAAGCAGACAGATATAAAAATCTGTGTGGCAGTGGAATGACTTAATATTAACATAAAAAGAATAGTCCTGAGTCCTAACTCACTAACTGGCTGACTCATCAACGCCCAGCTCAAAGCCTTGGACCTAAAACATGAAATTTTGCAGGTTCCTTTTATAATAGACAAGGATAAGGCCGGATAGTTCGTGCATAGGAGCGAAGTCGTGGGCGGTCACTAGTACGCAATATAGATGAACTGATGCACTGAAAGTGCTTTTTAGCGGCATTATTTTGAAGTTAGGTCTAAGTTCAAACTGTATTAAGCGATTATAAAGTATTATTTAAATTACGCCCTACAGCACGATGGACCGACGATATAAAGCGGCTGGCGGGAAGTGGCTGGATGAGGAAAGCTGAGGACTGGGTGTGGTGGCACTCTTTAGGGAAGGCCTATGTCCAACAGTGGAAGTCCACAGGCTGATGATGATGATGATGATGATACAAGAAGTGTCTTAAACTTAGGTACCTATATCTGATGAGAAAGCAGACACTTGCCTGAACAGGTCATAGGGTACAACAATACATTTATATTTCTTATGCAAGTGTTTTATCTTTACTCATTATGAATGTCATTGTCTATGCATTCATAAACCTACTTACATATGCATTATTAAAGTGCAATCAGCGAGCTGCAGTTGTTCTTAATGTCGCACAAATCTAACATTTGTGTGAACAGCTTCCGAGTGTGAGAAATGCAACAATTATCTCACTTGCTGTCGCTTTATTCAGAGCGTTCGCAATTATTTAGATGTATCTAAAACTTTCTAATAACAATTTCTCTGGATTCTTTCCAATGTTCCACATAAGATAACATACAACTGACAAGTTTTTGTTTTCGAGATAATTGATTGTAGCTATGTCATTCGAACTCGAACCAGTAGTAAGTATATCTTCCTACGTACATTCAATGCCGGCGTTAGGTGGATGACTGTATTGGCGTCCCTTGAGACTTCGCAACAAAATAAACAGAACACGAATCTGAGGATCGAGTAAAGATTTAGTCGGTTGTAAGTACATAGTATCCTGTGGACTCCTGAGTACCACCCATAACCAGAAATTTCTAATTTACTATACTTAGTAATAAAAATTGTCAACTGGCTATCCTTGAGTCAGGTATCCGGATAACCGTTAAACAGAGATAGGTATACATACCTAACTACAACTGAGAAATCGCGAGCGAAGAGAGCGTATTTTTTATTATTGCTTGACCGGGGCGCATTTTGAATCCATTTTGGTGCCCCGCATACTATGACGCAATGCCCATACCACAGATTAAAAATATATAATTATTTACCTATCCTCGCCAAGCGACCTTCCAAACTCGAGCGCTCTACTTTGCCTATACATATTTCCTATGAATATTTCGATGAAATTGAACGCGCTATTTTCAGCATGAAATAAACAATTAAGTACATTTTCATAACATTTTGTTATTCCATATTATTTATGTATATTTTATAATAATTTTAAAGAATACAAAACTGAGCTACAAAAATGACGATGGTTTAGGTACCTATTATATTACTTATTACCTATTATAAAACAGAAACGGTTCAGTAATCGCATGGTCACCAATTTTGGGCCAATTTTTCGTCTTCACATATTTAGTTACTGTGTACTCAGAAATTGGCTTTCCATTCACTGCTGCTTACGTAATGTTACATTAAATTGAGTGGTATTAGACGTGTTTCGGTGTACCAATGTGGTGCAATTATTATCGAAGAGAGAGTTCAAAGATGTCTACGTGCGCCATTTCCATAAATTATATCTGCAATTTTGAATAATCTGTGGATTATTATTTATATATCGTGCGTTTATATGATGTCATCTGATTGTTACGAAACTGTTTGTTTTATATTTATTATGTAGGAATAGCTACATATTATGTAATGTTCATATAATACAAAAACCTGCTTATTTTTGAAGTAAAACTTATTTAGGTGCGCCTTCTGAGTAGGTATCTGAGGTCTTTTCGGACGCAAGTCATTCGAAACAGCCTTTTTTCAGGCCCCCGTCGTTTATCGGGTTGAAGTACCAAGTAAAGTAGGTAGTTGGCGCAGTAGGTACCTAGATAGTTGGTGCAATAGATTAAAAGCTTCATTCTTTATTGAAGTTCTACAACTAATTTTAATTGAAAACTATTAGGAACTTGCCTAAATTGTAACTAAAGTTTATTTATATATTTAATTTTATTATCTACCTACACAGAATATCTGTAAATACATATTATATTCATGTTACTTAATTTATTTGTTATTTTTTCGGTTATTAATAACTGATAACAAATAACTGATATGACAAATAAATAATAATCCCTCGTTAAAATCTTACCGAAGTAGAGCTAAAGGTGCGATTGTCTTTTGAAAGTAGACACAAAAAAATAACTAAGCAGATAATCTCACTAATAATTCCGTATAATATTTCTCATGGATATGGATTTCGTTGACAAATCGTATGCGTAGTCTAAGAGACAGCCTAAAAAGACTGTTGATAGAGTCGATGCATTCAAAAATGATTTGCGGAATAGATAAGTTTTTATACTAACTTTTTTTTAGATTTATTTGTTTTTTATTTATAGACTTAGCTGCAGACCTGGTGGCAAGTGATAATGCAGCCTAAGATGGAGCGCGCTTGCCTAGAAAATGCCTATTCACTCTTGACTTACCTGCTAATACCTGCCCGGTAGGCGTAGCATTGCTACTCCCGGTCCACCTATTGTTCGCTAATGGCAGTATAATATGAGAAACCCTCACGCAAGGTCCAACAACAACTGTACAAAGTTTCTACTCAATCTGGTTAGCGATGCTTTAACGTAAAATATTAATTTAAATATACCTGCTCAGTGCTCTTATAAAAAAAAACTCCTGACTCACTGACTCATTAACACCCAGCCCAAACTTGGACCCAGAAAGCTGAAATTTTGCACAGAGGTTCTCATTTTAATCTAGGCGAGGATAATGTCACATTTTTTGAAATCTCTAGGTGGTCATTAATTCTATCCATACTAAATTACAGGGTCACCTGTCTCTTGGCAGCTATTTTCTTTGATAGACAACAGAAGCATTGCGTGCTATTATTACCACAATTAGATGTTAACAATTACTGTACGAACTAGGTCAGCCTAGAACAGTGTCTTTTTTTCTTTCATAATAATCACAATGCCCAATTAAGTCCTTTAATTCATTTAATACCGTACCCAGTACAACTTTTAAATATCTACGTTTTTCAACCATAGCTGCCTGTACAAATACTAGCTAACGCCCGCGGCTTCCATGGAAATTTTGAAAAATCGGGTTTCGCAATTAAGCCTAGCCAGTCAGCGTGGCGATAGCGCCAGTGTATTGGGCTCTAAGCCCGAATGGCCACTTGGTAGGTCTATATTTTTTGTAAATATCAACTTTTAGTGACAAGTTTTTTTTTGTATGTATTAGGTAAATATATTTTTTTTCCAAGTTTAAATTTTTGATTAAATCTGTATTTTTTTATCTGAATCCTAATTTCGAGGACCTGTATACTGTAAATCAGTGATCCTTGAAACTAAACTTCATTACAAATGTACCTAATCAAAAAGAAAGCTTTCGTCTCTTACACTATCAGTTGGGATGGGGACAGTTAGCTCTCGTCCAGTCTCACGCTTCACTTGCCGTTACGGTTCCATCTTCCGATAATTACTTCGTCTGTACCCACCACTGCATCATAATCATAACTGTGTCTTATGCCTGTCGTTATTACTAACATCCGAGTATATACAGCTACTATTCGTAACATTTTGGGTGTGGTAGGTTACTAGTTTATGTGTGGGACGCGTACGAAGCGATTTCCCTCGTTTTTAATTCGAACCGCTAGGATATGGAATGCAATTTCAGCATCAGTTTTCCTCTCCAATTTTAATATGGGTATCTTCAAGTCAAGAGTGAATAGGCATCTTCTAGGCAAGCGCACTCCATCGTAGGCTGCATCATCACTTGCCAGCAGGTCTGATTCCAGCCAACTATCTCGTTTTGAGAGGAAACCCTTAGTAGTGGGCCGGCGATGAGTTAATGGTGTAGGACGTAGGTATTACATTTACAGTCATCTCCTATACAGCTAAGAGCTAACTGTCCCCAACCAAGGTGGGTTGGGGACAGTTAGCTCAATCTCACGCTTCACTTAGCCATCTTGACCGCTACGGCTCCCTCTTCCAATAATGGCTTTACCCACCACTGCATTATACATAACTGTGCTTTATATATTCTGTCGATATTAACATGCAGCTATTAATACCTAATTACCTACCATATTTTTTGCACCTAGATAAGAGCTCTTGCATTTTTAAAACATTTGTTTTTAAAAGCAAGCTTAGTTCCAATTTTCTAATTTACTACCTGTAGAATTAACCTGCATCTCAAACTCAAACATCGTTAGTAACGTACTAACATAGAGGAAAACGATTATTAAAATAAAATATTGAATGTCGTTTAGTCTTAGTATAATAGTTTACTTAGTAATATCTTTAACTATAAATAACTGGTTTTTTTTTTAAATTAGTCCCTTTCAGTAGACGATTGATTGATGGTATGTTCTGGGATAGCATACCTACTCTATCGAACTTTACTTACCAATATTTTAACTGTTATTTAAAGAATGCAAGATAAACGCAATATGCATAGATAAGAATTTTCTCATGTACCTATAGAAAGAAATCGGTTCGAATGCAATTCGTGGGAAAAATTGTCTTGGGTCTCGAGTGCAGCTCGGTCAAGGATGTAAAAATAATCCTGCAAGTTCCGTTTGTTCATCACTTTATAAAAAAAACGGTCAAGTGCGAATGGTACTCGCACATGAAGGGTTCCGAAGTCCGAACCATCGTACAAGATGTAACACTGTGTACTTTAATTATTTTAAATTGCATGGCGGCCATTTTCAAATTCACAATAATTTTTGTTGTTATAGCGGCAATAGAAATACTTACATACTGAAAATTTCAACTCTCTACCTATTACGGTTCATGAGATACAGCCCGCTGACAGACAGACGGACGGATAGACGGACGAATCCCGTCCCGTTGAGATCCTTCGCAGAATCCTAAAATCTCGTTCTTTGAAAGACATTAAGTTGTTAAAATGTCTGATTTTATGAACGATCCCTCTAATAGGCCGTGAATTGCCAATTAGCTTAACAAGGAAGGTGCGTTTAGTTATGTTAATTTAATAACGTTCCGGTAAATTTACTGCAGTGAACACTGCTCGTGAAGGGCTAATTACAGCTAATCCTATCGTAATCGTAGTGCAGGGGCTGTGCTGATGTCCCCACACCGATTGCCATTTCGATCTGTCGCGTACTATACTGTACATGTTTTATATTAGATCCACGCAAAGCACACAGCTATATTATTGTTACGCGATGCGTAATTCAAAAACCTATTGACGTCCGTCATAACAATGAGATTCAGTACAAATACGAGTCGCATGCTCGACTAAGCTGCATTTTATCCGTAAAGAAACTGCGCAGAGCAGGGAAAACTGGGCCTCCGTAGAAAACCAACCTAGAAAGTTTAATGATCCGATCCCGTTTTATCATTGTTGTAAATGCAGGTAAATGCCGTTTTTGTATTTACAGTAATAGTGTTAACTAGCGTAGACTGAGTGTTAGAACATTTGTATTTGATAAGGCTACAATGTCATGGTGTGGTCCTATCCCATATGCAATACATATTATGAGTTATTGTAATACAAATCTCTGTAATTTATAATCTTCGGTATGTACTTAGACCTATGTATACCTATAAAAGGAAAAACTGTCTGATTCGCATATAAACATAGGTCTAGTTATCTACTAGTCATTGAAATTAAAGTACTTACGTGTATTTATTTCACGTATCTAGGATAATTTGTATAAATTATAATAGGTATGTCAAGACTTTACCACCCAGTTCGAAAAGCAAATTTAGCTAAGAAAAGTCGGCAAGAAAGTTAAATTTTTTAAAAGCAATTTATATACTTACATACAATTGTATTCAACACCGAAGCTAGTTTGGTTACACCGAATAGCTTTGTCGACACTACGCTGGGTTTGTAAATTAAATACCTTATAAACAGTTACAAATGCGTTATATCGTTGTCGGGGTCAGTACGCACAAATTGATCTTTTTGTTATCGCAATATTACCGTTGGCCGCTGCACTTATCGCTTCGCCTACCTACAAGTAATTGTCTAAAGGTACGCTTCCGTGGTTCACGGCTGAAGCGACTGACGTGTACGGCGAATGCGATGCGGCTGAAGCGACAATACTAAACACCAACCTAACACTATGAAAATGTTGTATGAAAAAATGTTTCCGAGTCTTCCGCGTTGTTGATATCTTACATTTTTACACACTTGAGTTTTTTTAACTTACAAGATGGCAAATTCATTGTACACAATCTCTAGACTAAAATTAGTCTTAATGTTGCTATTGTTATCCCTTTCGAAATGCTCCCTACAGAAAAAGATAGCACTACATTAATTAGTCCTGTCAATTTAGTTTATTGTGTACCTACACTGTACAGTCCTATTGGATTGAATTTTCTAACAGCGGTTTATTCTCTGCGATTGTTTGCTGCAGAACACGATGCTTAATTAAGCCTAATATCTCCATAATTACTTCAGCGCGCCTCATTAGGTTTTATCTGATTTTGAGGCCTTTGTCATTTTGTGTTGACGGTATCTATGGCTATGCAAACGTTATTGGCCACACGCGATTGTGTTTATAAAGCCAGGGACAAAATTAGCGGAAATACGTGCGCAATTACGCACACGTAAATGTAACATATTGAAATATTAGAGAAGCCTCATATGTATGTCAACAAAACACTAAGAAAATTGCCGCTACATTTGTCCCTAAGCCCTAACTTAATTAAAAAGACACGTGAGATGACATCAGAAAACGTAAACTTTTATACGTAGATTTTTTTCAACTAAATCGTCATCTTAGCTAGTCCGTCGTACGTATCTACCAACAGCTAAAAAGATAATTTAGCCGGAAGTGCGAAAGTGCAAAGTTACCGCTCTCAAATAAACGTCTATGTAGATATATCTACTACCTACTACTCTATATAACATATAAATCAGAAGTAGATACAATGAGCCAAAGACATATTATATCAAAGAGCAAGCTGTCAATGCCTTTAAAAATTCATTTTTATAACTTCGTATTACCTACGGGGGTGACATAGTCTTCTTAGACTAAACCCCTACCAAACAAAAAAAAAGGGGAAAAAAAAAACTTCGTAAGTTTAAGGTATTTAGACACCTACCTTTTGAAGTATTGACGATTATGTAGCGCTTCTTAAATTTAATTTAAATAAAAAATGTTTTCATTCTAATATAATATGGTACTTATAATAAAAATAACTTTACATCACATCTAAGTTGTCGTACAATTTCAAGAATGAGCAAAAACTTTGGTCGCCAAGAAAGTTGACCGTCTGTTTTTGTCGAGGCGGTCTAACTTTCTCCGTGTATTATTATAATTTCGGGTTAATGATATTAAGATTCCGAATATTAAGATGTAGTAATACACTTATCTTAAATGCATCGTCTAGTCGCCTAGTTTTAGTATTAGAATGAGATCTCCTTCCCTCTGATGTTTTAATTGATTGATGAATAAAATTATTATTATAAAATAAAAGTTGTAAAGGTGTAGGGTATATATCAGCTTATGTAAGTGATACAAGGTCAACTCTGCCCAAATATTTGCAATTTGATAACCACTATTATTAAACGAGTAGGCCTTCTGCAAATAAATAATTATATTTGAAGCATTCTTATGAACGTAGGAATTTAGGAAGTAGTGAGTACAAAAAGAACTGTCGTCAAAGCTAGCACTTTATAGGGTAATGTTTTTCAAGCTCTCCTTTTCCAGCACGTAAGTGCTCAGCCACACGTCATTTCTCGTTAGAGATCATTATACCCGCTTAATTAAGTTCTCCATATGGTAGTTACGGTAGGCCAAGCAGTCCAGGGCATTCGCTGTGCTAAATATTTGTGAATTTCTTAAGATATGTGGTCAGTTGGATAAGTTTAAATAGTCACTTCTTGACCTTCTTGACATTGAAATTAGGGTTTTGGCACATTAATTATTATTTCAATATATGTAATTCACTTATTGCTTGTCAGTCAAATAAATAAAACTTATGTTCAATAGTAAATGCATATTGTAGAGACGAGAATCTTCATTAGGGAACGTAGCAAAAAAAAATATAAGTAGTTATAAATTACTTATTTGTGAAAGAAAAACTAAACGAATTATCCAAAAGTACAGTAGGTATGATTTTTTGTACATCTTGTTGCACGTTTATGTAAATTATATTCATTAAGTAGGTAGGTATGTTAGTTTTACGTAATTGTTTGAAAGCTTAACAATTTCCGTAAGCTTATAACTACTCGTAATTTTAGATTTTATAAATAACTAGCTGACGCCCGCGACTTCGTCCACGTGGATTTAGGTTGTTCGAAATCCCGTGGGAACTCTTTGGTTTCCCAGGATAAAAAGTAGCCTATGTGCTAATCCAGGATATTATCTATCTCCATTCCGAATTTCAGCCAAATCCGTCCAATAGTTTTTGCGTGAAGGAGTAACAAACATACACACACACACACACACACACACACACACACACACACATACAAACTTTCGCCTTTATAATAAGTGTGAAGAATAAGGACTTATGTGGATCAGGCGAAGTCCCGTTTATAGTACTTGCCCACAGATCAAATCGACAGATAAATCAAAGCTAAGGCAGCTTTGTTGTGTGTAAAGACAATGAATTTCTCTCAAAGCACGCTAAAAAGTTATTGTAAAGTAAGTGGCGCGTGTAGCTCCATTGACGAATCGGACAAGGTCTCGTGATCTGGGGTAGGAATCGATTTTCCACGAAAGTTATCGATAACGGGATCATTTATTGTATCGGATTCGAAATAGATTTTGGTTTTAGTCGTTTTAAGATTATTACGATCACACCGTGTAAAACATCGTCAGTCGATTAAGTACTAAAAAAATATTTAGTTCTTCTTTGAGTAACTATTTCGTTGACCTCTTTCGACTATCTACTCTAGAAAATACCAATGGAAGTTATTTTATGAGTAGGATATTTAGTTTGACAATATTGATACGGAGTGTATTGGCTCCGATATTTCTTATATAATGGTAAGCGAAAGATTTCGGTGTTAAAAATGGTTCTTAACAGGGCTACCTCCGTCACTCGTTTCATACAATTGTAGTTCCAATTTTATTTGAATATTAAGCAACCAAAGTCCATGAAATTTTGCAGACATATTCTAGAAACTAATACCTGTGTCTGTGGTGTTTAAGATTTTTCTAAAAATATGTAGTTTTAAAATTACAGGGGCTCAAAGATTTGCATGAAAATTTTTAAGACCGCGTAACTTTGAAACCGAATATTTTAACAGAAATCTGGAAAACCGCAGACATAGATATTAGTTTCTAGAATATGTCTGCAAAATTTTATGGACTTTGGTTGCTTAATATTCAAATGAAATTAGAACTACGATTGTATGAAACGAGTGACGGAGAGAGCCCTCTTAAGGAGTTCTGGTAAAGACATGTCGATAAGTTACAGGTAAAATCTTGAACGCATAGTCCCCAGAATTCCAATATGATTTTATGTACATCTTGTTGCACGTTTATGTAACAATTTTATTTTCCTACTAAGTAGGTAGGCACGTACGATAGGTTTACTTAATTGATTAAAAGCTAAACAATTTCCGTAAGCTTATACTCGTCTTTATTATACTCGTAATATCTAAAAGTAATGGTGAGTGGGCCACAGATTGGACGACATTTATTACCGCAATTTATTAAAGCCCGTGAAGAGATTCTAGTTTCGATTACCAACACCTACGTCTACCTATAACATTTTATGATCTCCAGTCTAGTAACTCGACTTGTACCTGAGTGAAATCCCGTGGGAACTCTTTGATTTTCCGGGATAAAAAGTGGCCTATGTGCTAATCCAGGATATTATCTATCTACATTCTGAATTTCAGCCAAATCCGTTCAGTGGTTTTTGCGTGAAGGAGTAACAAACACACACACACACACACACACATACAAACTTTCGCCTTTATAATATTAGTGTGATTTAATTCTGACCTAAAAACAATTCTACAAAGGGGCAGAAGAGTTCATAAGATATATAAAAAAGATTTAATTAAAAGTCTCAGTGTACTTACAGTAATAAGATAACATTTTCAATAAGAAAGTCCCATAAAAATTGAGATACCAAAGAATATACATAAATCTTTTTTACTGTCGTACTTAATGAAATATTGATTGATGCACTTATCTTTGTTTTCAGTGAGTAATAATATTTTTTAATAAGTAACAAAGTTACGACCTCACCTTTTGGTAAGTGATAATGCAGTTAGGGGTATGCTAGTTCCAATAAAACTATAAATATAAACCTATAATATATAAACTAATTATATATATATTGAATGCCTAATTATATATAAACTATATATATAATATAACTATAGCAATAAAACTATATTATTATATTTACCCCTAATCGGTTTCTACGCGGCATCGTACCGAAACGCTAAATCACTTGGCGGCACGGCTTCGCCGGTAAGGCGATAATAAGCCACGACCGAAGATCTACTAATCAGACTAAATCTCTATTATTTCTGTATTTTTGTAGGTACTTACCTCCATTTTCATAGACAATACATATAGATAAGGGCCCCAAAAAGAGTATAAAAATTCTTGTATAAAAAGTATCTATAAAAAGTCTTGTACAATCTTTTGCTATGAAGCTGCTCTGATTAGAGCCTCCGCATATGTAACGGAGTTTGATTGTGTTCCAACCGTACGTAGGTACCTACCTATAGGCTGAAAGGTAATATAGTATACATAAAGAGAATGTGTTGATGAACTATCTATCAACCAAATTGGTATACACTTATGAGTATAGAAAATAAAAAAGTAAAAAAAAAAAAATTGAGCGGAACTTAAACAATGAAAATAAACCAAAGCACTCGTATTAGTTAAATTAAAATGAGTTCAAAAATAAACTATAAATAACGGGTGATTTTATAATATATATTCATGAACTTTTCTTGGTCTAGTGTATGTCTGGACTACTGAAAAGTAAAAGAAACAAAAGTGGACACGTACATGTACAAAGAAAAATCTTTCTAAACCCAGCAAAAAGTGGTATCTTTTTATTTCCGACCGGACGCGCCACTTCAAGAGATCGTCTAATAGCTGCGGCACATATCTCAGATAACTGCAACAATGGCATTCTTAGGAAATCGCAGCAAAACATCACTAATATATCACGTCACAAAAAAGAATTCTATGAATCAAGAGATAGGGTTTAAATTCTCAAATCCGCGTTTAGTGTCTTGAAAACCGCAAACGTCTCGCTTTACTTCCAGTGTTACGTTAAAGTCTGATATAGCATGGCAGTTCATCAAGTCCTAGATTTCTTACTTGACATTGTGTAGCAACTAATTGGCTTGTTATCTGTCTCATTTGTACGCCAATGTTTTGATCTGGTGTACTATAAAGCGGTAATAGCCTAGTGGTTAAAATTTCAGCCTCCTATTCGACGGTCGGAGTTCGATCCTGGGCACTCACTCCCAAAAGTATCGAGTCATTGTTAAAGTTATGTGCGTTTAAGCAATATACCATTTGCTTTAAAGGGTGAAGGAAAATAGGTATTGTACTTGAGAGTTCTCCGTAACGTTCATAAAGGTGTGTGAAGTCTGCTAATACGCACTTGACTTGCGTGGACTATGGCCTAAAAAACCTTCATATTCTAAGAGGATACCTGTAGAGGATACCATTGTTCAGTTTAATCGGCATTTTCAATTAATAAATTCAATCGTACCTATACACCTATATTAATTTATTTTGTTTCTTTTACTAGCAAACTGATAAAAACAAAATATTTGACCTTTTAATTACCGTTCAGTACCAGAAACTTACAAAACTCCAATATTTTTATACTTCATCTAGATTTTAAAATAAAGTTTGAAAAGGCTAACCGTTCTAATTCTACCAAGTTATCGTATACCTAGCCTACTAATTAATTATTTATTTATTCTACATTTTAATCACAATATTAAAGTTTTTATATACTATCTAATGATGTTTATGTAACAGAAAACTAGAATGTTATTTTTAAGACGTGAAAGTTTCGAAAAACTGGCTGAGAAACTTGGCAAACAATACAAAATTCATACAAATTGGTGTAATGTGAGATCTTTATAAGCACGTAGAGATAAAAGATGATATCGACGATCGCAAAGATTATTATATTTAAATTTTTTGATTATTCTTTGCAACGATCGTTGATAATCACACTTCACACTAATACATATTATAAAGGAGAAAGTTTGTATGTGTGTGTGTGTTTATGTTTGTTACTCCTTCACGCTACTGGACGGATTGGGCTGAAATTTAAAATGGAGATAGATTATACCCTGGATGAGCACATAGGCTACTTTTTATCCCGGAAAATCAAAGAGTTCCCACGGGAATTTTAAAAAACCTACATCCACGCGAACGAAGTCGCGGGCATCAGCTAGTAAAAAACTAAAATCTTAATTTTGGTAACATTTTTTAGAATACCTACGCACTATAGGTATGGACATCACAATGCCTGCTGAGATAATCTTTTGTGGGCGGTTATCAGAGCGTATGTATTTAGGTATTTTGTAAAGTAACGGCGATTAGGAAACAAACTGCTTGATAATGTGACCGTGTTTCTAGTAATATGGCTAACTTCTTGCGGTATTTGGTGGCTAATGCGAAATGGGCGTGTGTTAAATTACAATTTATAGGCAAATTCTCACTTTGTGTTAGTAATAGGATTGCCTTTGCAAAAGTTTAAAAAATCTATTAAAAATATGCTCCTAAGAACATTATATCGAAGACTAGCCGATGCCCGCGACTTCGCCCGCGTGGATTTAGGTTTTTCGAAATCCCGTGGGAACTCTTTGATTTTCCGGGATAAAAAGTAGCGTATGTGCTAATCCAGGGTATAATCTATCTCCATTTTAAATTTCAGCCCAATCCAACCAGTAGTTTTTGCGTGAAGGAGTAACAAACATACACACACACACACACACACACACACACACACACACACACACACACACACACACACACACACGCACACACACACGCGCGCACACACACACACACACACACACACACACACACACACACACACACACACACACACACACACACATACAAACTTTCTCCTTTATAATATTAGTGTGATGATTATGTAAATGATAAAAAAGAGTAAAGACTCACTCCAAAAATGCTCAGGGCATACCTAATTGCTTATTGCATAATATTAATTATTATTGTTAAAATTATATATAGTAATTATTCATGTATAATTTTAATATTATAAATTGAACATTCAAAAAGGGTAACCACCGAGTTTCTTGCTGATTCTTCTCGGTAGGAATGGCATTCCAAACATTGCAGTGGTAAATTCTTTCAACGATTCAAAAGTTCTTTTTTTTTTTTTTTTGTTGACGCTGGGGAATGCATTTACGCATCCCCCCCCGGAGGGAGGGTATGTGGGACTCGCCGGCCGAGAGGCGACCGGAATACCCACTAAACCCCAGCGGCGCTACTGCGC